>NC_143582.1:81989785-83359896 GCF_048544385.1 Mastigoproctus giganteus
TACAATTACTTCTACTCTTTCTAAAGCAATGAAGAAATAAATTAACCACCAACTCCTAAACTACCTAGAAATCTTCTATCTGATCAATGATCGCCAGTATGGATTCCGTCAGTGTCAATCCACTGGTGATATTCTGGTTTACGTTACCCATTTATGGACTAATTCAATGGAAAGGTTCGGTGAAACACAAGTAGTTGCTCTTGACATCTCAAAGGCTTTCGATTGTGTTTGGTATACAGGTGTTCTAAACAAACTTCCATCTTATGGTTTGCCAACTGTTTTTGTAATTGGTTATCCAGTTTTCTCTCACTCTCTCTCTCTCTCTCTCTCTCTCTCTCTCTCTCTCTCTCTCTCTCTCTGATCGCTCATTGAGGGTGATGGTAGATGGCTCTCTGTCTTCTAACTTCTCCACTAATGCCTGTGCCCCCCCAAAGTTCTGTTCTTTCCCCCACTCTTTTCCTCTTGTATATTAATGACCTTCTTCCATTGACTGGAAATCCTATCCATAGTTTTGCTGATGATAGCACATTGCATTCCTCTTTCCATTTGAAAAATCTTGCCCTGCTCAATCAGCTTAAACTTCTTGAAAATCTGTTACCAATTCCTTAACTACTGATCTTCAGGTAATTCTCCAGTGGAGCAAAGAAAACTTAGCTGATTTCAATCCTTCTAAAACTCAGTCATGTCTTATCACTCGCAAAAAGGATTGTTTTGCTCCTATGCTTTTCTTTGGTGACACTCTGATTTCTAGGCAAAATGACATATGTCTTTTGGGGATTACCCTGACTTATAATCTCTCTCTTGGCACAAACACATTACAAATATTGCTTCCTCTGCATCTAAAAAACTTGGTTTACTCTTTTGCTCTCGGCATTACTTTTCTTCCAAACAGCTGCTCACTCTGTATAAATTGCAGATCTGCCCTACCATGGAAAATTGTTCCGACAACTGGGGTGGTGCCCCCAAAACCTCTCTTCGGCTTCTTGATTCCATTCAGAAGAGGGCAGTTAGGTTAATCAATGATTCATCTCTAACAGAGTCTCTCCACTCGCTGTCTCATAGATGTACTGTTTCTGCTGCATGCCTCTTCTACAGATATTTCCATGGACACTGTTCTTCTGAATTGGCTTCTTTAATTCCCGCTCTCTCTTTCAAAACAGTCTGAACATGTGCAGCCACCAGCCAACATCCACTTACTGTCCAACTTCAAACTCACAGAACCAACTTTTTATCTTCCTCGTTTATTCATTCAACTGCTGTTTTCTGGAACAACCTTCCTTCATACGTATTTCCTGAAAATTACAGTCTACAGAAGTTCAAGTCCAATATCAACAAATATCTTCTTCCGTATTCTCAACCTCCAACCCAAGCATGGTACTAAGTACTATAGGTTCTAATACCTCTCATGTTTGGGGTTTACATAAAAAAAAAAAAAAAAAAAAAAAAAGAGTAAAGAGAAGGGTTTTTTGCTTTCATAAAGATGACTTCGGTGGTCTGAGAGTTTTAAAATTCTGTACAATGGGACCAACTGATGATGTTACCAACAGCAAATTCTAAATGGGAAGCATTCAAAGAATTAATCTTGGAAGTTATTGGGCTTTTCGTACCAGCTAAGAAATATTGTTCAAGGTTTAGACCGAAATGGATGTCAGATGAAATAATTAGACATGTGGCAGAGAAGAAAAATGCATGGGATATATATAAATTAACCGGCGACAGTGAAGCCTATGGTAGATATAAGCTGGTCTGTTATCAAGTCACAAAGGAGGTTAGGCGGGCAAAGGCAGATTACAAGAAATCTCTGGCAAAGAATGCAAAGAAAAACAGCAAAGAGTTCTTCACTTATGTAAACCCTAGAAGGAAGAGGATGAATCAAATAGGTCCACTTGATATCAAAGGCTCAACTGCTGACGATGCTGCTCAGATAGCTAGCAAACTACGGACACCTGGGATGGATGGGATCTATCCAGTTATATTAAAGGAAGCAGCAAACGAAGTAAGCAAACCCTTAGCCATAATTGTGAGAGCTTCCTTGGACTCAGGGGAGGTACCCATGGACCGGACCCGAGATGTGCAAATATGACCCCGATTCATAAAGCAGGATCAAAGGGTGAAAAGTAATTACAGACCTTGTTAGTTTAACGTCTGTTCTGGAAAAAATAATGGCGGCACTGGTTAAAGAAGCACTGCAGGATCAGCTAGAGAAGACTTCAGTTATAGTTCAGACACAGCATGGGTTTGTTAATGGGAAGTCTTGTCTGACCAACTTGATTGGATACTATGATATGGTCACAAAGGAAATGGATGCAAAGAATAATTTTGATAGCATATACTTAAATCTTCGGAAGGTTTTTGATACTGTTGCACATGGAAGACTGCTGCTCAAATTGGAGTAGTGTGGCTTTGGAGGCAAATTACTGCTATAGATAAAGAGATGATTGAGTGGGAAAAGACAGAGAGTGGTAATCAATGGACACTGCTCTTCATGGATTAATATTATTAGTGGAGTCCTCCAGGGTTCGGTGTTGGGTCCATTGTTGTTTTCTGTATTTATTAATGATATTGATGATGGTATATCAGGCTTAATGTCTAAGTTTGCAGATGATACAAAGGTCATCAGCGTTGTTAATGGTACTAATGACAGTACACTACTGCAACAGGATCTAGAAATGTTGAGATGGGCTGAGAGGTGGCAACTGAAGTTTAACATTGACAAATGTAAATTACTGCATATGGATACCAATAACCCCGGCGTAATGACATATCAACTGTCGTTACCCTCCTCGCAACGTTAATGCTGACCGTTCGCAAAATTACTGCTTCCCTCTCTAGTAAAGTCTCTGCTTCACCTGCTAACAATGTTACTGCTGACCTCGCTTGCAATGTTAATGTTACCTCTGCTAAAAGTGTACTGCTTTCTTATTTTTCTGATCGCTCAGTCACTACTTGGCACTGCTCCTGCCTCCACATGGTGGGGCCTATAACCTGGGAGAAGGAAGTCCCTCTGCCAGGGCTAAAAGGAGCAGCAATGAATTGCAATGAATTCATTGTTGCTCCTAGAGCCACCACTAGAGCCAACAGTTTCTCATCATACTGACACCCGTAAAAGGCAGCACAATATAAGTCTTTCAAAAAAATGAGAATGGATTCTAACAAATCAGAACCATCAGCTTTTCATATAATGCATTCATTATCAACTCAGCTGGTAAGCAGACCCTCACCCTTTGTTATCCAGAGATGTCTCGAAAATTTAACAGGTACACCAAAAATGGTAAAACGATTCCTGTTAGGAGATCTTTTAATTGAAACTACATAAGTAAGGCATCCTGAATTATTATTAAAAATGTTCTCTGTAAGCAGAAGCGCTTCTTGATTAGACTGGAGTTCGAGCCAGTGACCACCAAAAGTCACACCACATAGCACGTTGAACTCCTCAAAAGGAGTGATAAGTGAGTGGGATCTATTGAATGTCACTGAAGAGGAGGTAGTTCTGGAATTACAAGAACAAAAAGTAACACAAGCAAGGCGAATTATGATCTGGAAGGATGATAAACTTGTTACAACATGAAATATCATTTTGACTCTTAGTACACCTAATTTTCCAACTTCAGTTAAGGCAGGGTATTCGCACTGCCGAGTCCATTCATGTATTTTGAATCTCTTAAGATGTTTCAAATGCTAAAAATTCAGTCATTCTAAAACAACATTAAAAAAATCATGCTCAAGCAGAGTGTACAGCAAAGTCTCCAGAGTGTCTGAATTGCATGAGGGACCACCCAGCTAATGACGCCTCCATAGCCAGGTGGGCAGGAGTAGCAGTGCGTAGCACACACTTCTAGATTAGACCCGGGGTTCAAGCCCACCAAATACGGAGGATGCGGAAAGGTCAGGGAATGGCCACCACATATCCCCGGAGCAATATGGCCTTAGTTGCTAATGCTCCTAAAAACCAAATAACAAACAAACAAACAAAACCCAGCTTATTCGAAATCATGTGACCTGTGGAAAATGGAAAAAAAAAAAGTTTACAAAAGTATAAGATGGAAAATAAAGTATCATACCAAGAAGCAAGAAGGTAAGTCAAGGTAACTTTGCCAAAATGCAGCTATGCTCCTGCAACCCAAAATTGTCAGGCTGTCGCAACCCAAATGGAGGTGTCAATCCCGCCTAACATATCCATTGCAGAATGGGCACTATCTGTACTGTTGACAAATCAGCCTACTAAGAAACCTGTTTCAGTTGATAATACAAACAATACCCCAATCTCATTTCCATCTAAAATTAGATCAAGTGATAAAGTACAAAATAAACCGCAAAGGCAACACACCACTGAATCTTTACAATCAAATTCAAGGAACGTAGTCAACAAAGATGTAAATGCACAAGAAGAAACAATCCTTAATCTTCATGCAGAAGAAGACATGGAGACTAGATGTTCAGCTATTGGAACTGATAATGGAGAAGAGAGTATAGATTACAGACACCCTTCTTTTCCCAGAAAAATAAGACCAAATATGATCGTCAAAAGTAAACTGCTCCCTCTCATAAGAAACAGACAGACTCAACTTCCTACTCTAAAGCCAAATAATGCAGCACATTGTACAATGGAATTGCAGAGGTTTATGCAGTAGTACAGATGATATCTACGATTTGATCTCACGATATAATCCTGTAGCCTTTGCTTGCAAGAGACTAACTTAAATCTACAGATAACTTATTTGGTTAAAAATTACACTGCCTACAGAAAGATAGAAATTCGTCAAGTTCCACACACAGAGGTGTTGCAACTTCAGTGGATTGTAAAATACCAGTTAGAAACATTCCACTTCAGACCCACTTAGAAGCTATTGCAGTACTTATAGCAGTGGGACAAACAATAACTCTAGTCTCATTATACCTTCTACCTAACAATATCTACACATTAAAGGAACTAGAAGACCCTATAAAACAAATACCATCACCTTTTTGTCTTCTTGGTGATTTCAATGCAAATCATCCACTATGGGGGGGGGGGTCTGCCCACATGGACAATAGAGGAAACTTGATAGAAAATATACTAGACCAGCTAAGCCTAACATTGCTGAACAATGGTAATAGCACTTACATTCACCTCCCCACGGGATTGATATCAGCAATTAACTTATCTATTTGTTCCCCTCAATTATTTCCCATTATAGATTGGACAGTTTTAAATGATCTGCACAATAGTGATCATTTCCCAATTATATGCAGAATTCAAACAATGCAGACACCTTGCCCTGATCATTGGGTATTATGGAAATCCTCCAAAGCAGATTGGAAAAAGTATTCTGTCTCCATCTCCTTTGATAGCCAATTGATACAACTAGAGTCCATTGACGATGTCACTGCGCACATTACTAAGCAAATACTAGTAGCAGCTTCCAAGGCAATGCCACAGTCTTCTGCTTTCAAAGACAGAAACTTTAAACACTGGTGGAATGATGCTTTTACCATAGCAAAAAAAAGGAAAGAAATAAAGCCTGGAATCTGCTCCATAAGTTTCCAACCACCAACAACCTAATTCAGTTTAAGAGGCTTGAGGAAAAAGCACGACAAATTAGAAGAAAGGCTAAAAAAGATTCATGGATACAGTTCTGCTCCTCTATCACAAAGGATACTAGCAGTAAAATTATTTGGAAAAAAATTTGACAACTAAATATTCACTTGTTTCTGCTCCAGCCTTAACCAAGGATAGACAAGAAATATCTTCACTGCAAGAAATAGCTAACATGCTTGCAGAGACTTTCTCTGAAATGTCTGTCACAACAGCTTATGATGCTTCCTTTCTACAAATCAAAGCCATAGCAGGAAGATACAAGATAAATTTCCAAACCACCCAGTCTCTTGCCTACAATCACCTTTTCACTTATTTGAACTCCAAGCAGCATTAAATAGATCATATAATAACGCTGCTGGAATCTTTTATGTAAAGCTAAAACATCTAAACAGTGCAGCTTTGAATTTACTAATAACATTCTTTAACCAGATCTTTCTTAAGGGTACATATCCCTCTTCCTGGCATCACTGCGTTTTAGCCTTTCCCAAACTAGGAAAGGATCAATCACTTCCACAAAATTACTGACCAGTCTCCCTTACCAGTTGTTTAGGTAAAACTGTAGAAAGGATGATACACCTACCTGGGTTCTTGAAACTGAAAAGCTGCTAAGCAATGGTCAGTTTGTTTTCTGACAAAATAGACCCACTTTGGATCTTGTAGTGAAAGCAGAAACTAATATCCATATTGTTTACGTGACAAATGAACATCTTGTAATGGTAAGTTTGGATATTGAAAAGTCTTTTGACATAACCTGGAGGTATGGCATATTGCAAGAACTTTATTCCCTAGGGTTGCAAGGACATTTACCCAAATTCATTCAAATTTTCTTCAACATAGAGCCTTTCAGGTATCTGTACCCAAGAAGATGGTGTCCCACAAGGGTCAATACTTAGTGCTACTCTTTTTTTACTTAGGCTGAACACCGTAACCCAAAACATTCCCAGTACTGTAGAATTATATATGTATGCCAATGATCTAACTATATCTTTCAGTTCAAAAATATTCATACTATTGAAAGACAGCTGCAACTCTCCATAATATGGATATTGTATGTCAGAACAAAAAACAGTTGCAATTCACTTCTGTAAAAAACACAAGCTGCATCCAGAACTGGATCTTTGGCTAAAGAACCACCTGATCCCTTTCATCAGTAATCTTAGTTTCCTAGGTTTACTGTTGGACACCAAACTTAACTTTGTTTCTCACATAACATACCTCTGAACTTTTTGTTTAAAGAAACTTAATATTCTTTGGTCCATTTCTGCTATGGCATGGGGTGCTAATAGATATACTCTTTTACATTTGTATCGTGCTCTTATCAGGTCTCGTTTAGATTATGGAGCTGTTGTCTATGACAGCTAAGAAAAGTGCACTAACCAGACTGAACATCATCCAACACATTGCCCTTCGTACTGCACTAGGAGCCTTTAGAACATCCCCTATCCAGAGTCTGTATGTAGAGGCATATGAACCTCCACTTCACCTTAGAAGGAAAATTCTGCTCATCAATTATGCTGCAAAAATTCAGTCATCCAACCCATCCTATTTGACCCTTACTTCTCAACCCTGAATGGACCACATTCTACAATAGCAAATGTGGTGAAAACAGATGCACTGGTATTCGGCTAAAATAATTGATTCACACCTGGAACAAAAATTTGACAATATGTTTCAAGAGACTGATGTACCTGATTCATCCTGGTCTCTAAATCTCCTCACTGTGATACCTATTTTCTGCAATGAGGAAATAAATCCATGGCAAATGTAAGTTTTAAACAGCTACATAAAGGCCCTCAACAATGCTCAAAGCTGTCTAATATATATACAGATGGTTCGAAAACAGACTTTGCTGTTGGTGCAGCGGCTGTCTTTTTTTCTTTGACAGTTTCTATATCACTATCAGTTGAATGTAGCAGTTACACTGCAAAATTATACACAATAAAATTAGCCCTAAAGAATATTAACACTTTCCACAATACTAGCAGTGTAATATACACAGATTTTGTGAGTGCAGTGTCTGCACTGGACAATAAATTTTCAATATCGCACCCCATCATAAAACAAATATTTTCCTGTTTAAGCCACCTACGAAGTAAGAATCATGCAGTGGAATTTTGCTGGATCCCAGGGCATTCTAGTATCAGGTAATGAGGGAGCAGACCGGGAAGCCAAACATCCAAACAGTACAATACCATCACCAAGTACCATATATAGATTAATTATTTGAAGCACATAAAAAAAAATCTGTACATTTCAGTGTCTGAAACCTGGAAGTCACAAGTGAACAACAAATTGCTCGAAATCAAAGAGGAACCAACATTATGGAAATCTAGCTTCAGGCAAAACAGACAGGAAGAGGTTGTTCTAGCAAGATTACGCATGGGGCATTCACATCCAAACAATATATATCTTCTCAAGGAGGATGACTCACATCAATGCACGCATTGTACATTACCACTTATAGTCAAGCATATGTACTCTTAGATTGTACACACTATTCCCATTTCAGAAAAAATACTTTCCTTTCACTGTCAAGACTGAAAGAGCCTTTATCGCTCGCCCATATTATTGGAAACAATGTGGTTAATCGGGGCAGCTGTTTATTTGGGGCAAATCTTAAAAAAGAGAACCCTATCGAGAAAATAGCCAGGGTTTACTTTGCTTAATTGGGTCAACATTCCATTTAACTAGTTACCATGGCAGACTAAACCAAATGGGTGATTCTGACTTAGTCATAGGCATCTCCACTGCTAAGATTTGGGCGAGTCTAAAACATGAGGTGAAGATTCTGTTCTCTTGCTCAGTGAGGACACACTCTGTGGCTGTATGTGACCACATGGTGCACAATTCCTGTTGACACTGTAAATTCTGAAGTAGCATATTCAGCAGTGCATAATTTTTCTAAATTTGAAATTTTTCTTGGACTAGTTTAGAGTACTGCTTGATGTTGTTAATGATAAAGAAATAAATGAAGCAATAGATGTTTTGCAGCATCAATTCTGTCAGTTTCAGTGTGAGAACCTGTCAAATGCTATCATGAAAGAAAAATTGATGTAGGGTGGTCCTTGTTTTGGGGAACTGACAAGTGCACCAGAAAGCTTAAAATATAACAAATTATCTCAAGTATTGCTTGAGATAATTTGTTATATTTCAAGTTCCTCATAGCAGATGTGTGAGAGAATATTCAGCCAGGCTAGAAAAAGATAAACAGAGTTTAGATCTTTCCTTTTTGGTGGTATTTTGGAAATTCTCCTGAGAGTCAAGTCTAGAGAATAGAATATTGTCAGAAATAAAATTTTGACTCAACATTTCTGAATAGAGCAAAGTCTGCAGTGGTATCTTTCTCAGAGCAATTAAATTCAGTTGATGTATAATAGTAGTAATAGTAGTGGTATGTGATGCAAGAAAGCAAGCGAATGAGCTTATGCAGCATCAGCCAAAAAAAAAAAAAAAAATTACAAAACAATCCCCTCTAAATATTTGTCCAGTTCCTCCTTAAATTTATTTAACCTATCAACTTCCACAATGACAGATGGAAGTTTGTTCCAACAATTAACCACCTGCTGGCTAAAGGCAAATTTCCACACATATTCTACATCTGTCCTTCCTCAATTTTAATTTATGCCCCCTTAGGTTTGTAATCTGAACAAGTGGAAGAATCCCATCAGAATTCAGCATGCTCAACCCATTCAAAGCCTTATACACCTCAATCAGATCACCTCACAGGTGCCTAGTCTCCAGCTGCTGCAATTTGCAGAATTTAAGCCTCTCCTGGTAAAAGGATCCCTTCATTCCCCTCACCAATCTTGTTGCCCTTCTCTGTACACGCTCAAGCAAATCTACATCCTTCCTAAAATGAGGCCTCCAGACCTGCATGCAGTACTCAAGGCATGGCCTGACCATTGCCTTATGCAGAGGGACAATCACCTCCTTTTCCCTGCTAACAAAATTCCTATATATCATTGACAAAACCCCATGACCTGCCCTGGCAGCCAGCATTGCTCAAAAAAACTTCATATCTGACTGCACAATTACTCCCAGGTCTTTTTCATTTTCTACCACCTTAAGTTGGTACACACAGTTGGTACGTTTCTCTGGGGTTACTTCTACCCATATGCAGTACTTTGCATTTTTCAATGTTAAACTTCAGTTGCCACTTCTCAGCCCATCTGCCCAAATCTAGATCCTGTTGCAGTAACACACTGCCATTACTGTCATTTACAACTCTGACAACTTTTGTATCATCTGCAAACTTCGATACTAAGCCTGATATACCTTCATCAATATCATTGATAAATATACAAAACAACAGTGGACCCAACACAACCCTGTGGGACTCCACTAATAACATTAGTCCACGAAGAACAGCACCCATTGATTATCACGCTTGTCTTCTCCCACTCAACCATCCTTTTATCCATTCTGCTCCAATTTGTACAGTAGTCTTCCATGCGCAACAGTGTCAAAAGCTTTCCTGAAATCCAAGTATATGATATCAGAATTATTTTTTGCATCCAGTTCCTTTGTAACCACATCATAATAACCAATCAAATTTGTCAGACAAGACTTTCCTGTAACAAACCCACGCAGTGTCTGAATTATTGCTGCAGTCTTGTCCAGATGATCCTGCAATGCATCTTTAACCAGTGACTCCATAATTTTACCTGGAACAGAAGTTAAACTAACTGGTCTGTAATTATTCGTGTCGCCCTTCGATCCCTCTTTGTGAATTGGGGACACTTTTGCACATCTCCAGTCTGTGGGGACCTCCCCTGAGTCCAAGGATGCTCTCATAATTATGGCTAAGGGTTTGCTTACTTCCTTTGCCACCTCCTTTAATATAACTGGATAGATCTCATCCACCCCAGGTGACTTTCTTATGTTTAATTTCAACAATTTCTCCTCCACTTTGTTCTCAGTTATTACAAAATCATTAAGCACAAGGTTATCATTACAATTTGATAACCTTGTGGCATTTTCAAACCTTAATAACTCCTCCTGTGTGAATGTAGATGCAAAATACTCATTCAGTTTGTTTGCTATCTGAGCAGGATCATCAGCAGTTGAACCATCGATATCAAGTGGACCAATCAGATTTATCCCCTTCCTTTTAGAGTTTATATATAAGTAAAGAAATCCTTGCTGTTTTTCTTAGCATCCTTTGCCAAAGATTTCTCGTAATCTGCCTTCGCCTGCCTAACCTAATACCCAATCAGAAATCTGCAGACCAAGAAATATTAGTAATCTAATGTTTAAAAGAATGCTATGCTGGTAATAATTCTATGACTAGAAACAGCCAGATTCATCATCCTCTGCTAAAATCAAATAACCATAGTATAATTCAAAAACTGTTGAGGATTCAATTCTGTATTGGTGACTTGTATGATCTCATTAGCTCTTATAGTCATAGAAGAATTTGTTTAAAGGAAAGTTACCTAACTAATTTTCAGTAGATTGAAATTTCTTTTGCTCCATTGGAAAACCATATGGAGATTGACATTTAAACTATTGGTGGTGGATATTTAAGAAGTTGAAGCTGTTTGTGCAGGGAAAGGTTTCTTAAACTCGAAATTGAAATGTATTAGTATTGGTAATATGATGCATAAAGCAAACCTTATATGGCACTAACCAAAAAAAAAAAAACTATTTTTTCCATCCCTTCCAATAATTTGTCCAACCCTTCCTTAAATTTACCCACCATCACAACTCTAGATGGGAGGTTATTCCAACAATGGCTCCTCTTTGCAAAAACATAGTGTGCTATCATCAGCAAAACAATGGTTAGTATTTCAAGAACTGACTCAAAATAATTAATATACAGCAGAAAAAAAAGTGATACAAAGAACCAAAACTCAGAGAATGCCAGTATTCTTGGAGAAGTTGTCTGCCATCACCTACATTTTGCAGTCATAGAGAAAATTGGCAACTCAGTTGCAAAAAACTGACTGAGCCTAAAGTTTGGAACTTTGGAGATTGTTCAGAAGCTCTATGTTCCAAAATATTTTAGGGCAGAATCAGTAATTTCTCTCTCTCTCACACACACACACACACACATACACACCAACTCCCATGTAGTATATAAACTTGATAAAATATCAAATTTGCATTTTTTTTTTTTTTTGTTTATTTGTACCAAACCACTCATTACACAGCAGTCTGTATGTGTTTAGTGATTAAATTATAAACCCTCTTTTCAACCTTAGATATGTAAATATGATTAGGTGCTCTGTAACAATAATTTACTTTGTGTTCATATTATTCAACAGACATCTGTTAATGGTAATTATGCACACTATTTGAATTCTTTAACATTCATCTCACTCTCTCTCTTGCACACACACACACACACACACACACACACACACACACACACACACACACACACACACACACACACACACACACCCCTTTGCATTTTATTTTAAATTTGCTATGAACACATTTCATACTGGTGATTTTGTCCAGATTGCATATACTTAACAAAAGCACTTCTAGTATACCGAAATAATCTGCAATTTGATTTTGCTGCCATTGCAGTCTTGTTACATTCTGTATTCTTTCTTACTCACAAAACTGTTATAATATTTCTCTGATATGGGGAAATCCTAAAATATGTTTCATTTTAGTGCTTGTGTCTGCAATGCTGCACAGAGACATGACAGGAGGGATTTTCAAGGCTTTGGGGGGGAATTTTTCTCAGAGAGGCAGGCCTTAGTTGGTGAATAGAATTTATTTGTAAATATGGTATTCACTTAAACACAAGAAGTGCAAAATTTTTTGCTAATGCCATTGAGCATTCAAGGAAAACTGATAATTTGGGGGGGGGGGTCTGTACAAGATTAGCTCAATTTAGTAGCATGGGACAAAATTATGTTTGCACTTTCTCTGAGAGCACATTATGCAACCATTAATGACCTTGAACACTGAAAATAAAAGTGTAATAGAGGCAGAGCTTTTCAGACCTCAGAGAAACACACTTTTAGGTGTCTATAAGGAGTATATATCAGGGTTGTCAAAAGAAATAAAAAAAACTGAATTTTTCTACAATAATGCTAAAGTACTGTAACCATATTAAATGAACTTGATTGAAATTTTCTGCAGATCAATTTTGTTGATGTGGTTGGGCATATGGAGGTGGTGCCACTCCATGATAACAGATGAATAATTTCATTTTGGTGAATACTGTGTGTTAACGAGAGATAGGGAAGGACAGAAGGGTTCAAGGTGATGCTTCTGGTCAAAAAAATCCTGAAAGTAACAAGAAACTTCCCTGAGTCAGAATTGGGTAATGCAGATGTTGAGTCAGTTTGGTGTTAAATGACTTGCAGTAAAGGGAAGATGATGATATTAGAGATTATAGGCCATATGACTGAGAAGTATGACAGAAATTCATTTAAGCAAATTGAATGGACTAGCAAGTATGAATGTCTCATTATGGATGATTTGAGCTTACCCCTTGTAGACTAGAATTCATGGACCAGAAATACACTGTCTGTATGGTTACAGGTTTTTGAACATGAGTGTAGAAGGGGCTCTAATATTATAGATCTAGTTTTCACTAAGGAGCCTAACTGTATCAAAATATTGACAGCAGTGAAACCAATAGCAAGTAATGACTACAATCCATAAAATGGATTGTATCTAAAGAAACTTATAATCAAGTTAAAGATAAGTTTTTCAAGAGAAAGTACTATAATGGAATGAGATATTTCTTGGAATCAATTAACTGGATTGACCACTGTGTGGTGTCAGATACAAATATGCTATGGGATTTATCAAAAGGTTTATCCACTGGTATGAATGGTACATTTAGCCACAAATGTATTCGTACCATTTGTCTGTCTGTCTGCAAAATAATCACAGTGTTACCGTGCTGCCCACACCATGCTCTAAAGATGACCTGGGGCATGTGCAAATTTAAAATTAGTAAGTTGCCCGTAACACATGGGTTTTCTAAAGACCAGCATAATGGACCAAAATATCTAAAAAAATGGAAGAGTATTATCCACCTCCATTTCCATGGTAAATGAGGTGTATGTAGACAAGGAATTAAGAAATTAGAGGAGCAGCATCTCTAACCTCCGAGGAATAAATGCAAATTCTTTGTCGATCTACCCTCACTAGATTCTGACAGGAACAGGAAAATTCCTAAATATGCCTTCCTCTAAAGCGTCCATAATAATATTAGCTATGGGGGCTACTAACCAGGACACCCATAGCAGTGCTTTGAATTTGTTTGGATAGGGAATCATCCAACGTGATCAAATGTTCGAGATATGGCAAATATCATCAAGGTCCTGTCTCTTGGTGTGGAATCCCTGTCCAACAGCCATCTGGCAAATGCAGTTGCTAGCTGTATTGGAATAGATGTGAACAGGGAAACCACGTTGAAGGAAACCATGACCTCAACTCACCATGACTCACTCCAAAACATTAAAATCTGTAATGATATGCAGGAAATGAGCATTGCTACCAATTGTGTACTCTGTATTACCAATAAGCACTGATAAGAGACCAGCTATATATTTGGAGAGTTCATATGACCAGGTACCACAATAGGCAATTTTATGGCTTACCGAAAGTGCACAAACCAGGTATTCCGTAGCAATAGGTTGCTATGGAATACCTGGTTTGTGCATTTTCGGTAAGCCATAAAATTTTTAGAAGCTAGCAACCCGTTGCATGAAGTCTCCACTATATGGACTTAATTATTTACTTATCTCTATACCAAGAGTATACCAGCTTATTCACTTTGGATTTTATACACGTAAGTATTTTAAGTCTTCAATAGGCTCATAAGCCTGCAGTCACATAACAAGGCCCACTGAACATGGTCTACTCTATTTAGCACAACAGTACAATTTCCTTTATCTGCTGGTAAGGCCACAATATCCTGATCTTTACACAGAGAATTATGGTCACTCTGCTAGTACGATGCAAGTAGAAGCCACTGGTGCCTTCTGACTTCAGTTTTGTAGTATTGGGTTTAGTTCCCACTCTAATGGACAATGCACTCATTTTTACTACTTATATTCCCTATTATTCAGATATTTCTGCACTTATTGCCAGGGTGGTGCACCATTACATACTGATTGTGTGCAACTCCCTGGTAGGAGATTACAGTCAGTGTTGTACAAAGTCAAATTTGCTGTTCCATTGTTACAGCATACAAATGCAGTATATTGCATTACTTGCCCGGATTGTTGGGTTTCTTATAAGGAGAGTCAAAATATAGATTATGTGATCATTTTTCTGAACATGAGGGGGCTATTCGCTGGTCTCATTTTGACGATACATGGGCTCAAATGATCTTATGGTCTGATGAGGCACATTTCACTCTTTGTGGGGCCGTAAATGCACAAAATTGCCGAATATTCTCATCCATCTGCTTTGCATGAAAGACTACTACAAAGTCCATATGTTACAGTATGGTGTGGATTTTTTCCAGCCATTTTTCTTTGAAGAGTGTACACCTCATGCCCCCCTCCCCATAAGGTAACTAGTGCATGGTACCGCACTTAAATCTGTAATGTTCTAAGAGTTCACATTATTTCTGCTCTGCAAGAAAGGCAATGCTTGGAGACCATAGTGTTCATGCAAGATGGTGCCCCTCCCCACAGTGGTCAACAAGTGAAGGAACTGCTCCCTTCAACATTTGGAAATGATCACATCATTTCTAGAGAATTTCTGCAGTTTTGGCCAGCCCGATCAGCTGATCTCGATCCCTATGATTTTTGGCTATGGGGATACTAGAAAGACAGAGTTTACCGTGGTGGCATACAGACGCTTGTCGATTTGAAAGCAAGCATTGAAAACAGCATGCCAACATCCCCAATAAGATGCTACATGAAACTGTGTCGCACGCAGTCCTCTATCTAATCCTAAGTTAAGTATTCCATCTCATGTTTACAGTGCCAATTTCTCCCCTGGTGGCAGAAATTTGAACTAATTTATTTTCTTCTACAAATCGCTACCCCCATACCCTAAATGACATACCCACCGATTTTCATAACCCTGTCTCTAACCGTTTTGACACTAGAGTCTCCTGAATAGGGAAACTTATTTTATTTTTATTTATTCATCTATTGCAGTAAACTCAATTTAACTTTCGTTGGTTGAAGCAATATTTATTTTAATATGATTATCCCTGGTGTTCAAGGCCTCTTTTCTAATTTTGTATCTGCTTGTCTATCCTATCAAAATTGTCTGGCTTCTATCTAACAGAACATCCATATGTAACCTATGGATCACGGTCTTGTCTGCAACTTCAAGGCCTACCATACATCTTTAAATAACTAGTTAAGGCAACTGATAAAGATGATAAGCACATGGTAAAATAATTTTGGAACACTTTTAAATCTTAAATTGCATCAATAATATCAAAGTAATATGAGAGAAAATCACTGGCACATCTATGAACAGTATGTTGCAAAAACTGTGGCCAAAGGTATATGGAGTTTGAAGAGTTAGTCTCGTGCTGGGTTGGCATAATTTAAAATATCCCTATTTAGAGTGTCTGTAGCATATTATAATGGAATAAGTATGGAGTGTAAGGCATAAGATGCTTATAGATGAGGATACAATAACAAGAAGAGCATAATGACTCTCATGCTACCAGAATTTGATTGTGAAAATTCACTGTCAAATGGAAGCAATGCAGCAGGAGAATCTCAGGATTACAGGTGTTGCAGGCAGTATAAAAGAGGTGTGATGAAAGCATGTGGTGCCAGAGGAATGATTGTATCCTTTGTAGAAATTGGAAGTTTGGGAGTGAAGCCATTAAGAGGTTGCAAACTTTTTAATGAAATTGAGAACATTGCTACTGCATTTAGGGAAAGATGAGTGGACAGTTGTGTACTGGTATCAGTACCAGAAGGTAGAACCCGTGCATGTGCAGCAGCAAGATGACTGGATATTCAATGCACAGCAGTATGAAAGGGAGTGCACAAGGTTTTATTTCTACTCATGTAAACTCCACTGAAGCAACAGTTGCAAGTGGGTGAACTCAACTTCTTGGCACAAATGGAGGTAGACACTAAATGGCTAGGAATATCCTTTTGGCAGGGTGGTGGCATTTTTTCATTTGAATGAGGGCGTACCCAAAATTGCAGAATTTGGGCTACAGAGCTTCCGTGTAATATAGGGTGGTTCATGAGACTGTACATAAAGATGTATAGTCAAAGCATAAAGATGGGTGCCTCTGTAGCCAGGTGGGCAGGAGCAGCAGTGACTTAGAGTTTATATGAGTAGAACTAAAACCTTATGCACTCCCTTTCATACTGCTGTGCATCGAATATCCAGTCATCTTGCTGCTGCACGTGCACTGGTTCTACCTTCTGGTACTGATACCAGTACACAACTGTCCACTCATCTTTTCCTAAATGCAGTAGCACTCACTTCTTGCTTAGACCGGGGTTCGAGCCCATGACCACCAAATACGGAGGATGCGGAAAGGTCAGGGAATGACTGGAGCAATATGGCCTTAGTTGCTAATGCTCCAAAAAAAAAATACATAAAGATGATCTGTACAAGGATTGCTGCAACATCAGTTTACCATTTAGAGGATAATCAGCTACCCATTTCCCACGGTGTAGCCATCTCTACTGGCTGACCTTTCTCCTTGTGATTTTGGGCTCTGGGGGCTGCCTGTTCATCATGAACGACATTCCCAACTTAGCAGCCCTGAAAGGTAGCATCACACAGCATATTACCCCCAAGTTTTGCCTGCTGTTGACTATGCCATTACTCAGTGTGAATTTCTGAAAGACCAGAGTGACAACTTTATCACGCTGCATACTGTAAGTGTTGATTCCCTTATTGACACTAGGAATGGAACATACCATACCATTAATATTGTGTTCATGTACTTGACATCATGTTGTTGCTATTGTTGTAAGGTATTAAGTGCATCACAGACTTTTACCAAATTGCATTCTGTCTGTACATGTGCGTGTTCGTTGGTTAATTTGCTTGTTGTTGGCAAACTGTATTCCTTCTGCCTGAGATTAGTTGACTACAGCCCCAATTGGAGAAAACTTTAGAAATTTCCACATTCTATGATGGAACTTAAATTCAGACCTCTCTAAAGAGCAACAAGTGGCAAAACCACTATATTGTCTTGGAAGACTTGATATTACTCATGCCTCATGTTATGTGTTGCTGATAATGCCGTTACATGAAATGTCAAGCAATAAAGTGATAGTGTTTCTGTACTTGTGTTAGGCATATTCTTCATTTGCAGTATGCATATAGATCATGTAAAATCTTAATTGTTAACAGCCGAATTTCTACTGTTGACAGTTTTTGGAATTAATTTTGTTTTTCGTGTAGTTTTTTTATCCACATCTGAAAAAATACCTGCTAAATTTTGTTGGATGTCCTCCATTAGTTCATGCTCCAGACAGCTCTAAATAGGAATATTTTAATTGTGACTATCTAGTATTAGCAGGGGCATCATCCACTAACAGTAATCTGCAACCTGCTTGGCACACTGATGGCATTGAAGTTCAGTGCGTCTTTATCACTACATTTTTAAATGATGCTATCACTAGATTTTCAAGACACTGGAACTCTTTATCTAAGAATTGTGACTGGGACTGCAGCTTGAAGTTAAGAAAGCTGTTCTTAACAATATAATTTGCTATAAATAAATGCTTTGAGAGTGAATGAGAGAGAGAGAGAGAGAGAGAGAGAGAGAGAGAGAGAGAGAGAGAGAGAGAGAGACACTCTAGATACATTGTTTAAGCACCAGCCTAAATACTGATAGCTGTGTATCCTCCTAAAAAGAAGGATGCACAGCTATCAGTATCAACACCACATAATTCACAGCTTGGCATAATTCATCTTTCAAGTGAGGTGTAATAGGTAACCAAGGCTAAATTTCATTTTGTCTGTTTATTTATCAGTTTGTATTGCACTGCAGAGAATTTTTTAGTTTAAGTAAAAGTTGAATTAATTTGATACTGCAGTTAATTAATATATTAATTGCACAGATTGGGGTTTATTCCTTAATTAGTTGCTTATATGTACTTGTAACCAGATTAAGTCTTTGCACAGCACTCATAGATAAGAAATAACTCTTATAACCATCCTTCATACAATTTATGTTTCAGTGGCTCTCTAGAAAGTTGATTTGCTGAAAGCTCTTTCTTCCAGGAACACATCGTAAGCATTCAACAGGGTATCAGCACACTTAGATTTGTATCAACTGCATTGAAAAGTATGATACTAAAAATGTACTAATAATGTGTTCATTTTTCTCCCTAGGTGCAGGTGATATTTATATGGAGTACATAAATAAATATAAATGCAGCTTCCATTCACTTATTTTTAATATTATAAGATTATTTAATTTTGTTGAGTATTCTTATTACTCTATTCATGCATCACATTTAAGACTATGCTTGTGTGTGAGTTTTTATTTTTTGTGTATAGTTTTAATTGAGAAAGAATATAAAAGAAAGAGATAATTAAATGACTCATATTTATTATAGGGTGAAAAGGGAGAAAAGGGTGAACGAGGTTTGACAACTACCTTAGATGGCAATGCTTTTCCAACAGGATTTATTGAAGGGCCTCCCGGACCTCCAGGACCTCCTGGTCCTGCTGGACCCCCTGGTAGAAAAGTGAGATATTAACTGTCTTCTGAAAAAATCTTTTTCTCTCTCTCTCTCTCTCTCTCTCTCTCTCTGTCATTTATTCTAATTTTAGCATTTCGTTTTCATTGTAACTGTTATCGCAACCATTTAAGCTTCATCTGTATATAATCCAAGAGTAAACTTAATTTTAATAAAATGGGTCAGGCTCAGTCTTGCAGTACTTTTAAACAGCATTGTTTCCTACAAAGCATATTGCTGTTTACTTGTATTGGATACCATTACTCTATTGGCTATTTCAGTGATTGTTGTCCCTTAATCGACAGATAACTAGACACCATTGGTGCAGGACTTGACAACTCAGCAGTGACATATTTCTACAATAATTCCCAAACATGCTGTCTGAGTAATGACAAGCATTCAGTTCGCAAAATGTTAGCATGTATTTTGTAGTACAGGTCGGCCATCACTAATCTGGCCACCGATAATCCGGTTCCACCGCTAATTCGGACATAATTTCAAATTTCCTGAGTCAGCATGCCAACCTGCCGCTACTGTTTTGGTGGTGTTGGTTGCAGCATCAGCTGTTGGTGCGAACTCATAAACACTGGCAAGCCATTCCCACTTGTTTTTCTGCATTTATTATTATAACCAGCTCACATTTAGCCCTAGCCATGGTTCCAATGCATAAAGGAAATGCCTCTCGTGGTGTAAACCGCAAACACCGTACATTGTCCATAACAGATAAAGCTGAACTTCTGAAAAAATTTGACAGCAGTGTGTGAGAAGTTTAATTCTGCTTAATTGTAAATTCCAGCAATTTCTCTCAGTTCCTCTATTTTAGTAATTTTCTTATAGCCATTCCTTTTTTTTTTTTTTTTTTTTACAACACACTTGTACAAACTTGCAGAAAAACACAACATAATATGACGGATAAGACAACACGCTAATGAACTCATTTTCACAAAATCTCTAACAATACTGACAAACTTATTGCGATGTTTGAGAGTTTATTTTATTGCAATTAATTTTATTGCAGTGCTTGCTGCACATGCAATAAAGCCGTAAGTATGCCGTAAGCATCACATGTATGTGGCTGACACGGCTTCTCAAAAATAAAGTAATCTACTGGACCACATATATGCGACATAAAAAAAAAAAAAAAAAACTTTTTTTCTTTTTTGATATTTTAAGTGAAAAAACGGCAACACTGACATTACAATGTTTATTTTAGAATTACTAATCAAATTATTTGCTAAATATTTTTTGGCTGCTCTGGAATTTTTTTCTTAAACTAGCTTGGCAGTCAACGTGTTAAAGGTAGGATGAGGTAGTTAGCTGTTGGGTAAACTGTATATGCTAAAATAACCACCAGTGATCCGGCAAACTCACTGCTCTGGCACCCCATGGTTCCCAACTCTGCCGGATTAGTGATGGTCGACCTGTAGCACAATTTAGCTTGCTCTGTCCTGGTTGAGCAAAAATTAGACTTTTCCCACTGTGTGTACCTGTTTGTGTTCTTATGAATGACTAAGGTTTTAATCTAAATTTTCTTAAGCCCCTTATAATAAATTAAAAATAAATATGGGTTGACTATGGTATTACAATAACATTAGTACTGCTGTTAAAATGTCAAAATGATACAAAGAAGTGAAGCTTATGTAGTAATGTCATCCAATAAAAAATTAACCAGTTTTATATTTTAAATATTTATTTAATCCTGCTTGAAATATTTCTGTTCTCTGACATAATAAGACTATGTGATACCTTGTTCCAATAGCAGATTTCTCTTTGACTAAAGGCAAATTTTAGTCAAGCAAGAAAGATAAAATATTATGTCCCCATCATGAAAATTGCTTAAATGTATGTGGTTAACTTTAAAGAAGTAGACAATACTTTGTTTAGTTTTTTCCATCAATTTATTCAAACTGCCCACTTCCACAATAACAAATGGAAGTTTGTTCCTGTAATCAATTGCCCACTGGCTGAAGGAAAACTTCCTCACATCTATCCTGCTACCATTCTTCCTCAATTTGAATTTATGGCATCCCCTCCCCACCAAATGTAGTCTGAGAAAGAGAAAGAATGCCATCAGCATTGAATGCCATCACAATCCATTCAAGCCTTAAACTCCTCAATCAAATCATCTAACAGGTGCCAGGTCTCCAGATGCTCTATTATGCAGAATTGAAGCCTTTCTTGGTAAGACTGCCCTTTTGTTCCCTTCACCAAACTCATTGCCCTTATCTGCACCTGTTCCAGTAGATTTACATTCTTCCTAAAATGAAGCCCTCAGACCTGTATGCAGCATTCAACATGAGCCTAACCATTGCCTCATACAATGGGTTAATCACCTCCTTATCCCTCCTATCAAATTTCCTGAAGATCATTGACAAAACCCCGAGAACTGTTCTGATTCTGCACTGCTCATAGAACATCATATCTGATGGGAAAATCACCCCCTGGTGTTTTACATTTTCCACTACCCTGAATGTAGTACCACACAGTTGGGATTTAATCTGGGAATGCTACTACCCATATGCAGTATCTTGCATTTGTCAATGTTAAACGTCAGCTGCCATTCATCCCATCTTCCTAATTTTTTTTAGATCTTGTTGCATTTGCTTAATTTAATTACTGTCATTAACCACCCTGCCATCCTTTGTATCATCTTCAAACTTAGACATTGTCTGATACACCTTCATCAGTATCATTAATAAATGAAACCACAGTGGGCACAGCACTGAACTCTGGGTGACTCCACTAATGACATTAGTCCACAAAGAGCAGTGTCCATTAATAACCATTCTCTCTCTCTCTCTTCTCCAACTCAACTATCCCTTTATTCATAGCAGTAACTTTTCCTTAATGTGACACTGCTCCAAATTGTACAGCAGTCTTTTATGGGCAAAAGTATCAAAATCTTTTCTGAAATAAAAGTATATGATATCAAAATCTTTTCTGAAATAAAAGTATATGATATCAAAATTACTTTTTGCATCCAGTTCCTTTGTTAGTACATTATTATATCAGTTGTTGTTGTTGTTGTTTGGTTTTTAGGAGCATTAGCAACTAAGGCCATATTGCTCCGGGATATGCGGTGGTCAGTCCCTGACCTTTCCGCATCTTCCGTATTTGGTGGTGACGGACTCGAACCCCGGTCTAATCAAGAAGCGTGTGCTATGCACTGCTGCTCCTTCCCACCTGGCTACGGAGGCGCCATTTTATATCAGGTCAGACAAGGTTGTCCCCTTAACAAATCCATGATGTGACTGCAGTATACTTGCATTCCTGTGTATATGGTCCTACATTACTTCTTTAACCAGAGACTCCATTATTTTCCTTGAAATGGAATCTAAGTTAACAGGTCTGTAATTACTCGTGTCACACTTTTATCCCCCTTTGTGAATTGGTGATACTTTTGCTCATCTCCAGTCCATAGGGACCTCTCCTGCATCAAAAGATGCTCTCATAATTATGGCTAAGGTTTTCTTACCACCTTGCTCCCTCTCTTAATATAATTGAATAGTAGTAGTAGTAGTAGTAGTAGTAGTGGCATGTGATGCAAGAAAGCATGTGTATGAGCTTATGCAGCATCAGCCAAAAAAAAAAAAAAAAAAATCACACCATTCCCTCCAAATGCCTGTCCAGTTCCTCCTTAAATTTATTCACCTATCAACATCCACAACGACAGATGGAAGTTTGTTCCAGCAATTAACCACCCACTGGCTAAAGGCAAATTTCCGCACATCTATTCTACATCTGTCATTTCTTAATTTGAATTTATGCACCCTTAGGTTCGTAATCTGAACAAGTGGAAGGATCCCATCAGAATTCAGCGTGCTCAACCCATTCAAGGCCTTATACACCTCAATCAGATCACCGCGCAGGTGCCTAGTCTCCAGTCACTGCAATTTGTAGAACTTAAGCCTCTCTTGGTAAGAGGATCCCTTCATTCCCCTCACCAATCTTACCTTGCCCTTCTCTGTACACGCTCAAGTAAATCTACATCCTTCCTAAAATGAGGCCTCCAGACCTGTACGCAGTACTCAAGGCATGGCCCTTTTTTTTTTTTTTTTTTTTTTTTTGATTTGGTAGTTGTTGGCGCATCGGCTTCTGTGGCCATATTGCACCTCCCAAGGTTTTTGCAGTACTTTGATCCAAGCCCGAAGCGGGAATCGAACCCGCGACCTTTGGGTTGCCGGGCAGGTACTTTACCCACTCGGCTAAGGCATGGCCTGACCATTGCCTTATACAGAGGGACAATCACCTCCTTCTCCCTGCTAGCAAAATTCCTATATATCATTGACAAAACCCCCATGACCTGCCCTGGCAGCCTGTCTGCATTTCTCAGAAAACTTCATATCTGCCCGCACAATTACTCCCAGGTCGTTTTCATTTTCTACCACCTTAAGTGTAGTACCACACAGTTGGTACGTTTCTCTGGGGTTACTTCTACCCATATGCAGTACTTTGCATTTGTCAAGGTTAAACTTCAGTTGCCACTTCTAGCCCATCTGCCCAAATTATCTAGATCCTGTTGCAGTAGCAAACTGCCATTACTGTCATTAACAACCCTGCCAACCTTTGTATCATCTGCAAACTTTGGGTGGTTGGTTGGTGGAACAGACTTCCATCCCTTGTCGTGGAGGTTGATAGCCTGAATAAGTTTAAGGCTCAGCTGGACAGGTGTTTCGAACGAACAGGGGGTGAAGTGGAAGTAGTTATTTTTTATTTATTTATTATTTTTTTTTTTTTGGCTGATGCTGCATAAGCTTGCTTTCTTGCATCAAATGCCTCTACTAATGCTAATGCTAACTTCGACATTAAGCCTTATATACCTTCATCAATATCTTTGATAAATATACAAAACAACAGTGGACCCAACACTGAACCCTGTGGTACTCCACTAATAACATTAGTCCACGAAGAGCAGCACCCATTGATTACCACCCTCTGTCTTCTCCCACTTAGCCATCCTTTTATCTATTGTAGCAACTTACCCTTAATACCATTCTGCTCCAATTTGTACAATAGTCATCCATGCGCAACAGTGTCAAAAGCTTTTCTGAAATCCAAATATATGATATCAAAATTATTTTTTGCATCCAGTTCCTTTGTAACCACATAACCAATAAAATTTGTCAGACAAGACTTTCCCTTAATAAACCCATGCTGTGTCTGAATTATTGCTGCAGTCTTGTCTAGATGATCCTGCAATGCATCTTTAACCAGTGACTCCATTATTTTACCCAGAACAGAAGTTAAACTAAACTAACTGGTCTGTAATTACTTGTGTCACCCTTCGATCCCCCTTTGTGAATTGGGGATACATTTGCACATCTCCAGTCCGTGGGAACCTCCCCTGAGTCCAAGGATGCTCTCATAATTATGGCTAAGGGTTTTCTTAGTTGCTTTGCTGCCTCCTTTAATATAACTGGATAGATCCCATCCACCCCAGGTGCTTTTCTTATGTTTACCTTCAACAATTTCTCCTCCACCTTCCTCTCAGTTATTACAAAATCATTAAGTATCCTGCTACAATTTGATAACCTTCTGCCATTTTCAAACCTTAATAATTCCTTATGTGTGAATGTAGATGCAAAATACTCATTCAGTTTGTTTGCTATCTGAGCAGGATCATAAGGTCAAACCATCGATGTCAAGTGGACCAATCTGATTCATCCCCTTTCTTCTACAGTTTACATAAGTAAAGTCTTTGCTATTTTTCTTTGCCAAAGATTTCTCACAATCAGCCTTTGCTTGACTGACCTCCTTTGTTATTTGATTCCATCCACCCCCAGAATTGCCTTTTTTATGTTGAACTTTAACAATTCCTCTTCCAATTTTCTATGCAAACTTCTATGACACCATTGGGCGTCATAGAAGTTTGAATTTGTCAATGTTAAACTTCATTTGCCACCTTTCAGCCCATCTGTGCAACTTTTCTAGATCCTGCTGCAATAGCATCTGTCATTGACCTCCATAGCCCAGTTGTCGGCAGTGGGAGTGCAGTAGCACATGCTCTTTGAGTAGACTGGGGTTCAAGCTCCTGAATGCTAAATACTGTCGATCTGCCAACCCACTGGACCAGCATGGCAGATTATGGTTCATTTCCCTCAACATAAATTGTTGAGGGAAATTGTTGAGGCTTCCATCCTGTAGTGAACTGATAATGACTGCTGCTTACCCCTTTTTTACTGTCACTAACAATTCTGCCAACCTTTGTATCATCTGCAAACTTGGGCATTAAGCCTAATATACCTCAATGTCATTGATAAATATAGAAAATAACAATGGGCCCAACACAGAACCCTGGGAAACTCCAATAATAACATTAATCCATGATTACCACTCTCAGTCTTCTCCCACCCAACCATCCCTTTATCCATAGCGGCAACTTGACCTTAAAACTATGCTGCTCCAATTTGTATGGTAGTCTTCCCTGCAGCAGCAGTGCCATACCTAGGTATGGGCGGAGTGGTCAGTCGCCCGGGACCAGGAAATGTAGGGGGCCCAAATTCTGATGATATATATATTTTTTTTTTAATATAAAAAAAATAGTTGTTTCTTAATATAATACTTTTATTATACAAAAAAAATTCCATATTGGCTTATTTATATTGCAGTAATTTTTTTTTTATAATCAGATATTAAAAGAAATAAATTTTTGCCTATTTCTATTATTTAACATGAAAGATAAACGTAATGGCATACAAGCAAGAATTTTATAAGAAAGTAGAAAGCTTTTTATGATCTGTGTGTTGTGCATAATTTAAATTTAGTTGTATCTAATGCAGCACATTCTTCAACAAAAACAGAATATTTTTTGGAACATTACAAAGGTTATAGTAGAGTAGATAGGATATTTTAAAAAGGCACTTCAAAATTACTGTGAAATCTCTATCAGTAACAAGATGAAGGAAAGATAAAAGTTGTTGAAGCAGTATGATATCAGCTACAGGATATTCCAAACTGCATTAAATGAAGTCAAGAAACAGATGCAAAATTACAGTCTAAAATACAAGGTTTATTAACAGAAATTACTTCTTTTAAATTTATTATAAGTGTAGTGGTTTGATGTAAAATATTGAGTATTATAAATAAAGTAAGTAAAGCCATGCAAAGAAGTAAAATTAATATGAACACTGAAATTATATTGATAAAGGTGCTCTTAGTGAACTAAATGAATGTAGAACATCAGGATTTAAATTGTGTATGGATAAACATTGCAACTGATGATATATATATATTTTTTTTAATATAAAAAAAATAGTTGTTTCTTAATATAATACTTTTATTACCATCGGTGTTACCAGACTTGCGAGTTTACCTATGAAACTTCATCAGATGAACACTCTATTGATCCAACCAAAAGGTTTGAAACGGAATTTTTTAATATAATTATCGATATAGCTATTGTTAGCTTACAAGAAAGATTTGATCAGATGAATGAAATATCCTCGGCTTTTCATCTTATTCTAAAATCATGAATTTATTTGAAAGTGCAATAGAAACGAAATGCCAACACTTTGAAGGAATTCTCATTGGTGAAGACAGGAGCAGCGACACCGATGCCAAAGTTTTACGTCAAGAAATCCAATCTTTTCAGCATGTTTTAAAAGAAAAAAAAAAAGTTGGTTTGCTTAGAATTATTTACATTTATTGAAAAACAAAACTTTGTTGAAATATATATATCCCATAAGTCGTTGTGAACCATTTCTCTTTAGATATTATTAACATTGCCAATTACAGTTGCTTCTGGAGAGAGAGAAGTTTTCAAGGCTCAAAATGATTAAAATGTATTCACGAGCAACAATTAGCCAAGAAAGAATTAATGGATTGACCATTATGCCAATAGAACAAGATGTACTAAAAGATGTAAAAACATCAGATGTTATAAACAAATTTATATCAAGTAAATATCATAAGGTAATGATGTGAAAACTTTTAAGTTTATATAAATAATGTATTTAATCATTAAAGTTTATATAAATAATGTATTTAATCATTAAAGTTTAAATAAATAATAATGATTTGAATAATTTTTGGTTGTTTCCTTTATTTCTCAATTTTACGAATTCCACCTTTAATTTTTGTGAGGGGGGGGGGCCCCTACAGGAATATTACGCCCAAGGTCGACAGAAGTACAGGTATGGCACTGTGCAGCAGTAGCAAACGTCCTATTCTGAAGACTGTGGTGTTACGTGTTTAGTAGGGATACCTTGTTTGCATTAGTGTAGTCTCTAAAGTGCCGTTGCACTGCCTTTTTTTCAATTGCACTTTCCTTCTTGTCTCCCTTTTTTGATAATTGTTATTTCTTTATTTTTATTCTTCTTCCTCCTCCTTTTTTCTGTTTCATTTGTTTTTCATCTCACTCTCTGTTTCTTTCGTTTTTCCCCACTCACTTCTGTTATTCTTAATTTTCATCTGCCTTTTCTTCTTACAACACCTCTGTTCTTGTCATGGTTAAAGTTATTACAGGTAAAGGACACAGATGATTGTTGAATGCTCCCTAATTTATGTATCACTTATGTGAGTGCAATTTCCTTCTTTTTTTATTTATTTTTTATTTTTTAGTCTTACTTTATGGTCTGCGTATATTAATTTATTTTTAATAAATAGTTTTAGTCAGTGCACATAGCAATGTTTTTATGATGCTGTATGTGCTTCTGTGTAGTTCACCTTTTTTCAGATTCATCCAAATTGTTTTTGCCTTTTATTCTTGTAATGTGAAAGTTCCATCATGTAAATATTTATTCACATATTTTTTCCCATCCTGATTTTAAAGGTATAAAAATTCTTTATAAAAGGACAAATATGCAGTTGAATAAAGTAAAAGTAACCATAAATTTCTATAAGAAGAATAAGCCTATGAAAGTATTCTTATTTTATGTTTATTAATGGCAGGTTTATCATAACCAATAGTCAGAATATAGGGACAGAATTGGCACACTTCAAATCCACATGATAAAGCAATATATGATAATGTTTAATAAGCTCTGCCTTGTTTTATAGAAACCTTTTTTTTTTTGGTCATCCTGTAGTATAAACAGAAAATTTATTTATTTATTACTCTTATTTATGAAGTTTTACTTTTGATTACTAACATTATATTATAAAGTAACCCCTAAAACATTAAACAGACTAATGTTTTTATAAAATATGCATTTATGTTTAGGGTGATACCGGCATACCAGGACCACCAGGGGATCATGGTGATAAAGGAGATAAAGGAGAGCGAGGAAGGAGAGGCAAGAGGGTAAGAGGAATTTTCAGTGTTTTGCCAGTTAAATTTTGGTGCTACGTATATTAACATTGGTATTTATATACACAAATGATGCAAGGAGGAAAGTTATACAACATCATCCAAAAAAAAAAAAAATACAATAAAATATAAAACTAAATAAAAAAAAATTTCCCACATTACCTGTCCATTCCCTCTAATAATTTTGCTAATTCCTCCTTAAAGTTATTCAAAAAAACCACTTACTTTTACAACACCAGATTTTCACCCTCTGGCTGAAAGCAAATTTATTAATGTTTATCCTGCAACCATCCTTCCTCAACTTAAATTTATGTCCCCCTCTCATGCGTGTTTTCTGAGCGAGAGTAAGGATGCCATCAATATTTAGCTAACTCAGTCCATTCAGATCCTTAAATATCTCAAAAGGATCTCTTAGCAAGTACCTTGCTTCCAACACCATATCCTATAATGAGACTTTTAGACCTGTATAGGGTACCAAAGATGTGACCATACCATTGCCTTATACAGTGGAATAGTTACCTCCTTATACCTGCTGGAAAATTTTTTTTTATATTATTGAAAAATCCACTATGAGCTTTCCTAGCAGCCCATCTACACTGCTCAGAGAACTTCACAAATGATGTATCACTGCATGGTTACCCTCAGGTCTTTTTTCATTTTCACAGTTGGTATGTTAGTCTGGATTTACTGCCACCCATATTCATTTGCATTTGCCAGTGTTAAACTTCAATTGCCACCTCTCAGAAATTGTCATTAACCATCCTACCAGCCTTTGTATTACCTGCAAACTTATGCATTAAGCCTGATATGCCTTCATCAGTAAGGAAACATTCTACCATTAATGGCAGAATGTTTCCTTTACATGGGGTTAGTCATCATTTATTACTGTTACTGTTTGATTACCATATGACTTGCAGTGTGTCTATGAACGTTTTATCTGTGTCTTGGACTTGAAGTTAATAATAAATAAATAAGTACCATTAATAACTATTGAAAGCAACAGTGGGCCTAGCATTGAACCTAAGGGACTTATTCATAATATTAGTCCAAGAAGGGCAGTGCCTCGATAACCACTCTCTGTCCTCTCCCACTCAACCATCCTTTTATCCAAAGAATTATCTCACCTCTCATGCCACACTGCTCGAATTTATGCAGCATTCTTTCATGTGGAACAGTATCAAAAAATTGTCTGAAATCTAAGTATATGATGTCAAACTTATTTTTTGCATCTAGTTCCTTTGTAACTACATTTTATAACCGATCTGATTGGTTAGACAAGATCGTTCATTAACAAATACATACTGTGGTGCTATATTACTATTTTTGTCTTCATGGTTGGGCATTACTTCTTTAACCCTTGATTCCATTATTTTCCCACTAACAATAGTGAAGCTTACAGGTCTGTAATTATTCGCCTTCACCCTTTGATTCTCCCCTTGTGACGGGAGACATTTGTACATCAATACACAGCAACCGCCCCTGAATCTAAGGGGAGTTCCATTATCGTTATCTCATAATATGGGAAATCAAACATCCTTCTCCTGAATAACAGATAACCAAGTAGAATAGAAATTTTGAAATGTTGACTGAAAATACAGCACCTGTTTCTTTTTTGATGACCCTATTAACAGCATTATCAAACAGTCCCAGCTGAAATACTAACAGCTGTAACTGCTGCCATTCTATAATATCAACTAATAAATTGACAGTACATAAATTCTTTGTGAAATGAAAACTGCAACCATTAATGCCCTACTACCATCAATCTTATTAATGACTTACAAATGACTTAAAGTAAAAGCACACTATATCAAGAGGAAAGCTAAATATGACTCCTGGATTTTCCATCCTCAATTAATATTGATGGAAAGCTAAAAAAAGCTCCTGGATTAAATTGTCTTCTTCAATTAATAAAAATATTGATGTCAAAATGATATGAAGAAAAATAAAACAGTTAAATAGTAAAGTTCCTCTTATATTACCTGCCTTTTACCATATACCCTCTTTACATTACCTGAATTGCATGTATCTATAACTACCTCAAAGTGCAATGCAACTGGCCCTGATTGAAGTTTACTTATATAACGCTCCCACATCTCAATCAGAAATCATTATCCTCACTACTAACTGTTTTTAATTTGATCTCCTTAGAACATACATTTTCCATTTCTGTGATTCATTCTTATGTACCAGCAACCCCCAAAAACAAAAAAAGATCATTCTGTTCCTCATATGTATAGACCAATTTCTCTTACCAGATGTCTGAGCAAAAATTAAAAAATGCATATGGTCACTATTCTTCGTGGATTAATATTATCAGTGGGGGCCCACAGGGCTCACACTTAAATTCCTTACTATTTTAATAGCTATAAATGATACTGATGTATGTAGGAATTTCAGATTTATTTTCTACGAGTCCGTTGTCTTTCAAGTTTGCTGATGCTACTGAAAGAAAACAAAAATCAATTATTTGGATCAGGTGAAATATAACAGCTGAGGTATAACACTGGAAAATTCAAGGTACTGCATTTCAGTAGCACTAATCCCAGAATAGTATTGGTATCAGCACATCTATCCTGCAACTATTCTTTTTATAAATTTGTGTCCCCTTGTGGGTTTCTTCTGTTAAAGAGTAAAAGATGCCTGAAAAAAGTGTGGATGGCATCAGAATTTAACTCATTCAACCCATTTAAAGTCTTAAATCAGATCTGCCTGCAGGTGTCTAGTTTCCAAATGCTGCAGTTTACAGAACTCGGGTCTTTTCTCATTAAGAGTACCCTTTTGTCTTCCTAATGTTCTTCTTTCTATTGTTGCTCTTCTCTGCACTCATTCCAACAGATCAACATCCTTCCTAAAATGAGGCTTCTAAACCTATATGCAGTACTCAAGGTATGGCATACCCATTGCCTTCTAGAACAGGACAATCTTCACTTTGTTGTTGCTGGCAAAATTCTTGTATATCATTGACAAAATCCCATGAGCTGCCTTAGAAGCCTGTCTGCACTACTCAGAGAACTCATGTCAGACTGTACAATGCCCCTAGGCAGGGCTTTTTTTTTTTGTAAAATATAAACTTCTGGAATTCCAAGGAAGTCCCCCAAGGAAGGGGTAGGTGGGAAGGGCCCCAGTCAATTTTTTTTGAAAATCATGGTGCCAATGTCCTTAGTAATAATAAATAATGTGCATTTTAAGATAAATACTTTTTTAAATTTGAATATATGATTTTTTTTTCTTTTTTAAACTCATGTGATACCATTCCAGCAGAAAAAAAAGCCCTGCCCTGAGTATTTCTCCATTAACATCCATTTGGTATGCTATTCTGGAATTATTGCTACCAAAGTGTCAATTGCCATTTTTCAGCCAATTTGCCAAATTTATCCCTGATTACTGTCAATAGTCAACCTATTCACTTTGTATTGCCGACCGGGCTAGCCAGGTAGGTAAAGTGCCTACCTGGCAACCCAAAGGTTGCGGGTTCGATTCCCGCCTCGGGCTTGGATCACAGTAAAATGCAAAAACTTGGGGAGGTGCATTATGGCCATAGAAGCTGATGCGCCAACAACTAACAAGGAAAAAAAAAACTTTGTATGTTCAGCAGACATAGACATTAAACTTGATATGCTTTCATTAATATACTTTATGAAAAAGGAAAACATTAAGGAGGCCGATACTGAACCCTTGTGAACTTCCCTAACAGCCTTAATCGATGAAGAGTTGTTAATAATAACTGCTCTTGGTCTTCTGCCACTCATCCATCCCTTTATCCATAGCAGCAATTTGTCCCTAATGGCACACTGTTCCAATTTTTTACAGTTATTTCATGTAGAACAGTATCAAAAAACCATACTGAAATCTACATAATACTTAGCATTTAGGTGGCATCAGACTCAAAGTAGTTGATAATGACAAAGACCAGGGTAATTACACAGTCTGAGATGAAGTTCTCTGAGCAGTGTAAACAAGCTCAGAGGTGCATTCCTAGATTGGTTAAGGGTAAAAAGGAGGACACAAAGTAGTTACATACACCTGCAAAAATGAAGCAAATCCTTAGCATACAGTAGTGACATTCTATTCGAGCTATGTGGATCACAGATTTATACCATTATGATTGAGAAACCCTCATTTTGGTAACTCATATTTATGTGTTATTTTGGATTCTTATTTCTGCATTAAGTTCTTGCTTTCCTAAAGAAATATACTCAGTTTTTAAATACTTGTATACAGGTAACTCTCGTATAACACTGTAGTTTGGTTCCTACAAAATCTCATGTAATGCGAAACCATGTTATACAGAACTAAGAACCAGTACAAAAGTGTGGGGGGGAGGGGGGTTATGTTCCAAAAGCTAACAAAAATACACTATTTTTTTTATAACTATCGTAAACTTAATATTTATTTTTATTTTTTAACTATTATTTTTATAATAGTAGTAACTTAAATAGTAATAACTGAACAAACATCTTACCTTACAAACTGTAATACAAACTCAGATAATGTACGTTCATTTAATTTTCTTCCTCTTCATTGCTGCTAAGCACAATTTCTTCTGCAGCATCTAGATTTCGTGTACCTTCTGCTCGCTTTAAAAATCACGATCTGCATGCTTCGAAGTCACAATTTTTTATTGTTTCAAATAGGCACGAGTTCGATAGCACAGAACCTAACCCAGGGATCTCCCAACAAAATACAGCAGACTCCACTTTAAAGATATAAAGCACAAATTTAACTTTATTACCTTACCAATTAACAAAGTTTCAATTAGCAAAATAAAAATAAATTTACACTTACATACATAGTTTAATTAATATGTACTGTAATATGTACATACTAACTAATTGCTATTTGTATATTTCTGTTCACTGACTTTTTTTTTTTTTGTGGTTTTAAAATTTAAAACAGTAAAAATGATAAGCAATTAATAACAAAGAACCTGACATGTACAAGTTGCAATAAACATGATATGCATTAGTGAGATACAGAGTAATGAGCTTCTGAAAATTTATTTGTTTTTTATATGATTGAATATTTCAAGGAAGGGGAAACACATTTCACCATAATAATGTGAAAACCACAGAATTCCAGCTATTGGTAGTATAGCAAATACAAGAAAATCGAGTTTACTACCCGTTTATAATTGATTACACTAACAGAAAAGACCAATAAACCAGAAACTGCGAATTGTTTTTATTTTTTTATGGTAGTAACCTCCAGAAATGTGCTTTAGAAAAATATCACAAAGGCGATAATGACTAGCGAGTCAACAGCAGGGATTCAAAAAAAGGAATGGAAATGTTGAAAATTACATCTAATATAATAGAAGGATTTCCTGCAATTCTCGAACCGTGTTAGAGTGAAACCGTGTTATATAAGCACCATGTTGTACAAGGATTTCCACAATTTATCTATCGTGTTAGAGCAAAACCGTGTTGTAGAAGTACCATATTATCGGGAGTTGCCTGTGTATACTTCTTTAACCTTTTCAGTAGTATGCAGATTTATGGTTTTCGTGTCTGTGCTCAAAGTATAGACATTGAAACAATGAAGTTACTTACATTTTGAAGGTTATGTCAAACATCATTCCTTTATCGTATGAATTTTCTTGAAATTTTGTTAGTACATGCTGCTGCTGTCTCTTATCTGTATTTCCAACTAATTGTAGACACAGTTTATAATAGGTGGCAGACATTAAAATAGCTTCGGCAGTCGGAAAAAGACTGCTTCTGTTGATTTCATTTATCCAATCTGGGCATGCAAATGCTTAAATTTAAGAATTTTTATGGAATTCTGATTGATAAATATCCGTAATTTGATAAAACCAAATCAAGCAATATGTAAATAGATGTAGAGGATATTGTGGAATCAAAAAAATAATGAGATATTCACAGAATATTTTAAATTCTGATTTGATTTTGAACAATAATTTTGCTGTAGTGTGTGCAGTAATGTCTAAACAAGAACATATTGATGTTTTAAAGCATTAAAACATCAGTATCTTCATATAAGACATTGAAGTCAAGGTCATCACTAGATACTGTCTAATTTAAGAGACAAGAGGTTGATTGGATACTTGGAATTTTATGTTAATTTTAATTTTAAACAAAAGACAATCATATAAATGTATAACAAAATAATGTGTAGAATAGATTCTGATCCCATTTTGATCTTGGTCTATAATATAAATATATTATATGCATTCACCCTCATTTTCCCCCTACTTCATTAATTTGTCTACTTCTTAAATAGATTGTGTATGCCGGTAGCCTTGAGTTCATTTTTATGGTGGTAGGACTATGTAAGGTTTTTATGTTTAAAAAATTTCAAAATTCCACAAAGAAAAATTACCCAAGCACTTCTGGCAAAATCACTGCAAAGGGTTATCTGCTACCACTTGTTTTATGGTTTTGCCAAACCTATTTCACTATGCAAGAGATGGTGTCAGAAAGTATTGTCACATCTTTCATACTAGTAAAGTAGATTTTGCAAAGCATTACAGAGTGGGAGTAGATAAAACACCTGTACTGATTTCAGTAGCAGTTAGAATATGTTGTAGTGTATATTAGAAGCAGTTAGACTTCTGAATATCAGTTAGAATATGTTACAATGTCTCAAAGTGGTTCTTTTATAAGGTGCCATATCAGTCTATTCAAATTGACTGTATGCTACTCCATCCTATATCACATTCCAAAGTTAAGCAAACTCAGGGATGAAATAATGAGGATGATATAACAGTCAAGAATTATCCACTATGATAAAACTACTTCAAAGATTGCCATTCTCTATTGGCAATCTTTGAAGTGATTTATTTCATTTGGTTCTGTGGTAGAGATTCAACTGACATGTTCATTGGCATTTTGTTGGATGTGTCAGTTGCGTCTCTACCACAGAACCAAACATAACAAACCACATCAAGGATTCAGAGTCCATTTCACATTATTCATAGCAAAGAGTTCTATGCCGAACTCTGTTCAGATTAGTAAGTCAAATATCGAATTTAGGAATATTTAAAGAATTCTGCCTATTAACTGTACTATCTTAACACTTGAGTCTAGTTTTTGTTGTGTTGTTGTTATTTGGTTTTTAGGAGCATTAGCAACTAAGGCCATATTGCTCCAGGGATATGCGGTGGTCATTCCCTGACCTTTCTGCATCCTCCGTATTTGGTGGCTTATGGGCTCGAACCCCGGTCTAATCAAGAAGCATGTGCTACACACTGCTGCTCCTGCCCACCTGGCTATGGAGGCACCTACTTGAGTCTAGAGGAAAAGAGATGGAAGAATGTAGGCTGCTTCTTGTTGTTTTGACTAAGAATATTGGTTGTATTGCCTAGAACTGCCATCACCATGGCTTACATTAATATCTAGAACAGTTACATATTACTCACACTCTGACATTTTTATTCAAATGGATCCTGCAAGATATTGCGGAATTACTTAGCAAGTACAGGTCACTGTTGAAAAAAAGCCGTGAATTAGGGTTGAATTTGAAAGTGTCTGCAATTCTGCCCAGACACGATAGGAGGGAGTATATGATGAGAGCCTTGTCGATCAATTCGTCCCTGCAGGGATTGTGCAAGGCTCAAGGGGTAGAATTTTTTTCAGCCTGGACTGTACTTGTTAACAGGAGAGATTGCTTCTACAGGGATGGGATACACTTAAATAGAAAGGGTGCAAGAATTTTTGCTGATGCTGTTGAGGCAGTGTTAGGTGGGTCGGAAAACTGCTAGTTGGGGGGGATACAAGGACTAATAGATTAACAGTAGCCACTGGCAGAGGTGGAAGTGATTCTTGCACTGCTTCTATTGAAATGAGCAGAAGCCTGAAAAACAAGATGCAGGATATTTCAGACACTGCTGGGAGTCATTGCGGTACAAGTAAACACATAGGTTGTGTTAGGGTAGCTAAGAATAGAAACAGGTGTATGTATACCTGCGTGTACACCAATGCTAGGAGTTTGGTAAATAAATTTGATGAATTTGAGGTATTGCTCAAAACATCAAAGGCAGATATTGTTGGGATATCAGAGACGTGGTGTCACACAGATATAAGTAATGCGGAACTGGAATTTGGGGAATACAATGTGTATAGAAAGGATAGACAGGACAGGAGGGGAGGAGGGGTTATGCTATTAATTAAGAAACACATAAAGTCCAAGGAAGTGAAGCCAGTCGACATCGATGGACAGGGCAGTGTCGAGTCAGTTTGGTGTGACATAAGCATAGGGAAATCAAAATTGAGAGTAGGAGTGTGCTATAGGAATATGACTCTGATGAGTATAATAAGATATTGTACAGGGAAATAGAGTGGGCCAGTAAATCAGAGAGTCTTATAATGGGGGATTTTAATTTCCCAGATATTGACTGGTATTTGTGGGTTGGTCACTCGCACACTAGCAAGGCTTTTGTGGATTTATTGGATGATTGTTTTCTACATCAGCATGTTCGTGAGGCAACAAGAGGGAGCAATACTCTTGATCTGATTATCAGTAGTGATTCTTCATGCATTAAGAATCTGCAGATAAATGAACCACTAGGTGGCAGTGAACACAGTGTGTTGAAGTGGGATTTACTCAAGGAGGTAACTACCATCAGAGGTAAAGGGAAGGGTTTTTGTTTTCATAAAGGCGACTATGATGGTCTGAGACAGTATTTAAATTCTATACAGTAGGACCAACTGATGATGTTACCAACAGCAAACTCAAAATGGGAAGCATTCAAGGAACTAATCGTGGAGGCTACCAGGCTTTACATACCAACTAAGAAATATTGTTCAAGGTTTAGGCCTAAATGGTTGTCAGATGAACTAATGAGACATGTGGCAGAGAAGAAAAATGCATGGGATACATACAAATTAATGGGTGACATGGAAGCCTATGATAGATATAAGTTGGTCTGTAACCAAGTCACAAAGGAGATTAGGCAGGCAAAGGCAGACTACGAAAAATCCTTGGCAAAGGATGCAAAGAAAAACAGAAAAGAGTTCTTTACATATTTAAACTCAAGAAGGAAAGGGATGAATCAGATTGGTCCACTGGATATTGATGGTTCAACAGTTGAGGATCCAGCTCAGGTGGCTAACAATCTAAACGAGTATTTTGCATCTACATTCACGCATGAGGAGTTATTCAGGAAGGAGAATGATGTAGGTAAAGTAAACATTGGCAGTGAGCTGGATGATTTTGTAATAACTGAGAGGAAAGTGGAGGAGAAATTGTTGAGGATAAACATAAAAAAGGCACCTGGGGTGGATGGGATCTATCCAGTTATATTAAAGGAGGCAGCAAAGGAAGTAAGCAAACCCCTAGCCATAATTATGAGAGCTTCTTTGGACTCGGGGGAGGTACCCATAGACTGGAGATGTGCAAATGTAACCCCAATTCACAAAGGAGGATCAAAGGCTGACACAAGTAATTATAGACCTGTTAGTTTAACTTCTGTTCCAGGTAAATTAATGGAGGTACTGGTTAAAGAAGCACTGCAGGATCATCTAGACAAGAATTCAGTGATAGCTCAGACGCAGCATGGTTTTGTTAAGGGCAGGTCTTGCCTGACCAATTTGATTGGATACTATGATGTAGTCACAAAAGAACTGGATGCAGGGAAAAACTTTGATATTATATATTTGGATCTTAGAAAGGCTTTTGATACTGTTGCACATGGAAGACTGTTGCACAAATTGGAGCAGTGTGACATTGGAGGCAAATTGCTGCTATGGATAAGGGGATGGTTGAGTGGCAGAAGACAGAGAGTGGTAATCAATGGACACTGCTCAACGTGGACTAATGTTATTAGTGGAGTTGTTCAGGGTTCAGTGTTGGGTCCGTTGTTGTTTTCGGTGTTTATGAATGATATTGATGATGGGATATCAAGTTTAATGTCCAAGTTTGCAGATGATATAAAGGTTGGCAGGGTTGTTAAGGACACTACTGACGCTATGCTGCTGCAACAGGATCTGGAAAGGTTGAACAGATGGGCTGAGAGGTGGCAAATGAAGTTTAACATTGACAAATGTAAAGTACTACATATGGGAAACAGTAACCCCAGAGCAACGTATCAACTCTGCGGTACTACACTGACAGTGGTGGAGAATGAAAAGGACCTGGGGATAATTGTGCAGGCAGATATGAAGTTCTCTGAGCAGTGCAGACGAGCTACAAGAGTAGCTCATGGTGTCTTGTCAATGATATACAGGAATTTTTCTAGCAGGGATAAGGAGGTGATTATGTATAAGGCAATGGTTAGGCCACATCTTGAGTACTGTATACAGGTCTGGAGGCCTCATTTCAAGAAGGATGTAGAGCTGCTGGAACGGGTACAGAGAAGGGCAACAAGATTAGTGAATGGAAGAAAGGCTTAAGTTTTGCAAATTACAGAGTCTGGGGACTAGGCACCGGCGAGGTGATCTGATAGAGGTGTATAAGGCTTTGAATGGTTTGAGCATGCTCAATGCCGATGGGATTCTTCATCTTGCTCAGAATAATCAGCTCAGAGGGCATAAATTCAAATTGAGGAAGGACGGATGTCGGATAGATGTGCAGAAATTTGCCTTTGGCCAGCAGGTGTTTGGTTGGTGGAACCGACTTCCATCACTTGTTGTTGAAGTTGATAGCCTAAACAAATTTAAAGCTCAACTGGACAGGTATTTCGAACGAACGGAGGGGTGAAATGGGAGTGGTGTGTGTTTTGCTGTACAGGTAGTTGTATGCTTATGAATTAACAAAGAAATTGATACAGGGGATCCTCGTTATCCGAGGATAATTGGTTCCAGAAAATTCCACTTGAAACGAATCTACTTAAAATGGGGACCAATTTTTGGAATGTTTATTATTTAAATAAAACTAAATGCAACTAGGCATAATATTTTACGAGTTTAAGATTTGATATCTATATAATATCAGTGTAGATACACCATAGAGAACTCTTAAAGAAAAACTATGATGGTAGTGTGAAAAGCATCATTTCATCTGTATCTCATAATGTGCTCCCTTCACAACGAGTTTTCCAAGTATTGCACTGCCTCAAATAAGTAATGCTTCACTAATAGAGAAGACTATTGTTACTTATTCTTGGTGGGGCCACCACCAAGCACCTTCAAAGTTAGTTGGCTTTTCGTCGGTGGGTGGGCAAGTACCCTGGTATTGCAAGTTAAGCATTACTTATTCTAGGTAGTGCAATACATGGGAAACTCGTGAAGGATGAGTAGATATGGGCATCTACACCAATATTATATAGTAATATTTATTATGTATCATGTCATAGTATTTAGTTATGACTTTAACTTTGCGCTTAACATTTGTTGCATGATCATGAAGAAGAAGATCGTTGTCACAAAAAATATTCAAGTATTTGAAGCTACTAGGCTTTACATACCAACTAAGAAATATTGTTCAAGGTTTAGGCCAAAATGGATGTCAGATGAACTAATGAGGCATATGGCAGAGAAGAAAAATGCATGGGATACTTACAAATTAACACATGACACAGAAGCCTATGATAGATACAAGTTGATATGCAACCAAGTTACAAAGGAGGTTAGGCAGGCGAAGGCAGATTACGAGAAATCCTTGGCAAGGGATGCAAAGAAAAACAGCAAAGAGTTCTTTACTTATGTAAACTCTAGAAGGAAGGGGATGAATCAGATTGGTCCACTTGATATTGATGGGTCAACTGTTGATGATCCTGCTCAGGTAGCTAACAAACTAAATGAATATTTTGCATCGACATTCACACATGAGGAGTTATTCAGCAAGGGGAATGCCAGAGGTGTATTCAACTCTAGCAGTAAGCTACAGAATCTTGAAATAACTGGGAGTAAAGTGGAGGAGAAACTGTTGAAGATAAACACAAGAAAAGCACCCGGGGTGGATGGGATCTATCCAGTTATATTAAAGGAGGCAGCAAAGGAAGTAAGCAAACCCTTAGCCATAATTATGAGAGCTTCCTTGGACTCAGGGGAGGTACCCATAGACTGGAAATGTGCAAATGTGACCCCAATTCACAAAGGAGGATCAAAGGCTGACACAAGTAATTATAGACCTGTGAGCTTAACTTCTGTTCCGGGAAAATTAATGGAGGCACTGGTTAAAGAAGCACTGCTGGATCATTTAGACAAGACTTCAGTTATAGCTCAGACACAGCATGGTTTTGTTAAGGGGAAGTCTTGCCTGACCAACTTGATTGGATACTATGATGCAGTCACAAAAGAACTGGATGCAGGGAATAACTTTGATATTATATACTTGGATCTTAGAAAGGCTTTTGATACTGTTGCACATGGAAGACTGCTACACAAATTGGAGCAGTGTGACATTGGAGGCAAATTGCTGCTATGGATAAAGGGGTGGTTGAGGGGGAGAAGACAGAGAGTGGTAATCAATGGACACTGCTCATCGTGGACTAATGTTATTAGTGGAGTCCCTCAGGGCTCAGTGTTGGGTCCATTATTGTTTTCTGTATTTATAAATGATATTGATGATGGTATATCAAGCTTAATGTCCAAGTTTTCAGATGATACAAAGGTTGGCAGGGTTGTCAAGGACACTACTGACACTATGCTGCTGCAACAGGATCTGGAAAGGTTGAGCAGATGGGCTGAGAGGTGGCAAATGAAGTTTAACATTGACAAATGTAAAGTACTACATATGGGAAAAAGCAACCCCAGAGCAACGTATCAACTCTGTGGTACTACACTGACAGTGGTAGAGAATGAAAGGGACTTGGGGGTGATTGTGCAGGCAGATATGAAGTTCTCTGAGCAGTGCAGATGGGCTGCAAGAGTAGCTCATGGAGTATTGTCAATGATATACAGGAATTTTTCCAGCAGGGATAAGGAGGTGATTATTCCATTGTATAAGGCAATGGTCAGGCCACACCTAGAGTACTGTATACAGGTCTGGAGGCCTCATTTCAAGAAGGATGTAGAGCTGCTGGAACGAGTACAGAGAAGGGCAACAAGATTAGTGAATGGAACAAAGGGGTGCTCTTACGAAGAAAGGCTTAAGTTTTGCAAATTACAGTGTCTGGAGACTAGGCACCAGCGAGGTGATCTGATAGAGGTGTATAAAGCCTTGAATGGTTTAAGCATGCTCAGTGCTGATGGGATTCTTCCTCTAGCTCAGAAAAATCACCTGAGAGGGCATAAATTCAAATTGAGGAAAGACAGATGTAGGATAGACGTGCGGAAATTTGCCTTTAGCCAGCGGGTGGTTGGTTGGTGGAACAGACTGCCATCCCTTGTGGTGGAGGTTGATAGCCTAAATAAGTTTAAGGCTCAGCTGGACAGGTATTTTGAACGAACAGAGGGGTGAAGTGGAAGTGGGTTTTTTTTTTTTGGCTGATGCTGCATAAGCTTGCTTTCTTGCATCAAATGCCTCTACTAATGCTAATGCTAATGCTAAAGTGCTTGGTCAATTTTCTCAAAAAAGAAAAAGCTTTAATTCTTGAATTTTCAAATCTTCATAACTGCTGGGACTTGGATACTGAATACTCAGATACTGAGGACCGCCTGTATATGAAAATAGGATCACTGGATAATTAACAACAGGTAAACTAAAACTAACTACTTATGACACACAACCAGTTGTATCAACAAGCTCAAGCAGATCATTCAGAATATAACAAGAGGTATGAGCATGATAGACTCCATGGCAGTATATCCTCGTTTGTAGTCATCTGCTTTAGCAGAACAGTTTTATAGACCTAACCAGAATCTAAACACCTAACAGTCCTCACAAGATTCTTATGGCACATCTTTGGGGTAAGTGAGAAACACGGAATTGCAAAAACATTCCTATTTGATTATTAGTAGTGGCAAATGATGCAAGAAAGCATGCATATAAAGTATCAGCAAAAAAAAAAAAAAAAAAAACCCCTTCCCACATCACCTGTCTAACCCTCCAATAATTTGTCTAGTTCTTTCTTGAATTTATTCAAATGCCCGCTTCCACAACAGTAGATGGAAGTTTATTCCAAAAATCAACAACCCGCTGGCTGAAGACAAACTTCTGCATGCCTATCTTACAACCATCCGTCCTCAATTTGAATGTATGCCCCCTCACATGAGTACTCTGAGCAAGAGCATTAGCATTAGTAGAGGCATACGATGCAAAAAGTAAGCTTATGCAGCATCAGCCAGGAAAAAAAAAAAAACCCTCCCATTTCACCCCTCCATTCGTTCCAAATGCCTGTCCAGCTCAGCCTTAAATTTATTTAGGCTATTAGCTTCCACAACAAAAGATGGAAGCCTGTTCCACCAATCAACTACCTGCTTGTAGTTGATTGGTGGAATCTATTCTACAACTATCTTTCCTCAGTTTGAAACTGTGTCCCATCAGGTTCTTAGTCTGAGCAAGAGGAAGAATCCCATCCCATCAGCATTCAGTTTGCTTAACCCAATCAAAGCCTTATACATCTCAATCAGGTCACCTCGCAGGTGCCTACTCTCCAGGAACTGCAATTTGCAGAACCAAAGCCTTTCTTGGTAAGAGCACCCCTTTGTTCCCCTCACCAATCTTGTTGCCCTTCTTTGTACTCGTTCTAGCAACTCTACATCCTTCCTAAAATGAGGCCTCCAGACCTGTACATAGAACTCTAGGTGTGGCCTGACCATTGCCTTGTATAATGGGATAATCACCTCCCTGCCCCTGCTAGCAAAATTCCTATATATCATTGACAAAACTCCATGACCTGCCCTGGCAGCCTGTCTGCACTGCTCAGCGAACTTCATATTTGACTGCACAATTACCCCCAGGTCTTTTTCACTTTCCACTTCCCTGAGTGTAGTACCACACAGTTGGTACATTTCTCTTAGGTTATTGCTACCCACATGCAGTAATTTGCATTTGTCAATGTTAAACTTCATTTGCCGCTTCTCAGCCCATTTTCCCAACTTATCTAGATCCAGTTGGAGTATCATGCTGTCTTTACTGTCATTAACAACCCTTCCAACCTTTGTATCATCTGCAGACTTGAACATTAAACCTGATATACCTTCATTAATATCATTGATAAATATACAAAACAACAATGGGGTCAACACCAAACCCTTGGGAACTCCACTAATAACATTTTTCCACAAAGAGCAGTGTCCATTGATTTCCACTCTGTCTCTCCCACTCAACCATCCCTTTATCTATTGTAGTAACTTACCCTTAATGCCATACCTATCCAATTTGCTAGCAGGGAAAAGGAAGTGATTATCCCTCTGTATAAGGCAATGGTCAGGCCACGGCTTGAGTACTGCATACAGGTCTGGAGGCCACATTTTAGGAAGGATGTAGATTTACTTGAGCGTGTACAGAGAAGGGCAACAAGATTGGTGAGGGGAATGAAGGGATCCTCTTACCAAGAGAGGCTTAAGTTCTGCAAATTGCAGTGGCTGGAGACTAGGCACCTGCGTGGTGATCTGATTGAGGTATATAAGGCCTTGAATGGGTTGAGCACGCTGAATTCTGATGGGATCCTTCCACTTGTTCAGATTATGAATCTAAGGGGGCATAAATTCAAATTAAGAAAAGACAGATGTAGAATAGACGTGCGGAAATTTTCCTTTAGCCAGCGGGTGGTTAATTGCTGGAACAAACTTCCATCTGTCATTGTGGAAGTTGATAGGTTGAATAAATTTAAGGAGGAACTGGACAGGCATTTGGAGGGAATGGTGTGATTTTTTTTTTTTTTTTTTTTTTTTTTTTTTTGGCTGATACTGCATAAGCTCATACATTTGCTTTCTTGCTTCACATGCCACTACTACTACTACAGTCTTCCATGTGCAACAGTATCAAAAGCCTTCCTGAAATCCAAGTATATGATATCAAAATTATTTTTGGCATTCAGTTCCTTTGTGATCACATCATAGTATCCGATCAAATTGGTCAGACAAGACTTCCTCCTAACAAACCCATGCTGTGTCTTGACTATTACTGCAGTCGTGTTTAGATGATCCTGCAATGCTTCTTTAACAAGTGATTCCATTATTCTCAGAACATAAGTTAAACTAACAGGTCTGTAGTTACTTTTGTCACCTTTGGAACTCCAGCCCTTCATGAATTGGTGATATATTTGCACACCTCCAGTCCATGGGGACCTCCCCTGAGTGCAAGGAGGTGCTAATAATTATGGCTAAGGGTTTGCTTACTTCCTTTGCTGCCTCCTTTAATATAACTGGACAGATCACGTCCACCCCAGGTGCCTTCCTTAGTCACCTGGGGTGTGCCTTCAACAATTTCTCCTCCACTTTGCTCTCAGTTATTACAAAATCAGTTAGCTCCCTGTTAGCGTTTGATAAACTTCTGGCACTCCCCACATTGAATAACTCCTCATGTGTGAATGTACATGCAAAATACTCATTCAGTTTATCAGCTACCTGAGCTTGATCATCAATAGTCAACCCCTCTATGTTAAGTGGTCCAATCTGATTCATCCCTTTCCTTCTAGAGTTTACATAAGTAAAGAACTCTTTGCTGTTTTTCTTTGCATCCTTTGCCAAAGATTTCTCATAATCTGCCTTCGCCTGCCTAACCACCTTTGTGACTTGATTACAAACTAGTTTATACCTGCTGTAGGCTTTTGTGTCACCTGATACGTTATATGCATCCCATACATTCTTCTTCTCTGCCAAGAGCCTCATTAATTCATCTGACATCCATTTAGGCCTAAACCTTGAACAGTGTTTCTTAGTTGGAATTCTAAAACTAAGTTCCTGAAGGCTTCCCATTTAGAATTCAACATTCGTAACATCATCAGTTAATCCCACTGTACAGAATTTAAAAACTGTCTGAGACCTCTGTTGTCACCTTTACGAAAGCAAAAGCCATTCCCTTTAGCCTTGATGGTAGTTACATCTTTAAGTAATTCCCACATCAGTACATTGTGATCACTGTCTCCTAGTGGTTCCTTTATCTGCAAATTCTGCAAAAAGGAAAAGTGCCTTCAAAATTGAGCTCTTGCTCAATCCATTCAAAGGCTTAAACACCCCGTTCAAATCGCCTCACAGATTCCAAATCTCCAGATGCTGGAATTTGCAGAACTAAATCCTGTCTTGGTAAGACCACCCTTCTGTTCCCTTCACGAATCTCATTGCATTTCTCTGTGCCCGCTCCAGCAGATTTACATCACACACCTAAAATGAGACCTCAAGACTTTTATGCAGTATTCAAGATGTGGCCTAACCATTCCTTGTACAATAAAATAATAACCTCATTATCCCTACTAGTAAATTTCCTTTATACGATTGACAAAACCCCATGAGCTGTCCAGGTAGCTGGCCCATACTGCTCAGAGAACTTCATATCTGATTGCGTAATTATCCCCCAAGTCTTTTTCATTTTCCACCACACTGTATGTGCTTGTTAACAGGAGAGACTGCTTCTACAGGAATGGGATACACTTAAATAGAAAGAATGTAAGAATATTTGCTGATACTATCGAGGAAGGTGTAAGTGGGTCAGAAAACTGCTAGCTGGGGTACACAAACTAATAGATTAAAAATAGCTGCAGTTCTGGGTTTCAGGAACATCGGCGATTAAGGCTATGTTGCACCATGTATATTGTCTGTAAACTGCATGTATTCTGAGATCAATTTTCCGTCTGCTGGACAAAAAATCCAAGTTTCCTGAAGGAAAAACTATGCTACCCTCACCTGAAACCGACTAACTCAGTCACATTGTGAAAAAGACTCATAAAAATTCCTTCTGTCATCAATGGGATTCAAACTCAGGTCTTTTCCACCCAGTGTGGGGAGGATGGCAATCCTACCAACTATGCTACCCACAAGGGCTAATAGCTGCAGACTGAGATGAAAGTGATTCTTGCACTGCTTTTATTGGAAAGCAACAGCCAGGAAAGCAACCTACTGGGAATATCACAGCCTGCCAAGGACATCTTGGAATAAGGAAACACATGGGCTGTGTTAGAGTAACTAAGAGTAAGAACAGGTGCATCTATTCTTGCAGTACACATGCATGTACACCAATCCTAGGAGCATAGTAAATAAATTTGATGAATCTGAAATGCTGATCAATCATCAAATGCAGTTATTGATATACAGATATAAGGGATGCAGAATTTGAATATGGGGAGTACCATGTATATAGAAAGGACAGACAGGACAAGAGTGGGAGTGGGGTTGTGCTCTTAATTAAGAAGCATGTAAAATCTAACACAGTGCATCCAGTTGACATGGGTGGCCAATGCAAGTTGAGTCAACTTGGTGTGTCATAAGCTCTGGAAAAAACAAAAATGATAGTAGGAGTCTGTTATAGGCATAATAGCTGTTATAACTACAACGAACAACCACAGAGAGAAATCGAGTGGGCAAGTAAATCAGAATATCTTAAAATGGGGGAATTTAACTTTCCAGATATTGACTGCAAATTGTGGGTTGGGCACCCAAACACTAGCAAGACTTTTTTTGTTGATTTAATGGATGATTGTTTCTACAACATGTTAGAGAGGCAACAAGAGGGATCAATATTCTTGTTCTGATTATCAGCAGTGATTCTTCATGCATTAATAATCTGCAGATAGAAGTACTACTAAGTGGCAGTAATCACATTGATTGATGTGGGATTTATGTAAAGATGTAACTACTATCAAGGGAAGAATTTTAGCTTTTGTAAAGAAGACTACAGTGGTCTCAGACAGTATTTAAATTCTATACAATGGGATCAACTAGTGATGTTATCAACATCAAATTCTAAATGGAATGCCAGGCGCCTCCGTAGCCAGGTGGGAAGGAGCAGCGGTGCGTAGCACACGCTTCTTGATTAGACCGGGATTCGAGCCCGTCACCACCAAATACGGAGGATGCAGAAAGGTCAGGGAATGACCACCGCATATCCCCGGAGCAATATGGCCTTAGTTGCTAATGCTCCAAAAACCAAGTAACAAACAAACATAACAAACTCAACATTGCACTGGCCACCCATATTGACTGGATGCACTGCCTTAGATTTGATATGCTTACTAACTAAGAGTAACTCTCTCTCCTGTCCTGGTTGTCCTTTCTGTACACATTGTATCCCCTCCCATATTAAAATTCTGAATTCCTGAAGTCTGAGTTATACTATGTCTCTGATATCCCTACAATGTCTGCATTTAATGACTTAATGAATACTTCAGTATTTTATTTCCTGTGCGCCTAGCATTAGCATACATGCAATTATTCATGCATGTGTTCTTACTCTTAGTTATTCTAACACAGACCGTGTATTTACTTGTTCCATGATGCCCCACAGCAGGATCCTCAACACTTTGCTTTCCAGGATGCTGCTCCGACATTTCATGTGATAACTAGATTTAGTGTAGAAGTATAGTGTTAGGCATTTATAGAATGCTGTTCAGAAATTAGATGATATTGCTCTGATTGACTTCCTTTCAGATGTGTATTTTAGAAATTTCCAAATGCGTGTACATTTGAGCAGAATAAGTTCAAGTTGTCATCTGTTTTTTCTTGCGGAGTAAGGGAAGCAATAATTTGAAATTATGGCTGTGCGTGTGGTGAAACAGCAGTGTCTGCAAAATTTTTGTGCATGTCAGTTGTTTAATTGGAAGGAAGGAACAACTTTCAGGATGAAGAACCCCCATGGTTACCCTTGAGCGTGAGTTACTGCTGTTAATGTTGCTTATACTGAATACATTAGTAAAGAGAATCTACAGGCATTGAGAAGTGCCTTAAGATAAATAACCTTGTCTTCTTGAGGATGGAGCCACTATCTGCGGGATAAAACATGACCACACACTATGCAACATTTTGTGGTCATTACACATGTTGGAACAGACTGCTTGGTACATTTTTCTGCATCTTTTACTTAGTCCTGATTTGGCATCTTCTGATGTCCATCTTCTCAACTTAAATAACATTTTGTGAAAATATTTCCTTAAAAATAATTAAGCTACATCAGCAGTGTGACAGTGGTGTTACTAGCGTCACTGCACATATTCCTGGGACAGGATTTGGAAAATCTTTTCAAACAGTAGGATAAATGTTTGAGTGTTCATGTAATTATATGAAAAATACACTTCATGTCTCTTTGTATTTGCACATCATTTCTTTTTATCTTACTAACTTTTGAAAATGAAATATTGGAGACCTTACTTTCCAATTTGCCCTCTATACATTTTATTAAATTTAATTAATAATTTATTATCATTGATATCTCAAAAATAATTATGGTGGAACTTCGATTTTTCAATCCCTGATTTTGTAAGTGATGGTTTTATGTAACCTTCATTGGTCCCAGAGGACATATTTTGATTGGTCTCAATTTTCTTTAAAATTAATATTGTCAGGCAATATTAAATTTTCCTTGAAATTACATATATAATTTACTACCTATATCCTTAATTTTTGCTTTCGGTTGTTGCCATGTTTTATCATCGCTGAAGTAACAATGATGATGGTAAATCACTTTGATTTTCAGCACTAGACAGCTACATGGACAGTTTTCTACCAATGGCATTTTATCAAGAGTCACTGTAATTTAGTGAGAGGTGCTCCACTAAAAATAAGGTAGGAATTGATCCACCATTCTTGAAATTAATTAGATATTGGAACATATTACATTTTGTACTACATTATAGTGCTTTTGAAATAAATAAATTTTCTTTTTATTTTCTGGGACAATCGCACTGGATCAGAGGAGTTTACAACCAGACTAAATTGACTTACAAGAATTTTACCTTATTTTATGGAATCATATTGATTTGAACAAATAATATGTGTAACTCTGAACTTGAACAGTTTCTACTTAGCTATGCTCAAGGCCTTGAATCATTCAAGTAATAAGATAAGTGTGGTATTGACATATCACATTTATAGTAAGTATATGATCAGTGGCTGTTCAAAGAATTTCTGTTTCATCCATATCACCCACAGTTCATACGATGACTGAGGTTAATCATAGTGTTTGCTTTCTCTGTGCAGTCATGCTGATTACCTGGAGTTTCATGGAGTTTGAGTGTTGACTCTTTTCATTATCATAAAGAAAAATTATATTTTCAGTTCATCGCTGCTTCAAATTTAATAAATTTCAATGGTGTAGGTCAACTTTAAAAATAAAAATTATTAATGGCTGCATGGGTTTTTTTTTTTTTTGAAACAGAATTATTATTTCCTGAATTTTATGTCCTGTTATTTTGAGCCCTTCACAAATATAAAATCGAAGTTTCCCATATATCCCATTCCCAAAATGAATGGTGAATTTCAGTATTACAACATGCCACTGTAATGAGTGGAATCCAACCTGTGAAATGATCTTGTGATGCAAAACTCTTGCATACAGTGGTATGATGTCTTTATAATATCGTACCATTTTTTTGCCACAGTTTTTTACCACAAGGTCATTCAAATTCTAGTGACATGATTTCCCTGCTCTATCTCCCTACTTCTAATAAAGTTTATTTCTTTAAATTCTAAATGCTTACTATGCAAACTCAGATTTTATTGAATTGTACATTTTCTCTCATGATATATTTGAAACAGAATTATGAGTAGTGTTTTCAATGTTTTGTTCACATTGTGCATACTACTGTTATTGTGGCAAGTAGTAATCCTGAAACCTTCAGCCATTCTGAGAACAGAAATATATAATTGTTTTCATAGCATCAGTGATAATAGATTATTGGCTAATTTTAATATTATGTATATTGTGCCCTTACCACTTAGTTCCAGTGCAAACATTATTTTCTAGATTGTTTATATTAGGACTGTTTTGTGGAAGTTGAATAAAATATGTGATGCCTGTTACAGTAGCTTTTGTCCAGTAAAATTGGTTTAAAATGTTCTCAGAGGAATCATGACTATCATTAAGGTGAAGGTGAGCTTATGTGATATCAATTTCCTGAAAAATAACCACATAACATTTTATCGAAAATAAAATAGCAAATAACATTTGATTGAAAATAAATAACAAATAACATTTGATTGAAATTTATCAGTATCTAAATAATTTTAAAGATGTAGTGTATGTACATGGAGTGATTTTTAACCTTTTTGTGAGTGTGTACATAATCTACATTTGTCATATGTGGGCTCTTGGTAAGAAAGACACCTCAAACAATTAAATGTATGAATTGTCTTGAAATTTTCCAGTGTGTTCTGCCATCTCTTATGTGTCTCCAAGCAGTTGTAGACAATTCATAAGTAGATGGCAGCACAAAAATAGCTTTGAAATTTCAAGGAAGAAGTCACACCTGTTAGTCTCAGTTGTATGATTTGTGCTTAAAAAAGAGGAGAAATCTGCTGGAATTTGCATTCAGAATTTGTGGAAATTTAATCAAGTAATACATAAACAGATGAGAGAATATTATTGCATCAAAAAATATAATAAATAAATAAATAAGTTTTTTTTAACACATAACCTGGCATTCCAGTGATTTTCTTTTCCTCACATGTGCAATCACTAATGGGGTAAAAAGTTACACCATTTATAACCCTAAAAATTGGCAAGAAATAATTCAAAATTGTTCACTTTTTGATGCTACATTTATTTTCAACCTTTTCTGAACACAGCTGTGAACAGAAAATATTGAAAATAAATGTGAAATATCCATTTTATTATATAAAAAGCAAATATTTTAAATTATATTTTGAAAATAAAATTCTTCTTAGCACTCTGACATGTTTTTTACCCTCTGCAACTTTAATATTATCCCATTATTATCTTTGACTGAGAGCAAGTGAAATGTCAATCAAAGGACCTGTGTATTTCAACAATTTGATGCTAGCCAGATTTTCCATCACACAAATTGAGAAAGCATACTGACTGGATGTGTTGATATTAAGTGTTAAGAGCACGTGCTCCAATAATTGGATGCAAATGGTGCATGCTAACTTTAAATTCATGATTTTTAGCATTTGCATATAACTAGGCTTAATGTAGTTCTGCATTTTTACTTCTGTGATAACTAACAAATATTTCTGGAATTTTTTTGGCATAATCAAAGACAGTGCTTTCATTGGAAGGTATTGAGAATTTCAGCTGTTTAGACTAAGTAGAAGGAGAGTAGGACATTACCTGAAAGTCATGTGTGGTCTTGAAGGCCTATCACATAATGCTCAGGATTAATAATTAAAAGAAAAAAAATTCTGCATGGTTTTTGACACCCTTTTCACTCCTACTTTTAGTATTCAAGTTGAAATAAGAATACATTAATATTTAAATTCTTTATTAGCATTAGCATTAGCAGAGGCATATGATGCAAGAAAGCAAGCTTATTCAGCATCAGCCAAAAAAAAACAAAAAAAAAAAAAAAAAAAACCCACTCCCATTTCACCCCTCCGTTCGTTCGAAATACCTGTCCAGTTGAGCTTTAAATTTGTTTAGGCTATCAACTTCAACAACCAGTGATGGAAGTCGGTTCCACCAACCAACCACCCGCTGGCCAAAGGCAAATTTCCGCACATCTATCCGACATCCGTCCTTCCTCAATTTGAATTTATGCCCTCTGAGGTGATTATTCTGAGAAAGATGAAGAGTCCCATTGGCATTGAGCATGCTCAAACCATTCAAAGCCTTATACACCTCTATCAGATCACCTCGCCGGTGCCTAGTCTCCAGACTCTGTAATTTGCAAAACTTAAGCCTTTCTTCGTAAGAGCAACCCTTTGTTCCATTTACTAATCTTGTTGCCCTTCTCTGTACCCGTTCCAGCAGCTCTACATCCTTCTTGAAATGAGGCCTCCAGACCTGTATACAGTACTCAAGATGTGGCCTTACCATTGCCTTATACAAGGGAATAATCACCTCCTTATCCCTGCTAGAAAAATTCCTGTATATCATTGACAAGACACCATGAGCTACTCTTGCAGCTCGTCTGCACTGCTCAGAGAACTTCATATCTGCCTGCACAATTACCCCCAGGTCCTTTTCATTCTCCACCACTGTCAGTGTAGTACCGCAGAGTTGATACGTTGCTCTGGGGTTACTGTTTCCCATATGCAGCACTTTACATTTGTCGATGTTAAACCTCATTTGCCACCTCTCAGCCCATCTGTTCAACCTGTCCAGATCCTGTTGCAGCAGCATAGCGTCAGTATTGCCCTTAACGACCCTGCCAACCTTTGTATCATCTGCAAACTTGGACATTAAACTTGATATCCCATCATCAATATCATTCATAAACACCGAAAACAACAACGGACCCAACACTGAACCTTGAGGAACTCCACTAATAACATTAGTCCACGTTGAGCAGTGTCCATTGATTACCACTCTCTGTCTTCTGCCACTCAACCATCCCCTTATCCATAGCAGCAATTTGCCTCCAATGCCACACTGCTCCAATTTGTGCAGCAGTCTTCCATGTGCAACAGTATCAAAAGCCTTTCTAAGATCCAAATATATAATATCAAAGTACAGTTTGATATTATGTACAGTTTATTCAAAATTTCAAAATTTCACAAGTAATCTGACCACCATAGGACTCTCATTATCTGAAACATACACATTGGGAAACCAAGTCATGAAAGGGTTTAATGAAATACATTCTTTGGGAATGTATTTGAAGAACAAATCTTAGACAGAATCTAATTAGTATTATGTGTTGGAAACCATCATACAAAGTGAGTTACAGGCAACAGTAGTTACAGGTTGTGACTACTGTTGCCAGTTCTTTTCCCCATCAGAAAGATGTTCCACTCTTAAAAGAAGAAATATTAAAAGAATATGATGATAAGTAACTGACTCTTGGGCTGTGCATGTCAGTCTGGCAGGGAAAAGGGCATGTGTGAAAAAATATATATATAGTTGCAACTACTACACATATTCTGGGAGGTAAGTTGTTGGGAACTCTGTTTTAACTCTGTAATTTTTGGAAGCCAAGATATAAGCAATCATGTATTAAACAGACTGTTTAAAGACAGTCAATTTCTTTTTCTAAATCTGTGTACACTGAAAGATGGAATGCCAAATTTTGAAGGTGATTAGAAATATTTTTGTTTTTCAATCAGTTTTATTTCATTAAAAGTTTTATTATTGAAAAGAATAAAACAAAATGATATTTTAATTTGTGGGTCTGCTATAAAGCTAAGAATCAAAAGGGATTCACGGCTGAAAAAGGTGTATGACATTGGGCTAAAGGAAGGTCAAGAGATCTAACTGGCCAAGAATAAGGACCTCGTAGACCATCCAGTGCTTCAGATAAATGATTCAGCAAATCGGAAGCCTGCCAAAAAATGTGGTGGAGCTTTAATGTGATAGAAATATATACACCATCATGTCAATAAAGGGACATCCTCCAAAAGTCCCAGCAGCTCATTTTCCAAAAAAATTTGCTGGGTTTCTTTCCCCACTGAGGCAATTGTTGAACACATCAGGATTAGCAAGTACTTAACAAGAAAAGTTACTTACTGCTCTTAACCTGTCTCTTCAAGCTGTTATACTTGTTGCAAATGGTGTGGACATAAACACTCTTTACTTGGCACCCACAAAAAATTGTTTTCAGAACTGCAGATTGTATGTATTGATGCTAGCCAGACTTTTTTATATTCATATTATTTTGAACTTTATGATTAAAGTTATATTGTTGCATCCGAATATAACACTAAATTACCCAGTTTTCCACAGATATTGGTGTATATCAATAAACTCTGTGTATTAGGAACAATATGGTTGGGAAATCAGCATTAGTATTTCCTCAGCGGCAGTACCTGTTGCATTTCCATTAAAAACCATAAATGAAGTAGACGTCAGCACACACTCTTCATTTGAAAACTTAGCCAACAACTTTTTGGTAAAGCTACACATGGTCAAACCAATAATACATGACCAAACACTGTTTACAATCTTGAAGAATGTTTGCAAGAATTAGACTGCGTAACTAAAACAACACATGCACAGCTTTATATAGTTCAACTCATAGAAAATACATGACACATGAAATGGCTAATACATAAATTGCAGATGTTAACATTGCTGCAATCAGTGAAATTCATGAGCACATAAAGCCAGATTTACATGGTATGTAGAGTCAATTGCTGTTGTTGAGTTAGACAACAAAATCATTTGTTCATTGCTATAACATTATGGCCTTTGGAAGTAGTGATTCCAGTGGCTCTTCTTCAGCTCTAAGCTTGTAGATTTGAAGTTGAGATTTTCACAGAGCAATACACATTGTTGGCTACCCAAAGAAGATCTTTCGCAGAGTGGTTGACAGTTTGCATGCCAGCAGAGCCTGGCCTGGCAAGGTTTGTCAGCAGAATGCTAGGCTTAGCGCTACCACATAGAGCAAAGCGATTAGGATCAGAGGTTTGAGGATGAGCATTCCTTTATATTCCCAAACATTTCTTACATTATTTCACTGTAAACTTACAGAGATATAAGCAGCATCAGGGCTGCGCACTTCGATATATTTAAATTTTAACAACAATCCTGTAGCCATGTGAAAACTGAAAAAATTAATGCAATGAGACGGCTAATAAAAAAAGGCAGCCATAACAAACTAACACCCTCTGGTATTATCTATAATAGATTAAAAAGTTTAGAAATATCCAAGGATATACTTTCAAAAACTGGTCTTCCCCCCCCCCATCCCTTAACTTCAGAACCATCTTAATCTCCTTCCATAATATATCCCTCTACCCAAAATCCACCAGGTTCCATGCAACAACCTCCCATTGGCTGCACCAATTCAATCGCAACCTATATAAACAGTCAACCCACTCCTTCCACCCAGTCTGCCCCAACTGGACCAAGAGACTCCACACCTATATCATGTTAACAGGTAAGCCCAACTGATTTTGAAAGTAATTCTACGGATTTTTAACTTTATTTATTAATTTATGAGTTAATGAAATTACAAGCAAAGGTGTAATAATTATACAACAATTGAATTGTACATGTAAAGGACTGTGGCATAATTAGAATACACTGTATTAAATAATCAGCAAATAATTCATTGAAAACTTGTAAGATCACCCCCCAAACAATGTTCTATCCTCCATAGGCCTGAAGACGGGAAACATTGAGTTCATGAAACGTAGCTGTAAATAGTTTAAGTGTTAATACCAGATTGGCATTAAGGTGGTTCAGTTCCTTTAAAATTTCGATAATAAATTACTTAATCAACCAAGTGATATAATAGTGTAGTGTCTATCGATTCATTAACATAATAATGAACAATCACAGGGACTGAGTAATATTTCTATTTTTTACCATTCATAACTCTTTTGCCATTTTTTAAAATTCAAGTGCCTATAGCTCTATAACTATTCCAAATTGGATGTCCGTTTATATGAATGTTTATTCTTGTTTTGGCATGCAGAACTGTACTTTGATTTAGAAACATGCACACACTGGCCAAAAAAATATGAACCATCATATTAAGACAATCACAAACAGAAGAAATATGAATAAATGCAAATAGATGCAAAGAAAACTGTAACATAGGGTAATGGCCTTTTGCCTCGTTGAGCATAAAGACTGCACAGTCTGTTTGCAGTCATCTAAAGCCAGAATGGACAAATTGTTTTATCATACTTTGAAAAAAGTCTTTTTGTGGGTGCACATTTAGCAGGAGCCACAATTCAAGAAATGGTTTCTCAAAACATAACTGGTTTCTCAAAAGCATATCCACCTCAAAGGTTTTTAATGAATAGAAAGTAAGTGGTTTTTCCACATCTCAAAGGGATAAATGTGGCAGAAAAACAATACTTCAAGATTGAAGCCATCATTTTCTGGGGACAACTCTACAGAAAAATAGGACATATGGTGTGCAAGAAATAACATCTGAATTCAACCAAGTCGAACTGCCCTATTTCAACCCATACCATATGTAGGGAATTGAAGAAATTGGGTATTAGCAGTTGTCTGCTTATTCCACTTGCAGTGGCACTGAGGACATTGTAATTGGACAGCAGAACAATGGAAGAAAGTCATGTGATCAGACAAATCATGATACACTTTGTTTTGCACTGATGGTAGGCAGAGAGTGTGATGAGCACCTCACAAAGCAATGGGCCCTGCTTGCCTTGTTAAGACAACCCAAGCATCTGGAAGTGGTACATGGTATGGGAAATATTTTAATGGAATGGATTGTTGATACTGGTTAGAAGATTGAATGTCAGGGAGTGCCCAAATTTCATATCAGATCTGCTGCACCCTGCATGTTACACTTTTATCCCACACATGGTGGCCACCTTAATGGATGACAGTGTAACACCACATCATGCCAGAATTGCATAAGAATGGTTCAGAGAACATGACACAACTTTCCACCATCTTCCCTGAAACATTCTCAATAGAATTGAGATCAAGTGAATGTGAGGACATGCTGTGGACAACTATTCAGCAAAGAAGTCATCTTCCTTCAACTTTGACAGCAAGTGTGCAGCACAGCATGGATTCTATAAGATGTTTTAGTGCATTTTGGTCTAATTGTAATCATTCTTCATAGCTGCAACAAAGTTGAAGGAAGATGACTTCCTTTAACTTTGTTGCAGCTATGAAGAATGATTACAATTAGACCAAAATGCACTAAAACATCTTTTAGAATCCATGCTCTGTTGCACACTTGCTGTTATTCAAAACAAAGGTGGCCCAATGTGATTCCAAATAAAGGTTCATATATTTTTTGGCCCATGTGTATATATATGAAGTGCAAGAAAAAAGTTTCTGGACTGGCTGCATGGAGTGCTAACTACATGTGACAAATTTCGTGCCAGTAGGACATTGTGCTTTTGTACAAATGTGCCTTGTGATTTTTGCAACCAAGTAAGATGTTAAAGAACAGTGAATTTGCATCTAATTTTGTCATAAAATACCTTTGAAGACTCACAAAATGCTTAAAAACCTTGAAAAACACCTTTGGAGACACAGAATGCTTAGACAAGCATTTGAGTGATGCTATGGATAGAACACAAACATTTCTATTGTATTCACATTTCTAAGGCAGCCAAACTTCAGTTGAGGATTTTTTCAATGTAGGTTGTGATCCACTGTCAAGTCAGACTGATGAAATGTCAAAAAAAGTGCAAGTTATCCACAAGGACTGAAGTCGTATGATTAATGATATTTGGGACATTCTAGGCCTATAATGTGGTATATGCTGATGCATTTTCACTGAAAATTTAAATATGAGGCAGATTGCTGCAAAATTTGTGCCCCACTGCTGAGTGATGAGCAGAAAAAGAACTGACTTTCTGTGTGCAGGGATCTGCAAGCATAGGCCAGAAAGAAGGCAAAGATAGAGACTTAGTTTCCAAGGTCTCAACAGAAGATGAAAGCTTTGTTTGTGGTTATGACCCAGAAACAAAGAGCAGCAGTACTCCTAGTGGAAAAGCCCATCTCCACATCCAAAAAAAAGCAAGGCAGTTCCAATCAAATATCAAGAGCATATTAATTATTTTCTTTGGTAGTGAGGGAATTGTTTATCAGGAATTCCTTCTGCCAGGCTGTGTAAATGACCAATTCGACATCAGGGCCCTAAGGCATATGAAGGAGTATGTCAAGAGAAAATGCCTAGACAAATAGCCAACTCAGGCTTCTGCATCAGAACAATGTGCCAACCTGAGAATAGGGAGGGTACAAGGATTTTGTTCTTGGCTAAAATTGCCAAGAACAAAATCCCCATACCCTTCCTGTTCTCCTGACTTGGCCACATTTGACTCTGTTCCCCAAGATGAAAATCCAATTAAAGATTTGTAGACATTATGAAGATTCAGGATGAATCAAAAAATGTTGGACAACATCATGAAACAGGAGTTTCGGAGATACTTACACAGTGGGAGAAGTGCTGGGATTGATGTATAAACTCTGGAGGGGATTGCTTTCAAAGCGACAGTGCCAACATGTAATTGTATTGTTTCAGTCCAGAAGCTTTTGTGTGTGTGTGTGTGTGTGTGTGTGTGTGTGTGTGTGTGTGTGTGTGTGTGTGTGTGTGTGTGTGTGTGTGTGTGTGTGTGTGCGTGTGTTTGTTAGTTCTTGGTGCATTGGCTTCTGTGGCCATGATGCACCTCCCAAAGTTTTTGCATTTTACTCTGATCCAAGCGTGAGGCGGAATACGAACCCGTGACCTTTGGGTTGCCAGGCTGGCACTTTACCCACCTGGCTAGCCCGGTGTGTGTGTGATCATATTTTGCTATAAATGGTAAATAGTTAAATCGTATTGCATGTAATTTATGGACTAAAGCTCCTGTTAAAGCAATTAAACCTCATAACCATAAAGAATATACAGTTGTAATATTCACTGAGTTGGCTTTGCATTAGCAAACCATCCCCATTGTGTAGCAATGGGCTGGTCTGTGATGATGGTGAATGCTGGTAAATTTCCAATTATATATTCAGGAATGGCTGATATAAAATTATACTTCACATTTGTGCTGATCGGTTTTTGGGTGTTAGCAAGGAAGAATAGGTCGGCTTCAGTATGATTCTGACTTTGAATGATTGTAGGGAGCACCACAAGCAGATGCTGATATCTTAACAACAGCCAACATGGTTAAGTGTTCCCATTCTGTGGTATCACAAGTTTGCCATGGCTGGCTCAACAGCATTCAAGTCAGTGTTAGGCGGATTGGAAAACTGCTAGTTTGGGGGGAATATACAGACTAATAGATTAACAGTAGCCGCTGGCAGAGGTAAAAGTGATTCTTGCACTGCTTCTATTTGAATGAGCAGCAGCCTGTAGAACAAGGTGCGGGGAATTTCAGAGGCTGCTGGAAGTCATTGTGGAACAAGTAAATACATGGACTGTGTTAGGGTAGCTAAGAATAATAACAACAGGTGCATTGGTGTATACTTCGTGTACACCAATGCTAGGATTTTAGTAAATAAATTTGATGAATTTAAGGTGTTGGTCTAAACATCAAAGGCAGATATTGTTGGGATATCAGAGATGTGGTGCCACACAGATATAAGGAATGAAGAATTGGAATTTAGGGAATACATAAGGTATAAGGTATGTTCGTGTCAGACGGCACCTGGGATTTCTCCCATCGCCGCGTGTGTTTCGCTGTATCGAGGACAGTACACTGTCAAGCTTACAGTACACTGCCCATTGTTTATCCAGCTTATTGGCCACCAGGCCCCTAGTGGGGCCCGACGTTGCCCATACCCTGCCATGTGGAGGCTAGCTGGGTGTATCCAGTATCACAAATTGCTCTGGCAGGTCCTGCCACATAGTTTCCTGGGATTTCAGTGGCTAGGACCTATAAAAAAAAAAAAAAAATTATGCGTTTGACATTAATGCTTGATGGGATTGCTGTTAGGAAATCGCTGGTTGGGGTTGAACACTAAAGAGATGTGTTAAAGGCCAAATAGGTCAGGCAAAATTTTGATGATATTAAATTTAGACATGTGAGGCTATATGCTAGATAAAAGCTAATAGTGTTAGTTGTTTTAGAGATTTACACAAAATAGTAGAATTTAGGCGTTGATTATAATTTGGCAGCATTGTTAAGGTATACTCGGTCAATTTAGTGAGAGAGGGGGGGAGACTGAAGACTGGGGGAAAACAGATAGAAGAATAGGGATGATAGAGTAGGCATCCCTAAAGAGGTCAGTGGAGACGAGCCCCACAAGGCGAAGTATGGGGGGGTGTAGGCAGGGAGGAGAGGAGACAGAGATCCGTCTCCTCCCTCCCTTGCCTGGGGATGGGGTTTTAAAGGGAACCGGGTTAGAGTACCCAGTTCAGATCGCCAATGGCGTGTTGGCAGCAAAGGCGCAGAAAAATGTCTTCGTCGGTGCCATATCCAAGGAGTGTCGAATCCGGTATGAAGGTCTAGCTGCCCATCCCGCTCCGGGGGGGGATATGTTAGCTGGCAGTGGGGAACCCACCAGGCGAGGGGGTGGGAGACACACACATTTACTTCATTCATAATCTGTATTGTCACTCTACTTGCATTTTTTTTTTTAATACTTTTTTCTTATTTTATAATTTTTTTTCCAATATTTTTTAATTTATATATACAGGCATACCTCGAATAACGAATAGGATGCGTTCCACGAAATTACTTCGTTAAGCGAAACTTCGTTTTCAGAGGTAAAAATACTATGGCCGGAATAGGGATACGTTCCTACGTAAAGAAAATGAAAAGCTTTTTTTTCGAACAAAGAAAAGTTTTATTAAATAAACAGTCAACCTACATACAAAGTGAAATCACATTTTAAAATATGAGTCTAAAGTTGATTGCTTATGCTTTTTTTTTCTCTTTCGTTTAACAATTGCCTATAGGAGTTATTGCATTTAACACTGATCGCTTAACAATAAAACTTCTTCCTAAATCAGGATCATTTTCACTAAAAAAATTTAAAACGTTTTCAATGTCATTTAAGCACATTTTTAAATCTTTGGTTAACACTTTTTCGGCAGGAACTTCTTTAACTTCGTCTTCATTATCTTTGTCTTCGTTGCTAACAAGGTTTTCTAAATCTTCCACTGAAAAACCATCATCTTCTGCATTCAATAAATTTCTAACATCCTCTTCATCGACATTTTCGAAACCTATTGATTGAGCCATCTGGATAACTTCATTTCTAATTTCTTGGATGTTATTTTCTTCTTCTAGTACAACTTCTGGCCATATTTTGCGCCAAACTCCATTTAAGCATTTCTTAGCGACTTCTTTCCAAGAACTATCAATGTTTTTATGGTGTAGTTTTTCCAAAAAGTTTTGACTGTCATTTCCTCTTTATCCTCTAGTTCAGTTAAATTGCTTAATGTTCGACGCAGATAATAAGCTTTAAATGATGCTATTATTCCCTGATCCAATGGTTGAATCAGGGAAGTTGTGTTTGCTGGAAGAAACAACTTTGACAGGAATGCATGTGTCTAACGTGTTAAGATCAGTAGGATGTCCCGGAGCATTGTCTAACAACAAAAGAGCTTTTTCTTCAAAGTTGTTTTTTTGACAATACCGTTTGACTTCAGGACAAAAGTGGTTTACAAACCAATCAGTAAATAACTCCTTGGTAACCCACGCTTTTCTATTTGCTTTCCATATTACAGGTAAATTCATTTTTATGTTACCTTTTAACGCCCTCTGATTTTCTGAATGGTAAACTAATAACAATTTTAATTTATAATCGCCAGAGGCATTTGATCCAAAGAGTAACGTTAAACGGTCTTTGGCTGCTTTGAACCCAGCAGCTGATTTTTCTTCAATAGAAATGAAGCTTTTTGTTGGTAGCCGTTTCCAGAACAAACCGCTTTCATCAACACTGAACACCAAATTTGGTGGAAAATTTTCACGTTCAATTATTTCCTTTAGTTTTTCTGGAAACTTATTTGCAGCTTCTGTTAATTTTACACTATGAATCCTGGCCCATTTTTTAAATTTCTCGAACCAACCACGAGAAGCCCCAAAGTTTCCGTAATTTCTTCAGTTTGTTTAGATTTCAGGTGATTAAACTGGAATATTTTTTTATGTTAAATGGGGCTTGAAATTGCGGACTTCGTTATATCGAAGCTTCGTTATCAGAGGTAACGTTAACCGAGGTATACCTGTATATATATTTTTTATTTATTTATTTTTTTTTCTAATACTTTTTTCTTATTTTATAATTTTTTTCCAAGTTTTTTATATATATATATATATATATATATATATATATATATATATTTTTTTTTTTTATTTATTTATTATTATTTTTTTTTTCTCTCAACTCATTCATCTTTTTCTCACACACCAGGAGGGGATGCAATGATGTGTAGTGTAAATTTAAATACTAATTAAAACTAGGGTTAGTGTACTTAACTGTAGCATTTATGGTTTGTGTTCTTTTTCTCACATGCTTACACTTTTATTCATTCTTCTAGTGGCGCTTCCATAGCCAGGTGGGCAGGAGGAGCAGTGCGTAGTACACACTTCTTGATTAGACCGGGGTTCGAACCCGTCACCACCAAATACAGAGGATGTGGAAAGGTCAAGGAATGACCACCGCATATCCCGGAGCAATATTGCCTTAGTTGCTAATGCTCCTAAAAACAAAATAACAAACAATAAACAAACATTCTTTTAGCTCTCATCTCATTTATTCGACTCTTACTTTCTTCCCTGCACTGCATTCTCTGAGCACCTCAACTTACTGTTATTCTTCAGTTGTGGTGCAGACCTAGCCGCAGGTTTTTTTTTTTTTTTTTTTTGCAGGCCAGGGGAGAATGCAGTGATAGTGTTTATTTGGTTAGTAAATGTTTGTTAGTACAGTATATGTAACATAATGTAAGTTATTTTTAACTTTGTATTCTTTCGGCCAATTACATTTGCTCTTCCACTCATTCCCATTCACTCTCTCTCTTTCCCTCATGCTAGGTCACTCTTTCTTTCACCAAAACTGCCATTTATTCCCTTTTACCATAATTCCTAGTTCACTCAGTGCCCAGCCTATTTATTTAATCTTTCATTTTCATTCATTCATTCTATCTTTCATTTTCATTCATTCTTTCTACATTGCATCCCCTTGCTACTAGCTTACTGATATTTTTCAGTTAATATGCTTCCCTGGCTGCCTGTACATCTCCCTCCCCTACATGGTTACTTATTTGGTGGCCCAGGTTCATGTCAGGTTTCTGTCAGGGTAAAGAATACTACTAGCCTAACAGTTTTTAAGTCATGGTGGGAAACTTGGGCAATTTTACTATTGATTATTGTTTAATTTCTGGGGGGGGGGGCTGAATTGCCATTCTTTGGATTGCTCTGTGCATTTCGAATACTTTCTGTGTGAAAGATGTAAAGGCTTTATAATTTTGCTCTTCTATGATGAACATATGTTCTACTCCCCTGGGAAGGGGACCAATCTGTGCTATTAGCTCTGTTCTGGGGATGTCATGTATTATACATTCATATAGAATGTGTGCCCAGTCTTCACTTTTGCCACAGGTGCAGTTTGGGTCATCGGCCTAAGGAGGTTAGTTTCGCCTTTAGGGAGCTGTGACCTGTCAATATAAATGCTGTAAAAAGTCCAGGGGCATACCACTTAGGTGGTTTTGGGCTAACTATTGACACCTGTGGCAGAAACCATTTGGTAACCAGACCTCTGGTTTCCTGCTTCCACTTTGTCTGCCATAGCTCGTGGAGCTTTGTGGCTGCTATTCTTTTTCTTTCATCATTGAAGGTGTTGGTTGTATCAAGGGCTATCCCCCAGAAATTCTCTGGGTATGCCCTTTTTAAATCTATAATGTAAGCCTCTTTTTGGCTACTTCCAGGTAAAGTGGGAGAGTTCCGGCCAGCAACTGTAGTGCAGGTGTGCTTACTGTGCGACATGCTCTGGTAATAGTGAGTAGTATTGTCCTTTGTATTGATTCTAATTTATTCCTATTTCTTACTATGGCTGAGCGGATGAACCACGCACTGGCACCATAGGTGATAACAGGTAGGAACATTGCACGGTATATGACCGCCAGGGTCTTTCTTTTGAGCCCCCAGTCTGCTCGACTGATCCTGGCAATCATACCTGCATAATTTCTCACTTTCTTCGCCATGTAGATCAAATTGGGGTAAAAAGTTAGTTTTGAATCAAAGACCACTCCAAGATATTTTAGTTCTGTTACCATTTTTATAGTAGTTGTGTTAATTTTGATTTGTGAACGTCTTCTTATGTCCAAATTGCCTTTTAGAAGTATTTGTTTGGTTTTTTCAGGCGATATTTTGAGCATGTGCATTTGTGCGCACTCCTGCACCTCCAAGAATTCGGCATTTGCTCTTTGCTCTACAACCACTCGTGAGTTACCTTTTACAAGGAAAATCATGTCATCTGCAAATGCCAGGCTTTCCACGGGGCCCAGATCCAAGGCCAGAAATTCGTCCAGAACAATGTTCCAAAAGAAAGGGCCAAGGATTGAGCCCTACGGACAGCCTTTATTCACAGGGCGTGTCAATTCCTGGAGCATTGTGCGTATTGAGACACTTCTGTCTGTAAGGTAGCTGTTTATTACCTTATAGAGGTTTTGTGTGGCATTTGCCTGGCGAAGTCTCCTAAGGACACTAGGCCACCAGAGTGAGTCAAATGCCCCAGCAAAGTCAATGGAGATTGTGAGCATATATTTCTCCTCGGTGTTTTTAACTGTTGTCAGTAGGTGGTGCATGGCATCCTCCGTGGAATTGCCCTGCTTAAAACCGTACTGATTGTAGGAATGCAGACCTGCTTCTGTGTAATATTGAGTTAATTTGCTATATATTAGTCTTTCATATATTTTCCCTAGTACAGGGAGTAGGGCTATTGGTCTATATGATTTGGGATCAGTAGGGAATTTTTCAGGGTTTTTGAGAATTAATCTTAACATAGCTTGTTTCCATATTTTTGGGAATATACCTTCTGTCATACAGTTATTATATAGTGCTATTAATTTATCTGGTGCTACTTCTGCTAATTTTTTGATAATCTCAACCTCTAAGAGGTCAAAACCTGGGCATTTATTGTTTTTGGTTTTAGATAGTGCTATTTCTAAGTCTTGTATGGTGAACAGAGGTTCAATATTGGCATTGTCATATTCAGTGTTTTCTTTTATAACGTTTAGCTGGGTGGGGGAATGATTCCCAGTTTCAGTCTGAATGATACTGTCTAGGATGTTATTTACAGAATTTAGGGAGTATAATGTGTATCAAAAGGATTGACAGGATAGGAAATGAAGAGGGGTTATGCTATTAGTTAAGAAACACATAAAATCTATGGAAGTGCAGCCAGTGGACAGGGTGGACAGTGCAGTGTTGAGTCAGTTTGGTGTGGCAAGCACTGAGAAAGGAAAATTGAGAGTAGGAGTGTGTTATAGAACTAATGACTCTGTTGAGTATAATGAACAACTGTACAGAGAAATAGAGTGGGCCAGTAAATCAGATTGTCTTATAATGGCGATTTTAATTTCCAAGATATTGACAGGAACGTGTGGGTTGGTCAATCGCACACTAGCAAGTCTTTTGTGGATTTATTAGATGATTGCTTTCTACAGCAACATGTTCAGGAGGCAACCAGAGGGACGAATATTCTTCATTTGATTATCGATAGTGATTCTTCATGCATTAAGAATCTGCAGAAAAAGGAACCACTAGGTGGCAGTGATCACAGTGTGCTGATGAGGGATCTACTCAAAGAGGTAATTACCATCAGAGGTAAAGGGAAGGGTTTTTGCTTTCATAAAGGTGGCTATGGTGGTCTGAGACAGTTTTTAAATTCTATACAGTGGGACAAACTAATGATGTTACCAACAGCAAATTCTAAATGGGAAGCATTCAAATAATTAATCTTGGAAGATATTGTGCTTTTCAAACCAACTAAGAAATATTGTTCAAGATTTAGACCTGAATGGATGTGAGATGAACTTATGAAACATGTGGTAGAGAAGTCAAATGCATGGGATATATATATATTAACATGTGACACAGAAGTCCATGGTAAATATAATCTTGTCTGTAATGAAGTTACAAAGGAGGTTAGGCAGGCAAAGGGAGATTTAGGAGAAATCTTTGGCAAAGGAAAACAGCAAAGAGTTCTTTACTTATGAAACTCTAGAAGGAAGGGAATGAATCTGATTGGTCCACTTGATATTGATGGTTCAAATGTTGATGATCCTGCTCAGGTAGCTATCAAACTGAATGAGTACTTATTCAGGGAGGGAAATGTTGCTAGTGATGTATTAAACTCTGTAGTGAACTAAATGATTTTGAATTAGTGAATGGACAATGGGTTGCTCTTAGGAAGAAAGGCTTAAATTTTGCAAATTACAGTGTATGGAGACTAGGCACCTGTGAGGTGATCTGATTGAAGTGTATAGGGCCATCAATAGTGTGTGAGGAAAGTGGAGGGCAAATTGTTGAAGTTCAACATAAGAAAGGCACCTGGGGTGGATGGGATCTATCTTGTTATAGTAAAGGATGAAGCAGAGGAACTAAGCAAACCCTTAGCCATAATTATGAGAGTATCCTTGGACTCACGGAAGGTTCCCACGGACTGGAGATGTGCAACTGTGACCCTAATTCACAAAGGAGGACAAAGAGTGACACAAGTAATTACAGACCGCTTAGTTTAACTGCTGTTCTGGGAAAAATAATGGAGGCACTGGTTAAAGAAGCGCTGCAGGATCATCAAGACAAGACTTCAGTTATAGTCCGGACACAGCATGTGTTTGTTTAGGGGAAGTCTTGTCTGACCAATTTGATTGGATACTATGATGTGGTCACAAAGGAACTGAATGCAAAAAGTAATTTTGATATCATATACTTGGATCTTAGGAAAGCTTTTGATACTGTTGCACATGGAAGACTGCTGCACAAATTGGAGCAGTGTGGCATTGGAGGAAAATTGCTGCTACGGATAAAGGGATGTTTGAGTGGGGGAAGACAGAGAGTGGTAATCAATGGACACTGCTCTTTGCGAACTAATGTTATTAGGGAGTACCCCAGGGTTCAGCATTGGGACCATTGTTGTTTTTGGTATTTGTCAATGATATTGATGAAGGTATATCAGGCTTAATGTCTAAGTTTGCAGATGATACGAAGTTTGGCAGGGTTGTTAATGACACTGATGATAGTATGCTACTGCAACAGGATCTAGAAAAGTTAAGCAGATGGACTGATAGGTGGCAACTGAAGCTTAACATTCACAAATGTAAAGTACTGCATATGGGTAGCAGTAAACCCAGAGTAACATATAACAGAACAGGGTGATAGAGATTGAAAAGGATCTGGGGGTAATTGTGCAGTCAGATATAAAGTTTTCTGAGCAGTGCAGTTGGTTTGCAAGTGTAGCTCATGGTGTCTTGTCAGTAATATGCAGGAATAAGGAGATGATTATCCCCTTGTATAAGGCAATGGTACTATACAGTATACCTTGAGTACTGTATACCACTCTGGAGGTATCATTTTAGGATGTAGAGCTGCTGGAATGAGTACAGAGAAGGGCAACAAGATTAGTAATTGGAACAAAGGGGTGCTCTTATGAAGAAAGGTTTAAGTTTTGCAAATTACAGTCTCTGGAGACTAGGCTTCCACAAGGTGATCCATTTGAGGTGCATAAGGCCTTGAATGGTTTGACCAAGCTCAATGTTGATGGGATTCTTTCTCTTGCCCAGATTAATTGCCTGAGGGGACATAAATTGAAATTGATGAAAGACAGTTGTAGAATAGATGTGCGGAAATTTGCCTTTCGTCAGCAGGTGGTTGATTGCTGGGAAAAAACTTCCATCTGTCTTTGTAAAATACTGATATATGAGTATTCCACCATATTTGGAATACTCACATATGGTTTACACCTGCAGTGAGAATTGTGTCTCATCTTGTACCACAGCACAGCAGCAACATTGGAATAGTAAGACTAATATCCACATGGACTATGTTCCTGACTTTAACTCTTTTAGGCTATGGGCTCCATGAGACATGAGAAATTGCACTTTGTATGGGCATGTTAGCACCAACACTGGATTGCCAACATATGTTAATCTGTCACCTGGTCTCATGAATTCCGTTTCCAACTCTGTCATGCTAACAAATGTCAGCATTACAGATCAACACATTTACAATGACAAATGTAAAGCACTGCATATGGTTAGCAGTAACCCCAGAGTAACGTATCAACTGTGTGGTATTACACAGAGGGTGGTAGAGAATGAGAAGGACCTGTTGGTAATTGTGCAGTCAGATATGAAGTTTTCTTAGCAGTGCAGACAGTCTGTAAGAGTAGCTCATGGTATATTGTCAATGATGTACAGGAATTTTTCTAGCAGGGAAAAGGATGTGATTATCCCCTTGTATAAGGCAATGGTCAGGCCACACCTTGAGTACTGTATACAGGACTGGAAGCCACACTTTAGGAAGGATGTATAGCTACAGGAACAAGTACAGAGAAGGGTAACAAGATTAGTGAATGGACAAAGAGTTGCTCTTACGAAGAAAGGCTTAAATTTTGCAAATTACAGTGTATAGAGACTAGGCATCTGTGAGGTGATCTGATTGAAGTGTATAAGGCCTTGAATAGTTTGAGCATGCTCAGTGCTGATGGGTTTCTTCCCCTTGCCCAGATTAATTGTCTAAGGGGACATAAATTCAAATTGATGAAAGACAGTTGTAGAATAGATGTGTGGAAATTTGCCTTTCGTCAGCAGGTGGTGGAAATTTGTCTTTAGCCAGCGGGTGGTTGATTGCTGGAACAAACTTCCATCTGTCGTTGCAGAAGTTGACAGCTGAAATAAATTCAAAGCACAACTAGACAAACATTTGAAGAAAATGGGAAGGGTTTTTTTTTTTTTTTTCGTTGGCTGATGCTGTATAAGCTTGCTTCTTGCATCATATGCTTCTACTAATGCTAATTCACTTATCTGTATTTGTAGATTGCAACATGAGTCTATGGCACCTGGATGCACTGTGGGTATTCAGCAAGCTGGAGGAAATTGTGTTATGGTTATGGTTTAGAGAAGGTTTCAGTTGTATAACTTGAGTCCTCTGATTACTGTTGATCACTGGCTTGATGGAAATGCTTGCCTTTCTGTTATCACCGACCAAGTACAACCCTTCATGATGACAGTGTATCCAGACAACTCAGGTGTCTATCAAGAAGACAATGCTACCATGCTACAAAGCCCAGCAGGCTGCTAACTGGTTCCAGAAACATGGCAGTTCATGTTCTCCATCGCTGCCCAACCCACTGATCTCAACCTAATCGACCATGTTTGGGGTCTGTCAAACAAGTACACTTGGTAGTACAACCATCCACCTGACAATGGGCAGGCTTTTCTGGGCATATTTTGCAGTACATGGGTAGTATTACCACAGGACACCCCAGAACACATTATGGAGTTCATTAAAAGATGTGTGTGGACTGTATTATGACAGTGGCCTTATGAGGTACTTATGAGGCCTTATGAGGTACTAGGTAAGTGTTGCTAATGCAAAACCAACTCAAAGTACATAATCCGATAAATATGTATAAAAATTATCTTTCCCGGTCAAAATAGTGTTCAGTGGGTGTGGGGGAGAGAGGGGTGACAAAATTGTGAGCGTGGATGTTTCTCGCTAATCCTTGTTCAGTATGTGTTATGCGCTTGTTATGGAAGGTTTCGTAGTTTGCTTTTAATTTATATGCTTATAAATTGAATAAATTTATCAATTTATAAATTGATATGCTTACAAAAGTGATAAATCTACCGTTTTGCAGTGTAAAACAGACTTTTTCGAGTGTGTTAACGGAAGAAAGTGACTTTATTGTGGACAAGTTCTTTCTAACCCGTACAAAAATATGGCTACGAATAACAAGGGAAATGTGAAAAGATCAAAGAAGGTGATGACATTAGCGAATAAAATTGAATTATTAGATAAAATTTCTAATGGTGAAAGTGTCTCCTCAGTGGAAAAATATTATAAAATCAATTAGTCAACGGTACGATCAATCAAGAAATCGGAAGAAAAAATCCGCCGTAGTGTCCATGAAAACGCACTAATTACTTCAAAAATTTGCTCTGTAACTCATGATGTTAAATTAGAAAAAATGGAAAAGGCTTTAAATCTGTGGATAAAAGACCGAACTCAAAATAAAATTCCCTCTTAAGTTCACTCATCATTCGAGAAAAGGCAAAACTCCTTTAGCGAAACTGGTGATAGCACTGGCGGGATACGTTTTTTAGCCAGCGAAGGCATTGGTTTGAAAGATTTGTCTGAAATTTATAATAAATATTACATTTAATATTAAATTGTTTCTTATTTTCATTTCAATGCCATATGCTTGCATTTCACTATGCACTGTCTATGTACATAGTCATATTGTGAAGGTGCATATAATACATACATAGACAAAATTTTAGACTAGTTTTTCTTATATATTTCATACTTTGGAACGGAACCCCTTTATTACTATGTGAGCCATAACTCAGTATTCGCGTTTTCGGTATTCGCAGCATTTCTCAGGAATGTACCCCCCCTCCCCGCTATTTGCGGGGATTTACTGTACATATCTGTTGAATTAGCATTACCATTAGTAGGGGCATACGATGCAAGAAAACAAGTGTATATAGCATCAGCCAAAAAAAACACTTCCTATTTCACCCATCCATTCACTCCAAATATTTGTCTAGTTCTGCCTTGAATTTATTTAAGTTGCTGACCTCCACTACAACAGATCGAAGTTTGTTCCAACTATCAATAATCCATTGGCTAAAGGCGAATTTCTGCACCTCTGTTCTACAATTGTCTTTCCTCAATTTGACTTTTAGCCCCCTCAGGTGAGTAATCTGAGCAAGAGGAAGAATCCCATTAGCATTCAGCTTGCTCAATCCACTCAGTCCTTGCTCAATTAGATCACCTCACTGGTGCCTAATCTCCACAAGCTGCAATTTGCAGAACTTAATCCTGTCTTCATGAGTGCACCTCTTTGTTCCCTTCACCAGTCTTGTTGCCCTTCTCTGTACTCGTTCTGACAGCTCTACATCTTTCTTAAAATGAGGCCTCCAGACCTGTACAAGGTGTGGCCTTACCATTGCCTTATACAAGAGGACAATCACCTCCTTATCCTTGCTAGCAAAATTCCTGTATATAATTGACAAGACATCATGAGCTACTCTTTTTGCAGCCTTTTTTGCACTGCTCAGAAAACTTCATATATGACTGCACAATTATCCCCTGGTCCTTTTCATTCTCTACCACTGTCAGTGTAGTACCACACACTGACAGTGGTAGAAACAGTTGATAAGTTAGTCTTGGGTTACTGCTTCCCATATGCAGTACTTTACATTTGTAAATATTAAACTTTAGTTGCCACCTCTCAGCCCATCTGCTCAATTTTTCCAGATCCTGTTGTTTGTAGTGTACTATCGTTACTGTCATTAACAACCTTGCCAACCTTCATATCATCTGCAAAATTAGACATTAAGCCTGATACACCTTCATCAATATCATTGGTAAATACTTAAAACAACAATGGGCCCCACACTGAACCCTGGGGGACTCCACTAATAACATTAGTCTATTAAGAGCAGTGTCCATTGATTACCACTCTCTGTCTTCTCCCACTCAGCCATCGTTTTATACATTGTAGCAATTGCCCTTAATGCCATACTGCTCCAATTTGTGCAGTGGTCTTTCATGCGCCACAGTATCGAAAGCTTTCCTAAAATCCAAGTATATGATATCAAAATAATTCTTTGCATCCAATTCCGTTGTGACCACATCATAAAATATCCAATCAAATTTGTCAGACAAGACTTCCCCTTAACAAACCCAAGCTATGTCTGAACTATAACTGCAGTCTTGTCTAGATGATCCTGCCTTGCTTCCTTAACTCACTCCAATATTTTCCCTGAAACAGAAGCTCTACTAACATGTCAGTAATTACTTGTGTCCCCCTTTGACCCCCTTTTGTGAGTTGGGAACACATTTGCACATCTCCAGTCCATGAGGACCTCCCCTGAGTCCAAGGAAGCTTCATAATTATGGCTAAGGATTTGCTTACTTCCTTTGCTGCCTCCTTTAATATAACTGGATAGATCCCATCCGCCCCCAGGTGCTTTCCTGATGTTTAACTTCAACAATATCTCCAACACTTTGCTCTCAGTTATTACAAAATCACTTAGCTTCCTGTTATAGAGTTTGATAAACTTCAGGCATTCACCTCCTTGAATAACTCCTCATGTGTGAATGTAGATGCAATATACTCATTCAGTTTATCAGCTGCCTGAGCTCGAACAGCAGTATTCAAACCATCTATGTTAAGTGGACCAATCTGATTCATCCCCCTTCCTTCTAGAGTTTAGTTATAGTAAAGAACTCTCTGCTGTTTTTCTTTGCATCCTTTTCAAAAGATTTCTCGTAATGCATTTGCCTGCCTAACCTCCTTTGTGACTTGATTACAGATTAGTTTATATCTGCCATAGGCTTCTGTGTTGCCTGATAATTTATATACATTCAATGAATTTTTCTGCTCTGCCACAAACTGCATTAATTCATCTGATATCCATTTAGGCCTAAATCTTGAATAGTATTTCTTAGTTGATATGAAAAGCCTAGTACCCTTCAAGATTAAGTCCCTGAAGGTTTCCCATTTAGAATTCAATGTTGGTAACATCATCAGTTGATCCCACTGTATAGAATATAAAAACTCTCTGAGACCTGTGTAGTCACCTTTACGCTAACAAAAACTCTTACCCCTGCTGGTAGTTACATCTTTAAGTAAATCCCACATCAATACACTGTGATCACTACCACCTAGTTCCTTTATCTTCAGATTCTTAATGCATGAAGAAACCCTGCTGATAATCAGATCAAGATTATTACCCCCTCTGGTTGCCTCTCAAACATGTTGCTGTTGAAAACAGTCATCCAATAGAATTTACAGAGTGTACAAAAAAAAAAAATAATAAATAATGATTATATACATATATACACATGGTATATTGTTGTATACTGCTCAATTTTAGTGACTTTTTTTTTCAGTGACTAATTTAAGGGTCAACCACCAAAATCGATCGAAAGACAACATACAGTTTCTCTCTCTTTCTATATTCATGCAATAATAATAATAATAATAATAATGTATATAAAGATTTTCAATTAATTACCAAATTAAAAACCAAATAAATGTTTCATTATTAATACTCTATTGGCTTGCTGTTGACCCAACAGAGAACCAGATTCAGGAGAAAACAGAAAGATTAAATAAAAATAATCAGAAAGAAGTCACTAAAATCAAGTATTATATAATAATATACTATATGTGAATATGTGTATATAACCATCTTTTTTGTATGTTCTCCGTACACAACACAACGATATACTTATTCAACTATATATACATATCCTGTTATAATAGCATTAGCAGGCCATATGATGCAAGAAAGCAAGCTTATATAGGCATCAGCCAAAAAAAAAATAAAAAATACCCTTCCCATTTCACCCATCCTTTCACTCCAAATGTTTGTCTAGTTCTGCCTTGAACTTATTTAAGTTGCTAACTTCTACTACAAGAGATGGAAGTTTGTTCCAACTATCAACCACCCTCTGGCTAAAGACAAATATCTGCACATCTACTCTACAATTGTCTTTCCTCAATTTGAATTTTTGCCCCCTTTGATCTCATTAGCATTGAGCTTGTTCAACCCATTCAAGGCCTTATACACCTCAATTAGATCACCTCGCAGGTGTCTCCAGAAGCTGCAATTTGCAGAACTTAAGCCTTTCTTGGTAACATTAATCTTTTGTACCAGTCACCAATCTCATTTCCCTTCTCTGTACTTATTACAGCAGCTCAACATACATCCTTCCTAAAATGATGCCTCCAAACCTGTATACAGTACTCAAAGTGCAGCCTGACCGTTATCTTATATAAGGGGACAATCACCCCCTTATACCTGCTAGCAAAGTTCCTGTATATGTATTATGACTGTATGTATGTTTATATTAGTATTAATAGTGGCAAATGATGCACAAAATGCTAGCTTATACAGCATCAGCAAAAAAAAAAACTTCCCATTTCACCTATCCTTCTCCTCTAATAGTTTGTCTACTTCTTTCTTGAATTCATTTAAGCTGTCCACTTCCGCAACAACAGATGGATGTTTGTTCCAATAATCAACCACCTGCTGGCTAAAGGCAGACATCTGCACATTTATTCTGCAACCATCCACTCTTCCTTCCTTCATTTAGGAATTTATGCCTCCTCAGGTGTGTAGTCTGAACAAGAGGAAGAATCCCATCAGCATCAATCTTCTTCAATCCATTCAAAGCCTTAAAACCTCACTCAAGTCACCTTGCAGGTGCCTAGTCTCCAGACACTCAGTTTTCAGAATTGAAGCCTTTCTAGGTAAGAGCCCCCCCTTTGTCCCCTTCACCAATCTCATTGGTCTTCTCTGTACCTGTACCAGCAGCTCTATATCCCTAAAATGAGGCCTTCAGACCTGTATGTAGTACTCAAGACCATTATCTTATATAAGGGGACAATCACCCCCTTATACCTGCTAGCAAAGTTCCTGTATATGTATTATGACTGTATGTATGTTTATATTGTTATTATTATTAGCCATATGGTGCAAGGAAGCCTGAGGCTTATGCGGCACCAGTCAGAAAAAATCCCGAGTTACCCTGAGAGAGAGAGAGAGAGAGAGAGAGAGAGAGAGAGAAGTAGAAGGGAATCACCAAGAAAAAGAAGAATGATGATATCTAGCTCAGGACCCTGGGTGTGCCAAGCCCATACTCACCAGATGTGAGCCTCTGGGGGTTCTCACATCTACCAGTATTAATATTAGTATTAATATATCATTGTATAAGACAACAATTGTCTTATACAATGGGATAATCACCTCCTTATCCCTGATAGCAAAATTCCTGTATATCATTAACAAAACACCATGAGCTGTCCTGCACTGCTCAGAGAACTTTTATATCTGACTGCTCAACCATCTGCAAGTGTTTTCCATTTTCCACTCCCTGAGTGTAGTATCACACAGTTGGTATGTTACTCTGGGATTACTGCTACCCGTGTGTGTGTGTGTGTGTGTGTGTGTGTGTGTGTGTGTGTACCCAAACACACACACACACACACACATTGGTTGTTGTCTACAAACCTCCTTTACAAAATTAAATATTATTTTGTGAATAGGGTACATGATGCTAACTTTAAACCCTTCCAGGTGTTATAGAGGATATTTTCAAGTTTTAAATGTGGGCACCTTTATTTACTCTGCTGATGTCTCAACAGTTTTTTACCAAATTTGACACAACATATTTCTGTCAGTGTGGCCTTTTCTTCATTTATGAAGAAACTGGCCACAAAATTTAAACAGCATATTTATATGCTGTTTAAATGGGAGAACATACACCTGGTCTTTCATAAATCTCCATGGAGTAAAATCTAAAGGGGTCGGACCAGAAGATTGTGGGAGCTACAAAATTGGACCCGTCTCCTCTTCCAGTTCCCTTCCCAGAAACACTGTGTATAAGTTTGCATGAACATTTTTGTGAAAATGTGGCTAAGCTCCATTCTTCTTGGAAAATCAAGTCACCATGCAAGTTAAGGTGTGAGGAAATTCTGTGACAGCAGCTTCTCCAAGAAGATAGATCCATACACTTTGCAATAGCTCATTATGCAAAAGGCTGTACTGTCACTGTTATTCCAAATTTTTCTGTGCCACATTTTCTCACATTTTACTTGCGACATAAGCTGAAATATTTCTGAACAAAACCAAGAGGATTTCTATCCTCTTGGTTTTTTGTTGCAGCTTCTATATGATCTCCAACTTATATGGTTTCATCCTCAGATCATGGTGTGACATTACCTGCTGTTGACCTTGACATGTTAAGCTCACATCTGGCCTGTTATTTAGATTTCCCTAGGTGTCACATAAAACTTCCTCGAACCAGTACCACTGTGCCTCATTACTTTTGTTTAGCTGTCTCCTCGATCAGGATGATTGCACAAACAGGTATCCTTTATGAATTTTACCATACTCTTGCAGATATGTTGGCCTACTCAGTGGCTTATTTTTAAACTATGTTCAGTATTTAGAGATAACGGTGGTTGCAGAGTGAAACTCATTGAACCAAAGTATGCACTGCACTGGTCAGTGAATAAAAAGTGGTTTCAGATTTGTAACCTGTGCCCTATTCACTCACATAATGACATTTTAGTTTGGTAAGGAGGCTTGTGGACACCCTGCGTATGTGTGTGCTTGCAAGCCTGCATGTAGGGAAGCAGGATGTGTAATGAGGAAGTGTGCTAAACATACAGTTACATTTGTAGAGCTAGAAAAAGGATAAACAATGGAAATAATAAGAATTTTCAAAATAATAGAACAAACATTTGCAAAAAATATCTAAACCTCATAAACACTTCCTCTTACATTTCACAAATATATATGGTCTCAGTTCTGATCTCAATGATGTCCATTTCCACTTACAGTCTGCCAAACTCTGTGTACTTTTTCTGACAGAATTCCAGTTATCAATTCATTTAACCACTGCTCATCTCAGTTGTCCAAATTATTCACTTTTCACTTTCACTTTTCACTTTCACATTCTCTTAATCATTCCTTTTGCTTCAAAGGTAGTACTTGTACATCTGTTTGCTCTAATGTTCCTTGTTGAATACTTAGTAATTTTGAATCTGATATTTTCAATCATCTCTGACAAAATTTCACTAACCTATTCTGTAAAATTCCTCTGCTGCCTCTATCATTCTCCAAACTCCAATAATCATTTGGAACACTTCATCTTCTTTCTCTGAAACTTAATTTTCTCTAGTCCAACTTTCATAACTGCTAGGATCAATTTCCTTGGTGATTTTAACATTCTCAACTCCACCTGGGCAGGATACCGAGGCTTTTGCAGTTGCTAATGACCCCACACAAATTATTTATTTACATACCATAATACCAGCCAATCCTAACCATAAACCCCCAAAATCTTGACTTTTTTCTCACAAACTACCCTTCAAAATAAATGGTTGAGGAGAGTGGTCCTCTAGGTACTTCAGATCACAACTTGATGATTGGCTCTTCTCCAGTGGAGCCTTTACCTTGTGGCCAGTCTCATCCCTGTATTATTTGACATTACAAGAATGCAAAATGGGATGATCTGCAAGATTTATATTCTTCTATTCCGTGGTTGGGTTACTCTTAAATCTTCTGATGTCAGTGTTTTCTCAGATTGCATCACTGAAATTATTCTTTTAGGTGGAAGTTAATTTAAACTTCCACCTAAAAATCTTGTTCTTTATTTAAACCTTGGTTTCCAATAAACATTCAAATGCTGTTCAAGATAAGAATGTTGCATATCACTAATAGAGGCTTTAAATGGTGAAACATTTGTATCCAAATTTCCAGTTTCACATTCTGTATACACTTAAGCTTGCAACAATTGTAAAACAGTTATTAATGAATGCAAACTAGATTGCGAACAGGCTAAGAGCAGACGACTTGTTTGTTGTCAAAATGGTAGTCAACATTCTAGTCGACTACCATTAAATATAAAGTTCATTTACTAGCATCCTACTTTTCTTCTAACCCTTGTATTATCAGTCCTGGTAAACCACCTCCTGCTATTCCCAGGCTTCAATCAAAGGGAAGTCAGAAGAATTCTGAGCAATTTCGATGCCAAGAAAAATCTAGGTCCTGATAGCATCTCTCCACTTATTCCAAAAATATATGCTCCTGCTTGCTGCTGTTCTTTGTCACCTTTTCACACTCTCTTATTCCAGTGTTTATCCTTTTGCTTGGAAATTTGGGTGACAAATCCCTCCAATCCAGTTAATCATCCCATTGCACTTATTTCTACTCTTTCCAAAGTAATGGAAAAAATCCATAAACTGCTAACTCCTAAACTGTCTTTAAATATTCTGTATGATCAGCAAACAACAGTATACATGTTGAGAGCCTTATCAATCACAAATTATCAGTCCTCTGGGCTCTACCCAGATTCTAGAAGGATTCTACCCCATGTGCAAGGCTCATGGGGTAGAATTTTTCCCAGCATGGTCTGTGCAGGTTAACAGGAGCAACTGTTTTTACAGAAATGATATACACTTAAATAGAATGGGTGCAACAATATTTGCTGATGCTGTTGAGGCAGTGTTGGATGGGTCAGAAAACTAATAGCTTGTTTTGATACAAAGACTAATAGATTCACTTCTGACTGCAGCTCTAATTAAAGTGATTCTTGCACTGCTTCTATTGGAACATGTAGCAGCCATGAAAGCAAGGTGTCCTGGATATACACTTAAATAGAATGGGTGCAACAATATTTGCTGATGCTGTTGAGGCAGTGTTGGATGGGTCAGAAAACTAATAGCTTGTTTTGATACAAATGTTGCTGTGGGTCATCATGGAACAAATAAATATATATGGACTATGTTAGTGTAACTAAGAGTAATAACAATTGCATGTATACTTCCATGTACACTAATGCTAGGAGCAACATAAATAAATTTTATGAATTTGAACTACTGATTAAGTCATTAAATGCCGACAGTGTAGGGATATCAGCGACATCAGATATAAGGAATACAGAAGAATTTGAATATGGAAAGTGCAATGTGTACAGAAAGAACAAGCAGGACAGGAGGAGGAAGAAGGAAGGAGTTATGGTCTCCTGAATAATTTTTATTGTTTGAGAAGTCTTTTGCTGACAAAATGAATAGGTATATTGCATTTACTTTCACACATGAGGAATTCTCTAGAGTATGCCAGAAATTTAACAAACTCTAATAGGGAGCTAAATGATTTTGCGATAACTGAGAGAAAGTGTAGGAGAAATTCTTGAGGTTAAACATAAGAAAGGTACCTGTGTTGTATGGGATCTATCCAATTATATTAAGGGAGGCAGTGAAGGAAATAAGCAAACCTGATAATTATATGAGCATCTTTTAATTGGAGAAATCTCTATGGATTAGAGATGTGTGAATGTGTCCCCAATTATCAAAAGGTGACATAACTAATTACAGACTGTTTAACCTAACTTCTCTTCCAGTGAAAATTATAGGGTAACTAGTTAAAGAACTAATGTGGGATCATCTTGACAGGAATGCAGTTATACTGCAGTCTCAGATTGGATTTGTTAAGGGGCATTCTTATCTAACCAATCTGACTGAATACTAGGATGCAGTAACAAAGGAATTGGATGCAAAAAATAATTCTGTTATCCTATACGTGGATATCAGGAAAGTTTTTATTGTTGCACATGAAAGACTGCTTTATAAATTGGAGCAGTATGGCATTAAGAGCTAGTTACTGCTCTGGATAAAGGATAGTTGAGTGGGAGAAGACAGAGAGTGGTTATTAATAGACAACACTGCTCTTTGTGGACTAATGTTATTAGTGGAATCCCCCAGAATTTGGTGCCAGGATTTTTTTTTTTTTTCTATATTTATTAATGGTATTGATGAAGGTTATATCAGGTTTAATGTCTAAGTTCGCAGATGATACAAAGGTTGGCAGGATAGTTAGTTTAGGTAAATCATGCGGCTAAGGTAAAGAAAGTCTGCACGAGAAGTATGCAAAAGTTCGATGAAATTTGGCAGTAAAAGTACTTTGCCATAACGACATTTGTATTGTCGCTCGCTCAGTAAACAGATGGTGGATGTTATCGGTCTGGAGTAGAAGTTGAATCCCACGGGAGCTGGAAACCCTCCCAAAGTGGAGGGGGAGTAACCCGACCTTTTTTCTTTAGAATCACTAATCGAATTAACTAACTGAATCATGAACAGAGTCATATTGGAAGTTCTGGCGTCGTAAAAAATGTTCTTACGTAGTTTCACCGGTAAACTTTTTAGAAGTTTGCCATGCTTCTCATATGGGCTTCCTTTGCCTTTTTTTTTTTTTTAATAAACAATTTATCCACTAGTCCACCAGTGATTCTAAAGAAAAAAGGTCAGGTTACCCCCTCCACTTCGGGAGGGTTTCAATCTCCCATGGGATTCAATTTCTACTCCTGACCGATAACACCCACTATATGTTTACTGAGCGAGCAACAATACAAATGCCGTTACAGCAAAGTACTTTTACCGGTAAATTTCATTGAACTTTTGCGTGCTTCTCGTGTAGGCTTTCTTTACCTTCACCGCAACCATATCAAGAAGAATTAAACAGATGAATTGAGAAATGGCAGTTAATGTTTAACATTGAAAAATGCAAAGTACTGAATTTGGTCCCATAATCCCAGATTAAAATGCCTACTGTGTGGTACTCAGAGTAAACAAAAATGAAAAAGACCTGGGGCTAATTGTGCAGTCAGGTATGAAGTATGCTGAGTAGTACAGACAAGGCTGTCAAGGACAGCCCATGGCATTTTGTCAGTGATATACAGAAACTTTGCTAGTAGGGATAACAAGGTGATTATCCCATTGCACAAGGAAATGGTTAGACCACATCTTGAGTACTACATACAGGTCTGGAATCTTCTTTTTGGAAAGATAGAGAAGGATTGAATGGACACAGAGAAAGGCAGTGAGATTGGTAAATGAAACAAAAAAAGTATTCTTACCAAGAAAGGCTTCATTCTGGAAATTGTACTGTCTGGACCCTAGGCACCAACAATGAGATCTGGTGGAGATGTTTACAGCCTTGAATGGATTGAGTAAGCTGAATGCTTGTGGACTTCTTCCTTTTGCTCAGATTATACACACAAGGGAACATAAATTCAAATCGAATAAGAATGGTTTCAGGATCTATTTGCATAAGTTTGATTTCAACTTGCGGGTGGTTGATTGTTGGCACAAACTTCCATCTGACTATAATTTAAAGTAAAATTAAAAATACTGTTGCACCACATGATAGAGTTTTAAATGTTTATTAAGTGAATGATGTCAATTTACACTTAATACTTTTATGACATTTTGAGATTCAACTGAACCTCATCATCAATCCTGAATTCTGGAGAGGGACACTCGAAGTAGACTGCTAGACTGGGATGAGCAGTGTGTACTTCAAGTGCTCTCTCTCTCACATATTAACCCCATTATGTCTCCCTCTTCCCCCTTTAACACAAAACTTCCATGTTGTTGTGGAAGTGGGTAGTTGATTAATTCAAGGAATCAAGGAAGAACTAGACAAATTACTGAATTGGATGGGGGTGATGTGGGAAAGGCACATCCCACATGAAAAATATTATATTTAGAAAAGTGACTATTTCTTTTTGCCTGTGGCCTGAAGAAATAGTTTTATATGCATCATAGCTTGAATGAATGATTCAAGGTAAAATTCTTCCAGTGAAGCTCTTACAAGCATTTAAATGTGTCAGTCATCCAAAGAGAAAGGCTAATCTTCTGACATATCACCCTCATAAATTGTTATTTGTTGAATAATTAAGTGTTTTGAGGATATAGGAAATATTGCTAGTCTCTCTAAAAGCCAATTACAACATTCAGCTTTAGAACAATCCTGATAGGAGAGTTGAATATGGATAGTTTCCACAGATATGCTGATATAGAGAAATTTGTTTTCTGATATATCAATTTTCAAGATCACTGGACATGTTAACTAATATTGTTGTTTTCTGGGTTATTGAAAACCCTAATATCCAAAATGAGAGGGAATTATATTGTTTGGGAGAGAATTTGGTCTGGCAGAATTATCGGACTTTTTTTTTTTTTTTTAAAGAAATGCCATTTCCATATTGCTATTTATCAATGTATCAATTTATCAATTCAGGGAATTAATCTTGGAAGCTACTAGGCTTTTCATACAAACTAAGAAATATTGTTCAAGATTTAGGCCTAAATGGATGTCAAATGAACTAATGAGGCTCGTGGCAGAGAAGAAAAATATGTGGGATGCATATAAATTAGCAGGTAACACAGAAGTATATGGCAGATATAAGCTAGTCTCTAATCAAGTTACAAAGGAGGTTAGGCAAGCAGAGGCTGGTTATGGGAAATCCTTAGCAAAGGATGCAAAGAAAAACAACAAAGACTTCTTTACTTATGTAAACTCTAGAAGGGGATGAATCAGATTGGTCCACTTGATGTTGGTGGTTCGACTGTTGATGATCCTGTTCAGGATCATCATCAGAATCATCCTGCTCAGATTGCTGACAAAACTGATAAGCATTTTGCATCTACAAAGGAAGGAGAGAACAGAAGTCTACTAAACTGTAACAGGGAGCTAAATGATTTTGTAATAACAGAGAGCAGAGTGGAGGAGAAATTGTTAAAGTTAAATATAAAAAAGGCTCCCGGAGCAGATGGAATCTATCCAGGAGGCAGTGAGAGAAGTAAGAAAACCCATAGCCATAATTATGAGAGCATCCTTAGATTCAGGGGAGGTTGCCATGTACTGGAAATGTGCAAATGTATCCCCAATTCAAAAAGGGGGTTCAAAGGGTGACGCAAATAATTATGTTCTGGGTAAAAATAATGAGAGTCACTGGTTAAAGAAGTGATGCAGGATCACCTAGACAAGACTGCAGTAATAGTTCAGACACAGCATGGATTTCTTAAAGGGAAATCTTGTGTGACAAATTTGATTGGATACTACGATGTGGTCAGGCACTTCGGTAGCCAGGTGGAAAGGAGCAGCAGTGCGTAGCACATGCTTCTTGATTAGACCGGGGTCCAAGCCCATCACCACCAGATACGGAAAGGTCAGGGAATGACCACCGCATATTCACGGAGCAATATGGCCTTAGTTGCTAATGCTCCTAAAAACCAAATAACAAACAAACAACTATGATGTGGTCACAAAGGAACTGGATTCACAGAATAATTTTGATATCATATACTTGGATTTCAGGAAAGCTTTTGATACTGTTGCACATGGAAGACTGCTGTATAAATTGGAGCGGTATGGCATTAAGGGCAAGTTGCTGCAATGGATAAAATGATGGTTGAGTGGGAGAAGGCAGAGAGTGATCATCAATGGACACTGCTCTTCGTGGACTAATGTTATTAGTAGAGTCCCCCAGAGTTCGGTGCTGGGCCCATTGTTTTGTGTATTTATTAATGATATCGATGAAGGTATATCAGGCTTAATGTCCAAGTTTTCAGATAATACCAAATTTGGTAGGGTTGTTAATGATAGTAAAGACAGTATACTACTGCAACAGAATCTAGAAAAGTTAGGTAGATGGGCTGAGAAGTGACAACTGAAGTTTAATATTGACAAATGTAAAGTACTGCATATGGGTAGCAGTAACCCAAGATAAATGTACCAACTGTGTGGTACTACATCAGGGAGGTGGAGAAGGAAAAATACCTGGGGATAATTGTGCAGTTGGATATGAAGTTCTCTGAGCAGTGCAGACAGGCTGCCACAGCAGGTCATGGAGTTTTGTCAATGATATATAGGGATTTTGCTAGCAGAGACAAGGAGCTGATTATACGTTTGTATAAAGCAATGGTCAGGCCACACCTTGAGTACTGTGTACAGGTCTGGAGGCCTCGTTTTAGGAAGAATGTAGAGGTGCTGAATGAGTACAGAGAAGGGCAACAAGATTGTTGAGAGGAATAAAGGGGGTTCTCTTACCAGGAGAGGCTTAAATTCTGTAAGTTGTAACATCTGAAGACTAGGCACCTGTGAGGTGATCTGATTGAGGTGTACAAGGCCTTGAATGGTTTGAGTAGACTCTATGCTAGTGGGATACTTCCACTTGCTCAGATTAAGAACCTGAGGGAACATAGATTCAAATTGAGGAAAGGCAGTTTTAGATTTGATGTGTGGAAATTTACAGCTGGTAGCTGATTGCTGGAATAGACTTCCATCTGTTGTTATGGAAATAGATAATTTAAATAAATTTAAGGCTGAACTAGACAAACATTTGGAGTGACCAGATAGTTGAAATGGGAAGGGTTTTTTTTTTTTTTTTTGTTTGGCTGATGCTCTATAAGCTTGTTTTCTTGCATTATATGCCTCCACTAATGCTAATGTTAGAAGGCTTTTATTATCATAAAATTGAATGACATGATCTCTTTTTCATATAGGATAGTGCTCCTGTACACTCTTTATTTAGATCATTTTGTCCATAATTTTTTTTTTCTATATGTTTGACTATTCTTGATGTATTCAGTAGTAAAGAAAAAGGTGGGGGAACACGTTTGAGGTAATGAAAATTTGGATATACACACACACACACAGCAGGAATATATCCAGCTCCTTGAAATAACATGGCCTCAGCAATTTCCCCCACCCCATCACACTACTTAGACTTATATCAATCAATATCTAGCAGAGTAGAGACAGCAAGATTATACACTACCTAATCCAAATACTTCCTAGAGACCTACCAATAGGTTTGATCTGGTGGACTGTCTAGTACCTGCCTGAAAATACCATTTCAGGGCTGTATATATACTCTTGAAATGTAAGGAAGGTTGGAACTTGCTATGATGCCTATTATAACCTCAAAAGACATCAATCATACTGCATGATGGAAGAGAGTCATCAGTTTTAAGCACAGATTTTTTTCTATTGGGATATTTAAAACACCATGACTATCCAGGAAGTCCTTATACTATAAAGAACCTAAAACAATGATAAATTAGCATTAGTAGAGGCATATGATGCAAGAAAACAAGCTTATGCAGCAAGCATCAGCCAAAAAAAAAAAAAAAAAACCGAACCGCTCCCATTTCACCCCTCCATTCGTTCCAAATACCTGTCCATCTCAGCTTTAAATTTATTTAAGCTATCAACTTCCACAACAAAAGATGGAAGACTGTTCAACCTAGCAACTACCCACTGGCAAGGCAAACTTCCGCACATCTATCCTACAACTGTCTTTCCTCAATTTCAATTTATGCCCTCTCAGGTGATTATTCTGAGCAGGAGGAAGAATCCCATCAGCATTGAGCATGCTCAAACCATTCAAGGCTTTATACACCTCAATCAGATCACCTTGCAGGTGCCTAGTCTCCAGACTGTGATCTGCAAAATTTAAGCCATTCTTCAAAAGAGCAACCCTTCATTCCATTCACTAATCTTGTTGCCCTTCTCTGTACTCGTTCCAACAGCTCTACATCCTTCTTAAAATGAGGCCTCCAGACCTGTATACAGTACAGTACTCCAGGTGTGGCCTGACCATTGCCTTATACAAGGGGATAATCACCTCCTTATCCCTGCTAGAAAAATTGCTATATATCATTGACAAGATACCATGAGCTACTCTTGCAGACTGTCTGCACTGCTCAGAAGTCTTCATATCTGCCTGCACAATTACCCTCAAGTCCTTTTCATTCTCTACCACTGTCAGTGTAATACCACAGAGTTGATACATTACTCTGGGGTTAACGCTTCCCACATGTAGTACTTTACATTTGTCAATGTTAAACTTCATTTTCCACCTCTCAGTCCATCTGCTCAACTTTTCTAGATCCTGTTGCAGCAGCGTACTGTCATTAGTGTCCTAAACAACCCTATCAACCTTCGTATCATCTGCAAACTTGGACATTAAGCTTGATATACCATCATCAATATCATTTATAAATACAGAAAACAACAATGGACCCAACACTGAACTCTGAGGGACTCCACTAATAACACTAGTCCAAGATGAGCAGTGTCCATTGATTACCACTCTGTCTTCTCCCACTCAACCATCCCTTTATCCATAGCAGCAATTTGCCTCCAATGCCACACTGCTCCAATTTGTGAAACAGTATCAAAAGCCTTTCTAAGATCCAAATATATGATATCAAAATTATTCCCTGATCCAGTTCCTTTGTGACCACATCATAGTATCCAATCAAATTGGTCAGGCAAGACTTTCCCTTAACAAAAACCTGCAGTGTCCGAGCTATAACTGTTGTTATTTGGGTTTTTAGGAGCATTAGCAACTAAGGCCATATTGCTCCGGGAATATGCGATGGTCATTCCCTGACCTTTTCGTGTCCTCTGTATTTGGTGGTCACGGGCTCGAACCCCGGTCTAATCAAGAAGCGTGTGCTACGCACTGCTGCTTCTGCCCACCTGGCTATGGAGGCACCCAGCTATAACTGAAGTCTTGTCCAGATGGTCCTGCAGTACTTCTTTAACCAGCACTTCCATTAATTTTCCTGGAACAGAAGGTAAACTAATAGGTATATAATTACTTGTGTCGCCCTTTTGCATTTGCACGTCTCCAGTCCATGGGTAGCTTCCCTGAGTCCAAGGAAGCTCTCATAATTATGGGTAGGGGTTTGCTTACTTCCTTTGCTGCCTCCTTTAATATAACTGGATAGATCCAATTCACCCCGGGTGCATTTTTCATGTTTATCTTGAACAATATCTCCTCCACTTTCCTCTGTTATTACAAAATCATCTAGGTCACTGCCAGAGTTTAATTCACCTCTGGCATTCCCCTCCCTGAATAACTCTTCATGTGTGAATGTAGTTGCAAAATACACATTTAGTTTGTTAGCCACCTGAACAGAATCATCAACAGTTGAACCATCAATATCCAGTGGACCAATCTGATTCATCCCTTTCCTTCTAGAGTTTCCATAGATAAAAAACTCTTTGCTGTTTTTCTTTGCATCCTTTGCCAAAGATTTCTCATAATCTGCCTTTGCCTGCCTAATCTACTTTGTGACTTGGTTACAGACCAGCTTATATCTATCATAGGCTTCCATGTCACCCATTAATTTATATGTATCCCATGCATTTTTCTTCTCTGCCATATGTCTCATTAGTTCATCTGACATCCATTTAGGCCTAAACCTTGAACAATATTTCTTTGTTGGTATGTAAAGCCTATTAGATTCCAAGATAAATTCTTTGAATGCCTCCCATTTTGAATTTGCTTTTGGTAACATCATCAGTTGGTCCCACCGTATAGAATTTAAATACTGTCTCAGACCACTGTAATTCCCTTTATGAAAGCAAAAACCCTTCCCTTTATCCCTGATGGTAGTTACCTCTTTGACTAAATCCCACTTCTGCACACTGTGATCACTGCCACCTAGTGGTTCCTTTATTTGCAGATTCTTAATGCTTGAAGAATCACTACTGATAATCAGATCAAGAGTATTACTCCCTCTAGTTCCCAAACATGCTGATCTAGAAAATAATCATCCAATAAATCCACAAAAGCCTTGCTAATGTGTGAGTGACCAACCCACAAATTCCAGTCAGTATCCGGGGAAATTAATATCCCCCATTATAAGACTCTCTGGCCCACTCTGTTTCCCTGTACAGTTTCGTATTATATTCATTAGTCATTAGGCCTATAAAACACTTCTGCTCTCAACGTTGATCTCCCAATGGTTATGTCACACCAAACTGACTCGACACTGCACTGTCCAGCAATGTCGACTGGCTGCACTTCCTTGGATTTTATGTGTTTCTTAACTAATAGCATAACCCCTCCTCCCTTCCTGTCCTTCTGTACACATTGTACTCCACAAATTCCAGTTCTGCATTCCTTATATCTGTGTGACACCACGTCTCTGATATCCCAACAATATCTGCTTTTGATGTTTTGAGCAATACCTCAAATTCATCAAATTTATTTACCGAACTCCTAGCATTGGTGTATGCACAAGTATACATGCACCTGTTCCTATTCTTAGCTACCCTAACACAACCCATGTGTTTACTTGTACTGCAATGATTCCCAGCAGAGTCTGAAATACCCTGCATCTTGTTTTCCAGGCTGCTGCTCATTCCAATAGAATGAGCCCACTGTAAGAATCACTTTGACATATGCCAACGCCTACTGTTAATCTATTAGTCCTTGTATCCCCCCTAAGCTAGCAGTTTTCCGACCCACCTAACACTGCCTCGATAGCATCAGCAAATATTCTTACACCCTTTCTATTAACAGGAGAGACTGTAGAAACAGTCTCTCCTGTTAACAAGTACAAACGAGGCTGAAAAAAATTCTACCCCCTTGAGCCTTGCACAATCTTTCCAGGGCCAAATTGATCGACAAGGCTCTCATCATATACTCGCTCCTATCGTGTCTGGGCCGAATTGCAGATTTTGCCCAGATTGCAGATTCTTCATTTTTGCCAATGAAGAATTTGCAAAAATTAGTTGTGTTATGTTCAAAAGGTTGCAAAAATATGCTGAAAATTCTGCTTTCATACATTGGGCAATAAGGACACCATTTTGAATTTTAACACAACCTCTCTCTATGGACATAAACATATTGTTTGAGTTGTCAAATAATAAAGATTTGTTTTCTATTATAAGGTGGCTATTCTTTTAAAGAGAACTTAATATAAAATTGTACCTTGACTTTTGCCTCGCCCTTTATTCAAGGCAATATACCCAAGGATAGGAATACTACGAGTGCATACCTTGCAACTCCTGCAGTTCAGTCAAAGGTTTTCTGATTATTGTTTGTGTAATCCAGTTGTTGAAAAGTTTAGTTTACTTTTGGTTTTCTGTCAAGTTTATAGGTAGAGCTAAGAGCTAAGGCTTTCATAAATAATTTGTTGCATATAATACAGTGTCTTTTTTCTAATATGATCATGTTATAAAGCAATATATTTTTATAATTACTGTTCATTAAATTTAGCTCAGATTTAATTAAAATTTTCTGAAACTGAAATTGAGTTTGAATATTCCATTTTAAACTTGTAAAAATTTTATATATATGTGTATATATATATACATTTTTTATTTATTTCTCTTGGATTTCTGTATTTTTTATATTGAAAAAATGTCTGACAAATTCCTAGTAAAATTAACATCCTATTCTTTTTTCTTTTCCTTAATAAGGTGATCATGCTATGATTGTGAACATATATTTGTATTTTTATCTGAATAAAAAATTAATACATACTTTAATCCATTCAACAATATAAATATTTGAAACCCCTAAATTTGAGGTCCTGCATAGACATACACAAACATATGTAATTTATGCTCAAGGTTTTTTGTAACTTATTTTAGTCCTAAAGCTTCAGGAGTTTAAAAAGGGAGAGAAGATTGTTTACTTACCGTTTATGAAAAGTAGTGTAAAAACATTACTTGAAAGAAGTTATTTAACATTACTTGAGAAAAGTTATTTACTTTTCCTTTATCTTAAATATCACATGTTTTGGGGGAAAAAAAAATAATAATAAAAATAAAAATACACCCCAGGCATGTTAAATTTAAAAAAAAAAAATTATTAGTTGTTATGTTTCTGTATCTTGTTCTCCTCCTCTTTTCAGATTCATTTCAAAAGAGTCATTATTTATTTGTTGCACTTTTCTGATACACAGGGTGGGCATTAATTACTATTACTATTAATATTACTATTAATACTATTTTTACTTGATATTATTTATTAAATTGACATATGACTCACCCTATATATAAGTAGTAAGTTCTACTTTATTTTACTTATATATAGACTTGAGAATCAATAACAAGTAAATAAAATGACAAAATATGTGTACCAGAAGAGTAAAAATATTTAACAGAGAGAATTATTTGAAAACACATTTTATTTGTAAGAAATATGAATTCACATTCAGAAATATGAGTGGTAGATACTTATTATTATTTTTCACATATTAATAGATCAGTTTTTCTTTTAATGTTTAACTCTTTTCTCCCACATTAATATGGCAATTCAACTTTAGTGCAGTCAGAAATATGTGGGTACTGCAGGGGTGATAAAAAAGCATAGCTATTCAGAAATGTTGAAAATATACTAAAAGAGTGTGATATTGAATTCTTTTGCTCCATTTTTTTTAAACTTCCATTGGAATTTAGATCTCTATAATGACCACTCTTATACCATATGAATATTAAGATAGTTTAGCTATAAACTAAATCACTATACATTAAGGTAACATTTCAGGAACCTTGCCAAAACCCATCCTCAAACCATACATAAGCTGTTGCCAGTCTCCCGCTTGCCAAATGTCTCAATTCTGACTACACATTTTGAGACATTCAGCAAGCAGGAGACTGACAACAGCCTATATATGGTCTGGGGACTGGTTCCTGTAAGATTCCCAAAACAGTACCTTAATGTATAGTGATTTAGTTAATAGCTAAATAGACTATCTAAATATTCACATGGTATAAGAGTGGTCATTATAGAAATCTAGATTCCATGGCGAACCACCACAACATCCTTCTCCAACTATATTAAACTTCCATTTTTTTCCCTTCAAGTAAATGCACAGTTTCATTTATGATCTTCCAATAAAATTTTTCTTTGGTTGTAAACCAGTACATTTTATAATTGAGGACTTTGGAAATTTGGACTTTATTTACACTGAATTTTTTGATGAAGAATTCAGTACAACAAACTACAAAAAGTTAATAATAAGGTACGTCAATCATATTCTACAAATATTTTTGTTACAGTGAAACTTTAATTAATGAAGGCCCACTTGGTGTTATTTATGATTTCTTATAGTGAGAAGTTAGTGAGAGAAGATTAGTATCTTTTTTATTCTTTGTCAGCAGAATGACACCTGGTCATAAAAAAAAAATGAAAAAAGTTGAAAATAAATTGAAAAAAATTTAAAAATTCCTGGAATCAATAACTTGGTATTTCAAAACTGTCATGCAGCATAAAATTGCATTGAAATTAATTTAAAATAATATAATTTAATTTTAAAAAATTTATAAACATAGGAATTCAGTTGGCGAGACATAATAGGTGGGGCTTAATTGTAGTCTTGGTATATAAAGATGTAAGTTTTAAAAAGAAAATTAGTTGTCGACATTTTTCAGTCTGCTTGGGTTAAATTAATGTGAAATTTGTATATATATATTAATTTATTTAAAAATTGTGGCATTTACACATCTCATAAAGATAGCCAGTGATGGATATTTGTATGTATTTGATAAAGTTGCTGCAGATATGATAACTAACTTTTGGTAATGCAAGAAAAAGGATATATTTAAAGCATAGATTCATGTTAGAAATGGTAAAATAGTTAAGTAAATCAATACATTCACATGACACCTCAATATCAAGTGTAGAAACAGAAAGTACAATTAGAAAAATAAAATTGCAGGCTACAGAAACTGTAGAAGGAACATTGCAGATTATCAATTCACATTTAGGTAATTGTTAGAAGCTTGCCAAGGAGCCCCATGCTTAATTGCAGCGCACTGAGAAAATTGGTGAGAAGGAAAAGAAACATACTAGCAAAATATTCTTCTTCTGTTTGGAAGGCAAAAAAAATGCATTTTTACTAAAAAAATTGAAAAAATTATATGTTGATGGAACTTTCAAAATTTCACTGCCTTTGTTATTATGGCAGAAATGCATGGAGGTGGTTGATTTGAGGACAACTACATAGAGACAAGACAGAGACGAGGTAATGGTAGACATTCACCACTATTTCCACATGAAATGCGGAATTTATATTGAAACAATGATAACCGAACTAACAATCATGCAGAAGCGATACACAGAAGACTGTAGTGCGAGCTAGGATTAGAACATCCTAATATCTGGAAGTTTATTTGTGGATTACATAAAGTTCAAAGGGGATGAGACTTTTACTGCAAGCAATAATCGCAATAAGAACCTTGAAATTGACAAAATACAAAGAAGCAGATACAAGAATACAAGCCGTCATTAGAAATTTAAATAATCGAAATTATGTTGAATATTTCAGAGGCATTGCCCATAACTTTGAACTGTTAAAACAAATTTGCGGTGTACCCCTTTTTTAATTTTGTTTTAATGAAATTTTATACAAAAGTTAAAATTAATAAATATTTTGCTACCATTTAAAAACACTACTTTATTTGCTTTTATTTTGACCTTTATCTATGAGTTTCAGAAAATGTACTTGCTGCTGAGTTTATTTAAACCTACATCTTTATATACCTTGACTAAAATTTTTATATAAATAAATCTGCAGCGATTGTTAGTCCACTGCCAGATGGAGGCCTCATCAACAAGTCATGTTGAGGAATGGACCATAATCTGCCACGCTTGGTAAAGTATGGGTTTGCAGATCAACCATATTTAGCAGTCAGGGGCTTGAACCCCTGTCCATTTAAAGAGCATATGTTATTTAAAGCACATGCTCTTTAAATTGCATTGCCACTCCTGACCATTGTACTTAGCATCAAGTTGGGTGGTGCTGAATTGAGTCTACGTTGAGATGGTCATGCCCAAATGGCTGCGCTAAGTGGCCCGTGCCGAGTTGCCCCATTCCAGTTACACTTGCTACTCACAAAAATATTGACCATGATAAAAGACATGATAAGACAAAATTATATCTCTTGATAATTGTACAAAGATATGAGGTGAATGATGAAAACTGAATACTTTGCACTTTATCATATACCATTAAATTCTGTAAAACGTTTTCTCAGACAGCATTTTCTGTAACTTTTCATATGCACAGTCATATAATCTGTAGAAATGGATTCATCTCTACAGATTATAATTGTTGTAATTGTGACACTTATCATTGATATCTGTTTTCTGTGGCTTACTTTTTTAAATTTTATTTTCTATCATCATTAATAAATATAGAACACAATAATTGGTGGGCCCAGCATTGAACCCTGCATGATTCCACTAATAACATTAGTTCATGAAGAGCAGTGTCCATTAATAACCACTCTCTGTCTTATCCCACTCAACCATCCCTTTATCCAGAGTGGTAACTCTGGATAAAGGAATGGTTCAGCGGGAGAAGAGTGGGAGTACTACCTTAATGCCACACTGCTCCAATTTCTACAGCAGTCTTTTATGTGAAACATATCAAAAGCTCTCCTGAAATCCAAGTATGTGATTTCAAAATTATTTTTGCTTTCTTTGTTACTGCATCATAATATCCAATCACATTGGTCAGACAAGATATCCCCTTATCAAATCCGCCTACACAAGAAATGCAGTTATACTGCAGCATAATTGCATTTCCTGTCTAGACATTCCTGCATTACTTGTGTAACCAGAAACTCCATTATTTTCCCTGGAACAGAAGTTAAGCTAAGTTAGAAGTTAAGCTGGTCTGTAATTATTTAAGTCACTGATTCCCCTTAGTGAATTGGGGATACATTTGCACATCTCCATTCTGTAGGAATCTCTCCTGAATCTAAAGATGCTATTATAATTATGACTAATGGTTTGCTTACCTCCTTTGCTTCCTCTCTTAATATAATTGGATGGATCCCATCCAACCCTTTTTTATGTTAGGAGGACACCTATTTTTCAGATTTCTCTGCCACTTTTCTCTGTTATCACAAAATCAATTAGCCACCTATTACATTTTGATGAACTTCTAGCATTCCTCTCTCCAAAGAACTCTTCATGCATGAATAAAATACAAAATACTATTCAGATTTTCAGCAACCAGAGCAGGATCATTAACAGTTAAACCATTGACATCAAGTGGACCAATGAGATTCAACTCCTACCCTCTACTGTTAATATAAGTAAAGAGGTCTTTGCTGCTATTCTTGGCATTCTTTGCCAGACTCTTTTCGTAATCTGTCTTAGGTTGCCTCTCCTCCTTTGCGACTTGTTTACAGACTAGTTTAGTCCATAGTCTTCTCTAATAATTCATATAATTTATATGCATCCTATGCATTTTTCTTCTCTCTCATAAGTCTCATCAGTTCATCTGACATCCATTTAGGTCTAAGCATGCAATGGTATTTCTTAGTCGGTATGAATACCATAGTAGCTTCTATGATTACTTCTCTGAATGCATTTAGAATTTAGAACCCACTTAGAATTTACTGTTGGTAACATCATCAGACACTTCTGCTGTGTAGAATTTAAAAACTGTCTGCAATCACTGTAGTCACCCTTACGATAGCAAAAGCCCTTCCCTTTACTCTTGACATTAGTTATGTCTTTAAGTAATTCCCACACCAGCACACTGTAAACACTGCTTCCTTTACCTGTAGGTTCTTAATGCATGAAGAATTGCTACTGTTAATCAGATCAAGTGTATTCCTTTCTCTTGTTGCTTCACCAGCATGCTGTTGTAAAAAACAGTCATCCAATAAATCCACAAAAGTCTTGCTTGTTTGCGAGTAACCAATCCACAAGTTCCAATCATTATCCAGAAAGTTAAAATCCCCCATTATAAGACATCCTGATGTAATGGCACATTCTATTTCTCTGTTTAGTTATTTGTTATGCTCATCACAGTCCTTATGCCTATGACACACTCCTACTTTCATTTTTGCTTTCTCAGTGATTGCACCAGACTGACTTAACATTGCACTGGCTGCCCATGTAGAATGCATTCACTGCTTAGATTTAATATACTTCTTAACTAAGGGCATAACCCCCCCCCTGCTGTCCTGTCTGTCCATTCTGAGTTGGGCAGTTGTGAGCTTGATAGGCCCACCACATTTTAATTCCTTTGACAGCCTGCATCCTGTTCTTCAAGCTCTCATAAACACCCATCAAAACGCTGAGTTTTTCTAAGTTCCTCGTATTCTTTGCACACCGAATGCAAAAAACCATATCCCCTTACTCTTGGCTCCATCATGTCCCATTCCAGATAATCTGCAAACATTGCACAAGTAGCACATTTCGTTATGCCATGATTCATATGCGAATCACCCTCTTCAGTTCTCCCTGCTACTTTAAGTTAATAAAGTCTCTATTCAGGTGCCTAGTTTTCTGAGATCATAATTTGCAGATTCCCAGTCTTTCTAAGCATATCCTTTTTGTGCCCTCAACTAACCTTGTTACTCTTCCCTACATCCTTAACCAAAGGTCTATGTCCTTCCTAAAATTTATTTTTTGCAGTCCTTTATGCAGTATTCCATATATGACCTAACTAATGGGATAATTACCTCCTTTTTTCTCTTCTGGCAAAGTTCTTGTGTATCATTGACAGAACCCCATGAGTTGTTCCAAGAGTTTGCTTACACCCCTCATGGAATTTCGTTTTAGGTTACACAAATACTCCTAAATATTTTGTGCACTCCACTACTTTGAGATTGGTGTCACCCAAATGATATGTTATCTGGTATATTACTGCTGCCTAAATGCAATATCTTGCATTTATCACTGTTAAACCTCTGTTGCCATTTCCCAGCCAATCAGTTTCGTTTATCTAGGTCCTCTTGGATGAGCATTCTCTGATCATTACCATTGCATCTACCTTTGTATCATCAGCAAACTTAGACATCAAACCTGAAATATCTACATCAGTATTATTAATAAATATTAAAAACAATAAGGCTCAACACCAACACCTGTGGAAACTCATTCATCACATTAATCCATGAAGAGCAGTAAGCATTTATAACCACTCTTGAACTTTTACCATCTTACTTCCTCTTAACGATCCTTTTATCCATTGGAGAAGCTTGCCATATTGCTCCAATTTTTACAACAATGATATATGTGTTACAGTATCAAAGACTTTATTGGAATTGAAGTACAGGTAGAAAATCTGAAATCTGGATATTTTTAAGATTCATGGACTTTTGTGTTTGTGTGCGTGTGAAAAACTGGGCCATTTCTGTTTTATGCAAAACGTGTACTAGACAAGTGTTGACAAATTGGTTCACCAAATAATTAAATTATATTATAATAAATTTAAACAATATTTAACTTAAGTTAAATATTGTTTAACTTTATTATAATATAATTTAACTCTTGTTTATTGTTTTCTATGGTAAGCTGAAAAAGTAAGTCGGTCTTTTAGACCATATTGCACCTATTAGTGTTAGCGTGTTGTGTAAATGAATTAGCCATTTTCTCCTTGCTCATGTATGCAGAATTTTCTCTGTTTTCTCTTTTAGTCCATTATCTCTAAAATGGAAGAAAACGTTCTTTTGATGTTTTAGATGAAGGTGAAGAAGAAGTCATTAATGATATTGACAGTAGTGAAGATGTAGGAGAGTCAGATCGCCAAACTTTGACAGATTATGATACCGATACAAGTGATGATGATGACATTCCGACAACTGTAGAAACTACATACTGGTTTATGGGGAAGGATGGAACAAAGTGGAATAAAGCTGTTCCGGGCATAATATTAGAACAGAGCAGCGTGTGCTATGCACTGCTGCTCCTGTCCAAATGGCTACGGAGGTGCCTGATTGAAGGAGCAGTAATTGAAAAGGTGGATTCATATATATACTTATCTGAGACAAGTCAATAGCTGTAATAATGATGAATGGCTGGAAGTCAAGAGAAGAATAAATTTTGGATGGATACTGTTCAGGAAATATAGTCACATACTGAGAAGCGCAATATCCTAATTTGTCTGAAATGTAAAATAATGAACCAATGTATACTCCCCACCTTGATTTATTAAGTGAAACTTGGGCACTTACCAAAAAAATGGAAGAGAAGCAGAGAACTACACAGCAAAGAATGGAATGAATTATATTAGGAATCAGACTGTCAGATAAGAAGAGAAACACATGGATTAGGCAGCAAACTCAAGTAAAGGACATTCTTATCAAAACTAAAGAACTAAAATGGTCTTGGGTAGGATGCATAGCTCAAAGATATGATGACAGATGAACTAAGAGAATAACAGAATGGTACTCAAGAGGAGCTAGAAGAAAAACTGGAAGACAACGATGGAGATGGACAGATGAAATTCACAAGTTAGTGGGTAGTAAATGGATGGCCATTGCACAAAACAGAAGGAACTGGAAAGTTTCTGGAGAGGCATTCATCCTGCAGTGGTTTGAAAATGGCTGATGATGATTAGCGAGTTACTCTACATTATCAACTACAGCTCTCGGCAAAATGGATGGCAACACCACAGTTTCAGTACCACCATTCTCTTATCATGTGATTGGCAACGGTTGCCAATCACATGATAAGAAAATAGTTGTTGCCTCAAATGCATCTTCAACTCTGTTGCAGTAATCCTCAAATATGGCTTAGTACTGGGTAATTTGTTCTCACTTAATGGTTGTTCTCTTTGAGATTCCTACTTTTTGTGCAGTATATGTGTCATGTAAGATTAATATGCCTGTAATTGCCTGAATAGTCTGGATGACTTCTGTGGCATATGTGGAGTAGTCATGTTAGCTCCAAGAAAATGTCCCTTAACTCAACCCAGATAAAAGGCATATTTCTTGTACTTTGAGTGTAAAGTACACATATACAAAGGACACTGGGCTCCACAGATATCTGCACTACCTCTTGACCAAAACTCAATGCATGGGTGAATCGAAAGGGACATTTTACCCCTTTTGCAGTGCCCATGATATGTAGGGAGCCAAAAAATCAAGTCACAGACTATTACCTCTGTATAATGCCTCCTATTAGAAAAGGGAGAAAAGGGATGACAATGAATAAAAAGTGGATTGGATAGTGACGTACGCAAATATACCATCTGCAATTTGTCTCGTGCCTGACAGTGAAGTAATACCAATTTCTGAACCACCTGACCATTTTTCTGTAAACTCTGTTGAAGATGAAGACACTGATGAACATCAACTTGACATACACAAAGAAGTAGAGTGGCCGTCTACATCAAGGGATCCACCATTTTGTCCAAACCTTTATCCTTCTGAACCACATAAGATCACAGAAGGTGAGCTTAATGATTCAATAAGGCAGAGCTTTTGGCCCCGAGGCTACAACAATTGAATCTTCTAGATCATTCTGTGAAAGTGACAACAAGATGTTGTCACTTTCACAGAATGATCAGAATGAGTTATGTGAAAGTGACAACATCTTGTTGTCACTTTCACATAACTCACCATTTGTAAGGATGTTTTTAGCATTAGCATTAGCATTAGTAGAGGCATTTGATGCAAGAAAGCAAGCTTATGCAGCATCAGCCAAAAAAAAAAAAAAAAAAAGTAACATAAATAAATAAAAATAACCACTTCCACTTCACCCCTCTGTTCGTTCGAAATACCTGTCCAGCTGAGCCTTAAACTTATTTAGGCTATCAACTTCCACGACAAGGGATGGAAGTCTGTTCCACCCACCAACCACCCGCTGGCTAAAGGCAAATTTCCGCACATCTATCCTACATCTGTCTTTCCTCAATTTGAATTTATGCCCTCTCAGGTGATTTTTCTGAGCTAGAGGAAGAATCCCATCAGCATTGAGCATGCTCAAACCATTCAAGGCTTTGTACACCTCTATCAGATCACCCCGCTGGTGCCTAGTTTCCAGACACTGTAATTTGCAAAACTTAAGCCTTTCTTCGTAAGAGAACCCCTTTGTCCCATTCACCAATCTAGTTGCCCTTCTCTGTACTCGTTCCAGCAGCTCTACATCCTTCCTGAAATGAGGCCTCCAGGCCTGTATACAGTACTCTAGGTGTGGCCTGACCATTGCCTTATACAAGGGAATAATCACCTCCTTATCCCTGCTAGAAAAATTCCTATATATCATTGACAATACACCATGAGCTACTCTTGCAGCTCGTCTGCACTGCTCAGAGAACTTCATATCTGCCTGCACCACCACCCCCAGGTCCCTTTCATTCTCTACCACTGTCAGTGTAGTACCACAGAGTTGATACATTGCTCTGGGGTTGCTGTTTCCCATATGTAGTACTTTACATTTGTCAATGTTAAACTTCATTTGCCACCTCGAAGCCCATCTGCTCAACCTTTCCAAATCCTGTTGCAGCAGCATAGTGTCAGTAGTGTCCTTGACAACCCTGCCAACCTTTGTATCGTCTGCAAACTTGGACATTAAGCCTGATATACCATCATCAATATCATTTATAAATACAGAAAACAATAAAGGCCCCAATACTGAACCCTGAGGGACTCCACTAATAACATTAGTCCACGATGAGCAGTGTCCATTGATTACCACTCTCTGTCTTCTCCCCCTCAACCACCCCTTTATCCATAGCAGCAACTTGCCTCTAATGCCACACTGCTCCAATTTGTGCAGCAGTCTTCCATGTGCAACAGTATCAAAAGCCTTTCTAAGATCCAAGTATATAATATCAAAGTTATTCCCTGCATCCAGTTCTTTTGTGACTGCATCATAGTATCCAATCAAATTGGTCAGGCAAGACTTCCCCTTAACAAAACCATGCTGTGTCCTAGTTATAACTGAAGTCTTGTCTAGATGATCCTGCAGTGCTTCTTTCACCAGTGCCTCCATTAATTTTCCGGGAACAGAAGTTAAACTCACAGGTCTATAATTACTTGTGTCAGCCTTTGATCTCCCTTTGTGAATTGGGGTCACATTTGCACATCTCCCGTCAATGGGTACCTCCCCTGAGTCCAAGGAAGCTCTCAAAATTATGGCTAAGGGTTTGCTTACCTCCTTTGCTGCCTCCTTTAATATAACTGGATAGATCCCATCCACCCCAGGTGCCTTTCTTGTGTTTATCTTCAACAATTTCTCCTCCACTTTGCTCTCAGTTATTACAAGATTCTCTAGCTTACTGCTAGAGTTGAATACACCTCTGGCATTCCCCTCGCTGAATAACTCCTCATGTGTGAATGTCGATGCAAAATATTCATTTTGTTTGTTAGCTACCCGAGCAGGGTCATCAACAGTTGACCCATCGATCTCAAGTGGACCAATCTGATTCATCCCCTTCCTTCTAGAGTTTACATAAGTAAAGAACTCTTTGCTGTTTTTCTTCGCATCCCTTGCCAAGGATCTCTCGTAATCTGCCTTCGCCTGCCTAACCTCCTCTGTAACTTGGTTACAGATCAACTTGTATCTATCATAGGCGTCCGTGTCACGTGTTAATTTGTATGTATCCCATGCATTTTTCTTCTCTGCCATATGCCTCATTAGTTCATCTGACAACCATTTAGGCCTAAACCTTGAACAATATTTCTTAGTTGGTATGTAAAACCTAGTAGCTTCCACGATAAGTTCTTTGAATGCTTCCCATTTTGAATTTGCTGTTGGTAACATCATCAGTTGGTCCCACTGTATAGAATTTAAATACTGTCTCAGTCCATTGTAGTCGCCTTTACAAAGCAATACCCCTTCCCTTTACCCCTAATGGTAGTTACCTCTTTGAGTAACTCCCACTTCAGCACACTGTGATCACTGCCACCAAGTGGTTCATTTATCTGCAGATTCTTAATGCATGAAGAATCACTACTGATAATCAAATCAAGAGTATTACTCCCTCTAGTTGCCTCCCGAACATGCTGATGTAGAAAACAATCATCCAATAAATCCACAAAAGCCTTGCTACTGTGTGAGTGACCAGCCCCCAAATTCCAGTCAATATCTGGGAAATTAAAATCCCCCATTATAAGACTCTCTGATTTACTGGCCCACTCTATTTCTCCGAACAGTTTCTTATTATACTCATCAGAGTCATTAGGCCTATAGCACACTCCTACTCTCAATTTTGATCTCCCAATGCTTATGTCACACCAAACTGACTCGACACTGCACTGTCCAGCGATGTCGACTGGCTTCACTTCCTTGGATTTTATGTGTTTTTTAACTAATAGCATAACCCCTCCTCCCTTCCTATCCTGTCTATCCTTTCTGTAGACATTGTACTTCCCAAATTCCAGTTCTGCATTTCTTATATCTGTGTGACACCACGTCTCTGAAATCCCCACAATATCTGCCTTTGATGTTTTGAGCAACACCTCAAATTCATCAAATTTATTTACTAAACTCCTAGCATTGGTGTACACACAAGTATACATGCACCTGTTCTTTTTCTTAGCTACCCTAACACAACCCATGTGTTTACTTGTACCCCAATGATTCCCAGCAGTCTCTGAAATATCCTGCATCTTATTTTCCAGGCTGCGGCTCATTCCAATAGAAGCAGTGCAAGAATCACTTTCACCTCTGCCAGTGGCTACTGTTAATCTATTAGTCCTTGTATCCCCCCAATCTAGCAGTTTTCCGACCCACCTAACATTGCCTCGACAGCATCAGCAAACATTCTTGCACCCTTTCTATTTAAGTGTATCCCATCCCTGTAGAAGCAGTCTCTCCTGTTAACAAGTACAGACCAGGCTGAAAAAAATTCTACCCCTTGAGCCCTGCACAATCTTTCCAGGGCCGAATTGATTGACAGGGCTCTCATCATATACTCCCTCCTATCGTGTCTGGGCAGAATTGCAGACACTTTCAATTTCAACCCTAATTCACGGTTTTTTTTCATCAGTGACCTGTACTTGTCAAGTAATTCCGCCGGTCTCCTACTCTTAATGTCATTAGTGCCAACGTGTACAACTGTATCACCTTTTGTGCCCTTAAAGGATGATATCCGCTCTACAACGTCATCAACTTTTGCCCCTGGCAGACATACCCTGGTCCTATTCCACCTATCCTTTTTACAAAGCATGTTTCCCGTTTCCCTGACAGTAGAGTCACCAACAACTACTAGTTCCTTTGGGACCAGCGCATTCTGCCTTGGGGGTTGCCGCTGTGTTCCGCGATGACCAAGTGCAAGCTCTGGCATTGGTGTGGGCAGCTGAGAGCTTGATGGGCCCCTCACTTGTAATCCTTCGAGGGCATCCACCCTATCCTTCAAGCTCTCATATAGGCCCATAACAATGCTGAGTTGTCGCCTTATCTCCTTACACTCCTTGCATCGCACACACACAAAGACATCCCCCATGGCAGTATCATGTCCCATACTTGACTGCTCCGCAAACATCAAGCAAATAGTGCATCTTACAAGGCTGTGATTCAGAGGACAACTGCCCCCCTCAGTTCTCCCCTGGGCCACAGCATTCCCATTAGCTTGAGCCCTTTGCTTTGCTGCTCTGGTTTGAGTCATGATTTATATTTACTTTCAATAAAATTTCAATTTCTGTACAAAATTAAATCCTAAACTTGTATCCAAACACAGTTATAACGCTATATTTATGTTTCAGTAACGAGTGTTATCTACGGAATATTTACATTTCAGTAACGAGTGTTATCTACGAAATATTTACGTTTCAGTAACGAGTGTTATCTGCGAAATCCCTTTATATAACTTTCGTATCAAGTTATGTATTAATTATTTGTTTTTACTAATTATTTATGTTACGTAACCTAAGTGGTTATATGTATAATTAATTATGTTAAATATAATTAATTATATTACGTTTGTAATCTAAGTCGTTATATGTATTTATTTAAACGTACAATTTAACTGCTAACGAAGTTCAACTAACGCTATCTAGTACGGTATATCGTATCACAAAGGCGGGAAAATTACGAACGGTTAGCGGAGTTGAAACACGTGGAAACCTTTACCGATACTTTTATGCAATTACAAGGCCGAGTAAAGAATAAATACACCAAATTAATCAGAAAATCACAAAATAATGTTATACTACTAAATTTAAATCAAAAGTTTTAGAAAAACAATAATTTCAAATCAATAAATAAGAAAAATCCACTTAGCGGCTTTGAAAACGACCGTCTCTAGTAGCCAATGTTGATGGTCTAATGGCAGTAATGTACATGAGGCACATTCCCAGAGAATAGCTACAGTTTATAGATGCTTATAAGGTTAGTCTTAAGGCTGTTATTACACAATGGAAATATGCTGCCTTCAATACCTGCTGCTTATGCCGTTCACAAAAAAGAAACATGATGAAATACTCGCAGGTGTACACTATCAGAAGTATGAGTGATGGATATGTGGTGCTTTAAAGGTATTCTCCATTTTATTAGGACTGCAAAAGGGTTACACTAAGTATTGTTGATTTCTCTGTGAGTGGGATAGTCGTGCCAAGGATATGCACTAAGAGAAGAGGTGTTGGCCTCATCGAAAATCATTAACACGTGGAATGGAGAACACAGCATTTGAACCTCTGGTAGATCCAAATAAAGTTTTGCTTCCACCACTCCATATAAAACTGGGGCTCATGAAAAATTTCATGAAGGCTTCACATACTTGCAAGAGAAATTCCCAAGACTTAGTACTTTTAATTATTTATTTATTTATTTATTGTACTAGACAGTCCCAGCCAGCTTTCCTGCCACCCCGTCACTATATACATACTGTACAAATAATTGCAGATGGGCTGAGAAGTGGCAATTGAAGTTTAACCTTGACAAATGCAAAGTACTGCATATGGGTAGAAGTAACCCCAGAGAAACATACCAACTGTGTGGTACTACACTTAAGGTGATAGAAAATGAAAAAGACCTGGGAGTAATTGTGCAGTCAGATATGAAGTTTTCTGAGCAATGCAGATAGGCTGCCAGGGCAGGTCATGGGGTTTTGTCAATGATATGTAGGAATTTTGCTAGCAGGGAAAAGGAGATGATTGTCCCTCTGTATAAGGCAATGATCAGGCCACACCTTGAGTACTGTGTACAGGTCTGGAAGCCTCATTTTAGGAAGGATGTAGATTTGCTTGAGTGTGTACCGAGAAGGGCAACAAGATTGGTGAGGGGAACAAAGGGATCCTCTTACAAGAGAGGCTTAAGTTCTGCAAATTGCAGTGCTTGGAGACTAGGCACCTGCGCAGTGATCTGATTGAGGTGTATAAGGCCTTGAATGGGTTGAGCACAATGAATTCTGATGGGATTCTTCCACTTGTTCAAATTATGAACCTAAGGGGGCATAAATTCAAATTAAGGAAAGACAGATATAGAATAGATGTGCAGAAATTTGCCTTTAGCCAGTGGGTGGTTAATTGCTGGAACAAACTTCCATCTGTTGTTGTGATTGATAGGTTAAATAAATTTAAGGACAAACTGGTCAAACATATAGAGGGAACGATTGTGTGAAATTTTTTTTTTTTTTGGTTGGTGCTGCATAAGCTCATACACTTGCTTTCTTGCATCACATGCCACTACTTCAATTTCTCCATTATAACATATTGAAGTTCTGCACTTCATCTGCGTGCTCCATTATAGGGTATCAAAACCCTATTCATATCATGTGAGTTTGTATCTCTGCCAAAAAATAGCTAGTAAGAGTCCTTGCACTAGCCCTCTTCCATTGCGTTTGCTGCAACCGAAGAGACATTCTACATGTATCCATTGCAATCATGAAAAATTGGAATGTGCCATGGAAGTATCCAGTGCAGAGCAGAGAAATGCAGGGATCATCTTATTCCACATTGCTCTCACACGAGAACACCACTTCACTGTGAGAAATAGGTGCATTTGTGTATTTTCACAGGGTAAGCTACCCACCATTAATTGAAATGGTACCCCACATCCTATGCTTACCCTGACTGTAAAAACTCTGTTCCAATGTCCTGTGGACTATTTCATCTATCAACCCAACCACATTTTACACAGGTTGTTTTATCAGGATGTTCCTGCTGCATTTGCAGCAGGACTTGTCATCTCTTGAAAACTTAGTACACAGATGGTTAAGGCAGCCATTTTCATTGGTCCACAAATAAGGCACTTTTCAAAGACAAACAGTTTGAATGTGTCCTTAATGATAGTAAGGAAAGCTTTTCGAAATGTTTCAACTGGTTTTCTACAAAATGTCAAAGCCAGCAACTGCAGGCATCCTGTGGAAGATCTCATTACTTCTTACTAAAAACTGGGGTACAACATATCATTGAAGATGCATTTCTTGCACTCACACTTGGATTTCTTCCCACCAAACCATGTGGTGCCGTCAACGACAAACATGGTGAGTGCTTCCATCAAGACATCAGTGATGGAACAAAGATATAAAAGCAAATGGAGTGCCACCACGTTAACCAATTATTATTGGATGGTGAAAAGGTATGCTCCCGAAGCTGAATACAAGCAAAAAGCGAAAAGATCCTGTGTTTGATATAGGTACGTGTGTAGCTACATCTTATTGCCATATAAATCAAACATACCTTGTATAAATATAAAAAACTACTTTTTTCGAAAACAAGAGCCAATCTGCTATTTTAAGCACTATTTCCATGTTTAGCACTCCAAAATCTATAAAGCAAACTTACTTTCATGTCTGTAACAAGACCCAAAATTTGTTGTTCATTCTAATCTACCAGTTGAGCAATCAGTGCAAAGAAATTCATTGCATCTATTTGAAGGAGTTAGCTCTGAATTGAATGAAAGAACATCAAGTAGAACAATCAAAAATAAAAACACTTTCGACACCATTGGGAAGCAAGATAAAGAAATTATATGGGGAACCAGAAGAAAAACAAAAGCATTCAGCAGATGTACAAGGAAGATGTGCTTATTGTTCAGCAAAAAAAAAAAAAAAAAAAAAAAATCCAAAAAAGAAAACAAATATATGCAAAGTGTTCTGCATATATCTGTAAAGAGCAGTTTCACAATATGCATAGGATGCTCTGGCAAAATTCATAAAATAGAATAAAATTATGATTGTTATCTTTCTTATACTCTCAATATTCAATAATGTCATTACTGTATTATTAGCCTTTGTTTTCTTCTCAGCAAATAAAGTAATCTGAAACAGCAGCTTATGGACTGACATAGCCTGCTGGTGCTACAAATTTAAGCACTTGCAGTCTCTGGTTAAAGGATTAAATCTCTTCAGCAGAAGAAATATGAATTCGTGTTAATGCTAATACAAAAAATTTAGTAGAAAGGAAAGAGCAATGATTAGATCAGAAATGAACATCTGAATTTGGAAACCAAACTGTCAGTCTCATCTTCTTCAGGACTTATTGGTCCCTCAGCAGATGGTGGTCTTTAGTGAACAGCTCAGACAAAACAGTTGTAAAGAAATTGTTTGATGTTATGCTGCCATTTCTGTGTAGCATTGGTATGATTAAGTTTAACTTAAAACAATGTGATCCGTGTGCTTTGGCCATCATTGCTACCTGATGAGGAACCTGAGACTACTAAATCCTGAAACAGGCCCTCATACCATTGTCTTAACATTTAAATAAATGACACATTTTTGGCAGTGCAATTTGCTTGAAATTAGTGTAATGCTATGATAACTCATTATGTAGAGAAAGTTATTCTGCTGTGAGCACTATAACCATTTCATTAACTAGGCAGTTTAAGTTTTGCTGGCCACAAAGTGTACAGTGGATTTTACCTTCATATGTTTTATCATAATAGGTCTCCTAATTTCGGTATCTATTTTAATTTATATTTAATTTCAATAAGGCTAAATACACAACTAGCTCTTTTATAATTTTGAAGTTAAAACTGAAAACTAAAACATCTACTGTACACCATACCATACAATACTGTACTGTGTATATAATAACCATTGTTAATTTACTTTTCAACTAACATTGGTTGAACTGACATTTGTTAAATTTTTTTACTCCAAAAAAAAAAAAAAAAAAAAAATTTTTTTCTTCTCTTATAAACCATTACTTTAGCAGCATTCCCTGCCTGCAGACATTATCAGGATTGTCTGCTAATCAGTGGATTTTGTACCATTATTCTTATAGAGCATTGGCCAACAAAAAACAAAAAAAGTGTATCTATGGAGGAAACGGTGCAGATTCTAAATAAAATTGATCCACTGATTTCCAAATATACCAAAATTATATCTCTATCATGTGTCCATTGAAAGATATTCTGAAATTTTGGTAACTTAATGAAAATCAATTTCAAATATCATACAGTAATACGTATATATTAAAAATGTATTATTTTAGAATACTTTAATCAAACATATAATGGAACTGCTCTTTGTCAGTCTTTAAAACTTTGTCTCTTTCACTCTCTAATACTTTCTCTTTCACTCTCTAATACTTGATGTCTTCAGTAAATTGAATGAATAAGCATTATTTATTTTCTATTAATTCTGAACTTGTGTAAATTTAATAGTTTTCTCACTTTTTGCCAGTATATCAGATTCATATTGTTTATTGTTTTTCAGTTACTCCTCATTTTTAAACCTTTTGTGAGTATACATGTATATATAGTCAACTCATAACACTCCTGCCTTTACTACTTTTTTCATCTGTTCTCATGAACAATCAAGTGAAGTGGGGATCCCACTTATAATGCTTTCCTGCTTATAATGCTCTTTGAAGCCTTTAAAAGTACTGTAATGGGAGTTTACTGTATGCATTTTTTCATGTGCGGGCTCTGTGCATATTACAAACTTATATACATATGATTTTCAACTGTAGGCTTCATATAGAAAGCATATGTGTATACATATAATGTATCTTTATGTCTGAGTTGTCTAGATTTATTGAGATCTTGCCGTATCTTATCTGTGTTTGCAACTAATTGTGGAAAATTCATAGTAGATGGCAGTAAGAAAATTGCTTTGAAGGTTGGAAGAAAAGCTCACACTTGTTAGCTCTAGTAGTCTTATTTGGTCTTACAGAAGCAGAAATTGAATATCTCCTTGGGAATTCTGATCTGGCAGTTGATTAAATTGAATCAAGTAATGTTGAAATAGATGTAGATAATAATACTTCATCAAAAAAATGAGTTTTTTTTTTTTTTTTTGTTTCTTTTGTGATTTTTGCCATGATTTTTTAAAATTCTTATTTGACTTTTGACTATAACTTTTTTTCTAAGTGAAGTCAAATTCATAAAAAATTAATATTTAACAGCATTTATGTACAGTGTTAATTTTTTTTTTATAAAACTTAAAAACTCCCCAAAGAAATACTCTGCAGAACCTGCCACCATTGGAAACCTAGCCGCCACATGTTTGAAAAACTAACTGCTGCAAGTCAGCATTCATTGCAGGAACTCACACCCACTAGCCCATTCTGAGCTGTCATGTGCAAAAGGGTCAGTCACTTTTGTGATTAACACTTTCACAACTAATCTTATAAACCCTGTTTCTGCTTTTCTAATAAAATAGAAAAAGTCCTTCCCATCTCCCTAAGTTAATTTTACTTCTCTTGGCCACAAAAGATTTTCCAGAAATATGGGTAAATTATTATAAAAACTGTCAAACTGTCTATCCTTATTGTATGCTGCCGCTGTGTGATGTTTAGTAACTAACTCATATCATTTGGATCTTATTCATAGCCATGCAGCAATCCAAAGAGTATTTAACACATTAAAATATGCCCAATTGCTCGTTTTAAATATTCTTTTATAGTCAAACAAAATCTCTGTTTAATTTCGATCAAGTTGAATCTGTAATCAAACCATACATAATCAAAAAACTCAAAAAAAAAAAATATATATATATATATATATATATATATAACACCAGAATAAAATGACATCACAATCATAATTTTAGTTCATAGTATTTAGAAAATACTTATTTTACTACTTCTCTATCCCTTGACTTATACATATTTCACCATTAAAACTGATTTTAACTAATTAACACTAATTTTAGCTTTTATAATTTACTGTTTATATATTTTTGTGTTCATTGATGACATTATTCTGTAACATTTTGTAATTATATTTTATTCTTTTAATTGCAATTTTTATTCCTTATGATAACTTTTATTGTTATACTGTGTAATATAAGTTTTAAACTGCACATTGTTATTGGGCAACAGCCATTGTCAAGGCCATGTTATGTCAGGGATGTGGGTATATTCTGTGTACCATATCCAAAAATTTCATTACTTCATACAGCATGTCCCACCCACTTTTTCTTACTATTAAATACACCATGAATTGTCAAACTAAAAGAGCAAGCTTATCTGCGAAAAGATCTAAACCTCCCAAACACTTACTAATCCATTTCACAAATATACATGGTCTCAGTTCTAATCTCACTGATGTCCATTTCCACTTGCAGTCTGCCAAACCCCATGTACTGTTTCTGATAGAATCTCAGTTATCGGTTGATTCAACTACTGCTCATCTCAGAAGCCCAAATTATTCGCTGTATGATTCCTTTCGTCTCAAAGGTGGTACTTGTGCATGTGTCAGTTCTGATATTCCCTGTCAGAGACTTGGCAATTTGGAATCTCCTCTCTTTGATCTTCTCTGGCATAAAATCTCTCAACCTCATCGTGTCAAATTCATCTGTTGTCTCTACCGTTCTCCCAACTCCACTAATCACTTGGAGCTCTTTGACTTCCTCTCTTTGCAACTTGACTTTCTCCAGTCCAACTTTCCTAACTGCAAGGTAATTTTTCTTGGTGATTTTAATGTTCACAACTCCAGCTGGCTTCCGTTTTCTAGTCACACCGACCCAGCTGGTCGAGATGCTGAGGCTTTTGCAATTACTAATGACCTTGCACAGATTGTTCATTTACCTACAAGAATACCAGACAATCCTAATCATACAGCCAACATGCTTGATCTTTTTCTCACAAACAACCCTTCTAAGTACATGGTCTTCAGATCACAACTTGGTGATTATCTCTTCTCCAATGGAGCCTTTATCTCATGCATATTCCCAACCTCGTGTTGTTTAGCATTACAAAAAATGCGATGGCCTGCGAGATTTCTTTTCTTCTTTTCCTTGGTCGGATTACTGTTTCAAAACTTCTGATGTCAACATTTGCTCAGATCGTATCAGTGAAATTATTCTTGCAGGAATGGAATCCTTTATCCCACACTCCACTTTAAAATCTCGTCCTTTATCTAATCCTTGGTTTTCCAATAAATGTGCTAAGGCCATTCAAGAGAAGAACGTGGCATATCGTAATTGGCTTGTTTCTAATTCTTCAGTTTCATTATCTGCCTACACCAAAGCTCGCAACAATTGTAAAGCAGTTATTAATCAGTCCAAACTAGAGTTTGAACAGGCTAAGAGTAGAAAACTTACTTCTTGCCCTAATGGTAGCCGAGCATGCTGGTCTCTTGCCAAAGCTATTGGCCCACAACTTTTGCTCATCTCTGCTCCCACCTCTGTCAAAACCAGTTGATTCTGTTGTCACTTCAGCCAAGGATAAAGCTGACCTGCTAGCATCCCATTTTTCTTCCAACTCATATATTAATGATCTTGGTAAAACACCTCCCACTATTCCCAACACGCTCCATTCAATGATTCCTGTGGTCTTCCGTCAAAAGGATGTCAGAAGGATTTTGACAAATCTTGATGCTAAGAAAGCTCCAGGTTCCGATGGTATTTCTCCACTTGTTCTCAAAACCTGTGCTCCAGAACTTACTCCTATTCTTTTGCCGCCTTTTTTCACTTTATTATTCCAAAGGTGTTTTTCCTTCTGCTTGGAAATTTGCCCATATCTAACCAGTTCCTAAAAAGGGTGACAAATCCCTCCCATCCAATTATCGTCACATTGCAATTACTTCTACTCTTTCTAAAGTAATGGAGAAATCAATTAACCACCAACTCTTAAACTACCTAGAAACCTTCCGTCTGATCAACGATTGCCAGTATGGATTCCGTCAGTGTCGATCCACTGGTGATGTTCTGGCTTATGTTACCCATTTATGGACTTATTCAATGGAAAGGTTCGGTGAAATACAAGTAGTTGCTCTTGACATCTCAAAGGCTTTCGATCGTGTTTGGCATAAAGGTCTTCTAAACAAGCTTCCATCTTATGGTTTGCCAACTGTTTTTAGTAATTGGTTATCCAGTTTTCTCTCTGATCGCTCACTGAGGGTGATGATAGATGGCTCTCTGTCTTCTAACTTCTCCACTAATGCCGGTGTCCCCCAAGGTTCAGTTCTTTCCCCCACTCTTTTCCTCTTGTATATTAATGACCTTCTTCCATTGACTGGAAATCCTATCCATAGTTTTGCCGATGATAGCACATTGCATTCCACTTTCCATTTTGAGAAATGGAAAGTGGAGTGCACGATGCCAAGGGTTATACAAATTATAACCCTTGGCATCGTGCTTGCCCTGTTCAATCAGCTTCAACTTCTTGAAAATCTACTACCAATTCCTTAAATGCCGATCTTCGGGTAATTCTCCAGAGGGGCAAAGACAACTTAGTTGATTTCAATCCTTCTAAAACTCAGTCTTGTCTTATATCTCGCAAAAAGGATTTTTCTGCTCCTATACTTATCTTTAGTGACACTCCGATTTCTAGGCAAAATGATATATCTCTTTTGGGGATTACCCTGACTTCTAATCTCTCTTGGCACAAGCACATTATAAATATTGCTTCCTCTGCATCTAAAAAACTTGGTTTTCTCTTTCGCTCTCAGCATTACTTTTCTTCCAAACAGCTGCTCACTCTGTATAAATCGCAAATCCACCCTGGCATGGAATATTGTTCCCACATCTGTGTTGGTGCCCCCAGAACCTCTCTCAGGCTTCTTGATTCCATTCAGAAGAGGCAGTTAGGTTAATTAATGATTCATCTCCAACAGAGTCTCTCCACTCACTATCTCATAGACGTACTGTTTCTGCTGCATGCCTTTTCTACAGATACTTCCATGAGCACCGTTCTTCTGAATTGGCTTCTATAATTCCCGCTCTCTCTTTCAAAACAGTCCGAACACGTGCCGCCACCAGCCAACATCCATTTACTGTTCAACTTCCAACTCACAGAACCAACCTTTCATCTTCCTCGTTCGTTCATTCAACTACTGTTTTCTGGAACAACCTTCCTTCATACGTATTTCCTGAAAATTACAGTCTACAGAAGTTCAAGTCCAATGTTAACAAATATCTTCTTTCACCTTCTCAACCTCCAACCTAAGCACGGTACTAAGTACTATAGGTTCTTATACCTCTTGGTTTTCATTAAAAAAAAAAAAAAAAAAAACACACATCATCAACCTTTGCCCCTGGCAGACATATCCTGGTCCTGGTTCATCCATCCTTTTTGCACAATATGTTCCCTGTTTCCCTGACAGTAGAGTCACCTACAACAACTAGTTCCTTTGGGACCAGCACATTTTGCCTTGGGGGTTGCCGCTGTGTTGCATGATGTTCAAGTGCATGCTCTGGCAATGATGGGCCCCTCAATTTAAATCCTTCGAGGGGAGCATCCACCCTGTCCTTCAAGCTCTCATATAAGTCCATAACAATGCTGAGTTGGTGCCTGATTTCCTCACACTCCTTACATTGCGCGCACGCGCACACACAAATCAAGCAGTGCATTTCAATAGACTGTGATTCTGAGGACAACCGTTCCCCTCAGTTCTCCCTTGAGTCTCAGCACTTCCACTAGTTTGAGCCTTTTGCTTTGCTGCTCTGGTCTGAGTGTTGATGATTTTTATTGAAGTTCATATAAAATTCCAATACAAAATATAACCCTAAACCTATATCCCAATGCAGTTATAACACTATATATATATATGTATTTTGGTAGTGAATATTATCTCCAAGTTACGTTATATGAATTTCTTATCCCCTGTCAACTTATATGTATTAATTTATGATGTTACGTTTGTAATAACTAGGTCGCTATATTTATTTAGTTAAAAAAGTACAATTCAATTGACAATGAAATTTAATAAGTTTAATAAATTTTACTGATTAATTGATACTACTATACTCGCTATCTAGTTTTCTGTTAAACCTTATGCTATCTAGTTTTCTGTTAAACCTTACGTCAGGACATGTTGTCAGATAACAATGGCTGCAAGTTACGAACAGTTAATCTACGGACACAAGGTATTATTTACTTTCCAAAGCATGCTATCTAAATTCAAAATAAACCACCGAGCTTGACTAGGTCTATAAGCTACTTATAGAAAATGATTTAATCTAACAATTAAGTCAATAAAGCGGCTTAGTATAATTAAAAACTTTGCATTTGCGGGAGCTGCAAAACCTGTCCACACGTGGATTTGATATCCTTATCAATACTGCGTAATAACTTTCAAAATCTCTATCTAAATTCAATTTAAACTAAAGTATTGTTACTAGGAATATAAAGCAACTCAAAAAAATATTAATATGCCAATTTAAGTCAATAAAAAAGCAAAAACTTCTCTATTTGCTGGAGCCTGTTTACATGTACTCTTGCACCCACTCAGTTGTAGATAACTTCTTTTTTATTTGTGTGTTGAATGAGACAAACTACATACACTACTTGATGATCACTTAGTTTAGATACATCTTTCATTTACAGACTAGCATGCATTCTCCATCTGAGGCCATCTCTTGTTTGATGAGAAACTTATATTCTTCAAACAACTGTCGCAGCAGTTCCCCAGTTTTAAGGTGCCTCTGTAGCCAGGTGGGCAGGAGCAGCAGTGCATAGCACACGCTTCTTGATCAGACTGGGGTTCGTGCCCATGACCACCAAATACGGAGGATGCAGAAAGGTCAAGAAATGACCACCGCATATCCCTGGAGCAATATGGCCTTAGTTGCTAATACTCCTAAAAACCAAATAACAACAACAACATTCCCAGTTTTAAACAAATGATCGATTTGCACTTTGGTGATGCCATCTCTTTAAAGATGTCAGCAACTTAGTTAATTCATGGATAATGTCTCTCTCCCCCACAAATTCCAAATGCAAAACTATTACTCATGTCTCTAGCTCAAGGCATATTTCATTTACCCTATTCAAGTTTTCTAAAGAAAGTAGAAAAATACATCCTTTCTTCACTATTCTCACAAAATGAATATTGGACAAATTCCTGTTCTCCATTATGAAAGAACAGAAAGATCAATGAAAATTATCTAATTCATTTTTTTAACAGAATTTCCATGCTTGGCAATGTTACTGTCATATGAATCTTTTTTTATGACATTTCTGGTGCAGTTTATAAGGTCTTTATGTTAGTCTTATCTGGGCCAATGTTATCTTTTTTAAACATATGACAACAAGGTATACTTCTCTGATACATCATTGGGTGGTCTCCAAAATGGCATACTTTCTCCTCTTTTTTTTTACTGCTAGTTTCAATTTTTTTTTTTTTTTTTTTTTTTTTCAAAATCATGGGAGCTTGTCATTTGCAGATGATATTGCTCAACCACAAGAGTGACACAAAGGGTTTTATAGGACAGTAAATTACAAAAAAGGGGAATATTTTCATCAAGAAAAGTATCACAAATAAAACTCTAATAATGAATGAATGGTTTTAGATTATTTCTTCCACAATCTAGTTTGTCCGTGATTAAAAATTTGTAGTAAGTTCAGTTCATTAATGACTCAGCTTGCTTTTCTCTTATTAAAGTATTTGAGAGCATAAATTCAAAACTGAAATGTATGTGACACCTACTACATGGCTGTATTTCATTCATGTAAACCCCTTCTTGCCTTGGCTTATATATTTATGTAACTTTTCATATTTACAAATAAACTAATGTTATTATTATTTCTGGAGTCACTGTGGAATTGCATTCTCATTTGATAGATTTCTGTGTAATGTAAAGATTCTGTTTAATACAGGGGTGTTCATTTTAAAAGTAAACCCTATAACAATCAAAGGAAAATAATTTATTTTCAGAATAATTAACAAATAATAATCTATAAACAAGAATAGAGGAGTCCTCCCTTGTTAAGAATACTATTATTAGCATTGTTAGCAATTCATCCTCTTATTCATGTGGTGAGTGATGTAACAAAGAGTTTGCGTTGATACACTCTTGTATTTTCAACACTCACTTTGAGCTGCTGAATGCTTCATGTATTTCTCTCATAAGTTGTCTGCTTTAATAACCCAATAAAAAGTCTGTAGATGTTAAACTAAGGGACCTAGGTGGCCAAAGTCCTTGTGATATGATTCGATTCCCAAAAAAAATTAAACATTTCAGTGGTTAAACGTGTGGTATGGTAGGTTGCCCCTCCTATTGAAGCCAGATGTCTTTTTCTTTTTTTCTTTTTCCTTTATTAATGTAGTAAATGGCACTACAATTCCTTGTTAAACATGATAGGTGACAATATGTTCAGAAAATATGGGCCGAACTATCCTTCAACAAATTTGAAGGATAGTTGAGTATTTTTCAACAAAGTTTTGTTGATATTTACTGTAAACTTTGTTTCCAAGTAAGATTCCACTAAACAACATATTGCTCAACGGTATGTGGCATGATGTTTATTCGCCAGTGATAACTTATGTGATTTTAAACACGGATTACGACAAATCGAACACTTGAAATGTAAAACTATTACCACCTCCAGTTACATAACATCCTCCATTAGCTTACTCGGTAGTGTTATACTTAATACAATGTGGGTTTACTTTTAAAATAAACACCCTGCATAAGGATCCTACATACTCTTCCATAGCCAAACAATATTAGGTTGTTTTTTTTTTTCTTTCTCCATAATCTTTGTGTCCACTCAGTTTTATCTTAAATTTGAGTTTCAGGTTTGTGATAATCATGATTCCATTTCCTGGGCACAAATAGATTTCTTGCTATTTTTATTTTTTTTAGTTAATGGAACTCTAAGTGCTTTAAAGTTAAAATATCCTCTTCAAGAAAGAAATAGTTACTTTTGTTTTTTTATTCTTTAGAAATCACATATTCCATATTGTTGCTATGAATAGATAAAAAGAAAAAACTACATTCCCTTTTCAAAGGGATGTAGTTTTATTTTCAGTTAGAATATGGAAGAAAGATTCCTTTGCACTATTGTTTAGAAGGATCAATTTATGCTTTAGTTTAAAATGTAAATGATTGGGTGCAGAAATCCAATGGCTGGAATGGTCAGAAGGCTTCAGAAGACAAATACAAACTGTATGTACATCTAAAGCATTTACACGAAAAATTAATTAAAAAAAAATAAATAAAAAAAAAATTCCTAAGTCAAATATCATTAACTAACAAAATCAACTTAAACTCCCACTGCAGCCAACAAAGCATGATGAAGTGAAACATTCTCTCTCTTCAAAACAAATTTGCTTACATATTTTTGGCAAGCCAATCTTCAGAAATTATTTAAATTATAGAACCATTGAAATGGTGGGACTTCTCTGGAGAATAATCAGCTAATTCTAAGTCTGGTTTGTCATACTTAAGTTAAAGGTTTTTTATTATTATTATTATTATTCCTAATTATTCACTGTTCAGTCCTTTCACTTCAAAGGTGATACTTATGCATGTATCTGCTCTGATATTCCCTGTTAGAGTTAGTAATTTGGAATCTTGTCTTTTCAATCTTCTCTGGCTTAAAATTTCACTACCCCATTCAATCTTCCAAACCTGCCAATGCACCATTAAAAACTAAATCAATCAGTCAATCCCATTCAATCAAATTTATCTACTGCCTCTATCCTCCTCCCAACTCCAGTTATCACTTGGAATTCTTTTACTTCCTTTCTCTGATACTCAGTTTTATCCAGTCCAGATTTCCTAACAAGGAGGTCAGTTTCTCTGGTGATTTTAACATTCACAACTCCAGCTGACTTTGGTTTTCTAGTCAAACAACCCAGCTAGTGGGATGCTACTAATGAACTTTCACAGATGGTTCATTTACCTACCAAAATTCCAGACAATCCTGACCAAACTTGACCTGTTTCTTAAACGTAACCCTTTAAAGTGCATGGTTGAGGGGAGTAATCTTCTAAGCACCTCCGATCACAACTTGGTGATGGTTTCTTCTCCAATGGAGATTTTACCTTATAGCCATTCTCAGTGTTCTTTGGCATTACAAGAATGCAAAATGGAATGATCTATAAGATTTTCATTCTTTTCCATGGTTGGATTACTGATGCCAATGTTTGTTCATATTACGTCCATGAAATTATTCTTATAGGGATGAAATTGTTTATTCCACACTCCACCTAAAATCTTATCTTTTATCTCAACCTTGGTTTTTCCAATAAATGGGCTAAGGCTATTCAAGACAAGAATGTTGCATATTGTAATTGGCTCACATTTAAATCTCCATTTTTTGCCTACACTAAAGCTCACAGCAGTTGCAAAGCAATTATTAATCAATCCAGACTAGATTTTTAACAATCTAAGAGTAGAAAACTTGCCTCTATTTTTTATAAAATAATTTAGAAATCCATTAACATAAATTATCTCAAAAGCTTCCATCTGATCAATGATTGACTGTTTGGATTTCAAGAGTGCTGATTCACAGATGATATCTTGGCTTATATTACCCATCTGTGGACAAATTCAATGGAAAATTTGAGTGAAACTCAGGCATTTCCTCTTGACATTTCTAAGGCTTTTAAATGTGTTTGGCATAAAGGTCTTCTAAACAAACTTCCATCTTATCTATTTCTGACTGTTTTTTTGCAATTGGATATCTAGTTTTCTCTCGGACCACTTTCTGCAGGTGCTGATAAATGCCTATGTCTTCTAACTTTTCTACTAATTCTGGTGTTCCCCAAAATTTGGTTCTTTCTCCTGCTCTTTTCTCTACTTCTATATTAATGACTTCCTTCCACTGACTGGAAATCCTAACCATATTTTTGTAGATGATAGCACATTACATTCCACCTTCCTTGACATGTCCAGACAAATCCTAATGTGTGTAGAAGTATGAAATTGCCTCCATCGACTGTGAGTACCATAATGAAAAATGCAGATAAAATAAAACAGTCAGTGCTATATGCTACAACAGTAAGTGTGATACAAGTGAGTTATAGCAGAAGTAAACTTTTAGAAAAAATGGAGAAATTACTGTCATTGTGGGTGGATGACTTAAATCAAAAAACATTCTCTTGACTCAAGCTATTATTACTGATAAGGCAAAGTTAGTTTTTGAAGATCTTAAGAAAAAATGAGGGCAGTGATGACAACATTTTTAGGTAGCAACAGATGGTTCATAAAATTTAAATCTCAAAGTGCCGCTGTGTGAAATTAAGTTCCCAGGCGGCAGATGCTGAGGCAACTGCAGAGTTTCAAGCCATTGTAAAAGAGGGTAATTATCCTCCTCATCTCATTTTTAATGTTGACGAGACTGGACTTTATTAGAAGAAACTGCCATCGTGATCCTTCATTGCCCATGGAGAGTAGTCTGCATCAGGTTTCAAGGCTGCAAAGGACAGGCTAATGCTTCTGCTTGGTTTAAATGTCTCTGACACTGTAAAGATAAAACCAATATTGGTGTACCATTCATAGACATCATGTGCTTTCAAGGGCCTAAACAAAGCCATGTTGCCAATCTACTGGAAATGGAATAGGAGGGCTCGGGTGACACAAGAAATCTTCTTGGATTGGTACACAAACTATTTTTGCCCTACAGTTCTCTATTTTTGTCAGGAGAATGAATTACCACCCAAGACTCTTCTTCTCTTGGACAATACTGCTGGCCATCCTGCAAACCTTACTGAAATCGGAACATCTCCGGACTTCAATGTTGTTTATGTACCACCAAACCACTTCAGTTTTGCAACCAATTGACTAGGGGCTAATAGCAACCTTTTAAAGTCTATTACTTCTGGCAGACTTTCATGGAAAAATGGACAGGTCAGGCAAAACTATCAATGATTATTGATACTCATTCAACATTTTGAAGGGCATTAATAACATTAATGTAGCTTGGGATCAAGCGTCAGTGAACTGTTTGAATGCAGTGTGGTGCAAACTTCTTCCACAATTTATGAATGACTTTACAGAATTAGAGCTAGTGGAGAACATTACTGAAGACATTAGCAGGCTGGGACAAGATGGGATTGGACAAAGTTACAGCTGATAATATAACAGAGCTGTTGGATAGCCATGAACAGCAGCTTTCCAATGAATACGTGGAAGAATTGGCTAAAGAACTAAGCCAACAGAAGGAGGAAGAGAAAGAAAATGATGAAGAGCCTCCTCCAAAATCTATGAATACAAGAAATCTACAGCGCATCCTTTCAGCATTGCAGACCTCACTGATGAACTCTGTGAGATTGACCACAACTAGGAGCAAAGTGCGAAAGTGAAAAGGAGCATAATTGTATCCATTATCCCTTATTCTGAGAATCTCAAAGAAAGAAAGAGTAAATCTCAACAGTCAATTTGAAGAAAGCATGCAATACTGCATGCTTTCTTCAAAAAAAGAGAAGATCCTCAACCAGGGATTTCATCAGAGAAGTAAAGTCCTTACAGTGGCACTTATAAAAACTTTCAGTCTGGGCTTTAAACATATCAAAGTAAATGTAAAATTTTTTTATTTAATTAAATTTCGTTTGGTTATATTATACTGTATTACATTTAATTGATTTATTTTCTTAAAAATACTGTTTTTACATTCATAGCATTCATTTCAGAGCTTTAAATATAATAATATTATATTACTTATGTCAATTTTGAGAGGGGCCTGGAACATAACTCATTGACTTACATAATATAATTCAATTTATTTTACATCTGATTTTTTTGCAACAGTTCCTTTAGGAATGGAACCCTATTGTAAACTGAGAGCTAGCTGTATTCAGTAGAGGGCAGTCACACTCAAAATGTCTCCACTTTCTGCCTCATAGACAGAAAGTGGATAATGTGGTGTTTTCTGTGGGTATTGTTTTTCTGAATCAACTCAGTTAGCATTCTTTTACTGTCCAACTTCAAACTCACAGAAAAAACTCACTTTTCTTCTTCATTTATCCCTTCCATTTCTGTTTTCTGGAGCAACCTTCCTTCATATGTATTTCCTGAAATTATAATTTACAGAAATCCAAATCTGATGTCAGCAAGTACGTTCTGTGTTTTCAGCCTTCAACTCACACATGGTACTAAGTGATATAGGTTCTAATATCTTTTGTGTTTGGTGGTTTCCATTAAAAAAAATAATAATTATGGCTGTGTGTTTACTTACCTCTTTTTCTGCATTCTTTTAATATGATTGGATAGATCCATCAGCTGGATGCCTTATTTACTTTTAGTTTCAGCAATTTCTCTTTTACTTTCTTCTCAGTTACCACAAAATCATATAGCCTCAGTTATATGATTTTGTGGATAACTGCATCCCTACAATTTTCTTTACAGGTAAAATGTAAATACAAAATATTTATTTGATTTTACAGCAACCCGAACAGGATCATCAATAGTTATGTCATTCATCTAGTAGGCCAGTGTAGTTAATTCCTTTCCTTTTATGTTAACATAAGCAGAGAATTCTTTGCTACTTTTCTTTTCATTGTTAACCAAAGACTTCTTTTAATCTGCCTTAGCTTAATCCCCTTAGTGGCTTCATTGCAGATTAGTTCGTGCTTACTCTAGGTTTCTGTGTACCCTGCTAATTTATAAACCGCCCTGCCATTATTCTCTGCCATTACTCTCATCAGTTAACATTAGCATTAGTAGATGCACATGATGCAAGAAAACACACCTATACAGCATCAGCCAAAAAAAAAAAAAAAAAACTACCCATTTCACAAAACCATTCACTCCAAAAGACTGTTTAGTTCTTCCTTGAATCAATCTTCCTTGGATCAACTTCCACAACAAGAGAGGAAGTTTGTTCCAGCAATCAAAGACTTCTTTTAATCTGCCTTAGCTTAATCCCCTTAGTCACTTCATTGCAGATTAGTTCATGCTTACTCTAGGTTTCTGTGTACCCTGCTAATTTATAAACCGCCCTGCCATTATTCTCTGCCATTACTCTCATCAGTTAACATTAGCATTAGTAGACGCATATGATGCAAGAAAACACACCTATACAGCATCAGCCAAAAAAAAAAAAAAAAAACTACCCATTTCACCCAACCATTCACTCCAAAAGACTGTCTAGTTCTTCCTTGAATCAATCTTCCTTGGATCAACTTCCACAACAAGAGAGGAAGTTTGTTCCAGCAATCAACCGCCCACTGGCTAAAAGCACATTTCCGCACATCTCTTTTGCAACTGTCTTTCCTCAGTTTGCATTTATGTTCCCTCAGGTGCATAATCTGAACAAGAGGAAGAAGGCCATCAGCATTGAGCTTGCTCAAGCCATTCAAGGCCTTATATACCTCAATCAGATCTCCTCGTAGGTGCCTAATCTCCAGATGCTGCAATTTACAGAACTTAAGCCTTTCTTGGGGATCTCCCCTGAATAAAGAGATGCTCTCATAACAATGGCTTAGTGTTTGATGCTTCTTTTAATATAAATGGATAGATCCCATCCACCCCAGTGCCTTTCTTATGTTTAACTTCAACAATTTATCCTCCACTTTGCTCTCAGTTATTACAAAATCCTTTAGCTCCCTGTTAGAGATTGATAAATGTCTAGCATACCCCTCCATAAATAACTCCTCATGCGTTAATGTAGATGCAAAATGCTCATTCAGTTTTTCAGCTACCTGAGTAGGATCGTCAACGGTCGAACCATCAGCATCAAGTGGACCAATCTGATTCAATGCCTTCCTTCTTGAGTTGATATAAGTAAAGAAGTCTTTGCTGTTTTTCTTTGATTCATTTGTCAAATATTTCTCGTAATCTGCCTTCACTTACCTAACCTCCTTTGTGACTTTATTACAGACTAGCTGTAATCTACCATAGGTTTCTGTGTCGTCTGACAATTTATATGCATCCAATGCATTTTTCTTCTCTGCCACAAGTCTCATTAGTTCATCTGACATCCATTTAGGCCCAAAGAAGCACTGCAGGATCATCTAGACAGGAAGACAGGACTTCAGTTATAGCTTGGACACAGCATGGTTTTGTTAAGGGAAATTCTTGCCTGCCCAATTTGATTGGATACTATGATGTGGTCACAAAGGAACTGGATGCAGGGAATAACTTTGATATCATATATTTGGATCTTAGAAAGACTTTTGATACCGTTGCACATGGAAGACTGCTGAACAAATTGGAGCATTGTGGTATTGGAAGCAAATTGCTGCTATGGATAAAGGGACGGTTGAATGGGAGAAGACAGAGAGTGGTAATCAATGGACACTACTCTTCTGGACTAATGTTATTAGTGGAGTCCTTCAGGGTTCATGTTGGGTCAGTTGTTGTTTTCTGTATTTATAAATGATATTGATGATGGTATATCAAGCTTAATGTCCAAGTTTGCAGACGATACGAAGGTTGGCATGGTTCTTAAGGACACTAATGACAGTACGCTGCTGCAACAGAATCTAGAAAAGTTGAGCAGATTGGCTGAGAGGTGGCAAATGAAGTTTAACATTGACAAATGTAAAGTACTACATATGGGAAGCAGTAACCCCAGAGTAACGTATCAACTCTGTGGTACTACACTGACAGTGGTAGAGAACGAAAAGGACCTCAGGGTAATTGTGCAGGCAGATATGAAGTTTTCTGAGCAGTGCAGATGGTCTGCAAGAGTAGCTCATGGTGTCTTGTCAATGATATAGAGGAATTTTTCTAGCAGGGATAAGGAGCTGATTATACCCTTGTATAAGGCAAAGGTCAGCCCACACCTTTAGTACTGTATACAGGTCTGTAGGCCTCATTTTAAGAAGGATGTAGAGCTGTTGGAACGAGTACAGAGAAGGGCAATAAGATTAGTGAATGGAACAAAGTGTTGCTCTTACAAAGAAAGGCTTAAATTTTGCAAATTACAGTGTCTGGAGACTAGGCACCTCCAAGGTGATCTAATTGAGGTGTATAAAGCCTTGAATGGTTTGAGCATGCTCAATGCTGATGGGATTCTTCCTCTTGCTCAGAATAATCACCTGAGAGGGCATAAATTCAAATTGAGGAAAGACAGATGTAGGATAGATGCGTGCAAGTTTGCATTTAGCCAGTGGGTAATTGGTTGGTGGAACAGACTTCCATCCTTTGTTGTGGAAATTGACAGCTTAAATAAATTTAAGGCTGAGCTGGACAGGTATTTGGAACTAATGGAGGGGTGAAATGGGAGCATTTTTTTTTTTTTTTTTTTTTGGCTCATGCTGCATAAGCTTGCTTTCTTGCATCATATGCCTCTACTAATGCTAATGCTAAACCTTGAACAATATTTCTTAGTTGGCCTAGTAGCGTCCAAGATTAATTTCTTGAATGCTTCCCATATAGAATTTGTTATTGGTAATGTCATCAGTTGATTCCACTGTATGGAATTTTTCACTGTTTTCCAAAAAACGATATGCAAAATAATATTTCCAACCAAAAAAGGTCATGTGAGAATTTGCATCAAAATCTAAAGATGTCCTATGTTATGTTATATGGCATTTCTTCCTGACCCCCTAACAGAAGCAGCTGTGATGGGTGGTGGGCGGGGGGGAGTTATTTATGCAGACAATAAGGGCTCTTCACTGTTACCTCATGTTTTAGATTTCCAGTGGCTTTGTGCCAGGACACTGCTTCTAAAAATGCAAACATTCTTCAAATAGGCCTTTGGGGTTGGGTATATTCATACTATGATTTTTTAGTGTTTCTCACCAACCATTGAAGTAAAAGACAAAACATTGCCAATTGTCATTGATGATGAGGCCCTTTGATTGGTTCATTTTGCTCAGGGGATTGCAGAAACAATATTACTCTGTTTTAAAATATTGTTGCAGTGGAAATTTCTTCCATAGCCCTTCCCATATATGCACTGCTCGATCTGAGACCACATTACCATGCATTATGTCTATCAGGTGTCTTTTGATATGTTAAACAAGGTTCTAATTGCTCTTATATCCATCTATCAAGCATCTCCAGCATCTGATTTTGTATAACAAGAACTTCCTATGTAGAGAGGTTTATAGTCTATTAAAAGCATCTTTAGTCTATTATCTTGACAGGCATATAGCTATACAGAAATCACAGCATGGATTTGTTAAGGGGAGATCTTTTCTGACAAATCTGATGCTACTAAGGTGCGGTAAAAAAAGAACTAGATGCAAAAAATAATTTTGACATGATATACTTAGATTTCAGTAAGGCTTTTACCACTGTTTCATATGAAAGACTGCTATATAAATTGGAACAGTGTGACATTGGGAGAAAATTACTGCTGTGAACAAAGGGATGGTCAAGTGGTAGAAGACAGAGGGTGATTATAAATGGATATTGCTTCTCTTGGACTAATGTTGTCAATTGAGTTCCTCATACTTCTGTGCCGAGCCCCTTACTGATTTTAATATTTATTAATGATATTGATGAAGGCATATCAAAACTTATTGTCTAAGTTTTGAGATGATACAAAGTTTGTATCATCTCAATTTTGGCAGGGTGGTTAATGACAGGAATCAAAGCATACTAATCCTGTAACCCAGAAAAATTAGGCAGATGGGCTGAGAAGTGGCAATTGAGGTTTAACATTAATAAATACAAGGTACTGCATATGAGCAGCAGTAATCCTAGAATAACATACCAATTGGGCAGTATCACATTCATCATGTGGAGAATGAAAGGGCTCTAGGGACGTATGTCTTACAAGGAGTTCACAGTTCTCAGAGCATTAAAGACAATCTAATAGGAGAGCTCATAGAGCTCTCCTATTAGATTGTCTGTTAGCTTCCTGTCTATGATATACAGAAATTTTGCTAGCAGTGACAAATGTGATTTATCCCACTGTGTACATCAATGGTCCAGCCATATCTTTAGTACTGCATACAGTTCTGTAAGCTTTATTTTTAGAAGGATGTGAATCTGTTGGAACAGGTGTAGAGAAGAGCAACAAGAGTAGCGAAGGACACAAAAAGAATTCTTACCTTGAAAGATTTCGGTTCTGCAAATTGTAGGCACCTGCAAGGATACCTGATTGAAGTGTTTAAAGCTTTAAATGGATTGAGTAAACTAAATGCTGATAGCATTCTGACTCTTTCTCAGACATGTAAATAAGAGTGCATAATGTGATATAAACTTAAATGGAAATTGATGGTTATATAAAAATTGGCTTTGATTCAGACAGTAATTGACTGTTGGAACAAATTTCCATCTGGTATTGTGGAGGAGGTGATAGTCTGAATAAATTTAAAGAGAATAAGAATGGATTTTATTTCTGTTTGTTGATGCTGTATAAGTTTGCCTCCATGCATTGCTTGCCATTACTAATACTAATACTAAAATTTTTTAACCTCTCAATCAGCCTTTCTAAGAAGAACATCTACAGATTGCTTACAAAATTGTTCCTTTTATGCATGATTTCTTCTTGGACCACGTCAGTATTCCCTTTGGTTACTTCATATAAAGATTCTGGAGTTATCTATAATACAATATTGAATATTTCTCAATGCTGCCATCACCTTACAAAAAAATTTACCAAAACCACCAGGTTTTTGGCACACATACCTTTTTATATTTTACGTAAGCCCTTCTTGTCATTAGATTGACTGTATCAGGGCAGGGCAAGTTGCTGTATATATTCTTGGAAATAAACTGATTGATTGATTGATTTACATCCATTATGTATGACATCTTATAATTCGTAATAGAATTTTATATAATGCATTTCATTGCCATGTCCAAATCATGTTTACAAGCAGATGATTTTAGTCGATGGAACAGCAGCTAATTTTTCCAAGTATTTTGATAGCTAACATCACAAAAACTAAATTTGGTTCGAACATGCTACTAAATATGTAGTGGTAATTAATGAAGCTGAATTTTTATTTTCTTGTTATAGAGAATTAGTCTGTTTTTTGTTGTATCTGAACTGCAAGAGGCAGTCTTGGAATTTGCACATGGAACTACTAGTTGATTTCTTTAATTCATTTTGTACCATGTTCGCAAAACCTAGGAATAGTGTAGCATTATTATACTCTTATCTGTTAGTTTGTGTCATAATTTTAAATGAAATTTATGGTAGAATCATGACTTAAACAAAAACAACAAAGCAAAAAAAGCTCAAAGTAGTGGGAATGCTTAGAAGAGGACAGAACTGTTCTGCATATGGTACTGTTCTGCATATGGTACAAAGAATTACATTTGTTGTGCTACTTGTTGCTTTTTTTTTGCACAGTTATTTGTAAGAGCACACCATTTAGAGCTTCTAAATGATGTATTTCTGGGTTCATGATATGAACAGACAGTGTGATGAGATTAAGTGCCAATCAACATTTGGGCAGGCTTATATGGGGCATTGAGGAACAGGGTTGATACTCTCAAAGAAATTTAAAAGAGGGACCCCATCAACCATTCCACCACCCAGCACAATGCTGGAGATTATAGTCATGCATCACACAATACAACAGAATTTCGCACAGCAGAAAATGCTGGTCCCACAGGAAGTAGCTATTGTTGGTGACTCTTGTCAGGAAAATGGGAAATATATTTTGTAAAAATGATTGGTGGAATAAGAAGACCAGGGTGCTACCAGTGACAAAAGTTGATGACATTGTAGAGTAGTTATATTTTAAGGGTACAAAAGTTGATGACATTGCAGTGTAGTTATCTTTTAAGGGAACAATGGTAATATTGTTGTACACATTGGTAATAATGATATTAAGAGTAGAAGGTCAAGGAGTTGCTTAACAATGTTGTAAAAACAATCAAAAGAAAGGATTCAGTTTGAAAGTGTCTGTAATACTGACTGGACATAACAGCAAAGAGAATATGATGACTGTCAGTTCAGCCCCTGAAGAGACTGTGCAAGGCTTATGATAGAATTTTTCTCAGAATAGTCTGTGCCTTGTTGACAAGAGAGACTGTTTTATTCACTTACAGTAAATAGGAGTGCATGAATATTCACTAATACTATTGATACAGTTTTAAATGGGTTTGAAAATTGCTTATGCACAGACTAATAGATTAACAGCAGCTGCAGGTGGAGGTCAAAATTATTCTTGTACCGCTTCTTTCGGGGCATGTAACAATGCTGTACTCACTACCTTGGACTTTTTAATCCTTAACACCTGGAATGCAAGGTGTTGAGGATTACAGGGCCTACCGAAGGTTCTCATGGAACAAGTATATACATGGGCTGTGTTAGGGTTACTTAGTAGCCCTAACACAGCCCATGTTAGAGTAAAAACAGCAAAGTGTATTCTTACATGTATATTAATATTAAGAATATAGCAAACTTCATTAATTTGAAGTACTAGTTAAGTCATCAAATGTGAACATTGTAGAGATATTGGAGATATGGTACCACTCAAATAGGATGCAGAATTTGAATGAGGCGAGTGCACTGTATACAAAAAGGCATTTTTTAAATTTATTTATTATACTAGGCAATCCACCAGTACAAAATGGGTAAACAGGACAGGACAGAAGGGAATGGGGAATTTATGCTCTTGGTTAAGAAGCCCAGCCCATAGGATTTAATGAAGTGCACCTATTTCACATGAGTGGACAGTGGAATGTTGAGAGTAGTAGTAGTGGCATGTGATGCAAGAAAGCAAGTGTATGAGCTTATGCAGTATCAGCCAAAAAAAAAAAAAAAATTTACAAAGCAATTCCCTCTAAATGTTTGTCCAGTTCCTCCTTAAATTTATTTACCCTATCAACTTCTACGACAGATGGAAGTTTGTTGCAGCAATTAACCACCCGCTGGCTAAAGGCAAATTTCCACACATCTATTCTACATCTGTCTTTCCTCAATTTGAATTTATGCCCCCTTAGGTTCATAATTTGAACAAGAGGAAGAATCCCATCAGAATTCAGTGTGCTCAACCCATTCAAGGCCTTATACACAATCAGATCACTGCACAGGTGCCTAGTCTCTAGCCGCTGCAATTTGCAGGACTTAAGCCTCTCTTGGTAAGAGGATCCCTTCATTCCCCTCACCAATCTTGTTGCCTTTCTCTGCACACGCTCAAGCAAATCTACATCCTTCCTAAAATGAGGCCTCCAGACCTGTACGCAGTACTCAAGACATGGCCTAACCATTGCCTTATACAGAAGGACAATCGCCTCCTTTTCCTTGCTAGCAAAATTCCTGTATATCATTGACAAAACCCCATGACCTGCCCTGGCAGCGTGTCTGCATTGCTCAGAAAACTTCATATCTGACTGCACAATTACTCCCAACTCTTTTTCATTTTCTACCACCTTAAGTGTAGTACCACACAGTTGGTACGTTTCTCTGGGGTTACTTCTACCCATATGCAGTACTTTGCATTTGTTAGTGTTAAACTTCAGTTGCCACTTCTCAGCCCAACTGCCCAAATTTTCTAGATCCTGTTGCAGTAGCACACTGCCATTACTGTCAATAACAACCCTGCCAACCTTTGTATCATCTGCAAACTAAGCCTGATATACCTTCATCAATATCATTGATAAATATACAAAACAACAGTGGACCCAACACCGGACCCTGTAGGACTCCGCTAATAACATTAGTCCACAAAGAGCAGCACCCATTGACTCAACCACTCAACCATCCTTTTATCCACTGTGATTGGTATAACAAACAGCTGTAGAACAAATAATGTAATTTGAATGTCTAATTACATTATTTGTCTCAGAATGTCTTATAATGTAAATTATAAGACATTCTGAGGTAAATGGTAAATCAGAATGTCTTATAATGGGAGATTTAATTTTTCAGATTGTACTGATACTTAAAAATGTAACTAGGTAAAGGGAAGGGATTTTTCTTTCATAAAAGGTGATTAAAATTATCTTAGACAGTTTATAAATTCTTTTCAATGGGACCAGTTGATGTTGCTTACCAACTGCATGTATTAAAATTTGCTTTCAGCCAGTGGGTAGTTGATCATTGGAGCAAACTTCCATCCTGTGTTGTGGAAATGGTTAGTTTGAATAAATTTAAGGAAGAATTAGACCAATGCAGAGATGATGTGGGAAGTTTTTCTCTCCCCTCCTGCTTTTGGCTGATGCTATATAAGTTTGCTTCCTTGCATCATTTTCCTCTTCTAATACAACTGTATTTTCATTGTCAAAGCATTTTGAGAATAGTTAGGCATGTAGCAGGAAATAAATTGTAAAGTGCACTCATAACTATTTGTCATTAAGTTATTTTAAATGAGGGCTTTATTCTGGGTTAGATGATTATTCTCAAGCACTGATAGAATGTGTTTGTGAGCTTTTGAATAGAGCAATGAATGGATTAGTGGAACTTTGAATACTTTATGCCAGATGTTTGCCACTTGGTAAAACTGTTCAGCTAATACCACTATGGTTTTTTGCAATTTTTATGTTTAAACAGATGCAGGACACAATGATTGGTTCACTATCAGCTCTGTGGTTGCAAACATTGTTATGGAGGATTTTTAGTGAATTCCTTGTTAGTATTCATGTATGCCTAGTGGATTCTATTTTTGCTGTCTCGCAGTGAAGATGAGTTGTGAATGCTTTTAATTCTTTGTTGTCCTGCATTTATTTTATCCTCTGTGATGGTTGTGGATGATGCCCTACCATTTTTGGATGTGCTGATATAGAAATGGCCTGTGCAATAATATCTGTTTACAGGAAACCAATATACATCAGTTTACATATGATTTTTTGACCTATCTGTCAGCACAAAAGGATAGTACATCTAGGGGATTTTGTGGTACAGGGTGTAGTTCCATTGTCTTGCTTTTGGAGGAGAGGCAAGTTGAAATAACACAAGGACAACAACCCCAAATGTAGCTGCCCTCCAATTTCATTAGATAAATTTAATAGAGAATGGGGAAGTCAGAACCAATAATGGGAATTTTCCCTATTCTTATTCTTATTATTACTAGCCATATAAGGCAAGGAAGCCTGAGGCTTATGCTGCACCAGCTAAAATAAATTTCCGAGTTACCCTGTGTGTGTGTGAGAGAGAGAGAGAGAGAGAGAGAGAGAGAGAGAGAGTCAGAAGTAGAAGGGAATCGCTAAGAAAGGTAAGAATGATGATATCCAGCTCAGGACCCTGGGTGTGCCAAGCCCATACTCACCAGATGTGAGCCCTTCTAGTTACTAAACCATACATTCCCTCAGCATGAATTGTTGAGGAGGCTTCCATCTGCAGTGGGTTGATAATGGCTGCACTTTTTTTTACATTCCTACCTATCCCTGCATTATTGAACAGATTTCTAAAATTTTCAGAAAACTAAATGTATGCTGTATGCAGATTCCACAGTGCTGCCAAAAATTAAAGCTGTTATTTCAGAATTTTTAAGGAGTGGATTTATGTTTATGTGGTTCAGTACCTGTATTTTGAAGCATGTTGTGATGTTGAGACAGAATAGTAGATCACCTTGAAAGGCATTGTACTGCTAAGGATAGGAAGCTAATAATTGGAGAACTGCTCAGAGAGCAAAACATTGACTCTATTCTAAAGATGAAATGATTATAGACAGCGCACATCAATTTTTGCAGCTCTAGATACTGAGCATGCTTTAAATGTGGTACACATTAGCATTAGTAGAGGCATGTGATCCAAGAAAACAAGCTTATATAGCATCAGCGAAAAAAAAACACCTTCCACTTTCACCCATCCATTCACTCCAAATGCTTGTTTTGTTCTGCCTTGAACTTGTTTAAGTTCCTGACCTCCACCACAACAGATGGAAGTTTGTTCAAACTATCAACCACTTGCTGGCTAAAAGCAAAATTCTGTACATCTATTCTACACTAAGCTGTTCTTGGTAACAGAAACCCTTTGTTCCATTCACCAATCTTGTTGACCTTCTCTGTACTCATTCCAACAGCTCTACATCCTTCCTAAAATGAGGTCTGCAGACCTATATGCAGTACTCAAGCTGTGATTTGATCATTGTCATTGTCTTATCCCTGCTAGCAAAATTCCTGTATATCACTTACAAGTCCCCATTAGCTGCTCTGGCAGCCTGTCTGCACTGCTCACATATTTATTCTGATTGTGGTACACATTCATCCATTCTTTAACTTTGTTAGTATTAGAAGCGGCAACACCAGGTGTGAGGTTGTTTCAATAATTAACTGTCTGCTGGCTCAAGACAAATTTCTGCAATAATCTGTCCTCAATTTGAATTTCTGTCCCCTCATGTGCATTATCTGAACAAGAGAAAAACTCCATCCACATAGAGCTTACTCAATCTGTTCAAAACCTTAAACACCTCAATCAAATCTCCTCACAGGTGCATAGTCTCCAGATACTGCAATTTGAAGAGCTGAAGTATTTTTTGGTCAGAGTACCTTTTGTTCCCTTTAATCATCTCATTGTTCTTCTTTGCTTCTATTCCAGTGGATTCACATCCTTCCTGTAATGAGATTTCTAGACTTATATGCACTACTCAAGATTTAGCCTAACCATTGCCTTATACAGTGACGTAATCACCTCCTTATCACTTCTGGCAAAATTCCTGTATATCATTGACCCCAAAACCCCATGAGCTGCCCTAGCAGCCCTTATGAACCACTTAGAGAACTTCATATCTGACTGCACCATTACCCCAAAGTCTTTTTCATTCTCCACTACCCTGAGCTACAACACAATTGATATGTTAATCTGGGATTAGCATTAGTAGAGACATAAAAACCCCTTCCCATTTCACCCATTCATTCGCTCCAAATATTTGTATAGTTCTGCCTTGAACATATTTAAGTTGCTCTCCATTATAACCGATGGAAGTTTGTTTCAACTATCAACCAACGCTTGGCTAAAGGCGAATTTCTGCACATCTATTCTACAATTGTCTTTCCTTAATTTGAATTTATATCCCCTCATGTTTGTAATCTGAGCAAGAGAAAGAATCCCATTAGCATTGATTTTGCTCAATCCATTCAAGGCCTTATAAACCTCAAAAATAGTACCTCGCAGGTGTCAAGTCTCCAGACACTGTAATTTGCAAAATTTAAGCCTTTCTTCGTAAGAACAACCCATTGTTCCTTTCACTAATCTTGTTGCCTTTCTCTGTACTTGTTCGAGCAGCTCTACATCCTTCCTAAAATGAGGCCTCCAGACCTGTATAGAGTACTCAAGGTGTGGCCTGCCCATTACCTTATACAAGGGATATATAATCACCTTATCCCTGCTAAAAAAATTCCTGTGTATCATTGACAAGACACCATGAGCTACTCTTGCTGACCATCTGCACTGCTCAGAAAACTTCATATCTGATTGCACAATTATCCCTGGGTCCTTTTCATTCTCTACCACCCTGAGTGTAGTACCACACGGTTGATACATTACTCTGGGGTTACTGCTACCCATATGCAGTACTTTACATTTGCCAATGTTAAACTTCAGCTGCCACCTCTCAACCCATCTGCTCAACTTTTCCAGATCCTGTTGCAGTAGCGTACTATCATTACTGTCATTAACAACCTGCCAACCTTCATATCATCTGCAAACTTAGACATTAACCCTGATATACCTTCATCAATATCATTGATAAATACCAAAAACAACAATGGGCCTAACACCGAACCCTGGGGAACTCCACTAATAACATTAGTCCTTGAAGAACAGTGTCCATTGATAACTACTCTCTGTCTTCTCCCACTCAACCATCCTTTAATCCATTGCAGCAACTAGCCCTTAATGCCATACTGCTCCAATTTGTACAGTAGTCTGTGGTGTTACTGCTGTCCATGTGCAGTACCTTGCACTTGTCAATGTTAAACTTCAACTGCTATTTCTCAACCCATCGACCCAGTTTTCTTAGATCTTGTTGCTGTAGCTCACACTGATGACTGTTGTTGACCACCCTGCCAATCTTTGTATTATCTGCAAACTTAGACATTAAGCCTGATATGCCTTCAACAGTAACATTGATAAATATTGAAAATCACAATGGGTCCACTACTGAACCCTGGGGAACTCCACTAATAACAATATTCTATAAAGAGCCGAGCCCATTGATAACCACTCTCTGTCTTATTCCACCTAACCATCCCTTTATCCATAGCAGTAACTTGCCCTTAAAGCCACATTGCCCCAGTTTTTTTGTACAGCAATCTTGTATTTGCAACAGTATCAAAAGCCTTCCTGAAATCAAAGTTAAACAATGTCAAAATTATTTTTTGCATCCAGTTCCTTGGTCACTGCATTGTTGTAACCTATCAGATTGGTTAGACAATTATACTAAAATTGTCTAACCAACTAAAATTGGTTAGGCAATTTTAGTATAATTGCATGCCTTTCCAAATGGTCCTGCATTACTTCTTTAAGCAGTGATTCCATTATTTTCCCTGGAACAGACGTTAAATTAACAGGTCTGTAATTGCACATGTCGCCTTTTATTCCCCTCTTTATGAATTTTGTATTATATACTTCTCTGGGCCATAGGGACCCCCCCCCCTTCAAATCCAAGGATGCTCTTGTAATTATGGCTAAGGGTTTGTTTGCCTGCAATGCTTACCCACACAGATGTCTATTTTATGTCTCTCCTTGACAATTTCTCCTCCACTTTCTTTTCAGTTAACACAAAATCATTTAGCTCTCGTCAGAGTTTGATAAACTTCTGGCATCACTTTCCTTAAAGAATTTCTCATTTGTGAATGTAGAGGTGGCATACCTATTCAGTTTGTCCACAACCTGATTAGGGTCATCAACAGTTAACCCATAGACATCAAGTGGCCCAATGTGATTCAACCCCTTCCTTCTACTGTTAATATAAGCATAGAAGTCTTTGCTGTTTTTCTTTGACAGAGACTTTTCTTAATCTGCCTTAGCTTGCCTAACCTCCTTTGTGACTTGATTACTGACTAATTTATATCTACCATAACCTTCTGTATCACTGATAATTTATATGCATCCCATGCACTTTTCTTCTCTGCCACATGTCTCAATAGTTCATATGACATCAATTTAGGTCTAGGCCTTGAACAATTTCTTTGTTGGTCTGAAAAGCCCCCCCATTTAGAATTTGCTGTTGGTAACATCATCAGTGTTCCCACTGTGCACAATTTAAACAGTCTGAGACCTCTGTAATCACCCCAGGCACCTCCTTAGCCAGGTGGGAAGGAGCAGCAGTGCGTAGCACACGCTTCTTGATTAGACCGGGGTTCGAGCCTGTCACCACCAAATATGGAGGATGCGGAAAGGTCAGGGAATGACCACCGCATATCCCGGAGCAATATGGCTTTAGCTGCTAATGCTCCTAAAAACCAAATAACAAACAAACAAACTGTAATCACCCTTATGAAAGCAAAAGCCTTTCCCTTTAACGTTGACAGTAGTTATATCTTTAATTAAATTCCACATTAATACATTGTGATCGCTGACACCCAGTGGGTCTTTTATCAGCAGATTCTTAATGCATCAAAAATCACTGCTGATAAACAAGATCAAGAGTACTGCTTCCTCTTTATGCCCATCTAATATGCTGCTGTAGAAAACAGTCATCCAAGAAATCCACAAAACTCTTGCTAGTATGTGTGACCAACCCATGAATTCCAGTCAACATATGGAAAGTTAAAATCCTCCATTATGACCAATTCTGATTTGCTGGCCCACTCTAATTCCCTGTATAGCTGTTTGGTATACTCATCACAGTCACTAGGCCTGTAACACACACCTACTCAATTTTGTTTCCCCTGTGCTTACATCACACCAAACTGACTCAATGTTGCAGTCTTTACCCAAGTCAACTGGATGCACTGCCTTAGAGTTGATATTCTTCTTAAATAAGAGCATACCCCCAGGGGCTCACATCTGGTGAGTATGGGCTTGGCACACCCAGGGTCCTGAGCTCGATATCACCATTCTTCTCTTTCATGGTGATTCCCTTTTATTTCGCTCTCTCTCTCTCAGGGATAACTCAGAATTTTTTTTTTTTTTTTTTGGCTGGTGCAGCAAAAGCCTCAGGCTTCCTTGCACCATAACCCCTCCACCTCTTCTTCCTGTATATATTGTACACCCCAACTTCTAATTCAGCATCAGTTATGTCTGAATGACATCACATCTTCACTATTCCTACAATGCTTGCATTCAAAGACTTAATCAGTACTTCAAATTCATCAACTTTATTTACAATGCTCCTAGCAGTAGTGTATGTGTATGTATACATGCACATGTTCTTACTTTTAATTTCTTCAACACAGCCCATGTATTCATTTGTTCTATTATGACCCACAGCAGGTCTTGAAATCTCAGACACCTTGCTTTCCAGGCTGCTGCATGTACCGATAGTAGCAATTCAAGTAACACTTTCACCTCTGCCTTCAGGTCTAGTTAAACTATTAGTCTGTGTATTCCCCCTATCTAGCAGTTTTCTGCTAGATAGGGGGAATCTATCACTGTCTCCATAGCAACAAATATTCTTGCACTCCTATTCAAATGTAACCTATTCCTGCAAAAACAGTCTCTCCTGTTAATGCAGATCACATTAAGAAAAATTCTACCTCGTGAGCCTTGTATAATCTTTGCAGTGCCAAATTGATTGATAATGTTCTGAACATATATTCCCTCCTATTTTGTCGTGGCAGAATTGCAGACACTTTCAAATTCAGTCCTAACTTGAAACTTTTTGCCAACATTGCCCTGTACTTGTTAAGCAAGTCCTCAGGTCTCTTACTCTTAATGTTATTAGTGCTAGCATCTATAACAATATCACCTTAAAAGGTCATATCTGCTCTACAATATCATCTATTTTTGCCCCTGGCAGACATACCATGGTCCTATTGCACCTATCCTTTCCATATCCATATGGTACAACATATGTACCATTTCCCTGACAATAGAGTCCCCAACAATAACTAGCTCCTGTGGGACTAGCACATTCTGCCTTGAAGAATGCCGCTGTGTTGTCTGATTCACAAGAGTGATCTCTTACATTGAGTTTGGCATCTGAGAGCTTGATGGGCCCTCCATTTTAATTCCTTTGAGGCCATCTATCCTACTCTTCAAACTCTCATAAATGCCCATCAGAACGCTGAGTTGTTGCCTAAGTATTGCATCTTTAAGTAAATCCCACATCAGTACACACTAATTGCTGCCACTGGGGTCTTTTATCTGCAGATTCTTAATGCATGAAGAATTGCTACTGATAATATGATCGCAAGTTTGCTTTCTCTGGTTTCCTCTCTAACATACTAGCATAGGAAACAGTCATCCAGTAAATCCACAAAATCCTTGCTACTGTGTGAATGGCCAATTCACAAGTTCCAGTCTATATTCCTATTAGAAGGCATTCTGATTTACTGGCCCAATATATATATCTGTATAGTTGCTTGTTATTCTTCATGTGGGATAGACACTGGTACCATTATAGTATTCAACACCTACTAACCAGAAAAAGGCATGCAACTTTGTGGTATACATATGTCATGCCAGTATCAACTTGATATCTAGCTCCAGCAGAGGCAGGTCATCTTGAGGGTGCAAGGGGTGCACTCCACCCGGGTACCAACATTCAATGGGCACTGATGAAAACTTGAAACTTACATGCACATATGAAGAAAAATTTTAAATATGTCATATTTTTCTGAACATGAAACTGAACTTTTGTTGATGTGTGCATAATGCTTGTCCACTCTAAAATTTACTATATAAATTAACCCTTCAATACTTGTGTGAGATCCAGGTGGACTCCAGCTTTTTTACATGGCTGTACTTTGGTCAAAAAATTTCCAGAAACACTGTTCACAGTAACTTTCTAGAAAATTGAGTAGGACTCATTCGTTTATTCTATTTACGAATGGAATTTCGAGGAGGAGCTAATCCACTTAGGAAGATGACGCAGCTTGCTCTTGCCCTGGGTTTATATAAGACAAGCTAAGTTATGAGACTTCTATATAAACATAATTCATATTCTGTATTATGTATAAACATAATTCTGTATGTATAACCTTTACTTCATTGTTTCTTTTCTAATTAATTTTTAATTTATTCTTTTTATTAGTTGTGATTATGTTAATTTTGTTGTCAATAATTATAATTGTATTACTTTTGTTATTAATTATCATTATATGAATAAAAGTACAACAAAATATATAAATATTTTTGAGGGGGCACCAAAATGCAATTGGCACCTGGGTGGCATATTCCCTAGGAATGCCCCTGAGCTCCAGAGTGATTTTTTAAATTCACAGTGATAAAAAAAACTGTTTTATGTTTTTAGTCATTATTGTTATTATTTCTGTTGTGCATTATATAATTTTTGTGGATTCTATTTAATGTTATAATGAGTATTGATTTTTTTCATTAATTTGCCATTTTGGCAAAGAATAAAAAAGATTTTAATGGATTTGATTCTGCAAACAGAACATTTCTCTTGCTATAAAAGGAGTCAGTTATGTTTTCTCAGAATTTAATTTAAAGACCCTGAAGCTACATTCCATGTTTTTTCTGTGTATTTCTTGAAAGTTCTGGTAAAAGTTTTGCTAAATTCCAGAATGTATTTGATGATAATATGTGAATCAGTGGTTTGAGCTTGTTCCTCATTTTGGTGGGAAGGGAGTTCTTGTATTGCCTTGTCTAATATCTGCAAATCATAAGTGATATAAGATATTTTGATTCTGTTTTTTGTCTTATTCCTGTTTTCATTTTATTTATATTTATTTTGATAGCAGTGAAGCTGAGCATGTAGACAGATTCCTCTATTGAGATATTTTTCCTGTTGGAACCAATAAATTCAACTTGGCTCTTCTTTATTTTTTCCTTCATATTTTAAATGTCTAACATTAACTGTTAAATGGTATTAATGGCTATGTCTTTGGAACAACAGCTGTAGTTTAAATAGTGATTCTTGATAAAATATCATTATTAGTAAACTGTGCATGTTGTACCAAAATTAAAAGCACTTTGCATTGCCATTTTTAGTCTAGTGATGAAAAAACATGGAAAATGAATGGTAGATTAAAGACACAGAAAATAATCTCAATGATAAACTTTATATTTTTCTTATTTTATAGTAATTATGTTTTTTAGTAAGTAGTAAATATTATTTATCCAGCATTTTTATTATCTGGCATCTGCATAAAATAATTGACAGTAGCTTCAAGCAGGTCTTTAAACATAATAGAAAATTAGTAAACTATTCCTCAGGGAGCGTTTTTATTTATTTTTTTTTTTAGTGTAATGCTAAAATGTTTTTTTGACTATATTTCTTTCTTTGAAACGTAAATTACAGTAGCTTGTATTTTAATAAAGATGAATGTGTAGGTATATCATTGTTTTATTAATGTTTTTTATTACTGAAAATAAATAATGCTGAATTCTTTTTTTTTTTATTTATTGACATTTTATTTTCTTTGCTTGAGTTACGTGTTCCTCCTTTGTTTGTGTTTTCTAACATGGGTTTCCAGATAACAGAGCCCTGACTTCAATTCTCTTTGTTTGTCCCTTTTAATTTTTTCATGTAAGTATCTTTTTTTTTTGTTTTTGTTTATTTTGTTTATTTGTTTATTAAAGATGTCATAGTATTTTAATCTGTGCTGTTAATTAAACAACTATAGATACTCCATATTAAATATTATACTCAGATTATAAATTTCTAAATATCAATTTAATATAAAATTAATTCCATACAGCTATCAAAATTAGATTTTTTTAACATATCATTGTGTAATATGTTTCTAACAGTAATTATAGAAATTTATTAACAAAAATATAATAATATACAAAGAATTTTAGCAAATAAATTAAGAAATCAGTATAGAATGAATTTTTCATTTTTAACTGTAAGTAATAATAGTCTGAACAGAAAAGAAAAAAAAGGAAATGATTTATTTTAAAAAAATAAAAAATTTGCAAAAATCCTTAAAATATCTGCAATATATATGTTGAAATAAGCATGATTCCACTTTTTATTGCTAACTGAGATGACCAGTAGCTCAGTTGCCACCAGCTTTTTATATAGACAGTTATTAACATAAGTCAGATGCAAATGTCTCGCAGAAAAACGAACAAGTGACTTTATAATTAATTCCTTGTCATGGATTATTCATTTAATTGGCTAAGATATCATTTAAGGTTTCTTGCATATATTTAATGTCTACAATATAAATATATACAGCAGAAATATGATCAACCTCAAATACTTTACTGGGACATAAAAATGTATTCAGCTTACTTGTTATTAAAAGTTGTGCCACAACGTCATTGTAGTGCTTCTGTTTAATTGGATAAATAAGTATACAATAAAGTGATACTCATATAAATTATCTGGTAATATTAAGATATAAATTATCTGATACTCATAAAAATTAAAAAACAAACAAACAACTATAGCAGTGCAGCAGTACATGCATTTGAATTGGTCAAGATTCAGTCCACTAAATATAGTGACTGATAATATTCTTGTCAAATAATTAATCATAAATTCCTTTGATCTATTTATGCCACAATATAAAATGACATCAAATAAAACAACCTCAAAAAAAAAAAAAATAAAACAACCTTATTATGGACCTTAGATAAAATTTTGTCCAATCCCATGCAACTCTGCTGGATAACAGCCCAGAAGGGCTGTTAACCAGCAGAGTAGTGGACAGGTGGGACACTACTAACAGTTACCTCCACTCATTTAGTATTAGTATTTGGCTACATTATGCAAGTAAGCAAAGGTCGTACAACACCAGCCAAAAAAAAGATTTCAAAATGCCCATTTAATTGTCCATTCCTGCCAATAATTTACCCAAAGATACTTTGAATTTAGTCAAACTACTCTCTTCCTCAACACTAGGTGAAAGTTTATTACAACAGTCAAATATTCTTTGGCTAAATGCAAATTTCTGTACCCTGTTCTAAAACCATGTTCTTTTTTCAATTTGGATTTATATCCCACTGTGTGTGCCATCTGAAAAATAGGAAAGGTGCTATCAATTTAGTTTACTGGAGAGCAAGTAATCGGGAAAATATCACCCTTCTTCATCCTGAAAAGATTAGAAAAGTTGGCATGATTAATGAAATCTCTGAAAAGGTTGTGTTCTGGAGACTTTGTAATGGAAACATCATGTCCAAAACATGCCCAGCAAACTCTGAAAGTTACATTGATAGGGGAATACCTGTCATCATAACTCCCCCATAAAACTCAGTAGTCTTTGTGTGGTATAATATCAAAGAGGGGTCTGCTCTGCATTGAAAGAACAAGGTGTTACAACTCTGAAGTGAAAGTCAATGAAAGGACGGGAATCTCATTGAGTTCTCATCTTTACATTCAACACCCCCATTGCCTCCAAGTTCCATCAAGGCAGGTTACTTAAACTGCCTAGTAAGAACTTATATTTGAAATACTCTGAGGTGGTGTTTTAAATGCAAAAAGTACAGCAACTCACAAACAGCCTGTCATGGTAACCCTGACTGTGCTCAATGCAGTGTCCAAGACTAAACGAACAAGGAATGTTCGGCCCCAAAGCCAATTTGTACAGATTGCCAAGGAGAGAACTCTACATACTCTCTAGCATGCCGGTGGTGGAAGGAAAAGAAAGAAACCAAAAGCAATCTAAATGCATCCAAACAGTAAAATAGTGGCAGGCCCTATTTTACTGGAAAATATACTGTAGGGATGCAAATGGAGATCACAGTCATTTACTCACATCATGCATGCTACTTGCTAAGCTCAGAGAAACTCATACAGAAGGACTAATCAGCTGCCACTTCTATATCTTTACTTCCTAATGCTCCACCAGTAACAAAAAGTGATAGAGATAAAATTAAAAAACCTGAAGTACCTGTTATAGCACAGAAAAACATAGAGATTGAGGCAAAGGAGCCACCAGATAATTCATTCTTGGAACTCTTTGCTGAGGAAGAAATGTGTACAGAACAGCATCCATACTTCCCCAAAAAAAGATAAATCGAAGACTGAGAAAAGTAAGCCCTTAGCATTTTGGAAGCCAACCAGTGGATCTGCCAAGTCAAAATAATGGCTAAATTCCTACAGTGGAATTGTCATGGATTCTGGAGAAATACTGATGACATCAGGGCCCTACAAAAGCATGCTCCAGTTTGCTATTGCTTGCAGGAGACATTTGAAGGCAAATAAAAACCCTTCTTTTTATAATACTACTATCATACAAAAGGACAGAACTGGGGATGGAGGCACCTCCATAGCCAGGTGGGCAGGAGCAGCAGTGCGTAGCACACACTTCTTGATTAGACCGGGGTTCGAGCCCGTGACCACAGAGGATGCGGAAAGGTCAGGGAATGACCACTGCATATTCCTGGAACAATATGGCCTTAGTTACTAATGTTCCTAAAAACCAAATAACAACAACTGGGGATGGATCTACCCATGGAGGAGTTGCTATCCTTGTGGGCAGCCAAACCACATTTCAACCTGTTTTGCTTTCCACCAACACTTAGAAGCGGTAGCAGTTCACCTTATGATAAGCATTAAATTAGCAGTCTGTTCGATTTATTTGCCATTTGTATCTGTGGTAAGGTGTTTGACCTACCCATGGAGGAGTTGCTATCCTTGTGGGCAACCAAACCCCATTTTAACCTGTGCTGCTTTCCACCAACCTAGAAGCGTTCGGAATTCACCTTATGATAAGCTTTATATTAACAGTATTTTTGATTTATTTGCTGTCTCCAAGACAGAACTTGATGGTCTCCCTGTACAGCTGCCCATCACAGTCTCACTCCTCAACAATTTCACTTGACATAACACCCTGTGGGGGGGGGGGGGTATGATGGAAACCAATCCATCTCTTTCCATCAAAATTCCACCAATTTTGATGGAAAGAGATGTATCATAGAGCATTTGCTTACTAACAAATGACCTCTCTCATCTAAACATGGAAACTAACACCTTTTTACCATAAGTCTGCCCTTACGTCCTCTGCTATTATCTTTCTGCATGCCCCCCCTGCTCTCCTTCCTTCACTAACTCGGGAGGTGGAGGCGACCCTTTATGGAAGTGATCACTATACTGTAATAACTACCCTTCTTACGGGGAGACAGTGCCTTCCTTTTAGTTGCAGCAGTGGATTGATCAAGCTAACTGGAATGCCATTCGGCATCCATCTGTCAAAGTAAGGAGGCTATCAGTGAGGATTTGTAATTGCAGATGCATGGACAATGCTTCTGTGATGTATCTGCAATTACAAATCCGAAAGCATCTACTTAGCTTATACTAACTGCAGTTAAATACACCAACCCTATATGACCAAAACTTTAAGTTAAATTAAAATAAAATAAAATAAAACAGGTAAAATTTTGATGTAAAAATAAAAATGCTCTGAGTTAAAAGCAATAAAAATATACAGTAGATAATAAATAAAATACATAAGATTAAAAATATACAAGAAATATTAAAAAATTAAAAGTGATAAAATAACACTGTAGCTTTCAAAGGCAGCCACCTCCTTTATCAACAGTGGAACTTTAATGTCATAGCACATCCTTAAATAAAATCAGCAGGATCACGGCTCACAGCACGTGTTGCTGTACGATCAAGGGAATTATCCTTCGCATGTGCAGGGAGACCAGAAATGGCTCTGGAGCATGCTAGGCAGAACCATTCATCCTATCCAAGAATTAGTCCCAAAGAGGAGGTGAATATGGGTTCCCTGTCTCTATCATTGGTATTATGTTCTAAAGAACAGATACACTTGAGCCATTTCCATTGTCAGTAACTATGTGAATGATCAATGATGACAACATTGCCTGGAGAAATTTGATGGTTCTCCTCCCAGAAGTGCCCAGCCACAAGAAATTTCCCATAATCAGTTGTCTCTTTTGCTCTGGTATGTTCCCCCATAAAATCTTTAATCCACTCGCCACAATTCGGACATTTTCTCTTGTACATAATTTCACTTATACTCTCTACAGATACAGAATCTTTTACCTTTGATATGACTGTGTGCAGTTTCTATCCTGGTTGTTGTACACAGTGTGTCTGTAATATTCTCGAGATCTGTTCTTTTAAGCCTAGATAGTAGGGAAAGTATGTGGTAGCAGTTGGCAAGGATGCTGCTTTCCACTATGTTTAACTTCCCAAATCTGTTTGCCAAAATCTTCTGGGAATAGCCACACTTTTGGTGATATGTCTATCCCCAAATATGTCTCCTCCAGTCTATCCTCAGAGGTGCTGCAGTGGGACCCAGCCCTCTCCAGTAGGGAGAGGGCTGGGTCCCACTGCAGCATTACATTACATGATTTTTATGAATGTTCACTTGTGCCATGCTGTAATAATATTGTGCCTGGCACAAATGAGTTTCCTATGCACCTTTTGTTTTTGCTCAAGATCTGCAGATTTACTCATAAAATAAATCAGGTCAATGCTGAAAAAAATTCGTGAGCTAAGATTAAATTTGAAAGTGTTTGCAATTCTGCGCAGACACGATAGGAGGGAGTATATGATGAGAGCCTTGTCAATCAATTCTACCCTGGAGGGATTGTGCAAGGCTCATGGGGTAGGATGTTTTTCAGCATGGTCTGTGCTTGTTAATAGGAGAGACTGCTTATACAGGGATGGGATACAAATGGAAGGGGTGCAAGAGTGTTTGCTGATGCCACTGAGGCATCATTAGGTAGGTCGGAAAACTGCTATCTTGGGGGGGGGATTCACAGGCTAAAAGGTTAATAGTATTATTCTTATATTTTACTATGCAATGCACAGCAGAACAGAAATAAAAATAACAAGATGCAGTTAAAATAGGTTTAATGTCAAAATATGTACAGTAAACAGTAATACAAAAGACCTTTTTGGGCAGTACGTTGTCCTTCATCAGTTTTTTAACAGTTAATCTAAAAGTCTAGAAATACAGAACCTATTGTGCATGCAATGCCAGTGATGTATGGTGAACTGCATGTAGCAGCAGTTAGCTGTTAGAAGGCAAAGCTTGTGGCTGTGACGATGGTAACGTTGTGATTGCCAACATTTGTCAGTCATAAGGATGGTTGCTTTAGTAATAGGATGGACACAACAACCTCTGTTTCTGTTAAAGGAAGTATTAGAGCATGAGATGTGCAGTGATTCCAACTAGGCACGACACCGGTGATGGTGGGACCGATCAATAACCATGACATTGTGGTGTGGGTCAATGTTGTGTTGGGTTGACCAGAAGTGCTCAGTAATGGCCGAGTGTTCTATGGCTCTTTTGTGTTCTGAAACATGATTGCTGAGTCTTCTGCCAGTTTCCCCATGTTTGAGGACAACAGTCTATCACATGCCAATGTGTGCTGGCCAATTTACCAACTACTGGTCAGCACGCTGATGCAACTGATATTCAGGTGACATTCAAGTCAAGTGGACATAATTTCGACGAAGTCCGGACAGTCTATGACAGCCAAATCCTCTGCTTGTACCTTCGCGATGGTGAGACTGTTAGTAATCCTGGGTATAAGCTCCATGCACAAGCACAATGTGGGTGACCACCTAGGTATGAACCAACATAGCAATAGTATTAGTAATGGCCGCATGGTGCAAGAAAGCCTATGGCTTATGCTGCACCAGCCAAAAAATAAATAAATAAATAAAACAATGATAAAATAAAAAAATAAATAAATAATAATAATTAATAAAAGAAAAGGAAATTAAACCTATCATCCTATGCACTTCCCTCACCCAAAGGTACTATCCAGATGACCTTTGAATTTCCCCAAACTGTCAGCCTCTACCACACATGTAGGCAACCTATTCCAGTAATTTACAACTTGTTGGCAAAAATAAAACTTCCTGCAGTCCAATCTAAACATTTCCCCCCCGTAACTTGAATTTATGTCCCCTAGTTCTAGCATCACATCATTTATAATCTTGAAAATTTCGCCCTCATTCATTTTACTGATGTGTCTCAGAGCCTTAAACACCTCAATCAAATCTCCTCTAAGGTGTCTAGTTTCCAAACTCTGCAACCCACATATTCAAAGTCTTTCTTCATAAGGATACCCTTTTGCCGATCTCACCAGGCGAGTTACCCGTCTTTGCACCCTTTCAAGAAGCTCGATGTCTTTCTTTAGGTGCGGTCTCCATGCTTGAACACAGTATTCCAAGTGTGGTCTAACAAAAGCCTTATATAATGGAATTATCACATCCCTATCTCTACTTGCAAAAGTTCAATAGATCATTGATAGGACACCATGGGCCTTCCTTGCAACCTGTTTAAAATGCTCAGAGAATTTCATGCCTGACCATATCGTAACACCAAGTCCCTTTCCTCCAGTACTGGGTTTAGTTGAACTCCACCAAGTGAATAAGTTATTTTGGGATTACTGTTTCCCAGGTGTAATACCTTACACTTTGTTGGATTAAGGCATAGCTGCCATTTTTCTGACCATTCCTGAAGTCTATCTAGGTCTCTCTGAAGAAGCTCAGCTCGACAGTGATCATTAACTACTCTGCAAATTTAGACATCACGCCCTCTATCCCTTCATCAATGTCATTTATGAAAATTAAAAACAACAGTGGTCCTAATACTGATCCTTGGGGAACCCCACTTCTTACATAAATCCAATCTGAGCAATAGCCATTTATCACAACACTCTGCCTCCTACCCTGAAGCCATCCTGCTATCGATCTAAGGATTTTCCCAGTGATTCCAACCCATTCCAGCTTATAAAGCAACCGCTCATGTGGGACTGAGTCAAAAGCTTTGCTGAAATCTAAATAAACAATGTCGAAATTATTCCCTAAATCCAGCTCATGAGTGACCCTTTCAAAATAGCGAACCAGATTTGTTAAACATGATTTTCCCTTTACAAAACTATGCTGAGTATCCTTGAGAATTTCAATTCGATCCAAATGATCCTGAATTTCACCCTTGATCATTTCCTCCATGATTTTCCCTACCACTGAAGTCAGACTGACAGGTTGATAATGACAGGTCAGACTGACATGTTGATAGTCTCACTTCACTCTTAGAGCCACCCTTATGTATGAGAGATAAATTGGCACTTTTCCAATCCAAGGGGATCTCCCCAGAGTCTAGTGATGCTCGCATAATTAGACTCAATGGTTCAATGCACTCACTTGCCCCCTCCCTTAAGATTATAGGGTATATTCCATCAACTCCAGGAGCCTTACTGGCCTGTAGGCTCAAAGGTTTTTTCATTAAATAATCTTGCGAAATTTCAATATCATTAATTACATATTTTTCAACTTCGCTCCCACAATTTCCCATTGCCACAAAAGGTTTTTCATTTGTAAATATCGATGCAAAATAACTGTTGAGTTCATCTGCAACAGCAGCTGGTGTATTTAATACTGTCCCCTTTCCCTTACGTAAAAATCCGATCTGGTTTGTCCTTCTCTTCTTGGCATTTATATATGTGAAGAATTCCTTATCCCCCCTCTTTGCTCCATTTGCTAGTGATTTCTCATGAACTGCCTTTGCCTGTCGAACCTTTTCTGTGGCTCTATTACAGATCATCTTTTAGCTGTTATAGGCTTCAGTACTTTTTATTGCTCTGTAACCTTTTTTCTGCTCAAGTAATGTGGCAACTTCACTATTCATCCAACTTGGAACCCTCCTCGTGGAGTATGTTTTTAATGATAAATACACATTCAAGGCATCTGTGATTAATGTTTTAAAAGCATACCACAGTTCAATTGTATTCATTCTCTGTGCGATATCTACCCAGTTAATAGAGGCCATGTAGTACCTTAAGACATCGTAATTTTCTTTTCTGAAATTAAAACCCATTCCTTTGCCTTTTACTTCTGCTTCCACTCTCATCATCATCCACCGTAGAACTCCGTGATCACTTCCTGCTACTGGTTCCTCTACTGTCAGCCCTGTTATGTCATCTGATTCATGGGTGATGATGAGGTCTAGGATATTCTTTTCTCTAGTACTTTCCCTAACATTCTGATACAAATAACAGTCATCTAGGTGATTTAAAAATTTTGTTCCCCGTGTCGAGTTTCCTTCCCATTTACTCCAATCAATTAGAGGCAAATTGAAATCACCCATAATAAGACATTGACACTTACTTGCCAATTCCATTTGCATGTAGAGGCTTTCGCCATAATCTTCACAATCACCTGGTCTGTAGATTACTCCTGCTCGCATTATACCTTTGTTTCCAACTATCTCACACCATACAGATTCTATACTAGCATGTGAAACATCTGAATCCGGGAAAGCTATCATTGCACTCAGGCTGCTTTTGACAAGAAGCATTACCCCACCACCCCTTCTATCTTGATTCCCTCTGATGAGATATTCTGATGTGCTATAGCCACTCTGTTTGTCTGTATAGTTGTTCATTATATTTATCACATCATTTGGCTTATAACAGACTCCTGCTCTCATCTTTGCTTTTCCAGAGTTCATGTCACACCCAGTTCCAGCTTAACCATTACACAAAACATTCAAGTGTGTGGGCCCGTGGTTGACTGATCCTTGGCACAAAGTTGGTGTTAGTCATGTGTAACATGTGCAGCCACACTAGGTCTAGTACAATCAAATTTGTCCCTGTTATGTAGTGGAAATACAGGCATATAATGAGTTACATACAGACAGCACGGGTTAAATTTGTATTTCATTACAGTACCGTGTTTTGTTTTGTTTTTCTGATCAGAATACAAATGGATGAACGCTTTAGCAATATTGTTTACAATATCGATACCACTGGGTCAGCTTACTGTTCATATAAGAACTGTTGGATTGAGAAACTTTTCATTGCAAACTATCAATGACTTAAAAGTTTCCAACTAGTGAACAGGAAGAGACAGTTCTTTGCTCTTCAGAAAAACTCTATGTTAAATCAATTACAAACATCAAAAATAGATTTCTTTATTGTAAAAAAAGTTTAACGTTTACTTATTTCAAACTGATTGCAGCTTGCTAAGTGATTTTATGGCTCTGAAATAAAATTTTCACTTAGCCAATAAGTAAAGAATAAAATAGCTGTGCATCTGTATTTTCTTCATTATATGATGCAGTAAAAAGCAAAAGCTTAGAGGGAAAATTTAAAGTGATATGAAAAATTAGGAGGAAAAAAAAAAAAGTTGCTGTTTGCTGTGAGTTTCATTTGGCTACATCAGTGGCTCATAATTTGGATTGAATTCATTGGGAAGACATGATAAAAATGAAGGGGAAATCTCCAGTTTTTTTTGGGTTTTTTTGTTTGAATAATTACTGTAAATTACAGAATATTTTTATTAATTTAATTTTTGCAACAAAATTTGCATTGTTGCACATATATTTGTAAATTATGATAATATTTGGATTGCTTCTATGGGAAAAATTTTCCCAAGTGCTGTACAACGGATTTTAACAAACTTCTGTGACAACCCTTCTTACATTGGGGACTTCATATATATTTTTATTTCCATTATATAACACAGTTGCACTTAATGAATTTTTGTGCTTATGGAATTGATAAAATAGGGAACCAAATGGCAAGCCTCCATAGATTGTTTCACATTTGCAAAATTTCAAAAGAGGCAAAAATTCATAAATCTATATGTATATCATTTTCTAGATCTAGATGTATATTTGTCTAAATTATTTTTAAAAAATTCATAACATTGATGTTAATTTCAAAACTGTATTTAAATAAAACTGCACTGTGACCAGGAATATGGGATACCAGATCTGTAGACTGCCAAAAGATCTGAAACAGTTTATTTTTTTAATGCAGCAGAAATGTTACACCTAGAGTTTCCAGGTTTCCCTCCTCAGAAAAACTGGACAGCTATCAGTTGCACATGTCTACAGCTTCTAACTTGGTTTATTCACAACTTTCAGTTTCATGCATCAATTACTTCAGATTAAATTGTGTTGCTAGATAGCTTCCATAAAATTGGCTGACACCCACAAATAAAGTTTGGCACAAAGAAAAGATCTCATTGGAAGCTTAAAACATAATTGAACTAACTTGAAACTTTATTAAAATAATAATCTACAACTTATAATTTAAATTTGATTGTGCAGCATTTATCAAATTTTTTTATATAGAGAAAACATCTTTCACATCCAAATAATTGAGAGCCAGCCGGGCTAGCCAAGTGGGTAAAGTACCTGCCCGGCAACCCAAAGGTCGCGGGTTCGATTCCCGCCTCGGGTTTGGATCAAAGTACTGCAAAAACCTTGGGAGGTGCAATATGGCCACAGAAGCCGATGCGCCAACAACTACCAAATCAAAAAAAAAAAAATCAAAAATCCAAATAATTGAGAGGTATATTAAAAAATTTAGTACATAAAGCAACAATGGTTGCAAAATTTATAGAAACAAATTGAGCAAATAACCAGATTTACATGTCGATTTATTTACCAAACAGTAAGGCAAAATACTGGATTGTCCAGGTTAAAATCAAACATCTGGCAAACCCTAGTTACACCCACATATTAAATCAAAGCAGGTTGCCTTCATGTCTGTACTGGGCATTAGGAAAATCCTTAAAGAAGAGTTAGGAATTATTGGAAGCTGTATTGAATTTACATGGGAATGCTTAGATCCCACCCCCACCCCGGATGTATTTATATAAAAACATTATGAAGTTGTTTATGGAATATAAACAGCTTTATATTATAATCAGTTTTATATTATTTTTTCCCATTCCTCAAAGTGGCAAAAGATCTGTCACTGATTAGAAAAGTTTCTTTTTACTGTTTTCAGATAGAGAGAGACAGAGACTTCAGTTGGATTTAAAGATGAAAAAGTTAAATTCTTATACAACAAAAAACTGTAGAGTATAAAAATAGTACATGTGATGTTTAAAGAGCACATCTGGTTAGCCCTAAGTGCAACCCAAAACCATAAACTTCTTTGGATTCAAATCCCACCAATGAATGATGAGTAACTTTTATGGACTTATTTTTCACACTGTGACTGAATTAGTTGATCTTTTGTGATGGTAGATAGGTTTTGTTTTCTGCACAATCAGGTATTTTCATAAATTCCATGAAACCATTAATTATACCATATACACATGCCATGTTATGGTCCTATATGAGAGCTTGAAGGACAGGGTCGAAGGATCTAAATTGAGGGGCCCATCAAGCTCTCGGCTTCCCACGTCAACACCAGAGCTTGCACTTGATCATTAAGAAACACAGCGGCAAATCCCAAGGCAGAATGTGCTGGTCCTACAGGAACTAGTAGTTGTTGGTGACTCTATTATCAGGGAAACAGGGAACATGATATGTAAAAAGGATAGTTGGAACAGGACCAGGGTATGTCTACCAAGGGCAAAGGTTGATGACGTTGTAGAGCAGATATCATCTTTTAAGGACACAAACGGTGATATTGTGTAAACATTGGCACTAATGATATTAAGAGTAGGAGACCGGCAAAATTACTTAACAAGTACAGGTCACTGTTGAAAAAAAAAGCCATGAATTAGGGTTGAATTTGAAAGTGTCTGCAATTCTGCCCAGACACAATAGAAAGGAGTATATGATGAGCGCCGTGTTGATCAATTCGTCCCTGGATAGATTGTGCAAGGCTCAAGGGGTAGAATTTTTTTCAGCCTGGTCTGTACTTGTTAACAGGAGACACTGCTTCTACAGAGATGGGATAGACTTAAATAGAAAAGGTGCAAGAATATTTGCTGATGCTATCGAGGCAGTGTTAGGTGGGTTGGAAAACTGCTAGCTTGGGGGGTACAAGGACTAATAGATTAACAGTAACCACTGGCAGAGGTGAAAGTGATTCTTGCACTGCTTCTATTGGAATGAGCAGCAGCCTGGAAAACAAGATTTCAGAGACGGCTGGGAGTCATTGCAGTACAAGTAAACACATGGGTTGTGTTAGGGTAGCTAAGAATAGGAACAGGTGCATGTATACTTGCGTGTACACCAATGCTAGGAATTTGGTAAATAATTTTGATGAATTTGAGGTATTGCTCAAAAAATCAAAGGCAAATATTGTTGGGATATCAGAGACATGGTGTCACACAGATATAAGGAATGCAGAACTGGAATTTAGGGAGTACAATGTGTACTAGAAGGATAGACTGGATAGGAAAGGAGGAGAGGTTATGCTATTAGTTAAGAAACAAATAAGTACGAGGAAGTGAAGCCAGTCGACATCACTGGACTGTTCAGTGTCGAGTCAGTTTGGTGTGACATAAGCATTTGGAGTTCAAAATTGAGAGTAGGAGTGTGTTATAGGCCTAATGACTCTGATGAGTATAATAAGAAACTGTACAGGGAAATAGAGTGGGCCAGTAAATCAGAGAGTCTTATAATGGGGGATTTTAATTTCCCAGATATTGACTGGAATTTGTGGGATGGTCACTCACACACTAGCAAGGCGTTTGTGGATTTATTCGATGATTGTTTTCTACATCAGCATGTTCGCGAGGCAACTAGAGGGAGTAATACTCTTGATCTGATTATCAGTAGTCATTCTTCATGCATTAAAAATCTGCAGATAAAGGAACCACAAGGTGGCAGTGATCACAATGTGCTTTACTCAAAGAGGTAACTACCATCAGGAGTAAATGGAAGGGTTTTTGTTTTCGTAAAGGTGACTACGGTGGTCTGAGACAGTATTTAAATTCTATAGGGTGGGACCAACTGATGATGTTACCAACAGCAAATTCAAAATAGGAAGCATTCAAAGAATTTATCTTGGAAGCTACTAGGCTTTACATACCAACTAAGAAATATTGTTCAAGGTTTAGGCCAAAATGGATGTCAGATGAACGAATGAGACATATGGCAGAGAAGAAAAATGCATGGGATACATATAAATTAATGGGTGACATGGAAGCCTCTGATAGATATAAGCTGGTCTGTAAGCAAGTCACAAAGGAGATTAGGCAGGCAAAGGCAGATTATGAGAAATCCTTGCCAAAGGATGCAAAGAAAAACAACAAAGATATAAAATCTAGAAGGAAAGGGATGAATCAGATTGATCCACTGGATATTGATGGTTCAACTGTTGATGATCCTGCTCAGGTGGCTAACAAACTAAATGAGTATTTTGAATCTACATTAACCCATGAGGAACCGACCGGGCCAGCCGGGTGGGTAATGTGCCTGCCTGGCAACCCAAAGGTCAAAGGTTTGAATCCTGCCTCGGGCTTGGATCAGAGTAGAAAATGCAAAAAACCTTGGGAGGTGCAATATTGCCACAGAAGCCGATGTGCCAACAACTAACAAAAAAAAAAAAAAAAAAACCCACAAGGAGTTAGTTATTCAGGGAGGGGAATGCCAGAGGTGAGTTTCACTTTGGCAGTGAGCTAGGTGATTTTGTAATAACTCAAAGGAAAGTGGAGGAGAAATTGTTTAAGATAAACATAAAAAAGGCACATGGGTGGACGGGATCTATCCAGTTATATTAAAGGAGGCAGCAAAGGAAGTAAGCAAACCCTTAGTCATAATTATGAGAGCTTCTTTGGACTCAGGGGAGGTAATCATGGACTGGAGATGTGCAAATGTGACCCCAATTCACAAAGGAGGATCAAAGGGCAATACAAGTAATTATATATGAGGCGCCTCCGTAGCCAGGTGGGAAGGAGCAGCAGTGCATAGCACATGCTTCTTGATTAGACCGGGGTTCGAGCCCGTCGCCACCAAATATGGAGGATGCGGAAAGGTCAGGGAATGACCACCGCATATCCCGGAGCAATATGGCCTTAGTTGCTAATGCTCCTAAAAACCAAAAACAACAACAAGTAATTATAGACCTGTTAGTTTAACATCTGTTCCAGGAAAATTAATGGAAGCACTGGTTAAAGAAGCATTGCAGGATCATCTAGACAAGGCTTCAGTTATAGCTCGGACACAGCATGGTTTTGTTAAGGGAAAGTCTTGCATGACCAATTTGATTGGATACTATTATGTGGTCACAAAGGAACTGGATGCAGGGAATAACTTTGATATCATATATTTGGATCTTAGAAAGACTTTTGATACTGTTGCACTTGGACGACTGCTGAACAAATTGGAGCAGTGTGGCATTGGAGGCAAATTGCTGCTATGGATAAAGGGATAGTTGAAAGAAAGAAGACGGAGAGTGGGAATCAATGGACACTGCTCATTATGGTCTAATGTTATTAGTAGAGTCCCTCAGGGTTCAGTGTTGGGTTAATTGTTGTTTTCTGTATTTATAAATGATATTGATGATGGTATATCAAGCTTAATGTCCAAGTTTGCAGATGATGCAAAGGTTGGCAGGGTTGTCAAGGACACTACTGACACTATGCTGCTGCAGCAGGATCTGGAAAGGTTGGGCAGATGGGCTGAGAGGTGGCAAATGAAGTTTAACTTTGACAAATGTAAAGTACTACATATGGGATGCAGTAACCCCAGAGTGACGTATCAACTCTGTGGTACTACACTGACAGTGGTAGAAAACGAAAAAGACCTGGGGGTAATTGTGGAGGCAGATATGAAGTTTTCTGAGAAGTGCAGGTGGTCTGCAAAAGTAGCTTATAGTGTCTCGGCAATGATATACAGGAATTTTTCTAGCAGGACTAAGGAGGTGATTATCCCCTTGTATAAGGCAATGGTCAGGCCACATCTTGAGTACTGTATACAGGTCTGGAGGCCTCATTTTAAGAAGGATGTAGAGTTGTTAGAAAGAGTACAGAGAAGGGCAACAAGATTAGTGAATGGAACAAAGGGTTGCTCTTATGAAGAAAGGCTTAAATTTTGTAAATTAGTGTCTGGAGACTAGGCACCTGCAAGGTGATCTGATTGAGGTGTATAAAGCCTTGAATGGTTTGAGCATGCTCAATGCTGATGGGACTCTTCTTCTTGCTCAGAATAATCACCTGAGAGGGCATAAATTCAAATTGAGGAAAGACAGATGTGTGGAAGTTTCCCTTTAGCCAGCGGGTAGTTGGTTGGTAGAACAGACTTCCATCCTTTGTTGTGGAAGTTGACAGCCTAAATAAATTCAATGCCGAGCTAGACAGGTATTTGGAACGAACGGAGGGGTGAAATGGGAGGGGTTTTTTTTTTTTTTTTTGGCTGATGCTGCATAAGTTTGCTTACTTGCATCATATGTCTCTACTAATGCTAATATGTGATACCATACATTTCCTAGCAGATAATGACGTTAAGAATAATGCAGAACATCCTGAAACAGAACCAAGTAACCCAAATACATACCCTAAAACAGTGAAATACTCTTTATTCCATTGATTGTATTGTGAATAACTAAATCTTAGAATTTATATTATCACTGGAAAAAACTGCTTCACCAAAATGATGATGGAGATTTCAAAAAAGAAAGCTGAACTCATGCACTTTACTAAACCAAACCATGAGCAAGCAAAAATGAAAATGGCTTATTTATTCCGCAAGTGGTAAAGTATTCCATTTATATTGTAAGCTTTATGGAACTTAAATATTCTTTTAGGTGCATGGTGCACTGGCATATCAAGAACTGTAAATTAGTGAAATTGGTGAAATAATTTTGGTGACGGATTGTAGATTGTACTCCATTCAGGTTTAAGTGTCCATTATTTTTATTTCACTAATTTCCAAGCTTTGGAAAACCAAGAAATCATAGAGATGCTTTGTTTGTAGGATATAATGACTGGAGTAATGCTTAGCATTTTTTAAGACATAAAAGAACTTCTGACCATATTACTGCAGGAACTGTATTCTTCAATTGATGGACAAGTCAATATCAATTGAATAAACATTTAAAGAAAAAACTTGATGATGAGAAAAATTATTTGCAGAGAGCTCTTCTAAAGATAATTTATATCATTAAATTATTAAATTCCTTCCTGAAAATATCTTTCACTTTCACAGAAATGCAGAAAACATTGAAGATGTTTTTAGCCACAATGCATCATCTACTTGGAAAATTTTCAAGAACTTGGAAATTGGAAATGCATCTACTTGGAAAATTTGGAACAGCATGTTAAAATGATGGCAAACTGTGTGAAAAGTAAAGTTTCTTATTTAACAAAAACTGAAGAAATGATATAAATATATTAATATAAAAATATCAGAAAAATATCATGTATAATAAAAAAATAATAAATATTTCTCAATTATTGTTAACTCAATGCCTGATTATTCACATGAAGACTAACTCTGCTTGGTAACCATAATGATATATACTAAACTGAAGCCAGAGAACCAGCATTATCATTTTTAGGATTTATTGCTTCAGAAGAAAGGCACACTATAAAATATTTAGCTGAAACTATTTCAAAAGAACTAAAAGAAAAAGATATTGAATTATCAGACTGTGAGAAAGACCTGTGATGATGCTATGAGTAGAACACAAATTTTTCAATAGTATTAGTGTTTCCAATGAGATTAAACTTCAGTTGAGGACTTGAGTCATCCCTCATCAAGTCAGGCTGAGGAAAATGTTTGAAAAGTGCATCAAATCATCCATGAGGACAAATAACATTTGTATCCACAGCCATTTCTATTTTTAATATTTGTGTAGGAGCTGGGAGGGGTAACCTTCTGAAATCTAAGTTATCTTCATATTAGTGTCATAGATGTGGTTATAAACTTTGAAAAGTTTATTACATATAGTTCAGGTTGTGCCAAGCTGTTTTATGAAAAAAATTTGGCATCAGGAATTATCTGAACAGATTAGTGCATGTAATGAACTTCTAAAAATATTGTGCTTTAAAAAATAGTAGTTATAAAATGTTCACTCTAAAAAATGTTTGTTAGCTTGATTTCATTATTTGATGCATTGTATAGTAACAGAAGAGACAAAATTGTACAGAGACAACATCCTTAACTTTGTATCAACTTAAAACGAGTCATCTGCAGATGACATGTAGTTAGAATGATCCTCTTGAGTTCATTTCTAATTACAGGAATCAAAAGACAGACTACTTGTGAACCAAAGAGAACACGATAGTTCAGAAACTGAAGAACAAAACATACATTAATATAGATTGTCAAGAACAACAATATGCTATACAAAAATTTTATGTAAAGAAGAGGATTCTGCAGATATAAAGCAGGACAAAGTATAAATGTAGCATTACATTGTTAGAAAAAAAAAAAAAAAACAGTTATAACTAAATAAAAAAGATGTAAAATTATAATAGTCCTAACTAGCATAATAAGGTAACAGTGACATAAAATCAGATATTATCTAACGGTCAAGAAAATCTGATCACAAGCTTTGATCTACAATTCCCCTTTTACCATTAAAATGGATGTTAAATTTTATAATATAAGTATTATCATGGGGTGGAAAATCCACCTTATGCTAAAATGTAACATTTTATTTTTATTTTATATGTTTTTTTTTTTTTTTTTTCCTTCTTTAGTTTCTTAATCTAACAAGGTATGAGTGCCCAATATTCGATATGACTGCTTGTGCAGTCATATCAAAATCTCACCCAGAAGTTTACATTAGTGAAACATGATGATATAATTATGATAAAAATTTCAATAGTAGAAGTTATAAGTTGTTAAAAATTTCAAAATTATAAGTTTTAACATATATAAATAACATACACAATGTCAATAGTATGAGAGTTGTAGTGTGTATAAACATCAATAACATGATTCAAAAAATTAAAAATTTTTATAAATTCATGGTTGTAATTATAGAAATTACTTATATATTGAAGACAGAATAGTAAGAGACTTACTATGAAGCAACTGCGGTTGTTTCTTGCTTTCTAGTCCTATTTTGTTGTTTTACCTTTTCTTAGATTACTAAATGTCTTGTCTTTGTTACTTTTTTTTTTTTTTTTGGTCATGTAGTTTGTGTTTTCACTGAAAGTTTATATATATATTATTCAGCATATTCTATTAATATGCATATTTTTCAACAAGATTTTGAAATGACCCTTTGGGTTGTTATCTTATAAGTGGTCAAATATGCTTATTTGCACATCACTTTTTATAAGTCTACTATGCTATCATTTGTCAATATCTCAAAATGAAAATTTTTTTTTTCTGGTTTTTAATGCTATGATTTTCATATATTGCCTGTGTTCGTAGTTGTAGAAATGTTTGTTTTTTATAAACACTTCAAAATTGTATTTTTTTTATTTTCCCTCACTTTTTTAAAACAACACCATCTTAAAGGAAGCAAGCAACACACACACACACACACACACACACACACACACACACACACAAATTTTAATTTTCTCAGTTACCACAGGGTGAAATGGGCATCACTGCTGAAAATATTCAGCTTTATAATCTATCCAGAGGATATTTTCTATGTCTCTGTCTACATTTGAAGAAAATAATAGGGCTTATTGACTGTTGACTCATCTTTTGGAATTTGTACTGAGGAGCACAGCAAAATCATAAAATTTCTTTTTATGTAAAATACACTTTTAGATTGTTTGGTTAGCATGGGGTTGAAGTCAACTGCCCCTGCCAACCCCAGTGGGTTAAAAGGATATGACAATGTTGGGTGTATTCAATTGGAATTATTTACTTGTTGCTTCATGTAGGTAATAGTGATGTGATTTCTTTATCGTAAGATAGTACTAAAGATTTTGTAAGAATTATGATGGGTGGGGGAAAAGATGATGAGAATTCTGTAGCAGGAGCCATTCACTCTGTATTTGCATGCAGGTTAGTACATGAAGAGAAAGTAAGTTACTCTGCAGTGATATTTGATAAATACAGTTTTATTTCCTGGAATATATGTTATGCAAACAATAGTAAGAACTATCAAATGACATGCATGCACAAACAATTCATAGGAGTGAAACATGTGACCCATACATTTCATACACTGTAAAGTTATGAAGTAATGAAAGGTTATAGTAGGTTTCCCCTTGGTATAGACGAAGTTGCAACAGATGGCATTATTTAAGGTGTCTTCAAAATGCTAACACCTGTTGTGTTCGCATTTTATAATTTCATGCAGCTTCCTAGATTAAATAGGCAGGTTCTAGATGTGCCAGTATGTACAAAGATGGAGTAAAGCATAGCAGAGTCAGGATGAAACAAGAAAAAAGGAGCTTGAAAATGTTAGAAGATCAGTGTGTATGCACAGGCAAAACTTGTATTGTACCTATTTTACCTAAATAATTTTGTACTGATATACTACTGGTGAATGAATTTATTACCATTGTTTGATAGACTTTGGTGCTCCCAAGATTTTATGCTAAAGAGGCAATATTGCATTTTTTGTGTCATCTCTGATTATGTGGTTTATCTGTGATCTGTGACTTGAACTTTTTAGGTTAAGATGGAGAAATTAAATAAAATTGCTAGTTGATCCAAACCAATCAAAAAATTTTGGTGGTGGGAAGTGGGGGTTAACATTATCGAATAACCTTACTTGCATACTTCCTTAGGAAAGTTTTGCTAGGTCCATCAAATACAGTAAATGAACATGCTTTACCAAAGTTTGAAATAGAAAAAAATAACCATCTATGGATTTGTTCATCACCACTGGTATACAGTTCTAAGTTCATTATTTAAAGCACTCTTTTTATCACTTTCCTAAAACATTACCTTTAAAATAAAGCAAGCAGCGCAACACACATGGTCATATAGCACCCCTCCCTCATGTACATGCAATCTTCTCTAACAAAATTTAACAGGAAAATTAAACTTTGCTAGTAGAAAAGTTTAATTTTCCCTGTTTCCTGTAGGAAGCAGTGAGCATCACTGATGTAAACAATCTGTTGCACTGCAGGAAGTATAAAAAGTTACGCAAGTAGTAGCATGGGGTGATATCTGTCCAGAGGGAATTCTGACTGTGGCTCTGGCCACATTTATTGAAGTTAAAATTCCAAAAGACAGGTCAATAGTAATAAAATGTAATTTATTACTATTTATTGACCTATCTTTTGGAATTTCATCCATGTTGTACTAAATAATACAGTAGGATTGAATTGGTAAATTTCTTTTTATATGAAATAGTTTTTTAGGTTGTTGAGCTGGCAAAGGATGTTGTTGACTCTACACCAACATGAGTGGATTACAGGATGTAGTGTTTATGAATGCATTTATATTGAAGTTATTTGCTTTCCATATCATTTCGGCAATAGCAGCATGATTTTTTTGTAATAAGATAGTACTGAAAACTTAATAAGAATTAGGTTGGAGGTGGGGGGGATATAGGAATTCTGTTATAGATGAATTCCATGCATGCAGAAATTAATATAGTAAGAGAAGAAACTTTACTCTGCACTGACACTTGGTGAACCCAATTTTACTCCTGTGGAATATGACATAAAACAATAGTAAGAACTACTAATTACAGTTTCTCTGTATTTACATAGGCTGATTCTGGATGTGCCACAAAGGTGAAATAGAGTAGAGCATAGGACAGTCAGGGCAAAAACAATGAGGAAAGCAACTTGAAAATCTGGTTTGAAGGTCTGATGATGCATAAGCAGAATTCATATGTGAGATCATTCCTATGTGATTATTTAAAGAATTACTACTGCTTAATGAATTTATTGTCAATGTTTATAATACCATCATAAACATTGTAAATGAATTGACAAATCTTAGTTTGCCCAAGATTTTACACTAAAAAGTTTATATTACAAATTCTGCATTAATCTGTGATTTTTATGCGGCAAATCTCAAGGTTGAGATGGAGAAATGAAACAGAATGTGCCAGTTAACCCAAACAAATAAAAACTGTTGGAATAGGGTTACAGTATTAAATAATCTTACTTGCATACTTCCTTGTGAAAATGTTGTTAGTCCACCAAATGCAATAATAAACAAAAATGATTTACTAAAAATTTGTCATAGAAAAAAAAACCATTACGGTGGGTTCCCTGAGTTGATATATCGCCCTGAGTTCATTCCTTGAAGTGAAGAGAAAAATAAAAAATTTATTATATATAATTTCTATATTTCACTGACAACTTTACCAAGTTTTTTATGCTAAATTGTACCCCAATATCTTTACAGAGAATATCTCTTTCTCCTTCTTACTCAGTACTTAGTGTTGGAGTGTGTGGAAATCTAGTTATCGATTCTTTTTTAGATTGTTTCTTGATCTTTGCCAGATAATATAAATAAAATCTTAAAAAAAAATTCCTCCTGGAAAGATGAAATCTTGTTCTTGTGAGAAATTAAGAATTTCCTTAATTAAATACACGAAGATACACAATATAAATAGTCTGTCGTGATGCTAATTACTATATGTGTTCTTTTGGAACTCTTCCTTTTCCCCCTTTCCCCACTTTCCTTGGAACCAAGTGAATGGCATGGTCAAATTTAAATTTATGATATAAGTTTTCTTCATTGAATAAAAATAAAAGTTCAGTTTATAGATAACAGTATAGATTTAAAAAATCATATTTGTACACAAGTTTTTAAATGTTGTTCTTAACTTATGAGCTAAATCTTTAGGGTAAACCTGGTAAAACAGCAGCACAGGGATTGCCAGGAGAGCCAGGTACTAAAGGTGACAGGGGGCCACCTGGTGATAAAGGAGAAAAAGGAGAAAAGGGTGATATTGGCTTGCCTGGAGTTCAGGTTAATAAATTTTTCTCAGTACAACTACAGAATTTAATTTTATCAGTCTTTATGTGATATCTTCTACGCAGTCGAGGTACTGGTTTTTCTTGCATATGTTTTTTTCCTTCATTGTTTCGAACTGGCATGGTCTGGTTATTACTTGTATTTATGTATTTAATTTTTTAAATTATTATCATCATTTGAACTGATAAACAGTATCACATCTAACGTGATTAATAAGAACAGAAAATCATGCTTTTCAAGTAATGCATTACTGAAATCCTTCCTTTTAATGTCTGTATATTCTTACCTTCTGTTATTCTGTTCATATTTGTTATTTCAGTATCATATTCTTAGTTTGCCATTTAGCATAAACTACAGTTTCCCATATTATTTCCAAATATTCATCAGTGATTTATGATGCCCAACAATCATTTGTTAGCTCCCCAGCATATATATATATATATATATATCATTTGATGTTTATCATATATATAAATAAATTCAATTTAAAATAGGACTTAAGCCAATTTGCATTAATATAGGATTGCACTTAAGAATGGATTGAATTTCTCAAAATGGGCTTTGATTTATCAGTTTTCAATGCAGTGAGTTGCTCTGATGTTACATTGCAAATAAACACAAAGTTCCTATGAGAAGTTTAATTTTTATTTATTTGTAATGAAGTGCTATCCAGATAACTATTTCTGTGTTGAGTGTTGTCTGATCAATGGTTGTTAAGGCACCTCTTCAAAGCATCATCTGACAGCTCAGTGATTACAAGATAAGAGGTGCCATGTGATTTTAAATATCAGATAAATAAGCAACCTGAGAAATTAAAGTTACTGCAAGAATTTCATTTTCTCTTTTACACTAAATCCTGCATTACTGTGAATGGCTCAAGTATTGCAGCAAACGGCTTAAATAAGCATAAATGCTGCCTTAAATTGGATTTGTCTGTTCTTGCTTTAATTGGAAGTAAATTGGAAATAACATCAGTTATTTGAAGCTTGCATTTCAGATCACTTTATTTCAATTATTATTATCATCACTACTTATCATTACAAACAAACATCACTTTCCACCAGATGGAAGTGCTATTTATTTGAAATGATGAGTGGTTATTTATTTTGTTGTACCTATCAAGAATGACTTGTGATGACAATACAGCAAAGAGCAAAGCCTGCTTCAAGGACTTGGTCCTTTTTTCTCACTTGACTTTGATGTAGATAGCATAAACTGTGCATTAATCTATTTAGTGTCATATTTTTCCTCTCCTGGTGACAGCTGTATGCTAGGTATTTTTTTCTCTGAATGAAGCCTAATTCTTTACACTGCATTTTTAAAAAACTTCAGAGACTGTATTATTTATGAAGTAATAATATTATTTTATCCCAGAGATAGTCATGAAAATAAGAATTTTAAATATATACTAAAGGATAATATTTTGTTAAAAATAAAAAAATAAACAGAAACCAACATCATGATGAATTTTATAATTAGCATTAGAAGAGGCATATGATGCAAGAAAGCAAGCTTATACAGCATCAGCCAAAAATAAAACCTTCCCATTTCACCCATCCACTCACTTCAAAATTGTGTCCAGTTCTTTGAATTTATTTAAGCTGTCAACATCTACAATGACAGGTGGAAGTTTGTTCTAGCAATCAACCACCTGCTGGCTAAAGCGCAAATTTCTGCATATCTATTCTACAACTGTTGTTCCTCAATTTGAATTTATGTACCCTCAGGCAACTAATCTGGAGCAAGAGGAAAAAACCTATCAGCATTGAGCTTGCTCAAATAATTGAAGGCCTTATACACCTCACTCAGATCACCTCACAGGTGCTTAGTCTCCAGACACTGCAATTTGCAGAACTTAAATCTTTCTTTGTAAGAGCAACCCTTTGTTCCATTCACCAATCTCATTGCACTTCTCTGTACTTGTTCGAGCAGCTGTATACAGTACTCAAGGTGTGGCCATAATAATGAATTGCTCTTTCAAGAAGCATAATACTGCTTGACTGTCTGATAAAAATGTCCCAAATCTCTGCTGATGAAGAATCTATACCTGTTCTTTGCTAGATGTCTGTTTCACCCTGCTTTCACCAAGCCATAATATAATTTAATGCCTCTTTTAACAGTCTGGTTATTATTTTGAAATATAGCTTCCATCTACAAATTGTTTGTGAAATTTAAATAAAAAGTGCATGCATCAGTTTTTCTGTCCCATTATTGAGAATAGAAAAAAGATATAATTAGTTTTGCTCAGCAATTGGAATAGGTATTACCATCCATTAGCCAAAAAAAAAAAAAAAAATTACTACTGTTAAAATTAGTGTGGAATCAAACAGCCAGGCTGTTATACCAGTTGTACTCAGGAAAGGCATTGAATGGTTTATAACCACAGAGTAGTTATAAAACAAATTCCACAATCTCAGGAAGCATCACTGGCGTAATGAAAACTGTCTAGATCAAAATTATATTGCAGTTTAGTTTAAATCCTGCTATCGGATGCAATTGGTAGAGATAATCAGTGGGGCCTATAATGCAATCACTTCAGCTACATTGTCTCTGATGGACAACAATTCAGTAAGTTATTGAAGGATTGCTGTGCTCAAAGCTGCAGTTCTCCAGTTTCAGTCATCCAAATTCCCATAATCAATGAAGCCACTCTAATGAGATGGTAAAAAAAAAGTTAGCAAGCATAATTTTTTTGACCCGAAGTGTAATGAGAGCTTTCCAAAATACCATCTTCAAAGGGTAAGAAGAGACATTCCACAGTTTTTATTTATCTCTGTGGAGATTCCATTGCATTATTTAATGGGGAAGGGATGGAGGGTGAAAAAGGAACAGGAAAAGGAAAGTAGGAGATCCCCTTCTCCTCCTGTAAACAAACAAGTGAGAGGCAGAAGTATGTGAGAAAATAATTGAGAAAACATTAGAAGTGAGAAAAGCATATAGTATTAGATGAAAACATTAAAGTTTTTCACTCATAAATCCAAGTGTATGACCACCCATTCCTCTGGTTGAGGAAGGCAAGTGATAATAATTTATTTATACCAGGACCTCAACTGGAGGATGGGCAATTATGTGCCTAGATTTCTGACTGACAAATTTTAACCTTTTCCTCTAATACTATATACTTTCCTTACTTCTAATGTTTTTCAATCCCTAACTTTAGCTTATATTAAGGAGAAGGGGGTCTCTCCTACTTTCCTTTTTCTGTTCCTATTGTGCCTTCCTCTCCCTTATGAAATAATGCAATATAACCTTCCATAGAAATAAATAAAATTGTGAAATGTCTCTGCTTAAGCTCTGAGGATGGTATTCTGAAAAGTTGTCATCAAGCTTAGGATCAGCCTACATCTGCTTTTTTATCATCTCAGTAGAATGGCTTCATTGATTATGGAGGTTTTGAGGATTGAAATTATGAGTTCCTGGTCATGATTTTTGTACATAATATGTTTTAAATCTGTATCAAATGAAATATTTTATGGGTTTCTGTTTTTAAGTGATGGATGTTATTACTAAGTGATGGATGTTAATCTCAAGGATAGAAGTAATTTCCCACATCAAGATTTGGAACTTTTCGCCACTCTGAGGTACAAACTTAGCTGAGATGCATTTCATCTCAGCTAAGTTTGCGCCTCATAGTGGTTAGTTCTTGCATTTCAGGGCTTCTGCTGATGACCCACACTTTGTTCCATCATTACTAGTAATAAATCATGGGTGTATAGCTATGCCCTAGAAACAAAGACCCTGTCCTCTCAGTGGGAGACTTGGTCTTTTCCAAGGCCAAAATAAAAAGCAAGACAATCTCGATTAAATGTGAAAATCAGCCTTATTGTATTTTTTGACTTGCAGGGCATTGTTCATAATAAATTTATCCTAGATAGTCAACTGGAAATACTGTTTTGTAGTATTCTTGTGAGCCAGATATACAACAAAACATTTCTGTGGTAATTTTGCATTACTGTTCAGAGAAAATAGTTGGAAAAGTTGGTTTCACAAAATTTGTGCTTGCATCATGACAATGCCCCTACACATTCAGCACTTTCCACTTGAATTTCTTGTAAAGCACTCCATTACTAAGCACAGCAGATTACTAAGCATTAAGAAGCACTGCAGGATCATATAGACAAGACTTCAGTTATAGCTTGGAAACAGCATGGTTTTGTTAAGGGGAAGTCTTGCCTGACCAACTTGATTGGATATTATGATGTAGTCACAAAAGAACTGGATACAGGGAATAACTCTGATATTATATACTTGGATCTTAGAAAGGCTTTTGATACTGTTGTACATGGAAGACTGCTGCACAAATTGGAGCAGTGTGGCATTGGAGGCAAATTGCTGCTATGGATAAAGGGGTGGTTGAGGGGGTGAAGACAGAGAAGTGGTAATCAATGGACACTGCTCATCGTGGACTAATGTTATTAGTGGAGTCCCCCAGGGTTCAGTGTCGGGTCCATTATTTTTTTCTGTATTTATAATGGTATATCAAGCTTAATGTCCAAGTTTGAAGATGATACAAAGGTTGGCAGGGTTGTCAAGGACACTACTGACACTATGCTGCTGCAACAGGATCTGGAAAGGTTGAGTAGATGGGCTGAGAGGTGGCAAATGAAGTTTAACATTGACAAATGTAAAGTACTACATATGGGAAATAGCAACCCCAGAGCAACGTATCAACTCTGTGGTACTACACTGACAGTGGTAGAGAATGAAAAGGACCTGGGGTAATTGTGCAGGCAGATATGAAGTTCTCTGAGCAGTGCAGATGGGCTGCAAGAGTAGCTCATGGTGTCTTGTCAATGATATACAGGACTTTTTCTAGCAGGGATAAGGAGGTGTTATTCCCTTGTATAAGGCAATGGTCAGGCTACACCTTGAGTATTGTATACAGGTCTGGAGGCCTCATTTCAAGAAGGATGTAGAGCTGCTGGAACGAGTATTGAGAAGGGCAACAAGATTAGTGAATGGAACAAAGGGGTACTCTTACGAAGAAAGGCTTAAGTTTTGCAAATTACAGTGTCTGGAGACTAGGCACCAGCGAGGTGATCTGATAGAGGTGTATAAAGCCTTGAATGGTTTGAGCATGCTCAATGCTGATGGGATTCTTCCTCTTGCTCAGAATAATCACCTGAGAGGGCATAAATTCAAATTGAGGAAAGACAGATGTAGGACAGACGTGCGGAAATTTGCCTTTAGCCTGCGGGTAGTTGGTTGGTGGAATAGACTTCCATCCCTTGTCGTGGAAGTTGATAGCCTAAATAAATTTAAGGCTCAGCTGGACTGGTATTTCGAACGAATGGAGAGGTGAAGTGGAAGTGGGGTGTTTTTTTTTTGGCTGATGCAGCATAAGCTTGCTTTCTTGCATCATATGCCTCTACTAATGCTAATGCCCCTACGCATTCAGCACTTTCCGTTTGAATGTCTTGTAAAGAAATCCATTACTGTGGTCCTTCATCTGTTATACCCCTGGATTTAGCTCTCTGTTTCCCCCCCCCCCACAAAGTTAAAGGTCTTCAGATTTCCAATGACTAAGGAAATTATCAAAAATAATTTTCAACATAGGAACTATTAACAATTTCAGAAGCCTATTGGAAATGCATAAAGAAGTTGTAGAAGCATTGGAATTGGTACATACAATTCAAGGATACTACTTCAAAGGAGATCCATCCAAATAGCTGGTAGGCTTCATCATTTCCCAAATATTAGTTCAGTCCCCAAACTTTTTGATCACACCATGGCAGTCAAAAAACTGCATCACCTTAAAAAAAAAGAGTAACATTTGTAGTGAAATGTATAAGATATTGCTTGATTATGTTCATTGCAAAGCAAAGGTATTGTGTCAGATAATGCTTCTATTGCATCAGACAGTAATTGCAAGGTATTGCATCAGCCATTTCTTTATATACGGCATTGGAAGGGTATATGCTCATTAGTATCCTGTTTTGTGGAGGTGTATGCATGGCTCCATATGTTTAGTTGACACCAATAAAAAAAAGTGTAGCTGTTGCTCTGTCCCAGAAAGTACTGATAAAATAGGCTGCCAACAGTTATCAGTATCCCAGATGCTGAAATTGAAGCAAGAAACCAGTGATGTGAAGCGAAGTCCTGGATCAGGCCGTAAGAGAGTGACTGCGCCTTCCCAAGATTGATATTTGAAATGGCTATGCCTTCGTAATCACCATGTTAGTGACTTTGAGATGGCCTGTGGTGTTAAAAAAAGTGCATGAACTGTCCAAAGACGGCTTTCGGAATGTGGTCTGCATTCCTATCGGCCCAAGGAGAAGCCTTTTTTGACCCAACAGATGAGGAAGAAGCAACTTGCTTGGGCTAAAATGCATGTTTTGTGGACAAAAGAGCAATGGGACACCGTCATCTTTTCTGACAAATCCAAATTCAACCTGCATGGCTCAGATGGGAAGCAATATGTCAGAAGACGAAAATCGAAGGCATACCATCGTTGTTATTTGGTTTTTAGGAGCATTAGCAACTAAGGCCATATTGCTCCGGGGATATGCGGTGGTCATTCCCTGACCTTTCCGCATCCTCCGTATTTGGTGGCTTATGGGCTCGAACCCCGGTCTAATCAAGAAGCATGTGCTACGCACTGCTGCTCCTTCCCACCTGGCAACGGAGGCGCTGGCATACCATCCTGACTCAATAACACTGACTGTAAAGTTCCCCGCCAGTCAGATGGTCTGGGGATGCATAAGCAAAGGAGTGGGGCGAATTAAGTTTATTAATGGAATAGTGAATGCAAAAACCTACACTTCTATATTGGAGGGATGCCTAAAACCCTTTATTAGGGATAACCACACAGATGTCCAAAAACACAGATGTTCAACAGGACTCAGCACCTTGCCACACAGAAAAATTGGTAAGTTTTATGCTATTTTGATTTAATGAAGAGTTTGAATTCTTGCTTCACAAGGCTTAAAACATACTCACACCAATGTTTTCTCCCCTTAAGGTGCAGTAATACCTCAGAAATGCTGACATTACAGTGTTGGACTATCCCAGCAACAGTTCAGGTTTGAACCCTATTGAAAATTTCTGGTACATAATGCTGTTTAAATTGCTCAAAAGAAGCCAACAAGTAAGGTTCGGCTGCAGGAGAGCATTGTAAGGATGTGATACCATGAAATTGGGCAACCGTATATCCAGAAGTTTATTAACTCTATGCCAGATCATTGCAAGGCTGTAATCGGGAAGATATTTTTGGCAATCAGGTATATCAGGTGGTCTTTTTATTGGATTTCATTCATAGATATATATCCCATCTAACAAATGCATTTCGAACATTTCTGCAACCTGCAATGCAGCGCAAAACACATTATTTGCAAAATTCACAAATGATGCAGGTTTTTTATGTCCACCACTGTATATCAGCTGATTTATCAAGATGGAGTAAGATAATTTCACATTGCTACCTGTTCATAACTAGCAAATTTCTGAGATGTTTGAAGTCATGTGATTTTACTGCTCAAGATAACTTGAGTTGGTTAGTAACTAGAGAGATGCTGACACCACTAGGGATACTTAAAACAGTTGAAGGGAATATAGAGTAAATGAAGGAAAATATTAATGTTTTAATACTATCTTTTTTTGTTTAATTTTATCTGTAAATTATACATGATTGGTTATTTTTTATCACATGCCATGTGATTTTAGCTGTATAAGGTTATCACATAATTGATAACCTTGAGAATATAAAAAATGTAAAAGGCGTATGAGCTGAAGCTTTGAGACAAAAGGGATGCCTTGTTAAAATAAGTTAAAACTTGACCAAGAGCATACTACACCTAAAAAGCACAAAAACTTTTATTATTTATAGCTATGATTACTCATATGCAAGACTGTAGTACATACATCTAAAGAAAAAAACATTCTAATACAAATTGCAGTTCTGCATCCTGAACTCTAACATAAATAAAATCATAAAATTAAAGAACAATCTAAAGTAACATCTCTAGCTTTACAAATGAACATCTTCCTGGGGATGTTCATTTGTAAAAATCCACTTCTTCAGGGGAGCATCAGTTCTTGTGAATTGCAAAGGATTGTATTTCAGCTATTGACTGAAACTGTCAGTGGATGTCCTTATGCTAATCAGATACAGAATAAAAAAATAAAGAACAAATTGAACATGGCACTTCCCCCTCTATAGTTTATAATGAACAAACAAAATGCAAATGCCCATATTGGACATTAGCTTTTTGTTTGTTATGTTTGTGTTTGGAAATGTAATTAACCTTATACCAAATGATAATAAATAAGATTAGCATAATTAATTAATCAGTTATAATGAAGTTAATTAAAGTAAACCAAATGATATAATAAATTAAAACATAATGAAGAAAAAGAATATGATCCTTTGGAATTCACAAGTACTGGTGTTCCATTGAAGAAGTGGTACTTATCCTTCGGTGGGTGTGATGGTACATCTCCTTGAGTGAGAAGTGGCATTGCACTGTTAGAGGTGGGCGTAACTTTGGTTCTTTAATTATGTGATTTAATTTAATTTGAATGTTGGGTTCTTTAATTATATATTTTATTTTAATTTAAATGTTATCTTGGACATTGGATAGTAGAATCAGATCTTGCCAAGTATAACTTTTACATTAGTATATTATACTAGATTTGTTTTTTAATAATATTTCTTTCTTTACAGTAATCTTGGAGACCTAACCATGTTTGTTTTTTTTGTTAATCATCTACATTTCTATTGTGAGCATGAGAAGTGTACAGGTCATTATGTCTAGTTGTTAAACAAAAGGATGAATCTCATGTTGTGATTTGAGAGCCTGCCTATTTGTGCTTTTGAGAGAAATGGGGGACAATTCCTTTATATTCTGTGTTAGCATTAGCATCAGTTGAGGCATATGAGGCAAGAAAGCAAGCTTATACAGCATCAGCCAAAAAAAAAAAAAAAAACCCTTCCCATTTCACCCATCCGGTCACTCCAAATGTTTGTCTAGTTCAGCCTTAAATTTATTTAAGCTCTCAACTTCCACAACAGCAAATGGAAATCTGTTCTAGCAATCAACTACCCGCTGGCTAAAGGCAAACTTCAACACATCTATTCTACAACTGTCTTTCCTCAATTTGAATTATGCCCCTCAGGTTCTTAATCTGAGCAAGTGGAAGTATCCCATCAGCATTCAGCCTGCTTAAACCATTCAAGGCCTTATACACTTCAGTCAGATCACCTCGCAGGAACCTAGGCTCCAGTTTCTGCAACTTGCAAAACTTAAGCCTTTCTTTGTAAGTGCACCCCTTTGTTCCTCTCACCAATCTTGTGGCACTTCTCTGTACTCATTGGTTGATCTGCCAACCCACACCGGACCAGCATGGTCCACTACATTCTAGCAATTCTACATCCTTCCTAAAATTAGGCCTCCAGAACTGTATACAGTACTGCACAATTACCCCAGATCTTTTTCATTCTCCCTGAGTGTAGTACCACACAGTTGGTACATTTCTCTTATATTACTACTACCCATATGGAGCACTTTGCATTAGTCAACGTTAAACTTCAGTTGGCACTTCTTAGCCCATGTGCCTAACTTTTCTAGATCCTGTTGCATAGCATACTGTCTTTACTGTCATTAACAACACTGCCAACCTTTGTATCATCTGCAAACTTGGACATTAAGCCTGATATACTCTCATCAATATATACACAAATAACTAATAAATAAATACACAAAACAACAATGGGCCCTGCACTGAACCCTGGAGGACTCCGCTAGTAACATTAGTCCATGTAGAGCAGTGTCCATTTATTACCACTCCCTGCCATCTCCCACTCAACCATCCCTTTATCCATTGCAGCAATTTGCCCTTAATGCCATACTGTTTGTACAATAGTCTTCCATGTGCCACAGTATCAAAAGCTTTCCTGAAATCCAAGTATATAATATCAAAATTATTTTTTACATCCTGTTCTTTGTGACCACATCGTAGTATCCAATGAAATTGGTCAGACGACTTCCCCTTTACAAATCCATGTTTTGTCTGAACTATTATTGTAGTCTTGTCTAGGTGATCCTGTATCACCTCTTTAACCAGTGGCTCCATAATTTTCCCCCAGAAGAAAAGTTAAACTAAACAGGTCTATAATTATTTGTGTCACTCTTTGAGCACCCTTTGTGAACTGGGGATACATTTGCACATTCCAGTCCATGAGGATCTCCCCTGACTCTAAGGATGCTCTCATAATTATGGCTAAGGGTCACTTCCCTTGCAGCCTCCTTAATTATAACTGGATAGATTCCATCTGCTCCAGGTGCCTTTTTTATGTTTAACTTCAACAATTTTTCCTCCACTTTGCTCTCAGTTATTACAAAATCACTTATCTCAATGTTAGAGTTTGAAAAACCTCTGACATTCCCTTCCTTGAATAACTCCTCATGTGTGAATTTAGATGCAAAATACTCATTCAGTTTATCAGATACTTCAGCAGGATCATCAATAGTCGAACTATATATGTTAATTGGATATAGACTTTACATAAGTAAAGAAATCTTTGCTGTTTTTCTTTGCATCCATTGCCAAAGATTTCTCATAATCTGCCTTTGCCTGCCTAACCTCCTTTGTGACTTGATTACAGACTAGCTTTTATCTGCCATAGACTTTTGTGTCGCCTGATAATTTATATGCATCCTATTCATTTTTCTTTTCTGCCACGAGCCTCATTAATTTATCCAATATCCATTTAGGCCTGAACCTTAAATGGTATTTCTTACTTGGAATGAAAAGCCTCATAGCCTCCAAAATTAAGTCCCTGAAGTCTTCCCATTTAGAATTCAATGTTGGTAACATCATCAGTTGAACCCACTGTACAAAATTTAAAAATTGTCTGAGACCCCTGTAGTCACCTTTACAAAAGCAAAAGCCCTTCCCTTTAACTTGATGGTGGTTACATATTTAAATAAATCCCACATCAGTACACTGTGATCACTGTCACCTAGTGGTTCCTTTAGCTGCAAATTCTTAATGCATGAATAATCACTGCTGATAATCAGATCAAGGGCATTACTCCTTCTGGTTGCCTCTCGAACATGTTGCTGTAGAAAACAGTCCTCCAATAAATCCACAAAATTCTTGCTAGTGTGTGACTGACCAACCCGCAAGTTCCAGTCAAAATCTGGAAAGTTAAAATCCCCCATTACAAGACATTCTGATTTACTGGCCCATTCTATTTCTCTGCACAACTATTCATTGTACTCATCAGAGTCATTAGGCCTATAAACACACTACTACTCTCATTTTCACTTTCCCAGTGTTCATGTCACACCAAACAGACTCAACATTTCGCCGTCCACCCGTGTCAACTGGATGCACTTCCTTAGATTTTATGTGATTCTTAACTAACAGCATAACCCTTCTTCCGTTCCTACCCTGTCTGTCCTTTCTGTACAACTTGTACTCCCCAGATTCTAATTCTGCCCTGCTTATATCTGTGTGACACCATGTCTCTGATATCCCAACAATATCTGCCTTTTTTGTCTTGTTCAGCATTTCACATTCATCAATTTTATTTACTATACTTCTAGCATTAGTGTACATGCAAGTATACCTGCACTTGTTCTTACACTTAGTTACCCTAACACAACCCATGTATTTACTTGTTCCATGATGACTCCCAGCAGCTCTTGACGTCCCCAGCAACTTGCTGTCTAGGCTGCTGCTCATTACAATAAAAGCAGTGCAAGAATCACTTTCGCGTCTACCTGCGACTACAGTTAATCTTTTAGTCTGTGTATCCCCCCCCCCCAATCTAGCAGTTTTCCAACCCACCTAACACTGCCTCGATAGCACCAGCAATTATTCTTGCATGCTTTCTATTTAAATGTATCCCATCACTGTAGAAACAGTCTCTCCTGTTAGCAAGCACAGACCATGCTGAAAAAAATTCTACCCCACGAGCCTTGCACAATCTCTCCAGGGGCAAATTGATTTGCAAGGCTCTCATCATATCTCCCTCCTATCGTTGTTGTTGTTATTTGGTTTTTAGGAGCATTAGCAACTAAGGCCATATTGGTCCGGGTATATGTGGTGGTCATTCTCTGACCTTTCCGCATCCTCCGTATTTGATGGTCACCGGCTTGAACCCTGGCCTAATCAAGAAGTGTGCACTATGCACTGATCCTACCCACCTGGCTCGGAGGCATCCCGCTCCTATTGTGTCTGGGCAGAATTGCAGAGACTTTCAAATTTAACCCTAACTCGCGACTTTTTTTTTCAAGCATTGACCTGTACTTAAGTAAATCTGCGGTTATCTTACTCTTAAGATCATTAGTGCCAACATGTACAACAATTCTCTTTTTGTGCCCTTAAAGGAGGATATCTGTCCTCAGCGTTAACTTTTGCCCCTGGCAGATGTACCCTGGTCCTGTTCCACCTATCCTTTTTGCATAATATATTCCCCATCTCCCTGACAATAGAATCGCCGATAATAACTAGTTCTTATGGGACTAGTGCATTCTACCTTGGAGATTGCCTCTGTGTTGCCTGATGCACAGGAGTGAGCTCTGGAATTGAGTTGCGCAGCTGAGATCTAGATTGGCCCCCTCATATTAATTTTTTGGAGGGCATTTACCCTACACCTCAAACTCTCATAGAAGCCCATCAGAACGCTGAGTTGCTGCCTAATTTCTTCCCAGTCTCTGCACCTAGCACTCACAAAGACATCCTCCTTGGCTTGATCATGTGCTATTCTACACAGGTCTGGAAACATTTCACATTTTGCGCATTGTTTTAGACTAATATGCATTGGAGAATCATCCCCCTTTGATTTTCCCTCAAGCCATAGCACTCTAGCTATTCTGTGAATGCTGCTTTATTGCTCTAGCTTGGGTCATGATTCCATTAAGTATAATTTAATTAACAATGAACTTTAATAAGATTACTTAATTTTACTGATTAATTGATAATACTATAGTAATCTGACAGATTTCTAATACAGTGCTACCTTTTTTGCTATCTAGTTTTAGTTAACCTTACGCTATTCCGTAACATATAACAATGGCAGCAAGTTACAAACATAAAATCTACAGACACTAAGTATTAACTTTCAAAATCGCTATCTAGTTTCAAAAATAAACCACAGATTGACAGATTGGCTAGAACTAAAAAGCTACTATATATAGATACAGTAGTGCTTAAAAAAATTGCATCACCTCATTTTTAGGTTGGTTGGCCTTATACTGGCAGCTAATCTTTTATAAATAGCTGAAAAGACATAAGTAAGTACTAACAATACACGCACAAAATTATTAATTGCAGAAAAATTTACTTTTACAAACACTGCTATTGGCTGAGAGGAAGGACAACGTGGTCTGGTCGGAGACAATTTTAATCCCACCCCGCTGTAAAGTGAATAAGTAGGCACCGGTTAACATGATCACTGGTTAGTGGAACCAGCCACTTTAATTTCAAAAAACCAATTCAAATCATTTAAAATGCACTACACTTTCATCGTTATCATATGTTCGGTTATAAGAATCAATTTTGAATGCCTTCATGATATCTTTTGAAAGCACATTTCTGGAGGTCACTACCATAAAACAATTTGCATTTTCCAGTTTATTGGGCTTTTCTGTTAGTGCAATCTATTATAAATGGGTAGTAAACTTGATCTTATTGCATTTGCGATAATACCAGTAGCTGGAATTCTATGGGATTTTATGTGATTATGGTAAAATGTGTTTTCCCTTCTTCTTCAGTCATATAAAAAAATTAAAAAAATTTCAGAATCTTCTCTTCATTCCAGCTTTTTAAGCTTCATAATCTTATTACTCTGTATCTCACTTGTGCATATCATGTTAGCTGCAATTTGTGCATATCATGTTAGCTGCAATTTGTGCATATCATGTTAGCTGCAATTTGTGCATGCCGTGTTCCTTGTTTTTAATCATTGCTTATCTTTTTTACTGTTTTAAATTTTACAATCTAAAAAAAAAAGTCAGTGAACAGACATATCAATTAGTTAGTATGTACATATTACAGTATTAATTAAGCTATTTACGTAAGAATAAATTTATTTTTATTTTGCTAACCTGTAGATAATATTCCTCCTATTTTCACTTATTAGAATTGCCATTCAATAGAATTAAAATTCAATTCGTGGACATGACCCCAATAACTGGCACTTACCACATATAGTATAGTGAATGATATTTTATTATGGGAAATTCATCATAAAGTGATTTGATTGTGTAGTGAACCAATCAAAGTGGGAGTCCACTGTATTTCATTGCCCCATCCTTTGCTTTGATGACTGCCCCACATTGTCGAGGCATCAACTGGATAATGTTCTAAATGTATTCCTGGAAAATCTCATCGTACCAAACATGGATTAATGTCTCTTGCAACTCCCTAAGTGTTTTTGGTTTCTTTTGCATTACTGAAACACCTATTTTGTTCCAACAATTTTCAACTGGATTGAGATAACATGGCTCTTCCCAAGCCATGTTATTGTGCGAATTGATTTATCCTTCAATCATTTTTGCACCAGTGGATAGTAAAGACTGTGAAATAAATTTCATTTATTTAAGGAAGAGTGCAACATTTCATATTTTAAGATTTTTTCTAATTTTATGAAGTAGAATTTATGGTTTTGGCTCCATGACATGGAGCAGAATCGTCCTGAAAAATGAAATGCAGTTGGCCATATCTCTATAGTGTTCCCTACTTGTAGGAAGTAATTTTGTCTCAAGAATGTCCCTGTACACCACAGCATTTTCTGTACCCTTCACAAATTCAAGATGGCAACTCCTCTCCTCTGTATCAGATACAGCCCCATATCATTTGAGATGCAGAATGTTTCACTGTTGAGATGATACAGTCAAGATGAAATTCTTCTCCTCTTCATCGTTTAACAGTCTGCTGGCTGTCCAAATCATCCAAGTTGAATTTTGATTCATCAGAATAAATAACACATTTCCACTGATCCTCAGACCCACTAGCATTATCTTTTGCCCATTTTAGATGCTGGGCTTTCATTTTTGCATTAAAAATGGCTTTTTTTCTTGGGAAACAACATACTAATCACGATGAGAAAAGTCAGTCTACATACTGTAGCAGTTCTTGCCTTTACTCCTGTGCTATGCAAGAAAGCACGCTTATACAGCATCAGCCAAAAAGCAAAAAAAAAACCATTTCACCCATCTATTTGTTCCAAAAGTTTGTTTAGTTCTTTATTGAAGTTATTTAAGCTATCAACTTCCACAATGACAGATGGAAGTTTGTTCCAGCAATAAACCACCCCTGGCTAAAGGCAAATTTTGCACATCTATTTTGAAACTGGCTTTCCTCAATTTGAATTTATGTCCCATCAGGCACGTAATCTGAGCAAGAGGAAGAATCCCATCAGCTTGTTCAAAACCATTCAATCAGATCGCCTCACAGGTGACTAATCTCCAGACACTGTAATTTGCACAACTTAAGCCTTTCTTGGTAAGAGCAACCCTTTGTTCCTCTCACCAATCTCACTGTCCTTCTCTGAACTCGTACCAACAACTCTACATCCTTCCTAAAATCAGGCCTCTGTATCTGTATGCAGCACTCAAATTGTGACCTGAACATCACCTTGTACAAAGGAATCTGTTCTGAGATTTTGCCCTGCCCTTTGAGGTCTGTCCTCTGCTGCAGAAGCTATTTGTGGATATCCACATCCTTTCTTTCTGTTTCGGTTGCTAGTGTCTAATAATTTTCATAATAAATGTGCCACTGTTGACAGATTACAGTGAATCCTTTTAGCTATTTGTCCCTCTGCATTCAACACAGCAGTCGTACTTTTCCTACATGATATTAATTGTGAAAACTTAGCCATTGCAATAGCACAGATTACCGAGATCATGGCATTAGATGCTGTCGTGCTCTGTTCTGTGTGTGCAAATTGTGTATGTATAGAGTGTTCAAAATGTTGCGGGGTTCTGTACAGAGCATGTGTCCCTGGGGTCAAATTTAGACTACTCTGTCCATGTAGTATGTATTCATTGTCTTGTGGCTCCATTTATATAAAATACAAAAATATATCGAAAAACAAATAACAAAGATGAAGTAATGAAGAGTATAGACCATAATTTCAAATGTAGGTAGCGGAATTGTGAAAATATTGAAGAATTTATAGAGAAGAATATATAAGCAGTTCCAGGTGGCATGAGCATGGCCTAGACAATGCTTAGGATAATAATAAAAGAATAATAGTATTAAGAAGCTAAGTAATCATGGAGGGTGGAGTGTAACAGTACAAAAAGGAAGGTAACATTGATTATGGATCAGGGACACTGCATTAGCAAAACGTACCCTACAGCCGTAATGTGTATATATATATCGTATGTAGAAAGTGTGAAGAAGATTTTTGTTTAAACCTATTGAATCTATGGTATACACCAGAAGTGAACTCGACTAAATGGATAAGAAATGTAGCGATATATGGTAGAATGAGGCGACCAGGTAAGATATGAAAAAGAAAGAGACAGATAGTTGGCAAGAAAATAAAAATAAGAAATGAAAAGGCGATCAAAATAAGATTACATTGCAGTGTTTTTCACAATTTCAGCGTCTTCATCAGAGGCTATCCACCGAAATTATGAGAAAGACAGCAATGTTCTTGCTTCTGTTTCCGACACATTCTGTATGCTATGGTGCACTTGTGCTGTAGACACGTGTTGAGAACAAAATTTTAAAATTTTGAAATTTTGTGGCAAGAATAAGGTCTAATAAATTGTGCCAATAAATGTAATTATATTACGTAGGGCATACAGATCATGGATGACCTTACAGAGGTGTTAATACACTGTTAGGCCAATTGATGGATACAGGTTTTCTAAGCTGTAAGGCACCACAGAGGCCTAGTGTATTGTATACACTATTTAAAAACTTGATGTATATGGGATTTTTGTCATCAATTATTGTTGATTATGCTGTCTATGTTGATGTCCCATAGTTTTTTATGCTTCACGATGTTGAGGACTTTACAGAAGTGGTAGCGAAGATATGCTGTAGGAAAAAGGTTGTTTGTCAGTTTTTTGTATAGCATCTTGATGTTATTGATGGTTATTTCCTTATTGCTCCAGATGGTTGCTATTCTGATGATTTGTGCTAGTATAACGTTGGCATGCATTCCTCTAGATATATTGGAATGCCACTGTGGGGATGACTGTATTAAAATTAAATGCATCACATTTGTTGTACGGGTTGATGGTAGCTTTGATGGTAGTTTATTACTGTAATTTCAAGATCCAGAAAATAGGCTGTAGTATCATTGTTGTTTGTTTTTTCCAGTTTGAGTTCGATGGGGTATAAGTGTCCATATTCTTTGATGAAGTCTGGGCAGTTAATAACTATGAGGTCATCTATATAGGCCTCCGTAGCCGAGTGGGCAGGAGCGGGAGTGCAGTAGCACACGCTCTTTGAGTAGACCGGGGTTCAAGCCCCTGCCTGCTGAATACGGTCGATCTGCCAACCCGCACTGGACCAGCGTGGCAGATTATGGTCCATTTCCCTCAGCATGAATTGTTGAGGAGGCTTCCACCCTGCAGTGGGTTGATAATGGCTGCACTTTACTTTTTTTTTTTACATCTATATATCTGTAGAAGTTAAGGTCCTGTGGAAATGAGTTTTCAGACCAATATAGATAATATAGGTTAGCTATTATGCATGAAGCAGGACTTCCCATAGGTGTTCCGTTAGTTTATAGATATACTGTCTTTCCGTCGCATACAAAGTTATTGGAGACACATAAGTTCACTAGGTTGTTCCAGTAATTGGTATTGCAGGTTATATTCTCTCTATATTTTTCATCTATATCTTTGAGTGCTGTTTTTAGCTTGGTTTTGTTAATACTTGTAAATAAGCTTGGAAGTCAAAAGTTTGTATGCTGGAAATATTGTTATTCTGTAAGGATTTTAATACTGGTAGGTTGTTGCCTATAATTCTGCTATTTTGTATAACGTTTAACAAGGGTTGCCGTTCAAGAGTTTTGCCCGGTTTGTGTACATAACTATTCTTGCAGGACGTTATAAATCTGAATCCTATGGGTTTTTTTATGGAATTTTGGAATGAAGCATATATGCGGCAGACTGTAATTGTTAATGTTCAGTTTTAATTTTTTTGTTAAAGGCTATAAGTTTCTTTGTAATAATAATATTGCAGGAACTGGTTATAGGTTTGTATGTGTTGCTGGAGTAAGTTCAGTTCTCAAAGTGTGTGCATAAAATGTTTTGCAAATAAAGGCATAGTTATTTGATGCTTTATCTACTGGTGTATTGATGAAGTCTTTATGTATCTCTAGCAGTTTTAGTTTAGCTAGGTTATAGTAGCTGAATTTGTACTGGCTATATCTATTTGAACTTAGTGATGTAAATTTAGGTTTTAATAGCATGAATGTATTGCTAATCCACATATGGTATGCCTCTATTGGTGTGTTATGTTTATGTGCTAGTCCAGTGGTTTTCAACTGGGGTGCTGCAGCACCTAAGGGTGCCGCAACAACATTCAAGGGGTGCCACGTAATTTGGGTTTAAGTTACTTAAACTTATTATTATTTTTTAATTTATATGTTTATTTCATTATAAAAAGGTGTACAGTTTCTTTTTAATTTTGTGGTGATCTATAATTGTGTTTACTTAGTACCTCTATATAAAGAATAAAATTATATACTGTATATATAAAATTTGTATTATGAAATGTAATTTTTATAATTATATTATTGTAATAACTATCATATAACATATATTTTTTTAATTTTATATATATATATATATATATATATATATATATATATACAGAGAGAGAATCGGATCTAATGGGCAGAAAATTGAGTAGGGTGCAACAAAATAAAATAAATTACTTAGGGGTGCTATTATTAAAAAAAGGTTAAAAACCACTGTGCTAGTCAAAAGCAGTAGTTTAATAAGTCTTGATACAGCTGCTTCTTGAAAGTAGTTAGATTTATTTTGTTACATGGTCTGAATTTAAATCTTTGGGCTAGTATATATCTGAGTGTTGGGTCTGCAACGATACTTAAATTTCCTGTGATGATGTCCCGGTCAGGATCAATATATTGTTGCATATTATTATGTTTGCAGATGCAGTCATTAATGTCTGTGTTATTGGATATTAAATTGATTGCTAAGTATTTGTAGTTGCAGACTAGTATCCCAAATGGTTTCTTATATTTATATCTAACTTTTATGTTGATGTTTTGCCTATTGTTAGGGAGCAAATCATTATGATGATTGCGTCCTAAAAAAAACTATAAAATAAAATAAAAAAACTATGGGACATCAACATAGACAGCATAATAAACTCATAATCAGCACATAAACTTCAAAATTTTGGTCGCCTTTTCATTTCTTATTTTTATTTTTAATTTCTTGTCAACTATCTGTCTTTCTTTTTCATATCTTACATGGTCGCCTCATCCTACCATATATCGCTACATTCCTTATCCATTTAGTCGAGTTCACGTCTGGTGTATACCATAGATTCAATAGGTTTAAACAAAAATCTTCTTCTTCACACTTTCTACATACGATATATATATATATATATATATATATTATATTATTAAACAACAGGGATTACCTTTATTTTAGATATAGGAAGCTTATTTTCCAACCAACTCTCCTGGTCCAATGCACTAATAATTCTTTGGGAAGGTGATATCAATTTTCCCAAAGAATTATTAGCCTTCCCAAAGAATTTTTTGGGAAGGCTAATAATTCTTTTTTAGTAATTTGTTTAACAAAGGATGTTAAACAAATTAGCGAGCTCATTAAGCCATGGGAATTATTTATTTTGGCTCACTAATTTGTGCCTTTATGCACTGGAGATGGTTGGGTGGGGGGGGGGGGAATCCCTCATGCGTGTGGTACCAACTAATGGGTATGTTATTTTGGAAGACTGCAATTTACCAAACTCAAGTCTTCCTTGGTAAGGCTACCCTTTTTGTTGCTCTCCTTTGTACTTGTTACAACAGATCTACACTCTTCCTAAAATCAGGCTTTCAGACTTGTATGTGATATTCAAGATGTGGCACAACCATTACCATTTACAACAGGATAATCATCTTACTGTTGCTGCTGGCAGAATGCTTTTATATTATTGATAAACTTCAAAAGCTGTCCTAGACTGTCCCAGCCTATCTACACTCCTCAGAAAACTTCATGTTGGACTGGACATGAAGTTCGCCGAGACATTTTTTTGTTCTCCAACAAATGGGTGTACTACACCATGAATGTAGTACACCCAATTGATATTATTAAGGTATAAGTGCCGACCGGGCTAGCCGGGTGGGTAAAGCGCCTGCCTGGCAACCCAAAGGTCGCGGGTTCGAATCCCGCCTCGGGCTTGGATCAAAGTACTGCAAAAAACCTTGGGAGGTGCACTATGGCCACAGAAGCCGATGCGCCAATAACTACCAAAAAAAAAAAAAAAAAAAAAAAAAAAAAGGTATAAGTACAATTCTAGTACAATGTTAAATCTCAGTTGCCACTTTTAAGCCCAGATGCCTACTTTTTCTAGAGCTTTTGCCATAGTATACCTTGGTTCCTCTCATTGATCACTTGCCAACCTTTCTATCATTAGAAAACTTCAACATTAAACTTGATATGCTTTCATCAATATCATTAATAAATATCGAAAAGAGTAAAGCTCTCAGCACTAAACTTATAGAATTCCAATAAAAAACATTAGTCCATTAATCGATTGCAGTAACTTGCCCCTAATTCCACACTGCCCTAGTTTGTGCAGCATTCTTTCATGTGGAATACTATCAAAAACTTCACTGAAGGCTAAGTATATGATGTCAGAATTACTTTTTGCAACAGTTCCTTTGAATCTATGTCATAGTAGCTGATCAGGTTGATCAGACACTCTCCCATTGATAAATTCATGCTTTAACTATTGTAGAACTGCACTGCTGTAATCATTATCCTGCATTACTTCTTTAAAGGGCTGTAATTACTTACTCGCCCTTTGATTCCCCTCCATGAATAGGAGAGACATTTACACATCTCCAATCTGTTGGAACCTCCTCTGAATCCAAGTCTGCTCATGGTTATGGCTAAAGGTTTTGCTTACATCCCTTACTGCATAATTGTATAGATTCTATCCGACACTGTGTCGGTTAGGTGAATTATTTACACTTAGTTTCAACAATATCTTTTCACTTTCTTCTCAATTATCACAAAATCATTTAGTTCCCAGTCAGAAATAGGTAGAGTTCTGGTATCTGCATCCCTAAATGTGAATGTAGATGCAAAATATTTATCCAGTTTGTTAGCAACCTGAATTACAGGATTATCAGTAGATATGCCATTCATATCTAGTAGACCGATGTGGTTCATCTCTTTCCTTCTAGTGTTAATATAGGCAATAAATTATTTTCTACTTTTCTTCATATTTTTACTCAAGGACATCTTGTAATAATAAATAAAATTTTCTGTTTATACTCTAGGACAACCACATAAGGTCAGAGGAGTTCAAAAGATAGAGAGCGAATACAGGAGCCTCAGTGTATTTAGTACTCATCGGTACTTGTATTATGGTCACCTCAAACACAAATACTTCTGTGTACTCTCGCTTGACCACTTGGCTGCAACAGCAAGTTAAGCAAGCTAAACTGCCTTAGCTTGCCTCAGTCCACTATTCCCCACCCTTAATGACTTGATAGCAGACAAGTTTATACTTACAGTAGCTGTGTCACCTGATATTTTATAATTGCCCCATCATTTTTCTTCTCTGGCACTGCTCTCCTCAGTTTATCTAACACCATTTAAGTCTAAACCTTGAAAAATATCTCTTAGCTTGTATGAAACGCTTAGTAGTTTGTACAATTACTTCCTTGAACACCTTTCATTTAGAATTTGCAGTTGTTAACAACATCAAGTGACCTACTGAAAATAATTTAAAAATTGTCTAAGACCACTGTATTTGCCTTTACAAAAGTGAAATCCCCTTCCTTTACACTTGACAGTAGTTTTGTCTTTAAATAAATCCAACATCAATACACTATGATCACTGCCACCTAGTGTTTCCTTTACCCAAAGATTCTTAATACAGAAGAGTCACTGCTGACAATCAGGTCAAGAGTATTACAGAAACTGCCCAACTTATGTAAGGGTTGCGTTCCACGGAATGCTATGTAAGTTGAATTTTACTTTGTTAAGTTGGAATTTCTCCCATGCTTGTGTAGCACTCACAACTGTGCTCACTGAATTGATTGAATCAAAAAAGAAATGTTCAACGAACATGTAAACAGAATTATTTACTGTATTTATTCCATTTTTTTATCTCATGCGCAGGAAAAATTACAAAAGCATGCAATTTAAAAAAATTTCAAAATTATAAAATTACAAAAAAAAGAGGAGGCAGGCATCAGTAAGTTTTACCTCTCGACAATCGTTACCAGAATCTTCAGCTGATAAGTCTGCTGCTGAGGAGGTTGAGGGCTGTAGAGATTTCGAAAGGGTCGACCGCTCAACCTTATGAAAGAACATATTAATGGAAGGCTTGAGGGTGGCTTTTTTCTTTTCAATGTAGATTTCTTTGTAGCAAGCAAGCATATCATTCAACCCTCTATTAACTTTTAAGAATTGTTCGCTGTCAGGATTCATCTTCTTAAGCCTTGCCATTGCCATCTCTCTGATGATGAAGCGTTTCAGATCCTCGTTTGGTTCATCTTGTGCTTCGTCAACATTTTCTTCTTTCACTATTGCTGCCTGCAAGTCAATAAGTTCTTCATTAAATAATTCCTTCTGTTCTTCCTCTATTAACTCCTCCATGTCTTTGGCTACAACCACCAACTGAAGTAGCTCTGCAACCTTTACAGTCTTATCTGTAACCTCTTCATATGATTCATCTTTTTCAAATCCTTCGAAGCCTTTTATGTGACATGGGCATATTTTCTTCCATGCACCATTTAAACAACTTTTAATAATTTCTGCCCAGGCTTTTATTAATGTTTAAGATGGCACGGTAAATATTGTAAGATTTCTAAAACTCTCTTAATATAAAATTTTTCTCATTGTCTACAGACAATGCCTGAGCAAATGTGCGTAAATAGTACGCTTTTAAATTCGTAATAACACCCTGATCCATAGGTTGGATGAGTGAAGTCGTGTTTGGCAGTAGAAATATGACTCTCATGTTCCAATTGAAATCATCTAGATGCATAGGGTGTCCAGGACCATTATCTAATAGAAGCAAAATCTTGAAAGGAATGTTGTTCTTTTTACAATATTTTTCAACCTCGCGAATGAAGCAACATTTAAACCAATCCTCAAAGAAAGATATTGTTATCCATGCTCTATGGTTCAATCGGAAATTCACAGGTAGGGTGGCTTTATTGATGTCCTTAAATGCACAAGGATTTCGAGAATGGTACACAAACAGTGGATTTAATCTGCAATCTCCTGCTGCATTAGCCCCAAGCAAGAGTGTGGCCCTATCTTTTGAAGCCTTGAAACCTGGCATTGTCTTTTCCTCTTTGGCAATGTATGTTCAATCCGGCATATTTTTCCAGTACAGAGCAGTTTTGTCAATGTAAAAATTTTCTGTGATGAATAGCCGCCTTCATCAATCATTTTTTCCAACACATCACAAAATTTCTCTGCAACTGCAGAATCGGCACTGGTGACTTTACTGCATAATTTAACATTGTGGCAACCAGCGTGCTGTTTGAACATATTAAACCACCTGTTGCTTGCCACGAACTTGGTTTGGGGTTTGCGTACTTAGCATTAGTAGAGACATACAATGCAAGAAAGCAAGCTTATGCAGCATCAGCCAAAAAAAAAAAAATTCTCCCATTTCACCCCTCCGTTCGTTCCAAATACCTGTCCAGCTCAGCCTTAAATTAATTTAGGCTATCAACTTCCACAACAAAATATGGACGTCTGCTCCACGAATCAACTATCCACTGGCTAAAGGCAAATTTCTGCACATCTGTTCTATAACTGTCTTTCCTAAATTTGAATTTATGCTCCCTCAGTTTCTTAATCTGAGCAAGAAGAAGAATCTCATCAGCATTCAGCTTGCTCAACCCATTCAAGCCTTATACACCTCAATCAAATCACCTTTCAGATGTCTACTCTCCAGGTACTGCAATTTGCAGAACTTAAGCCTTTCTTTGTAAGAGCAATTCTTTGTTCCATTCACTAATCTTGTTGCTCTTCTCTTGTTGCCCCTCGTTCCAGCAGCTATACACTCTTCCTAAAATGAGGCCTCCAGACCTGTACAAAGGTGTACTGGTACAGGTCTGGACCTTTGCCTTGTATAACAGGATAATCACCTCCCTGTCCCTGTTAGCAAAATTCCTATATATCATTGACAAGACTCCATGACCTGCCCTGGCAGCCCGTCTGCACTACTCAGTGAACTTCATATTTGACTTCACAGTTACTCCCAGGTCTTTTTGCTTTCCACTTCCCTCAGTCTAGTACCACACAGTTGGTACATTTCTCCTGGGTTATTGCTACCCATATGCAGTAGCAGTACTTCACATTTGTCATGTTGAACTTCAGTTGCCACTTCTCAGTCCATTTCCTAAATTATATAGATCCAGTTGGAGTAGCATACTGTCTTTACTGTCGTTAACAACCCAGCCAACCTTTGTATCATCTGCAAACTTGGACATTAAACCTGATATACCTTCAACAATATCATTGATAAATATACAAAATAACAATGGGCCAAACACAGAACCCCGGGGAACTCCACTAATAACATTTCTCCACAAAGAGCATGTCCATTGATTACCACCCTCTGTCGTCTCTCACTCAACCATCCCTTAATGCCATACCTCTCCAATTTGTACAGCAGTCTTCCATGTCCAGCAGTATCAAAACCTTTCCTGAAATCTAAGTATATGATATCAAAACTAATTTTGGCATTTAGCTCCTTCGTGACCACATCATAATATCCAATCAAATTGGTCAGACAAGACCTCCCTTTAACAAACTCATGCTGTGTCTTAACTATTACTGCAGTCTTGTCTAGATGATCCTGCAATGCTTCTTTAACCAGTAACTCCGTTATTTTTCCCAGAACACAAGTTAACATGTCATGGCAACTAGAGGGAGTAATACTCTTGATTTGATTATCAGCAGTGATTCTTCATGCATTAAGAATCTGCAGATAAATGAACCACTAGGTGGCAGTGATCACAGTGTGCTGAAGTGGGATTTACTCAAAGAGGTAACTACCATTAGGGGTAAAGGGAAGGGTTATTGCTTCCGTAAAGGCGACTACGATCGACTGAGACAGTATTTAAATTCTATACAGTGGGACCAACTGATGATGTTACCAACAGCAAATTCAAAATGGGAAGCATTCAAAGAACTTATCTTGGAAGCTACTAGGCTTTACATACCAACTAAGAAATATTGTTCAAGGTTTAGGCCAAAATGGATGTCAGATGAACTAATGAGGCATATGGCAGAGAAGAAAAATGCATGGGATACTTACAAATTAACACATGACACAGAAGCCTATGATAGATACAAGTTGATATGGAACCAAGTTACAAAGGAGGTTAGGCAGGCAAAGGCAGATTACGAGAAATCCTTGGCAAGAGATGCAAAGAAAAAACAGCAAAGAGTTCTTTACTTATGTTAACTCTAGAAGTAAGGGGATGAATCAGATTGGTCCACTTGATATTGATGGGTCAACTGTTGCAGATCCTGCTCAGGTAGCTAACAAACTAAATGAATATTTTGCATCGACATTCACACATGAGGAGTTATTCAGCAAGGGGAATGCCAGAGGTGTATTCAAGGCTACAGAACAGTAAGCTACAGAATCTTGAAATAACTGGGAGTAAAGTGGAGGAGAAACTGTTGAAGATAAACACAAGAAAGGCACCCGGGGTGGATGGGATCTATCCAGTTATATTAAAGGAGGCAGCAAAGGAAGTAAGCAAACACTTAGCCAAAATTATGAGAGCTTCCTTGAACTCGGGGAGGTACCCATAGACTGGAAATGTGACCCCAATTCACAAAGGAGGATCAAAGGCTGACACAAGTAATTATAGACCTGTGAGCTTAACTTCTGTTCCAGGAAAATTAATGGAGGCACTGGTTAAAGAAGCACTGCAGGATCATTTAGACAAGACTTCAGTTATAGCTCAGACACAGCATGGTTTTGTTAAGGGGAAGTCTTGCCTGACCAACTTGATTGGATATTATGATGCAGTCACAAAAGAACTGGATGCAGGGAATAACTTTGATATTATATACTTGGATCTTAGAAAGGCTTTTGATACTGTTGCACATGGAAGACTGCTACACAAATTGGAGAGTGTGACATTGGAGGCAAATTGCTGCTATGGATAAAGGGGTGGTTGAGGGGGAGAAGACAGAGAGTGGTAATCAATGGACACTGCTCATCGTGGACTAATGTTATTAGTGGAGTCCCTCAGGGCTCAGTGTTGGGTCCATTATTGTTTTCTGTATTTATAAATGATATTGATGATGGTATATCAAGCTTAATGTCCAAGTTTGCAGATGATACAAAGGTTAGCAGGGTTGTCAAGGACACTACTGACACTATGCTGCTGCAACAGGATCTGGAAAGGTTGAGCAGATGGGCTGAGAGGTGGCAAATGAAGTTTAACATTGACAAATGTAAAGTACTACACATGGGAAACAGCAACCCCAGAGCAACGTATCAACTCTGTGGTACTACACTGACAGTGGTAGAGAATGAAAGGGACTTGGGGGTTTTTGTGCGGGCAGATATGAAGTTCTCTGAGCAGTGCAGACGGGCTGCAAGAGGAGCTCATGGAGTATTGTCAATGATATACAGGAATTTTTCCAGCAGGGATAAGGAGGTGATTATTCCATGGTATAAGACTAGGCACCAGCGAGGTGATCTGATAGAGGTGTATAAAGCCTTGAATGGTTTAAGCATGCTCAATGCTGATGGGATTCTTCCTCTAGCTCAGAAAAATCAACTGAGAGGGCATAAATTCAAATTGAGGAAAGACAGATGTAGGATAGACGTGAGGAAATTTGCCTTTAGCCAGCGGGTGGTTGGTTGGTGGAACAGACTTCCATCCCTTGTGGTGGAGGTTGATAGCCTAAATAAGTTTAAGGCTCAGCTGGACAGGTATTTGGAACGAACAGAGGAGTGAAGTGGAAGTGGGGTTTTTTTTTTTTTTTTGGCTGATGCTGTATAAGCTTGCCTTCTTGCATCAAATGCCTCTACTAATGCTAATGCTAATGTCTATAGTTACTTATGTCACCTATCAACCACCCTTTGTGAATTGGTGATACATTTGCACACCTCCAGTCCATGGGGACCTCCCCTGAGTCCAAGAAAGCTCTCATAATTATGGCTAAGGGTTTGCTTACTTCCTTTGCTGCTTCCTTTAATATGATTCGATAGAATTCGTCCGCCCTGAGTGCCTTCCTTGTGTTTAACTTCAACAATTTCTCCTCCACTTTGCTCTCAGTTAATGCAAAATCACTTAGCTTCATGTTAGAGTTTGATCAACTTCTATTCCCTTCATTGAATAACTCCTCATGCGTGAATGTAGATGCAAAATATTCATTCAGTTTGATCATCAATAGTCAACCCACCTACATTAAGTGGTCCAATCTGATTCATCCCATTCCTTCTAGAGTTTAATAGTTAAAGAACTCGTTTCTGTTTTTCTTTGCTTCCTTTGCCAAAGATCTCTCGTAATCTGCCTTCTTAGTTGGAATGAAAAGCCTCGTAGCCTCCAAAATTAAGTCCCTGAAGGCTTCCCATTTAGAATTTAACGTTGGTAACATAACATCATCAGTTGATCCCACTGTACAAAATTTGTAAACTGTCTGACACCCCTGTAGTCACCTTTATGAATGCAAAAGCCCTTCCCTTTAACCTTGATCATAGTTACATCTTTAAGAAATTCCCACATCAGTACATTATGATCACTGTCACCCAGTGGTTCCTTTATCTGCAAATTCTTAATGCATGAATAATCACTGCTGATCATCAGATCAAGAGTATTACTCCCTCTGGTTGCCCCTCGAACATGAATCTGTAGAAAACAGTCATCCAATAAATCCAAAAAAGTCTTGCTAGTGTGCGAGTGACCAACTCACAAGTTCCAGTCAACATCTGGAAAATTAAAATCCCCCATTATAAGACATTCTGATTTACTGGCCCACTCTTATTTCTTTCCACAATTGCTCATTATATTCATCAAATTCATTAGGCCTATAACACACACCCACTTATCCTTAATATCTTCATTAAGAGTAGGAGACCAGCGGAATTACTTAACAAGTACAGGTCATTGTTGAAAAAAAGCCGTGAAGTAGGGTTGAATTTGAAAGTGTCTGCAATTCTGCCTAGACACGATAGGAGGGAGTATATGATGAGAGCCTTGTCGATCAATTCGGCCCTGGAAAGATTGTACAAGGCTCAAGGGGTAGAATTTTTTTCAGAATGGAATGTACTTGTTAACAGGAGAGATTGCTTCTACAGGGATGGGATACACTTAAATAGAAAGGGTGCAAGAATATTTGCTGATGCTGTCGAGGCAGTGTTAGGTGGGTCGGAAAACTGCTAGCTTGGGGGGAGACCAAGACTAATGGATTAACAGTAGCCACTGTCAGAGGTGAAAGAGATTCTTGCACTGCTTCTATTGGAATGAGCAGAAGCCTGAAAAACAAGATGCAGGATATTTCAGAGACTGCTGGAAGTCATTGCGGTACAAGTAAACACATGGGTTGTGTTAGGGTAGCTAAGAATAGAAACAGGTGCATGTATACTTGCATGTACACCAATGCTAGGAGTTTAGTAAATAAATTTGATGAATTTGAGGTATTGCTCAAAACATCAAAGGCAGATATTGTTGGGATATCAGAGACGTGGGATATCAGAGATTTATAAATGATATTGTCACACAGATATAAGGAATGCAGAACTGGAATTTGGGGAGTACAATGTGTATAGAAAGGATAGACAGGACAGGAGGGGAGGAGGGGTTATGCTATTAGTAAAAAAACACATAAAATCCAAGGAAGTCAAGCCAGTCGACATTGATGGACAGGGCAGTGTCGAGTCAGTTTGGTGTGACATAAGCATAGGTAAATCAAAATTGAGAGTAGGAGTGTGCTATAGGCCTGATGACTCTGATGAGTATAATAAGATACTGTACAGGGAAATAGAATGGGCCAGTAAATCAGAGAGTCTTATAATGGGGGATTTTAATTTCCCAGATATTGACTGGAATTTGTGGGTTGGTCACTCACACACTAGCAAGGCTTTTGTGGATTTATTGGATGATTGTTTTCTACACCAGCATGTTCGGGAGGCAACTAGAGGGAGTAATACTCTTGATCTGATTATCAGTAGTGATTCTTCATGCATTAGGAATCTGCAGATAAAGGAACCACTGGGTGGCAGTGATCACAGTGTGCTGAAGTGGGATTTACTCAAGGAGGTAACTACCATCAGAGGTAAAGGGAAGGGTTTTTGCTTTCGTAAAGGTGACTATGATGGTCTGAGACAGTATTTAAATTCTATACAGTGGGACCAACTGATGATGTTACCAACAGCAAATTCAAAATGGGAAGCATTCAAGGAACTAATCTTGGAAGCTACCAGGCTTTACATACCAACCAAGAAATATTGTTCAAGGTTCAGGCCTAAATGGTTGTCAGATGAACTAATGAGACATATGGCAGAGAAGAAAAATGCATGGGATACATACAAATTAATGGGTGACATGGAAGCCTATGATAGATATAAATTGGTCTGTAACCAAGTCACAAAGGAGATTAGGCAGGCAAAGGCAGATTATGAGAAATACTTGGCAAAGAATGCAAAGAAAAACAGAAAAGAGTTCTTTACCTATTTAAACTCATGAAGGAAAGGGATGAATCAGATTGGTCCACTGGATGTTGATGGTTCAACAGTTGAGGATCCAGCTCAGGTGGCTAACAATCTAAACGAGTATTTTGCATCTACATTCACACATGAGGAGTTATTCAGGAAGGGGAATGTCGTAGGTGAAGTAAACATTTGCAGTGAGCTAGATGATTTTCTAATAACTGAGAGGAAAGTGGAGGAGAAATTGTTGAGGATAAACATAAAAAAGGCACCCGGGGTGGATGGGATCTATCCAGTTATATTAAAGGAGGCAGCAAAGGAAGTAAGCAAACCCCTAGCCATAATTATGAGAGCTTCTTTGGACTCAGGGGAGGTACCCATGGACTGGAGATGTGCAAATGTAACCCCAATTCACAAAGGAGTATCAAAGGCTGACACAAGTAATTATAGACCTGTTAGTTTAACTTCTGTTCCAGGAAAATTAATGGAGGCACTGGTTAAAGAAGCACTGCAGGATCATCTGGACAAGAATTCAGTTATAGCTCAGACACAGCATGGTTTTGTTAAGGGCAGGTCTTGTCTGACCAATTTGATTGGATACTATGATGTAGTCACAAAAGAACTGGATGCAGGGAATAACTTTGATATTATATATTTGGATCTTAGAAAGGCTTTTGATACTGTTGCGCATGGAAGACTGCTGCACAAATTGGAGAAGTGTGGCATTGGAGGCAAATTGCTGCTATGGATAAAGGGATGGTTGAGTGGCAGAAGACAGAGAGTGGTAATCAATGGACACTGCTCAACATGGACTAATGTTATTAGTGGAGTTCCTCAGGGTTCAGTGTTGGGTCCATTGTTGTTTTCTGTATTTATAAATGATATTGATGATGGTGTATCAGGCTTAATGTCCAAGTTTGCAGACGATACCAAGGTTGGCAGGGTTGTTAAGGACACTACTGATACTATGCTGCTGCAACAGGATCTGGAAAGGTTGAGCAGATGGGCTGAGAGGTGGCAAATGAAGTTTAACATTGACAAATGTAAAGTACTACATATGGGAAACAGTAACCCCAGATCAACGTATCAACTCTGTGGTACTACGCTGACAGTGGTAGAGAATGAAAAGGACCTGGGGATAATTGTGCAGGCAGATATGAAGTTCTCAGAGCAGTGCAGACGAGCTGCAAGAGTAGCTCATGGTGTCTTGTCAATGATATACAGGAATTTTTCTAGTAGGGACAGGGATGTGATTATTCCCTTGTATAAGGCATTGGTCAGGCCACACCTTGAGTACTGTATACAGGTCTGGAGGCCTCATTTCAAGAAGGATGTAGAGCTGCTGGAACGAGTACAGAGAAGGGCAACATGATTAGTGAATGGAACAAAGGGTTCCTCTTACGAAGAAAGGCTTAAGTTTTGCAAATTACAGAGCCTGGAGACTAGGCATCGGCGAGGTGATCTGATAGAGGTGTATGAAGCTTTGAATGGCTTGAGCATGCTCAATGCTGATGGGATTCTTCCTCTTGCTCAGAATAATCACCTGAGAGGGCATAAATTCAAATTGAGGAAGGACGGATGTCGGATAGATGTGCGGAAATTTGCCTTTAGCCAGCGGGCAGTTGGTTTGTGGAATAGACTCCCATCGCTTGTTGTTGAAGTTGATAGCCTAAACAAATTTAAGGCTCAGCTGGACAGGTATTTCGAACGAACGGAGGGGTGAAATGGGAGTAGTGGTTGTTTTTTTTTTTTTTTTTTTTTTTTTTTTTTTTTTTTTTTGGCTGATGCTGAATAAGCTTGCTTTCTTGCATCATATGCCTCTACTAATGCTAATGCTAAATACTTCTTGCTTTTGCTTGAATGGTCATTAGACTCAGGGGAACTCACTTCTGAATCTTATTTTCTATCCATATTATTAATAGCTTTCCATCTTAGATATAGCACCTGAACACTGTTTTGTGATCAGTGTTGATTTTAAGTGCATTGATCCTTTGACATGTTCTTTTATATGCACACTGTCCTTTAAAATAGTATGCACTGCTGAAGCAGCGAGATCTAATTCCCTTGCAATAGATAACAAACTTTGTTCTGCTTCGTACTTCTTAATCATTTTCATCTTAATTTCTAAATCAATTTTGTTCTGTTTCCTGGCACTGCCACCATTAGCACTTTCTGTTGTTCGCTTTTCCTTCATCATTGTAATACATAAATAGGAATGAAGAGAAGTTTCTGAAATTTTGTTTTTTATATGATTGAAGATTTCAGTGAAGGGGAACATATTTCACCATAATAAGGGAAAAACCCACACAATTGCAGTTATCACAAATGCAATAAGATTGAGTTTACTACCTGTTTATAATTAGATGCACTAACAGTAAAGCCCAGGCGCCTCTGTAGCCAGGTGGGCAGGAGTAGCAGTGCGTAGCACACGCTCTTTGATTAGACCGGGGTTCGAGCCCGTGACCACCAAATACAGAGGATGCAGAAAGGTCAGGGAATGACCACCGCATATCCCTGGGGCAGTATGTCCTTAGTTGCTAATGCTCCTAAAAAAAAAAAAAAACAAATAACAAATAAACAGAAAAGCCCAATAAACTGGAAAGAGCAAATTGTTTTTATTGTTTTATGGTCATGACCTCCAGATACGTGCTTTAGAAAAATATCGCAAAGGCATTCAAAATTGATTCTTATAATGGGAACATATGATAACGATGAAATGGTAGTGCAATTTCCATTATAAAAATTATCGTTTAGAGAGATAAATAGGTTAGTAATATAGTGATATTTTCAACTTCCAAGGACTTCGAACAAATTACAAAAAAAAAAAAAAAAAACACAATGTGTTATTGTGTTCACATTACAATATTTTCACAATACCTCCATTTATCCCTACAGTTGCAAAATACGTTTCCATATTTTTTTTAGTTTGCACTGGCTGGTAAAATGTACGTACAGTCGAATTTGTAAGTTGAGTATTTCGTAAATTGGGGAGTTTCTCTACTTTCTTTCTATTTGCTCCTCTAACATGCTGATGTAGAAGGTAATCAAAGAGTTAATCCAAAAGAGTCTTGCTGCTGTATGAGTGACCCACCCACAAGTTTCGGTAAAGTTCAGTTAAATTTTCTGCTACAGTGTGAGTTAGCTACCCACAAGTTCCATTCAGTATCTGGAAGGTTAAAATTTATTCCCCCCCATTACAAGAGATGATGCAGAATGGCTTCTTTTTTCCTTGTAAGGGTTACTTCCAATTCCATTCAGTGTTTTCTCAGATTGTGTAAGTGAAATTATTCTTGTAGTGGTGAAATACATATTGTTTTCCATTCTGAACTATTGTCCTTTATTTGAAAACAAGGCTTTCCAATAAATGTGCTAAGGATATTCAAGATCAAAATGATGACTATTGTAATTGTCTTGTAATCAAATCTACAGCTTTATTTTCTGCCTGTGCTTAAGGTTGTAACGATTATAAAACTGTTATTAATTAATCAAAACTCAGTTTTGAATGGGTTAAGAATACAAATCTTGCTTGCACTTTCTTTCTTTCTTTCTATGCAAATGATAGTGAAGCATTCTGGTCTCTTTTCTAAGCTGCAGTGTCTGCTCATCTATCCTTATATTTCTGTTACAACCTAATCGTTCTATTGCATCCGTAGCCAAAGGTAAATTGACTTACTAGCATCCTAACTCTTGTATTGGCAGTCTTGGTAAATCACCCTCTACCACTCCAACCATAAGCCAACCTGGCTAGCCGGGTGGGTAAATAAGAAAGTGCAAAAAAAAAAAAAGCAACACAGAACATGATCAAGCTCAGGAGTACAGATTTTGAGAATGAGGGGAGGTATGTGATCGGGATCAGGAGGTTTCTTGGCATGAAGCCCAAGGCGGGATTCGAACCCATGAGCTTTGGGTTGCCAGAGAGGCACTTATTATTATAATAATAATAATAATAATAAGTGCCTCTCTGGCAACCCAAAGCTCATGGGTTCGAATCCCGCCTTGGGCTTGGATCAGAGTAGAAAATGCAAAAACCTTGGGAGGTGCAATATGGCCACAGAAGCCGATGCGCCAACAAACAAAAAAAAACCCATCCCCATTACACTTCCAACAGAAGAATGTTAGATTCTTGGGCTTCATGCCAAGAAACCTCCTGATCCCGATCACATACCTCCCCTCATTCTCAAAATCTGTACTCCTGAGCTTGATCATGTTCTGTGTTGCTTTTTTTTTTGCACTTTCTTATTCCACTGATATGTTTCTTTCTGCTTTGAAATTTGCCCACATCCAGTCAGTTCCTAAAACTGATGAAAATTCTTACCCACTCCAATTATCTTTCCATTGCATTTACCTGTAATCTTTCCAAAGTAATAGAGAAATCTATTCAGCTGCTAACCCTTAAACTGTCTTGAAATCCTCCATCTGATCAATGTTTGTTAGTATGGATCCTGTCAGTGTCAATCCACTGATATGTTGACTTATGTTTCTCATCTTTGGAGAGATTCAGTGGAAAAGTTTCCCCAGACTTTTCCACTTAAAATTTTTAGTTAACATCTTAACTTAATTATTCAAACTTAAAAGTGCAAAAATCAAATGCTAACTGTAAATAAAAAAAAAAAAAAACTATAATTTCATGTATTTCAATTCCTTTAATAGCATATCTAACTGTAAAATGGAGCTTACTTAGAACCTTTGTACCTCAATGAGATCACCTTGCAGCGGCCTAGTTTTCAGATATTCATGAAACTTTCATGAAAGTAAAGAAATTCAATGACACACCTCAGGGACCCAGCATTCTGTTATAAGCAGAACATTGGTTTGATTTCCAATCTACAGAAAAAAAATATCATTCATATAAAAGGAAAAGAGCAACTACTCCAGCATTTGTTAAGAAGTCTGAAGATAGTGAGCCATCACACATAATGAGCAGTGAAAAGAAAATTTAGCTACCTAAGTGCAAAAATCAAATGTTAACTCTAAATGAAAAAAAGAAAACTATCATTTCACGTATTTCAATTCTTTTAATAGCATATCTAACTATAAATTGGGAGCTTACCTAGAACATATTTGCTCCAAACCTGACAGATATATTTGAAATAGCTCAAACATTGTTTATTTGTTGTTTGTTATTTGGTTTTTTTTTTTGAGCATTAGCAACTAAGGCCATATTGCTCCTGGGATATGTGGTAGTCATTCCCTGACCTTTCCGCATCCTCCATATTTGGTCACGGGCTGGAACCGCGGTCTAATCAAGAAGCACGTGCTCCGCACTACTGCTCCTGCCCACCTGGCTATGGAGGTGCCTCAAACATTGTCCTCAACATGAATGCACCTTGGGAATATTTTAAGAATATTAGGAATCCTGCTGTTCTGGTAGACTGGGATATAAAGGGGTATTGGCAGGGTTAACTAATCCCCCTCTCCTCAGTGGAAAAGGATTCATTGACTCTGAAATCTATTATTTAATTATATAGGTTTAATTTCATGGTATACATTTATTTTATAGAGTTTTATATTTTATTTTGTTAAAATCTTAAATTTTTTCTTTTCTTTTGTGTTGATAAAATTTATGAACATAAATTTGTTATGAGAATACAAATTCTGTAGCATCAAATGAATTTCTTATCCTCATCAATGGAAAGAAGCAAAATTCATGATCATGGCATTTCTTAATTGTATTTAGTTGAAGAAGCAAGAGAATAATCCTTACTTAGGCTTTTAAGACAATATTTCTTAGGCTTTTCATGCCAAATAAGAAATATTGTTCAAGATTTAGGCCTAAATGGATGTCAGATGAACTAATTAGACATGTGACAGAGAAGAAAAATGCATGGGATACATATAAAATAACAGGCAACACAGAAGCCTATAATAGATATAAGCTGGTCTGCAACCACGTCACAAAGGAGATTAGGCAAGCAAAGGCATATTACAAGAAATCTTTGGCAAAGGATGCAAAGAAAAACAGCAAATAGTTCTTTACCTATGTAAACTCTAGAAGGAAGGAGGATGAATCAGATTGGTTCACTTGATATTGATGGTTCAACCGTTGATGATCCTGCTCAGGTAGCTAACAAACTAAATGAATATTTTGCATCTTACACATGAGGAGTTATTCAGGGAGGGGAATACCAGGGTTGTATTAAACTATGGCAGTAAGCTAGATAATCATGTAATAACTGAGAGTCAAGTGGAGGAGAAACTGTTGAAGATAAACGTAAGAAAGGCACCTGGGGTAGATGGAATCTATCCATTTATATTAAAGGAAGCGGCAAAGGAAGTAAGCAAACCCTTAGCCATAATTATGAGAGCTTCCCTGGACTTGGGGGAGGTACCCATGGACTGGAGATATGCAAATGTGACCCCAGTCCACAAAGGAGGATCAAAGGAAGACACAGGTAATTACACACATGTTAGTTTAACTTCTGTTCCAGGGAAATTAATGGAGGCACTGGTTAAAGAAGCATTGCAGGATTATCTAGCAAGACTTCAGTTATAGCTCAGACACAGCATGGATTTGTTAAGGTGAAGTCTTGTCTGACCAATTTGATTGGATACTACGATGTAGTCACAAAGGAGCTGGATGCAAAGAATAATTTTGATATCATATATCTGAATCTTAGAAAGACCTCTGATACTGTTGCACATGGAAGATTGCTGCTACGGATAAAGGGATGGTTGAGTGGGAGAAGACAGAGAGTGGTAATCAATGGACTCTGCTCTTCATGGACTAATGTTATTAGTGGAGTCCCGCAGGGTTCAGTGTTGGGTCCATTGTTGTTTTCTGTATTTATAAATGACATTGATGATGGTATATCAGGCTTAATGTCCAAGTTTGCAGACGATATGAAGGTTGGTTGTTAATGACACTAATGACAGTGTGCTGCTGCAGCAGGATCTAGAAAAGTTGAGCAGATGAGCTGAGAGGTGGCAAATGAAGTTTAACATTGACAAATGTAAAGTACTACATATGGGAAGCGTTAACCCCAGAGTAATGTATCAACTCTGTGGTACTAAAGTGACAGTGGTAGAGAATGAAAAGGACCTGGGTGTAATTGTGCAGGCAGATATGAAGTTTTCTGAGTAGGGCAGACAATCTGCAAGAGTAGCTCATGGCGTCTTGTCATTGATATACAGGAATTTTTCCCTGCTAGAAAAATTCCTGTTAAAAAAAGAGAAGTTCTGAGCTAGTGTTAGTTGGCATTTGGTAGATCTTAGTGGGGTTAAAAATTACGAGAGAGAATATAAAGGTGACAAAAAAAAAAAAAAAAAGAGTACATATTTTGACCAATTTTTCTTTGGATGCTGGTATATCAGTTTATTTTCTTGAAAAAAGTTTTTTGAAGTAGAACAATGAATTTGTAAAGAGGTGAAAGTAAGAATATGCCCTTTACTTCATCGAGGATCATCAGCCATCCATAAGGATGTGCACCGTATTTCAGCCAATAGCTATAGCAAGTGAACACAAATATCATCTACTACTCTGAAAAGAGACAAGTTTTCTATTTTTGGACTTATTAAAATTCATCTTCTGTTTATTAATAACTTGTCTCAACTGTTATGAGCATTAGTACATCACTGTACTAATGTTTGTAACAGAGGCCTTGTCACTTGTTTGGAGAGGGCTGAGTTCATATCCCATTGGAGACTGGAGGAATCTGTCCAGGTCCCTTAAGTCAAGGTAGTTAGCTAGTCTCAGGCAAAGGGGGGAGATTTTGTCTTCTGTGCACACACAGCATCTGAACACACACCTGTAGAATCATTACATATGATAAGCCATAAAATTTGATACATTATGCGCAAAGTAGTCAGTGCACCAGTTTCTAAAGTGCAAGCAATAATGCCAGCCGGGCTAGCCATGTGAGTAAAGTGCCTGCCTGGCAACCCAAAGGTCGCGGGTTCGAATCCTGCCTCGGGCTCGGATCAGAGTAGAAAATGCAAAAACCATGGGAGATGCATTATGGCCACAGAAGCCGATGTGCAAACAACTAACAAAAAAAAAAAAAAAAAAAGGCAAGCAATAACAGCACTCACATAACACTACACTGTGTATAAATAAATGTTTTTTGTAATCACAAAAATTACCCACAAAGCTTGCTGAGAGAACCTTGTCTCATATTGCAACATATGGTTTAGAGTTGCTGGATTGAAGAATTGAAATGCTGAAAGATAAATGACTGAGTATACTTAAAATACGTATGAAAAGAGCAAAGAAGGATGTCATCTGTTGAAGGTTCTCTATCTTGTCAGGAACCAAGAGGTAAAGACATCTGAAACAACCAAGTGAATTAGCATTTGAGTCACCTCTGGATAAAATTTTCTCTTTCCTTCTAGTTTTAACAAAAGCAAGGAATTATTTGTTACTTTTCTTTGCATTTTTAGCCAAAAACTTATCATAATCTACCTTAGCCTGCCATCCCCTTTAGTAACTTGATTGTAGATTGGTTTATATTGATTGTGGCTTCTGTATCCTCCAATGACTGGCTAACATGAATTTTACCTTCAATTTTTATGCATAGGTTTTGAAATAATTCTTATCACACACCATGCCACAATTTCTGCTTATAGAGGTTTTTGTGTTTACTCATAATACATATATCTTACTACAGTTTAAGGAAGTAGACATGGCACTAATCTGTCATATTACCTGAAAATAATAATGTTTGATCTGCTCATAGATGGCAGTATGTTGGGGAGGGTTAACGTGTTCAACTTTGTCTCCACCCACCTCTCTCTTTCAGTAATGGAAAGTCATTTGCAGGGTGAGTACATGTACAGTTTTTCTATTTATCCATTGCATATTTTTTGTTTCTTCTGTGTTTTGCTTAGAATTATATTGTTTAAATGTTTAAGCAGAAGCAAAGGAAGTGTTCCAAGCACCCCGACAATTTCTGCTTCATGTTTAAATGGTTTACAAAAACTCAGAGGAAGAAAATCTATAGTCTTACTAAACATGCATATTCTTTGTACTTTAGTTGGTGATCAGGACAAAGCTTGGGCTCCATATGTACTGTATTACCTACACCACAAATCTGAGGATGTGGCTAACTGGGAAAAATAAAAGTGTGCCTTTTGCCATTCCTATGGTGTGGTGAGAACTGTGCAACTACATTGATGATTACTATTTCTGCATGACAAAAATATCAATGCTGCCCAGAAAAAGCAAGCACAGCATCATATATCCTAACATATCATCTGCAACAATGCCTGTTCCACAGTGAAGACATAGCAGATCCTCTCCAAGGTCATGAGATAAAGGAAAGAGTGATGAATATAGTGAGGTTTCTTTCATTGTAGACTTTGCAGGACTGTCCACTTCAACAGATTTGGGTTACCAACCAGAAATTTATAATGTACCTTATTTAATTAAGAAAAGAAGAGTTGAATGACTTTGTTCATGATTTAAACTTATCAAAAGAGCAAGCAAAACTTCTTGGTACTATGGTACAACAGTGAAAATTACTTGAAGCAGGAAATAAAATTACAGTATAGAGGGAGGCTTATTATAATTCAGTGTTTTCAGAATTTTTCATTATGGAAGCTGGTACATGTTTTTGTAAAGATATTAGTGATCTTCTGAATTAATTGGTCATTGAACACTGTTCTAATGAATGCATATATTTATTGATGCCTCAAAATTAAGTTTAAAAGTAGTTTTTCTGCAAAATAGAAATGCATTCCATCAGTTCCTCTATGTCATGCTGTTGGCTTGAAAGAAACATATGAAACTATGTCCCAGATCCTGAGGAAATAAATTGTCATGACTCTATTTGGAATGTCTGCAGTGACCTTAAGGTAATTGGATTATACACTCATCTACAGTTGTTTCGTAAAATACTTTATATGATTGTGGTGCAGTCTTGTAACAGAAAAACATTACTGTGCAGCAGAAGAGGAAAAAAGAGCAAGAGAGGAGGGGAAGAGGGAGGAATTTCATCATGGAGAAGTAATATATGTTCTGTTGGTTGAACCAAGAAAGGTTATTCTTCCACCTGTGCATATAAAGTTTGGATTAATGAAAAATTTTGCTAAGGCATTTGTTAAGAAAAACTCTGAGTGATGAACATTTCTAAGGAAACAGAATGTATGTAGTATATCTATTATTGTATTGTATTTGAAATGGTCATTCATTAAGTTATTAAAATTTCAATATATCTTTCAATGGAGACATGACAGACATAAATTTGGTATTTTTGGAATCAACTGATTCCAAAAATACCAAATTAAAAAGATCAATTTCCTTTAGAATCTGAACTATTATTATTATTATTATTAATTATTATTTATTTTATTTATTGTTTTATATTTTTTGGTGTGCAGTTTATAATCATCCCATTTATTTTTATTCTCTGCTACTAGTCTCATCAGTTCATCCAACATCCATATAGGTCTAAACCTTGAACATTATCTCTTAATTGATATAAAAATTTAGTAGCTTCTGCAATTACTTTCCTAAATATGCTAAATGGTAACATCCCATTTAGCATTTGCAATTGTTAACATCAATTAGTCCCACTGAAAAGAATTTATGAAACTGTGAAATCAAAATTTCTTCCCTTTTCCCTTGAGTGACAGTCTTTAAATAAATCCCACAATCAGTATACTGCGATCACTGCCACCTTGTGGTCCTTTTGCATGAAGAGTCACTGCTGATAATCAAATAAAGAGTACTGCTTTTTCATGTTGCCTCTAACATATTTATGCAGAAAGCAGTCATCCAGGAAATCGAGAAATGTTTTACTACTGTGAGCTACCAGCTCACAAGTTCCCACTCTAATTTGTCTGTATAGTTATTCATTATACTTATCACAGTTATTTTGCTTATTATATACTCCCAGTCTCATTTTTGTTTTCCCAGTGCTTATGTCATAACAGAGTAACTCAACACTGCATTGTTAAAACTGCAGCCATTATCAATCCGCTGCAGGATGGAATTCTCCTCAATGATTCATATTGAGGGAAATGGACCATAATCTGCCATGCTGGTGCAGTGTGGGTTGGCAGATCAACTGTATTTAGCAGTCAGGGGCTTGAATCCCAGTCTACTCAAAGAGCATGTGCTACTGTACTCCCGCTACTGACCACTCGATTCAGCAGGCCTCCATGTCGATTTGGAGTGCTGCCTTATATGTGCTTCTTAACAAAGAATAACCCCTCTTGCCCTATCTGTCCTTTCTGTTCCATTCTACTCAACATATTCAGTATATTCACTGCATTACAATATCTCATATTTGTAAAATTTACTTACTATGCCCCTAACGTTAGTGTACAAGAAAGTATGTATGTGCCTGTTTTTACTCTTACTTTGTACTATGAAGATCCTGAGTGGCCTTGTAATCCCCTACACTTACTTTTCCAGGCTGCGGCATTTTCTGGTGGAAGTACTGCAAGAATCAGTTTCACCTCTGCTTATGATTGAGGTGAAAATGATCCATTAATCTGTGTATCTCTCCCCCCACTCTAGCAGTTTTCTGACACTGTCTCATTAGCATCAGCAAATATCCTTGTACCCCTTCTATTTATGTTCATATCATCCCTATAAAAGCACTCTCCTGTTAACAAGCACAGGCCACACTGAGAAAAATTCTACCCCAGGAGCTTTGTGCAGTCCCTCCAGGGACAAACTGATTGACAAGGCTCTCAGCATGTACTCCCCTTATCATGCCTGGGCAAAATTCCAGGCATGACCTTCAAATTTAGTACTAACTCACAGGTTTTCTCAACGAGTTCTTTGATTGTCTATGCTTAATATCATTAGCACCAACATGTACACAATATTACCTTTTGTGCTTGCTATCATTAAAATTTTCATCTGCAGACATATCCTGGTCTTATTCCACCTATCTTTTTGTATATCATATATCTCCATTTCCCTGCCAGTATAGTCAACAGTAGCTACTTCTTGTGAGAACAGAATCTATCCTTGTGATACACTGCCTAATATATGAGTGCACACTCTAGTGATGATTTGGGCAGCTGAGTGCTTGTTGAGTTCTCTGTTTTAATTCCTTTGCAGGCATCAATCCTTTTCTTCAGGCTCTCAAATTTGTCCTCTCAAACCAGAATTTTTACTTAATCTTCTCATACTCTGCATCCAAATTACGTAAAGGCGTCTCCTTTGGCTCTGCAAACATCCCATATGCAGTAAAAACAATAGGACCCATATTTGTGAAACAACCATTCCTCCCCAAACCACGACATACTCGCTGTTCTGAGCTGTTTGTTTTGCTGCCCTAGCCTAAAACATGATTTTAGTTTAAATTTATATTAAAAATTAGCAATGTATCTCAATACTCTTGCCATAATTCTGAGAAATATGTTAAGTAAAATAATGAAAAACTATTCCCATTTACTACAGCAGTGTGTACATACTACACTAACGTTTTTTTTGTGTTACTTTCTAAATTTACATTATAAAATTTATAGTTTACAGACTTTGCATCTTGGATAATCATGTTTTAGTCTTAAGCTGTTTGAGAGCTGAGAGCAATATACAGGGTAGGCATATGTCAGTTTATTATTATTATTATTTTATTATTATTACTAGCCATATAGTGCAAGGAAGCCTGAGGCTTATGCTGCACCAGCTAAAAAAAATTTCCGAGTTAATCTGAAAGAGAGAGAGGGAGGGAGGGAGAGTAGAAGGGAATTACCAAGAAAGAGAAGAATGATGATATCCAGCTCAGGACCTTGGATGTGCCAAGCCCATACTCACCAGATGTGAGCCCTGGGGTTAATCAAGAAATAATATGCATGGTTTAAATACTGAAGTAAATTTCATGCCTATATTACTGTATTAATAGTAATATATATATGTAATGTTAATTATGACATTTATATATACTATTCAAATTGTTTTGGGAACTTTTCTCCCTAATAAATTGCGGCCTTTCTCAGTAAACTGATATTTGCCCCACCTTATATATTGCCATGAACTCTGAAAAAAAAACTTGTATAATCATCTGGTGTATGTACACTGAGTTGGTTTTGCATTAGCACTGCCATTTAATACAGTCTGTACATGTCTTGGCATGGACTCCACAAGGTGTTGCTCTGGTAGTGCTACCCATGCATTTCACAATGTGTTCAGTAATGGCTGCACTTTATCAGGTAGATAGTCATAACATCAATGCCCTTTTCCAGTTGTTACCCATGCATTTCACAATGTAATGGCTGCACTTTATCAGGTAGATAGTCATAACATCAATGCCCTTTTCCAGTAGGTCCCAAACATGCTCAATTGGACTAAGTTAAGGTGACTTGGGTGGAGCAGAGGATGGAGAATTTGCTGTCACGTTTCTGACACCAGTTAGCGAATTGGCAGGCTTTATGGCATAGCATGTTTTCTTGTTGATAGATGCCACAGTTGTCTGCACACACCATCATCACAAAGCAGTGTACTTGGTTACTGATGATAGAGAGGTAAGCATTCCCACAGATCCGTTGATTAATGATCAGAAGACCAGTGCATCTCATAAAACTGCCACCTCTAGCCTGCCAATCACCAACATTTCATCCATATGGTGTGGCCCCATTTTGCTTTCTGCAAATGTGAATACATCCATCAGCATAATAGAGTTGCATATGGGATTTGCAAGATTCATTACTCCAGGTGACAGAGTTCCATAATTAAATAGTCCAGTGTTGATACTGAAGTGCCCATTCACAGTGCAGTTCTAGATTCTGTTTCAGTAGCATACTGTTTTTACTGTCATTAACAACCCTGCCAACCTTTGTATCATATGCAAACTTCGACATTAAGCTTGATATAACTTCATCAACCCTAGGGGACTTCACTAATAACATTAGTCCACGTAGATCAGTGTCCATTTAATACCACTCTCTGTCATCTCCCACTCAACCATCCCTTTATTCATTGTAGCAACTTACCCTTAATGCCATACCACTCCAATTTGTACAGCAATCTTCCATGTCCAACAGTATCAAAACCTTTCCTAAAATCTAAGTATATAATATCAAAATTATTATTTGCATCCAGTTCCTTTGTGATCACATTGTAGTATCCAATCAAATTGGTCAGACAATACCTCCCCTTAACAAACCCATGCTGTGTCCGAACTATTACTGCAGTCTTACCTAAATGATTCTTTTTTTTTTTATGTGAACCCCAAACACGAGAGGTATTAGAACCTATAGTACTTAGTACCGTGCTTGGGTTAAATACATCCATCAGCATAGTCGACAGCAAGTGTCGATTCTGCGACACTTCTTTAAACAGTGACTCCATTTTCCCATGAACAGAAGTTAAACTAACAGGTCTGTAATTACTTATCACCATTTTATCCCCCCTTTGTGAAGTGGAGATATATTTGCACATCTCCAGTCTGTGGGGACCTCTCCTGAGTCCAGTGATGATCTCATAATTATGGCTAATGGTTTGCTTACTTCCCTTGCTGTCTCCTTCATATAATTGGATAGATTTCATCCACCCCAGGCGCCTTTCTTATGTTTAACTTCAACAATTTCTCCTCCACTTTGCTCTCAGTTATTACAAAATCATTTAGCTCCCTGTTAAAGTTTAATATACTTCTGTCCTCCTCTTCCTTACAGAATTCCTCATGTGTGAATGTAGATGCAAAATACTCATTCAGCTTGTCAGCCATCTGAGCAGGATCATCAGTAGTTGAACCATCAATATCAAGTGGACCAAACTGATTCATCCCCTTTCTTCTAGAGTTTACATAAGTAAAGAAGTCTTTACATCCTTTACCAAGGATTTCTCGTAATCAACCTTCACTTGTCTAACTTCCTTTGTGACTTGATTACAGACTAGTTTATATCTGCCATAGGCTTCTGTGTCACCTGATAATTTATATGAATTCCATGCATTTTTCTTTTCTGCCACAAGCCTCATTCAATCATCTGACATCCATTTAGGTCTAAATCTGAAACAGTATGAAAAGCCTAGTAGCTTCCAAGTTTAATTCCTTGAAGGTTGTCCATTTAGAATTTGCTGTTTTTAACATTATCAGTTGATCCCACTGTATAGAATTTAAAAACTGTCTGAGACCATTGTAGCCACCTTTACAAAAGCAAAATCCCTTCCCTTTAGCCTTGATAGTAGTTACATCAGTGTTTCCCAACCTTTTTTTTACCATGCCCCACCTAAGTCTTTCTAAAATTCTGATGCCCCCTATGTAACGTTGGGAAACACCGATATACATATTTTTTATATTCAAAAATTGAATTATTTCCTAAATGAAGCCTAATTACAACTTGTTCAGGACACAAAACTTAGGTTTTAGGAAGAAATCATTAGGAAATTATTAAGAAAAAAACAGTAAGTAAATTTTCAAAACATATAATGGACAACTAAAATTCAAGTACAAAATAATTTATATGAAAGATTTTTTTATAATATTTTAATTTTTAGTAATTATTATTTAATTGTTTAATAATTTCAACATTCCATGTGAAGTCACTTCTAGATGAGTGCACTAAATTTAGTGAGACCCTTGTGCTTGATGCTTGCCGCAGAGAGATTTTATATTGGGCTCCAATTTAGTCAGCTTCAGTCTCAAGTCTCCCCGTTTTGTGATATCCAGTCGATTTCTTTTCTTTAGGAACAAATCATTTATGGCACTAAATCCACATTCAGCTAAATATGAAGATGGAAACGGTAACAATAGCTCTCTTGCAAAGTTGGTTGAATTTGGGTATTTAATTTCTGTTTCATCACAAAGCCATGCCATCGCTCCTTTTATATTGAATAAAGTTTTAACTGACTCATCATTTTGCATTTCTGAGAGTTCTTCTTGGTACTGCATTGATACATCAGACAAATCCACTAACATTGGTTGCATCATCCAGGTTGGAAAATCAATTTGTTTTAAATCAGAAAACCTTTCTTTTAAATCAGCGGACAGAATTTTCAGATGATCGACAATAACAAGTACAGCGGTATCAGTCACTTGACATTTTTGCAGCCAACGAAACTGTTCAAAATTTTTGTTACAAATATATTTTTGACATAATTCAATAAATGTAATGAAACCAAATATCTTCGCTTTTGCATCGACGAGAGTTTTATTTGTTCCTTGAAGTTGTTTATTTAATATATTTAGTTTTTCAAAGATATCGGCTAAATAACTCACAAATGCTTTACCATCGACCGTGGCGTCTCCGTAGCCAGGTGGGAAGGAGCAGCAGTGCGTACCACACGCTTCTTGATTAGACCGGGGTTCGAGCCCGTCACCACCAAATATGGAGGATGCGGAAAGGTCAAGGAATGACCACCGCATATTCCGGAGCAATATGGCCTTAGTTGCTAATGCTCCTAAAAAAAAAAAAACCAAAAAAAAAAAAAAAACCATCGACCGTTAACAGATGCTTCATTTCAGGTTTGTCACTTAAAAAGTCACTAATAGTATCAAATAGTTCCATGAATCTTTTCAAGCAGTTCCCTTTCGAGAGCCACCTTACTTCAGTGTGAAGTAAAAGTCTCACATGGTCTCCATTTTGTTCTTCACAAAAAGCTTGAAGAGACGCTCACATTTGGCATTAGCTTTAATAGCATTGACACATTTTATAACTGATTTTAGTACTTCATGAAGAACAGGCGAAATATTTTTAGCTACCAAGTTTTCCCTATGAATAACACAATGCACAAGAAGCATTTCTGGATTCTCATCTTTCATCAATTTTAAGCAGCCATTTTTCTTGCCCATCATATTAGGAGCACCATCTGAAGCGCAAGATGTTATATTTTTCATTGGTATATTATTGTCATCTAAGTAATTTTTTAGCTTATTATATATATCTTTGGAGGTAGTGGTGCTCTCTAATGATTTACAGAATAACATTTCTTCAGCAAAATTACCTTTATCAATATATCTCACATAAGTTATCAGTACGGCTTCACTGTCTCTCAAAGTTGATTCATCCATTTGCACTGAGAATTTTCTTGTTTTCAGCTTTCCAACAAGTTGTATTTCAATATCTTCACTCATTTCATCTATTCTTCTGCTAACAGTATTGTTATTGAGTGGCATAGCTTTCACGTCTTTGTCATCTTTTTCCAGAACTGTTTTAAGAAATGCTGATATTGATGGTTTGATTAAATTCTCTCCTATAGTATGATTTTTCCCAGATTTAGCAATGAGTAAAGAAATTTCATAACTAGCCTCAAGAGTACGATTGACAGTTGCAGTATGAGCAATAAACAGAGACTTTAATGTTGCTCTTTTTTCAAAATTCTTCTTTAAAGTTTGAAAGTAATCTAAATCTGAATTTACATGAGCATTATGTTTCGCCTTCAAATGCGCCTCAAGACGACCTCACTTCATTGATTCGTTGGTCAAGCATTGTTGGCATAAAAGACAAAAAGGTGACCTTTGATCGTGGATAGCGGGTATGAAACCAAATTTTAAGTATTCCTCTGAATACTGACGAACTTTTTTTTTACTTGCACTACTCATTTTACTGCGCAACTGAAAGAAATAAATATAAGATAAATCAAAAACTAAAAATAAACTATGCATTAAAGTTAATTTAATTTTATTTTAATATATCAAAATTAATTATTAGTACGCTTTTTGAATGAATAAATCACACGAATTACTGAATTCGGGCTATTAAATCTGTGGTCTCTGTGAACAAGCAGATAAGTCTAATTTGTCAAAAATGAGATAAGTGCACTATAATAAAGTATTTATTATTTACTATTATGTGACACGCAGCTATCTTCGTTATTGTAGTTTTAGCGTGAGTAATAAATATTTGTATATTCGAATATATGCGTGTTTATATGAGAGTGTGAAGTTTATTTTTCCTCTCCTGCAAATTCGAGTTTTTGGACTTATTTGCTTATTTACTGAGACCACAGAAATACATATATGACAAATACATACCATTGTATATCACGGTTCTTCATTAATAATAATTCTGTGCGTGGACAAAGTAATTTTTATTTTAATCTGAGATCGTCAAACCTATCCAAATGTACAGTCACGATGCCCAAACGAGCGTTTGTATGAAAGGAATTACCTATTTCATATAACATGCTGAGTTTGCGGTAGGCTACAGTAGACAATCACTTTGCTTGCACATTGCATATGCCATAAGCAATCGTCCAATACAGTATGTACTATTCCTTCACTAGGCATAGTAAGCAATACTCTCCGAGCAAACTGTAGTTGATATTACTCCAAACTTTCAAGTGCAACTCTATAGAAAGTACAACATTTAACGAATGCTTATTTAAAATTGAGATACCAACAATTCTTCTTTTGTACAAGTTAAATCATAGTAGGCGGTTGTTTTAAACTCTAGACGAGCAATTTTTGAATTGCCCCCCTGAACAATCAAATTGCCCCCATGTGGGGCGTGGGACCCACGTTGGGAAACACTGAGTTACATCTTTAAGTAAATCCTACATCAGTACACTGTGGTCACTATCACCTAGTGGTTTCATTATCTGCAAATTCTTAATGCATGAATAATCACTGCTGATAATCAGATCAAGAGTATTACTCCCTCTGGTTACCCCTCAAACATATTGCTGTAGAAAACAATCCTCCAATAAATCCACAAAAGTCTTGCTGACGTGCGAGTAACCAATTCACAAGTTCCAGTCAATATCTGGAAAGTTAAAATCCCCCATTACAAGACATTCTGATTTCCTCGCCCACTCTATTTCTCTGCACAATTGTTTATTGTACTCATCAGAGTCATTAGGCCTATAGCACACTCCTACTTTCATTTTTCCCTTTACTAGTGCTTATGTCACACCAAACTGACTCAACATTGCACTGTCCATCAATGTCAACTGGATGCACTTCCTTAGATTTTATGTTTTTCTTAACTGGCAGCATAACCCCTCCTCCCTTTTTATCTTGTCTATCCTTTCTGTACACATTGTACTCCCCAAATTCCAATTCTGCACTGCTTATTTCTATACAGAATACAGAAAGAAGGCAAACCTGAAGATATAAGCTTGTTTAGAAGACATTTATGCCAATGAAAGTCAAGAGCAACTGCTTGAGTTCCACCATATTTTTCCTTTGAATTTGTCCATTGATGAGTAACATAAGACAGGATATCATTAGTGGATTGACACTAATGGAATACATCTTAGCAATCACTGATCATATGGAAAGTTTTGAGGTTGATAGATTGATAGATTTCTCCTGCTTGGAAAAGAGTTGAGGTAAATGCAGTAGAACAATAATTGGAAGGAAGGGGTTTGTCACCCTTTTAAAGAATTTACTGGATATGAACAAATTTCCATACAGAAGGAAACACACCGTTATAATAAGATAACATAAAAAGGCAACACAGAATGGAGAGTAAGCTTGGGATCCATGTTTCAAGAACTATAAGACACAAGTTTTAAGAACTGTAAAAACTGAAGGACATTTGGAGAAATGTTATCAGTTTTGGATGACTTCTCCTGAAGAGTAAAAGTATGATGCTAATATTGGGACACTTCTTCTGCAACACAAGAGGAAAAGTATGATGCTAACATAATAAGTCATCTTTATCTTAAGATAAATATAGTCTAGAACCATCAGAATATATCAGAAAAGGAAGTATTGATTGACAGAATTTGCAGCAAATAGGTTTGGCCAGATATCAGAACACTCAACTGCCATTTGAAAAAGAAACTAACTTCCTATTCTCTGCCTATTCAAAATTGAGTTTGGATTAATTAATAACTATCTTACAACTGTTACCAGTATAATGTAGGCAGAGAATTTATTGGAAATCAAAGATTTAGATAAAGTACAAGTTATGTACAAGGTATGAGGTACAAAATATGAGGAATAAAGGTTTTCATCCCCCAAAAAAATTATTTCACTGTCATGATTTGAGCAAACAATAGGATCAAAAAATTTTATACTAGTAGTATCCAAAGATTTAAAAGTGGTTCAATCATTTCTCATTCTCATGATGCTAAACAACAAATGGCTGAGAATAACGGCCTTTGGAGAGAAGTGCCACTGCAGAAGAGACTGTCAGTAATCTGTGATCTGAGGAGGCATAACCATTTATTTTTACTTTAAAGGGTAACTGGTAAGAAAAAGTTCAAGAATAGTAGGCATATGGTTAGGATTGTCCAATATTTTACTTTGTAAATGAACAAGTTGTGTAAGGTCATTAGTATTAGAAAAAGCCTCTGCACCTCTACGAGATGAATCTGTTCAAATAGAAAATTGAAGTCAGCTGGAGTTCTGGGACATTAAAGAATTCAAGGAAAATTACTTCACTGTTAGGAGGTTAATAATGTTAGGTGGGTCGGAAAACTGCTAGCTTGGGGAGGGATACGCAGACTAAAAGGTTAACAGTGGCCGCAGGCAGAGGCAAAAGTAATTCTTGCACTGCTTCTATTAGAATGAGCAGCAGCCTGGAAAGCAAGGCAATAGAGATTTCCAGGACTGTTGGGAGTCATAGTGGGACAAATAAATACCTGGGCAGTGTTAGGGTAACTAAGATTAGAAACAGGTGAGTGTATACTTGCATGTACACCAATGTTAGGAGTATAGTTAATAAATTTGATGATCGTGAAGTGCTAGTGAGGACATCAAAGACAGATATTGTTGGGATATCAGAGACATGGTGTCTCACAGGCATAAGAAGTGCAGAATTGGAATTTCAGGAGTACAATGTGTACAGAAAGGATAGACAGGACAGGACAGGACAGGACAGGAAGAGAGGAGTGGTTATTCTGTTAGTTAAGAAACACATAAAATCTAAGAAAGTGCATCCAATTAATGTTGGTGGACAATGCAATGTTCAGTCTGTTAGGTGTGACATAAGCACTGGGAAAGGTAAAATGAGAGTACGTGTGTGTGTTATAGGCCTAATGAATCTGATGAGTATAATGAGCAATTCAGAAGAGAAATAGAATGGGCCAGTAAATCAGAATGTCTTATGATGGGGGAATTTAACTTTCCAGATACTGACTGGAACTTGTGGGTTGATCACTTGCACACTAGCAAGGCTTTTTTTGGATTTATTGGATGATTGTTTTCTACAGCTGCATGTTTGAGAGGCAGCCAGAGGGAGTAATACTCTTGATCTGATTATCAACAGTGATTATTCATGCATTAAGAACTTGATCACAATGTACTGATGTGGGAATTACTTAAAGTTATAAATACTATCAAGGCTAAAGGGAAGGGCTTTTGCTTTCGTAAAGATGACTACAGCGGTTCCAGACAGTTTTTAAATTCTGTACAGTGGGATCAACTGATGATGTTACCAACGTTGAATTCTAAATGGGTAGCCTTCAGGGACTTAATTTTGGAGGCTACGAGGCTTTTCATTCCAACTAAGAAATACTGTTCAAGGTTCAGGCCTCAATTGATGATTTATAAATTAATGAGGCTCGTGGTAGAAAAGAAAAATGTATGGAAATCATATAAAGTATCAGGTTACACAGAAGCCTCTGGCAGATATAACCTAGTCTGTAATCAAGTTACAAAGGAGGTTAGGCAGTCGAAGGCAGATTACAAGAAATCCTTGGCAAAGGATACAAAAAAAACAGCAAAGAGTTCTTTACTTTTGTAAACTCTAGAAGGAAAGGGATGAATCAGATTAGGCCCCTTAACATAGATGGGTTCACTATTGATGATCATGCTCAGGTAGCTGAAATGAGGGTAGTGCCAGAAGTTTATCAAACTCTAACATGGAGCTAAGTGATTTTGTAATAACTGAGAGCAAAGTGGAGGAGAAATTGTTGAAGGTAAACATAAAAAAGGCACATGGGGTGGATGGGATCTATCCAGGTATATTAAAGGAGGTAGCAAAGGAAGTAAACAGACCCTTAGCCATAATTATGAGAGCTTCCTTGGACTCAGGGGAGGTCCCCAAGGACTGGAGTTGTGCAAATGTATAACCAATTCACAAAGGGGGTTGAAACGGTGACACAAGTAACTACAGACATATTAGTTTAACTTGTGTTCTGGGGAAAATAATGGAGTAACTGGTTAAAGAGGTGTAACAGAATCACCTAGACAAGACAGCAGTAATAGTTAAAACACAGCATGAGTTTGTTAAGGGGAAGTCTAGTCTGACCAATTTTATTGGATACTACGATGTGGTCACAAAGGAACTAGATGCAAAAAATAATTTTAATATCATATACTTGGATTTCAGGAAAGCTTTTGATACTGTTTCCCATGGAAGACTGCTGTACAAATTCAAGAGGTATGGCATTAAGAATAAGTGGCTACAATGGATAAAGGGATGGTTGAGAGGGAGACGACAGAGAGTGTTAATCAATGGATACGGCTCTTCGTGGAAATATGTTATTTGTAGAGTTCCCCAGGGTTTGGTGTTCGGCCCATTGTTGTTTTGCATATTTATAAATGATATTGATGAAGGTATATCAGGTTTAATGTCCAAGTTTGCAGATGATACAAAGGTTGGCACGGTTGTTAATGACAGTAAAGACAGTAAGCTACTCCAACTGAATCTAGATAAGTTGGGAAATGGGCTGAAAAGTGGCAACTGAAGTTTAACATTGACAAATCCAAATTACTACATATGGGTAGTAATAACCAAAGAGAAACATACCAACTGTGTGGTACTACACTCAGGGAAGTGGAAAGTGAAAAAAACCTGGTGGTAATCGTGCAGTCAAATATAAAGTTCGCTGAGTAGTGCAGAGGAGCTGCCAGGGCAGGTCATGGAGCCTTATCAATGATATATAGGAATTTTGCTAACAGGGACAGATAGGTGATTATCCCGTTATACATGGTTTTGTTAAGGGAAAGTCTTGCCTGACCAATTTGATTAGATGCTATGATGCAGTCACAAAAGAACTGGATGCAGGGAATAACTTTGATGTTATATATTTGGATCTTAGAAAGGCTTTTGATACTGTTGCACATGGAAGACTGCTGCACAAATTGGAGCTGTGTGGCATTGGAGGCAAATTGCTGCTATGAATAAAGGGATGGTTGAGGGGGAGAAGACAGAGAGTGGTAATCGATGGACACTGCTCATCGTGGACTAATGTTATTAGTGGAGTCCCTCAGGGTTCAGAATTGGGTCTATTGTTATTTTCTGTATTTATAAATGATATTGATGATGGTATATCATGCTTAATGTCCAAGTTTGCAGACGATACAAAAGTTGGCAGGGTTGTTAAGGATACTACTGACGCTATGCTGCTGCAACAGGATCTGGAAAGGCTGAGAGGTGGCAAATGAAGTTTAACATTGACAAATTTAAAGTACTACATATGGGAAACAGCAACCCCAGAGCAACGTATCAACTCTGTGGTAGTACACTGACAGTGGTAGAGAATGAAATGGACCTGGGGGTAATTGTGCAGGCAGATATGAAATTCTCTGAGCAGTGCAGACGGGCTGCAAGAGTAGTGGATGGTGTCTTGTTAATGTTATACAGGAATTTTTCTAGCAGGGATATGGAGGTGATTATTCCCTTTTATAAGGCAATTGTCAGACCACACCTTGAGTACTGTATACAGGTCTGGAGGCCTCATTTCAAGAAGGATGTAGAGCTGCTGGAACGAGTACAGAGAAGGGCAATAAGATTAGTGAATGGAACAAGGGTTGTTTTTACGAAGAAAGGCTTATGTTTTGCAAATTACAGTGTCTGGCGACTAGGCACCAGCGAGGTGATCTTATAGAAGTGTATAAAGCCTTGAATGGTTTTGGCATGCTCAATACTGATGGGATTCTTTCTATTGCTCAGAATAATCACCTGAGAGGGCATAAATTCAAATTGAGGAAAGAGAGATGTAGGATAGATGTGCGGAAATTTGCCTTTAGCCAGCGGGTAGTTGGTTTAGTGGATCAGACTTCCATCCCTTGTTGTGGAAGTTGATAGCCCAAATAAATTTAAGTCTCAGCTGGACAGGTATTTTGAACGAATGGAGGAGTGAAATGGGAGTGTTTTTGTGGCTGATGCTGCATAAGCTTGCTTTCTTGCATCATATGCCTCTACTAATGCTAATACTAATACAGGCAATGGTCAGGCCACATCTAGAGTACTGTGTACAGGTCTGGAGGGCTCATTTTAGGAAGAATGTACAGTTGCTAGAACGAGTACAAAAAAGGGCAACAAGATTGGTGAGGGGAACAAATGGGTGCTCTTACCAAGAAAGGCTTAAATTCTACAAATTGCACCTCCTGGAGAGTGGGCATCTGCGACGTGATCTGATTGAGATGTATAAAGCTTTGAATGGGTTGAGCAAGCTGAATGCTGATGGGATTCTTCCTTTTGCTCAGATTAAGAATCTGAGGGGGCACAGATTCAAACTGAGGAAAGACAGTTGTAGAATAGATGTGTGGAAATTTGCCTTTAGCTAGCAGATAGTTGATTGGTGGAACAGATTTCCATCTTTTGTTGTGGAAGTTGATAGCCTAAATACAGTAAACCCCCGCTATTCGCGGGGGTTACATTCCTGAGAAATGTCGCGAATACCGAAAACGCGAATACTGAGTTATGGCTCCCATAGTAATAAAGGGGTTCCGTTCCCAAGTATGTAATATATAAGAAAAACTAGTCTAAAATTTTGTCTATGTATATATTATACGTACCTTCATAATATGACTATGTACATAGACAGTACATAGTGAAATGCAAGCATATGGCATCAAAATGAAAATAAGAAACAATTTAATAATAAATATAATATTCATTAGAAATTTCAAACAAATCTTTCAAACCAGCGCCTTTGCTAGCTAAAAAACTTATCCCGCCAGTGCTATCACCAGTTTCGCTAAAGTGTTGATAAAGGAGTTTTGCTTTTTCACGAATGATGAGTGAAGTTAACGGAATTTTATTTTGAGTTCAGTCTTCTATCCACAGATTTAAAGCCTTTTCCATTTTTTCTAATTTAACATCACGGGTTACAGAGCAAATTTTTGAAGCAATTAGCACGTTTTCACGGACGCTACGGCGGATTTTTTCTTCCAATTTTTTGATTGATCGTACCGTTGACTCATTGATGTTATAATGTTTTGCCACTGAGGAGACACTTTCACCATTAGAATTGTCTAATAACTCAATTTTATTCGCTAATGTCATCACCTTTGATCTTTTCACATTTCCCTTGTTATTCGTAATCATATTTTTGTACGGGTTAGAAAGAACTTGTCCACAATAAAGTCACTTTCTTCCGTTAACACACTCGAAAAAGTCTGTTTTAACTGCAAAACGGTAGATTTATCACTTTTGTAAGCATATCAATTTATAAATTGATAAATTTATTCAATTTATAAGCATATAAATTAAAAGCAATAACGACGAAACCTTCCATGACAAGTGCATAACACATACTGAACAAGGATTAGCGAGAAACATCCACGCTTTTGTCACCCCTCTCCTCCCACCCACTGAGTGCTGTTTTGACCGGGAAAGATAATTTTAGGCAGGCCCATGTTTTTTATGTGGAAAAATATTCACGGCGCTTTAAATTTCACATTTTTGTAGGTTTAATTTTATATTAAATCAGCGATCGCGAATATGCGAAACCGCGAATACAGATACCGCGAATAGCAGGGGTTTACTGTAAATGTAAGGCTGAGCTGGACAGGCATTTGGAACAAATCGAGGGGTGAAATGGGAGGGGACATTTTTTTTTTTTTTTTTTTTTTGTTTTTCTTTCTTGCATTGTATGCCTCGACTAATGCTAATTTCAATGGAGTTAATCTTTAAAGAAAGAAATCAGAAAAGTTCTAAGTTATTTGTAGAGTCTTGAGGACAATAGAGGCAGCAGATGAGTTTGACAGAATTGGGTGGAGAAATTTTATGCCAGGAACAACAAACAGAAGAGAATCCAGACCAAGAAGTTTGTCAAAGAATGTTAGAGCAAATGCATGCACAAATAAATAAATTTCTGCTTATACTCTGAACATCCAAAGCCAGATAAGTTTATGAATTCATTGTAGCTGTTTTTATTGCAGCCAATTAACATGGTGATCCATGTTCTAACAATTGTCCATGCACTCTTTATGGCAGCATACAAGTTCAGTCTTGTAATATGCAATTTATATTCATGAATGTTACCATTGGACTGCAGCAGTACCACCTTTAAACCAAAAGAATCACAGAGCAAATAATTAGGGCAAATGAGATGAATGGTGTTTGAGTATTTTTTTTTTTTTTTTTTTTTGTTAGTTGTTGGCACATCGGCTTCTGTGGCCATAATGCACCTCCCAAGGTTTTTGCACTACTCTGATCCAAGCCCGGGGCGGGATTCGAATCCCGCGACCTTTGGTTTGCCAGACAGGTACCTTTCCCACCCAGCTTGCCCGGTTGGCTGTTAGGTTCTATGTGGAAATGGACATCATTGTGATTTTAACCGATCATATATATTTATGAAATGAATATGGAAGTGTTTTTGGAGATTTAGATTTTTACTGATAACTTTGTTCTTTTATTCCTATTCATTATGCATGAGGAAGATCAAGTAAAAGTTTGGGGGGGGGGTTGATTAATGAATTCACACACACAGCAAGAATATACCCATCTCCTTGACATAACATGGCTTTCGCAGTGACCCCTGCATTCACAGCTGGCAGGGTAGCCAGCACAGCCCCAATGAATTTTCTGGTCCCGTTCAGTGATTTCAAAATGCATATGTAAGGAACGATGGACATTTCAGTGACAAATGCATATACATAACAAACTCCTTGAAATTAAACCTGTACCGCAATTATGGGCCTCCAATTTCGCACAAACAGACAAGAAGAGGTAGTCTTCGCGAAAGCCCGAATAGGCCACACTCATTTGACCGATCTATTCCTGTTATCAGCCTCCACAGCATTCGCACTGCCACGGGCCACTCACAATAAAACACATACTACTGGAAAGCACCTTGTATAACAACTCTCGTCTAATTTTATTCACTTCTCTCTCAAACTTACAGGAATTGTCACTAAGCCGTATCGTAGGCAAAAAATTCAAACCTTACAGAATTTTTCTTCTTTCTGAAATGAATAGTTTTATATAACCGTTTCTAACTGCTTCCATAGAATCCAATAAAACTAGTATTAAATATTATAATAGGTGCAATATGGCCTTAGTAGCTTTTGCACAAGAAAAATACAAACACAACAACAACAAAAACTGGCAGGGTAGCGGCATCAAGATATGTGCTAGCTCAGTGATGACAAACCTTTTCCAGTCTATATGCCAAAAATAAGCCAAAGCAAATATACAACAATTTTTTACTTACCACAGGAAAAAAAAAACTGATTGATAAGTAAAAATAGTCTTTTTATTATAAAATAAAAAGAATATTTTTAGCCTTTTTATTTTACAATACCTGAAAGTTTCTAAACAGAACATTATTGCCGCATAATTTTTTTCACACAATTATATTATGGTTTTTACCTCTAGATACGGTTGACTATAAAAAAAAAAAAAAAACCTATCTTTAAAAAAAATACTATTTTAATAGTATACTAGGGGACTCCGTCCCCTGCTTCCTTTGCTCACCAATCCCCGCATTCATGTTGTCAAACAACAAAGTCTTTAAAGTGTCTGGATAGATATCTGCCAATGGCAAAACATACCTTCCCTCTGTGACAACGTGAATGTGCGGCTCTTCTGAGTTCACCATGAAAAGATAATCCACCGCAATGTTGACATTCATGTACCATATCACTTAAATCGCAATACAGCAGGCCCCCGTTATAATGCGGTTCACTATACGCTGATTCACTATAACGCTGTTATTATATTATAACCCGTGTCTGACTATAACGCTGTCACAGATCACTATAACGCTCTTTTACAGATTACATTTTTGACATATTTAACGAAATCGTTTCATTTGATGGAGTCGATAGCTTGAAAATGAATAGCAAAACAGCATTAAAACGTTTCCCATGCCGACTTGAGAAATTTTCCCACGCTCAGTGAAATTTTCTCGCACGCTAATTTAATTTCAGTACAGTGGCTTGTTACGTAGTTCCTAGATCAACATTTTAAAAAATGACGAAGTATATTGCTTGTAATATTTGCGTTATATGCATTTATCCGAAGTCTAGTCATCACTCAGTACCGTATTAGACAACGTGCGAAACGGACAGTTTACTCGAACATTGTATCATAATTAATGCAACCAACGCAGTTACATTTTCGAAGAATGAAAAACAGAATGAAAAATCAACAACGTCTGAGCACAGTATGAAGACTATAAATGTAAGAAAAAGACTGAATTTGAAAATTAGACGTTTTGAAGCGAATTGATTCCAGTCAACGACAAGCGGATGTGTGCCATAATTTAGGACTTCCAACTTTAACTGTAAGAACAATTATAAAAAAATAAAGAATTAATTTTTGCAGCGGGAAAGGTAGCTGTTCCACTGCAAGCAACTAGAACTAGGCCGGCTATTAGGATTGAAATGGAAAGACTAATTTTAATGAAGATAATGTCCAATGCAGAATTCAGTTAAGTTAAATATTGAGAGAGAGAGAGAGAGAGAGAGAGAGAGAGATCGAGATCGATCTGAAGAAAACTCGCCTAAAAAAAATGTGGAACCATTTAAAACTGGTAAGGGCTGGTAGAATAGATTTAGAATGCAGATCAAGGAGCCGAAACTTTCAAAAAAGAACTTGTTAAAATTATTGAAGAGGGGTATTATGTGTTATACTTCTCAACAAGTTCTTAACATAGATGAAGCAGGACTTTTGTGGAAACGAATGCCTAAAAGAAGTTTCATATTGAAAGAAGAAAAAACATGCCAAGTTTCAAAGCGGCGAAGGATCAGTTGACGTTATTGTTGGGTGGTAACGCTGCGGGCCATTTAAAATTAATACCCCTTTTAGTTTATTTGGAAGAGGGCCAAAGTTCAACTCAAAATCCACACATTTTTCATGATTAAATTCATCCATTAAATTAAATCAATTAAATTCATGATTTTAATTGGAATTTTAAGTTTACTTTTGATACGCAAGTAGTTACCACATAATTATACGTATGTAATGCAGAATATTTTATATGTGCAAATATTTGAATATTAAATATTTTGACCGACATTTGTGCATCTTTTCATTACCGTTTATTATTGATTAGGAAATATCCTATGGCACCGACCGCAGCTCACAAATACATATGTTACCTTATGGGAAAGCGGCGCTCGCTTAGCGCGGATTCACTTAGCGTTCTGTTTTTCCGGAACGAATGATCAGCGTTAAGCGGGGGTCACCTGTATGATACTTCAGTGGTTTCTTCGTTATCAGGATCTTGTGAGGATCTTACGTTAATCTCAGTTGTTTAGCAATTCGCTGAGTTTCGGCCTGTTCTTCGTCCATATTAGCTACCTCATAGGCCTCATTTCAAGAAGGATGTAGAACTGCTGGAACAAGTACAGAGAAGGGCAACAAGATTAGTGAATGGACCAAAGGGTTGCTCTTACGAAGAAAGGCTTAAGTTTTGCAAATTACAGTGTCTGGAGACTAGGCACCGGCGAGGTGATCTGATAGAGGTGTATAAAGCCTTGAATGGTTTGAGTATGCTCAATGCCGATGGGATTCTTCCTCTTTCTTAGAATAATCACCTGAGAGGGCATAAATTCAAATTGAGGAAAGACAGATGTAGGATAGATGTGCGGAAATTTGCTTTAGCCAGCGGGTGGTTGGTGGAACAGACTTCCATCCCTTGTTGTTGAAGTTGATAGCCTAAATAAATTTAAGGCTCAGCTGGACAGGTATTTCAAACGAATGGATGGGTGAAATGGAAGTGGATTTTTTTTTTTTTTTTTTGGCTGATGCTGCATAAGCTTGCTTTCTTGCATCATATGCCAATACTAATGCTAATACCTGCTTCTTGTCGCGTTGATTTTCCACTTGCTCCGTCGTTATTGAATTTATTCTCTGATTAGTTTATAACCTTTTGGCATGTTTCTCTCAATGTTTCTGTGCAGACTCTTGACGGTGTCATTTTCTCACTGAATTGGTGATTGCCAACCTAGGTCACGGCATTGTGTTAATTACTATGTTGACAAATCAAACGTCATGGATTCCAGACACCTGTCAAAATACACTGATCGATATCTAATCAGGAAATTACCTATGTAATTATTTACCTGTGCATTTGTAGTGACGTAATTGCCCACCCGCTTATACCACGTGACCCACATCCCTCTTATCCCATTGGCTACCCCGCCACGCAGCATTCACAAGGTCAAATAAATATCGCCAGAAGGAAAACTTTTTTAATATATAGAAAGAAAGTATTTGCATTCAGTAGTATACCAGTATAGCTTCCTATGCATGCCATTCATTTGGCAACATTGCACTAGCTGATGCCTCCTAAAGCATTACCAATATGTTTGGTCTAGTGTACTGATTAGCAGCTGTGCTGGAAAAAAAAAATAAATAAATAAAAAAAACATTTGAAAGCTATACCATCAAAGGATCTTGTGTCATCAATGTGACCCATATTGCAGGGCAGAAGAGATGAGGAGATGCAAAGCATTATTCTTCTAAACTAAAAGAGATATCATAACCATTCTTTCTTAAAATTTAACTTATAACAGAGTTACAATTCAGCATAGGCTCCAGGTACATGTGCAACAGATTTTCTTAAGATATTGTCTGGTATAATTCTCTCTTCATGTTTGTGAATGATTCTTGGTTTTGATTTGAAACTTATTCTTTGTTCCACAAACATCAAGCAAGCCATCACTTTGGCCCGTGACAACCTATCAACTGTCTGTCCACTATAGCTACGCCAAAGTGGCCTGGCCTGATCAGTAATGCAAAATGTTCTGAAGTCCCACTCTGCATGAAAAAATTCCCAAATTATTCTTGTGCACACATTTTAAGCCACAAAATTTTTGTTCATCTCTTTTTGGACCATGCCTAAACATTGCTCATACACCAGTCACACTGTCTTCTGATTGTGATGATGATTGTTTCCCAGATCACTTGAAATCTTTACAGCATTTAATCGTTTTTAAATATAGAACTGCATTTCTGCCATGCAAAAGTTCTCCACCATCTTTGCACTCGAACAAATTATCATACTTCATATCTTGAAGCTGTTTTGGCTGGTTCTTCTGTGCTTCATTTTCCAGTCATTATTCACTATTATTCCTGAAAACAGAAATGATAATGATTAGACTTACAAGTATTGAAAGAATGGTTCCATTTTCTCTTTTAATTTGGTAGCAAAGATGCTTTAAAAATAGGATATGATCTATCAGACACTCTTTTAGATACAGATGTGTGTGTATACAGGATGTCAGTTTACTAATTTGTACAATTTAAATCTCAAAGTCAATTTCATGCCCATGCTACTTTATTAAATATTATATTTACATGATGTTATTTATGACACTGAAATGAGTTGTTCAAACTTTATCTTTTTGATAAATCGATGTATAGTCCATCCTGCATAATATCCCCTGGCATCTCACTGCGACAAAACTGCCATTGTGAAATGCAAAGGGCTAATGTACAGGAACTTATCTACTAAGTTCTTGTATTCTGTCCTTGTACACAATAAAGATCATTTATATAAACAAGGCATATATTTAGAAATTAATTAGAACTTGAAGGATCAACTGTTTATTTAACTAGAGAAGTTCAAGTTGCTCACATTTTTAATTACATGAAATTGAAATACATTTTTTTCCCCCTATATTTAGATTTCTCTGAGTAATTTGGTACTGTATTGACTGATATTTTCACAAATGGAAATGATGTTTTGAAATGATATTTAAATTAATTAATTAATATTTTGAATGATATTTAAAATTTCATTTCAAAATATCAGAGTTACTAGTGCATAATTTCGGTTTTATATTATATAATTTTGATGTGATATTCAGATTTAAGGTGATAATTTCTTGGACTAGTGGTTTCACTCTGTATTTTTATCACCATTTTTGATATTAACATACTGGAAATTGTTGAAAATTTTTTTATTATACTTTTCTTGACCTTCTGGCATAGGCCTCATTATCTGTCAGTGACAGCTTATAGTATAAGATAGTGGTGATTGTAACTTGCTTTTAATTTTTGAAACTATCTAGTTTAAAAAAAATTTCCTATAACTATATTATTATTATTAAGTAATGATTTTTATAATTATAGGTAATAATGATTATTATTAGAGGTAATGGTTTTTAAATTTAAAAATAAATTATATTCATAATTCTGCACTTGTGTCATCCATGGAAAGCACAAACATGACATATCCAATAAAGTATTCAGTGAACTATAAAGTTGCAAATTCCCTGCAACCAACCAAGCTATATCACCCTGATAACATCCGTGCCTAGACTCCAGCATGTATATGGAAGTACTGTTGAATATAAGTTACCACACTTGCAAACCTGCAATCTGGCCACAATCCATTATTATCTATGTTTATGGTTAGAAGAAATGGGGAAAAAAAAAAAAACTTTTCCCTAAGTTATTCTTAATAAAGTTATTATCCCTGATATAATATACTAACACTTATATAATACTAATATCTCTCTCTCTCTCTCTCTCTCTCTCTCTCTCTCTCTCTCTGTGTGTGAAAAAGACATTACTGTAATGGATTTTTAATGCTGAAATATGAAAAACAGTACATTTTAATGACATCTCTTATACCCTGTATATATATCTGTATTGATCAGAATATCCTTTGCTACATGTAATCATTTTATATTTCCTTTAATTAGCATTCTAAATTTGTGATTCTTTTCCTTATAGGGTGATAAAGGTCCAGAAGGACCATCAGGTCAAGATGGCATTAATGGAGTCTCAGGCCCTCAAGGAGCACCTGGTTTACCAGTATGTTCAGCTTTCTTTCCCATTTCACCCCTCTTATACATTTATTGAATAATTTCATTAAATCTATTTAAAATTATAGCTATTAGTTTAGATTATAATGTTATAATTAGTTTAGATTATAATGTTGTCACTTCAATAAATAATGTGATTAATAGATAAGGCTTAATGGATAATTAATAGATAACACTGGTCTGTATAGATTTTGAAGTTTCCAAAATCCATGGTATTTTGGGGTATAATTTTATTGCTTATTCCAAAGACACGAACCATTTTTATCTATCATATACAAATAGTATGAACTGGATACCTTGATGCACATTCCATGTATATATGATATGCATACTACTTCCTTTGTGACTGACAGGTATAGACATGTCAAGACCAGTCAAGTTCTGCCTAGTACTATCTGCTTCTAATGTTATTTTCATATTCTGTATCTTTGACAATAGCAACTCGTGGCTACTCGAACAATCCAAATATATTTTATTACATTTGTGGTAATTATCTTGTGGTGAAATAAAGGCAAGCTTATAACATCATTTGTGAAAAATGTATATACCTCATATTTTAGAATTACATAACCATGATAACAGTTGGCTCTCCTCATAAAGTGTTTCTTTCATACATGTGTGGAGGGTTATTGTTGAAATGTGGTAAAAATAAAGCCATGACATTTGTCATTTCCATGGTGTGAAGGAGAACCTTGGGATCATATCAATGACTGCTACTTTTGTTTCATAAATGTAGCAGGTTATAATGTGAAGAATGAGGAAAACATTGTGTATGCCAACATTACTTCATCTCCGTGGTGTACTGGCAGCTCCACATTCTGTCAGATCTTGAATGTGACATTAGTGATCCAGAAAATGATATAAACTGTTGTGATGAAGAAATTCACAAATCTGAACCACAGCTGCTTACACAAGGTAAACGGTACAATCTCATGAGAGATTTAAATTTACGAAAAAGGTCTGCTGAGCTTTTAGGGTCAAGACTAAAATCCAAGAATCTGCTGGCTCCAGGAAGTCTCCTCGTGGTATAGACATTGTGAAAAAGAATTTGTTCATCTTTTTCCCAAAGAAGGGTTTAATGATATACTGCAACAGCATTCTTGCAACAGAATGGATGCCATTTATTGACTTATCAAAGCAAAGCACCAAAGAAGTTTTTAATAATGGAAAGAAGTGTGCTTCCATTCCTGTATCCCACTTAGCACATTTAAAAGAAAACTACAAAAATTTTAAGCTTCTTTTGAAAATAATTGATTACAAGGCTCGTGGGTGGCTAATGTGTGGAGATTTTAAATTTATTGGTCTATTACTCAGTGAACAACCTGGCTTCACAAAAATGCCCTGTTTTCTGTGCGAGTGGGGTGTACAAAGATATTAGGAAGGAAAGTACCCATGGAACGAAAAAAGTCTCTAACACCTGCTTCAAAGAACTTAAAGATGAGCCACTAGTAAATCAAAACAAAATACTTTTACCTCTTCTGCATATAAGATAGGTTTAATAAAACAGTTTGTCCAGGCCCTGAATAAAGAAGGAAATTGTTTAAAGTATGTTTGCACTAAATTACCATCACTTACATATGAAAAGATCAAAGCAAGAATTTTTTTTTTCTACCCCAAATCTGCAAGCTGCCTTATTCTGTATTTGAAGAATCCATGAACAAAACTGAAAGAGACACTTGGACTGGTTTCAAAAATACAGTATGCAATTTTCTGATAAAAAATAAACATCCAGATTATGAGAAGATCATGAATGACATTTTGGAGAAATTCAAAAAACTAGACTGCAATATGTATGTTAAGGTACACTCCTTGCACTGTCATCTCTACTATTTCCCAGAAAATTTAGATAGTTTAAGTGACGAACAGGGACAAAGATTCTGCCAAGATATATAAATGAAATGTTAAAAAAAAAGTAAAAAAGGGGGGATATAACCTTAATGTCAATATGATGGCCAAGTACTGCTGGATGCTAAAAGAAAGAACAGCCACCAAAACTAGCTGCCTGTGGAAGTCAAAAAGGTGCAAGCTTAACCCAATATAGTGTGTAAGAAATTCATTTTGTGGTCATTATGCTTGACAGGAGAGCATAACCTCTGATATTTCTGTTTTAATGTGTATTTTTATCAGTATTTTTATATAAATAACCTATTTGTAAAATCTGTAAAAAATACAAAACACATAAGAAGCACTTCCAACAATATTTTCATTTTTTATTTGTAAAAAATTCTGGCATGCTAGAGCAAACTGCAGGTAACTTTTGAAATTTCCATTAAAAATGTAATTTAGATCTTATCAACAGTAAAACATTAATAATTAACTAAATAATTAATAGCTATTAATCAGCTGTTAATAGATAAGCATTAATTAAACATTAATTAAAGTGAATAATATACCTTGTTTTCCTAATTTCATAAATTAGTAAATTGTAGATTGCTTTGCCATTCTAAATATTTTGTGGCCAGCAAGCTTTCAACTTCCCTCAAAAGAAAATAAATAGGATATCAGAATTCTCAGTTTACTAAATTATTTCATAGGCCTATATTTTTTGTTATTTTAAAATAACAAAGTTTATTAAAATAAATTAAAGTTTAATTTATTTTAATAATATCAAAAAAGGCAAAATCTTAATGTTAATCATCCTAGTATAATAATCAAATAGGTTCATACTTTTCTGAAACTGAAAGCATACTAGATGATGCTTTATGGTCTAACATGACACAAAGCCACTTTAACATTAGCTTAAGTAGAGTCATATGATGCAAGAAAGCAAGCTTATGCAAGCCCACTTCACCCCTCCGTTCATTCCAAATACCTGTCCAGCTCAGCTTTAAATTTATTTAGGCTATCAACTTCAACATCAAAGGATGGAAGTCTGTTCCACCAACAAACTACCCGCTGACTAAAGGCAAACTTCCGCACATCTATCCTACATCTGTCTTTCCTCAGTTTCAATTTATGCCCTCTCAGGTGATTATTCTGAGCAAGTAATTCTGTACTTACATACAGCATCAGCTATTTTTCAGTTTAAATCTGTCTCCTTATATAACTGTTGATGACCCTGCTCAGGTAGTTAACAAACTAAATGAATATTTTGCATCTACATTCACACATGAGGAGTTATTCAGGGAGGGGAATGCCAGAGGTGTATTAAACTCTGGCAGTAAATTAGATAATCTTGTAATTACTGAGAGTAGAGTGGAGGAGAAATTGTTGAAGATAAACATAAGAAAGGCACCTGGGGTGGATGGAATCTATCCAGTTATATTAAAGGAAGCAGCAAAGGAAGTAAGCAAACCCTTAACCATAATTATGAGAGCTTCCTTGGACTCAGGGAAGGTACCCATGGACTGGAGATGTGCAAATGTGACTCCAATCCACAAAGGAGGATAAAAAGGGAGACACAGGTAATTACAGACCTGTTAGTTTAACTTCTGTTCCAGGGAAATTAATGGAGGCACTGGTTAAAGAAGCATTGCAGGATCATCTAGACAAGACTTCAGTTATAGCTCGGACACAGCATGGGTTTGTTAAGGGGAAGTCTTGTCTGACCAATTTGATTGGATACTGTGATGTAGTCACAAAGAATAATTTTGATATCATATATTTGGATCTTAGAAAGGCTTTTGATACTGTTGTACATGGAAGACTGCTGCACAAATTGGAGCAGTGTGGCATTGGAGGCAAATTGCTGCTATGGATAAAGGGATGGTTGAGTGGGAGAAGACAGAGAGTGGTAATCAATAGACACTGCTCTTCGTGGACTAAAGTTATTAGTGGAGTCCCCCAGGGTTCAGTGTTGGGTCTATTGTTGTTTTCAGTATTCATTAATGATATTTATGTTGGTATATCAGGCTTAATGTCCAAGTTTGCAGACGATACAAAGGTTGGCATTGTTGTTAATGACACAAATGATGGTACGCTGCTGAAACGGGATCTAGAAAAGTTGAACAGATGGGCTGAGAGGTGGCAACTGAAGTTTAACATTGACAAATGTAAAGTACTGCATATGGGAAGCAGTAACCCCAGAGTAACGTATCAAATTTGTGGTACTACACTGACATAGTGGGCATAGTATTAGGGTCAGGTGCCGCCTGTGGTTCCCACATCTGTGCCATATGTTCTCTGTGAAGGAATACAGTACTACTGTAAATGCCAGAAAAGTATTGCGTGTTGTATATGACATTGCGTTAGGTTCTGTTGCGTGTCCTGGCATTTGGCCGCAGGGCCACTGGTGGGACTCCATGTTGCCTGCACACCACTAGGAGGTAGCCAAGCTGCCCATTATTCTCTGGCTTGTCATCGCCAGAGCTTCCTGAATGGAATAAAAAAAAGGTAGAGTCGGGGAAGTACAGAGTATATGCAAGAAAGGAGCGAATAGCTAGAAATATGGAGGATGTAGGCGAAGGCATCCTCCAGGTTATCAATGGAGCAATAAGCACCATCAGGTGAAAGGGGAACCCAGGAAGGAGGATAAATAAGACACAGCAAGAGAGCTGCGTGTAAGTTGCCACTTAGGAATCAGGTGACCCGTATCCTACCCAGGTTAAGATTAGTTTGCCAGTTAGGTAAGGATTCAGATGTTTGGGTTGTTCCTATTTTGTGTTGGCAATAGGGTGCTCCATCTTGTGAAGAGGGCTTGTGCAAACTTGGTAAAGTCATAGTAGTAGTTCTCTTCTGTGATGAATAAGTGTTCATTTCCTTGAGGGTTATCTTGTATATGAGTAAACAGGATGCTGCGGAGGTCCTCATAGCATTGACAGGTATATACTAGATGGTTCCAGTCTTCTATTTCACCACATGCACATTCGGGGTTGTCAATGATTCCTATGGATGTTAGTTTATGATTTATTGATCTGTTTCCGGTAATGAGGTAGGTGGTATAAAGACCAGGAGAGAACCAATTTGAAGACTTGAGAGATACGGCATTCACATAAGGTATAAATTTCTTAGTGATTAGGCCCTTGTCAGTAGCAGTCCATTTCTCCTGCCAAGTCTGACATAGTAGGATGGCAATTTGTTTCTTTTCCTGAATGATTATTGATGGAGTGTCCAAGGATATTTGCTGATATACCCCTGGATAGACAGTAGTGGAGGCCCCTTCGAATAACCTCCACATCAAGTGGAAGGATGCCCATAAGAACCTGAAGGACTGGGTTGCTAGCTGTGCAGCCTGCCCTTGTAATAGTAAGAAGGATGGTGCGCTGGATGGTTCCCAGTTTACGTTTGTTGTTGTAAAGAGTTGCCCTGCGAAACCAGTCCCAGATCCATACGTTATGAAGGGAAGGAAGATTGATTTGTACAGAACCTTAAGGGTGTGTCAATTCAATCCCCAATCATGACGACTCACCCGTGCAATGAGAGCAGTGTAGTTTCTCACTTTTGCATGGAGGTGTGCAAGATGCGGAGAGAAAGTGAGCCTAGGGTCAAAGTACCTGGGGGTAATTGTGTAGGCAGATATGAAGTTTTCTGAGCAGTGTAGATGGTCTGCAAGAGTAGCTCATGGTGTCTTGCCAATGATATACAGGAATTTTTCTAGCAGGGATAAGGAGATGATTATCCCCTTGTATAAGTCAATTGTCAGGCCACACCTTGAGTACTGTGTACTGGTCTGGAGGCCTTATTTTAAGAAGGATGTAGAACTGTTGGAACGAGTGCAGAGAAGGGCAGCAAGATTAGTGAATGGAAGAAAGGCTTAAGTTTTACAAATTACAGTGTCTGGAGACTAGGCACCTGCGAAGTGATCTGATTGAGGTGTATAATGCTTTGAATGGTTTGAGCATGCTCGATGCTGATGGGATTCTTCCTCTTGCTCAGAATAATCACCTGAGAGGGCATAAATTCAAATTGAGGAAAGACAGTTGTAGGATAGATGTGTTTGCCTTTAGCCAGCAGGTGGTTGATTGCTGGACCAAACTTCCATCTGTCGTTGTAGAAGTTGATAGCTTAAACAGATTCAAGGCAGAACTAGACAAACATTTGGATCAAGTGGATGAGTGAAATGAGAAGGCGTGTGTGTGTGTGTGTTTTTTTTTTTTTGGCTGATGCTATATAAGCTTGCTTTCTTGCATCATGTGCCCTTGCTAATGCTAATATCATCTGAGAAAGAGTCAAGTTGTTGCCAATATTTAGTTTACTTACCCTTTTAATGCCTTATATTTTAATATATATTAAACCAATTAGGTCCCTATGTAGATACCTAGTTTGTTTCAGGAGATTGCAATTTACAGACTTTCTTGGTAATAAAATCTTTTTTAATTACCCTGACCAATGTTTTTGCTTTTTCCTACACCCTATCCAATAATTCCTTATTTCGAAAAGTTGCAGGATATTATTGATCTGATAAGATTTTGTAGTATTAGTATGTGGTGTGTATTTTTTATTCTATGCCCATATCCTTTTGTCAATGTCAATTAAAAAAAAATCAGAAATAGGAGTCATCATGGTCAATTTCACTGAAGGATACCACTTTTAACCCTAACCTATTCTGAACAGTAACCATTAATTATATCCCTTTGTCATCTGTCATATGGCTATTCCATTATCCATATAAGTCTCTTGCTTGTGATTTCCACGTGTTCCAGCTGATGAAGAAATCTCTTATGCGATACCAAGCGAGATGTTTTGCTAAAGTCCAAATAAACAATGTTAGAATTATTTCCTGCATCCATCTCTTGAATGATACTGTCAGTTTATCAGGTTAATTAAGTTTATCTGGTTAGTTAACTTTATTACAAAAATTGTTACCCACTTCCCTGGAAATAAAGGCTCCCAATAAAACAAAATTCATTTGAACAGAGCAGTCTGCACTTGTCTGTTAAAGCTGAAATCTGAGTTGCACAACCTAGCAAGTCACTAAATATTTAAGTCATTGAGGTGTCCTCCTCAGTTTTATTTCAATCTACTAATTTTTTTAACAACTTAGTTTCTTCCAACAGTGTACAAAGTTTTAGCTTAAGATCAGAAAAAATCATCATTTGAACTAAGGTTACCTAAAAGGGTGACCTTGAAATACATGCTGCACTGTATATTAGCAGTGAACTTGTAACTTGGCTACAGTCATTTCCAACTGAGACATGCAATCCTGTGTTGTAGCATTCTAACTCAATATTTAACAATTAACCATCATTAAAGTAAAAAATTATAAAAATACTTTAGCTAAACTTTGCTCTGTAATATTATATTAGCATTAGTAGAGGCATTTGATGCAAGAAAGCAAGCTTATGCAGCATCGGCCAAAAAAAAAAAAACATGATTACTTCTCAACATAATCTCATTTCAGGTACACACCCTTCTGCCAACAGATAGCTTCACAAGTCCTTAGTGCAACTTTGCTTCTTGTTGACTGTGTCACATCTTCACATCATCTCCATCTTCTCCATCATCTGAAAGAAGGGATATCTTCTCAGATAGTCTTTCAGTTTTGGGAAGGAGAGGAAAGTCAAATAGAGCTAAGTCTGGGCTGTATGATAACTGGTCTAAGATTGTGAATTTTTCCATTTGATTTGTGTGCTTGTGTGAGAGATCTTATATTGTCATGTGGAAGGAAAGGTTACTACATATCAGGATAAGCTCTACAGATAGTTGTGTAATTTTTATAACATTCCCATGTAGTGTCCAAGGTTAGTAGTGGCACTAAGAGGCATGAATTTGATAATTTCATCAATGCAATTTCACTAAACGTTGTTGGTTGGTTGGATATAAGCCTTTTGCAGTATATATATACAAGAAACATACCTGACAAATACAATATCTATGACAATAAAACATTATGCCATCTATAGAAAATATAGCAACCTTTCTAATATAGCACACACAGAGGAGAAGCTCTTAGTGAATTCTGTAATTCCCTTTAGACTTATCCCAGTATGAACATCTTTAGAGGCAATTGCAGTTCACATCACCGTTGGTATAACAATGACATTAATTTTGCTGTATCTGTCACCAAACCACACAAACACCCATGCTGATTCAGATGGCATAGTAAGGCAAATACCTACTCCCTTTTGTATCACCTACTGTGGAGTTGTCAACATTTTTACCTCAGAGAACAGATAATGTAAACATTTTGATAAATATTATCTAACAGTTTTAAATTTTGGAATTGGTGAAAGAAATGTAAGAGGTGAAAGACTTGTGAAATTTGCAGAATCTCAAGGATTGTCAGTAATGAACACTTTTTTCAAGAAAAGGGTGAACAGAAAGTGGACATGCAAGAGTCCAAATGGATTAACTACTAATGAAATCGACTTCATCCTCACTAACAGAAGATATATTGTGAATGATGTTACTGTCCTGAATAAGGTAAATGTTGGAAGTGATCACAGAATGGTAAGATGTACACTTGATATAGATGTAGGAAAGGAAAGGAAAAAACTGACCCGAGTAAATAATACAAAGGTCTTTGAGATAACAGAAGAGGAGAAAAAGCAGTATGTACTGGAACTTAAGAACAAGTATGAGCTTCTGCAGACTGCTGAGGACCAAGATATCGACGAGGAATATTACAACTTTTTGAAAGTGATAAAGCCCAAGAAACCTATAGGGAAAAAGAAATCCAAAGAAGAAAAAATTAGTCAAGAAATACTTGTCATGATGAACCGAAGACGACAAATGAAAAGCAAGAAAAACACTGACAGGGAGAAAATTGAGTATACTGAGTTATGCAAAGCCATTAGAAAGAGACTCAGAGAGGACATAAGAAGATTTAACACAAGAAAAGTAGAACAAGCATTAAGGGAAAACAAAGGAATTAAATCAGCAGCCATGAGCAGTAATACAGAAAGACAAATGATACTGAAACTGAAGAATAGCGATGGTGTACTTATAAACAGCAGAGAAGGCATAATTCGAATAGCAGAAGACTACTATAGAGAATTATACAAGGAGCAGGGGAATGATGCCAGCAGTGGGGAAGATGGATTGCAAAGTAACAACACATACGACATACCCAATATTCTTCCTGATGAGGTAGAACATGCATTGAAGAAAATGAAGAATCAGAAAGCCCCGGGGGAAGATGAAGTTACTGTAGAGTTGTTAAAATTGGGAGGAAGAGACATAACACAAAAACTGGCAAGGCTCTTCACAAAGTGCATTAGAAAAGGTGTGACACCTAAGGAGTGGAATAATGCAATCATAGTTTTGCTGCATAAGAAAGGAGATAAATCAGAAATTGGAAATTATAGACCAATTAGCTTGCTATCCCACATCTACAAGTTGTTCACAAGGGTCATTACTAACAGATTAGACAGAATACTTGATGAGAATCAACCGAAAGAGCAAGCTGGCTTTAGGACAGGATTCTCAACTATGGATCACCTTCATGTAATATCACAGCTAATGGAGAAAGCAAATGAATATAAAACACCATTATGCCTGGCATTTGTAGATTATAAAAAGGTATTTGACTCCATACAGCATAAGGCAATGGTTCGGGCACTGGAAAGACAAGGCATTGATACCCCATATATTATGATTTTGAAGAAAATATATGAGAGTGCTACCTCCTTTGTTAGACTAGACAAAGACAGTAGGAAATTTAAAATTGAGAAAGGAGTTCGACAAGGAGACACAATATCTCCGAAGCTGTTTACTGCTGCCCTTGAGGAAGCTTTCAGAAGATTAGACTGGTCGCAGAAAGGAGTCAAGGTGAACGGAGAGTACCTAAACCATTTACGATTTGCAGATGACATTGTGGTCATTAGCCACGATCCCAACGAATTAGAGGAAAATCTTAATCAGTTATGCACAGCTAGTAAGGATTTTGGACTAAAGATGAATATGGCTAAAACAAAAGTAATGATGAACAAGTATGCCACAGAAAGGGAAATAAAGATTGAAGGAGCAGTAATTGAAAAGGTGGAGTCATATACTTATCTGGGACAAGTCATTAGCTGTAATAATGATAAATGGCTGGAAGTCAAGAGAAGAATAAATTTTGGATGGATAGCATTCAGGAAATATAGTCACATACTGAAGAGCAATATCCCAGTTTGTCTGAAACGTAAAATAATGAACCAATGTATACTCCCCACCATGACTTATGGAAGTGAAACTTGGGCACTCACCAAAAGAATGGAAGAGAAGCTGAGAACTACACAGCGAAGAATGGAACGAATTATATTGGGAATCAGACTGTAGATAAGAAGAGAAACACATGGATTAGGCAACAAACTCAAGGACATTCTTATCAAAACTAAAGAACTAAAATGGTCCTGGGCAGGACACATAGCTCGAAGACATGATGACAGATGGACTAAGAAAATAACAGAATGGTATCCAAGAGGAGCTAGAAGAAAACCTGGAAGACAAAGGGGGAGATGGATAGATGAAATTCATGAGTTTGTGGGTAGTAAATGGATGGCCAGTGCTCAAAACAGAAGGAACTGGAAAGTTGCTGGAGAGGCCTTCATCCTGCAGTGGATTGAAAATGGCTGATGATGATGATGATGATGAACAGTTTTAAACACTGTTAATCACACATACATGCATTTACAATATTGATCAAGTTCTGTTATTGAACTTTCAGTATGTTCTCCAACAATATTTCCTCTGATAGACTGGACAGTTACTGACAACCCTTGTAGTAGTGACTACCTCCCAATCAATTGTGTGACATAAGCATTGAGAGTAGGAGTGTATTATAAGCCTAATGACTCTGATGAGTATAATAAGAAACCGTACAAGGAAATAGTGGGCCAGTAAATCTGAGAGTCTTATAATCGGGGATTTTAATTTCCCAGATATTGACTGGAATTTGTGGGTTGGTCATTCACACACTAGCAAGGCTTTTGTGGATTTATTGGAGGATTGTATTCTACATCAGCATGTTCGGGAGGCAACTAGAGGGAGTAATACTCTTGATCTGATTATCAGTAGTGATTCTTCATGCATTAAGAATCTGCAGATAAAGGAACCACTAGGTGGCAGTGATCACAGTGTGCTGAAGTAGGATTTACTCAAAGAGGTAACTACCATCAGGGGTAAAGGGCAGGGTTATTGCTTTCATAAAGGTGACTATGGTGGTCTGAGACAGTATTAAAATTCTATATGGTGGGACCAACTGATGATGTTACCAACAGCAAATTCAAAATGGGAAGCATTCAAAGAATTTATCTTGAAAGCTACTAGGCTTTACATACCAATTAAGAAATATTGTTCAAGGTTTAGGCCTAAATGGATGTCAGATGAACTAATGAGACACATGACAGAGAAAAAAAATGCATGGGATACAAAAAAATTAATGGGCGACACAGAAGCCTATGATAGATATAAGCTGGTCTGTAACCAAGTCACAAAGGAGGTTAGGCAGGCAAAGGCAGATTATGAGAAATCTTTGGCAAAGGCTGCAAAGAAAAACAGCAAAGAGTTCTTTACCTATGTAAACTCTAGAAGGAAAGGGATGAATCAGATTGGTCCACTGGATATTGATGGTTCAACTGTTAATGATTCTGCTCAGTTGGCTAACAAACTAAATGAGTATTTTCCATCTACATTTACACATGAGGAGTTATTCAAGGGGAATGCCAGAGGTGAGTTAAACTCTGGCAGTCAGCTAGATGATTTTGTAATAATTGAGAGGAAAGTAGAGGAGAAATTGTTGAAGATAAACATAAAAAAGGCACCCAGGGCGGATGGGATCTATCCAGTTATATTAAAGGAGGCAGCAAAGGAAGTAAGCAAACCCTTAGCCATAACTTTGAGAGCTTCTTTGGACTTAGGGGAGGTACCCATGGACTGGAGATGTACAAATGTGACCCCAATTCACAAAGGAGGATCAAAGGGCGACACAAGTAATTATAGATCTGTTAGTTTAACTTCTGTTCCAGGAAAATTAATGGAGGCACTGGTTAAAGGAGTACTGCAGGATCATCTAAACTTCAGTTATAGCTCGGACATGGCATGGTTTTGTTAAGGGAAAGTCTTGCCTGACCAATTTGATTGGATACTATGACGTGGTCACAAAGGAACTGGATGCAGGGAATAACTTTAATATCATATATTTGGATCTTAGAAAGGCTTTTGATACTGTTGCACATGGAACACTGCTGAAAAAATTGGAGCAGTGTAGTATTGGAGGCAAATTGCTGCTATGGATAAATGGATGGTTGAGTGGGAAAAGACAGAGAGTGGTAATCAATGGACACTGCTCATCCTGGACTAATGTTATTAGTGGAGTACCTCAGGGTTTAGTGTTGGGTCCATTGTTGTTTTCTGTATATATATAAATGATATTGATGATGGTATATCAAGCTTAATGTCCAAGTTTTCAGGCGATACAAAGTTTGCCATGGATAAGGAGGTGATTATTCCCTTTTGTAAGGCAATGGTTAAGCCACACATTGAGTACTGTATACAGGTCTGGAGGTCTCATTTTAAGAAGGATGTAGAGCTGTTGGAACGAGTACAGAGAAGGGCATCGAGATTAGTGAATGGAATGCTCTTTAAAGAAAGGCTTAAGTTCTGCAAATTACAGTGTCTGGAGACTAGGCACCTGCGATGCGATCTCATTGAGGTGTATAGAGGCTTGGGCATACTAAATGCTGATGGGATTCTTCCTCTTGCTCAGAATAATCACCTGAGAGGGCATAAATTCAAATTGAGGGAAGACAGATGTAGGATATATGTGTGGAAGTTTGCCTTTAGCCAGCGGGTAGTTGGTTGGTGGAACAGACTTTCATCCTCTGTTGTGGAAGTTGATAGCCTAAATAAATTTAAGGCTGAGCTATTTGGAACGAACAGAGGGGTGAAATGGGAGCGGTTTTTTTTTTTTTTTTTTTTTTGGCTGATGCTGCATAAGCTTGCTTTCTTGCATCATATGCCTATTCTAATGCTATTCATCAGTATTTTCTGCAACCTATGTGATCGATTCTGCAGTAAGTTATGTTATGCAAATAATAATGACAGCAGTTGAATCTGCTATCCCAAAATCATCATTTAGATATATTATAATATATCTCAAAAATGTTGATTTTATAATCATCCAACCACAGGTAACTTCCTGCAGTTTAAGAGAGCAAGGACTAAAGCTTGGCATATAAGATGAGCAGAGGCGGATTTAACGGCGGGCGCACCGGGCTTAGCCCTGGGCCCGACTTCTGAAGGGCCCATGCAAAACCCCAACAAATTAGTTTAACATATTAGTTCAACTAATAGTTGAACTAGTTCAACTATTTGTTCAAAACTTTGTGATTATTATTATGCTATTATTAATTATATTATACATATATTATATTAAAATTTTATTGGAAATAAAACATTAATAGTACATAATATTTTTTTATCTATTTAAAAAAATGGTTAACATGTATTTTTATTTTCCCCGTCTCTCTCTTTTTTTTAAGGGTCCCAATATTTTCTTCTGCGCCCGGGGCCTCAACCGACCTTAAACCGCTCCTGAAGATGAGTGAGTTAAAAATAAGTTTGGGTACATAATGCTACCACCATAAAAAGATCCACAGATACTGCTACAATCTGGAAAAAACCAAATGAATTAATAATAAATAAATACTCACTCACAACTTCTCCGATTCTATTTTTGAAAGAGAAGGATATTTCTGATTCTGTTGAAATTGCTAATGCATTAGGCTCTTCATTTGAAACACTTTCAGCTGTTGCCTGAGCCAGATTTGTGCATAAGCTAGACAAGCTACAGCTTAGGGTCTCACATTACAAGGGGTTCCCGTGTCAGAATAGAAAAAATAATAAAAAATAAATAATGAACATCGGTATACAAAAAATGAAAATTATTGTTGTTATTATGGACTTTTTGCTTTTCTTCTTTTACTTGTGAAAAACTATTTATTGCAATATACTTTTGGTTGTATTTACAATGCATACCTATTTTTGGAATCAATAAATTATTAATGTGCCAATGGTAATCGTCACATCGGAGATTGTTTACTTACTTATAGGCGAATGAGAGACACATCTAAACATTTCGGTTTCATGATCCAAAACTGATCATTGCATTGGGAGGAAACCTTCTTGTAATTAGCGTTTATCCCATGGTGTTCAGAGAGTGGAATAAACAATGACCAGGCAGAGTAGGAGACCAAGCATCTACTTTGGTCCCTCCAAAGCATGTAGTTTCATGGTTCAATTTGTGGTTTTAAGGTTCATTTGCCATTTTCACAACAACATTCTACCCTTGTCTATTGCTTTGTTTCTATACAGCCAACAGGAAATGGACTTGGTCGCTGGCCATGTCTAATACATTTTATAACCCTTTTATGTGGATCTGTTCTGTTTTTGTTTGTGGTATGAAAATTTGTTGCAGTTACTTGAAGAACTTGGAAAACTTGGGAAATAGCTTGAGAAAACAAAAAAATTCAGCCAATCACAGAGATCGTCATTTGCTTTATTGGCAGAGAAAAAAAGTTCTCCAGCTGTTATCCAGATTCATGTACTATTCTGTGATTCTAAATTTTCAAGTGTGCTGATTCTACAAGTTTCTCTGAGGATTAAAAAAATTTACCCATTACCACCATTCCTTTCTAACTTGTGATATAAAGGTTGAAGACATAAGTAAATTTATTATTTGTTTTCATTAGTGTACATGATGGACCATTCACAAATTATGAATGATCCATTATGTTGGCAATCACATTGTCCAGTTTTAATACTAATATACGTTACTCATTGCTGTAGATTTATTTACTTTTTTTTTTTTTTTTTTTTTTTTTACTATTCTTTAAATTTTGTCTGTGTGGGCAGCACTGTCCTCCCCATGCCTGGTGGAAAAGGTCTGGGTTTGAATCCTGTCAATCATATGAAGAACTTTTATGGGCTTTTTTTCAATCTGTGGCTGAGTTAGTTGGTCTGAGGCACAGATAGCAAGGTTTTCCCCCCTGGATACTGGGGTTTTTCATACAGAAATGCAGGCAAATCAACCACATGCAATTTACAGACATAATACACGAATAGTTGAATTAATATTCTGGATGACCCTAATAAATAGTTTTTTTATTCTTTGTATTTTGTTACAATTTGACAGAACAATTTTTAATTTTATTACTCTGATGTCAGTAATTTTTTTTCTTGAAAATTTGTCGCTGGATCATTTACAGATCAGAGAAAGATATTATAATATGAATTTCCACCAATCATTGAGAACTACAACTTCCTTTCATTGAAATTCCATTTTCTGCACTCTAACTCTCCTAATATAGAGGGTCATTTTGTGCTGGTTCAATTTTCGAATTACTGGAGTATCCTACCCAAAACGTAGATGCAGTAACTTAAGTCATTTCCACATACAAACCACTGTTCCGAATAGGTTTATTATTATTATTATTATTATTGTTGTTGCTCTTATACTATTTCTCCCTTACTGGGGAATCCAATCCATGACATGTACTGCTACCAAGTACACAGGGTGGTTGTAATGTCTGGTGTTACTGTTGGTTGAGGAATTCTCTGACTGTCCTACAGGTGTTCAAGATTGCAACTTTCTGGAGTTCCTTGTAGGTGTTCTCTGGGAGACCTATTGCTGCTAGGCTACTGTGTAGGGTCTTTGGCACCATACTGGTGGTTGTCATGATGATCGGGATGGTCGTTACTTCTTGCATAATGCCACATCTCCTTGACCTCATGTCTCAGGTTATTATTATTATTATTATTATTAGCCATATAGTGCAAAGAAGCCTGAGGCTTATGCTGCACCAGCCAAAAAAAATTTCTGAGTCACCCTAAGAGAGAGAGAGAGAGAGAGAGAGAGAGAGAAGTAGAAGGGAATCACCAATAAAGAGAAGAATGATGATATCCAGCTCAGGACCCTGGGTGTGCCAAGCCCATACTCACCAGATATGATCCCCTGGAGTTAACAGAGTGTTAACGAAAACTTTTCCTTTTTTGTTTGTGTTGATTCAATTATTTTAAGTAGGTAACTCTTTTTTTTTTTTTTTTGCTTGTGAATTTTCATATTAAACTATAGTGAAATGAGGAAAAAATAGATTCAACACTCTTCTGATCTATGGAGCAAAGATGCTAAATATAAGAACTGGCTCTGCAAATTAATTATTTAAGATGGTGATTATTTAAAACATTTCAGTAAATATTGTAAATGCACACTGACAGCCAAATTAAGTGATACTGAAAGGTATCTCGCACTATGGTGTGAGATGCCTTTCGCACTATAATAAAGGCATCTCACATTATACAAACAAAGCACGAGAAAGCCAAAGAGACCTATAGTTTTCAGCATTAGAATGTATTGCTGTTCAAGAAAAGTGGCAATATAGAAGGTGCAAACGGAGAAAGTAGCATTGCATTTTTCATAGCTGTGCATTAAGGGTAGTTAATCATTTAAGTGAGCTGTCCATTAAGGGTAGTTGATCATTTAAGTGAGTAAAAGTTTTTACTAATTCGTCTGTCGCCTTATAATTTCTGTTTAGAATGGGAGAAAAAAAAAAATGCAGTTCAGAAGTTGTCTTCTTTCTTCACCGGGAGCAACATGAGCTCTTCTATTACTACACCAATGGATACAACAGCATCAAAATGATCATCTTTTATGCCCAGCTACAGATATAGATGTAAAAAACCAAACAAATAAACCTAAAAACCAAACCAAATAATTGATATTATTGTTATTATTACCAATGTCAAAAATTTCTGTTATTTTTTAACAGTTAATAAAAATGTATGTATTATTACTATGTATTAAAAATGTATGTATTTCAACTAAGAAATACTGCTCTAGGTTCAGGCCCAAATGGATGTTAGATGAACTAATGAGACTCATAGCAGAGAAGAAAAATGCATGGAATGCACATAAATTGTCAGGCGACACAGAAGCCTGTGGTAGGTACAAGCAAAGGTTAGGCAAGCAAAGGAGGCAAGCAAAGGAGGTTAGGCAAGCAAAGGAGGTTAGGCAAGCAAAGGTAGATTATGAAAAATAATCTGCCTTTGGATGGCAAAGGATGCAAAGAAAAACAGAAAAGACTTCTTTACTTATATAAACTCTAAAAGGAAAGGGGATGAATCAGATTGGTCCACTTGATATCAGTGGTTTGACTGTAGATGATCATTCTCAGATAGCTGCCAAACTAAATGAGTATTTTCTAATTCTCATATAGTAATACCGTCACTAATCTGGCAGAGTTGGGACCTGTGGGGTGCCAAATTAGTGAGTTTGCGGGATCACTGGTGGTTATTTTAGCACGTACAGTTTACCCAACACCTATAACACATTGACTGCCAAGCTAGTTTAAGAAAAAAATTCCCCAGGGCCCAAAAAATATTTAGCAAATAATTTGATTAGTAATTCTAAAATAAATATTGTAATGTCAGTGTTGTTGTTTTAATATAAAAAAAAAAAAAAAAAAAGTCTTTTTTTTTTTTTTTTTTTATGTCGCATATATGTGGTCGACGTGGCCCAGTAGGTTACTTTATTTCTTGAGAAGTCGTGTTGGCCACATACATGTGACGCTATTACGGCATACATATGAAGGTTGTTTGTGATTAGTTTATTGCATGCGTGGCAAGCGCTGCAATAAAACTAATTGCGATAAAATAAACTCTCAAACGTCGCAATAAGTTTGTCAGTATTGTTAGATTTTGTGAAAACAAGTTCCTTAGCATGCTGTATTATCCATCATATTGTGCTGTGTTTTTCTGCAGGTTTGTACAAGTGTGTTGTAAAAAAAATCTAAAAAGGATTAGCTGAAAGAAATTGCTGGAATTTACAATTAAGCAGAGTTAAACTTCTCAATGACACACCGACATCGAGTTTTTCAGAAGTTCAACTTCATCTGTTATGGACAATGTATGGTGTTTGTGCTTTACACCGAGAGGCACTTCCTTTATGCATTGGAACCATGGCAGGGGCTAAATGTGAGCAGGTTATAATAATAAATGCAGAAAAACAAGTGGGAATGGCTTGTCAGTGTTTACGAGTTCGTGCCAACAGCTGATGCTGAAACCAACACCACCACCAAAACAATAGTGGCAGGTCAGTGCGCCGACCCGGGAAATTTGAAATTATGTCCAAATTGGCGGTGGAACTGGATTAGTGATGGTTAACCTGTACATTCACATGAGGAGTTATTCAAGGAGGAGAGGGCCAGATGTTTATCAAACTCTAACAGGGAGTTAAATGATTTTGTAATAACTGAAAGCAAAGTGGAGGAGAAATTGTTGAAGTTAAACATAAGGCACCTGGGGTGGATGGGATCTATCCAGTTATATTAAAGGAGGCAGCAAAGGAAGCAAGCAAACCATTAGCCTTAATTATGAGCATCCTTGGACTCGGGGGGAAGTCCCCACGGACTGGAGATATGCAAATGTATCTACAATTCACAAAGGAGGATCAAAGGGTGACACAAGTAATTAGAGACCTGTTAGTTCCAGGGGGAGTAATGGAATCACTGGTTAAAGAAGCATTGCAGGATCATTTAGACAAGACTGCTGCAATAATTCGGACACAGCATGGGTTTGTTAAGGGGAGGTATTGTCTGACCAATTTGATTGGATGATGTGGTCACAAAGGAACTGGATGCAAAAAATAATTTTGATATTATATACTTGGATTTCAGGAAAGCTTTTAATACTGTTGCACATGAAGACTACTGTACAAATTTGAGCAGTATGGCATTAAGGGCAAGTTGCTACAGTGGATAAAAGGATGGTTGAGTGGGAGAAGACAGAGAGTGGTGGTGGTCAATGGGTACTGCTCTACATGATATTAGTAGTGTAATATTAGTAGTATTAGTAGACTAATGATATTAGTGGTGTCCCTCAGGTTCAGTGTGGAGCATATTGTTGTTTTGTATATTTATCAGTGATATTGATGAAGGTATATAAAGCTTAATTTCAAAGTTTGCAGATGATACAAAGGTTGGCAGGGTTGTTAATAACAATGACAGTATGTTGACAGTAATAATGACAGTATGTTGTTGCAACAAGATCTGGAAAAGTTGGGTAGATGGGCTGGGAAGTAGCAACTGAAGTTGATAAATGTCAAGTACCGCATATGGGTAGCAGTAACTCCAGAGAAATATACCAATTACATGGTGTTACACTCAGGGTAGAGGAGAATGAAACAGACCTGGGGATAATTGTGTAGGCAGAGTATGTCATGGGGTCTTGTCAATGATATACAGGAATTTTATGAGCAGGGATAAGGAGGTGATTATCCCCTTGTATAAGGCAATGGTCAGAACTCACCTTGAGTACTGTGTACAGGTCCAGAAGCCTCATTTTTGTAAGGATGTAGAGTTGCTAAAATGAGTACAGAGAAGGGCAACAAGACTGGTGAAGGGAACAAAGGGGTGCTCTTATGAAGAAAGGCTTAAGTTCTACAAATTGCAGCTTCTGGAGACTAGGCAACTGCGAGGCGATTTGATTGAGATGTATAAAGCCTTGAATGGATTGAGCATGCTTAATGCTTAGGCGCCTCCGTAGCCAGGTGGGCAGGAGCAGCAGCACGTAGCACACGCTTCTTGATTAGACCGGGGTTCGAGCCCGTGCCCACCAAATACGGAGGATGCAGAAAGGTCAGGAAATGACCACCGCATATCTCGGGAGCAATATGGACTTAGTTGCTAATGCTCCTAAAAACCAAAATAACAACAACAACAGCTTAATGCTGATGGGATTCTTCATCTTGCTCAGATTACAAACCTGAGGGGGCATAGATTCAAACTGAGGAAGGACAGTTGTGGGATAGATGTGCGGAAGTTTGCCTTTACCCGCTGGCTAAAGGCAAACTTCCATCTGTCATTGTGGAAGTTGATAGCTTAAATAAATCCAAGGCAGGACTAGACAAACATTTTGGAATGAATGGATCAGTGAAATGGGAAAGGTTTTTTTTTTTTTTTTTTGGCTAATGCTGTATGAGCGTGCTTTCTTTCATTGTGTGCCTTTACTAATGATAATGCTATGTATGTAGCATTTTATATGCACCCTTTGATGAGCATGGAACGCTATAAAATAAACCTAAAATTTCACAGGGAAATAGACCACAGAACACAAGCAATTCACACACATAACATTTACAGAATAATATGGTCTAAGCTGCTGATGTAACTAAAACCCCACAACAACAACCATCATATTCTTGTGGACTACCTAGCCCATGAATGCACAGGCTGGGCAACTTGTAGTAAACAGAATTCCCTGCACAGGAATGTCTCGGGAATCTCTCACCATTTCATCATTCCTAGATAATAAAACTTAAGCTGCAATATTACTTTCCTTTGTAAAAAGAATTGCCATATACAACCACATATATGAGAGCCATTCATTAAATAATAGTTATATGTTTTTTTTTTTTTCATAACATACATTTATTAATCATCCATATTTTGATTGTCCTTTTCAAAGTAGTTCCCATTTGATGAAATGCACTTAGGCCAGCATTTCTACCATTCTTCAAAAAAAGGTGGTGGAAGCCATTTTTTGACATGCATCTGAGAATCACCTCCGATGTCTTGACAACTTCTTCTGATCACTGGTGGCGCCTCCGTAGCCGGGTGGGAAGGAGCAGCAGTACGTAGCACACGCTTCTTGATTAGACCGGGGTTCTAGCCCGTCACCACCAAATACGGAGGATGCGGAAAGGTCAGGGAATGTCCACCACATATCCCGGAGCAATATGGCCTTAGTTACTAATGCTCCTAAAAACCAACTAACAAACAAACCCTTCTGATCACTGGAAACATTTCCCTTGCAGTTTCTCACTTCACTTTGGAAATAAAATAAAATAAAAAAATTGCAAGGTCATGTCTGTAGGGCAGATGCGGAATGTATTCGACCTATTTGTACTCAATGAGAATACACAATATCCAGACCACCTGCCTGGATATTGTCACCTTGTATGTTGGGTCCATGGACTCATGTCACTTGCACCACACACACAAAGGCATTGTTGGTATTGTGCCAGGTATTTGGACTCATTTACGATCATCCAGTGTCTAACTAGCATGTTTTGACACCAGAGTATTTGCCATTGATAATGATCAGCAATGAAGAGATGTGCCTGGTCATCTGCTTTGGAACCCCATATGTCTAAGTGTGCAGTGCATCATCATGTACAATATTGTTATTGCAATTCCCATATTGTATTGCAATGTCAACTATCGCACAATGACCTGCCAATGAGCCCTTACAACATGCTGCACCCTTCATCCTTCTCTCACCGTGAACACTACTATGCCTGTAAACAATCTACCTGTAAACCCTACTATGCATTTTGAAAAAAATTCGCTGATTTATTTTTCATAAAACTGTGTTTCTGAATCATTTTCTAATTCTGATTTCAAAAATAACTTCTGTTTGTTTGTTTCATCATGGGTTTATTCAAAATCACAAAAGAAGAATGGGGAGTCTGCTGACGAGGCTACTAGAGACGGTCGTGTTCCAAGCCGCTAAGTGGATTTTTCTTATTTATTGATTTGAAATTATTGTTTTTCTAAAACTTTTGATTTAAATTTAGTAGTATAACATTATTTTGTGATTTTCTGATTAACTTGGTGTATTTATTCTTTACTCGGCCTTGTAATTGCATAAAAGTATCGGTAAAGGTTTCCACGTGTTTCAACTCCGCTAGCGTTCGTAATTTTCCCGCCATTGTGATACGATAGTTGTATGCCGCACTAGATAGCGTTAGTTGAACTTCGTTAGCAGTTAAATTGTACGTTTAAATAAATACATATAACGACTAACGACTTAGATTACAAACGTAATATAATTAATTATATTTAACATAATTAATAACATAACATAATTAATTATAATTAATTAATAAATTAATAGAATCATGACTCAGACCAGAGCAGCAAAGCAAAAGGCTCAAGCTAATGGAAGCGCTGTGGCTCAGAGCAGAACTGAGGGGGGCAGTTGTCCTCTGACTCACAGCCTTATAAAATGCACTGTTTGCTTGATGTTTGCAGAGCAATCGGGTACGGGACATGATACTGCCAAGGGGGATGTCTTTGTGTGTGCGCGATGCAAGGAGTGTATCGATATCAGGCAACAACTCGGCGTTCTTGTGGGCCTATATGAGAGCTTGAAGGACAGGGTGGATGCCCTCGAAGAAACTAAATTGAGGGGCCCATCAAGCTCTCAGCTGCCCACATCAACGCCAGAGCTTGCACTTGGGCATCGCGTGACACAGAGACAACCCCCAAGGCAGAATGCGCTGGTCCCGAAGGAACTAGTAGTTGTTGGTGACTCTATTGTCAGGGAAACGGGGAACATGCTTTGTAAAAAAGATAGGTGGAACAGGACCAGGGTATGTCTGCCAGGGGCAAAGGTTGATGACGTTGTAGAGCGAATATCATCTTTTAAGGGCACAAAAGGTGATATAGTTGTACACGTTGGCACTAATAATATTAAGAGTAGGAGACCAGCAGAATTACTTAACAAGTACAGGTCACTGTTGAACAAAAGCCGAGAATTAGGGTTGAATTTGAAAGTGTCTGCAATTCTGCCCAGACACGATAGGAGGGAGTATATGATGAGAGCCTTGTCGATCAATTCGGCCCTGGAAAGATTGTGCAAGGCTCAAGGGGTAGAATTTTTTTCAGCCTGGACTGTACTTGTTAACAGGAGAGATTGCTTCTACAGGGATGGGATACACTTAAATAGAAAGGGTGCAAGAATATTTGCTGATGCTATCGAGGCAGTGTTAGGTGGGTCGGAAAACTGCTAGCTTGGGGGGAGACAAAGACCAATAGATTGACAGTAGCCACTGGCAGAGGTGAAAGAGATTCTTGCACTGCTTCTATTAGAATGAGCAGAAGCCTGAAAAACAAGATGCATGGTATTTCAGAGACTGCTGGGAGCCATTGCGGTACAAATAAACACATGGGTTGTGTTAGGGTAGCTAAGAATAGAAACAGGTGCAGGTATACTTGCGTGTACACCAATGCTAGGAGTTTAGTAAATAAATTTGATGAATTTGAGGTATTGCTCAAAACATCAAAGGCAGATATTGTTGGGATATCAGAGACGTGGTGTCACACAGATATAAGGGATGCAGAACTGCAATTTGGGGAGTACAACGTCTACAGAAAGGATAGACAGGATAGGAAGGGGGGAGGGGTTATGCTATTAGTTAAGAAACACATAAAAACCAAGGAAGTGAAGCCAGTCGACATCTCTGGACAGTGCAGTGTTGAGTCAGTTTGGTGTGACATAAGCATTGGGAGATCAAAATTGAGAGTAGGAGTGTGCTATAGGCCTAATGACTCTGATGAGTATAATAAGGAACTGTACAGGGAAATAGAGTGGGCCAGTAAATCAGAGAGTCTTATAATGGGAGATTTTAATTTCCCAGATATTGACTGGAATTTGGGGGCTGGTTACTCACACACTAGCAGGGCTTTTGTGGATTTATTGGATGATTGTTTTCTACATCAGCATGTTCAGGAGGCAACTAGAGGGAGTAATACTCTTGATTTGATTATCAGCAGTGATTCTTCATGCATTAAGAATCTGCAGATAAATGAACCACTAGGTGGCAGTGATCACAGTGTGCTGAAGTGGGATTTACTGAAAGAGGTAACTACCATTAGGGGTAAAGGGAAGGGTTATTGCTTCCGTAAAGGCGACTACGATGGACTGAGACAGTATTTAAATTCTATACAGTGGGACCAACTGATGATGTTACCAACAGCAAATTCAAAATGGGAAGCATTCAAAGAACATATCTTGGAAGCTACTAGGCTTTACATACCAACTAAGAAATATTGTTCAAGGTTTAGGCCAAAATGGATGTCAGATGAACTAATGAGGCATATGGCAGAGAAGAAAAATGCATGGGATACTTACAAATTAACACATGACACAGAAGCCTATGATAGATACAAGTTGATATGCAACCAAGTTACAAAGGAGGTTAGGAAGGCGAAGGCAGATTACGAGAAATCCTTGGCAAGGGATGCAAAGAAAAACAGCAAAGAGTTCTTTACTTATGTAAACTCTAGAAGGAAGGGGATGAATCAGATTGGTCCACTTGATATTGATGGGTCAACTGTTGGTGATCCTGCTCAGGTAGCTAACAAACTAAATGAATATTTTGCATCGACATTCACACATGAGGAGTTATTCAGCAAGGGGAATGCCAGAGGTGTATTCAACTCTAGCAGTAAGCTAGAGAATCTTGAAATAACTGGGAGTAAAGTGGAGGAGAAACTGTTGAAGATAAACACAAGAAAGGCACCCGGGGTGGATGGGATCTATCCAGTTATATTAAAGGAGGCAGCAAAGGAAGTAAGCAAACCCTTAGCCATAATTATGAGAGCTTCCTTGGACTCAGGGGAGGTACCCATAGACTGGAAATGTGCAAATGTGACCCCAATTCACAAAGGAGGATCAAAGGCTGACACAAGTAACTATAGACCTGTGAGCTTAACTTCTGTTCCAGGAAAATTAATGGAGGCACTGGTTAAAGAAGCACTGCAGGATCATTTAGACAAGACTTCAGTTATAGCTCAGACACAGCATGGTTTTGTTAAGGGGAAGTCTTGCCTGACCAACTTGTTTGGATATTATGATGCAGTCACAAAAGAACTGGATGCAGGGAATAACTTTGATATTATATACTTGGATCTTAGAAAGGCTTTTGATACTGTTGCACATGGAAGACTGCTACACAAATTGGAGCAGTGTGACATTGGAGGCAAATTGCTGCTATGGATAAAGGGGTGGTTGAGGGGGAGAAGACAGAGAGTGGTAATCAATGGACACTGCTCATCGTGGACTAATGTTATTAGTGGAGTCCCTCAGGGCTCAGTGTTGGGTCCATTATTGTTTTCTGTATTTATAAATGATATTGATGATGGTATATCAAGCTTAATGTCCAAGTTTGCAGATGATACAAAGGTTGGCAGGGTTGTCAAGGACACTACTGACACTACACTGCTGCAACAGGATCTGGAAAGGTTGAGCAGATGGGCTGAGAGGTGGCAAATGAAGTTTAACATTGACAAATGTAAAGTACTACACATGGGAAACAGCAACCCCAGGGCAACGTATCAACTCTGTGGTACTACACTGACAGTGGTAGAGAATGAAAGGGACTTGGGGGTGATTGTGCAGGCAGATATGAAGTTCTCTGAGCAGTGCAGACGGGCTGCAAGAGTAGCTCATGGAGTATTGTCAATGATATACAGGAATTTTTCCAGCAGGGATAAGGAGGTGATTATTCCATTGTATAAGGCAATGGTCAGGCCACACCTAGAGTACTGTATACAGGTCTGGAGGCCTCATTTCAAGAAGGATGTAGAGCTGCTGGAACGAGTACAGAGAAGGGCAACAAGATTAGTGAATGGAACAAAGGGGTGCTCTTACGAGGAAAGGCTTAAGTTTTGCAAATTACAGTGTCTGGAGACTAGGCACCAGCGAGGTGATCTGATAGAGGTGTATAAAGCCTTGAATGGTTTAAGCATGCTCAATGCTGATGGGATTCTTCCTCTAGCTCAGAAAAATCACCTGAGAGGGCATAAATTCAAATTGAGGAAAGACAGATGTAGGATAGACGTGAGGAAATTTGCCTTTAGCCAGCGGGTGGTTGGTTGGTGGAACAGACTGCCATCCCTTGTGGTGGAGGTTGATAGCCTAAATAAGTTTAAGGCTCAGCTGGACAGGTATTTTGAACGAACAGAGGTGTGAAGTGGAAGTGGGTTTTTTTTTTTTTTTTTTTGGCTGATGCTGCATAAGCTTGCTTTCTTGCATCAAATGCCTCTACTAATGCTAATGCTAAGAAAATTTGATTCTTCACAAAATGTTTATTAATTTTGGCAGAATTTTGCACTGAAATTATTAAAAATGTTACTTTTACCAATCTTTTATATTTAAATACATGTTTAAAACACTAGTAAAGGGGCAATGTGGTAAAAAGTCTGCTAACCGCTCACCCCTCATTTTAAAAACTGATCTGTGATGGGTCAAATTTTTATTTCTTTGATTTCCTTGCAGATCCTTCTACTTTACAGCCTTAATTCCAGCAATAGCCAGTCATCATGTTGATATTCCACCTCCCCTGTTACCTCATCTCCACATCTTTAATGTCCTGGTGAAACCTCTTGCTCTGTTCTTCACTAATACTTCTTAGATTTTCTGGGAAGTAGTTGATGTGGGAATGTAAAAAATGTACCTTGACACTCATGTTTCAGCCCAGCTTTTTGATGTTTGCCAAAATATTTTCAACTATATTCTTGTAGTCTGGATCCTTGTTTCCTAAGACGTTCCAAAGTTCCAACAACAGACCTGAAGCTAATCCATGCTTGTTTTTCGCTTTTATTCATAGTTCCCTCAAAATCTTGGTCCCTCATCAGTTTGTGAATTTGAGATCCAACAAGAATACCTTGTTTTAACTTCTCTTGGGCGAATGATGGGAATTTAGTACAAAGGCAGTTGGAGCAGCAACCTTCTTGAGGTAAAGCTTTCACAAACTGTTTCTTCAAACCCAGTTTGATGTGCAAGGGTGGAATAAGGACAGTTTTGGGATCTACCAATGGTTTATGAACTATGTTCTTTGATTAGGCAATAAACTATCCCTCTTTGGCCAGACCTTAACATCGCAGTGCTTACTCCTTGCCCGAGTGTCCCACTCACACAAAAAGCAAAGCATTTTTGTGTAGCCAGATTGCTGTCCAAGTAGCCTGCCTATCACTTTAAAGTTAGCACAGACCACCCAACCATGTTCTTCATACTTATATTTGTCAACAACAACTTCAAGTTCTCATATGTTTCAAATACACAGAGTGAGCTACTGACATTGATCCTTATTAATTTCCACTGTAATAGTAATTAATAGTATTAATGGAGGCATGTGATGCAAGAAATCAAGCATATGAGCTTATGTAACATCAGCCAAAAAAAAAGAAAAAAATGCCAATTTCACACATCCATTCCCTCTAAAAATTTGTACAGTTCCACCTTGAATTTATGTAAGCTGTCAACTTCAAATAGCGACAGATGGAAGTTTGTTCCAGCAATTAACCACCTGCTGGCTAAAGGCAAATTTCTGCACATCTATTCTACAACTGTCTTTTCCCAATTTGAATTTATGCCCCCTCAGGTTCGTAATCTGAGAAAGCAGAAGAATCCCATCAGAATTCAGCATGCTCAACCCATTCAAGGCCTTATACACCTCACTCATCTCACCTCACAAGTGCCTAGTCTCCAGCCGCTGACTCTAGAGCAACACACCTTTAAGACTCCTCTTTGATGAGTCAATAAAAAAAGTCTCTGCTGTGTAGAATTGTGAATAATTCCTAAATAGTTCATTCTGCAAAAAGTCATAGAATCATCCTCAGAAAATTAAGGAACTAGTTCTCGTGCTCTGTGTTTGTACCATTAGAAAAATGTCCCATATGCTAGAAGATTGTTTAACTTCAGTCTATAACCAAGGAGTTCTGCAGATTCTTTTGATAAATTTTTAAATGTCTTACCAGACCATTTAGTTCATACTGTGAAAACAGTTCAGAGCTGGACTCAATGTCTCCAGGCATGTAGACTTCAGTTTCATCTTTAGAAGCTTTGCTTTCAGCACTCTTTGCTGCTGCATTCTCCAATATAAGAGGAGGGCATGGAATTGGCAAGTTATCTACTTGCCAATTCCATGCCCTCTGGAATGGGATTGGTCTAATGGCAGATAAATATTAGGATACACAATGCCCTTCTTACTCTTTGTATTGTATCCCTCTACATTAACTAACAAAAGTAATAACAGTGATCACAGTGGTTTGTAGGCTCCTGCCAAATCTTGGAAATTTTAAATGATAGCCTTCTTTTTATAATTTTTCTACAATCTCAATGGTTCAACACAGATTTGACAAACTTTATGTGGAGCTGATTGTTTATTTTGGTCACCGAGTTTCACTCCAAAATAAGCACAATACACATTTTTTACAAAGTCTGTAATATCTTGTCTCTGCTTGAGGACTACATAACTTCCACAAATATAACAAAATAAGTTTGGATTGTTCAAACACTTGTGTGAAGAGATTTCACTCACTTTTCAGCACAAGTTTGACATAATATCCCCAAAAATAAACTGAACTCACACTGATAACATTGCTGTGCGGAGATCTCATGATCAAAAAACAAGTGACTGAAGGGAGGGTTGCCAACATGTGAAGATTTAATGTACAAATTTACTCCTAACTTAATACATTCAATAATACAACTCATGACATCAACTTAAGTGAGTTGTGAAAAAAAGGTACTTGATAGAAAAAAATGAATAGCATTTCTGAATTCAGGGTAAAAAAACTGAGTTAAAAACATCTATTAATTTATAAAAATTGTAAACCATGCAGAGTTCTGTCAGTGGAAGGTTGTTTGACCTGTCCAACACCATTCTTTTTACACCTTAACCACAGTGGGGTGAGCAACCAAGACTTGCCATTTCCAATATGGAAGCACCCAATGCACGAGCTCCCATAATCATGCCCTTTTGAAACTGTGATATCTTCACTACAGCCCATAACTATTACTTTCTCACTCTGACTTGCACAACCAGATCCTAATTACTGTTGTTCAGCGGTAATTAGCATCTGGAAGTTACGAAGCTGTTCAGTTTTTTATGCTGCGAGTTATTGGGCATGGTCTGTTATGGATGGGATGGTCATAATTCAGTGATCACTGAGTGTATAATTGTGAAAAAATGACAGCATTATTGTGCATTATTTATTGACCATATCTTATATATAAAATAAGAAATTATATAAATTGCTCTATTATTCTGAGAAAAATTGCATATAGCTTCTTTTTTTAATGAAAATTATTAATTTGTATTGGAAAGTGTATATTTTCATTATTATATTTTACATTAATATTCATAATTATTGACTACTCTGCCAGTAATTAGATGCAGTTGACTCTTGATTATCCAAGGGTTGATTAACCAAGGTCTCTGTGGGTTGGAGGTCCAAATCAGTTTAAGTCAAATAACAAAAATAAATATGTGGAATCCATTACAGCTGTTGTTTATTATATGTTGTTTTGTTTGTTTGTTTGTTGTTTGTTATTTGGTTTTTAGGAGCATTAGCAACTAAGGCCATATTGCTCCGGGATATGCAGTGGTCATTCCCTGACCTTTCCGCATCTTCCGTATTTGGTGGTGACGGGCTCGAACCTCAGTCTAATCAAGAAGCCTGTGCTACACACTGCTGCTCCTTCCCACCTGGCTGCGGAGGTGCCTTGTGTTTATTATACCAGGTGGTTATAAAATAAGTTTCCCTATTCAGGAGAATCTAGTGTCAAAATGGTTAGGGTTAGCATTGTGAAAATCGGTGGGTATGTCATTTAGGGTATGGGGAAGCAATTTATAAAAGAAAAAAAAAAATTAGTTAAAAGTTCTGCCACCAGGGGGGAAAACAGCACTGCACATATGTAAAAGTTGTCATTTACTTCAAGACGCACTGCTTACACAAATGACATCCTCTTAGATAAAAGCAGAAAGGCCAATGCCACTGTCAATAACCATTATGGCTCTTACAAAAAAGGAATGTGCTCTTTTAGTAAAACTGTTCTACCAGAATAATAGTAACGCTAATGCAGCACTACGTGAATATCGGAAACTTAAAGGTTTGTGTAAAGGACCTTTGATGTTAGTGGGGCTTCAAAAACTAATAAAGAAATTTGAAGCGACCGGGGAATTAGGTATAATTCCAGGCAGGGGACAACCACGTATCAGAATGGAGGTAGTGGATGAAGTGGCAGTTGCAATGGTCAGAATGTGAAACACTACCAGTCAGTAGTGCCAGAGTTCTGTCAAGTGACTTGAACCTTCCTTGGTCTATTGTACGTAAAGTGCTTCAAATAATTTTACCCTGGTTCCTGTACAAGATTCACGTAGTGCAAGAACTAAAGTCTTATAATCAGCAACAATGAATAGACTTTGCTCTACGATTTTTGGCTCGTATGGAACTTGATGATACATGGGCTCGAATGATCTTGTGGTCTGATGAGGCACATTTCACTCTTCATGGGGCTGTAAATGCATAAAACTGCCAAATATGGGGAACTTCTTGTCCATCTGCTGTGCATGAAAGACCGCTACAAAGTCCATACATTACAGTATGGTGTGGATTCGCAGCAGAGTTTATAATTAGACCATTTTACTTTGAAGAGTCTACACCTCATGGCCCCATAAGGTGTACGGTAACTAGTGCACAGTACTGCTCTCTTCTAAGAGATCACATTATTCACACTCTGCAAGAAAGGAAATGCTTGGAGACCATAGTGTTCATGCAAGATGGTACCCCTCTTCACGTTGGTCGACAAGTGAAGGAACTGCTCCATTCAACATTCGGAAATGATCGCATTGTTTCTAGAGACTTTTCACAGTTCTGGCCAGCCTGATCACAGATCTCAATCCCTGTGATTTCTGGCTATGGGGATACCTGAAAGACAGTTTACAGTGTCTATATACAGATGCTTGTCGATTTGAAAGCAAGCATTAAACAACATGTAGCCAACATCCCCAATTAGATGCTACACGAAACTGTGTCGCACGTAGTCCGTTTTCAGGATGTCATCTCAAGTGAAAGAAAGCACATAGAACAATATCTGTAGATTTCTTAAGTACTGATATTAAAATCTAATCCTAAGTTAAGTGTTCCATCGCATGTTTACAGTGCCAGTTTCTCCCCTGATGGCAGAAATTCGAACTAATTGTTTTTTTTCTTCTACAAATCACTTCCCCATACCCTATATGACATACTCACTGATTTTCACAGTGCTATCTCTAACTGTTTTGACGCTAGGATCTCCTGAATAGGGAAACTTATTTTATAACCACCCAGTACATGTAATATTTCTATAGACTTGAATACAGTCTTGAATTTCTCAGAAACATCTATGCTTTCTGCCTAGTAGTCTCAGGGTATTAGCTTTACAACTGCTGTGACTAATTTTATCATTATCCTTAGAGTGGGGTGTTTTTTGCATCTATTTGCATCCATTGCATTAAAAACAAAAATGGTTTTTCTATTTTCTATAACAAAAATTTCAAGTTATGAACAAACATGAAAAAAGTTGGTCAAATGTTATTTTAATGAATCTCTACTTGACCATGTGTAAAAACATGGAGTTGCCACTTTTGCAACTAATTTAGGTAGTACCATTTACAGAAAGGCAAATCAAGTGAAAAAAGTTCTCTTTTTTTCTCATTTTTCAAAAAAAAAAATGTATATATTAAATTTTAGGTTGTTTGTTTGTTATTTGGTTTTTAGGAGCATTAGCAACTAAGGCCATATTGCTCCGGGAAATGCGGTGGTCATTCCTTGACCTTTCCGCATCCTCCGTATTTGGTGGTGACGGGCTCGAACCCCGGTCTAATCAAGAAGCGTGTGCTACGTACTGCTGCTCCTTCCCACCTGGCTACGGAGGTGCCTAAATTTTATGTCAAATCTCACAGTTTTCATAATGAATGTAGTATTTATGTAAATAAATTTATATAGTTGTCATAATTATGAGTTTTTCTCTCATTTTGGGGATTATCCTGGGTTTAATTTATCTGAGCAACTGTATTTTTCAACTGTCTTTGAATAATCGGGAGTTTATTGTAATTATTAACAGAATGATTAGTATATTCAGTAAACATTTTGCTAGACCAATACTCTAATAATTACAATAATACCACTCAAAATGAGTGTCAAAATTGTCTCCTACAAAATGTAAAAATGTAACAGGGTTCATGTTTTTTCATGAACTGTTTGCATACATTCATATTTCTTAATCATACATAGTTTTATGAAACATTATTAAATAGTATGAACCAGGGCTGTGATGCTCAATACGTTCTACGTTGATATCAATATTTGTAAAATAATAAGAAGAGTTTACCTCAATATAGTACACAGAACACTTCCGTATATTAGCATTATAAAACCCTTTAGACAGGCGATACAATTTGGGATTAAGAACTACGATACATTATTTAATAACCTTAAGGACTGTAAACTTGGCGACAATGACAATTTATTCTCACTAGATGTTACCTCATTATATACGAATGTAAACGTTGAATACAGATTAGATATTATTTGGGATATATTAAATAATAACTGATACTGATTAATTATATGAAACTTCCTATTAAGGAAATTTTTCACTTAATTAAGCTGTTAATTGAGGCCAACTATATCACCTTTCGGGACAAAGTGTACAAACAAATTTTTGGTTTGCCAATGGGATTGAGCCTGAGTGGCTTAATATCAGAGATCTGTCTCTCATCGATTGAGCATATACATTTGACACCTTTTCAACCCGTATCACATATTATGGGAGGTATTTAGACGATGTTCTAGTTATTACTGATAGTAGTAGTACTATCCAAGACATTTTACATTCGTTTAATAATATTCATTCTAGACTCAAATTTACAGTGGAAAGGGAGGACGGATACAAAGTCATTAAATTTTCTAAATTTCACGCTTACTCGGGACTCGCATAAAATCCAATTTAATATCTATCGAAAACCTACAAACACCGGTATGCTTCTACATTATAACAGCTATCACCCGTTCACCTACAAAAGATCAATTATCTTTAATCAATTTCTAAATGCCCTATAAATATTCAACAATGGAATCTGCTTTGGACTCAGAAATACAAATATTAATCAGCAGATTCTTAAACAGGGGTTATTCCCTTGCTACAATAAACCAAATTAGGGTACAAGCTAAGGATAGGATACAAAATACTACCCAACCAACAATAGTGATATCAAAAAATACTTTATTTCTGTCCTATATGTTGAACAGTGGCACAAACAGCTTAACAGATTCTTTAAAGATACCGAATTTAAAATTGTGGCGTGGCCAGGCCAATACGGAAATTAAACACTATATGAACAATCGCTCAGTCTTTTCCTCGTTTGCAACACAAATTAATGACCTGGTATACAACATTTCTTGCGGTGATTGCGACTTGTCTTACCAGGGTTCGACTCGTTTTCCTTCGAATATTCATGTTAATCAGCATCGGCCTCAATTAATGAAAAACATACTTTTTTATTTAATGAGGCCAAAATACTTAGTGTTCAATGTAATTATACATGACTATTAATTGCCGAAACCGTAGAAATTAAATTATACGAAAATTCTGTTAATGTTCGTTGGCCATATCTGATCTCTGATTCGTGGGCTTTCGCACGCATGCGCAAAGACGAATAATCCCTATTTAAGTTTCATGCTCAACCATATTCGGTAATTTTCATTCCTGTGATCACGACATATGGTCAAAAAGCATTGTCAGCTTCAGGAAACAAAAATTGTTTTGTAATTTTTTCGTTAAAATTCTTCCTTTAATTAATTTTGTTATTTTAATTGCATTAAATTGATTTTTAATTGTGTTAAATTGAGTTTTATTGGGTTAAATTGATTTTTAATTATTTTTTAATTATTTATTACTCTAATGTAAGTTTTTTTTATTTTTTCGTTTTAATTTCTGGAGAGTAATATATGGAAGTGTTCTACGTGCTATATTGAGGTAAACTTCTCTTATTATTTTACAAATATGAAAGGTTGTTAAATAACGAAACTTATATAATAATAATGCTTTATTAAAAGTAATTATTTCCTATCTGTAGGGACAACCTGGTCCAAAAGGTGACAGAGGTAATCCTGGAGATTTGGGACCTCCTGGTCTTATGGGCCCTCCAGGGCTTCCAGGGCCCCCAGTATGTTTACTTTTTAAATTTATATAAAGAAACTTATAATGTTTAAAAAGACCTTTAATCTGATTATAAATAATAGTGAATATATTTATGCTTTTTGATGAGGTAGGAGAAAAGCAAATGTCTAAAATGTTTAATTTTATAATAATAACAACTCAGAGTTGCCATAGAGACTACATATTGAAGTATGCAATTTGAAGTTTGACATTTATTTTTTACATTCTGATTATTCTTCTCCTATATCAGTATTGGCAAACTTTTTCTGACATATATTCTGAAATGAGCTGAACCAAAAATATAACACTTTTGGTGTGCCATAGGGAAAAAAAAAAATCTGTTTGAAATTAGTAAATAGTCTTTATTGATATTATAAAAAAACCAAAATTGTGTGAAAGTTTCTAATGAGAATTTGACTGCTATATAATTTTGGGCACAATTGTTTCTAATGAGAACTTGGTGTTGCATAGTATTGTGCACAGTTCCACTTGTGGTTTTCACTGTTAAATGTGTCCAATAAACCATAAAACAAACTTATCTTAGCGGGGGAAGAAAATATATATTTTTGGATAAATTTATTTATGACCTACCATGCCAATATCTTTTTTCATATGCATGTCACTCATGACACATGTAGGTTTGCCATCACTGTCCTTTTGGTTCTACATCAAACACAAAACTAAAACACTCAGATAAGAATGCCACATTCAAACTCCTGTACAACCAAAATACCACAGGACTAAAACACCATAGCTGAACTGATACAGAGAAAATGCCGAGCATAATACACCACCATGCAATAAATGTTGTGATGAAAAGGTCAGGATATATAAATTTCTGAAAAGACTAAGGACAGCGTTTACAATCAAAGTATGACAATAGAATTAGGAAAAAAATGAGCAGAAATCATTTTATTTCATTTAGAGGAAATAGACAAAACATTATCTAGGAAACATGTTATAGATTATAAATTAAGAATGATTAAATATTGAATAAAATAAGTCAAAATATATATAAAGTAATCAAGGGTTACAAAACATACATTAAAAATAAATGCAGCTGTGAATTTACAGATATGCTTCTCCCTTATTACTTATCATCTATTTATAGATACACATACTTTGTTTAAAATTTTAACATATATGAGCAAGCAAGTAAAGCCTTTTTAAATTTGATTATTGTGTTTGTCTGAATTAAATGAAAAGTATTTAGAATAGAAAAATGTCATTGATGTTACACAGAAAACAAATCAGAAAGGAAGTAATCTATTCCTCAAGTTTTATTTTTTGAGGAAAACTTGATTAAAAAAAACAGTTCACCCACCATTATGTTTTCAGTTTTTTCCTGTAGTTGGGAACTATGTGCAGTTCCACATAAATACTTGATGTTTCTTTCACTATATTTCTCTAACCTATTCTGACTTATTTGACATGTATCGATGTTTCAGCTCTAGAAACAAGCAGTTTCATCTTCAATTCATTCATACTTTACTCCTTCAAGGGAATGATGATCTTTCAAATAGATGTATGGCGAGAACTTATCAATAAGTTAATGTTCTGTGCTATTCCTTTTCTGGATTATTGCTTCTTAAAGTCCTTCAATGATGTGGTGTGGACATTCCAACAATTAGAATATCTATCAGGAAAGGAGTGACTATTGTTACCCCACTTTAGGTTGACTTTTCAATCAATCTACGTATCTTCAAGTCAGTCAATAATGATTCTCTCTCTCTCTCTCTCTGTATATATATATATATATATAAAATGTGATGTAAAAGTTAGGCAAAAGTAATAAAAATAAATAAATACGGATATGAAGCTATCATTAGAGGCAGCAAATGCACATCCTCCACATGAAGCCTAATTATATCTGATAATTAAAATAAATATGATATTTAAAATAAAAAACATCAGCCAGTAGTACGGCAAAAATGCAGAGCGAAACGAAACACAAAATAATATAAAATAAACAAACAGGGAAGGGAAAGTAGAGATAATAAAACAAAAAGGTAGTCGATAATCCCCTGTATAATTTAGTCATTAAACCCAATTAATAACAACGATGTAAATTTAGAATAATGCCAATTATATATAATTTAGCGGTACCCCCCTCGAAGGTACCAGTTCCAAAAGACGTGAAATATCACCAAAAAGGGGTTAAAGAAACTACAAAAACTAAAATATCAAAATAATAGACTGACCATTATTGGCCTCGTGGTCCTCTGTCGATATGGGGCATAATAGTCAGTCTATTATTTTGATATTTTAGTTTTTGTAGTTTCTTTAACCCCTTTTTGGTGATATTTCACGTCTTTTGGAACTGGTACCTTCGAGGGGGGTACCGCTAAATTATATATAATTGGCATTATTCTAAATTTACATCGTTGTTATTAATTGGGTTTAATGACTAAATTATACAGGGGATTATCGACTACCTTTTTGTTTTATTATTTCTACTTTCCCTTCCCTGTTTGTTTATTTTATATTATTTTGTGTTTCTTTTCGCTCTGCATTTTGCCGTACTACTGGCTGATGTTTTTTATTTTAAATATCATATTTATTTTAATTATCAGATATATATATATATATATATATATGTAGCCAGTAGAGTGGCAGACCAGTGAAAAGAAAAAGATTTTGACAAATAAAACAACAATAAATACAAGATAATGAGGAATAAAGTACTGTTGGAGAAACAATCCTAATAAATTTAGAAAAGAGTTTCAATTAAAACAAATTTAGTGGTGCCCACTTAGCAAGGCACCAGTTTCTGAATTATGTGATATATCACTATATGCAGTCGTAAACTGCCAACAATGCAAACAGATAGGTAGAAAAAACGGAAAATAATATCGAATTGGATAGAAAAGACTGACTATTATGCCCCATCTCTTATATCGATATCAGATATATAAGTATCTGATATAGATATAAGATATATAAGTTTTGCAACGGCAAAACTTATATAGTCAGTCTTATAATAGTTAGTCTTTAAAAAAAAAAACTGAAATTTATAATAGTCAGTCTTTTCTATCCAATTTGATATTATTTTCCGTTTTTTCTACCTATCTGTTTGTGCTGTTGGCAGTTTACGATTGCATATAGTGATATTTCATGTAATTCAGAAACTGGTGCCTTGCTAAGTGGGTGCCACTAAATTGCTTTTAATTGAAACTCTTTTCTAAATTTATTAGGATTGTTTCTCCAACAGTACTCTATTCCTCATTATCTTGTATTTATTGTTGTTTTATTTTTCAAAATCTTTTTCTCTTCACTGGTCTGCCACTCTACAGACTTGCATTGCTTTTACCTTACATTTTATAGTTAAATACACGTGACATGTTGTGGTTTTTGCATGTTTGCTGCCACTGATGTTTACTCTACTATATTCTTTTTATTTTACATATTTGCATTTCATTCTGCTGTCTGTTCTCTGATTCAATTGGATTTAATTTGAATTTTATATATATATATATATATATATATATATATATAGAGAGAGAGAGAGAGAGAGAGAGAATTGTGTGTGTGTGTGTACACAACACAGAGTTTCCAAAGTGCGATAAAGCATGCACTTTTTGGGGGCCCACTGTTTTATTTCATTTTTTTCATCATTTCAATTTTATTTCTGTCTTTGAGATTAAATTTATTGAAGTATATATTAATTCATAAAAAATGTATGCACATTGCTAAAGTTTATGTCAGATCTGCTTATTTGCACTTGTTCTGGAAGGGAAGGATGCAAAATTTATGAAATATTTCAAGGGGAAGCAAAGTATAAAAGTTTCAGAACCTCTGATATATAAAACTCTGTGTCTAATAGCATCTCAAAAGAATAAATAACATATACCTCTGAAACAAAAATCATTGCAGATCCCTTATATGAAGAGAGAAATCAGGCTTCACTAAATTCTCATACCTAGCCTGAATTTCAAGGTTTTCTTGTATCTTTCGGCATATACATTGAGACAAATGGAAGAATCATCCTCTATTAACATTGCCAGGAAATAAATCCTTAAATGCATTAACAGGTGATCTCTCAAAACCTGTCATGATAGACAATAGTGAAAGACCCCAGTTCTATATTTTTGATTGCCTGGAATAGCCTGCTGTAGTTTTCTTGGGTTTTATTCAGCAATAAAATAAATACAAATGGAATCACATTATGATACTTTATACAATGAGTATGGTGTATATTTGGACAGATAGGAATGGAGTGAATTTGAAAGTCCCATCCACATTCTACTTTTCTAAAATTTAAGGTTCTTGTTTAAAAAATAAGTATCACATCTGCAGAAAAAAACAATTATCAAATAGTAAAAAATTGTAATTTTTATACATTTTATTGCATGTAGAAGGAAATTACCATTACTGTTATTATTAATTTCAGTTTATTTCTGTTTGTAAACACACATTTATAGCATTTAACTATAGGAGATTAACATAATAGACAATTATGTATGTGAATAAAAGACATTATTTTATGTACCAGTTAAAATGATTTTATGTGTGATTTCTAAATCCGACAGAATTATAGATTTAAGAAGCTCATTTTGATTTACCCCTATTGCTCTCTGAAAAATCTCCTTGGTGTCATAATTTAAATTTGTGCATCAGGCAACAAAGCAGCAATCCCTAAAGCAGAACGTACTGGTTCCACAGGATGCAGTTATTGTCAAGGCAACAGGAAATATATTGTGTAAAAAGGTTAGGTTGATTAGGACCAAAATATATCTGCCAGAGGCAAAAGTACGTGATGTTATATAGCAGACATCATCTTTTCATGACACAAAAGGTGATATTTTTGCACACGTTTGCACTAATAATATTAAGAGTAGGAGACCTGAGGACTTACTTAACAATTAAAGTACAATATTGGGAAAAGTTTTGGGTTAGGATTAAATATGAAAATACTTGCAATTCTGCCCAGACATAATAGGATGGAATACATGTTGAGAGACTTTTCAATTAATTTGGCTTTGGAGAGACTCAGGGCTCATGAGGTAGAATTTTCTCAGTGTGCTTGTTAACAGGAGAAACTGTTCTTACAAGGATGGGATATGCTTAAATAGAAAGAGTGCAAAAATATTTGCTTATGGTGTCAAGTGTGTCAGAAAACTGATAGCTTGGAGGGATACACAGACTAATAGATTATCTGGAGCTGCAGGCAGTTGCAAAAGTGATATTTCACTGCTTCTGCTAGAACATGAAACAGCCTAAAAAGTAAGGTATTAGGGATTTCAAGCCCTGCTGGGGGCCATCATGGAATAAGTAAATACATAGGCAATGTTAGGGTAACTAAGAGTAAGAACAGGTGCATGTATACTTGCATGTACACTGATGCCAGAAGCATAGTAAATAAATTTGATGAATTTGAAGTACTGATTGTCATCATATGTGGACATTGTAGGGATATTGGATGGTATCACTCAGACATAAGGATGCAGAATTTGAATATGGGGATTATGATATGAACAGACAGGAGAGGGAGTATTCTCTTGGTCAAGAAGCACATTAAATCTAAGGCAGTGCATGCAATTGTTGTGGATGACCAGGGCTCTGTTGAGTCAGTTTGGTATGACATAAGTGCTGGGAAAATGAAATTGTGAGTAGAAATATGTTATTGGCCTAATGGCTTATTAGTATAACTAACAACTATACAGGTCCATTAAATCAGATTGTCTTGTAATGGGGATTTCAACTTTCCAGATGTTGAGTGGAACTTGCAGACTGGTCACTCAAACACTAGCAAGACTTTTTTGGATTTACTGAATGACTGTTTTCTACAGCAGCATGTTCAAGAGGCAATAAGAGGAAGCAATACTCTTGATCTCATTATTAGCAGTGATTCTTTGTGCATTAAAAATCGCGCCTCCGTAGCCAGGTGGGAAGGAGCAGCGGTGCGTAGCACACGCTTCTTGATTAGACCGGGGTTCGAGCCCGTCACCACCAAATACGGAAGATGCGGAAAGGTCAGGAAATGACCACCGCATCTCCCGGAGCAATATGGCCTTAGTTGCTAATGCTCCTAAAAACCAAATAACAAGCATTAAAAATCTGTAGGTAAAAGACCACTGGGTGGCAGTTATAACACTATTGATGTTGGATTTACTTAAGGATGTAACAACTGCCAAAGGCAGGGGAAAGTGCTTTTGCTTTCGTAAAGGTGATTACAGCAGTCTCAGACAGTTTCTAATTCTGTAATGTGTGACAAATTGATGAAGTTACCAACAGCAGATTCTAAATTGGAAGTATTCAGAGATGTTATTATAGAAGCAGCTAAGCTTTTTGTACCAAGTAAGAAATAGAGTTCAAGTCAAGGACTTAAATGGATGTCGGATAAACTGATGAGACTTGTAGCAGTGAACAAAACTGCATAGGATGCATATAAATTATCAGGTGATACAGATGCCTTCAGTAGATATAAACTAGTCTGTAATCAAGTTAAAAAGGAGGTTAGGAAAGCTAAGGCAGATTATTAGAAGTCACTAGCAAAGAATGCAAAAAAAAAGCAACAAAAATTTCTTGTCTCCCATAGTATATTTACAGTAGAAGGAAGGGGTTTGAATCACATTGTCCACTTGATATAGATGGTTTAACTGTTGATGGTTTTCTCAAGTTGCTGACAAACTGAATAGGTATTTTACATCTACATTCACACATGAGAAGTTTTTTAGAGAGTTTAATCCAAGAAGTTCATCAAATTCTAATAGCGAGCTAAATGATTTTGTGATAACTGAAAGGAAAGTAAAAGAGAAATTGTTGAAGCTTCACATAAAAAGGCGCCTGGGGTGGATGGGATCTATCCAATTATATTAAGGGAGGCAGCAAAGAAGTTAAGCAAACCCTTAGCTATAATTCAATCAAGTCATAAAGGAGGTTAGGCAATCGAAGGCAGGTTACAAGAAATCTTTGGCAAAGGATGCAAAGGAAAACAGAAAAGATAATTATATAAACTCTAAAATGAAGGGGATGAATCAGATTGGTTTGCTTGATATTGACAGTTTGACTGTAGATGATCCTGCTGCTCAACTAGCTGCCAAACTGAATGAGTATTTTGCATCTACATTCACACATGAGGTCTGTAGGGAAGTTGATTGGATTGCAGGAGAGATTGATTCTACAGGGATGGGATACACTTAAATAGAAAGGGTGCAAGAATATTTGCTGATGCTATCGAGGCAGTATTAGGTGGGTCGGAAAACTGCTAGCTTGGGGGCAGACAAAGACGAATAGATTAACAGTAGCCACTGGCAGAGGTGAAAGAGATTTTTGCACTGCTTCTATTGGAATGAGCAGAAGCCTGAAAAACAAGATTCAGGATATTTCAGAGACTGCTGGAAGTCATTGCGGTACAAGTAAAGACATGGGTTGTGTAAGGGTAGCTAAGAATAGAAACATGTGCAGGTATACTTGTGTGTACACCAATGCTAGGAGTTTGGTAAATAAATTTGATGAATTTGAGGTATTGCTCAAAACATCAAAGGCAGATATTGTTGGGATATCAGAGACGTGGTGTCGCACAGATATAAGAAATGCAGAACTGGAATTTGGGGAGTACAACGTCTACAGAAAGGATAGACTGGATAGGAAGGGAGGAGGGGTTATGATATTAGTTAAGAAATACATAAAATCCAAGGAAGTGAAGCCAGTGGACATCGCTGGACAGTGCAGTGTCGAGTCAGTTTGGTGTGACATAAGCATTGGGAGATCAAAATTGAGAGTAGGAGTGTGCTATAGGCCTAATGACTCTGATGAGTATAATAAGAAACTGTACAGGGAAATAGAGTGGGCCAGTAAATCAGAGAGTCTTATAATGGGAGATTTTAATTTCCCAGATATTGACTGGAATTTGGGGGGCTGGTCACTCACACACTAGCAAGGCTTTTGTGGATTTATTGGATGATTGTTTTCTACATCAGCATGTTCAGGAGGCAACTAGAGGGAGGAATACTCTTGATTTGATTATCAGCAGTGATTCTTCATGCATTAAGAATCTGCAGATAAATGAACCACTAGGTGACAGTGATCACAGTGTGCTGAAGTGGGATTTACTCAATGAGGTAACTACCATTAGGGGTAAAGGGAAGGGTTATTGCTTTCATAAAGGTGACTACAATGGACTGAGACAGTATTTAAATTCTATACAGTGGGACCAACTGATGATGTTACCAACAGCAAATGCAAAATGGGAAGCATTCAAAGAATTTATCTTGGAAGCTACTAGGCTTTACATACCAATTAAGAAATATTGTTCAAGGTTTAGGCCTAAATGGATGTCAGATGAACTGATGAGGCATATGGCAGAGAAGAAACATGCATGGGATACATACAAATTAACACATGACACAGAAGCCTATGATAGATACAAGTTGATCTGTAATCAAGTTACAAAGGAGGTTAGGCAGGCGAAGGCAGATTACGAGAAATATTGGGCAAGGGATGCAAAGAAAAACAGCAAAGAGTTCTTTACTTATGTAAACTCTAGAAGGAAGGGGATGAATCAGATTGGTCCACTTGAGATCGATGGGTCAACTGTTGATGATCCTGCTCAGGTAGCTAACAAACTAAATGAATATTTTGCATCGACATTCACACATGAGGAGTTATTTAGCGAGGGGAAAGCCAGAGGTGTATTCAACTCTAGCAGTAAGCTAGAGAATCTTGTAATAACTGAGAGTAAAGTGGAGGAGAAATTGTTGAAGATAAACACAAGAAAGGCACCTGGGGTGGATGGGATCTATCCAGTTATATTAAAGGAGGCAGCAAAGGAAGTAAGCAAACCCTTAGCCATAATTATGAGAGCTTCCTTGGACTCAGGGGAGGTACCCACAGACTGGAGATGTGCAAATGTGACCCCAATTCACAAAGGAGGATCAAAGGCTGACACAAGCAATTATAGACCTGTAAGTTTAACTTCTGTTCCAGGAAAATTAATGGAGGCACTAGTTAAAGAAGCACTGCAGGATCATTGAGACAAGACTTCAGTTATAGCTCGGACACAGCATGGTTTTGTTAAGGGGAAGTCTTGTCTGACCAATCTGATTGGATACTATGATGCAGTCACAAAGAAACTGGATGCAGGGAATAACTTTGATATTATATACTTGGATCTTAGAAAGGCTTTTGATACTGTTGGACATGGAAGACTGCTGCACAAATTGGAGCAGTGTGACATTGGAGGCAAATTGCTGCTGTGGATAAAGGGGTGGCTGAGAGGGAGAAGACAGAGAGTGGTAATCAATAGACACTGCTCGTCGTGGACTAATGTTATTAGTGGAGTCCGTCAGGGCTCAGTGTTGGGTCCATTATTGTTTTCTGTATTCATAAATGATATTGATGATGGTATATCAAGCTTAATGTCCAAGTTTGCAGACGATACAAAGGTAGGCAGGGTTGTCAAGGACACTACTGACACTATGCTGCTGCAACAGGATCTGGAAAGGTTGAGCAGATGGGCTGAGAGGTGGCAAATGAAGTTTAACATTGACAAATGTAAAGTAGTATACATGGGAAACAGCAACCCCAGAGCAACGTATCAACTCTATGGTACTACACTGACAGTGGTAGAGAATGAAAGAGACCTGGGGGTGGTTGTGCAGGCAGATATGAAGTTCTCTGAGCAGTGCAGATGGGCTGCAAGAGTAGCTCATGGTGTATTGTCAATGATATATAGGAATTTTTCTAGCAGGGATAAGGAGGTGATTATTCCCTTGTATAAGGCAATGGTCAGGCCACACCTAGAGTACTGTATACAGGTCTGGAGGCCTCATTTCAAGAAGGATGTAGAGCTGCTGGAACGAGTACAGAGAAGGGCAACAAGATTAGTGAATGGAACAAAGGGGTGCTCTTATGAAGAAAGGCTTAAGTTTTGCAAATTACAGTGTCTGGAGACTAGGCACCAGCGAGGTGATCTGATAGAGGTGTATAAAGCATTGAATGGTTTGAGCATGCTCAATGCTGATGGGATTCTTCCTCTCACTCAGAATAATCACCTGAGAGGGCATAAATTCAAATTGAGGAAAGACAGATGTAGGATAGACGTGCGGAAATTTGCCTTTAGCCAGCGAGTGGTTGGTTGGTGGAACAGACTTCCATCCCTTGTCGTGGAAGTTGATAGCCTAAATAAGTTTAAGGCTCAGCTGGACAAGGTATTTTGAACGAACAGAGGGGTGAAGTGGAAGTGTTTTTTTTTTTTTGTTTTTTTTTGGCTGATGTTGCATAAGCTTGCTTTCTTGCATCAAATGCCTCTTCTAATGCTAATGCTAAGTGGAGGCCAGAAGCTTATCAAACTCTGGCAGGCAACTAAATGGTTTTATAATAACTGAGAGCAAAGTGGAGGAGAAAAGTTGAAATTGAACATAAGAAAGATACCTGGGGTGAATGGGATCTATCCAGTTATATTAAAGGAAGAAAGCAAACCCTTAGCCATAATTATGAAAGCATCCTTGGACTCGGGAAGTCCTCATAGACTGGAGATGTGCAAATGTGTCCCCAATTCACAAAGGGGGATCAAAGGGTGACACAGTTAATTATAGACCTGCAAGTCTAACTTCTGTTCCAGGGAAAATAATGGAGTCACTGATTAAGAAAGCGATGCAGAATCACCTAGACAAGGCTGCAGTTAGAGTTCAGACACGGCATGGATTTGTTAAGGAGAAGTCTTGTCTGACAAATCTTATTGGATACTATGATGGGATCACAAAGGAACTGGATGTAAAGAATAATTTTGATATCATATACTTTGATTATAGGAAAGCTTTTGATGCTTCCACATGGAAGACTACTGTACAAATTGGAACAATATGGCATTAAGGGCAAGTTGCTACAATGGATAAAAGGATGGTTGAGTCGAAGAAGACAGAGAATGGTTATCAATGGACACTGCTCTTTGTGGACTAATGTTATTAGTGGAGTCCACCAAGGTTTGGTTTTGGGCCCATTGTTGTTTTCGATATTTATCAGTTATATTGATGAAGGTATATCAGGGTTCATGTCTAAGTTTCCAGATGATACAAAGGTTGGCAGGGTTGTTAATGACAGTAATGATAGTATGCTATTGCAACAGGATATGGGAAAGTTGAGGAGATGGGTTGAGAGGCAATGGTCACCTTGAATACTACATACAGGTCTGGACACCTTCTTTTAGGAAAGATGTTGAATTGCTAGAACGAGTACACAGAAGGGCAACTAACGGTGAGGGGAAAGAAGGGCTGCTCTTACGAAGGAATTCTTAAGTTCTGCAATTTGCAGTGTCTGAAGACTAGGTTAGTTAGTTAGTTAGTTATTTGGTTTTTAGGAGCATTAGCAACTAAGGCCATACTGCTCCGGGATATGCAGTGGTCATTTCCTGACCTTTCCCCATCCTCCGTATTTGGTGGTGACGGGCTCGAACCCCGGTCTAATCAAGAAGCGTGTGCTACGCACTGCTGCTCCTTCCCACCTGGCTACGGAGGCGCCCTTGAAGACTAGGCACCTTTGAGGTGATCTAATTGAGGTGTACAAGGCCTTGAATGGAATTAGCAGGCTCAGTGCTGTTGGGATTCTTCCTCTTGCTCAGATTACAAAACTGGGGGGGGGCATAAACTGAAATTGAGGAAAGCAGTTGTTGAATAGATGTGCAAAAATTTGCCTCTAGCCAGTGGGTAGTTGATTGCTGGTATAAACTTCCATCTGTCGTTGTGGAAGTTGATAGCTTAAATAGATTCAAGGCAGAACTTGACAAACATTTGGAGTGAGTGGATGGGTGAAATAAGGGGGTTTTTTTTTTGTTTTTTTTTTTTGGCTGATACTATATAAGCTTGCTTTCTTGCATCATGTGCCTATGCTAATGCTGAATCTGATGAGCATAATGAGCAGTTGTGCAGAGAAATAGAGTCTGGCAGTAAATTAGAGTGTCTTATAATGGGGGATTTTAATTTCCCTGATATTGACTTGAATTTGTGGGTTGGTCACCTATCGAATGGGCACACCACCTGTGAATTTACCTGATTGCCCAGCTAAAATTTAAGTAATTCTTGCAGTACTGTATGGTACTGCTCACTGATCTCGATCAATATTAATTCGAACATACTATGCGATCGAGGTCATTGCGACAGGAGCATATAATGTTAAATTATGCAATTCATTTTTGCAATGGATCGCTTAAGTCACATTTATATATAACAGAAAATTTTATAATTCTGCAAAGTATTACACTTCCCCACCAGGCTACTTCATAATGCCACCCAGCTGACAAAATTTTCTGGGGAGAACACTGAATATTGACCGTAAAAGTGCTCTCTGATATGAGTTGGGAAAGTAGGATCGACTATAAAAGTATTCAGATATAATTTGGAAGTAACCTGGATGCATTTTATGTTCTAGTTAATGATACATCTAGAAATAGTTATACAAGAAATTTAGCTATATCTTTATTATTAAAAATAAAATCATACAAGTTTATATGTTCCATAGTGATTTGATATAATATTTTGACAAAAAATAATGGTTTTGGACCATCATTTTTAGGTTACAGAAATAAATATTTTTATTTAATATAAAATTTAGTTATTTCAGAATGTTAATTTTTCTTTTATACAATTAAATTATATTATATAGCGTTGCAATTTCAGGAAAGAATTTGATACTGTTGCACATAGGGGCCGCATCGCGGTCCCTATGTTTCAGTAGGGGCTGCAACATGGTCTCTATTCGAAAATTTAGATCTTGATCCTGCTGATGTCACTTCAGCAAAAAGACAAAAAAACCTGAAACCATATCATGTCCAACACCCTGTTTCCTGTTTATGCACTCTACAAGTGAGAAACCTTTATTCTTTATCCAGATGGGTTTGGCGCCTCCGTAGCCAGGTGGGAAGGAGCAGCAGTGCGTAGCATACGCTTCTTGATTTAGACCGGGGTTCGAGCCCGTCACCATCAAATACGGATGATGCGGAAAGGTCAGGGAATGACCACCGCATATCCTCGGAGCAATATGGCCTTAGTTGCTAATGCTCCTAAAAACCAAATAACAAACAAACAAACCAGATGGGTTTGGAAAGGTTGGCAGGCAATCCGAAATCAGTAAAACGATTTCGGTCGGGAGACATTCTTGTAGAGACCAGAAGTGACAGACACTCAGAAAAGCTCCTCCAAGCCACATCTATGTGGGGAATGCCTATCACAGTTAGCCCCCATAAGACACTTAATTCATCCCATGGTGTTATTGCCAATGGGATCTGATGGATGTGACAGAAGAGGAAATCTTTTCTGAATTGCAACCCCAAGGAATGACTGCTGCGAAACAAATATTCATGCGTAGGGATGGGAAACTCATACCTACGAGAAACATCATCCTAACTTTCAATTCACCTACTTCTCCTAATGAGATCAAAGCTGGATATATTAACTGTCCAGTGCATTCATATATACCAAATCCCTTAGAGTGCTTTAAGTGCCAAAAATACAGACACTCACAGATGGCTTGTCATGGTACCTTTGCATGCACTTGATGTGGTGCAAAGGACCATGGCGCCTCCATAGCCAGGTGGGAAGGAGCATCATTGCGTAGCACACGCTTCTTGATTAGAGCGGGGTTTGATCCCGTCACCACCGAATACGGAGGATGCGGAAAGGTCAGGGAATGACCACTGCATATCCCCGGAGCAATATGGCCTTAGTTGCTAATGCTCCTAAAAACCAAATAACAAATAACAAACAGCAAAGGACCACGAAACAACATCATGTTCAGCTGAAAAACCATCATGCATTAACTGCCAAGGAGAGCACCCTGCATACTCATGAGTATGCCAGAGGTGGAAAGAAGAAAAAGAAATTCAATGACTTTCTTTGAATTAGGCAGAGCTGAACATATCTGAACAACGACATCCTTAGGCAGAGCTGAACATATCTTATCAGGAGGCAAGAAAAATGGTGAAACCTATAAATGTTAACAAACCCACCTATGCACAGAAAGTGGCAAGGAGATGTTCCATTGGAACTCAAACAGAAATGACTATACCACCAAAAGAGTTTCATTCACTCACCTGCCACTCCCATATCGGTACCTCTTAATGCTCCACCAGTAAAAAAAAGGAGAGAATAAGAAGCCTGAAGGAGAAAAGAATAAGAAACCTCAGGTATCTCCCAGTGACCAAGAAAACATGGATGTCAAGGAGAAGGAGGTACAAGATGATTCAGTCTTGGAACTCTTTGCACAGGAGGAAATGGACATGGGACAGCATTCATACTTCCCCAAAAAAGAGAAATCCAAAACTGACAAAAGTAAGCCCTCAGCACCTCAGAAGCCACCTGATGCACCCACCAAGCCAAAATAATGGCTAAATTCCTACAATGGAACTGTCGTGGATTCCGGCAAAACAATGATGACATCAAGGCCCTCCTGCAAAAGCCTGAACCAGTTTGCTTTTGCTTGCAGGAGACATACTTGAAGACAAACAAAAACCCTTCCTTTCGTAATACTACCATCATTTGAAGGGACAGAACTGGGGATGGACCTGCTCATGGGGGTGTTGCTATTATTCTGGGCAACCACACCCCATTTCAACATATTCCACTTTCCACCAACATAGAAATGGTAGTAGTTCGCTTTGTGGTAGGGTTTTTACTAACAGTTTGATCGATCTATTTGCCACCTGGAGCTGACATCTCTCAGAAAGACCTTGATGATCTCATTGTGCAGCTGGCTTCTCCTATCTTACTCTTGAGCGATTTTAATGGACATAACACCTTATGGGGTAGTGCTGACATTAATGGAAGGGGACGTGTCATAGAGCATATGCTCAGTGACAGTGACCTTTCCCTTCTTAATGTTGGAACTAATACCTTTTTCCACATGCCTACCGTACGTTCTCTGCCATTGATCTTACTATATGCTGCCCCTCTCTCCTTCCTTCACTCACTTGGGAAGTAGAGGAGAACCTCTACGGAAGCGATCACTTCCCCGTGATAACCAGCCTAATTAATGGAAGACCATGTCTACCTTTTAGGTTACCGCAGTGGAAGGTTGATCAGGCTGAGCGGAATGCCTTTCAACATCTAGTAGAATTTGACATCAGTACAGTCAGCCAGGGGACTATCAATGATGCAGTGGCATGTATCACAGAAAGAATTGTCCATGCAGCTGCAACTACAATTCCGAAAACATCCACCCAGTTTCCACAGTTTCCAAAACCATGTGGAAAAAAAGCAAAAAAGGCACAAAACAAAGCTTGGGGGATATTTCGACGATATCTCACCACAGCCAATCTCTTAGTCTTCAAAAGCTTGCTATATTCGTCGTCAGAGCCAAAAAGCATCATGGATCCACTTTACATCTACTATTACTCAATCAACCAGCACTAAAGCTATCTGGGACAAAATCCAGAAAATGATGGGGAAATATACATCTCACCCTTCATCGGTCCTGGAACATAATCAGCTATTGCAGATCAAACTGCAATAGCTGATGCCCTTGGAAAGACAAGTGCTGCTGAAACTGATCTCATCCATTACAAAATGATCAAACACATACCAACTAAATCCATGGACCATTTGCTCTTTCTATACAATAGGATCTTTTTAGAAGGGCAATTTCTGGATTCTTGACATAGGGCAATCGTGCTTGCCTTTCCTAAGCCAGGAAAAGATCCAAAAATCCCAACAAACTATCGTCCTATCTTTCTGACTAGCTGTCAGTGCAAAATCCTGGAGAAAAAAAACCTTCCAAATACCATCTTATATGGTATTTGGAAGTAAATGGGCTCCTCTCCAGAGTACAGTGTGGCTTCCAAAGGAATAGGTCCAATTTGGACCATTTAATCAGGATCGAAACTTCTATTCGAGATGCCTTCTTAAAACGAGAACATGTGGTGTCAGTGTTCTTCGATATGGAAAAAGTGTATGACACAACTTGGAGATTTGAAATTTTAAAAGACCTCTATAGCATCGGCCTTAGAGGTCATCTCCCAGTTTTTATCAAAAACTTTTTAACCCACCATAAAGTTCATGTAGGATCCACCGTATCTCAGCCTTTCAGCCAAGAAGAGGGAATACCTTAAGGATCTGTATGTTGATGATTTTAGCATATTCTGACAGTCTTGCAACATGAGGGTAATCGAGAGACAACTGCAACATGCCAGTCGACCACCTGAGCTCATGGGCAGTGAATAATGGCTTTAGGTTCCTTTCACAAAAGACCGTTTCTGTGCACTTTTGCCACAAGCGTAATCTTCATTGTGAACCTGAACAGAGACTAAAGCAAAATGCTCTTCCAGTAGTACCCAAGACTAGATTTTTGGGGCTTGAACTTTGACCAATGCACTTTATTACACCTGTATCGCACACTCGTGCAATCCAAGTTAGACTACGGGTCCCAGGTATATGCATCTGCTAGACTCAGCACACTTCGATGGTTGGACCCCATCCACCATCAGGTGATTCATATTGCCACTGGAGCATTTTGCACATCTCCAGTCCAAAGTCTCTATGTCAAAGCATATCAGCCATCACTATCGCTTTGTAGGAAACATTGTCTTTACAGTACGCTTTAAAACTAAAATCCCTGCCGGGCCATCCCACGTGGCCATCCGTTTTTGAGCCATGAGGGAAAATCTCTATAACGCCTGTCAGACTGCAAACCGTCACTTTGGTATTCGTGTACAGGAGCTACTCAGAGAGCTCAGTATAACCATAGAGAATGTTGCCATATCCACAAGGCAACCACCTCCACCGTGACATGCTCGAACACCACTGTGCAATTTCTCTATTAACAAGTGGGGAAAGGCCAACAATTCGAACTCTTTATACCAAAAACTATGTGCTGCCCACCAAGCCAAATACTCCAACTTCTTGCCTGTCTTCACTGATGACTCGAAGTCAGAGTTATCTGTTGGGTCTGCCGCCATCTTCCCAAATAACACTATATCTGAAAAGATACCTGACAAATGTCGCACATACTCAGCAGAGTTGTATGCATTTGAATTAGCCTTGGGCCACATAAAATCCCACAACTACCAAAGGTGTATGGTATACACAGACTCTTTAAGTATACTACAGGCTTTATCAGGGATGAAATATAATCCTCATTCTTTCCTCACTGGGATCAAGGGTAATGAACTGGCTGACGCTGCAGCCAGATCACCACAACTGCAAAATAACTTAGCCTATTAGTCCCCTATACAGACTACAGGCAATTAATATGTAAAATGCCCGGCAACCCAAAGGTCGCGGGTTCGATTCCCGCCTCGGGCTTGGATCAAAGTACTGCAAAAACCTTGGGAGGTGCAATATGGCCACAGAAGCCGATGCGCCAAGAACTACCAAATCAAAAAAAAAAAAAAAAAAAAAAAAAAAAAAAAAAATATGTAAAAGATTACTCTTCCAGTGGCAACAATCGTGGCATAGGCAGCTCAAGAACAAACTCTATCAGATAAAGCCTGTAATAAAACCATGGCAGTCGAGTCAGCATGCTGAGAGGAAGTTGTTCTAGCTCGCCTCCGCATAGGACACAGTCATCTTATTCATTCATTCCTGCTGAGGACAGATGACACTCCTATGGGTGAGCAATGTGACATCTTTTTCTCAGTAAGACATATTTTATCCGAGTACCCACTTTACAGGCACGAACATCATCCATATTTTATTGCTTTTAGCCATCAGACAGAGCCTTATATGCTCAGTCAGATTTTATCTGACAATGCAAGTTCATCAGCTGCTTTTATTTATTTAAAATGTTTAAATATTTTTACATGTATTTAAAAGTTACCGTCTTTATAAACATTTTACATATCTTTATTTCTGTACATCTTGACGTAGTGACCTAATTTTTTAGGTTGTTGAAATAAAAATCTTCTCTTTTATATGACCTGGTTCTGACACATTATAGCCTTTGTCGCTGATGCATTAATAAAACCCAAAACTTCAGTTATAGCTTGGACACAAGCATGGGTTTGTTAAGGGGAAGTCTTATGTGACCAATTGTATATTACGATGTAGTTTGTTTGGATACTACGATGTACTCACAAAAGAACTGGATGCAAAGAATAATTTTGATATCATATATTTGGATCTTAGAAAGGCTTTTGATACTGTTGCACATGGAAGACTGCTGCACAAATTGGAGTAGTTTGGCATTGGAGGCAAATTGCTGCTATGGATAAAGGGACAGTTGAGTGGGAGAAGACACTGCTCTTTGTGGACTAATGTTATTAGTGGAGTCCCTCAAGGTTCAGTGTTGGGTCCATTGTTGTTTTCTGTATTCATTAATGATATTGACGATGGTATATCAGGCTTAATGTCCAAGTTTGCAGATAATACGAAGGTCAGCAGGGTTGTTAATGATACTAATGACAGTATGCTTCTGCAACAGGATCTAGAAAAGTTGAGCAGATGGGCTTAGAGGTGGCAACTGAAGTTTAACGTTGACAAATGTAAAGTACCATATGGGAAGCATTACCCCAGAATAACGTATCAACTGTGTGGTACTACACTGACAGTGGTAGAGAGTGAAAAGGACTTGAGGTAATTGTGCAGGCAGATATGAAGTTATCTGAGCAGTGCAGACGGTCTGCAAGAATAGCTCAAGGTATCTTGTCAATGATATACAGGAATTTTTCCAGCAGAGATAAGGAGGTGATTATCCCCTTGTATAACGCATTGGTCAGGCCAAACCTTGAGTGCTGTATTCAGGTCTGGAGGCCTCATTTTAAGAAGGATGTAGCTCTTCGAACAAGTACAGAGAAGGGCAACAAGATTAGTGAACGGAACAAAGGGTTGCTCTTATGAAGAAAGGCTTAAGTTTTGCAAATTACAGTGTCTGGAGACTAGGCACCTGCGAGGTGATCTCACTGCGGTGTATAACGCCTTGAATGGTTTGAGCATGCTCAGTGCTCATGGGATTCTTCTTCCTCTTGCTCAGAATAATCACCTGAGTGGGCATTAATTCAAATTGAGGAAAGACAGTTGTAGGATAGATGTATGGAAGTTTGCCTTTAGCCAGCGGGTGGTTGATTGCTGGAACAAACTTCCATCTGTCGTAGAAGTTGATAGCTTAAACAGATTCAAGAAGGTAGAACTAGACAAACATTTGGAGTGAGTGGATGGGTGAAATGAGGAGGTGTGTGTGTGTGTGTGTGTGTGTGTGTGTGTGTGTGTGTGTGTGTGTGTGTGTGTGTGTGTGTGTGTGTGTGTGTGTGTGTGTGTGTGTGTGTGTTGGTTGATGCTATATAAGCTTGCTTTCTTGCATCGTTGGTTGTTCTTGCTAATGCTAGAACAACCAACCAACCAAATTGATTACTTCTCTTGCTGCCTCCATCATTATAACTGGATAGATTCCATCTGCCCCAGGTGCTTTTTTATGTTTAACTTCAACAATTTCTCCCCACTTTGCTCTCAGTTATTACAAAATCACTTAGTTCCCTGTTAGAGTTTGATAAACTTCTGGCATTCCCCTCCTTGAATAACTCCTCACGTGTGAATGTAGATGCAAAATACTCTAAAAGGAAGGGGATGAATCTGATTGGTCCACTTGATATCGATGGTTCGACTGTTGATGATCCTGTTCAGATAGCAAACAAACTGAATGAGTCACATGAGGAGTTATTAAGGTTTGAAAATGACAGAAGGTTATCAAATTGTAGGAGGGTGCTTAATGATTTTGTAATAACTGAGAGCAAAGTGGAGGGGAAATTGTTGAAGATAAACATAAGAAAAGCACCTGGAGTGGATGGGATCTATCCAGTTATACAAAGGGTACTAGGAAAGTTTTGCAATATGACGCAACAATGAATCACTGGAAGCTGCTTGTTGCTGCATGTTGAGACATGTTCATACGTGCATAGTAGCCGCCGCGCCAAGTCGATGGGCTCAGTTATTCATTAGTAGTGAGAGTGTAAAGTGCTTGCTATGGCATCGTGGTCACGAAATGAGATAAGGACAGTTTTGCGGTATAATTTCGTGCGTGGTTTAACCATAGACCAGTGCTTAGAAGAAATGACTCTTGCACTAGATGATGATTGTCCACATCGTACAACGATATTCAGATGGTATTGAGAATTCCAAAGGGGAAATTTCACTCTGGAGGATTATGAGAGGCCGGGAAGGCCACGAACGTCAGTTACGGAGGAAAACGTTACTGCTGTGAGGAAAATGCTTGACGAAAACAGGCGAGTGACCTACCAACAGATAGAGGATACTTTGGGCCTAAATGCACCAGCAATTCGTTCGATTCTGCAAGATCATTTGCACGTGAAGAAACTTTGTTCTCTCTGGGTGCCGCATCAACTGACTGAAGAGCAGATGACACAACGTGTGACTTGGTGCCGGGAGATGTTAAAAAAGTTTGATAAGGGACAATCTCGGTATGTGAACAACATCGTGACAGGTGACGAGACTTGGCTGTACTATTACGATCTGCCGACCAAGGCTCAAAACAAAGTTTGGGTCTTTGATGATGACAACACACCCGTAATTGTCAGAAAATCCCGATCTGTAAAGAAGAAAATGATAGCTGTATTTTTCAAATCGAGTGGAATTGTGGAACGTGTCGTTTTGGACACGCAGAAGACAGTCACAGCTAAGTGGTATACTGAACAATGCCTGCCTAAAGTCATTGGATCTATGAAGAACCTGCGGCCAAAGTCAAGAATGGACACCTGGTACCTCCATCACGAAAATGCTCCAGCTCACCGCGCCAAAGCCTGCACCGAATATTTGACCACGACAGGACTGAAACTTCTCGAGCACCCTCCCTACAGTCCAGACCTTGCTCCCTGCGACTTTGCACTGTTCCCGCATGTGAAAATGAAGCTAAAAGGGAGGCGGTTTTCCAGTGATGAGGACCTTCTACGGGCTTGGGACAACGAGTGTGCTTTACTCCCTAGTCAAACTTGGCAGAACTGGTTTAAAGATTGGTTTCGGAGGATGGAGAGGTGTATTGAATGTAGAGGAAATTACTTTGAAAAAATTAAATAAACAAAGCTGTATTGCAAAACTTTCCTAGTACCCTTTGTATTAAAGGAGGCGGCAAAGCAACTAAGCAAACCCTTAGCCATAATTATGAGAGCATCCTTGGATGCAGGTAAGGTTCCCACGGACTGGAGATGTGCAAATGTATCCCCAATTCACAAAAGGGGGATCGAAGGGTGACACGAGTAATTACAGACCAGTTAGTTTAACTTCTGTTCCAGGTAAAATAACGGAGTCACTGGTTAAAGATGCATTGCAGGATCATCTAGACAAGACTGCAGCAATAATTCTGACACAGCATGGGTTTGTTAAGGGAAAGTCTTGTCTGACAAATTTGATACGATATTATGATGTGGTTACAAAGAACTGGATGCAAAAAATATTTTTGATATCATATATTTGGATTTCAGGAAAGCTTTTGACACTGTTGCGCATGGAAGACTATCGTACAAATTGGAGTAGAATGGTATTAAGGGTAAGTTGCTACAATGGATAAAAGGATGGTTGAGTGGGAGAAGACAGAGAGTGGTGGGCAATGGGTACTGCTCTACGTGGACTAATGATATTAGTGGTGTCCCTTGGGTTTGGTGTGGGGCATATTGTTGTTTTGTATATTTATCAATGATATTGATGAAGGCTTAGTGTCAAAGTTTGCAGATGATACAAAGGTTGGCAGGGTTGTTAATGACAGTAATGGCAGTGTGCTACTGCAACAGGATCTAGATAATTTGGGCAGATGGGCAAGAAGAAGTGGCAACTGAAGTTTAACCTTGACAAATGCAAAGTACTGCATATGGGTAGAAGTAACCCCAGAGAAGCGTACCAACTGTGTGGTACTACACTTAAAGTGGTAGAAAATGAAAAAGACCTGGGAGTAATTGTGCAGTCAGATATGAAGTTTTCTGAGCAATGCAGACAGGCTGCCAGGGCAGGTCATGGGGTTTTGTCAATCATATATATAGGAATATTGCTAGCAGGGAAAAGGAGGTGATTGTCTCTCTGTATAAGGCAATGGTCAGGCCACGCGTTGAGTACTGCGTACAGGTCTGGAGGCTTCATTTTAGGAAGGATGTAGATTTGCTTGAGTGTGTTCAGAGAAGGGCAACAAGATTGGTGAGGGGAATGAAGGGATCCTCTTACCAAGAGAGGCTAAAGTTCTGCAAATTGCAGTGGCTTGGGACTAGGCACCTGCGAGGTGATCCGATTGATGTGTATAAGGCCTTGAATGGGTTGAGCATGCTGAATTCTGATGGAATCCTTCCACTTGTTCAGATTACGAATCTAAGGGGGCAGAAATTGAAATTAAGAAAAGACAGATATAGAAAAGATGCGTGTGGAAATTTGCCTTTAGCCAGTGGGTGGTTAATTGCTGGAACAAACTTCCATCTGTCGTTGTGGAAGTTGATAGGTTAAGTAAATTTAAGGAGGAACTAGACAGGTGTTTGGAGAGAATGGTGTTTTTTTTTTTTTTTGGCTGATGCTGCATAAGCTCATACACTTGCTTTCTTGCATCACATGCCACTACTACTACTATATAAAAACCAGCACCGTATTTAGCAGTCACGTAGGCTTGCTTGAATCACAGTCACTCCAAACGCATGTACTTACCCAGGGGCTCACATTTGGTGAGTAGGGGCTTGGCAAAGCCAGGGTCCTAGGCTGGATATAATCATTCTTCTCTTTCTTGGTGATTCCCTCCTACTTCTCTCTCTCTCTCTCTCTCTCTCTCTCTCAGGGTAATGTGGGAATTTTTTTTTTTTTTTTTTTTTTGGCCAGTGCAGCATAAGCCTCGTGCTTCCTTGCACCATATGGCTAATAATAATAATAATACTCATTCAGTTTGTCAGCTACTTGAGCAGGATCATCAATAGTTGAACCATCTATGTTAAGTGGACCGATCTGATTCACCCCTTCTTTCTAGAGTTTACATATATGTAAAGAACCCTTTGCTGTTTTTCTTTGCGTCCTTTGCCAAAGATTTCTCATAATCTGCCTTCGCCTGCCTAACATCTTTTGTGACTTGATTACAGACTAGCTTATATCTTCCATAGGCTTCTGTGTCACCTGATAATTTATATGCATCCCATACATTTTTTTTCTCTGCCAAGAGCCTCATTAATTCATCTGACATCCATTTAGGCCTGAACCTTGAACAGTATTTCTTAGTTGGTATGAAAGCCTGGTAGCTTCCAAGATTAATTCCTTGAAGGTTTCTCATTTAGAATTCGCTGTTTTTAACATCATTAGTTGATTCCACTGTATAGAATTTAAAAACTGTCCGAGACCACTGTAGTCACCTTTACGAAAACAAAAACCCTTCCCTTTAGCCTTGATGGTAGTTACATCTTTAAGAAAATCCCACACTGCGATCACTGTCACCTAGTGGTTCCTTTATCTGCAAATTCTTAATGTATGAATAATTCTGAGTTACTGAATTTTATCTTCATTCCTTTTTATTGTCCCATCCCATTTACAGCCTTTCCTCAATGACCTCCAGTAGCGTACTGCTAGAGATTATGGTGAAGGTTTTTGCCATCATAAATGGTTCACCTTCCACATCTGTTTTATAGTCATGTTTCGTGGCAAATTCTTAAAGCCCATTGCACTGTTCAGTAACAGCAAAGTGTTGTTTCCAATTTTTACCACTTCTGTTACTCTATACAGCATATCATTCCCTTTGGCCATTTAAAAATTTGCAGACCATTACTTTTTAATTAATTTTGATTGGGTCTGTTTTACATAGGAAAAGCCAGCTGTGCTTTTCCCATGATTGATATTATTGCATAATTACTGCATTATTATGGAGAAAAATTTAGACCAACAACCTAAGAGGATACCCAGCTATTAAAAGTAAATAAATAAATAATAAAAATAAACAAAATTAAAGAAAGAGTGAAAAGCAAACAAAAAAAAGATAATTTATTGGATAATCCATGTATCCTTTGATGAATAGTTAATATTATAAAGTCTTTTCTGATGACAATCTACAGTATACTCTTGTGTGGTATATTCTTCCTATCAGACAATTAAATTTTTATAAATAAGACTTATCTCTGAGTAAATGGTATAAGTCTTATTTATAACAGTGTAGATGTTTGTTTTTTCAGTTTTTTACCTATCATGTCTCAATTAGAGAAGCAATAAAAGAACACTACATCACTGCCGTGGTAATTGCATATGGTTAAACTCAGAAAAGTAAACATTTTTTTCATTTTTAAAACAACCACATGACATCCTTTTTTGAAGCTCTGAAATCACATGGAGAATGGCAAAAATCTGCTAAAGGCACAAAGTTACCCTGGAATACATTACTTGCATAATGAAGGGGGAAATAATGTATACTTCTTTCTTTTAAATTTAAAACTTTTATGTTGCTATTGTTGGTCTGAAACCCCTTCCAAAACCCACTTTCTGAGTAATGAAAGGACCTTCAGAAGGCACCACTATCCAACTCTGCTTAGCATGAATATGTTATCAATTTGTTTATTGAAAGAAACTTTTAACACTTATGTCTTTCTAAAAAGAATTGAATGTTAATACGTTTTATTCTGTAATCAAGTTCTGTTACTTTGCGGTATCAAATGGAGATGATAAAGGGAGATAAGCTTCATTTATGTTCACTATATAAAGTTATTTTAACAAAAATAACTTGATATAGCTCAGTAAGAATATCACATTTCATAAAAGAGTTCAGTATGTGTTTTAACATAAAGATATAAAAACACATACTGAACCACCCATTAAACATAAAGATGCACCTGGGAACATATGCTCCTCCATAGAACAATTACCATAGTGTCACAAAGCAGTTACTCTCCCCCACTCACACATACACTGTCATAGAGGGAGAACTTGGAACAACTATGTCAACATGGCAAAGAGATATTTCCTTTCTAACAGGTTAAAAAAAAAAAATTGTTTTGCAGTGAATTCCCCTGTTGTACTGGCTATTGATGGGCTACTATGTATTATGAGGATGACAGGCATGTCATAGGAAAAGCTGACCATTTGCCACGAATATTATCTTTGTTTTGTTTCCATAGCTAACATGAACAGTTATTTTTCTGGCAATAAAGCAATATGGGTATTGCTCCCAGTTAGAAATCCCATTGAGCAAGCAGAAAAGGAGAGAAGAGAAGGAAGGGAGAATAAAGAGAGAAACAGAGTCAGACAGAGGAACTTGAAATATGAAAATTAACCCACACCACAAAATGAAATTGCTTACAATAAAAATGCTTTTTGGGGTCATATTCATATTAAAAATTATAAAAACTATGTTATTTCAGGATATAATGTAGGTGTTAAAAGGTATCTCCAACACTTACATTATCTGCAACAATCACATTATACTGAGGTTGCACTGAATGTATTAATATCTAATTTAAATATTTAATGTTTGTTGTAAAAAGTACTGATATTTGAGAAAGCAAAATTTTAATCCCTGCCATAGTTGAGGTCTGATACATTTTAATCACACATGCACCTTCATTTTATAGGTTCTAGTATACTTATTGCATACTTTTTAAAATAAATCTTAATACTGTATAAGATTTTTAATTATTTATTATTGGCTATGTTCTAATTTCTCTTGCTTAGGACCCAAAATCTGGTAATTCCCAAAATCCAGAAAGTTCCAAGCTTTCTGGATAAGGGGTGCTGGTTCTGTATATTTTGTAAGGCTTCATTACTTTATATATTTTCCACCTATTTTATTCATATATTTAAGAATTTAAATTTAGAAGAAAAAAAAATGTTCTTTATAATGTGATGTGTTTTTTCTATAACCTGTAATGTGTTTTTTATACACACACACACTGGCCAAAAAAATACAAACCTTTGTATTAAGACAATCACAGACAGAAGACAGCAAAATGCAAATAGATGTAAAAAAAACTGTGACATGGGCTGATAACAAGTTAACTTGTTGAATATGAAGACTGCAGTAATTTGAAGTGAGAATGGTAAAATGCTTGTTTTATCATATTTTGAAAAGGATCTTATTGTGGTTGTATGTTTTGCCAGGAGTCACGAATTTTAAAAAAAAAGAAATCTTAATATAAGATTTTTAATTATTTTTGCATATGTTCTAATTTCTCTTGCTTCAAGAAACAAAATACATAACTGGTTTCTCAACCGCATCCATTTTAAAAGTTTTTAATGACAAGAAAGCAAGAGGTTCTTCCACATCTCAAAGGTGTAAAAGTGGCAGAAAAGAAAAATACTTCAAGGGCGAAGCCATCGTACTCTAAGGAGGACTATACAGAAAAAAATATAGTACATCCAGTAGGCAGCAAATAAGATCAGAATTCAACCAAGCCCATAACTGCCTTATTTCAACCCATACCAGCACAAGGAAGAAATTGGGTGTTGGTAGTCACCTGCTTATTTAGAAGCCATTTATTTCAGAGAAATGACAGAAAAATCTGCTTGCAGTGGTGCCGAGAACATCATGATTGGACAGTGGAACAGTCATGTGATCACCCAAATCATGATACACTTTGTTTTGCCCTAATGGTAGACAGGGAGTGTGGTGAGAACCTCATGAAGCAATGGGCCCTGCTTTCCTTGTAAGACAACATCTAGAGGTGGTATCGTGATATGGGGAATGTTGATAGCAGTGGAAGGTCGAATATCATCCAGGGTGTGCCTGAATTTTGCATCAGATTTACTGTACCCTGCAAGGTTACACTTTTATCCCAAAGGTAATGGCCACTTTATGGACGACAACACAACCACACATCAGAATTGTGCAAGAATGGTTCAGAGAACGCAACATGGATTTTCACTATCTTCCCTGGCCCCAACATTCGCCTAATCTCAATCCTGTTGAGAATGTGTGAGATATGCTGGAGAGAGAGAGAGAACTATTTGGCAACAAAATCCTACTTCAACTTTGTAGCAGCTACACAATATTTTATGGGAAGAATGGTTACAATTAGACCAAAATGCACAAAAACACCTTATAGAATCCATTGCCATGCCGCACACTTGCTGTTATTCAAAACGAAGGGGCCCTGATTCAATACTGAATAAAAGTTTGTATTTTTTTGGTGTATATGTGTAAATGAAATAAAAAGAATAATTTAATTTTTTTCTCCAGTTCTTTCAAACATTTTACTGTAAATGTTATCCTTAATCCTCTCAAATTTATATTCTTGAAGTTTTTCATCACTACATATCAGTGTATTAACTCTGGGCATTTTCTCCACAAACTTCTTTCTACAAACGTGAACTAGCATCACAAGAGAGCATTTTTGTGATGAAATAGTGAGAAAATGTTCAAAATGAAATGTACATAATGAATACAGTAACCTTCCAATTTATGAACATAATACATTTCTGAAAAGTATTTTGTAAAGCAAAAGTCCATAAACCGGGAGCAATTTTCCTAATAAATATATTGGTATGATAGCAGTGTAGGATAGGAGGATGTGTTTCAAAATGTTAGATGATTATTTATACAACCATAAGATTTGTGTATGATATATCTCGTCTGATTTATTGACCCAGCTTCAAGACTTCTTGAGTATTGCACTATTTGATCACATTTTTTAAAGATTGGTACCCATTTTTGTTAAAAGTGCTAATAAAAATGGGGTGGGGAAAAATTTTCACAGTTTATTTTAATTATTCATTGTACTAAATACCGTTCGGTAAAACAGAATTTAATAATTTTGAAGAACCTGGTGAGTGCCAATTTGTGTCCTGGTGTTGAGATGGCTTGACATGGTCCTGCTTACAGTAATCAAACTACGTTCCTCCAGGTCTACTGCAATGGAGATGCTCGAAAAGCTGGGAGAAGCAGAATTTGTAGTTTTGCTTTTATAATTTTGTATATGTTTTCTTTATATTAAGTGAGGTTTTATATAATATCCAATATTTGAAAATGTTATGCATTCAACTTTTTCATCAATGAAATATTTTTTGATTAATGTCCATTCCTTCAAATGTTCTTCTTTATAAATTCATTTATGCATAGGCATTTTACTGAATTGAAATAAAATATTCCATGCTTATTTTATCAGTAACTTTAATTATATTTTATCATGGACTATGTGCATGGCCACTGCAATCAGTGCATGAGCAAGCAAGCATACAGTTTGTATCCATGCTTTATTGCAGTGTCCATGCACTTTTACATTGTTAGATGTAAAATGTATTAGTTCTTGTTTAAAGTTAGCATTGCATTAGCAACAATCCCATGTATAGGAATGGACTAGTATGTGATGTTGGCAAAAGCTCAAAGTTGGGAATGGCTGGTATAAAGTTTGTAGTTTGCGCAGTGTTGATGTAGTGATCAGTTTTTGAGTGTCTAAGGAAGAATGGGTTGACATCAAGACTTTTCTGACTTCAAACAATGAATGATTGGGGTGGAAAGCCATGCATATGCCAGTATCTCTAAAACAACCAAAATTGTTAATTGCTCCTGTTTGGTGTCACAAGTCTACCATGACACCATAGAACAAGCCAAAAGTCACACATTGCAGCCACATGTGTTTGACACCCAGTGAGCATCATGTGTCTCATTTCATAACACATCACGGTATGTCCAGTTAAGCCAGTACAACATAGGAATAGCAAGATCAATATCAATATCCACATGGACTATGTGTTGGACACTAGCTTGTATAGGCTGTAACAGTCAGTGGGCATCACAAGTACCCATGCTCACTGCAAGACAGAGGAAACTCTGCTTTGCATGGGCATGTCAGCACCAACACTGACCAATAACATGTGGAAATCTGATGAATCCCGTTTCCAACTCTCTCATACTGATGGGCATATCTGCATTTGAAGAAAGACAGTGAGGCCATATCACCTGGATACACTTTTGGTGTTCAGCAGGATGGAAGCAGTTGTGTTATGGACTAATTTTACGGCATTCTTTAGGTCCTCTGATCACCATTATTCAACAGCTTGATGGAACACCTAACTTTCTATTGTTGCTGATCAAGTAGATGACAGTGTATCTAGACAATTTATCCTAAAGACAATTCACCATGCCACAAGGCCCAGCAGGCCTTGTGCCATGGTGCATTGCTAACTGGTTTCAGGAATATGACACTGAACTCTCTCTCTCTCCTCCCATGGCCACCCAACTCACTTGATCTCACAGTCAGATTGAGCATGTTTGGGAAGTACTGGTAAAGGATATTCAATGCTACTACCATCCGCCTAACAATGTGTGGACATTACTGGACACATTGTGCACCACATGAGTAGCATCAGAGTACACCCTGTAACACTTTGTGGAATCCATGCTAAGACATGTATGGGCTATATTAAGAGCAAAAGGGGGCCACATGAGATATTAAGTAGGTGTTTCTAATGCAAAGCCAACTCCATGTATTATCATAATGATCATTGCCATACTAAATTAACAAAATTATATATTAATAATAATTATATATAAATAATATTTAAAATAATTTAATTATATATAAATAAACTTCATATATTTAGTTCAGAAAAATAACTTTACATGAAAAATGAGAGAAAATAGCAATCCCTAAACTTTTTTGGGAGCACTGAGCATTATGCCCGAAATTGAGAAATCCCATAAAAACAGTCGTCTGCTCACCCTAGGTATAACCATCATGTTGTGGGCAACTTAAACAATGAATACTCACTTTATATAATATTTTTTATCCAATAAAATTCCCTTAAATAAATCACATGGTTTATAGTGTTTTTCACATACATTTAATTAATATGTTATGAATAACTAAATTATTTCCTCCTCTCAACAAATGTAAAAAAATTAGAAAAAAATCAAACAAAATTTGAAAAAAACCTTAAAAAACTTGTTGCTTCTCTTTCAAAGAAATGTGAGATAAAATACTGTCTTCTGCATGTGGATAAACTAAAACCAGAAAATGGGCTGACAGATGACACAAACTCCTCTGATTTTAAAATTTATTTTCATGCTGAAATTCTATACTTAATTCTAGAAAAAACTGTCTAGAAACACTGATTGCTTAGAGATGGCAGTACTTACTGGAAAATTTCAAAATAATTCAGCATTATTTTAAATGACTTTGAAAAACATATGCGTAATATGTGCATACTCCTCAGGACTCACACACGAAAATGTGCATACATACAAGGGGCATTTGAAAAGTTCATGACCTGAGTATGAAGGGTTTATTTGAGTCCCTTTGGACTTACTGCACTTTTGCCACCGATGCTGCAATGCATTGATTCCAGCTGCAAAGGAAGTTTTCTTTTGGATCTCCGGGAATGCATCTACTGCAGTAATTACATCACTGTTGATGTGAAAATGGATGTCAGCCAGGTATTTTTAAAATTTTTTTATTGTTTTGCCACCTCCTGCCAAATTGAGGCAATCCTACCATATATTTACAATACCATACATAGTACCTTACACAGACATTCCTTATCTGAGACTAATGCATGTGAATTACCTGTACATGTTGTTAGTCCACATTTGTTGGTTAGTAGAGCGATTAATTGTCTCTGCAGGAAGATTGATGCAGTGCATAACAATATAATTGAAACGCACGTAGCTGCAACCGATGGTCCTTTACATTATGTGGAGAAGATTGTCTTTCTCTCTGAAATGATTTAGGTGTCACTGCCCGCACAGGGACTGACCACCTATAATTAGAACAGTACTGCACATATTGCACCTGCCCTGTTGAAATATTGAAATCCATTCTAATGATCAGTCAACCTGGTTGTTCTCCAGTCAGCCACTAGACTTCATTACATGATGCAGCAATTAATTTCTTTGCTCCTCTATTTGTAACAAGATTAACCATCTTCGAAATATCTGGACGCAAATTCTTCTAAGGATTTGAAATCTGCCTCTATTCCTACCAGAAGTTGTTCACATCCAGATTCAATGCATGTAGATGGGCAACCCTGCTGTTAATTCCTCCCTAAGATCGGAGTACTCATAACAGTCATATATGTCCCCAAGTTTCATCTTTCCCACAGATGCAAGTGGAACGGTCGACAATCTTAACTCATGTAACTTTGCAAAAATTATCCACATCTTGCATCTTGTCAAGAAGAAGGTGGTGTTTAAATTTGGACTAAACTATCTGGACCAAGATTTACATGTGGAAGGAATTTGTTTGTAATGTGATTCTTAGTACTATCATTCCATCTCTCTCTCTCTCTCTCTCTCTCGCCATTGACCAACAAAGAGAGCCCGGATATGGTTCTTTTCTGCACCAGCACAGTCACTTTCAATTTATAGATGCCTGCATAGTACTCCATGCCCTAAGAAATAGGTGAAGTTCTGATAGTGCTAGATCTGGTGAATATGGAGAATAGTCCAAGATTTCAAAGCTGCACTTAGCAGTGCAGCCATGGCAATGGCACAGTGACAGCCTTATGAGCAGGCACAGTGACAGCCTTGTGAGCAGGCACATTGTCCTGGCGGAACAAGACTCCTTTGCTGAGTTTTCCTCACCATTTATCTTTGATATTTTCATGCAAGACCTGTGTAATATGCTCCTGTGACTGCCTAGCCTTTCTGAAGGTCATCCACTAACAACACTCCATCAGCATTCCAAAAAACCGATGCCACCAGCTTTCCAGCAGAAGCAATCAACTTGGCTTTCTTTGGAGGGGAAAAAGCTGTATTACCATTGTTTGGACTGCTTCTTTGTCTCTGGCTAAAAGTAATGGATCCATATCTCATCCATGGTCACAAACCTTGCAAGGAAATTGCTAGATCTGCTTGAAAACAATGAAACTATTTACTTGCTTTGACAACTCTTGTTCATTTTTCATCTGCCATCAACAATTTTTAGGACCCATTGTTCTGACACCTTTTTTCATAGTGAAAACTTCTGTTATTATGTGGTGCATGCATTCAGATGAGATGCCCAAGACACTGGCAATATACCAGACTGTCATTCGTCAATCAGTCATCACCAGATCATGCACACTGTCAACAACTTCTGGAGTGATGGATGTTGCAGGTCTTCCACCGTATGATTCATCTTCCAGGCTATCCTTCCCTCATTTAAATTCCACTGCCCACTTCTTAACCATGGAATAGGAAGACACATCCTCCCCCAATGTTGTAACTATCCTCACAAATTGCCTTTGTCATTAGTCCCTTTTCTTCCAAAATATTGAATGAAATCACACTGATCGATTTTGTCCATCTTTCCTCATTCACACAACTTTGTTGACTTCAGGACCTGTAATTAAAAAAAGACAATACTGAAGCTGCATGAAACTTGGTGAGTTACTACTTGAAGTGTTATACATTAAGTATAGAAAATTTTTGATACTGTACCATTACCTTTCACAAACTTCTCAAATCTTCCCTTGACACATAAACCTGAAAAAGTTTAATGAAAATATATAGAAATGGGACTAGCAGAGCAGTTTCTAAGGGGAAAAAATGAAACAAATAAAAAAAATAATAAAAATGTGCAATGTTGTACACCTACATATTATAATCACTAACTTATAAGAAATTGGGGGGGGTTAAATAAATCAATAAATGAAGTACAGTAAAATGTCAAATTAATGGAGTATATGGGGAAAGGACTGTCTGTTAAATCTGCTGTCTGATAAACTTGAAAGAATTACATGTAGTTGTCAAAGTTGCAGAATATTATAGAAAAACACTGTACTATGAAAAAAAAAACATTAAACATTGTAATACTGCACTGTATTTTATTGCACTTAGCAACTGTGTAAAGTAAAAGAGATTAAATTTTTAAAGCTTTGAAACCAGTTTATCAGTAATGCTCATGAAAAAAAAAATGCGGTGAAGTTTTCGTTACTGTTCTATAGTTTTCTGATGGAAACTATAAAATAGTACTGTAATGGGAAAACTTTACAATGCAGTTCTTGTTGATGATGCTAAATGAATTATATCACTATAAGCCAAATTCATACAAGTTCAGAACTTTTTATCTTTTGCACAATTTTCAATCCAAATTTGGCTTTTTACCACATATATGAATTTAGACTTTTTATAGTTTCTCTATAACTGAAGGAATTGTAAATACAATTTGTGTACAATGTATTTCAATAAGCTACTTTGATGGTCATAAAAGAGAATAAAAATGGTTCATATAATATATTACTTTTTCTCTCTAATTATTGGATACTGTGTTGATAAATGAAAGCAAGGCCAACCTCCTCAATAGCTGCAAATTAAATTTATTATTTTGTAAATATTTTAACCGATAGTAAATATCATTAGACTAAGGCAGTTATGCACTAGGTTTCATATAAACTAAAAGTTTGGTTTAGTGGACACTGTTATTTCCGCAATTTGTTAAATTGAAAATTTATTGTATAACCTTGAAAATAAATACATGCTTGGAAATTCCAAATGAGAGAGAGAGAGAGAGAGGGAGAGAGAGAGTTGAGGTTCAAACCATTAGCATTGACTGCTAAAGGTATTTCTGACATAGGGTAATTGAACACATTCTAAGGTGACAATTGCTGTTGAGCCAATTTTGACTCTGCTACAGTTATGACAGGATGAAGTGTGAAAACTTCACATACTGACCAGCAAAAAATCCTTTAATCTGTTCCATTATCTATTCATTGATATTTCAGTTCACAAATCCTGCTACTTTTGAAAGCACTAGCTTTCAAAGATAGTGGGATTTGTGAAATCCCGACAGGAAAAGAAATTGAAGCACACTCAGGAAGCTTGAATGTACTTTCTTAAATGCTTCTAAATTAATTTCTGTTAACCTCAGTGCAGTGTAATGTAAACTGTAATTCCTGTATACTTTATATATAGGAATTACAAAACTACCACTTCAACTATATACTTTAACCCTTTATGGTCTGATGTCATATCAGCCATGATAGTCACTGTTGCTAGTTAAGAAATTTGTTTTCATGCTACTTGTGTAATTATACTGCCATCTATTTATATTCATATAAACATTTCACGTTTCTTCATATAAACAATGGGAAAAACAAGACTAATGTTTATATTCAATTGTTAACCATATGCAGTATTTTTTTCCTTCATTTTAGAAGTCACAGAGAATGTTATATTCTGTGTTAGAAATGAAGTATTTAGACATGGCATCAGCATCTCATAACAGCCTTTCTGAAATGAAGAAAGGCTGTTATGAGAAAACTTTCTGATTCAGAATTTGAATAAATTTAATATTACTAAATTACTGTTTAATATTACTAAATTTAAAAAAAAAATGGCAAAGGTAAAGAAAGAGAATACAGAAACCATGGAAAACTCCATTCCCACTACAAGGTTTCCTGTTATGGACTCAGTCAGCAACACTGAACGCATAACAGGAAATCGTGTTGATAGAGTGCTGATTATTCATATTGAATGTACCTAAAACTGGCCACTTTGCAAATTTACCCAACCACATCTAAATAAACTTGTGAACAGCCCATGTTGGCAATTGACGAAGTGACGTGTCTACTTTTTACTAATGGGACAAGATTGTACCTAGCATTTTACTGTTCATTTCTGTGTGTGGGGTCATTCAAAAATTTCTAAAATGACATGACTTTCTTCTTTCCCAATCGGAGTTGTTTTATGTGGGATTCAAGATTCATTTTTGCTATTGGAGCTGGCTTTGCCTCCATATATGTTACAGCCATGTTTCACTGCAAATTTTTGCAGCCCACTGTTAACTGTAAAGCAAACTGAAGTCTAAAATTTTTATCAACAGCAAACTGATTTTCAGGGGCAAATTTATTTTCAGTCACATATGAGGAAACCTAACTTTTATGCCGTTGATAAAAATTTGACACATAAGTTGCCATTGCTGTCGAAACTACAGTAGGCTGCAAAAATTTAGTATGAAACATGGCTGTTGAAGGGAAATCAAACTCCAGTAGCAAGAATGAAGAGCAGCCCTCACTTGCACAGGTAAAACTGCTCTGATCAAAATTGTGGGGAGGGGAGAAAAAACAGTTGGTAGCATGGGGTGGGGGAATGTTGGATAACAGGGAGTTACTTAATATTATATTAAATATTATATTCAATATTATAACAAATATATTTCCATTTTAGCAGCGAGATATGGGAAAGTACTATTTCCCTCCCTTTTTGCCCTTATATTCAATTATGTAGCAAGTCCCTGATACTACTAAGTGAATTACAGTTCCCTACTTTTATACAATTGCAAAAAAGGGAGGAAATAGTACTCCTCCCATATCTTACTATTAAAATCAATATTTTGTGGGAGAGGAGAATAGTATTACCCCCACATGCAGTTGTATAAAAGTCAGGAACTGTGATTCACTTACATGACTAATTGCGTGAAGTACCAAATATAATATCAAGCAAGTCTCTGATACTTGGAATTCTGCTGAATGCAAAGTTAAAAAGCTAGGTATCTTCTATGCCATTTTCATAACATATTGGATGGTGCAAATGTAACTAACTATCAAGCAGGAATGTCAATTAACTGACTGAAGAACTGAAGGAAAGCACTGATGGCAAACCAAACATGGTTTGTTTCAGTAATTTATGCAGCCACAATACACAGGTGGGCTGCATAAAATTAACATTGTATAGCATAATAGTGAATAAGAGTATGCTAACGAGTGATTGAGTGACATGTGCAAGTAACAGACGACAAGCTGATTGCCACATAAGTGTAACAGACTATAACAGCATAGATTTAAGTGATTGATTGATGTAATGATTTGAATCAGTCAAGGCTAAATGAAAATGGTCTGCCAATAGGGTTCCAATAGATTATGGATAGTTTTTCATACTCTTTCTTTACCTTCACCAAAAAACAACTAATATAAAGTAATATTTGTCTGTATGAGAGACAGACAAAATTCTATTTTTCAAGGATTTATATAGCAGCAAAAGATTTCTGCTACTATTTTGATTACATCCCTACCAATAACAAAATAGGAAATAAAAGGAATTCAAAGTGGATCTAAAATAAAAATAAAAAAATAAAAGCCAACAAAATGAATCTTCATGTATTTATGGCTTAGCTAATATTCCATATTTTAGAAAACCTACTTTTTGACTTTCCCCTCAGGGATAATGCTTCATCTGGAAAAAACTGTGAAGCAATTTTTTCCTTTGTTTTTTTTTCTTTTTTCATTTAGTGCTAGACTGCATGGGGAAGACAGTGAAAATAATTCTGGATTGAAAAGGGTTAAATAGATTAGGCTTAATAAGATTACTGTTCATTTACATCATTTCTAGTTTTTTGTTTTGTTTAATTAATTTTTTTATTAAATTTTTTATTAAAATTTTTTTATTAAAATTTTTTTATTAATTTTTCATTGGTCACAAGAATAAAAGCATGTAAATTTTCATTTTTATTGCTTTAATTTAAAATGAAATTTTCATAAATAATAATGATAGACTTATTAGCTCCTTCTTTAGAATAATAAGTAACTGTATAATTATAATGCAGCTACTTATTACTGTGTAAAAGTATTGTTTCTAATTCTGAATCCTGGAAGAGGCATGGATTAGTAGTTACAGGTGCCAGAATTGGTTTTGCATTCATGTAACTTAAAGAATATGAACTCAAAATGAACAAACCATATCTTCCATATCTTATTAGGGCAAAACTGGTAGCAGAGGAGAAAAAGGAGAAAAAGGAGATGTTGTAAGTGAATTTTATTTAATCCTATTGTTTATTATTTTTTAAAAAAATATATTGTCAGTGGTCTTTAATAATGAAAGAACACTGAGTAATACAGTCTGTCCTCGTATAGCACGATAGTTGTGTTCCTAGAAACTCTCGTGCAATGCAAAATCGTGCAATATAAACAACAGGCCCTATGGGAAAAGTGGGGTTAGGTGCCGACCACCCAAGATTGAACACACATTTGGAACCAAAACATTACCAAACACAATAAATAACCGGGTAATTTTAATCGTTATAAAATACTTACGTATTTTATAACGATTAAAATACGTAATAAAAAATATAATATTTTTTTTTATTATAATATAATAAATAATAAAAAAATAAATATTTTTTATTATATTATAATAAAGTATTTTTATATTTTTTAATACTAAAAAAGTATTTTTTACGAATAAAATACGTATTTTATTCGTAAAAAAATTATTTTAAATAAAATATTCGTAATAAAATACGTAAGTATTTTATTACGACTATTACGTAATAAAATATTGCTAATGCTTTTGCTTCTATCGCAAGCAAACTTGTTTTTTGTTTGATTTTCTATCCAAACAGATGACAGCCGTTCCATCCCTTCCAATTCTTGTGTCTTAATCTAATGGATTTTAATTACACTTTGAGTTGTTCCCACTATGAAAGTTGTTTTTATTTTCTCCGCATTCTTTGTAATTCTCGGCGTTGCCTCATTTAGGTCTGCAGCACGTGCAATATCACACGGTCTTTCATTTCGCTCAAAGCGTTTCACAATTTCATATTTTTTTCTCTATCGACAGAGGCGGACTGGCCATAAGCCTTACCCGGGAAATCCCGGTGGGCCGGAGGCCGGTGTGATTTTGGCCATAAACCGTAGTATGAGGCCACTATAAATTTTCCCGGGTAAGAATTTTTGATCCAGTCCGCCTTTGTTTATCGATATTGCTTTTTTTTTTTTTTTTTCCTCTGAATCTGCAGTGTCTTCACCAGGACACTTCCTTTTCACACCTTTTAAGTATTTTATTAATTTTTAGGGAATAAAGCACAATTACAAAATGAGGAGGCACGCTTGATACACATAAACAAAGCTGCGCGCGGGTAGCAACTGAATAAACAACACCGTAAAGGCCGAGATACACTATTAACACCCCACATTTTACTAAAGCACATTTCTGGGGGTTACTACCATAAAACAATAAAAACAATTTCCAGTTTTGTTTCTGCTAGTGGAATCTGTTATAAACTGGTAGTAAACTCCATCTAATTGCATTTGCGATTATACCGATAGCTGGAATTGTGTTGGTTTTTACGTTATTATGGTGAAATGTGTTTCCCCTTCACTGATATAAAACACATAAATACATTTTCAGAATCTTCTTCATTCCTATCGTGTTGCGTTCTGTTGGGGTGATTCCGCATTCGACTGCCATTTCTTGTAAACACAAAGGCGAATCGTGCATAAGCGAATTCGGTTCGTGTTATATAAGATATCGTTCCCCTATTTATAAATCGTGTATGATCGAATTCGTGTAATGTAAACACGTGTTATACGAGGACCGACTGTATTTTTATTGTATTGGCTCTGTTAATCATGAAAAGGCACTAAAAAATTAAATAAAGTTAACCAAATACATGAAAGTAACTTAGGATAACCGCTGATTAAGACTATATGATTTATTTTCCAAAAACTGGAAAAATCAACCTAAGTCGCTATCCAGTGATGAATAAAGTATTTAATTCATATTTACCTATGGCTGTGACAATTCATAATTTACACTTAAAGTAATATATTTGTCATACATTAGTATTCATTGTATAGCTTCAGTTACAAATTTGGAATAATATCGGTATTGACAAAATTTTGCAATCTTACATATGCAGGCTTACATAGGATCAGTCAAAACCCTTAAGTAAGAGAAATTGTAAGGGATGAAAAACAAAGAGGAAAATACATCATTTGCAGACTCTGCAACTAATTAGGCCCAAAAAGTTTGTACATTTTCTGCAGAATGATGGCCACTGCCAAAATGATATTGTGGCAGTGGCCATCATTCTGCAAATTACAATTAATAGAATGCATACCAGATCTTTTGTTGAAGCTCATGTTGGGGCCAAATGCATGTGTATAGCTGATAATTTTGAAATTCCAAGGAATAACATGAGAATAACAAGCTTGTGCCAATAGTGTTTAGATGATATGATGTTAGTAAAGATGCTGGTACAAGTAACACTTTTATGTTTAGAAATGCAGACCACTGGGGCCTAGTGCACAAGATTATATGCCACAAACTCCACACCTATGATATCATGACACAACTACTGATCAAGATGAAATGCCACCTTACTTGGGAAGCCACAGTCCAGTCCTGGGCACTAGTTTTCTACCAGTACCCTTGACGGAAATGCAAACTGACAGCATCAGAACCAGGAATCAAGCCTGCTCCTGAGACCTACAAGAACTTCCATTCTTCAGATATGAACTGTTCACTACACTCAATAAAATCAAGTCAGGAAAAGCTCCAGACCCGATCTCCATGGGGAGGATGTCACAAAGAAATTTGGAAACCTCTATCCATAGCCACTCCTCCAGCTCTTCAACAAATGTCTAGAAACAAGCACTTTTCCTAACACTCAAAACAAACTGTATTTCAGCTACTTCCCAAAGCCCCAGACAAACCCCTTACCAATCTTAAATCCTACAGGTGCACCATCCTTCTGCCAGTATTGGGCACACACACTACCTAAATGCCAATCTTGGCTCAGCCAGTTCGCCTTGAAGCAAAGGCAATGCATATAGGATAGGATCCAATTTTGTATAATATTATGGCAGTAGTCAATGACAATGACTACTCCTAGCCATCTTTGTCAACTTTGAAGATGAATTTGACACTCTTTGGTGGCAGAGTGTCTTGCAATGTTTCTGACACATGAAGGACCTGATAAATCTTTACCACTGCACCCAAAACTACCTTCAGGGCAGGCCTGTTATTATTCAAACCAAGTACAAAGCCCTATCACTCTATCAAAAGATATCATGCTGGGCTGCCTGCAAAGTTCAGTCTTAAGACCTTTCTTCTGGGCCATTGTCTCTGACAGACCTTGGTCTTACTGATAACCTCCACTGTTCCAGCAGAGAGTATGAAGACTGGGTTCACATATTGTATGACTACCCACACTGCGATGTGCACAGAAATGCTCTCAACCAGACTAAGTGGAGTCTCCTACAAAACAAAGAGCATCTCTTCCTCGCTGACCAAGGAAATTACAACCTCTTCTTGGATTTCACACATCAGGCTTTGCAGACCTGGCCCCAACTTTTATCTGTAATAACACAAATAACTTTAAGACCCATATTTTCTAGTCTCTCTACAGTATGTTTTAAAAATTGAAACAATTTTTCTGCCATCATTTTGTATGCTGGTACAATACAAGTTACATCCTTAAAACATGATAAAATGCTTTGTATCAAGAAAACGTGTTGTTGTACTAGCATTAACACCGTCATGTACCCCACCAACAATGTTACCACTCTTATAATCAATGAATGGTGAACATTAAAATCACCAAGGAAAATTACATCATTGTTAGGAAAGTTGGATGGGGAAAAGTCAAGGTAGAACTAGACAAACTAGTGGAGGGATGGATAGCTGAAATGGGATTTTTTTTTTGCTGATGCTGTATAAATTTGCTTTCTTGCATAATTTGCCACTACTAATACTAATATACTGAATTCTGTAAAATGCTACAAAGTTCCAAAAATTTGGTTTTTCACAAAAGGCTTGTCATGGAGATGCAGTCTGCCCAAACCTGTGGGTCAAAAGCAGATACGCAAAAGGAGTACTATGTTGAAATGCTGCACTGTCCAAATTGCAAATGTCAATATTTGACCTACTCGAAATCCTGTGAACTCTGGCAAAAAATTATAAAAGTACAGGGTAGAATGGAAAGTCACGTGTCAAGAGCAAAAGAAACAAATTATGCTTAATGCACCCAAAAATATCAGTCATGGCAACACAAACTGAAGTTTTAGTTCCCTATCGATTGCAGATTGGGCCCAATAAATACTCTGATCATAATCGAAACAGATTCTTGATGAACAGAGGGTAGTAGACAGAGCCTGCAATGGTCCAGTCACAGTTCTACCAACTGCACTTTGCACATCGTCAGATGTTATAAAACTGAAAATTGATTCAGTTCCACCTAAGAACAAAATCTAAGAAATACTGAACCCAGTGAAGATGACAAGGACACTGGATGCCCAATCTTTCCAAGAAGGGAGAAAATGAAGCTCAGTCACTATAAACAGTCTGGGCATTAAAAACAGTCAGAACCAGTGTCATGCACCAAAACCAAATTCTGTCTTGCATAAAAAGCTATGGCTTTTTATGCAAGACAGAACTGTTACAAAGAGTGCTCATGGTGGGATAGCTATATATTGATTACTGGAGTTAAAGTCATTCCAATGTAAACGCATTCCTTTTCAAAACTCATTAGAAGCTGCTGTGCACATATTATGATTGGCATTGCCTTGACATTTGTCTCAATCTCCACACAGCCATCCTTGTACAATGCAGGAACTGGAAGACCTTCTACAATTGCCATCTCCTTTCTGTTTATTAGGAGACATTAATGGTCATCATCCATTATAGGATTCTCTCCTTGCAGACGAAAGTACAACTCATGGATTTTGATTGATTTGATTTGGTAGTTGTTGGCGCATCGGCTTCTGTGGCCATATTGCACCTCCCAAGGTTTTTGCAGTACTTTGATCCAAGCCCGAGGCGGGAATCGAACCCGCGACCTTTGGGTTGCCGGGCAGGTACTTTACCCACTCGGCTAGCCCGGTCGGCTCAACTCATGGAAATGCTACTGGACAGACAGAGACAGAATTTAACAATATTGAACACTGGTTCACCCACATACATCCATTTTCTTACAGGGTCACTTCTGCAATAGATCTCTCAGTTTGCTCTCCAGTACTCTTCCCAAATATTGAATGGAATCGACATTCCTCTCAACAGCAATCACTATCTGTAATATGTAGAATTCGAATCTCCAACTCCATTACAGAAACCCAAATGAAATGTAAATTTTCCAGAGCCGATTGGACAACATATACCAGCCATGGCTCTTTTGATGATCACATTGTTGAGCCCTATCAATACTGTTATCAACCATATTGCTACCCAAATTCTAATAGCTGCAACAGCTGCCATTTCTCTATCTAAAATGAGAAGCCATAAATATATTAATCACTGGTGAAATGAGGAGTGTAACAATGCAAAATATTGTAAAGAATACAGCATGGAACTTATGCAGCAAATACTCCTCCACTATCAATCTTATTAACTATAAGAAGCTTAAAGCTAAAGCCCATTACAGCTGGCAAAAGGCTAAGAAAAAAGAATGCTGGATAAGATTTGCTTCCTCAATTAATAAAGATACTGATTTTAGAATAATCTGGTTAAAAATAAAGTGGTTAAATGATAAATATCTTAGATTGCCTTCTCCTCTTTTTAATTGGAATGGGAAGAAAATTACTACCCCTACAGATATTGCAAATGCTTTGGGAGCTGTGTTTTCTGAATTGTCTTCCTCAGTCACATATAATCTGCCATTCCAAAAATTAACATCCATCATTCCAGTTCATCCACTGCTGAGAAATTGAAGCTGAGCTTTAAAGCTGTCAGCTAGCTTATAACCAGGCACTCACACTATCTGAACTGCAAGAATCCATATCTTCCTCAAAGAGCAATCTGCTGGCCCTGATGGTATTTGTCCTATCATGCTCAAACATCTAAATCAAAAATCACTATCTTCACTGTTGAAGTTTTTCAGTTAGATTTTCCCTGAACATTCATTTACTAGGTAATAGCAATCCCCAAAACAGGAAAAAATCATTCTGTTCTCCATAATTTCAGACTGATTTCACTGACCAACTGCTTTAGTAAAACTCTATAAAAAATAATACACTAACTTCTCAGTATCTTGAATCCTGAAACATGATCAATAAAAATCAGTTTAGCTTTAGGGAAAATAGATCATTCTTAGATCTCGTGATAAAGGCTAAATCAAACATCTGAAATGCATTTTTTAGAAATCAACATCTAGTCATGGATGCCTTGATATAGAGAAAGCCTTTGATACCATATGATGGTATGGCATCCAAAGAGATCTAAATGCTGTTGATTTTAGAAGTCATTTACCACATTTTATTCAAAACTTCCTTCAATATCGGTCCTTCCAAGTTCACTGTTGACAGATTCTCACAAGGCTCTGTTCTCATTTACACATTATTTGCAGTACAAATAAACAACATTACAAGCAGTACCAAACACTGTCAATTCATACCTCTATGCTGCTGATGATCTTACCCTGTCCTTTCACTCCCAGCACATGAACTACATTGTGAGGCATCTGCAAATCTCAGTAAACAACATTGAGCAGTGGATGACACAGAATGGATACAGATTATCTCACCAGAAATCTGCAGCCATACATTTCTAACATAACATTCCATACATAACAGGCAATAAATACATCATGAGCCTGAGCTACAATTAACCATCCTTTGCCAGTGATAAACAACATTTGTCTTCTCTGTCTAATATTCATTTTCAGTACAGCATGGGGAGCACATCATTATACCCTGCTCGACTTATATAGGTCCCTAATTACATATCATCTAAACTATGGAGCACTTGTTTATGGTTCTGCTAGGGTGAGCACCTTGGTATGTCTCTCCTCTATCAAACTTAGGATTGCTCTAGGTGCATTGAGAATATCTCCAGTTCAAAGTCTGTGTGTTGAGTCGCATGAACTTCCACTCAGGATCAGAAGAAAGAAGTTATTGCTTAACTATGCAAATAAAATTAAAAACCTCCCCACTCATCCTAATTAACAATTACTACAAGACTGCAGTGGTCAATCCCAGAAACAAATCTAGAGCCTATCAGCTTCAGATTACAGAACCTAACAGAATGCTGGAATAGTCACTTCTATAAAATCCTTAGAGACCTCACAGACAAAGATCCACCTTGGATTACATTCATACTTCATTGTGACGATTACTTACAGCAATGTGGAAAAGATGCTCTAGAAATGTCAACATCCAAACTGCATGGTGCTCATGCAAAAAATTATTCCCACTTTACTAATATCAACACCAGTGGTTCAAAGTCTAGCAATAAAGTGGGCAAGCTGCTGTCTTCCCTCATACAACTGTTTCTGCATCCCTTACAGCTGAGTGAAGCATTTACGCTGCTGATTTACATGCCAATAAGATTTCCCTAGAAAATATTGCCTATCAATCAACAAAAGGATAATGAGGTTTGTTCAATAAACAGGGATCATAATTATTTTTTTCACAACATATCTTTATGGTCCTTTTCAAAATAGTCCCCACTTGATGAAATGCACTTACTCCATTGTTTCTGCCATTCTTCAAAAATATGGTGGAAGACATTTTTTTACGTGAATTTGAGAATTGCCTCCGATGTCTTTAAACTTTTGATGACTGGAAATGTTTTCCATTCAGCGCCTTCTTTAACTTTAGAAATGAAAAAAAATTCTCAGGGTGCAAGGTCAGGGCCATAGGGTGGATGAGGAACACATTACTAAATGCTGGCTAAGTACTTGATGACAGTACGAGCAATGTGAGGTTTCACATTGCTGTGATGCAGTATCTAATCGCATGTGTGCTGTTGTGTTCATTTGTAACAAATGTAATCCCACAAAGAGTGCAGTACAGTTCTGTAGTAATGTCCCTTAACAGTCATCTGACGTGGCACAACATGCTAGTAAACCATTCCTTGAATGTCAAAAAAAGAGATGACTATAACCTTTCCTGCAGAAGCCATAACTTTTGTTTTTTTTTCAGTGTTAGATGATGTAGACTTCCAAACAGAGCCATGCTGTTTAATCTCTGTGTCAAAATGATGAAGCCAGGCCTCATTATCACCTGAAGAACTTCACCATTTTCAGTAACCATCCATTGAAGCTCCTGACCAACCTCCATCTGAACTTGCTGTTGCTCAGGTGTGAGTAGTCTTGGAATCCAGCATGTACCAACATGTGTCATATACAATTGGTCATGGAGAATTCCGTGCATCCTTCCTACTGACATTCTTAACATCTCTGCCAGTTGCTTTGCTGTTATACAATGATCTTCTCTCACAATTACAGAAACAGTTTTTATGGTTTCTGTGGAGAAAGCAGTGATCAGAGCTCCAGAACTTTTGTGATTTAATCATATCCATCTTTAAACATTCTAAACCATCTGGCAGCTTTAGCATTGGGATTAGCATTAATAGAGGCATATGATGCAAGAAAGCAAGCTTATGCAGCATCAGCCAAAAAAAAAAAAAAAAAAAAAAAAACCACTTCCATTTCACCCCTCCGTTCATTCGAAATACCTGTCCAGCTAAGCATTAAATTTATTTAGGCTATCAACTTCCACAACAAGGGATGGAAGTTTGTTCCACCAACCAACTACCCACTGGGTAAAGGCAAATTTTCGCACACCTACCCTACATCTGTCTTTCCTCAATCTGAATTTATGCCCTCTCAAGTGATTATTCTGAGCAAGAGGAAGAATCCCATCGGCATTGAGCATGCTCAAACCATTCAAGGATTTATACATGACAATCAGATCACCTCGCCGGTGCCTAGTCTCCAGACACTGTAATTTGCAAAACTTAAGCCTTTCTTCGTAAGAGCAACCCTTTGGTCCATTCACTAATCTTATTGCCACTCTCCAGCAGCTCTACATCCTTCTTGAAATGAGGCCTCCAGATTTGTATACAGTACTCAAGGTGTGGCCTGACCATTGCCTTATACAAGGGAATAATCACATCCTTATCCCTGCTAGAAAAATTCCTGTATATCATTGACAAGACACCATGAGCTACTCTTGCAGCAAATCTGCACTGTTCAGAGAACTTCATATCTGCCTGCACAATTACCCCCAGGTCCTTTTCATTCTCTACCACTGTCAGTATAGTAGCACAGAGTTGATACGTGCTCTGGGGTTGCTGTTTCTCATATGTAGTACTTTACATTTGTCAATGTTAAACTTCATTTGCCACCTCTCAGCCCTTCAGCTCAGCCTTTCCAGATCCTGTTAGAGTACGGAGGATGCGGAAAGGTCAGGGAATGACCACCGCATATCCCGGAGCAATATGGCCTTAGTTGCTAATGCTCCTAAAAACCAAATAAACAAACAACAGCAGCATAGAGTCAGTAGTGTTATACTCCCAACCTTTGTATCGTCTGCAAATTGTATATTAAGCTTGATATACCATCATCAGTTTCATTTATAAATACAGAAAACAATTATGGACCCAACACTGAACCCTGAGGGACTCCACTAATAAAATTAGTCCACGATGAGCACCGTCCATTGATTACCACTCTCTCTCTTCTCCCCCTCAATCATCCCTTTATCCATAACAGCAATTTGCCTCCAATGCCACACTGCTCAAATTTGTGCAGCAGTCTTCCATGTGCAACAGTATCAAAAGCCTTTCTAAGATCCAAATATATAATATCAAAGTTATTCTCTGCATCCAGTTCTTTTGTGACTGCATCACAGTATCTGATCAAATTGGTCAGTCCAGACTTTCCCTTAATAAAACCATGCTGTGTCCGAGCTATAACTGAAGTCTTGTCTAGATGATCCTGCAGTGCTTCTTTAACCAGTGCCTCCATTAACAGAAGTTAAACTCACAGGTCTATAATTACTTGTGTCAGCCTTTGATCCTCCTTTGTGAATTGGGGTCACATTTGCACATCTCCAGTCTATGGGTACCTCTGGTGAGTCCAAAGAAGCTCTCATAATTATGCCTGAGGGTTTGCTTATTTCCTTTGCTACCTCCTTTAATATAACTGGATAGATCACATCTACACCAGGTGCCTTTTTTATGTTTATCCTCAACAATTTCTCCTCCACTTTCCTCTCAGTTATTACAAAATCATCTAGCTCACTGCCAGAGTTTACTTCACCTCTGGCATTCCCCTTCCTGAATAACTCCTCATGTGTTAACGTAGATGCAAAATATTCGTTTAGTTTGTTAGCCACCTGAGCAGAATCCTCAACTGTTGAACCATCAATATCCAGTGGACCAATCTGATTCATCCTTTTTCTTCTAGAGTTTACATAGGTAAAGAACTCTTTTCTGTTTTTCTTTGCATCCTTTGCCAAGGATTTCTCATACTCTGCCTTTGCCTGCCTAATCTCCTTTGTGACTTGGTTACAGACCAGCTTATATCTATCATAGGCTTCTGTGTCACATGTTAATTTATATGTATCCCATGCATTTTTCTTCTCTGCCATATGTCTCATTAGTTCATCTGACATCCATTTACGCCTAAACCTTGAACAATATTTCTTAGTTGGTATGTAAAGCCTAGTAGCTTCCAAGATAAGTTCTTTGAATGCTTCCCATTTTGAGTTTGCTGTTGGTAACATCATCAGTTGGTTCTATTGTATAGAATTTAAACACTGTCTCAGACCATTGTAGTCACCTTTACAAAAGCAAAAACCCTTCCCTTTACACCTGATGGTAGTTACCTCTTTGAGTAAATCCCACTTCAGCACACTGTGATCACTGCCACCTAGTGGTTCCTTTATTTGCAGATTCTTAATGCCTACTGATAATCAGATCAAGAGTATTACTCCCTCTAGTTGCCTCCCGAATATGCTGATAAAAAAAATAATCATCCAATAAATCCACAAACACCTTGCTAGTGTGTGAATGACCAACCCACAAATTCCAGTCAATATCTGGGAAATTAAAATCCCCCCATTATAAGACTCTGATTTACTGGCCGACTCTATTTCCCTGTACAGTTTCTTATTATACTCATCAGAGTCATTAGGCCTATAGCACACTCCTACTCTCAATTTTGATCTCCCAATGCTTATGTCACACCAAACTGACTCAACACTGCACTGTCCAGCGATGTCCACTGGCTTCACTTCCTTGGATTTTATGTGTTTCTTAACTAATAGCATAACCTCTCCTCCCTTCCTATCTTGTCTATCCTTCTGCACACATTGTACTCCCCAAATTCCAGTTCTGCATTCCTTATATCTGTGTGACACCACGTCTCTGATATCCCAACAATATCTGCCTTTGATGTTTTGAGCAATACCTCAAATTCATCAAATTTATTTACCAAACTCCTAGCATTGGTGTACACACAAGTATACCTGCACATGTTTCTGTTCTTATCTACCTTAACACAACCCATGTGTTTACTTGTTCCGCAATGACTCCCAGCAGTCTCTGAAATATCCTGCATCTTGTTTTCCAGGCTGCTGCTCATTCCAATAGAAGCAGTGCAAGAATCACTTTCACCTCTACCAGTGGCTACTGTTAATCTATTAGTCCTTGTATTTCCCCCCAAGCTAGCAGTTTTCTGACCCACCTAACACTGCCTCGATAGCATCAGAAAATATTCTTGCACCCTTTGTGGAAGTGTAAATTCGCAGTAAGCCTCTTTTAACATTTTATATGAATCAGCTGATGTTTTCTCAAGTCTCAAACAGAATTTGAGAGCAGCATACTGTTCCTTGCATATCACGCCCATTGTTACATAGGCACACCATGCACGCATGTTAGCTGCACAGTTACTATGTGATGCAGTAACTATGAGGTTTTGGTCTTAAATTCTGCAGCTCAGCTAGAAATAGCAAGCAGTACTTTGTGCAAGAAAAATTATGATCATGCTTCATTGAACAGCTCTTGTATGTACTTATTTACAGAGTGCTATTCTAGCTTTGAAAGATTACTACTCACCTAAAAATTTTTTATTAAAACATATAAGACATTAGCTGATACATCTCAATGAGAATCAGCAAATAGTTGTTTTCTGCTGGATCCTGGGTCACACTGGGATTCTGGGAAATGATTGCACTGATCATGCTGAAAAACATTAGCATTAGTTGAGGCATATGATGCAAGAAAGCAAGTTATACAGCATCAGCCAAAAAAAACCCCTTTCCAATTCATCCATCCGGTCACTCTAAATGTTTGTCTAGTTCAGCCTTAAATTTATTTCAGCTATCTGCCTGCTGGCTAATGGCCAACTTCTGTACATCTATTCTACAACTATCTTTCCTCACAGGTGGCTAGTCTCCAAATGGTGCAGTTTGCAGAACTTAAGCCTTTCTTTGTAAGACCACCCCTTTGTTCCTCTTACCAATCTTGTTGTCCTCTATACTAGTTCTAGCAACTCTACATCCTTCCTAAAATGAGGTCTCCAGACCTGTATGCAGTACTCAAGGTGTGGCCTGACATTTTAGCATTAGCATTAGTAGAGGCATATGATGCAAGAAAGCAAGCTTATTCAGCATCAGCCAAAAAAAAAAAAAAAAAACACAGACCACTCCCATTTCACCCCTCCATTCGTTCGAAATACCTGTCCAGTTGAGCTTTAAATTTGTTTAGGCTATCAACTTCAACAACAAGTGATGGAAGTCGGTTCCACCAACCAACCACCCGCTGGCCAAAGGCAAATTTCCACACATCTATCCGACATCCGTCCTTCCTCAATTTGAATTTATGCCCTCTGAGCTGATTATTCTGAGCAAGATGAAGAATCCCATTGGCATTGAGCATGCTCAAACCATTCAAAGCCTTATACACCTCTATCAGATCACCTCTCCGGTGCCTAGTCTCCAGACTCTGTAATTTGCAAAACTTAAGCCTTTCTTCGTAAGAGCAACCCTTTGTTCCATTCACTAATCTTGTTGCCCTTCTCTGTACCCATTCCAGCAGCTCCACATCCTTCCTGAAATGAGGCCTCCAGACCTGTATACAGTACTCAAGACGTGGCCTAACCATTGCCTTATACAAGGGAATAATCACCTCCTTATCCCTGCTAGAAAAATTCCTCTTTATCATTGACAAGACACCATGAGCTACTCTTGCAGCTCGTCTGCACTGCTCAGAGAACTTCATATCTGCCTGCACAATTATCCCCAGGTCCTTTTCATTCTCCACCACTGTCAGTGTAGTACCGCAGAGTTGATACGTTGCTCTGGGGTTACTGTTTCCCATATGTAGTACTTTACATTTGTCAATGTTAAACTTCATTTGCCACCTCTCAGCCCATCTGTTCAACCTTTCCAGATCCTGTTGCAGCAGCATAGCGTCAGTAGTGTCCTTAACAACCCTGCCAACCTTTGTATCATCTGCAAACTTGGACATTAAACTTGATATCCCATCATCAATATCATTCATAAACACCGAAAACAACAACGGACCCAACACTGAACCCTGAGGAACTCCACTAATAACATTAGTCCACGTTGAGCAGTGTCCATTGATTACCACTCTCTGTCTTCTGCCACTCAACCATCCCCTTATCCATAGCAGCAATTTGCCTCCAATGCCACACTGCTCCAATTTGTGCAGCAGTCTTCCATGTGCAACAGTATCAAAAGCCTTTCTAAGATCCAAATATATAATATCAAAGTTATTCCCTGCATCCAGTTCTTTTGTGACTACATCATAGTATCCAATCAAATTGGTCAGGCAAGACCTGCCCTTAACAAAACCATGCTGCGTCTGAGCTATAACTGAATTCTTGTCTAGATGATCCTGCAGTGCTTCTTTAACCAGTGCCTCCATTAATTTACCTGGAACAGAAGTTAAACTAACAGGTCTATAATTACTTGTGTCAGCCTTTGATCCTCCTTTGTGAATTGGGGTTACATTTGCACATCTCCAGTCTATGGGTACCTCCCCTGAGTCCAAAGAAGCTCTCATAATTATGGCTAGGGGCTTGCTTACTTCCTTTGCTGCCTCCTTTAATATAACTGGATAGATCCCATCCACCCCAGGTGCCTTTTTTTATGTTTATCCTCAACAATCTCTCCTCCACTTTCCTCTCAGTTATTACAAAATCATCCAGCTCACTGCCAATGTTTACTTTACCTACATCATTCTCCTTCCTGAATAACTCCTCATGCGTGAATGTAGATGCAAAATACTCGTTTAAATTGTTAGCCAACTGAGCATGATCCTCAACTGTTGAACCATCAATATCCAGTGGACCAATCTGATTCATCCCTTTCCTTCTTGAGTTTAAATATGTAAAGAACTCTTTTCTGTTTTTCTTTGCATCCTTTGCCAAGGATTTTTCGTAGTCTGCCTTTGCCTGCCTAATCTCCTTTGTGACTTGGTTACAGACCAACTTATATCTATCATAGGCTTCCATGTCACCCATTAATTTGTATGTATCCCATGCATTTTTCTTCTCTGCCACATGTCTCATTAGTTCATCTGACAACCATTTAGGCCTAAACCTTGAACAATATTTCTTAGTTGGTATGTAAAGCCTGGTAGCCTCCAAGATTAGTTCCTTGAATGCCTCCCATTTTAAGTTTGCTGTTGGTAACATCATCAGTTGGTCCCACTGTATAGAATTTAAATACTGTCTCAGACCATCATAGTCGTCTTTACGAAAACAAAAACCCTTCCCTTTACCTCTGATGGTAGTTACCTCCTTGAGTAAATCCCACTTCAACACACTGTGATCACTGCCACCTAGTGGTTCATTTACCTGCAGATTCTTAATGCATGAAGAATCACTACTGATAATCAGATCAAGAGTATTGCTCCCTCTTGTTGCCTCACGAACATGCTGATGTAGAAAACAATCATCCAATAAATCCACAAAAGCCTTGCTAGTGTGCGAGTGACCAACCCACAAATTCCAGTCAATATCTGGGAAATTAAAATCCCCCATTATAAGACTCTCTGATTTACTGGCCCACTCTATTTCCTTGTACAATATCTTATTATACTCATTAGAGTCATTAGGCCTATAGCACACTCCTACTCTCAATTTTGATTTCTCTATGCTTATGTCACACCAAACTGACTCTACACTGCCCTGTCCATCGATGTCAACTGGCTTCACTTCCTTGGACTTTATGTGTTTCTTAATTAATAGCATAACCCCTCCTCCCCTCCTGTCCTGTCTATCCTTTCTATACACATTGTATTCCCCAAATTCCAGTTCCGCATTACTTATATCTGTGTGACACCACGTCTCTGATATCCCAACAATATCTGCCTTTGATGTTTTGAGCAATACCTCAAATTCATCAAATTTATTTACCAAACTCCTAGCATTGGTGTACACGCAGGTATACATGCACCTGTTTCTATTCTTAGCTACCCTAACACAACCCATGTGTTTACTTGTACCGCAATGACTCCCAATATCTGCCTTTGATGTTTTGAGCAATACCTCAAATTCATCAAATTTATTTACCAAACTCCTAGCATTGGTGTACACGCAGGTATACATGCACCTGTTTCTATTCTTAGCTACCCTAACACAACCCATGTGTTTACTTGTACCGCAATGACTCCCAATATCTGCCTTTGATGTTTTGAGCAATACCTCAAATTCATCAAATTTATTTACCAAACTCCTAGCATTGGTGTACATGCAGGTATACATGCACCTGTTTCTATTCTTAGCTACCCTAACACAACCCATGTGTTTACTTGTACCGCAATGACTCCCAGCAGTCTCTGAAATATCCTGCATCTTGTTTTTCAGGCTTCTGCTCATTTCAATAGAAGCAGTGCAAGAATCACTTCCACCTCTGCCAGTGGCTACTGTTAATCTATTAGTCCTTGTATCCCCCCCCCCAACTAGCAGTTTTCCGACCCACCTAACACTGCCTCGACAGCATCAGCAAAAATTCTTGCACCCTTTCTATTTAAGTGTATCCCATCCCTGTAGAAGCAATCTCTCCTGTTAACAAGTACAGTCCAGGCTGAAAAAAATTCTACCCCTTGAGCCTTGCACAATCCCTCCAGGGCCGAATTGATCGACAAGGCTCTCATCATATACTCCCTCCTATCGTGTCTGGGCAGAATTGCAGACACTTTCAAATTCAACCCTAATTCACGGCTTTTTTTCAACAGTGACCTGTACTTGCTAAGTAATTCCGCCGGTCTCCTACTCTTAATATCATTAGTGCCAACGTGTACAACTATATCACCTTTTGTGCCCTTAAAAGATGATATGCGCTCTACAACGTCATCAACCTTTGCCCCTGGCAGACATACCCTGACCATTGCCTTTTACAAGGGGATAATCACCTCTTTATCTCTGCTAGCAAAATTCCTATATATCATTGACAAGACTCCACGGCGTACTCTGGCAGCCCATCTGCATTGCTCAGAAAACTTCATATCTTACTGCACAATTACCGCCAGGTCTTTTTTATTCCTGACTGCACAATTACCCCCAGGTCTTTTTCATTCCTGACTGCACAATTAACGCCAGGTCTTTTTCATTCCCACTTCCCTGAGTGTACAGTTGGTACATTTCTCTTGAGTTACTGCTACCCATATGCAGTACTTTGCATTTGTCAATGTTAAACTTCAGTTGCCACTTCTCAGTCCATCTGCCTAACTTTTCTAGATCACTTTGCAGTAGCATATTGTCTTTACTGTCATTAACAACCCTGCCAACCTTTATGTCATCTGCAAACTTGGACATTCAGCCTGGTGTACTTTCATCGATAACATTGATAAATACAAAAAACAACAATAGGCCCAGCACCAAAGCTTGTGGGACTCCACTAATAAAATTAGTCCACGTAGAGCAGTGTCCATTTATTACCACTCTCTGCCATCTCCCACTCAATCATCCTTTTATTCATTGTAGCATTTTGCCCTTAATGTCATACCACTCCAATTTGTACAGTATCTTCCATGTGCAACAGTATCAAAAACTTTCCTGAAATCCCAGCATATGATATCAAAATTATTTTTTGCATCCAGTTCCTTTGTGACCACATTGTAGTATCCAATTAAATTGGTCAGACAAGATCTCCCCCTTAACAAACCCATGCTGTGTCTGAACTATTACTGCAGTCTTGTTAAGGTTGTATATCCTTTCAGTACAACCTTAAAAAATGTTCTAGTCCCATTTACTGGCTATAGATGTTGCATACAAAGAAGATGCATAGAACAATGGATATTTGTATGGAAAAATCAAACGAACAAGCTTTTTCAATTCAAACCTGAACCACAATTTTGGACTTCTAGATTCCATAAAAATATAAAAGAGTAATTCTAGCAAGAACTCATGTAGGTCATACTCACTTCACTCATATCTTTCTGCTAACAGGAAATGATCCTCCAGAGTGTATGTACTGTTTGACATTACTCGCTAAAAAGTGTATACTTACAGAATGTACCTTGTTCAAGAATGCTCAATGCTGTGCAATCAGCTCTACAAGAACCTTTATCACTCTCCCAAATCATAGGTAATGGCAAAAATCTCTCCGAACTGTTTTCTTTCCTAAAAATAATTCATCGTATGACTGCTTCCTTTGCAGTCATCATCTGTAGTTCCAATTACCCTGAGAGGCACAATATGACCCAAGCAGCCTTTGTGCCAGAAAACCCCCACAACAAAAATATGTATATCAGTCTGTAAACTGGTGCAATATGACTTAAAATGCTGATAAATAAACTACAACTGTCATGAGCACTAAAACTAAACAACAGCTATCATAATACTAAACATCAACCACTTACTTGGATAGTCAAATATTTGCTGGTTGGCAATATATATATATAATTCCTAGTTTACTGAAATTTTTAAGAAAAATAAAACTGACAATTCTGTAGGAGAATTTTCCAAAAATCTGATATTAAATAATATTACCCTATTTTTTTTTTTTTTCTTTTCAGTCACCAGTAAGATATATCAAACAGGTGAGTAATTTGTAACAGCTGTTTGTGTCCACTTTCTTTATATTATTTAAGCAAAGTATTGTATTACAGTTCATTATTTTCTATTTTTAGAATGAAGGAAGATTTGGAGGAGGAAGTGATGTTGTAAGTCTCTTTTGTAATTTAATTATGTAATTTGCCCAAATTTAGGAATACAAACATAGATAAGCAATTTGGATAACTAAACTTTGCTAACTATATAAGTCTACTTTACAGAAAAATTAAATTTGAATTGGAATATTTTTTAAAAGAAATAAAATGGCCATTTCCATAATGAATTGTGTTTTCATGGCCATTTTCATAATGCCTAAATGTATTGTGTTTAAATACAGCAGCTTAAGTTTGAAACATGAAAAATATTTAGGAAGATTAATAATAGTATGACTCACATCCTTTGACTACATAGCGTGTGAAATCACTTACTTCCTATTTTGATGTACATGTAGCTGTTTTCTTTCTTAACCAACTAAACTTTAATCAAACAAAATATGAATTCTGTAACATTTATCGCTATTTTTATTTGCTCACATTTGCATTCCCATTTGTGCTTCTGAAATATTAACACATTTGCTTAAGTAAACATATATGCTTTGCACTGGTGCTCATAACATGCATTTGAGATACATTATTAGAAACACTGTTAAGTTTTTCTCTAAGTTCTTCAGAATCTGTAGATCTGGTATTAGAAATTTATTCTTGAGACCAGCCCAACAGAAAGAAGTCAGATTACAATACCTCTGGATACAAAGAAGCAATCAATGCACCTCTAGTCTCCCAATACTTTCTTTTGAGGAACTGTTGAACAACTGACTCTCTCAGATTAGGTATTTGGTTCTGCATGAAGTAAAGACTATTAATGATATACCATTGGGAAAATTTTGGTTTCATTTGATTTCTTAACTTGGTTATTTTGCTGCATTCATGGTGTCTTCAATGATAAGAGCCCAAAATTATTTGGAGCCATGAACTCTCACCTCACACAGGCTTCTGTTCTTCTGTGGTCCCATCCTAACACTCATGTTAGGATGGGACCTCAGCCATATCTCTGTGAGTATTTAATTTTTAGCAGATCTTTTGTACTCAATCATAACATTTTTTGTTAGATTTGATTTTATTATTTTTATCATATCCTCATGTACCCTCTCTAGTTTGTTTGTACCAGGGTATTATCCCTATCTCATGACTGTGGTGATAAATGATTATATATCACATGCAGGCCAAAATTTTCTGAAATGGCACAATAAAATTAATTTAGACTTATGTTAATTACATGGTTGCATCCATTCCCCATCCAAGTAGCTCATGCTAGAGTTTATACATCAATCCCAGCATTTCTTCAACTGTTTGAAACATCTCTGGAAATCCTTCTCATGATTATTATTATTATTAGCCATATGGTGCAAGGAAGCCTGAGGCTTATGCTGCACCAGCCAAAAAAAAAAAAATTTCTGAATTACCATGAGAGAGAGAACAAGAGTCAGAAGTAGAAGGGAATCACACCAAAAAAGAGAAGAATGATGATATCCAGCTCAGGATCCTGGGTGTGCCAAGCCCATACTCACCAGGTGTGAGCCGCTGGGGTGTTGATGTTGGTATTAATAATAGTATTAACAAATGATTCAAGAAAGCAAGTTATAGAGCATCAACCAATAAAAACCCAACATTTCCCATAAGTATGAAAGATAAAATGAGCATTCAGCTTAATCAAACCATTCAAAGCCTTAAACATCTCAGTCAAATCTCACAGGTACCTAGTCTCCAGATGCTGCAATTTTCAGAATTGAAGCTAAGAGCACTCTTTTCTCCTCTCACTAATCTTCCTCTTCTCTGTACCCATTCCACATCCTTCCTAAATGAGGCCAGGCCTGGGGCAGTAAATTTATGCAGTGCTCAAGATGTGGCCTGACCATTGCCTTATACAATGGGATATAATCACTTCTTATCCCTGTTGGCAAAATTTCTGTATATAAATTGACAAAACGAATGAGCTTTCCTGGCAGCCTGTCACTACTGCTTAGCAGCAGTGGTGACAGGCTGCACAGTTACCCCAAGTTTTCTTCATTCTCCACCACCCTGAATGTGGTACCACACAGCTGGTATGTTATTCTGGGATTACTGCTACCCATATCAAATACCTTGCATTTGTCATGTTAAACTCCAACTGCTATTTCTCAGTCCATCTTATTTTTTCTAAACCTTGTTATAGCAGCTTACCTTCAATACTGTCATTAACCACTCTGCCAACCTTTTTATCATCTGCAAACTTAGACATCAAGCCTGAAATGATTTCAACAATTTCATTAATAAATACAGAAAACAACAATAGCAAGTTTCCTATTGTTATTAGTGGAGTTTCCCAGCACTTGAATGCTCGGAAACTCCACTAATAACATTAGTCAAAGGAGTGCAATGCCCATTGCTAACTTATTTTTAAATTTAGCTAATGATTTTGAAAGTTACAACTTACTATTCTTACAGCTATTGTAACCATATTATGATATTCGCACCAGAACACTGCACATAATGAATATTGGAGTGGAATAGTAGGGTTCTAATTGTGATAAATAAGTAGCTGAAAGGATCTAATCACTTGTTTGGCATATATTTTTTGTGTTTAGCTAAGGAATTTTACTTTTTAGTAAGGTTATAACTAATTTAACACTGCAGTCATAACATAGCATAACGTATTTCTTGACTCAATAGCATAAGATATAACATAGAACTTGATAGCATAATACATGGTATTATGATATCCACTCTACAATGTCGTCAACCTTTGCCCCTGGCAGACATACCCTGGTCCTGTTCCACCTATCCTTTTTACAAAGCATGTTCCCCGTTTCCCTGACAATAGTGTCACCAACAACTACTAGTTCCTGTGGGACCAGCGCATTCTGCCTTGGGGGTTGCTGCTGTGTTGCGTGATGACCAAGTGCAAGCTCTGGCATTGATGTGGGCAGCTGAGAGATTAATGGGCCCCTCAATTTAGATCCTTCGAGGGCATCCACCCTGTCCTTCAAGCTCTCATATAGGCCCATAACAACGCTGAGTTGTCACCTGATTTCGTTACACTCCTTGCATCGCGCACACACAAAGACATCCCCCATGGCAATATCATGTCGCGTACCCGATTGCTCCACAAACATCATGCAAGCAGTGCATTTTAAAGGGCTGTGATTCAGAGGGCAACTGCCCCCCCTCAGTTCTCCCCTGAGCCACAGCACTCCCATTAGCTTGAGCCTTTTGCTTTGCTGCTCTGGTGTGAGTCATGATTTCGATTTAATTTCAATTTCAGTACAAAATTATAACCCTAAACTTGTATCCCAATACAGTTATAATGCTATATATATTTTTCAGTATCGAGTATTATCTACGAGTTCCGTTTATATAACTTCCATATCAAGTTATGTATTAATTAATTATGTTACATTTGTAATCTAAGTCATTATATGTAATTATTTAAAAGTACAATTTAATTGACAACGAAGTTTAACAAAATTAATAGATTTTACTGATTAATTGACAATATTATATTATATACTATACTATACTAAGCTTACGCTATCTAGTTCAGGATATAGCGTTGAGTCGTATAACAATGGCGGCAAGTTACGAATGGTAAATCTACGGACACTTAAGTTTTAATTAACTTCCAAATCTCGCTGTCTCAATTCAGAATAAACTAAGGATCCTGACTAAGTCTATAAGCTAATTATAGAAAATAACTTGATACAACAATTAGTCAATAAAGCGGCTAAATATGGCTAAAAAACTTTTCGTTCAGCAGAGCTGCAACTTTTAACACATGGATTTGATACCCTTACCGATACTTTTATGCAATTACAAGGCGGAGTAAAGAATAAATACACCAGATCAATCAGAAAATAATGCTATACTACTAAATTTAAATCAAAAGTTTTAGAAAAACAATAATTTCAAATCAATAAATAAGGAAATCCACTTAGCGGCTTTGAACACTTCTGACTCCCACTAGTCTCATCAGCAGACTGACTAGAGCAGCAAAGCAATGGTCACGAAAATAGCTGAAGTGCTTCCCAGAGAAGAATAAATTTTGGATGGATAGCATTCAGGAAATATAGTCACGTACTGAGGAGCAATATCCCAATTTGTCTGAAACGTAAAATAGTGAACCAATGTATACTCCCCACCATGACTTATGGAAATGAAATGTGGGCACTCACCAAAAGAATGGAAGAGAAGCTGAGAACTACACTGCAAAGAATGGAACAAATTATATTGGGAATTAGACTTAGATAAGAAGAGAAACACATGGATTAGGCAGCAAACCCAAGTAAAGGACATTCTTATCAAAACTAAAGATCTAAAGTAGTCTTGGGCAGGACATATAGCTCAAAGACATGATGACAGATGGGCTAAGAAAATAACAGAATAGTACCCAAGAGGAGTTAGAAGAAAACCTGGAAAACAACAACGGAGATGAACAGATGAAATTCACGAATTTATGGGTAGTAAATGGATGGCCATTGCACAAAACAGAAGGAACTGGAAAGTTGCTGGTGAGGCCTTCATCACTCAGTGGGTTGAAAATGGCTGATGATGATGATGACTATTGGTACATGAGGCAGCCTGGAAAGCAAAGTGTCTCGGACTTCGGGCTCTGCTGTGGGTCATCATGGAACAAATAAATGTATGGACTGTGTTAGGCTAATTAAGAGTAAGGACATTAGCTTACATTAGTAGAGGCATATGATTCAAGAAAGCAAGCTTATACGGAATCATCCAAAAAAAAAACCTTCCCATTTCACCCGCCAATTCACTCCAAAAGTTTATTATTACACAGGGTGGTTGTAATATCTGGTGTTACTGTTGGTCGAGAACTCTCTGACTATCCTACAAGGTGTTCAGGATTGCGACTTTCTGGAGTTCCTTGTAGGTGTTCTTTGGGGACCTATTGCTGCTATGCTACTATGTATAGGGTCTTTGGCACCATACCGGTGGTTGACACGATGATCGGAATGGTCATTACTTTTTGCATATGCCACATCTTGACCTCATGTCTCAGGTTCATATACTTCCTAATTTTTTCCTCATGGGTTTTCTGGACATTGCTAGTGTTGGGCACCACTATGTCAATCAGGTAGATAGCCTTTTCCATCTTGCCCACAAGGGTTACGTCCGGTGTGTGGGATGGTCTTATCTGTTATTATGGTATGGTCCCAGTACAGCTTGTGGGTTGGAGCTTCTAGGAGTATGTTAGTACTGCCTGGAGTTCGTATTTGTAGTATGATACACTTTCTTTAGTCAACTGGTATTTCCTTGCTAGCTTCTGATGTATTATCCTGGCTACCTGGCCATGTCTATGAGTGTACTCAGTCTGGTTGATCACCTTGCACCCCGCGGTGATGTGTTGGATCATTTCTGAGGCCAGGCGGTATCGTCAACATGTGTCATCTGACATTCCGGGATCCTTTGTGATGTATTTTCTATAGTTTCTGATGTTGACTACCTGGTCTTGGAAGGCCAGCATGAATCCTTCAGTCTCAGGGAAGAGCGTCCCGTTTGTGAGCTATGCATTTGAAGCAGTGTTATCGATGTGATCTTGATAGAGGTCATTGTAGTGTCTGCCGTGGAGTGTCTTTTTTTGCCCATCTTTCTAGCTTCATTTCTTGTGCCGTCTGGGCAGGAGGGGACTTTTCGCCTAGGTTGAGTGGGGTATACCACTTATCTATCTCCCTTATGGCCTGGTGGAGTGGTGCTGGTTTGTACTCAAAGTAATCCTTCAGGTTAACTATTGCTGTTTTCTGTTGCTCTATCAGGCCCCTTCCTCCCTCTTTCCAAGCTATTGTTAGTCTCTCCACTCCTGACTTTGGGTGGTGTTGGCAGCTCTTGGTCCTCATTGTCCTTGTCGTCTTTTGTATGATATCCTCTAGCTGGGTGTTAATTCAATTTATGACCCCAAAGGAGTATGTTGGTACTGGAGCTGCATAGGTGTCTTTAACTGTGTTCCCTCCATTCAATTTTTCTTTCAGCAGGCTTCTGAGTCTCTGATGATAATTTTCGGTGAGGCACATCTCGATTTTCTTTTGCTCTAACTGCTGAACGTGCATCATCCCTAGGTATTTGTAGGTCTCTCCTTTTGTCATAGCTTCGATCCCTTTACCAGTCAGCAGCTGGTAGTTTTGGCCGACAAATTTTCCCTAGTGCAGTGTGTGGATCCTCTTATTATTATTATTATTATTAACTATATTGTGCAAGGAAGCCTGAGGCTTATGCTGCACCAGCCAAAAAAAAATTCCCAAGTTAACCTGAGAGAGAGAGCCAAATTAGAAGGAAATCACCAAGAAAGAGAAGAATGATATTATCCAGCTCAGGACCCTGGGTGTGCCAAGCCCATACTCACCAGATTTCAGCCCCTGGATCTGCCTCGAATTTATTTAGGCTTCAACTTCCACATTGACAGATGGAAGCTTGTTCCATCTGTCATTGTGGAAGTTTACAGCCTTAAATAAAATGGATTAGCAATCAACCACCCATTAAGTAAAGGCAAATTTCTGCAACTGTCTTTCCTCAATTTGAATTTATGTCACCTCAGGTGTTTAATCTGAGCAAAAGGAAGAACCCCATGAGCATTGAGCTTGCTCAAACCATTCAAGGCCTTATACATCCCAATCAGATCACCTCGCAGGTGCCTAGCCTCCAGACACTGCAATTTGCAGAACTTGAACCTTTCTTGGTAAGAGAAACCATTTGTTCCTCTCACCAACCTCATTGCCCTACTTTGTACTAGTTCCAGCAGCTCTACATCCTTCCTACAATGAGGCCTCCAGACCTCTTGAGTACCGCATAGAGGTCTGGGGCCTCCAGACCTCTATGCGGTAATCAAGGTATACCCTGACCATTGCCTTATATAATGGGATAATCACCTCCTTATCCCTGCTAGCAAAATTCCTCTGTATCATTGACAAGATCTGGTGAGCTATTCTTGCAGCCTGTCTGCACTGCTCAGAAAACTTTATATTTGACTGCACAATTACCCCCAGGTCTTTTTCCTTTCCAACTTCCCTGAGTGTAGTACCACGAAATTGGTACGTTACTCTGGGATTATTGCTATCCATATACAGTATTTTGCATTTGTCAATGTTAAACTTCGGTTGCCACCTGTCAGCCCAATTACTCAACTTTTCTAGATCCTGTTGCAGAAGCATATTGTCATTAACAACACTGCCAACATTTGTATCAACTGCAAACTTGGACATTTAGCCTGATATTCCTTCATCAATATGTATTCCCAACACCAAACACTCAGAAACTCCACTAATATAATTAGTCCACAAAGAGCAGTGTCTATTGATTACCACTCTCTGTCTTCTTCCACCCAACCCTCACTTTATCCATAGCAGCAACTTGCCCTTAATGCCATATTGCTCCAATTTGTGCAGCAGTCTTCCATGTGTAACAGTATCAAAAGCTTTCCTAAAATCCAACTATATGATATCAAACTTATTTTGTGCATCCAGTTCCATTAGCATTAGCAGAGGTATTTGATGCAAGAAAGCAAGCTTATGCAGCATCAGCCAAAAAAAAAAAAAAAACCACTTCCACTTCACCCCTCTGTTCATTCAAGATACCTGTCCAGCTGAGCCTTAAACTTATTTAGGCTATCAACTTCCACAACAAGGGATGGAAGTCTGTTCCACCGACCAACCACCCACTGGCTAAAGGCAAATTTCCGCACGTCTATCCTACATCTGTCTTTCCTCAATTTGAATTTATGCCCTCTCAGGTGATTATTCTGAGTGAGAGGAAGAATCCCATCAGCATTGAGCATGCTCAAACCATTCAATGCTTTATACACCTCTATCAGATCACCTCGCTGGTGCCTAGTCTCCAGACACTGTAATTTGCAAAACTTAAGCCTTTCTTCGTAAGAGCACCCCTTTGTTCCATTCACTAATCTTGTTGCCCTTCTCTGTACTTGTTCCAGCAGCTCTACATCCTTCTTGAAATGAGGCCTCCAGACCTGTATACAGTAGTCTAGGTGTGTCCTGACCATTGCCTTATACAAGGGGATAATCACCTCCTTATTCCTGCTAGAAAAATTCCTATATATCATTAACAATACACCATGAGCTACTCTTGCAGCCCGTCTGCACTGCTCAGAGAACTTCATATCTGCCTGCACAACCACCCCCAGGTCCCTTTCATTCTCTACCACTGTCAGTGTAGTACTACAGAGTTGATACGTTGCTCTGGGGTTGCTGTTTCCCATGTGTAGTACTTTATATTTGTCAATGTTAAACTTCGTTTGCCACCTCTCAGCCCATCTGCTCAACCTTTCCAGATCCTGTTGCAGCAGCATAGTGTCAGCAGTGTCCTTGACAAAACTGCCTACCTTTGTATCGTCTGCAAACTTTGACATTAAGCTTGATATACCATCATCAACATCATTTATGAATACAGAAAACAATAATGGACCCAACACTGAGCCCTGAGGGACTCCACTAATAACATTAGTCCACGACGAGCAGTGTCTATTGATTACCACTCTCTGTCTTCTCCCCCTCAGCCACCCCTTTATCCACAGCAGCAATTTGCCTCCAATGTCACACTGCTCCAATTTGTGCAGCAGTCTTCCATGTGCAACAGTATCAAAAGCCTTTCTAAGATCCAAGTATATAATATCAAAGTTATTCCCTGCATCCAGTTCCTTTGTGACTGCATCATAGTATCCAATCAAATTGGTCAGGCAAGACTTCCCCTTAACAAAACCATGCTGTGTCCGAGCTATAACTGAAGTCTTGTCTAAATGATCCTGCAGTGCTTCTTTAACTAGTGCCTCCATTAATTTTCCTGGAACAGAAGTTAAACTCACAGGTCTATAATTACTTGTGTCAGCCTTTGATCCTCCTTTGTGAATTGGGGTCACATTTGCACATCTCCAGTTTGTGGGAACCTCCCCTGAGTCCAAGGAAGCTCTCATAATTATGGCTAAGGGTTTGCTTACTTCCTTTGCTGCCTCCTTTAATATAACTGGATAGATCCCATCCACCCCAGGTGCTTTTCTTGTGTTTATCTTCAACAATTTCTGCTCCACTTTACTCTCAGTTATTACAAGATTCTCTAGCTTACTGCTAGAATTGAATACACCTCTGGCTTTCCCCTCTCTAAATAACTCCTCATGTGTGAATGTCGATGCAAAATATTCATTTAGTTTGTTAGCTACCTGAGCAGGATCATCAACAGTTGACCCATCGATATCAGGTGGACCAATCTGATTCATCCCCTTCCTTCTAGAGTTTACATAAGATATGAACAGTATAATAGAGATCTCTACCGAATAATATCAATAAAGCATTGCTGTCAAGGTCTTGTTAGGTTGTGTTAGCCTACTGTTTTTTTTTTTACCTCATACATCCTTGTTACCATGTTGACCAAGTTTTTTCAGATCTGGCGAATGCTAAGTTTTCATTTATATTTAGTCATTTGATTGACTTAATTGTTATACTAAATTATTTTTTGTAAGTAACTTTATAGTTCTACCCAAGCTCCATAGTTTATTTTTGAAATTAGATAGCGATTTTGAAAGTTAATACTTAGTGTCCATAGATTTTATGTTCATAACTTGCCACCATTGTTACGGCAGCTCGATAGCCAGGTGGGCAGGAGCGGCAGTGCATAGCACACGTTTCTTGATTAGACCATGGTTCGAGCCCGTGACCACCAAATACGGAGGATGCAGACAGTCAGGAAATGACCACCGCATATCCCCGGAGCAATATGGCCTTAGTTGCTAATGCTCCTAAAAACCAAATAACAACAACAACTGCCATTATATGATACAGAATAGCATAAGGTTTAATGTAAAACTAGATAGCGAAAAACGTAGCACTGTATTAAAAATCTGTTAGATTAATATAGTATAGTATTATCAATTAATCAGTAAAATTTATTAATCTTATTAAAGTTCATTGTTAACTAAATTATACTTAACAGAATCATGACCCTTGCTAGAGCATCAAAGCAGCGTTCATATAATAGCCAGAGTGCTGTGGCTTGCTGGAGAACCAAAGGGGGGCCCTTCTCCAATGCATCACAGTCTACAACAGTGCGCAAAATGCAAAATGTTTACAGACCTGTGTAGAACAGGACATGATCTAACCAAGGAGGATGCCTTTGTGTGTGCTAGATGCAGAGACTGTGAAGAAATTAGGCATACATCCTTGTCACAATTCAGCATTGTGATGGGCATGTTTCAGGTGTGAGGTAAATGCCCTTGAAGAAATTAATATGAGGGGGCCCATCAAGCTCTCAGCTGCTCAACTCAACACCAGAGCTCACTCCTGTGCATCAGACAACACAGACAATCTCCAAGACAGAATGCGCTGGTCTCACAGGAACTAGTTATTGTTGGTGACTCTATTGTCAGGGAGATAGGGAATGTATTATGCAGAAAGGATAGGTGGAACAGGACCAGGGTACATCTTCCAGGGGGCAAAAGTTGATGACATTGTAGGGCAGATATCATCTTTTAAGGGCACAAAAGGTGATATTGTTCTACACGTTGGCACTAATGACCTTAAGAGTAAGAGATCTGCAGATTTACTTAAAAAGTACAGTTCAGTGCTTGAAAAAAAAAAGTCGCGAGTTAAGGTTAAATTTGAGTGTCTCCAGTTCTACCCAGACACGATAGCAGGGAGTATATGATGAGAGCCCTGTCAACCAATTCAGCCCTGGAGAGATTGTGCAAGGCTCACCGGCTAGAAATTTTTCAGCGTGGTCTGTGCTTGCTAACAGGGATGGGATACAATTAAATAGAAGGCCTAATGTTTGCTGATACCATCAAGGCAGCATTAGGTCAGAAAATTGCTAGATTGGGGGGATTCACAGACTAAAAGATTAATGGTAGTCACAGGCAGAGGCAGAGGCAAAAGTGATTCTTGCACTGCTTCTATTCATTGAAGTCATCATGGAACAAGTAAATACATATGGGCTGTATTAGGGTATTTAAGAGTGAGAACAAGTGCATATATATTTGCATGTACACTAATGCTAGAAGTATTGTAAATAAAATTAATAAATTTGAAGTCCTGATCAAGACATCAAAGGCAGATACTGTTGGAATATAAGAGACATGGTGTCACACAGATATAAGCAGTGCATAATTGGAATTTAGGGAGTACAATGTGTACAGAAAGGATAGTCAGGGTAGGAAAGGAAGAAGGGATTATGCTGTTTAGTTAAAAAACACAAAATAAAGGACATCCAGTTAACATGGGTGGACAATGCAATGTTGAGTCTGTTTGGTGTGACATAAACACTGGGAAAGGGAAAATCAGAGTAGGAGTATGTTATAGGCCTAATGACTCTGATGAGTACAATGAACAGTTGTGCAGAGAAATAGAATAGGCCAGTAAATCAGAATGTCTTTTAATGGGGGATTTTAACTTTCCAGATATTGATTGGAACTTGTGGGTTGGTCACTCGCATTCTAGCAAGAGTTTTGTGGATTTATTGGAGAATGGTTTTCTACAGCAACATGTTCCAGGGGCAACCAGAGGGAGTAATACCCTTGATCCGATTATCAGCAGTGATTATTCATGCATTAAGAATTTGCAGATAAAGGAACCACTAGGTGACAGTGATCACAGTGTACTGATGTTGGATTTACTTAAAGATGTATCTACCATCAAGGGTAAAGGGAAGGTTTTTGTTTTCGTAAAGGTGACTACACTGGTCTCAGTTTTTAAATTCTATACAGTGGGATTAACAGATGATGTTACCAACGGTGAATTCTAAATGGATGGTCTTCAGGGACTTAATCTTGGAGGCTACTAGGCTTTTCATACCAACTAAGAAATACTGTTTAAGGTTCAGGCCTAAATGGATGTTGGATGAATTAAGGAGGCCTATGGCAGATATCAGCTAGTCTGTAAGGCTGTCTGGTCACGGAAGAGAACAGTCTGTGGATTTTTGGCTGCTGTAAAGGGATAGGTATTTTGATAGTTTTACCGTATTCTTCATTAATTAACATACTACATTGTGTTTTACAAAGATGTTAAATAGGTTTAGTAGCATTCATTAGCTTCTTATTTTGAATTTAACTAGGGATTTTTGAAAGTTATGACTCCCGGCATTGGTGCCAGTATTGTTGAACTAGCTGTCATATTGTAATTGATAAGAAAAAGAGTGTTATTTGGTGGGTTTTTTTAGGAGCATTAGCAACTAAGGCCATATTGCTCTGGGATATGCGGTGGTCATTCCCTGACCTTTCCGCATCCTTCGTATTTGGTGGTCACGGGCTCGAACCCCAGTTTAATCAAGAAGCATGTGCCACGCACTGCTGCTCCTGCCCACCTGGCTAGGGAGGCACCAAGAAATAGAGCAGCGTATATATCTCGAACTGATAGTGTAAAGTATAATGTAAAACTAGATAACATAATACGAAGCACTGTTTTAGGAATCTGTTAGATTAGTATAGTATTATCAATTAATCAAAAATATTTATTAATCTTATTAAATTCCATTGTTAATTAAACTGTAAATAAATAGCAATCATGACCCAGACTAGATCTGCGAAGCGAAGATCACAGACTATCAGGAATGCTGTGACTCAGGGGAGAAATGAAGGGGGCAATTCTTCAACACGTCACAGTCTCCAAAAAATGTGCAAAATGTGAAATGTTTGCTGAACTTTCTAAAATGGGACATGATCTAGCCAAGGAGGATGTCTTTGTGTGTGTGTGTGTGTGTGTGTGTGTGTGTGTGTGTGTGTGTGTGTGTGTGTGTGTGTGTGTGTGTGTGCGTGCGTGCGTGCTAGATGGCTAGAGTTTCAAGAAAGTAGGTGCCAACTCAGCATTGTTATGGGGGGTCTCTGAGAGCTTGAGGTGTAGGGTAAATGCCCTCGAAGAAATTAATATGAAGAGTCCATCAAGCTCCCAGCTTCCCAGCTGAACGGCAGAGCTGACTCCTTTGCATCAGGCAACACAGAGGCAATTTCCAAGGCAGAATGTGCTGGTCCCAAAGGAACTAGTTATTGTTGGTGACTCTATTGTCAGGGAGACAGGATAAATACTATGCAAGAAGGATAGCCTGAACAGAACCAGGGTATGTCTTCCAGGGGCAAAAGTTGATGACGTTGTAAAGTAGATATCATCTTTTAAGGGCACAAAAGGTGATATTGTTGCAAGTTGGAAATAATGACATGAGTAAGAGATCTGCAGATTTACTCAACAAGTACAGGTCAATGTTGAAAAAAAGTCACGAGTTAGGGTTGAATGTGAAAGTGTCTGCAATTCTGCCAAGACCTGATAGGAGAGAGTATATGGCAACAGCCTTGTCGATCAATTCGGCCCTGGAGAGATTGTGCAAGGCTCAAGGGGTAGAATTTTTTTCAGCCTGGTCTGTGCTTGTTCACAGGAGAGACTGCATCTACAGGGATATGGTCCACTTAAATAGAAAGGGAGCAAGAATATTTGCTGATACTATCGCGGCAGTGTTAGGTGGGTTGGAAAACTGCTAGCTTGGGGGGAGATACACAGACAAAGAGGTTAAAGTCTGTGTAAAAGTGTATGGTTCTTGCACTGCTTCTATTGGAATGAGCAGCAGCAGCATGGAAAGCAAGGCAATGGAGATTTCCAGGACTGTTGGGAGTTATAGTGGAATAAATTAATACATGGGCTGTGTTAAGGTAACTAAGAGTAGAAACAGGTGCATGTATACTTGCATGTACACCAATGCTAGGAGTATAGTTAATAAATTTGATGATAGTGAAGTGCTAGTTAAGACATCAAAGGCAGATACTGTTGGGATATTCAGAGACATGGTGTCACACAGATATAAGCAGAGCAGAATTGGAATTTGGGGAATACAATGTGTACAGAAAGGATATGCAGGCCAGGAAGTGAGGAGGGGGTTATGCTGTTAGTTAAGAAACATATAAAATCTAAGGAAATGCATCCGATTGATATAGGTGGAGAATGCAATGTTGAGTCTGTTTAGTGTGACATAAGCACTGGGAAAGGAAAATTGAGAGTAGGTGTGTGTTATAGACCTTATAAATCTGATGAGTGTAATGATCTATTGTGCAGAGAAACAGAGTGGGCCAGTAAATCAGAATATCTTATAATGGGGGATTTTAACTTTCCAAATATTGACTGGAACTTGTGGGTTCCAGTCAAAGACTTTTTTGGATTTATTGGATGACTGTTTTCTACAGCAGCATATTTGAGAGGCAACCAGAGGGAGTAATACTCTTGATCTGATTATCAGCAGTGATTGGACAGATAATTCATGCATTAAGAATTTTCAGATAAAGGAACCACTAAGTGACAGTGATCACAATGTACTGATATGGGAATTACTTAAAGATGTAACTACCATCAAGGCTAAAAGGAAGGGCCTTTGTTTTCATAAAGGTAACTACAGGGGACTCAGACAGTTTTCCACTTCTGTACAGTGGGATCAACTGGTAATATTACCAACGTTGAATTCTAAATAGGAAGCCTTCAAGGACTAAATCATAGAGGCTACTAGGCTTTTCATTCCAACTAAGAAATACTGTTCAAGGTTCAGGCCTAAATGGATGTCAGATGAATTAATGAGGCTCGTGGCAGAGATGAATGTATGGGATGCATATAAATATAAGGTGACACAAAAGCCTATGCCATATATAAGTTTATCTGTAATCACGTCACAAATGAGGTTAAGCAGGCAAAGGCAGATTGCGAGAAATCTTGGGCAAAGGATGCAAAGAAAAACAGCAAAGAGTTCTTTACTTTTGTAAACATTAGAAGGAAAGGGATATATCAGATTGGACCAATTAACTTAGAAGGGTTGACTATTATTGATAGGTAGCTGATAAACTGAATGAGTATTTTGCATCTACATTCACACATGAGGAGTTATTCAAGGAGAGGAATGCCAGAAGTTTCTCACACTCTAACAGGGAGATAAGTGATTTTGTAATAACCGCGAGCAAAGTGGAGGAGAAATTGTTGAAGTTAAACATAAAAAAGGCACCTGTGCCAGATGGAATCTATCCAGTAATCTGTAATGAAGGAGGCAGCAAGAGAAGTAAGCGAACCCTTAGCCATAATTATGAGAGCATCCTTAGAGTCAGGGAAGGTCCCCATGGACTCGAGATGTGCAAATCCCCAATTCACAAAGGGGTTCAAAGGGTGACACAAATAATTATAGACCTGTTGGTTTAACTTCTGTTCGGGGGAAAATAATGGAGTCACTGGTTAAAGAGGTGATACAGAATCACCTAGACAAGACAGCACTAATAGTTAAGACACAAAATGGGTTTGTTTAGGGTAAGTCTTGTCTGACCAATTTGATTGGATACTACGATGTGGTCACAAAGGAACTTGATGCAAAAAATAATTTTGATATCGTATACTTGAATTTCAGGAAAGCTTTTGATACTGTTGCACATGGAAGACTGCTGTACAAATTGGAGAGGTATGGCATTAAGGGTAAGTTGCTACAATGGATAAAGGGATAGTTGAGTGGGAGACGACAGAGAGTGGTAATCAATGGACACTGCTCTTCGTGGACAAATGTTAATATTAGAGTTCCCCAAGGTTCGGTGCTGGGCCCATTATTGTTTTGTCTATTCATCAACAATATTGATGAAGGTATATCAGGATTAATATCCAAGTTTGCAGATTATACAAAGGTTGGCAGGGTTGTTAATGACAGTAAAGACAGTATGCTACTCCAACTGGATATAGACAAGTTGGGCAAATGGGCTGAGAAGTGGCAACTGAAGTTTAACGTTGACAAATGCAAAGTACTGCATATAGGTAGCAATAACCCAAGAGAAACATACCAATGTGTGCTACTACACTCAGTGAAGTGGAAATTGAATCCTGGTATTAATTGTGCAGTCAAATATGAAGTTTGCTGAGCAGTGCAGATGGACTGCGAGGGCAGGTCATCGAGTCTTGTCAACAATATATAGGAATTTTGCTAGCAGGGAAAGCAAGGTGATTATCCCGTTGTAGAAGGCAGTGGTCAGGTCACACCTAGAGTACTGTGTATAGGTCTGGAGGACTCGTTTTAGGAAGGATGTAGAGTTGCTAGAACGAGTAAAAAGAAGGGCAACAAGATTGGTGAAGGGAAGAAAGGGTTTCTCTTACCAACAAAATGGCTTAAATTCTGCAAATTGTAGCGCCTGGAAAGTAGGAACCTGCGAGGTTATCTGATTGAGGTGTATAAGGCCTTGAATGGGTTGAACAAGCTGAATGAGTATTTTGCATCTACATTCACACATGAGGAGTTATTCAAGGAGGAGAATTCCAGAAATTAATCAAACTGTAACAGGGAGATAAGTGATTTTGAAATAACTGAGAGCAAAGTGGAGAAGAAATTTTTGAAGTTAAACATAAAAAAAGTACCTGGGGCAGATGGAATCTATCCAGTAATCTGTAATGAAGGAGGCAACAAGAGAAGTAAGTAAACCCATAGCCATAATTATAAATAATAATAAATTTTCTGTTTGTACTCTGGGACGACCAAATGGTAAGAGGAGTTCGCATGATAGATTGAATACAAGAAACAGCACCATATTCAGTAGTCACGGGTTTGAACCCCGGTCACTCAAGGCACGTGTACTTAGGCAATCACGGGCCTTACCACTAGGCTACAGCAGCCTCTTTATGAGAGCATCCTTAGAGTGAGGGAAGATCCCTATGGACTGGAGATGTGCAAATCCTCAATTCACAAAGGGGGTTCAAAGGATGACACAAATAATTATAAACTTGTTAGTTTAACTTTTAACTTCTGTTCCAGGGAAAATAACGGAGTCACTGGTTAAAGAGGTGATAGAGAATCACCTAGACAAGACAGCAGTAATAGTTAAGACACAGCATGGGTTTGTTAAGGAGAAGCCTTGTCTGACCAATGTGATTGGATCATATGATGTGGTCACAAAGGAACTTGATGCAAAAAATAATTTTGATATCATATTCTTGGATTTCAGGAAAGCTTTTAATACCTTTGCACATGAAAGACTGCTGTACAAATTGGAGCAGTATGGCATTAAGGCAAGTTACTGCAATGCATAAAGGGATGGTTGAGTAGGAGACAGCAGAGAGTGGTAATAAATGGACACTGCTCTATATGGTCTAATTTTAATTAGTGAAGTCCCCCAGGGTTCAGTGCTGGGCCCATTGTTGTTTTTTGTATTTATCAATGATATCGATGAAGGTATATGAGGCTTAATTTCCAAGTTTCCAGGTGATACAAAGGTTGGCAGGGTGTTAATGACAGTAAAGACAGTATGCTACTGCGACAGGATCTAGAAAAGTTAGGCAGATGGGCTGAGAAGTGGAAACTGAAGTTTAATATTGACAAATGAAAAGTACTCCATATGGGTAGCAGTAACCCAAGAAAAACTTACCAACTGTGTGATACTACACTCAAGGAGGTGAAGAAGGAAAAAGACCTTGGGGGTAATTGTGCAGTCAGATATGAAGTTCTCTGAGCAGTGCAGCCAGAGCAGAGCAGATCATGGAGTTTTGTCGATGATATATAGGAATTTTCCTGGCAGAGACAAGGAAGTGATTATCCCTTTGTATAAGGCAATGGTCAGACCACACCTTGAGTACCGTATACAGATTGGAAGGATGTAGAGTTGCTAGAATGAGTACAGAGAAGGGCAACAAGATTGGTGAGAGGAACTAAAGGATGCAATTATGAAGAAAGGCTTAAGTTCTGCAAGTTGCAGCATCTGGACACTAGGTACCTGCAAGGTAATCTGATCAAGGTGTATAAGGCCTTGAATGGTTGAGCAGGCTCAATGCTGACAGGGTACTTCCGCTGCTCAGATTAAGAACCCGAGAGGGCATAGATTCAAATTGAAGAAAGACAGATGTAGAATAGATGTGTGGAAGTTTGCCTTTAGCCAGCAGGTAGTTGATTGCTGGAACAGACTTCCATCTGTTTTTGTGGAAGTTGATAGGTTAAATAAATTTAAGGCTGAGCTAGACAAACATTTGGAGTGACTGGATGGGTGAAATGGGAAGGGGTTTTTTTTTTTGTTTTTTTTATTTGGCTGATGCTGTGTAAGCTTACTTTCTTGCATCATATGCCTCAACTAATGCTAATCCTATTAATAGAACTGAATCTTTGGGATTCATGTAGTATGTCTGAAATAGTTATTAATTAAATCAACTAAAAGAAAATTCTTAACTAAATTTCACTCTCCATTTATTAATGTTCCTTCCCTCCAATTTAGCATATGAATATGTTTGCATTATATCAAAATGAAATAATATGATAAGCTCAGTTTTTCCTTTTAAATATTGTTTATAGTTAAACTATAAACTATTTAAAATTGAGCTGTTTACAGTAAAGCAAATGAAATTCATCTATTGCGTTGCTGATATATATTTTTTATCTTTAAATATAATTTGAGCATCTCTACACAGTTCCTAACAATATGAATAATTCAATATGTATAAAAATGTTTTGCAGGTTATGGGGCCACCAGGAATTCCTGGACCACCAGTAAGTTTAAAATACTACTTCCCATAAAGTGATAAAATTCTCTTCACTAAAATTATATGTAATGTAATTATATGTAAAATTATATACAGGGTGTCTCAAAAATATTGGTACAAACGTTTAGGGGAGGTAGGTAACATGTAAAGGAATGTGAATCGCATAGGAACCCATAACCAGAAACGTTACGGGAAAGTGGTAGTAGAGGCACAAGACAGTAATTAGTGGCAAAATTTATTTGACATAATATTAACAATGGAGTACGAGATGGATGAATTTCATGATGTTACAACAGATGCTCGAAGGTTCCACCATAAGACGCGATGCATGCGTTACAACGATGCAGTATGGATTGGCACACATGGTTGAACACACCTGGAGTTTCTTTGACAGTAGCAGCAGCAGCGCAGACGAGTCTCACCACGAGATCCATTTTTGTCTCCACAGGTGATTCATAAACGATAGATTTGAGGGCCCCCCACAGAAATAAATCAAGGCTCAAAAAATCAGGTGAGCTTGGGGGCCAGGCAAAGGGTCCACCATGGCACCCAAAACGCCTGTTAAAATGGTCACGAACACACCTTCCATAATGGGCAGGCGCCCCATCATGTTGAAACCAAATGTTGCGTCTCACATTTGCTGGAACATCATCAAGTAACCCTGGTAGAACTTGTTCAAGAAAGATCCGATATTTAGCGGAGTTCATGCGGAATGGTAACAGGTATGGGCTGACTAAGCAGTCACCGACCATACCTGCCCACACATTTATTGTGAAGCGATGTTGTGCCGCATGGGGGCACACACCGTGGGTTGTCGTGAGCCCACACATGAGCATTGTGCTAATTGAATAAGCCTTCCCGGGTGAAATAAGCCTCATCCATGAACAAAACATAGGCTGGAAAATTCAAGCCTTGAACACTTTCTTGGAGAAACCACTGCACAAAAGCCACACATGCAGGATGATCTTGTGGGAGCAGTAACTGAACCCTTTGGAGATGAAAGGGGTGTAAGGAATCGTCGTGCCAGACACGCTGTACACTGCAATGAGACACTCCTAAGGCAGAGGCAACGGCACGTGTGCTGGTAGTAGGATTATTCTGGACAGCATTCAACACACTTTCTTCCATGGCGGGAGTTTGCGTCGAACGTGATCTGCCCACACTACTCCTGTTACCTCTAAATGACCCATAATCACACAAATTTTGATGTACACACGCAAAAAAATGGTTGGCCGGTATATGTCTGTCTGTCTGGGAAGCGTTCTCCATAAACATGGGTTCCTATGCAATTCACATTCCTTTAGATGTTACCTACCCCCCCCTAAACGTTTGTACCAATATTTTTGAGACACCCTGTATAATGCATGTGAACATTTGCATACAGATGCCGATTAACATTCAGAAATAATGTTTTATGAATTTCTCCAAAGGTATTTTATAAAAGTTTGAAATTTATAAATGTGCATAACAGTAAATGTTTTATTGCTTAACAGAATGTACTGTTTTGTATTTGTACTAATATAATCTTGATCTTCTGTAGAGTAGTGTAACACTTTTTTAACCTAGACTTTAGCACCTGAATGCGAATAAGGATACATATGAGTATAAACAACACAAGTACAATAATCAATCTCTCTCTCTCACTCTCATTTCCACATGCTCGACACAAGGATAGCACAAATATTATATGTTTTCCCAACTTTGCTTTTGTATATAACAAAGATTTGTCAGTTAATCATTAAAGATCAGTGCCGTACCTCGACTTCTGTTGACCCCTGGTGAAATATTCATCTTAGGGGTCCCTTGCAAAAATTAAAGGTGGAATTCATAAAATTTAAAAAACAAAAAAAAAAGAAAACACCCATTCAAATCATAATTATTTATTTAAACTTGAACGACTAGTACATTTGCTTGACATGAATTTGTCTATAACATCTGATGTTTTTATATATTTTAGTACATCTTGTTCTATTGACATAATGACTAATCCATTCCATTAATTCTTTCTTGGTCAATTGTTGCTCGTGAATATGTTTTAATCATTTTGGGTCTTGATAAACTGCTCTTTCCAGATGCAACTGTAATTGCCAATGTTAATAATATCTTGAGAGTAATGATAATTTTGGGATATAATTCAACTAAGTTTTTCTTGAATAAATGTCAATAATTATACACAACCAAAAATTTTTTTCTTTTTAAAACATGCTGCAAAGATTGGATTTCTTGACGTAACCCTTCGGCATTGATGTTGCTGCTCCCGTCTTCACCACTGAGAACTCCTTCACGGTGTTGACATTTTGTTTCTATTGCACTTTAAAATAAATTCGTGAAGTTTTCTGATTTTATAATAAGATGAAAAGCCGAGAATATTTCATTCATCTGATTAAAACCTTTCTTGTAAGCTAATGATAGCTACATTGATCATTATATTAAAAAATTCTGTTTCAAACCTTTTGGTTGGATCAACAGAGGGTTCATGCAATGAAGTTTCATAGATAAACTCGTGCTTTTTCTAGAAACTCAAGCTTCTGGTAATACTACAGTATTTCCCACTCATTTGCAATTTCTATAGCTTTATCCACACATAATTTATGTCCTGATGTTCTAAATTTGTTTAGCATTAACATTAGTAGAGGCATATGATGCAAGAAAGCAAGCTTATGCAGCATCAGCCACAAAAAAAAAACAACACTTCCATTTCATCCCTCCGTTCGTTCGAAATACCTGTCCAGCTGAGCCTTCAATTTATTTAGGCTATCAACTTCCACAACAAGGGATGGAAGTCTGTCCCACCAACCAACTACCCACTCGCTAAAGGCAAATTTCCGCACATCTATCCAACATCTGTCTTTCCTCAATCTGCATTTATGCCCTCTCAGGTGATTATTCTGAGCAAGAGGTAGAATCCCATTGGCATTGAGCATGCTTAAACCATTCAAGGCTTTATACATCTATCAGATCACCTCGCCGGTGCCTAGTCTCCAGAAACTGTAATTTGCAAAACTTAAGCCTTTCTTCGTAAGAGCAACCCTTTGTTCCATTCACTAATCTTGTTGCCCTTCTCTGTACTCATTCCAGCAGCTCTACATCCTTCTTGAAATGAGGCCTCCAGACCTCTTTTCAATACTCAAGGTGTGGCCTGACCATTGCCTTTTACGTGGGAATAATCGCCACCTTATCCCTGCTAGAAAAATTCCTGTATATCATTGACAAGACACCATGAGCTACTCTTCCAGCCCATCTGCACTGCTCAGAGAACTTCATATCTACCTCCACAATTACCCAGGTCCTTTTCATTCTCTACAACTGTCAGTGTTGATACGTTGCTCTTGGGTTGCTGTTTCCCATATGTAGTACTTTACATTTGTCAATGTTAAACTTCATTTTCCACCTCTCTGCTCAATCTTTCTGGATCCTGTTGCAGCAGCATAGCGTCAGTAGTGTCCTTAACAACCTTGCCAACCTTTATATCGTCTGCAAACTTGGACATTAAGCTGGATATACAATAATCAATATCTTTTATAAATGCAGAAAACAATAATGGACCCAACACTGAACCCATCATGGACTAATAACATTAGTCCACGATGATCAGTGTCCATTGATTACCACTCTCTGTCTTCTCCCCCTCAACCATCCCTTTATCCATAGCAGCAATTTGCCTCCAATGCCACACTGCTCCAATTTGTGTAGCAGTCTTCCATTTGCAACAGTATCAAAAGCCTTTCTAAGAGCCAAATATATAATATCAAAGTTATTCCCTGCATCCAGTTCTTTTGTGACTGCATCATAGTATCCAATGAAATTGGTCAGGCAAGACTTTGCCTTAACAGAACCATGCTATGGCCGAGCTATAACTGAAGTCTTGTCTAGATGATCCTGCAGTGCTTCTTTAACCAGTGTCTCCACTAATTTTCCTGGAACAGAATTTAAACTCAGAGAACTAGCATTAGCATTAGTCGAGGCATATCATGCAAGAAAGCAAGCTTATGCAGCATCAGCCAAAAAAAAAAGAGAAAAAAAAAAAAAAAAAAACACTTCCACTTCACCCCTCTGTTCGTTTGAAATATCTGTCCAGCTGGGCCTTAAATTTATTTAGGCTATCAACTTCCACAACAAGGGATGGAAGTCTGTTCCACCAACCAATTACCCGCTGGCTAAAGGCAAATTTCCGCACATCTATCCTGCATCTGTCTTTCCTCAATATGAATTTATGCCCTCTCAGGTGATTATTCTGAGCAAGATGGAAGAATCCCATCGGCATTGAGCATGCTCAAACCATTCAAGACTTTATACACCTCTATCAGATCACCTCGCCAGTGTCTAGTCTCCAGACACTGTAATTTGCAGAATTTAAGCCTTTCTTTGTAAGAGCAACACTTTGTTCCATTCACTAATCTTGTTGCCCTTCTCTGTACTCATTATAGCAGCTCTACATCCTTTTGGAAATGAGGCCTCCACACCTCTTTTCAGTACTCAAGGTGTGGCCTGACCATTGCCTTATACAAGGGAATAATCACCTCCTTATCCCTGCTAGAAATATTCCTGTATATCATTAAAAAAACACCATGAGCTATTCTTGCACCTCGTCTGAACTGCTCAGAGAATTTCACATCTGCCTGCACAATTACCCCCAGGTCCATTTCATTCTCTACCACAGTCAGTCTAGTACCACAGAGTTGATACGTTGCTCTGGGGATGCTGTTTCCCATATGCAGTACTTTACATTGTCAATGTTAAACTTCATTTGCCACCTCTCAGCCCATCTGCTCAACCTTTCCAGATCCTGTTGCAGCAGCATGGCATCAGTAGTGTCCTTAACAACCCTGCCAACCTTTCTCTCATCTTTAAACTTGGACATTACGCTTGATATACCATCATCAATATTATTTATAAATACAGAAAGCAATAATAACCCAACACTGAACCCTGAGGGAATCCACTAATAACATTAGTCCACGATGAGCAGTGTCCCTTGATTACCACTCTGTCTTCTCGCCCTCAACCACCCCTTTATCCATAGCAGCAATTTGCCTCCAATGCCAAACTGCTCCAATTTGTGCAGCAGTCTTCCATGTGGAACAGTATCAAAAGCCTTTCTAAGATCCAAGTATATAATATCAAAGTTATTCCCTGTATCCAGTTCTTTTGTGACTGCATCATAGTATCCAATCAAGTTGGTCAGGCAAGACTTCCCCTTAACAAAACCATGCTGTGTCTGAGCTATAACTGAAGTCTTGTCTAAATGATCCTGCAGTGCTTCTTTAACCAGTGCCTCCATTAATTTTCCTGGAGCAGAAGTTAAACTCACAGGTCTATAATTACTTATGTCAGCCTTCGATCCTCCTTTGTGTATTGGGGTCACATTTGCACATCTCCAGTCTATAGGTACCTCCCCTGAGTCCAAGGAAGCTCTCATAATTATTCATAAGGGTTTGCTTATTTCCTCTGCTGCCTCCTTTAATATAACTGGATAGATCCCATCCACCCCAGGTGCCTTTCTTGTGTTTATCTTCAATAATTTCTCCTCCACTTTACTCTCAGTTATTACAAGATTATCTAGCTTACTGCCAGAGTTAAATACACCTCTGGCATTCCCCTCACTGAATACCTCCTCATGTTTGAATGTTGATGCAAAATATTCATTTAGTTCTGATTCATTCGCTTCCTTCTAGGGAATCTGAATTTACATATTTTATCTAAATTTACATAAGTAAAGAACTCTTTGCTGTTTTTCTTTGCATCCTTTGCCAAAGATTTCTCGTAATCTGCCTTCGCCTGCCTAACCTCATTTGTAACTTGGTTACAGATCAACTTATATCTGTCATAGGCTTCTGTGTCACATGTTAATTTATATGTATCCCATGCATTTTTCTTCTCTGCCATATGTCTCATTAGTTCATCTGACATCCATTTAAGCCTAAACCTTCAACAATATTTCTTAGTTGGTATGTAAAGCCTAGTAGCTTTCAAGATAAGTTCTTTGAATGCTTCCCATTTTGAATTTGCTGTTGGTAACATCATCAGTTGGTCCCACTGTATAGAATTTAAATACTGTCTCGGACCATCATAGTCGCCTTTACGAAAGCAATAACCCTTCCCTTTAACCCTGATGGTAGTTGCCTCTCTGAGTAAATCCCACTTCAGCACACTGTGATCACTGCCACTTAGTGATTCCTTTATCTGCAGATTCTTAACGCATGAAGAATCACTACTGATAATCAGATCAAGTGTATTACTCCCTCTAGTTGCCTCCCGAACATGCTGATCCTGAAAACAATCATCCAGTAAATCCACAAAAGCCTTGCTAGTGTGTGAGTGACCAACCCACAAATTGCAGTCAATATCTGGGAAATTAAAAGCCCCCCATTATAAGAGTCTCTGATTTACTGGCCCACTATTTCCCTGTACAGTTTCTTATTATACTCATCAGAGTCATTAGGCCTATAGCACACTCCTACTCTCAATTTTGATCTCCCAATGCTTATGTCACACCAAACTAACTCAACACTGCACTGCCCAGCGATGTCGACTGGCTTCACTTCCTTGGATTTTATGTGTTTCTTAACTAATAGCATAACCCCTCCTTTCTATCCCGTCTATCTTTTCTGTACACATTGTACTCCTCAAATCCCAGTTCTGCATTCCTTATATCTGTGTGACACCACGTCTCTGATCCCAATAATATATGCCTTTGATGTTTTGGGCAATACCTCAAATTCATCAAATTTATATACCAAACTCCTAGCATTGGTGTACACGCAAGTATATATGCACTTGTTCCTATTCTTAGCTACCCTAACATAACCCAGGTGACTCGCAGCCGTCTCTGAAATATCCTGCATCTTGTTTTCCAGGCTTCTGCTCATTCCAATAGAAGCAGTGCAAGAATCACTTTTACCTCTGCCAGTGGCTACTGTTAATCTATTAGTACTTTTATCCCCCCAAGCTAGCAGTTTTCCGACCCACCTAACACTGCCTCAATAGCATCAGCAAATATTCTTGCACCCTTTCTATTTAAGTGTATCCCATCCCTGTAGAAGCAATCTCTCCTGTTAACAAGTACATATCAGGTTGAAAAAAATTCTACCCCTTGAGCCTTGCACAATCTTTCCAGGGCCGAATTGATCGACAAGGCTCTCATCATATACTCTCTCCTATCGTGTCTGGGCAGAATTGGAGACACTTTCAAATTCAACCCTAATTCACTGCTTTTTTTCAACAGTGCCTTGTACTTGTTAAATAATTACTTATTACTTGTGCCACCCTTTGATCCTCCTTTGTGAATTGGGGTCACATTTGCACATCTCCAGTCTATGGATACTTCCCGTGAGTCGAAGGAAGCTCTCATAATTATGGCTAAGGGTTTGCTTACTTCCTTTGCTGCCTCCTTTAATATAACTGGATAGATCCCATCCACCCCTGGTGGATGGGATCTATCCAGTTATTTGGATGGGATCTATCCAGCCATTTCTTGTGTTTGTCTTCAACAATTTCTCCTCCATTTTACTCTAAGTTATTGTTCCCAGGGGCTCACATCTGGTGAGTATGGGCTTGGCAAACCCAGGGTCCTGAGCTGGATATCATCATTCTTCTCTTTCTTGCTTTCTTGGTGATTCCCTTCTACTTCTCTCTCTCTCTCTCTCTCTCTCTCTCTCTCTCTCTCTCTCTCTCTCTCTCTCTCTCAGGTTAACGCTGGAATTTTTTTTTTTTTTTTTGGCTGGTGCAGCATAAGCCTCAGGCTTCCTTGCACCATATGGCTAAAAATAATAATAATAATTACTAGATTATCTAACTTACTGCCAGAGGTGAATACACATCTGGCATTCCCCTCAATGAGTAACTTCTCATGTGTGAATGTTGATGCAAAATATTAATTTAGTTTGTTAGCTACCTGAGCAGGATCATCAACAGTTGAACCATCGATATCAAGTGGACCAATTTGATTCATCCCCTTCCTTCTAGAGTTTACATAAATAAAGAACTCTTTTCTTTGCATCCTCTGCCAAAGATTTCTCCTAAATAATTACTTAATTACCTTATTTATTATTTACTTACTTACTTACTTATTTCGCCTGCTTAACCTCCTTTGTAACTTGGTTACAGATCAGCTTATATCTATCATAGGCTTCTGTGTCACCCATTAATTTGTATGTATCCCATGCATTTTTCTTCTCTGCCACATGTCTCATTAGTTCATCTGACAACCATTTAGGCCTAAACCTTGAACAATATTTCTTAGTTGTTATGTAAAGCCTGGTAGCCTCCAAGATTAGTTCCTTGAATGCTTCCCATTTTGAGTTTCCTGTTGGTAACATCATCAGTTGGTCCCACTGTATAGAATTTAAATACTGTCTCAGACCATCATAGTTGCCTTTACGAAAACAAAAACCCTTCCCTTTACCTCTGATGGTAGTTACCTCCTTGAGTAAATCCCACTTTTATTATTATTATTATTAGCCATATGGTGCAAGGAAGCCTGAGGCTTATGCTGCACTAGCCAAAAAAAAAAAAAAAAAAATTGGATTACCCTGAGAGAGAGAGAGAAGTAGAAGGGAATCACCAAGAAAGAGAAGAATGATGATATCCAGCTCAGGACCCTGGGTGTGCCAAGCCCATACTCACCAGATGTGAGCCCCACACTGTGATCACTGCCACCTAGTGGTTCATTTATCTGCAGATTCTTAATGCATGAAGAATCACTACTGATAATCAGATCAAGAGTATTGCTCCCTCTTGTTGCCTCACGAACATGCTGATATAGAAAACAATCATCCAATAAATCCACAAAAGCCTTGCTAGTGTGTGAGTGACCAATGCACAAATTCCAGTCAATATCTGGGAAATTAAAATCCCCCATTATAAGACTCTCTGATTTACTGGCCCACTCTATTTCCCTGTACAATATCTTATTATACTCATCAGAGTCATTAGGCCTATAGCACACTCCTACTCTCAATTTTGATTTCCCTATGCTTATGTCACACCAAACTGACTCGACACTGCCCTGTCCATCGATGTCGACTGGCTTCACTTCCTTGGACTTTATGTGTTTCTTAACTAATAGCATAACCCCTCCTCCCCTCCTGTCCTGTCTATCCCCTCTATACACATTGTATTCCCCAAATTCCAGTTCCGCATTCCTTATATCTGTGTGACACCACGTCTCTGATATCCCAAAAATATCTGCCTTTGATGTTTTGAGCAATACCTCAAATTCATCAAATTTATTTACCAAACTCCTAGCATTGGTGTACACGCAGGTATACATGCACCTGTTTCTATTCTTGGCTACCCTAACACAACCCATGTGTTTACTTGTACCGCAATGACTCCCAGCAGTCTCTGAAATATCCTGCATCTTGTTTTTCAGGCTTCTGCTCATTTCTATAGAATCACAGAAGCAGTGCAAGAATCACTTCCACCTCTGCCAGTGGCTACTGTTAATCTATTAGTCCTTGTATCCCCCCCCAACTATCAGTTTTCCGACCCACCTAACTCTGCCTCGACAGCATCAGCAAAGATTCTTGCACCCTTTCTATTTAAGTGTATCCCATCCCTGTAGAAGCAATCTCTCCTGTTAACCAGTACAGTCCAGGCTGAAAAAAATTCTACCCCTTGAGCCTTGCACAATCCCTGCAGGGCCGAATTGATCGACAAGGCTCTCATCATATACTCCCTCCTATCGTGTCTGGGCAGAATTGCAGACACTTTCAAATTCAACACTAATTCACGGCTTTTTTTCAACAGTGACCTGTACTTGCTAAGTAATTCTGCCGCATGTAGTTTAGTTTGCTAAGAGTCAACCCGAATAAGGGTTGACCCGAATAAACTGATGTAATTTAGTTGACTAAGAGCACTTTATATCAATATAATTGCAGTGTTCATATCAATTGTACTATTTTGCATGGCTCTACAATATTTCATGCCAAACTACACTTATAATAAATTTGAAAGAAGTACTTTCTGTCAACTAACCTTGTATTTCAGACTTCAATTTTGCATATTTTCCTCCGGCCTGTTCCTTGATTTTATTTAATGCAAATGTTACTGATATTAATATTAGTAATGGCCGCATGGTGCAAGAAAGCCTATGGCTTATGCTGCACCAGCCAAAAAAAAAAAAAAAAATCCGAACAAAACAATGATAAAAACAAAAAAAATAAAAATAAATGAAACATAAAATAAATAAATAAATAAATAATAATAATTAATAAAAAAAAAAGGAATTAAACCTATCATCCTATGCGCTTCCCTTACCCGAAAGTACTATCCAGATGACCTTTGAATTTCCCCAAACTGTCGGCCTCTACCACCCATGAAGGCAACTTATTCCAGTAATTTATAACTCGTTGGCAAAAATAAAATGTCCTGCAGTCCAATCTAAACATTTCCCCCCCCCCCCAACTTGAATTTATGTCCCCTAGTTCTAGCATCATTTATAATCTTGAAAATGTCGTCCTCATTCATTTTACTGATGCCTCTGAGAGCCTTAAACACCTCAATCAAATCTCATCTAAGGTGTCTAGTTTCCAAACTCTGTAACCCACATATTCGAAGTCTTTCTTCATAAGGACGCTCTTTTGCCGATCTCAGCAGGCGAGTTACCTGTCTTTGCACCCTTTCAAGAAGCTCGATGTCTTTCTTTAGGTGTGGTCTCCATACATGAACACAGTATTCCAAGTGTGGTCTAACATAAGCCTTATATAATGGGATTATCATGTCCCTATCTCTACTTGTAAAAGTTCGATAGATCATCGATAGGACACCAGGGGCCTTCCTTGGAACCTGTTTACAATGCTCAGAGAATTTCATGTCTGACCGCATCGTAACACCCAAGTCCCTTTCCTCCAGTACTGGGTTTAGTTGAACTCCACTAAGTGAATAAGTTATTTTGGGATTACTGTTTCCCAGGTGTAATACACTTTGTTGGATTAAAGCATAGCTGCCATTTTTCTGATCATTCCTGAAGTCTATCTAGGTCTCTCCGAAAAAACTCATCTTTACAGTGATCATTAACTACTCTACCAATTTTAACATCATCTGCAAATTTAGACATCACACCCTCTATCCCTTCATCAATGTTGTTTATAAAAATTAAAAACAACAGTGGTCCTAACACTGTTCCTTGGGGAACCCCACTTCTTACATCAACCCAATCTGAGGAATAACCATTTATCACAACCCTCTGTCTCCTACCCTGAAGCCATCCTTCTATCCATCTAAGGATTTTCCCTGTGATTCCAGCCTGTTCCAGCTTATAAAGCAACCGCTCATGTGGGACTGAGTCAAAAGCTTTGCTGAAATCTAAATAAACAATGTCGAAATTATTCCCTAAATCCAGCTCATGAGCGAGCGACCCTTTCAAAATAACGAACCAGATTTGTTAAACATGATTTTCCCTTTACAAAACCATGCTGAGTATCCTGGAGAATTTCAATTCGATCCAATGTTCCTGAATTCCACCCTTGATCATTGCTTCCATGATTTTCCCTACTACTGAAGTCAGACTGACAGGTCGATAATTTCTAACTTCACTTTTAGAGTCACCCTTATGTATGGGAGATACATTGCACTTTTCCAATCCAAGGGAATCTCCCCAGAGTCTAGTTATGCTTGCATAATTAGCCTCAATGGTTCAATGCACTCACTTGCTGTCTCCCTTAAGATTATAGGGTATATTCCATCAACTCCAGGAGCCTTACTGGCCTGTAGGCTCGAAAGATTTTTCATTAAATAATCTTGCGAAATTTCAATATCATTAATTATATATTTTTTAACTTCGCTCCCACAATTTCCCATTGCCACAAAAGGTTTTTCATTTGTAAATATCGATGCAAAATAACTGTTGAGTTCATCTGCAACGGCAGCTGGTGTATTTAATACTATCCCCTTTCCCTTACGTAAAGGTCCGATCTGGTTTGTCCTGCTCTTCTTGGCATTTATATATGTGAAGAATTCTTTATCCCCCCCCCCTTTGCTCTGTTTGCTAGTGATTTCTCATAAACTGCCTTTACCTGTTGAACCTTTTCTGTGGCTCTATTACACATCACCTTATAGCTGTTATAGGCTTCAGTACTTTTTATTGTTCTGTAACCTTTCCATGCCACCTTTTTCTGCTCAAATAATGTGGCTACTTCACTATTCGTCCAACTTGGAACCCTCCTCGTGGAGTATTTTTTTAATGGTATATACGCATTAAAGGCATCTGTGATTAATGTTTTAAAAGCGTACCACAGTTCAAATGTATTCATTTTCTGCACGATATCTACCCAGTTAATAGAGGCCATGTAGTACCTTAAGGCATCGTAATTTCCTTTTCTGAAATTAAAACCCATTCCTTTGCCTTTTACCTCTGCTACCTCTCTCGTCATCATCCACCATAGAACTCTGTGATCACTTCCTGCTACTGGTTCCTCTACTGTCAGCCCTGTTATGTCATCTGATTCATGTGTGATGATGATGAGGTTTAGGTTATTCTTTTCTCTAGTACTTTCCCTGACATGTTGATACAAATAACAGTCATCTAGTTGATTTAAAAATTTTGTTCCCCATGTCGGGTTTCCTTCCCATTTACTCCAATCAATTAGAGGCTAATTGAAATCACCCATAATAAGGCATTGACGCTTACTTGCCCATTCCATTTGCATGTAGAGGCTATTGTCATAATCTTCACAATCACCTGGTCTGTATATTACTCCTACTCGCATTATACCTTTCTTTCCAACTATCTCACACCATACAGACTCTATACTAGCATGTGAAATGTCTGAATCCGGGAAAGCTATCGTCGCACTCAGGCTGCTTCTGATAAGAAGCATTACCCCACCACCCCTTCTATCTACCCTATCCTTCCTAAACACATTATACAAGCCATACTTAAACTCATCATCCCCAATTTCCGGGTGGCACCATGTCTCTGTAAGCCCTATTATGTCCGCGTTACTTGTTTTAACCAGTAGTTCGAATTCACTCATTTTATTGACGACACTTCTAACGTTACTGTATAAACAATTATGATTTACTGTTCTTGTATATTTAACAACCCTTGAAGTTTTTTAGGCTCACTTCCCTGATATTAGCTACCCGCTCACGTGAAATATTTCCGCCCCCAGAACATCTAGATAATACGTCCAGTTGTGGTAACAGATAAGAACTCTTAAGGTATGTGCAAGAGTTAATTTGACCAGTATTATCAGATAAACACGTGTCAGTATTACCCCCTCCTACCTAGCAGTTTCCCTGAACCTTTAAGGTATCCTCAATAATACTGGCAAAAACTTTTGCACCACCTTTGTTTAAGTGTATCCCGTCTCTAAAAAACAAATTTCTTCTACCTACAAGTGTGGGCCATGCTGATAGAAATTCCCCCCCCCCCCTAAAGCCTTGCAGATTCCTTGAAGTCTTGAATTAATCCACAAGACTCTTAACATATAATCCCTCTATCGTGTCTGGGCAGAATTGCAGACACATAGACATTATGGCCTAGCTCGCGACATTTCCTCAGCATGGTCAGCATATCATTACATTCAAAGCAAAGCGAACAGTTTTAAATGTGAACCTTCATTATTGTGGGTTTTTTTGCATTAAAACTAGGTTTAAATAATAAAAATAGGTAAAAATTTATTTCAATTAACATCTGATTATAAATAAGTAAATCTACTGCAATATTGAATTTTTTTTTTTGTATAATTAAAGTATTATATTAAGAAACAACCGTTTTTTTTTTTTTTTTTTAATTTAAAAAAATTAAAATATCATCAGAATCCAGGCCCCTTATATTTCCGGGCCCCAGGCAACCACCTGGTCTGCCTGTACCTACGTATAGCACTGTTAAAGATGGATGATTTCAAAACATATATTGATCTTTCTGAATCAGTATATGTGTTTGAGTGTGTGCATGTGTGTGTGAGAGAGAGAGCTATGAACAAATATTGATACACATTGCTGTACCCTCAAAAGTAGTGGATTCCAGTACTTTTGCAGATAATGATACACAGGCCCAGCCTATTAATTTTCTGTTGCACAGTTGAAGAAAGGTGAATGTTGGTCATGCCCTGATTTAGCATTCAGCTCTTCCCAGAAATTTTCTATAGAGTTTAGCTCAAACAACGGAACAGCCAAACTAAACCTATAATGCTATCTGTTCAAGCCATGTACCAATAATATTGGCATGGTAGCTTAGAACACATATTCTGTATTTCTTATGGAATATAACTTTGTGGCTTTGTTGTGTATTTAAGTTATTTTGATTTGTATCTTTTGGTGAAGGTAGTCAGTCAAAAAATTATTCTGAAATATATGGTTTGTTGATTTATCCCTGATCACATATTTGTGATATCAATGTGGTCCCACAGTACCGAATGAATTCTGAATGAATGCATTTCTGCATCAACCTATAAAATTTTTTTTGCCTCACAACTTAGGCAATTGCTACTATTTCATATGTTTCATTAAAAATAGAGTGTTTTTTCTGAACATAAGAGCTTCTGCATTTAGTATAATTGATGAAAATATAAGTATTATTTTAAAACTAGCATGCATAGTGTCAGAACCTTAATAATTATCACTTCTTGGAAGATAGGTAAATCAAATTATTAATGAATTGAAGCTTTTCATTAAAAACATGGAAAATCCTTGGATATATCTGGGAATATAATTATATTATGAGGAACCAAAAATTACCAAGTCATGACAAGACCATGCACTTAAAAACATATTTGTTTTTATCAAATTATATTTTTTATATAATGTCGAGTTTTTTTGTGAGAGAATGTTTTAATGAAATATATTTTATAAAATTTTATACATTTTATATATTCATTTAATATATAAAATGGCTTGGTTAGTATGAGTTGTGAATAATTAAGATGATATTAATTTATCATTAATGTAGGGACCAGCAGGTGTACAAGGGCCACCTGGCATCAAAGGGGATAAAGGAGTAGATGGCCAGAAAGGAGAACCAGTGAGTTTCAGTGTTATTTTCACTTGTGACATTAATTATACTGATGAAATCTAAAAATTCTTAAGAAATCATTAACCTTCATACTTTCTGCCACAAAATGAGAATAAACTTTTATTTGCAGGAGGGAAGCCTAGAAACTTCATTTCCCTTGAAGTTCCTGGATGGGCTGGAATGGATCATCCAGGCTTCGACAAAATCCCTTTTCCTTCTTGGTAGGGATTTATGCTTGGAAGATCCAATAGCAGTTGGTGTTTTCTCATAATTCTGTGAAAAAAACCAGTACATTCTCCAACTTCAGTGATTTAAAAATTTCCAAGTGGTACAGAACTTTCTAATTTCATTCAGAACTCTTTTAAAAGTCAGGCTTGCTTTACACTGGGCAGTATAGTAATAGTATAGTAGTCTTTGCCATATAGTGCAAGGAAGCGTTAGGCTTTCGTTGCATTGGTATAACCAAGTTTTATCCACGTCTCATGGCAGTTTCTACTTACCAATGGTACAAGAGGGTACCTAGCTTTTAATATTTTCCTTTGTTTAAGAATGCATCCCTGGGCTGTTGAACAAAAATTTCCATATGATAAATGAAACTGTAATTCTAATAGAAGCTGCTTTTTGTCCAAAAGTTTGCAAATGGTTTATATGATGATTGTAGCTCAATAAATTCACCGTTTTAGATGCATTCACATATATGTAAATAAGTGATTATTATCTTCACCATGTCGAACTGACTATCCAGCCATTCACATGTAACAGCTCAACTTCTGGTGGACAGATTAAATTAAATCTGATGTTTAGCCACCCCAAGATTCATTAAAATCAGACAAATATAAATAAGGCAATTATCATTTCTTTTTTTTTTTTTTTTTTTCATATATATCACATAGACTATTTTATATACAGTATATTGTAGCACTGGATATTATGTTTGTTGTCATGCAATAATTGGAGGAATGAATGGGTAATATGACATATGAAAAGAAATGAAATGTTCTTGGTTCATGTATAAAAGTTACTCTTTGAGAAGCTCATTATTTTGTTAACAGTTTACTAAACATGCACACACCATGAATTATTTCTATTTGCGACATCACAACAGAAATGTTAAATACATATTATGCTTCAGTTGTTATTAAAGTCCAGAAAGAAATAAAAAACTTGATGAAATTATACTGCCAGCATACTGTGATCTGAGATAGAGTTGCTATTTGTTTAATTTTTTACATCATAAATTCATATGTGTTATTATTATTATTATTGCTATTGCTGCTCTTATATTATTTCTCCCTGATTGGGGGTTCCACCTCGTGATGGGTATTGCTACCAAGTACACAGGGTGGTTGTTGTTATGTCTGATGTTACTGTTGGTCGAGGAACTCTCTGACTATCCTACAGGTGTTCAGGATTGCAACCTTCACAACGAGATAGTTGGTATTGCACAACTTCGAATATATAACACTTCTCTGGAAAAGAAGACTATTGAGTTCCTTGTAGGTGTTTGCTGGGAGACCTATTGCTGCTAGGCTGTTATGTATGGTCTTTGGCACCATACCTGGTGCCAAAGACCATATGCCACATCTCTTTGTTCTCCATATGCCACATCTCTTTGATCTCCTGTCTTAGGTTCGTGTACTTCCTGATTTTTTCCCCAGAGGGTTTTCTGCAGGTTGCCAGTGTTGGGTACTGCTATGTCAATCAGATAGGTAGCCTTTTCCTTCTTGTCCACAATGGTTACGTCCAGTCTGTTGTGCAGGACTGTCCTATCTGTTATTATGGCGCGGTCCCAGTACAGCTTGTGGGTTGGGGTCTCTAGTATTGCCTCGGGTTCGTACTTGTAGTACGGTACACTTTCTTCGATCAACTGGTATTTCCTTGCTAGCTTCTGATGTATTATCCTGGCTACCTGGTCATGTCTATGAGTGTACTCAGTCTGGGTGACCACCTTGCATCCCGTGGTGATGTGTTGGATCATTTCTGAGGCCAGGTGACATTGTTGACATGTGTCATCTGATATTCCAGGCTCCTTGGCAATGCATTCTCTATAGTTCCTGGTGTTGATTACCTGGTCTTGGATGGCGAGCATGAATCCTTCAGTCTCGGGGAAGAGCGTTCTGCTCGTGAGCCATGCATTGGAAGCAATTTTATCTATGTGACCCTGATGGAGATCATCGTAGAGTCTGCCATGGAGTCTTCTCTGCCCATCTTTCTAGCTTCGTTTGTACCTCCTGGTTGAGGGGATTCCTCACTTAGGCTGAGTGGGGTATACCGCTTGTCTATCTTCCTTATGGCCTAGAGGAGTGCTGCTGTGTGTTTCTGGAAGTAATCCTTCAGGTTAACTATCACTGTTTTCTGTTGCTCTATCAGGTCTATCAGGCCTCTTCCTCCTTCTTCCCAGGCAATTATCAGTCTCTCCACGGCAGATTTCGGGTGGTGTTGGCGGCTCTTGGTCATCATTATCCTTGTCTTTCGCATGATATTCTCCATCTCGGTGTTAGTCCAATCTATGACCCCGAAGGAGTATGTTAGCACTGGGATTGCATAGGTGTTTATGGCTTTAACTGTGTTCCCTCCATTCAGCTTTGCTTTCAGCAGGCTTCTAAGTCTCTGATGGTATTTTTCAGTCAGGCAGGTCTTAATTTCCTTGCGCTGTAACTGCTGGATGGCTGTAACTGCTGATCCTGCATCACCCCCAAGTATTTGTAAGCCTCTCCCTCTGCCATGGCTTTGATCTCTTTACCAGTCTGCAGCTGGTAGTTTCGGTTGACTAATTTTCCCTGGCGCAATCCGTAGGTCTTGCACTTGTCTAGACCAAATTCTATCCTAATATCACTGCTGAATGGTGACTCCGTAGCCAGGTGGGAAGGAGCAGCAGTGCGTAGCATATGCTTCTTGATTAGACCGGTGTTCGAGCCCATCACCACCAAATACGGAGGATGCGGAAAGGTCAGGGAATGACCACCGCATATCCCGGAGCAATATGGCCTTAGTTGCTAATGCTCCTAAAAACCAAATAACAAACAAACACTGCTGAATTCTTCAGTGATCTGGAGTAGTTGCTGAAGGTGCTTCTCGGTTCCCACGTGGAGTTTGATGTCATCCATGTACATCAGGTGCGTGAGGATGTAGTTCTTTCTTCCTTCTTTGAGTCAACAGTACTTGCTACTGTTGTGCATGGTAGATAGCAGGTTAAGTGCTAGACAGAACCACAATGGGCACATCTCCCTGAAAGATTCCTCTCCTGATGGGGATTGGCCTGGTTGTGATGTTCGACCTTGATGGTGGTACTCCTTTTCGCCATTGTTTCTCCTAGGAAGTTTGTCACTATCGGATTTACTTTGCAGATGTTCAGCACCTCTATAAGCCATCTATGAGGCATGGAGGCAAAGGCCTTGTGGTAATCGATGTAGGCTGTATACATGTTGCGGCACTTCTTGTAGGTGTGCTCCATAACCGCGGCATCTATGGTTAATTGCTCCTTGCATCCTTTGCTCAGTCACTTGCATCCTTTCTGCTGTTTGGCCATTATGTTCTGGCTCTCCATGTGGTCTGATATCTTCCTGGTTATGCAGTTGGTCAGGATCTTGTACATTGTTGGGAGGCAGTTGATTGGCCTATATTTTGCAGGGTTTCTTGTACCTTCATCTTTAGGCTTCAGATATATGATTCCTTGAGTGAGAAACTTCGGAACTGTCTCTGGGTGCCTTAACATTCAGGTGAACTGCTCTGCCAGGTGCTTGTGTGTGCAAGTGAGCTTCTTGTACCAATAGTTGTGGACGTTATCTATTCCTGGAGTTCGCCAGTTGTGAGAGTTCTTGATCGTCTGTTTTACTACTTCTTCCCGAATATCCCATCCTCTCATTTCTTGTATGTCCTTGGTTTTCTTGCATGTGTTATTATTATTATTATTATTATTAGCCATATGGTGCAAGGAACATCAGTCAAAAAAATTTCCAGGTTACCTTGAGAGAGAGAGAGAGAGAGAGGAGAAAAGTGGAAAGGAATCACTACGAAAGAGAAGAATGATGATATCCAGCTCAGGACCCTGGATGTACCAAGTCCATACTCACCAGATGTGAGCCCCTAGTGTCATTCCATTACATACATTGTGATTAAAGTATTACTTAACTTTCAATGAACGTTAAGTTACAGGGTGTGTGGTGAAGTGAAAAACCATTACTTTATATAAGTTAACCAATTAGTAATTAATTAGTAACAAGATAATTAATTATTTACTTTTAGCTTCTATTAATAAAAGTAAAAAAAAAAATTCAATTAATTTAAGAAAAGAAATGTAACACTTCATATACAGGGTGTATCGTAAATAGTGGTCCAGAGTAAAGGAGTCGGTACACTGTGTTCTTAGATATCACGTACAGGAATTTCAGTTACTTTTAGTCAAGATTCGCAAAGATTAAATTTTTTGCGAAACGACCTCCCTGAGTTATTGAGAGATGTCGACCAAGAAATACGAGACACAATGTGGCTGCAGAATGATGGCTGTCCCGCTCACTTCGCTGTTATTGTACGAGAACATTTAAATCAAACTTTTCCACAAAGATGGATTGGGCGGTTAGGCCCAATTTTATGGCCACCACGTTCACTGGATCTCAACCCCCTAGATTTTTTCTACTGGGGGTGTCTGAAAGAAAAGGTCTACAAAGAGGAAATCACTTCTGTCGAACAATTGCGTCAAAGGATTCAAACAGCGGCTGAAGAAATTAATGCAAACGGATTTGCTCGCAGACTCAAACGATCTTTTATTCGGCGATGCAGAGCATGCATCACCGCTAATGGTGGCCATTTTGAGCATTTCGTTTAGTTGAAATAAATAGTTAATTTGAAAAGAATGTTTTATTTCAAAAAACCCAATCAAAGAACTTAAAATAAAAAAGCTTTGAATCCAAAATATCTTAGGCAATTAAGCTGCTTTTTGTTTTAAATGCCAATAACTTTTTTTTCTGAACTGTTAGCAATTAATGTTGTACCATTTTAGAATCTTGATTTAATAATGATTTTTTTAAATTAATGGGCACTGACAGTGTAGTACATTTTTTTTAGACAATATTTTGGAGATGAGTATCGAAATAGGAAAAAAATGAATTTCTTTAAAAACCTTTGACTTTAAATTAGTCGAATGTATTTGTTTACGATAGTGCACCTATTCAGGAGTAATAATAAAAAAACAGAATTAAAAAATATTGATATTTGTTGAAATTATAGGCAAATTAGTGATGCAAGACACAGAAATTTAAAAAAAAAATGAAATTTATTTTTTTCCGAGAATCTTGACTAAATGTAACTGAAATTCCTGTACGTGATACCTAAGAACACAGTGTACCGACTCCTTTACTCTGGACCACTATTTACGATACACCCTGTATTGCTTAACTTGTTTTACTCATAACTAGTTTTTTATTCTCACTGAAAATTGTCCAACAGTGACAATTTTTTTTGCTGCTAAAATTTACAAACAGCAAAACAAAAAACTCCAACATAAAAGGCAATGGACAAGTTGGCATAATACATTGAAAGTGTCACTCACCAATGAGCACATAATGGAAAAATAAGTTTACAGCACCATGTATTGGCATCACATTTTCAGATTTTACCAAGAATCGTACAGATTTTTCAGTTCTTCCAAATTTTGGTATTCTGAATATGGAAAACTGTATATGTGTTTTAGGTTCTTTCTGTGTAATATCATAAAATTTCATCTATGTGTAGTGTATGTACAAATTCTCTTGAGTCTCTACAGAGACATGCTTCCATCTTTCAACTCTGCCAAATCTTTACAAGTAATAGTAGCCATTTTAATATTTACCATAGTTTCAAAAATTATGGAGAACATATAGGATGCAAGCTTGCCTGAGCCAAAATTGAAGAAATACTCTGGAATTTGGATCCATAAGTTGATCAAATTGAATCAAATAATACATATATAAATATAGAGGTTACTGCTGCAAAGAATAAAGTAAGTGACTAGTTTTTATTTTTTATGATTTTTTAATACAGTCATTTTAAAGCAATTTCTTTTTTTTTTTTTTTAATGCCCCAATCTACACTATTAAGGACTTCCACTTTTTCACACTACACTCTTAGACACTGTAAGGTCACTTGCACAGGAGCTAAAACAAAACCGATTTTGGGACCACTTGTAGCTACCATGTAAACAGAGACTGGTGAAACTTAGTGACAGCATGGATGACTCATTTCTTCGAAACAGCAGTCTTTAACGAACTTACATATAGCGAATTTTTCTGTGTAGTGAGATGTGCAAATGTGTCCCCAATTCACAAAGGTGGATCGAAGGGTGACACGAGTAATTACAGACCAGTTAGTTTAACTTCTGTTCCGGGTAAAATAATGGAGTCGCTGGTTAAAGATGCATTGCAGGATCATCTAGACAAGACTGCAGCAATAATTCAAACACAGCATGGGTTTGTTAAGGGAAAGTCTTGTCTGACAAATTTGATTGGTTATTATGATGTGGTCACAAAGGAACTGGATGCAAAAAATAATTTTGATATCATATACTTGGATTTCAGGAAAGCTTTTGACACTGTTGCGCATGAAAGACTACTGTACAAATTGGAGCAGAATGGTATTAAGGGTAAGTTGCTACAATGGATAAAAGGATGGTTAAGTGGAAGAAGACAGAGGGTGGTAATCAATGGGTGCTGCTCTTCGTGGACTAATGTTATTAGTGGAGTCCCACAGGGTTCGGTGTTGGGTCCAATGTTGTTTTGTGTATTTATCAATGATATTGATGAAGGTATATCAGGCTTAATGTCGAAGTTTGCAGATGACACAAAGGTTGGCAGGGTTGTTAATGACAGTAATGGCAGTGTGCTACTGCAACAGGATCTAGATAATTTGGGCAGATGGGCTAAGAAGTGGCAACTGAAGTTCAACCTTGACAAATGCAAAGTACTGCATATGGGTAGAAGTAACCCCAGAGAAACGTACCAACTGTGTGGTACTACACTTAAGGTGGTAGAAAATGAAAAAGACCTGGGAGTAATTGTGCAGTCAGATATGAAGTTTTCTGAGCAGTGCAGACAGGCTGCTAGGGTGGGTCATGGGGTTTTGTCAATGATATATAGGAATTTTGCTAGCAGGGAAAAGGAGGTGATTGTCCCTCTGTATAAGGCAATGGTCAGGCCACGCCTTGAGTACTGCGTACAGGTCTGAAGGCCTCATTTTAGGAAGGATGTAGATTTGCTTGAGCGTGTACAGAGAAGAGCAACACGATTGGTGAGGGGAATGAAGGGATTCTCTTACCAAGAGAGGCTTAAGTTCTGCAAATTGCAGTGGCTGGAAACTAGGCACCTGCGCGGTGATCTGATTGAGGTCTATAAGGCCTTGAATGGGTTGAGCACGCTGAATTCTGATGGGATCCTTTCACTTGTTCAGATTACCAACCTACGGGGACATAAGTTCAAATTAAGAAAGGACAGATGTAGAATAGATGTGCGGAAATTTGCCTTTAGCCAGCGGGTGGTTAATTGCTGGAACAAACTTCCATCTGTCGTTGTGGAAGTTGATAGGTTAAATAAATTTAAGGAGGAACTGGACAGGCATTTGGAGGGAATGGTGTGATTTTTTTTTTTTTTTTTTGGCTGATGCTGCATAAGCTCCTACACTTGCTTTCTTGCATCATGTGCCACTACTACTACTACTACTTTTTTTTTTTTCATTTCCCCTTGGTCATTACATTGAAAATAGTTTCCGTATAACAAAGAAAATTTCCATATAACAAACTGATTTCGAGACACCCGGGTATGCATTGTTCACACCTCTGGCCTTCAAGAAATAAAACTGATGCTGCAGAAAGCATGGATTAAGAGCTAAAAGGATTAAGAATTAATCCCTTTAGCTTCCACGAATTAAGAGCTAAAGCATTCTACAATTTAGTCGTGCCAGTAAAATCCTGCAAGAGAAAACTGGCCAACCATGAAAAATGGTCATTTCTATGGCCAACCCTAGAAAAAGATGGAAGGTTTAGGGAGAGTCCTTTACCCAGCACTAGGTCAGCAATGGCTAAAAAGAAGAACTAAAACCTATACACTACTGTACCATGAAGTCTCAACTGCTATCTATGTGTCCACAACCATTGGCAAAGGCATATTAAGGTATATTCCCGACTCGGACATTGGCTCTGGTCAAACTGTTTTTACCATAAGCATCTTATTAGAGAATTAGAAGAGAGTTTCCTTTATCCCACAAATTCATCTGTTGTTTCAAAGAAATGAGTCATCCACACCTTCACCAGTCTCTGTTTACATGGTAGCTACAAGTGGTCCCAAAATCAGTTTTGTTTTAGCTGCTGTGCAAGTGATCTTACAGTGTCTAAGAGTGTAGTGTGAAAAAGTGGAAGTGCTTAATAGTGTACATTGGGGCATTAAAAAAAAAACAGAAATTGCTTTAAAATTTGGTATTCCTGCCAGCAGTGTGTTGATCATTTTGCAAAACTGTGTTTCGATTTTCAAGCTGTTTGAGGAAATGGGACCCAGTCGGAAGCGTGCAAAATTATGCCTTTGTGGAGATGTAGATGAAGCAAAATGTGCCAATATCAGGGCCATTAATAAAAGAAAAGGCTATGGAGTATACATCTTTTCTGGGGCATAAAACATTCCAAGCTTTCAAAAATTAGTCCTCCATAATTTTTTTCAAAATTATGGCCTACAAGCCCAAAAACATATTCAGTGTTCATGAAACATGTCTATTTTTTAAATGTTTGCTGAACAAGACACTGACTTTTAAAGGTTATAAATGTTTATGTGGTAAAAATAGTAAGGAGAGAATTACACTCTAATAGTGAGGAGAGAATTTCAGTGCCAGCCATACTGGTGCAAATATGGCTGGTAATGAAAAACTGAAGCTTTTGGTAATAGGCAAAAGTAAACAACCCCGATGTTTCAAAGGAGTAAAGTTGTTAGAGTCAGACTACAACAAAAAATTTAGGATGACAAGTGAAATTTTTGAGCAGTGAATTTTAAATTTTGATAGAACGATGATGTAAGAAAACAGAAAAACTGAAGGTGAAGGTAAAGAAAGCTTACATGAGAACAACGAGAAGTGTCGGATAACTTACAGTGAAAATTAGTTTCCTGATACGGCACTCTAGCGCTGCTTGCTCGGTAAACAGATGGTAGGTGTTATCAGTCTGGAGCAAAGTCTAGAACAGTATATTGATTGGCAGGTAGACGTGGCAAACAATGTGCTGATTGGTGTGCGAACACAACACACGATAACATCGAGTTAGTATCATTTTAGTAGCATTCAGAAGCATTAATGGTAACTTGCTCTAATGAACACTTTCCATAATGGTGAAAAAAAGGTCAGGTTACCTCGACTTGAATTCCATGGGAGGTTGAACCCCTCCCAAAGTGGAGGGGGTAACCTAACCTTTTTTTCCTTTAGAATCAGTCATATTAAAAAATACATTCATAAAAAATAAATTTTTTTATGACTGTATTTTTATTTTCTTGTTCAATTATATGCCCTAATGGTGAAGAAAGGTCAGGTTACCTCCACTTGAATCCCATGGGAGCTTGAACCCCTCCCGAAATGGAGAGGTAACCTAACCTTTTCTCTTTAGAATCATGAGTGGACTAACACACAAATTGTTTATTAACAAAATATCAATTTTTTATTACTGTACTTTTATTTATAAAGACACTCATGTGGATACACACATATCATAACGTCAATCAGCACCTTAATAGCTATTCAGTATATATATATATAAAGAATCTTTCTTTCTTTTTCATTATTTCCCAACCTAACATTTAAGTTTAGATTGCGAAATACCAGGAAACCTTTTCTTTTATTTTCTAATCTACCATTTAAGCTCAGTTTATGAAATACAACGAAAAACAAAGAAACCTTTTGCTTTTTTCATAGCCAAACCTAAATCAATAATACAGTAAAAACACTCATCAACTCCAAAAATCTGCTTTTAATAATGAGAAAAAAAAAAACACAATGAAGAACATAAAAATGAATGGGCGAAACTTTCTCAGAAAAAAAAATTCATGAGTACAAATCATACAGTTGGACCTGAACAGCTATTCACAGTTTGAGTAACAATATTGTGAAAAGTATCTTTATGATTTTTCCCATATATTCATTGATGTGAAACATCAACATATGTTTACAGCTACCATTTACTCTTTTAGTTACACTTTTTAGTTTCTTCTACTGGGCTTCGATATTATTTGTATGTGCTCCTGTATGTGGATCTACAAAATGTTTCTTGTGTTTCTCCATTAAATGTTTGTAATTCTTTTTTTTTTCTAAGGCCGTAAATTTCATGAAGACGAATTTAGATTCTCTTTCGAGCACACCAAACACCCATTTCTTCTTAGCAGTTAAATTTCGTCCTCTGTGATGTTTTGGTTTTACCAATACAGTTTCATCTGCTTCTACAATTTTCCCTGATCCACCCAACTTAATGGGTTTTTTTATCAACTGCAATTCGCAAATATCTCTTAGTTTCTTATAAAACTTAATTGCTGTCACTTTCAAAATCTCCAGATGGAATGCTGTCATAGTTACTGGCGTGCACTTTGATCAAAAGTATATAATGTACATTATCTTTTTCAATGAAAGTTTTGTATTTTCCATAAAACTATGTTTCAATAAAGAAACTCATGAAGAACATTTTTTACAACACCACAACTTTCCACATGACTATGTTCATGATTTCAGTAAGTTGAAAATAATCATTGCACTTAAAACAGTACAATTTTAGTCTTATCAATTTATTTTTCATCAAAAAATCAAGCAACGTTTTATTTTCCTTACAAATTTCTTCCATCTTTAAAAGATTCATTGCTACTATTACCTGTTCCCCATTCATTACAAAACTATTATGCTCCGTTCTTTACTGGTAAATACACATCATAATGCCAACCAATGACTACACAGTAGCTTGTCGTCTGTCTCACCCACCACCAATCATTTCATCGTTTGCCACGCCTACCTGTCAATCAATATATCCTTCTCGATTTCTGCTCCAAACCGATAACACCTACCATCTGTTTACCGAGCGAGCAGCGCTAGAGTCTGGTGTCGGGAAACTAATTTTCCATGTAAGTTATCCAATGTTTCTCATTGTTTTCATGCAGGCTTTCTTTACCTTAGCCAAATCGAGTTGATTGTCAACAATTGCCCTGCCCACTTTCACTCGGAAATTTTGAAATTTACAAGTATGAAGCTTGTTTTCTTCCCTCCGAATGCCTGGTCTAAGCTAACAATAGAAACCAACCAACCTATAGATTCTGTTATTTTGTTGTTGTTATTTGGTTTTTAGGAGCATTAGCAACTAAGGCCATATTGCTCCGGTGGTCATTCCCTGACCTTTCCGCATCCTCCGTATTTGGTGGCTCACAGGCTTGAACCAGATTCTGTTATAGATTTGCGGATGTACATATTGGAGTTGGCTAAAGTGTGTGGAGTCAAGATGTGATGAAAACAACAATTAAGAATTATTTCACAAAAGGAAGGTTTCTCAAAAACTCTAAGGTTAATTAGAGTTTTGCTAAAACTCTAATTAACAGTGATGAGAGGAATGAACTGCTACAAGACATTGAGCAATGTTGGGAACAGTTCCAAGCGAGGTTTGATCAGTGGAGAAATTGTCCTTGAATTTTTAGGAGTTAATAATGATATTATAGCAGCTGAATATCTGAGTGACTTCAACATATTGGAGCATATTTAAAGAACTAGTGACAATATCGATAATGAGGGCAATATTAAACCTTCCATACAAGTAATGTTGACAGCATTTGAAACTTTGCATCAAGGCCTTCAGTAGGAAGAAAATGTAACAGAAGATATATTTGAGTGTTTAAACAAATGCAAACATTTTTATGAATGTTCGCATTTGTTTAAATTCGTGACTAGAATTCAGTGTATAACAAAAAATAACCAAATATTTTACGACATAATTTTTAAAAATGTACTAATACATTGTGTGCATCATGTAAGTAGTCATTTCTTAATATGCATGTATTAATAAATTAATTGTTTAAAAATATTAGAAAATTTATTCATTCCCAATTATTTCTGATTTATTTTCCATCTTTTACTATATTTTTGAACGTTGAATTACAGTAGTTTTCATAGTTGAAAAGGTCATATTTACAACAAAATTTCTGCTTAACAAATTTTTTCAAGAGACCCATTAATTTCATTATATAGAGGTCTGACTTTATTTTAAATATACAAAAAAAATTATGCATTTTGATTCTTTAGGATTTGTCGGATGTTAAAGATCTCATCTTTTAGCCCTCCACTTGTTAAAAGATGAGATCTTTTAACAAGTGGAGAGCTGAATATTCAGAGTTCACAGAAGACCATCCCTATGACAGATTTTTTGCATTTGGGTGTTTGAGCAGAGACTAATTTATCAATAGGAGCAGAAAGCACTTGTCAAGGGCCCCAGGTTCAGTGGGCCTTAAAATGCACAAAAAATATTGGTTAATCATTAAAAAAAGTTCACTTATACATCTGTCTGTATAAATATACATATCATTTAGAATTAGCAGGTGTAAAGAAACCTTTATCCCTTAATTAATTTTAACCTTCTGTTAGTGTGCTGGAAGGAAAAAAATTCAAAACCTTGACTTCAAACCATTTTTTACAAATAAATATTGATTAAATTGTAGTGTAAGGTCTGCTATATAATGCACAGTAGCACACAATTTCAAAATAGTTTCATAGGGCCAAAAATCAGTTCAAAACATTAGAATAGACAGGCAATTTTCAGGAGATCATTATCATCATCAGCCATTTTCAATCCATTGCAGGATGAAGCAACTTTCCAGTTCCTTCTGTTTTGTGAAATAGCCATCCATTTACTACTCACAACTCATGAATTTCATCTGTCCAATAATTATCAGTTAGTTGTTGAATTTTTAGATCACTTGCCAGCATGCTTAAACTGATTGCCACCAGTGAAGAGAATTTTATGGTACAGACAGTAAAATGGTTCAGTGAAAACATTAGGTTGTATATGTTGGGGCCAACAATTCATGAAAAGCTATACACAATGCAGTTGCATAATGTATGTGTAAGAGTTTTAATAGTGATAATCAGTGGCAAATTACTCATTAAGGCAATGAGGCACATGCCTAGGGGGGCCCCAGGCTTTGGGGGCCCCCAAGCCAAGACATTTTCCTATAGTGTTCTAAAATAGATTAATGTTTTCAGTAAACATCATAAAAATCTTGATTAATTTAAGCGAAAATTTAAGCAAAAAATTCAAAATTTATTTGAAATTTATTAGGTGGCAAATAAATTTAAAATAAAAGTTAGGTGGCAAATAAATTTCATTTATTTGCCACCTAACTTTTATTTTTTTTTTATTCTTTTTTTTTATTATTATTTTTTGGGGGGCCCCACAAATATAATTTGCCTAGGGGCCCCAACTATACTTAATCCACCACTGGTGATAATCCTATAAAATTTATAATATTGAAATTGATTCAGGTCCAGATGTTAACTACTCAACATGATATTCCTTTTTGACCAGGTATAATTACCAACCAAGTTATCAAGTATTGCATAATAAATAAGCCAGAAAATACTGGAGGTAAGGCGCCTCTGTAGCCAGGTGGGAAGGAGCAGCAGCAGTGTGTAGCACACGCTTCTTGATTAGACCGGGGTTCGAGCCCATCACCACCAAATACGGAGGATGCGGAAAGGTCAGGGAATGACCACCGCATATTCCGGAGCAATATGGCCTTAGTTGCTAATGCTCCTAAAAACCAAATAACAAACAAATAACAACTGGAGGTAAGAGTTAATTAGAGTGCGAGTAACAAGATCACAACTGAAGTGATTTTAAAAGTTTGCAAGAACAACATTTATATAACCTAAGGTAAAATTGTGACAAAGAAAAACGTGAATATCTTATTTATAGTATCACAAGAAGATGTGAATATTGCTAACTTGCTAGATAAGAGGGCAAGCCATGCATGTAAATTGATTATAAGTTGTTGCAACTGGATGAATAGATGATAAATTCATGATAAAAAAGAATATACTAAACTCATAACTCATAACTGTAGTACATTCTTAACCTTCCCACATTCTCAAATATCTTTCAATAAAGTCAAATTTTCAAAAAAATATTTTGGTACTAAATTAAAGACATAAGTAATGTAAAGGTCAAAAATAAGGTTCCAGTTTAACATTTGGTGGTTAGTTTATTTAATTAGTAAATTCTCTTCCTGGTGACATGATTTTTTTTTTATATTTCTCATTTATATTACTTCAAATTTCTGTAAAAAGAATCAAGGCATAGTTAAAAAAAAAAGGCCTTTGCCAAGGTTCAATTACATATACCTGGAGTAATAAAAACACACACAAAATTATTTTATCCATTATGCTACTGGGATACTTATAACTGTTATTGGGATACTTATAACACCTGTTGCACAAACGCTTAGTCAATTACATAAATTCGTATTTAAAAATTGAATCATTAAATTCTGGTGAATATCATAAACCTGATCCCTGGTTGAGATTTTCAAATGACATATGATTTATCTCTGAAGATGAAAGTTCCCTTTCCCCACCCCCTAAACCCAAGTTGGTGGGGGGGATCAAATTTGGTGTCCAGGGAGGGGGGGATTTGTCTGACTTTACAGATTAGCATTTAGTTAACATTCCCATTTTTCAAAAAATGACTTTTCTGAGATTGAGGGAAGGAGGTCTGGACTTTTGCACCATTTTTTTGTTATGGCCATGACACTAAGTGAATTTAAATTTATTTACTGAATCACTTAATAAACTGTATAAATTATGTAGTGCAAATAGGTGTGTGTGTGTGTGTGTGTGTGTGTGTGTGTGTGTGTGTGTGTGTGTGTGTGTGTGTGTGTGTGTGTGTGTGTGTGTGTGTAGGAGGGATGGGTATCAGCTAACATATTATGATGTATTATAGATGGGAAAGAGGGATTGCATGAAATCATTTTTTCATAAATCAAATTATATAATTTGAATTTGAGTATTTTATTGTATTGTATAAAGAGGAGGAAATCAAAACTGTTATCAAAAGCCATAAGAGGATGGGTGGGATGAAAATTAAAAAAAATTGCTTTGTGTAATTTGTGAATAACCCATACACAGATATATTCTGAAAGTAAAGCTGTGTTATTCTCAATTAACATTTCTATGGATTGATTACAATGGCAATGATTTTCAATTAAAAAATCAAAATAGCATTATATATGAGTAATTTTGTGATTTTAATTTGATTCACCAGATTATGAAATGGTGAAGTGCTTGTGTTAGTGCTACTGTAATATTAGCTAACATACAGAAGCCAAAACATGTGTTAGTATTGGTATAAGCCATATAGTGCATGGAACCATAGGCTTATGCTGCACTGGTCAAAAAAAAAAAATAATAATAATAATAAAAGTAGATAAGGAAATACAATTAAGTGCTTTCTACCTCATATAGGTAACTACATGAGGTAGAAAGCACTTAATTCTTAAAAAATCCAGTGGACTTTTGAATTTTTTTTCAAATTATCAGCCTAAGCTATCTATGGAGGCAAATTGTTTCAGTAATCAACAACTTGCTGGATAAAAAAAAACTTCCTACAATCTAGTGTAACCCTCTTCCCCCATAATTTGAATTTATGGCCTCTACTTCTAAAATTCTTTATAATATTCCACCTTCATTCATTTTACTCAACCCTCTCAGAGCCTTACAAACCTCACTCAGGTCACCTCTTTGATACCTTGTTGCCAAGCTCTATAGCCCGCATAAAGTCTTTCCTCGTACGATTGTCCTTTTGCCAGTCTCACCATGCAAATTGCCCATCTTTGAAGAAGCTATATGATTTCTTTTCAGACAGAATCACCATACTTCAACACAGTATTTCAAATACTGCCTTACAATTGCCTTATACAGTGGGATTATGACCTCCCTGTCTCTACAGGATATTGTTCAATAAATCATTGATAGGGCATCATGGACTTTCCTGGCTACCTGGTTACAGTACTCAGAGAGCTTCATACCTGTCCATACTGTAACTCCTAGATCCCTTTCTTTCTCTGCTGTTTTTAATCCAACACCATCCTGGGTGAAGATGAAGTTACTGTAGAGTTGTTAAAATTAGGAGGAAGAGACAAAACAGAAACTGGCAAGACTCTTCACAAAATACATTAGGAAAGGTGTGACGCCTAAGGAGTGGAATAATGAAATCATAATTTTGCTATATAAGAAAGGAGATAAATCAGAAATTGGAAATTATAGACCAATTATCTTGTTGTTATTAGTGGAGTCTCACAGGATTCAGTGTTGGGCACACTGTTTTGAATATTTATCAATGATATTGATGATGGTATATCAGGCTTAGTGTCAAAGTTTGCAGATGATACATGACAGTGTGCTACTTCAACAGGATCTAGAAAATTTGGGCAGATGGGCTGAGAAGTGGCAACTGAAGTTTAACATTGACAAGTTCAAAGTACTGCATATCAATATAAGTAATCCCAGAGGCATGCACAAACTGTGTGGTACTACACTTAGGATGGTAGAAAATGAAAAAGACCTGGGAGTAATTATGCAGCCAGATATTAAATTTTCTGAACAATGCAGACAGGCTGCAAGAGCAGGTCATGAGGTTTTGTCAATGATATATAGGGATTTTGCTGGAGGCCTCATTTTAGGAAGGATGTAGATTTGCTTGAGTGTTTACAGAGAAGAGCAACAAGACTGGAGAAGGGAATGAAGGGATCCCCTTACCAAGAGAGGCTTAAGTTATGGAAACTTACATCTGTCATTATGAAAGTTGGTAGATTAAATAAATTCAAGAAGGAACTGGACAAACTTTTAGAGGGAATGGTTGTGTGAATTTTTTTATTTGTTTAAGCTATCAACTAATTTTTTTTTTTTTTTTTTTTTGGCTGATGCTACATAAGCTTATATGCTTGCTTTCTTTCGTCACATTCCTCTGTTACTATTACTATTTGTCCCACATCTACAAGTTATTAACAAGGGTTGTTACTAACAGATTAGAAAGAATACTTGATGAGAATCAACCGAAACAGCAAGCTGGCTTTAGGACAGAATTCTCAACTATGGATCACCTTCGTGTAATATCACAGTTAAAGGAGAAAGCAAATGAATATAAAACACCATTATGCCTGGCATTTGTGGATTATGAAAAGGCATTTGACTCCATATAGCATAACGCATTGTTTCCAGTACTGGAAAGACAAGGCCTAGATACCCCATACATTATGATTTTGAAGAATATATATGACAACCCTGCCTGCTTTATTAGACTAGATAAAGACAATAGCAAATTTAAAATTGAGAAAGGAGTTCGACAAGGAGACACAATATCTCCGAAGTTGTTTACTGCTGCCCTTGAAGAAGCTTTCAGAAGATTGGACTGGTCGCAGAAAGGAGTCAATGTGAATGGAGAATACCTAAACCGTTTATGATTTGCAGATGACATTGTGATCATAAGCCTTCTCTTTTCTTCTAATTCCCAAAGAACTAGAGGAAAATTGTAATCAGTTATGCAGAGTTAGTAAGGATTTCGGACTAAAGATGAATATGGCTAAAACAAAAGTAATGATAAACAGTATGCCACAGAAGGGGATATAATCATTGAAAGAGCAGTAATTGAAAAGGTAGACTCATATACTCATCTGGGACAAGTCATTAGCTGTAATAATGATAAATGGCTGGAAGTCAAGAGAAGAATAAATTTCGGATGGACAGCATTCAGGGTAAATATAGTCACATATTAAGGAGAAATATCCCAATTTGTCTGAAATGTAAAATAATGAACCAATGTGTACTCCACACCATGACTTTTGGAAGAGAAACTTAGGCACTCACCAAAAGAATGGAAGAGAAGGTGAAAACCACACAGCAAAGAATGGAATGAATTATATTAGGAATCAGACTGTTAGATAAGAAGAGAAACACTTGGATTAGGCAGAAAACACAAATAATGAAATCATAATTTTGCTACATAAGAAAGGAGATAAATCAGAAATTGGAAATTATAGACCAATTATCTTGTTGTTATTAGTGGAGTCTCACAGGGTTCGGTGTTGGGCCCACTGTTTTGTATATTCATCAATGATATTGATGATGATATATCAGGCTTAGTGTCAAAGTTTTCAGAATGTCCTTTAAATAAAGCTAGTAAATGCTTTAAATAAAGCATTTACTAGCTTTACTTAAAGGACATTCTTATCAAAACTAAAGAACTAAAATGGTCTTGGGCTGGACACAGCTCAAAGACTTGATGAAAGATGCACTAAGAAAATAACAGAATGGTACTCAAGAGGAGCTAAAAGAAAACCCGGAAGACAACAACGGAGATGGACAGATGAAATTCATGAGTTCATGGGTAGTAAATGGATGGCCATTGCACAAAACAGAAGGAACTGGAAAGTTGCTGGAGAGGCCTTCATCCTGCAGTGGATTGAAAATGGCTGATGATGACCACCAAGTGTTTAAGTTATTTTGGGATTGCTATTCCACAAGTGTAAGATCTTGCATTTTGTTGTATTAAAACATAGCTGCCACTTTTATGACCATACTTGAAGCCTGTTCAAGTCATTCTAAAGGAATGCTGCTTGGCACTGATCATTAACGATTCTCCCGATCTTTACATTGTCTGCAAATTTTGACATCATACCCCTGTCCCTTCATTGATATCGTTTAAGAAAATCAGAAACAACCATGGTGCAAGAACAATCTTTGGGGACCTCACTTTCGACAATACATCAATCTGTAGGATACCCATTAATCACAACCTTCTGCTCTGCAGTCTATCTAGAATCTTTCAGGAATCCAAACAGGTTCCAGTTTATACAGTAGCCTCTCACGAAAGACTTAGTGAAATGCCTTGCTAAAATCCAAATAAACTATGTCAAAATTATTCCCTACATCCAGCTCATGAATAACTGTGTCAAAACAGTTTACCAGGTTAGTTAAACATGATTTTCCCTTAACAAAACCATGTTGCACATCCATCAGAATGCCATTTCTATCTAAATGTTCATGGATTGCATGCATGCATGCATACATGCTTAATCATTGTTTCTAAGATTTTCCCTATCACTGAAGTCCAGAAAAACCAGTTTATATCTACTGACATCACACTTAGAATCACCTTTATGTATTAGTGATAGTTGGCACTTCTCCAAACCAAAGGAACTCTCCCAAATCCAATGCCCTTATAAATAAGCTCAGTAGTTCAGTACACTCTCTGGCTGCCTCCTTCAAAATTACTGGATATATGGAATATTTTCTTAATAGTATATATATATATATATATATCACTCACTGGCTGCAATAGTGGCATAACTCAAAAATCGTAATTTTGAGTTAATTGATAAGGAAAATTTGGCTTTTAAAATTAGTTTGTTTACAATTGAAGAAATTATGTGATTGTTGAAATATATTGTGATTCATCTCATCATACCCAGTGGTACTCAAAATTAGACTTTGATCAACATTCCCTTATGGGTAACCAGAATACTCGAAAAGTTAACCCCCCCCCCTTTTGAGTTATGCGCCACTGTTGCACCAACAAACACTCAAAATTGGACTTGAGTCTCCTGAAGATGGATGAAGAACGAAAAAAAAAAAAAAAAAAAAAAAAACATTAAACAAGAGCTTTATTTAAATTCATAAACTCAATAACATGTATGAACTACATTTTAATCTTTGAGAACATAATTGTGGTAAAGCATAAATAAGAACAAGAAGTTAGTGCGTAATTATTGGTGTACAAACAAGCAAAATGGAAGAATTTAAGTAATTCTTAGAAAAATTCCTTCCGTAAATTGACTTTTATAAAAGCCTGCATGACATTTGGGAATTGTGTTATTGTTCAACAAACAGTGGAGATCACTGTGCTTCTTTTTCGAAATTGGAATGGAACTCTTGCAGCCGTTTTACAAATTTGAAATCTACAAATGTCTTCAAAAGTTTTCTTGTTTTACTAGCTTTAACATTAACTGATTTATAATCATCCTGTTTGTATGATGTTTTATAAAATAAAAAGAGTCCAAATGCTGCTTTTCTGCTTTAAAGCTAGCACTTCATCAGTATTTTCATTAAATTTCATTGTGTCTGGCAAAATCTTTCAGGTCGTAAAAATTGACTCACCTCTGTCACCTTGAAAGGGTTTCCTGTCTTTCTGGCAGTTCTAGCTAATGTAACATATTGTGATGGGACAAATACAGGACCAGAATTTAGCGATCTTTTAAAATTTTTCTATAATAATGAGTTGCACAGTCACCTTCGTTTTGCGTACGACTACAACAAGGAATTTGCATTGCATTACACTGCAATACTGGCACAACTCAAAAAGGATCACTATTGCACACAGACCATTCAGTCTCAAGGTTGGGGCACACTGAAGAAGTGCCACTGTTGATGCTTCTCAATGCAGTAAAAACTCAGATGGCATAACGACACTTGTGTCACCTAGCGAGATAATATTGATCTCACACTGTACTGTTATTGCATAAATGTAGAGTCCACTGTCCCAACCTCATCAGTTGTATTAACTCAAAAATTAAGAATTTTGAGTTGTGCCGCTATTGCAGCCAGTGAGCGATATGTTCATGGCTTCTGTGATTATTGCTTTAAAGGTATTCCATAATTCTGAGATATTTGCCCTCCCTTTGCAGTCTGTCCAATTAATAGATGCCACGTAGTGCTGTAACCTGTCATAGTTCCCTTTTCTGAAATTAAAACCCATGTCTTTATCTTTAACTACTGCCATACTCTGTAGATCATATCTTCTGTACTGTTTCTCATAGAGATAATGTTAATGCTCTTTGACATCTACTTACCCTTATTTGCACTTTCTCCAAAAGTTCTGTATCTTTCTTTCTGTGCAGTCTCCAGACCTATCTAATATTCCAAATGCAGTTGCACCACCTTCTTATAGAGAGGGATAATGGCCTCCTTCTTTCTACTTGCAAAATTCTGATAAATCATAGCCCGAACAGAACTCTTCGTGCCACCTGCCCTTTTGTATTATGATTCCCAAATCTTTCCCATCCAGTACACCCATTAATTCCTCTCCGCACTAATCTATAAACTATAGTGGATTTCTGTTGCCAGGGTGGAGTACTTACTTTTCATTTGGTAGCATTAAATTTTAACTGCCATTTTTGAGAGCTGCCATATTTGCATTTAGTCCAAATATATTGGAGGCTTGAAGTGGTGAAACCCATGTTTAGTCTCTAGAGCAAAGTTTCCGGCATCCCCCCCCCCCCAATACTTCTACTTCAACCCATGCACGGTACTAAATACTATAGGTTTTGATACCTTACGTGTTTGGAGATTTCATAAAAAAAAAAAAAAAAAAAATCCTTTTAAAGCAGCATAGCTTGGTTCTGATCATTAACCACCCTCCCAACCTTAAGGCTGTCAGAAAACTTTGAGAGCTTCTCCTGTATTCCCTCATTAATATCACTTAGGAAGATAAGAAATGAGAGAGAGAGAGAGAGAGAGAGAGAGAGAGAGAGAGAGGTCCAAGCATTGATCCCTGAGGGATACCTTATGCTACTCCAATCCACTCTGAAATAAACCTATTTATGACTGACACTACCTTCTGTGTCCTGTCCTTCAACAAACCACTAATCCACTGGTGGATCTTCCCTATTATCCTAACCTGCTCTAATTTATACATTCTCTCATGAGGAACCCTATCAAAAGCCTGACTAAAATCCAGATATAAAATGTCAGTTGTTTCTTGCATCCAATTTCTTTTTAAACTCATCATAGTAATTTGCCATATTTTTCAGGTGATTTTAAATTGAAATCAACCATGAAACCATGCTGAGACCCATTTAGAATACCATTGTAGTCAAGATGGTCCTGTACTGTGTCTTTAACCATACATTCCATAATCATGCCAAGCTCACTGGATTGTAATTGCCCATTTTCTTTAGTTGCTTCCTTATGGACTGCGGAAATATGGCACTTGTCCAGTCCAAGGGAATAATTCCTGACTCTAATGATGATTGCATTAACAATACTAAAGATTGGATGCATTAGCATTAGTAAAGGTATATGATGCAAGAAAGCAAGCTTATGCAGCATCAGCCAGAAAAAAAAAAAAAAAAAAAAACCCTTCCACTTCACCCCTCTGTTTGTTCGAAATACCTGTCCAGCTGAGCCTTAAATTTATTTAGGCTATCAACTTCCACAACAAGGGATGGAAGTCTGTTCCACCAACCAACTACCCGCTGGCCAAAGGCAAATTTCCGCACATCTATTCTACATCTGTCTTTCCTCATGAATTTATGCCCTCTCAGATGATTATTCTGAGCAAGAGACAGAATCCCATCAGCATTGAGCATGCTCAAACCATTCAAGGCTTTATACACATCTATCAGATCACCTCGCTGGTGCCTAGTCTCCAGACACTGTAATTTGCAAAACTTAAGCCTTGCTTCGTAAGAGCAACCCTTTGTTCCCTTCACTAACCTTGTTGCCCTTCTCTGTACTCGTTCCAGCAGCTCTACATCCTTCTTGAAATGAGGCCTCCAGAACTGTATACAGTACCCAAGGTGTGGCCTGACCATTGCCTTATACAAGGGAATAATCACCTCCTTATCCCTGCTAGAAAAATTCCTGTATATCATTGACAAGACACCATGAGCTACTCTTTCAGCCTGACTGTACTGCTCAGAGAACTTCATATTGACTTCATAAATTTCATTTAACATAAATATTGAAATAACATTTAATTTCATTTAACATAAATTGAAATAAATATTCAATTAACTTCATAAAGGACCCCCAGGTCCTTTTCATTCTCTACCACTGTTAGTTTAGTACCACAGGGTTGATACGTTGCTCTGGGGTTGCTATTTCCCATATGTAGTACTTTACATTTATCAATGTTAAACTTCATTTGCCACCTCCAAGCCTTTCCAGATCCTGTTGCAGTAGTGTCCTTAACAACCCTGCCAACTTTTGTATCGTCTGCAAACTTGGACATTAAGCTTGATATACCATCACCAATATTATTTATAAATACAGAAAACAATAATGGACACAACACTGAACCCTGAGGGACTCCACTAATAACATTAGTCCACAATGAGCAGTGTCCATTGATTACCATTCTCTGTCTTCTTCCCCTCAACCACCCCTTTATCCATAGCAGCAATTTGCCTCCAATGCCAAACTGCTCCAATTTGTGCAGCAGTCTTCCATGTGGAACAGTATCAAAAGCCTTTCTAAGATCCAAGTATATAATATCAAAGTTATTCCCTGTATCCAGTTCTTTTGTGACTGCATCATAGTATCCAATCAAGTTGGTCAGGCAAGACTTCCCCTTAACAAAACCATGCTGTGTCTGAGCTATAACTGAAGTCTTGTCTAAATGATCCTGCAGTGCTTCTTTAACCAGTTCCTCCATTAATTTTCTTGGAACAGAAGTTAAACTCACAGGTTTATAATTACTTGTGTCAGCCTTTGATCTTCCTTTGTGAATTGGGGTCACATCTGCACATCTCCAGTCTATGGGTACCTCCCGTGAGTCCAAGGAAGCTCTCATAATTATGGCTAAGGGTTTGCTTTCTTCCTTTGCTGCCTCCTTTAATATAACTGGATAGATCCCATCCACCCCAGGTGCTTTTCTTGTGTTTATCTTCAACAATTTCTCACCCAGTTTACTCTCAGTTATTACAAGATTATCTGGCTTACTGCCAGAGTTGAATACACCTCTGGCATTCCCTTCGCTGAATAACTCCTCATGTGTGAAAGTCGATGCAAAATATTCATTTAGTTTGTTAGCTACCTGAGCAGGATCATCAACAGTTGAACCATCGATATCAAGTGGACCAATCTGATTCATCCCCTTCCTTCTAGAGTTTACATAAGTAAAGAACTCTTTGCATCCCTTGCCAAAGATTTCTCATAATCTGCTTTCGCCTGCCTAACCTCCTTTGTAACTTGGTTACAGATCAACTTGTATCTATCATAGGCTTCTGTGTCACGTGTTAATTTATATATATATATATCCCATGCATTTTGATTCTCTGCCATATGTCTCATTAGTTCATCTGACATCCATTTAGGCCTAAACCTTCAACAATATTTCTTAGTTGGTATGTAAAGCCTAGTAGCTTCCATGATAAGTTCTTTGAATGCTTCCCATTTTGAATTTGCTGTTGGTAACATCATCAGTTGGTCCCACTGTATAGAATTTAAATACTGTCTCAGACCATCATAGTCGCCTTTACAAAAGCAATAACCCTTCCCTTTACCCCTGATGGTAGTTACCTCTTTGAATAAATCCCACTTCAGCACACTGTGATCACTGCTACCTAGTGGTTCCTCTAGTTGCCTTCCTAACATGCTGATGTAGAAAGAAATCATCCAATAAATCCGCAAAAGCCTTGCCAGTGTGTGAGTGACCAACCCACAAATTCCAGTCAATATCTGGGAAATTAAAATCCCCATTATAAGACTCTCTGATTTACTGGCCCACTCTATTTCCCTGTACAGTTTCTTATTATACTCATCAGAGTCATTAGGCTTATAGCACACTCCTACTCTCAATTTTGATCTCCCAATGCTTATGTCACACCAAACTGACTTGACACTGCACTGTCCAGCGTGTCGACTGGCTTCACTTCCTTGGATTTTGTGTTTCTTAACTAATAGCATAACCCCTCCTCCCTTCCTATCCTGTGTATCCTTTCTGTAGACGTTGTACTCCCCAAATTCGAGTTCTGCATTCCTTATACCTGTGTGACACCACATCTCTGATATCCCAACAATATCCGCCTTTGATGCTTTGAGCAATACCTGAAATTCATCAAATTTATTTACCAAACTCCTTGCATTGGTGTACACGCAAGTGTACATGCACCTGTTCTTTTTCTTAGCTACCATAACACAACCCATGTGTTTACTTGTACCGCAATGACTCCCAGCAGTCTCTGAAATATCCTACTCGCCTACCCTTTTTCAGCATAATTAGATGCACACTATAAGCCCCTTGGGCTTTTTCACTCTTTCAGCCTCAGTAGCTTTTCACATAGGCATTTCTTTGATATCATTATGTCACTTGTAAAACATTTAGCTGAGCTTCACTATTCCACTTGGCACTAATGTGGTTTCAGTAGTAAATATAATTGCAAAATACTTCAAGTCAGGGCATATTATTGGACAGGAGCAGGGCATATTAGCATTAGCATTAGCATTAGCATTAGTAGAGGCATTTGATGCAAGAAAGGAAGCTTATGCAGCATCAGCCAAAAAAAACCCCACTTCCACTTCACCCCTCTGTTCGTTCAAAATACCTGTCCAGCTGAGCCTTAAACTTATTTAGGCTATCAACCTCCACCACAAGGGATGGAAGTCTGTTCCACCAACCAACCACCCGCTGGCTAAAGGTAAATTTCCGCACGTCTATCCTACATCTGTCTTTCCTCAATTTGAATTTATGCCCTCTCAGGTGATTTTTCTGAGCTAGAGGAAGAATCCCATCAGCATTGAGCATGCTTAAACCATTCAAGGCTTTATACACCTCTATCAGATCACCTCACAAGTGCCTAGTCTCCAGACACTGTAATTTGCAAAATTTAAGCCTTTCTTCGTAAGAGCACCCCCTTTGTTCCATTCACTAATCTTGTTGCCCTTCTCTGTACTCGTTCCAGCAGCTCTACATCCTTCTTGAAATGAGGCCTCCAGACCTGTATACAGTACTCTAGGTGTGGCCTGACCATTGCCTTATACAATGGAATAATCACCTCCTTATCCCTGCTGGAAAAATTCCTGTATATCATTGACAATACTCCATGAGCTACTCTTGCAGCCCGTCTGCACTGCTCAGAGAACTTCATATCTGCCTGCACAACCACCCCCAAGTCCCTTTCATTCTCTACCACTGTCAGTGTAGTACCACAGAGTTGATACGTTGCTCTGGGGTTGCTGTTTCCCATGTGTAGTACTTTACATTTGTCAATGTTAAACTTCATTTGCCACCTCTCAGCCCATCTGCTCAACCTTTCCAGATCCTGTTGCAGCAGCATAGTGTCAGTAGTGTCCTTGACAACCCTGCCAACCTTTGTATCGTCTGCAAACTTGGACATTAAGCTTGATATACCATCATCAATATCATTTATAAATACAGAAAACAATAATGGACCGAACACTGAGCCCTGAGGGACTCCACTAATAACATTAGTCCACGATGAGCAGTGTCCATTGATTACCACTCTCTGTCTTCTCCCCCTCAGCCACCCCTTTATCCATAGCAGCAATTTGCCTCCAATGTCACACTGCTCCAATTTGTGTAGCAGTCTTCCATATGCAACAGTATCAAAAGCCTTTCTAAGATCCAAGTATATAATATCAAAGTTATTCCCTGCATCCAGTTCTTTTGTGACTGCATCATAGTATCCAATCAAGTTGGTCAGGCAAGACTTCCCCTTAACAAAACCGTGCTGTGTCTGAGCTATAACTGAAGTCTTGTCTAAATGATCCTGCAGTGCTTCTTTAACCAGTGCCTCCATTAATTTTCCTGGAACAGAAGTTAAGCTCACAGGTCTATAATTACTTGTGTCCGCCTTTGATCCTCCTTTGTGAATTGGGGTCACATTTGCACATTTCCAGTCTATGGGACCTCCCCTGAGTCCAAGGAAGCTCTCATAATTATGGCTAAGGGTTTGCTTACTTCCTTTGCTGCCTCCTTTAATATAACTGGATAGATCCCATCCACCCCGGGTGCCTTTCTTGTGTTTATCTTCAACAGTTTCTCCTCCACTTTACTCCCAGTTATTTCAAGATTCTGTAGCTTACTGCTAGAGTTGAATACACCTCTGGCATTCCCCTTGCTGAATAACTCCTCATGTGTGAATGTCGATGCAAAATATTCATTTAGTTTGTTAGCTACCTGAGCAGGATCATCAACAGTTTACCCATCAATATCAAGTGGACCAATCTGATTCATCCCCTTCCTTCTAGAGTTTACATAAGTAAAGAACTCTTTGCTGTTTTTCTTTGCATCCCTTGCCAAGGATTTCTCGTAATCTGCCTTCGCCTGCCTAACCTCCTTTGTAACTTGGTTGCATATCAACTTGTATCTATCATAGGCTTCTGTGTCATGTGTTAAATGTAAGTATCCCATGCATTCTTCTTCTCTGCCATATGCCTCATTAGTTCATCTGACATCCATTTTGGCCTAAACCTTGAACAATATTTCTTAGTTGGTATGTAAAGCCTAGTAGCTTCCAAGATAAGTTCTTTGAATGCTTCCCATTTTGAATTTGCTGTTGGTAACATCATCAGTTGGTCCCACTGTATAGAATTTAAATACTGTCTCAGTCCATCGTAGTCGCCTTTACGGAAGCAATAACCCTTCCCTTTACCCCTAATGGTAGTTACCTCTTTGAGTAAATCCCACTTCAGCACACTGTGATCACTGCCACCTAGTGGTTCATTTATCTGCAGATTCTTAATGCACGAAGAATCACTGCTGATAATCAAATCAAGAGTATTACTCCCTCTAGTTGCCTCGCGAACATGCTGATGTAGAAAACAATCATCCAATAAATCCACAAAAGCCCTGCTAGTGCGTGAGTAACCAGCCCCCAAATTCCAGTCAATATCTGGGAAATTAAAATCTCCCATTATAAGACTCTCTGATTTACTGGCCCACTCTATTTCCCTGTACAGTTCCTTATTATACTCATCAGAGTCATTAGGCCTATAGCACACTCCTACTCTCAATTTTGATCTCCCAATGCTTATGTCACACCAAACTGACTCAACACTGCACTCTCCAGCGATGTCGACTGGCTTCTCTTCCTTGGTTTTTATGTGTTTCTTAACTAATAGCATAACCCCTCCCCCCTTCCTATCCTGTCTATCCTTTCTGTAGACGTTGTACTCCCCAAATTGCAGTTCTGCATCCCTTATATCTGTGTGACACCACGTCTCTGATATCCCAACAATATCTGCCTTTGATGTTTTGAGCAATACCTCAAATTCATCAAATTTATTTACTAAACTCCTAGCATTGGTGTACACGCAAGTATACCTGCACCTGTTTCTATTCTTAGCTACCCTAACACAACCCATGTGTTTACTTGTACCGCAATGGCTCCCAGCAGTCTGAAATACCATGCATCTTGTTTTTCAGGCTTCTGCTCATTCTAATAGAAGCAGTGCAAGAATCTCTTTCACCTCTGCCAGTGGCTACTGTCAATCTATTGGTCTTTGTCTCCCCCCAAGCTAGCAGTTTTCCGACCCACCTAACACTGCCTCGATAGCATCAGCAAATATTCTTGCACCCTTTCTATTTAAGTGTATCCCATCCCTGTAGAAGCAATCTCTCCTGTTAACAAGTACAGTCCAGGCTGAAAAAAATTCTACCCCTTGAGCCTTGCACAATCTTTCCAGGGCCGAATTGATCGACAAGGCTCTCATCATATACTCCCTCCTATCGTGTCTGGGCAGAATTGCAGACACTTTCAAATTCAACCCTAATTCTCGGCTTTTGTTCAACAGTGACCTGTACTTGTTAAGTAATTCTGCCGGTCTCCTACTCTTAATATTATTAGTGCCAACGTGTATAACTATATCACCTTTTGTGCCCTTAAAAGATGATATTCGCTCTGCAACGTCATCAACCTTTGCCCCTGGCAGACATACCCTGGTCCTGTTCCAAGTCAGTTGCCATTTTGGCTGTATCATGATTATACTACCACTTTAGTCTCCAAGGGGCCTATTGAATTTACTTTCTGCTTATTTGCATTTGTATGTAGAACTCCTTTTACTCGTACTTAGCTTACTTTAGCAACATTTTTTCATACTCAGCTTTTGAAAGTCTTGCCCGTCAGTGGATTAATTGGATATTTGCTTATAGTTATCATATGGAGCAGCATCATATGATAGCCGGTAACTGTACCATAATTTTTTCTTTTGCTCAATTAAGTCTCTCAGCTCTCTCTCTCTTGTCATCTTTCATTATGGTACTTCTCAACTGGAATGAATGTGTTTGTTCTCTAAGATAAATCCCTTAAATATTTCCATAATGCATTAATATCAAACAGCATATATATAATAATGTAATAATTATAATAATATAAAAATAATGTAATAATAATGACCCCAGTTAATAGAGAAATATCTGAGTTACTGTAATATTCCTTCCTGTAATTAAAGCGCTGACCTTTTTATACACCTTTCTACTTTTTATACTACCCATTTTTGACATTGTAAACTGCTATATTTTCCACTACTAATCATCTCACACCACATAGATTTTGGAACCATCTGATTGCCTTTCAGATGGCTTGAAGCAGTTGGCACAGAATGAGAATTAACCTTCCTGGTAAGGAGAACCAGTTTTTTTTTTTTCTTTGCTTACACTGTAGCATATTTTGACCTGTGGCCCAAAGGTCTCCACATACAGGTTAATCATGATAAAGAAAACATTTAATTTTTTTTTGCTAAATTCTTGATATTCCTGGGGATTATTAGTCAGAATTTTTCTTAGCTACTTACTCATATTGTTCATTGGCAAGTGCAGTTCACTTTCAGATATGGAACACTCTAGTGGAAATTAGAAGCATGTTTACCCATGGAAATTTTTAACCTACAATGTGGAGGGGGAGGGAATACCTCACATAGAAGAATAAAAGTTAATCCTAGGCTGGGTATTCCCTTGTGTCTTTGGTAAATATTAGAGACCACATGTTGTATCAATTTCCTGTTGTTACAATAAGTGTGATATGAAAATTTCAGAAAAAGTGCTGTTGGGTGATATAACTAAGGCGTGTTATTATGTGGTGTAGCAGAAATGAAAAGACAGCAGTTGAGGAACACTATGTTACACAGTTGCATTATAATTTTATTCAAATAAAAGTTTAAAATCAAACTTTTATTTGAATAAAATAAGATAATGAAAAATCACTGGCAAGCTGACAGAAGTCAAGGTTCTCAGCTTAATTTTATTGAAAAATTTCATAAAAGTAAATGGCGATATAAAAAATAACATTCATTATGCTGATAACAAGGCATTAATAGCCGGCAACAACAAAGAACTGCAAGAAATGTTAGAATGAGTAAATAAAGCATGTGAAGATCAGGGCTTGCACATCAACATACAAAAAACAAAATTAATGATTGTCAGTAAGACTGGAGTCAACAAGAAAAATCTTGTTTTAAATGCAAGAATATTGAAAGAGTAAAAAAGTTCAAATACCTCGGCTGCTGGTAAATAAAAATTTAGACTCTGATGAAGAGATTAAGATCAGAATTGAGATTGCAAGATCCAGATTCATGAAATATAAATCACTGGTTTCAGAAAAAACATTGCACAGGCAACTTGCATGAAGTTTTTAAAGTGCTTCTGTATGGAGTGGAAATTTGAACACTCAGGACTTCAACAGTGAAGATTGTGGAGTCCTTTGAGATGTGGATGCATAGAAGAATGCTGAGGATCCCCTGGATGAAGTGGATGACAAATGAACAAGTGCTACAAATTATAGAACATAATCGGTAAATGATGAGCATCATGAAAAGATGAAAGGTAAAATACCTGAAACATATCATAAGGGGAAAGAAGTACAAGTTGTTGCGGGAGGTCCTGGAGGGGAGGGTGGAGGGGGGGAAGAGTTGGCCAGTGGGAAACCTCATTGATGGATAACATCAAGAGATGGACAGGATGGTTCAAAGAACTTGTCAGACGAGCTGAAGATAGAAAGGAGTTCAAAAAATTGATCAGCAACCTCTGAACTCAGAGATAGCACTTAAAGAAGAAGAGTAATTTTTATTTGTATGTGCAGGATATCCCCCTTGGGTCATTATCAAATTTGCTATGAGTACATTGCTGGCACTCATCATGCAAACCTGGCTGTAACACATACTTAACAAAAGAACCAGCTGCAGTTAAAATTCAGTTTGACCAGCAAAACATGATACTTTTTTTTTTCTTTTTTGGGTAGTTGTTGGCGCATTGGCTTCTGTGGCCATAATGCACTTCCCAAGGTTTTTGCATACTTTGATCCAAGCCCTAGGCGGGATTCGAACCCACAACCTTTGGGTTGCCAGACAGGCACTTTACCCACCTGGCTAGCCCAGTCGGCGATACTTTTAGGTAAAGCCACTACGTGATGACAGGTCATATCTGAATACCTCTAACACAGTTGCATGACAGTAATCCTCTTTTTAGCAGGTCAAGGCATTATAATTTTTTATCATGTTTGCTTCATCATTTGTGGTTGTTAATAACTAGTGAAGCTATAATTTTCAGTGGAATGGGAGAGTGAATTTATGCAATAGCTGGAAATGGACATAGCATTAGTAGTGATAGATGAAGCAAGAAAGCAAGCTTATACAGCATTGGCAAAAAAAAAAAAAAAAAAAAAATAGGACCACCTCCTGTTTCGCCTATTTATTTCCTCCAATAGTTTGTCTAGAAGAAAGAATGAGACAGGGATGGACAATTAGATTGAGTCAACACCTACTGCAGAAGAAAAAGCATAATTTATTTTTCATTAATTTCTTTGCCCTGTGATACTCTACACATAATTTTTTATTGTTTTTTGTGTGGTTGTGCAGACATAAGGTTACCACTGCATTGCTTCAAATACAAACAGCATTGCCAGGTAACAAAAGCAAGACATCCTAATTTTAAGAATGGAAGAGAATGGAATTCATGTCACAAAACTTTTTAACCTATTTTAGCTTTAAAAATGCAGAAAATTGGGGCCTTATACATCAAATTTGCACTTAACAGCAACAGGGGAACAAACACATCTCATATTTTGCATGTTTCAGCAAGTATGCATATTGGATTGTATTCCTTATTAAATTTCTTTTAATGCTTACACCACCATATAATGGACTCTGGTTTATTCAAACCACATTTATGTTGCCAATTGGCACTTTCCATGTATTTGTTTATTGACATGGCAGTATAAATTCTTCCTTGGTTGGGTGCATTTTTTTTTTTTTTTTTTCATTTGACAGTTTGACATCAATTTTTTTTTTTTGTTTGACATCAATTTTTTTTTTTTGTTTGACATCAATTTTTTTTTTTTTTTTTCGTTTTTGTCAATTACTAGTTTGACATAAAAAAGCAATTTATCATTTGCAGTTATAATATGTTATTATATATTTTTATTCATTGTTTTTACAAGAAAAGTGGATGCTGCAAGCTGTCAACATCAAAAACTACGTGGTTTTCAGAAAATACAAGACTCAGCAAGGGAAAACTTGAAGCCTTATATATATGGAAAGACAATAATAATAGATTCTGCTGGATCTATTATTAATTATATTAAATGGCATTAAAAAATATTTCAAGTTGTCACCAGATCTGTCAAAAAGTGACTTAAGAATGTTATTTGGCAACCTCAAATTCTTGGTATCAGTTAGGTTCAGACTGAACTGGGAAGGTACTGAGAAAAATCACAGAGGACCTTGGCCTCCCCTAGAAAAACCACCTGAAGTCAGGTGATTTTGCCTCTGGTGCTTTGCTAAAGTCATCAGTGTGCTTGGTCACAGATGAAAACAAAAATAGTTTTTTTTCTATGGGGCCTTAATTTGATTTTTATTTATTTGTTAGTTTTATTTACATTCAGTTTTTATTTTAGTTTTTTCTTCAATAATTTTCAAAGTTACAATTAGACAATTAAAACAAAATTTCAATTTAGATTCATTGAAACAGTAAAGTTTCTTTTGTTTCAACAAGAATTCAATTTATATGAAAAGATGAACCTAATTGTTTGTGTTCTAAATTTTTATAAAGTAACTCCTTTGATATCACTTTCAATTAAAAATTGTTTGGACAGCCATATGGGTTAAGAAGTAGCAGTGAAGATTAATATTGAAAAATACAAGGCATTGCACATGGGAAGCAGTGATCCCAGAATAATATACCAATTGAGTGGTACCACACTCTAGGTAGTGGAGAAATAAAAAGACCTGGAGGTAATTACAGGCTGTTAGGAGAGCTCATGTGATTTTGTCAGTAACATACAGAAGTTTTCCCAACAGAGACAAGGAGGTGATTGGATACTGCATGTAGGTCTGGAAGCTTTATTTTAAGAAGGATGTATATCTGTTGGAACAGGTGCAGAGAAGAGAAGATTAATTAGAGACACAAAAGGGTACCCTTACCCAGAACAGCTTCAGTTCTGCAAATTGCAGTATCTGGAAACTAAGCACCTGCAAGGAGACCTGATTGAAATGTTTAAGGCCCTAAATGTATTGAGGAAATTAAATGCAGATGGTATCCTAACTCTTGCTCAGATGAGATACGAGGAGACATAAATTGCAAAAGAATGGTTTTAGGATAATGTGCAGAAATTTTCTTTCAGCCAGAGTGTGATTGACTGCAGGTGCAACCTTCTATCTGGTGTCGTGGAGGTCTTGAATAAATTTAAAGAAGAATTAGACAAACTATTAGAGGAGATAGATAGATGGATGGATGGATGTCGATGTTGTGGTCACATGGAAGAGAATATAGTCTCCTAATCCCCAGCTAACAATCAGGACATGCAATTATTATTGATTGTATATAAGATTTTATAAGTAGTAGTTGTTGTTTTATGAGTAGATATCAGATTGTATGCACTTAAAAAACAGGTCAAGTATGCACTAAAATATACCAAAATATTACCAAAATGCACTACAGTTTTTACATTTATTAACGTTTATTACAATTGATTGAACCACAATTTCTTGGAATTCAACATTAAAGTAATAAAACCATTTATGAAAGTTTTAACATCTTTTTTTAAAAGTTTCCCCTTTCAAACTCACACCTGGAATAATTTTTGTTACAATACACAATAATATATTTTTCAAGTGGTCCATTGTAAATTTGTAGCATTTATCATCCAAGATCATTTATATGCAGAGAATGAACTTTCTACTTCTACGGAGGTGACTGGGCTGTATTTAAAAATGTGAGTTTTCCACCCCTGAAATGGAAGTTCATTTCCTTTCCTTTCTTTTCCCATTTTTCCCATTTATAAATTCATGTGTTTTCCTTAAAGTGTGAAATCCTGAGTTCTTTTCAAAAACATTATTGTATTTCCTTCTTATTTTTCCTCCTTTGCCTGAAGGCATGGTTGAAATTTGCAATTGAACTTTTCCCATCTCTCCAATTGCACTGCTCAAAGAAAATCCCCACGTTTCAAGTTCGGTTATACAACTAGTAACCAGCTGAAATGGGTCTGGATGAACAATAAATGATTTCTAGCCAAAGAATCAAAAATCATTACCTAAGCACTACCAATAGCTGCTGAATGTGTACTATCCAAGGAATCAACAAATTCTTTTATAGAATCAAAATTTTTAGCATAAAATGTTGCTGCTTGTAACCATGTGGTGGGAGAGAAAGCATGGGTAGCATATTTCTGCAAGTTGCTATTCTTGAACATGCTTTTGACAAAATCTTTTTATACTAAAAATAAGTTTGTTAATTTCACCAAAATTCTCCTGAATTGCCTCTGCGAACCTATGTAAGCCATAGGCCAAGCAAGTAACATGGATCAGATTTGGATAGAAGAGTTTTAATGCAGAAGTGGCTTTTACCACATTCGAAGCAGCATCACTAACAAAAATTCGGACTCTTTTACTATGGGTCAATTCTGGCCCTAATAACTGCAAAAAATCATTACAAAATCTTGCTTTCATAGAGTAATTCACCTTTTCGAGGGCCTTACAAGCAAGTAAATACAGACACAATGGTTCTGAATCTAATTTTCCACATATAAGATGTGCAATATAGTGGCCACAAATATCTATCAACAGATGCAAATAATATTTTCATGAATAGCATTCAGGTAATTTTTTCAAAAATTGCTTGAAGACTTGATTGTTTAACTTATTGAAAGGGAAACTGCTTCTTACCAGGGCAAGACACAAATCCTTTGAAAATAATTTTTCTATTCTTTTGGTTAAAAGTGACTGCTCTTGAAATTTTTCCTTGATTTTCATTTGGTTGGCCATAATGTGCGATGCTGTTTTCACATGTTGGTCGATCTAGGATTTTTTCCTGAATGGAACATTCCTTTTGCAAACAACACAGAACACAATGCCATCCATAGTAAAATCTTTTCTGTAATTGACAATCCACATACCATACAAAGTTTTGTGACAGATTTAATTTTTGGTATGTTTAACGAAACATTTCATCTGATGTAATCAATAGCATGAGAATGAGAACACATAGCAAAATAGCATTAAAACATTTCCCATGCCAATTTGAGAAATTTTCCCATGCTCAGTGAAATATTATCCCACACTAATTTAATTGCAGTACAGTGACTTATGTATTTTCGAGATAAACATTTGAAAAGATGATCTAGTTAAGGAATATGCAATATTTCTTGCAATATTTTGTTATATGCATTTGCATTCGGTTGCAATATTTTGTTATATGCATTTGCTTACAATCCAAAGTCTATTTATGAGTTATGAGGATAATATATGAATAAGATGAACACATATACATGATATTACAAATGTATGATGAACCAAAATGGCATTCTGGAATCCATTCCAAGTCTTCCTGGTTAACTCTGTTTCCCTTAAAGTTTCTCTTAATGTTTTGTTGGCATTTTTCAGTTGGATTTCTGTCTGGCATGCTGTCCGGGTTTTTTTTTTTTGTAAACTGGAATTGACAAAGCCCATTGCAACCTCCTCACTCACCTTGCCCTAAGACTGGGCTTGCTTGTGAATGTCAAAGAATTTCACTAATGCTAAGGGCATATAATAAATTCTCGTAAATTTAATTAGCTGGGAATATTGATTAAGTCATCACATGCTGACTTAATTGGAATATAAAAAAATATGGTGCCAATCTGATAATGAAGATGTAGAATTTGAGTACAAGTACAGTGTGTACAGAAAGAACAGACAAAATGGTAGGGGAGGGGGGAGGGGGATAGGGAGGGAAAACAGATTCTAAAACAGCATAACCAGTTTAACATGGATATTTCTGTCATATTGAGTCAGCCTAGTGTGACACAAACAGCATGGAAACAAAATGAGAGTTTTGTGACAGGCTAAATAATTATTATGAGCAGGGACAGCTCATCCATAGGTACTGTGGCACCACCAGCTATTTAAATCTAGATATACAGTGAACGGAGTTATATGAAATTTTGTGAAGAACAATGCAACACAATGAATATTTTTATTAATGGGACCCGCATATAGTATGCGCATCCTCTATTTCAAGTAATCATTTCAATAATAAACGAATAAAAATACACAAAATCATTTCCAACTTTGAAATTTAATTAACTGTAGGCCTCACTGTGCATCAGACAGGCACATTTTGCATTCCAGTGGATATCTGATAGTTGGTTGCCATTGGCAACTAGCATTTGACAACTTGCCAATACACATTTTTTATAGGTTAAACGAATCAAAGTCACTTTAAAGTGCGCAGTGCAGATTTCATCGTTGACCATGATGGGTGTGTAGCATAATGTCGGTGTCTTTTTGTTATATGCCCAAATTCCAATTAAGTAACTAAATAATATCAGTGTTAAGTCAATACTCAATGTTCAACAGTGTAATTATGTGATTACAGCTTAATTGCAAATTGAGCTTGAACTTGGTAAGTTGAAGTTATATTATGAAGTGATGTTGTAAGTAAAACATTATTTCTACGACACACGATTTTGTGAAATTTTATTCGATCATGGCCTCCATGCTTCCCCATGAAGTAAATCGTGTGACAGTGAATAAACTTCAGCAACTTAGTTTTTCACAATTATCTCTCCAAGAAAAAAAGGCGATTAAAAAAGAAGGCCGCACCAAACATTCAAATTTCTCAGCGGGGAATAAGTAATAATAAGAAATATATTTGCAGTTTTAAAACTGAATGGTACCAAAGGAAAAGTTGGCTTTGTGGTTGTGAAGTTAAAAATGCATTGTTTTGTTTTCCGTGTTACTGTTCGGAGGTGACTTAATATGGACAAAAAGTGGCTTTACAAACATAAACAGAATGAAAGAAAAAACTCTAAAACATGAGAGTTCGAAGAAACATATTGATAATGTGATTTCACTATCGCTTTTAGGAAGCGTAAATATTAAAGAACAGTTTAGTGAGGCCTACAGACTTTCAATCTGCAATCAAAGCAGAAAAGTTACCAAGAATTGTGAGGTATTATCTAAAATAATAGACAAGTTGGATTATATTAAATTTTGTCGACAGTTTGAAATTCCTTTACGTGGACATGACGAAAAAGACAATTTTTATTAATTCAGAGGATTAACAAATTTCACCTGTACATTAGATTCCAATTTAAAGAACCATTTAGAAAGTAATGCAGCATTTAAAGGCATTTCAAAAACTATTCAGAATGATATTCTTGACTGTTTGCTGCAAATATGCTGGGATGAAATAAAAAGAGAATTTAAAGAAGCTGTCATGGCTGATGACACAACAGATGTTTCAGAACATATACGAATGGTAATTGTTCTGAGTATGAACTGAATGGACACATTTTTGAGTGTTTTCGGGGTTTTTTCACTCTGTAAAACTAAATGGTAAGACGGAATATCAAAGTGCATTCTAGATCAGTTACACATAATCCTCGAAGGAAATACTCAAAAACTGGTTGCTCAGACATTTGATGGTGCAAGTGTGATGAAAGTCAAGAAAGGGGGAGTTTGGGCTAAAATAAAAGAAGTGTACAAAAATGCACATTTTATTCACTGCTATGCACACCAACTGAATCTGATGATGTGAAATGCAGCAAGTAGTACCTGCGATTCAAGAATATTCTTTTCGAACCTCATGTCAATACCAACATTTTTCCTGAGATCACCACAGCATCTCTCTGTTCTCAGAAAGCATATGGACAGCCATGTTGCGTGACCTTCCCCTACAAGATGGAACTTCAATATACACACCGTGAACAGTGTTTATGAAAATTTTGAATCCTTAAAAAAGTGCATGGAGGAACTACAAGCTACAGCAAACGCAGATAAGACAATTTCAGAAGCAACTGGAATTTTGCACATCTTGAGTAATGAAAAATTTCAGTTCTGGTTAGAACTTTTCCATCAGATAATGCCTCATGTGGAAGTTATTTATAATCAAATGCAATCTCAAGAAATTGAGGCAATTAAAATACATCAATATATAGGAAACTTTAAGAATGCCATTCTAAAAATCAGGAATTCAATGTACTGATGTTTTTGTAAATCCTTCAAAAACACTCATGATTGAAGCGAAGGAATTATGCAACTATACAAGTGTTGACATAGGTGAGAGATATTCTTATACAAAGAAATTAATTACTAAATTAACTGCTAAATTGTTTACAAGGAGAACTTTGTTATTTTTCGTACGAAAATGCCAATGGAAGAGGTACAGAAGACTACTGAGGCATATCCCATGATTGAAAGTGAAAAACTTCTTATGGAATTACAAGTTTTCTATAGCAGACATGATCTACACAATTATTGCAAATTAACTGACTTGCTGAAATTTATCTCAGAAAATTATCTAGCTGAAGTTGTTGGTGAACTTACAAACTCATAAAAGTTCTTTTGACCATTCCAATGACTACTTCAGAGCCCAAATGCTGCCATTCGACATTAAAAAGAATAAAAACATTTTTAAGGAACACTATGAATCACTACACTATCATTATGGAGGACTTCACTAAGGTTGGAAAGAGAAAACAGCAAAAAAGACAAAACAGCACAGAAAGGGGAACAATAGGAAATTTTGGATTGGTGAAAGAGGTGAAAGACTTGTGGAATTTGCAGAATCTCGAGAATTGTCAGTAATGAACACTTTTTTCAAGAAAAGGATGAACAGAATGTGGACATGGAAGAGCCCAAATGGATTAACAACTAATGAAATCGACTTCATCCTAACTAACAGAAGATATATCGTGAATGATGTTACTGTCCTGAACAAGGTAAATGTTGGAAGTGATCAGAGAATGGTAAGATGCACACTTGATATAGATATAAGAAAAGAAAGGAAAAAACTGACTCGAGTAAATAATACAAAGGCCTTTGAGATAACAGAAGAGGAGAAAAAGCAGTATGAACTGGAACTTAATAAGTTTGAGCTTCTGCAGACTGTTCAGGACCAAGATATCGTCGAGGAATATTACAACTTTCTGAAAGTGATAAAGCCCAAGAAACCTATAGGTAAAAAGAAATCCAAAGAAGAAAAAATCAGTCATTAAACGCTCGTCATGGTGAACTGAAGACGACAAATGAAGAGCAAGCAAGAAAAACACTGACAGGGAGAAAATTGAGTATACTGAGTTATCCAAAGCCATTAGAAAGAGACTCAGAGAGGACATAAGAAAATTTAACACAAGAAAAGTAGAACAAGTATTAAGGGAAAACAAAGGATTTAAATCAGCAGCCATGAGCAGTAATACAGAAAGACAAATGATACTGAAATTGAAGAATAGCGATGGTGTACTTATGAATAGCAGAGAAGGCATAATTCAAATAGCAGAAGACTACTATAAAGAGTTATACAAGGAACGGGGGAATGATGTGGAGAAGATGGATCGCAAATTAGTAACACATACAACATACCTGATATCCTTCCTGATGAGGTAGAACATGCGTTGAAGAAAATAAAGAATCAGAAAGCTCCGGGGAAAGATGAGGTTACTGTAGAGTTAAAACTGGGAGGAAGAGACATGACACAAAAACTGGCAAAACTCTTCACAAAATGCATTAGAAAAGGTGTGACGCCGAAGCAGTGGAATAATGCAATCATAGTTTTGCTGCATAAGAAAGAAGATAAATCAGAACTTGGAAATTATAGACCAATTAGCTTGTTATCCCACATCTACAAGTTGTTCACAAGGGTCATTACTAATAGATTTGAAAGAATATTTGATGAGAATCAACCGAAAGAGCAAGCTGGCTTTAGGACAGGATTCTCAACTATGGATCACCTTCACATAATGTCACAGCTAATGGAGAAGGCAAATGAATATAAAACACCATTATGCCTGGCATTTGTGGATTATGAAAAGGCATTTGACTCCATACAGCATAAGGCAATGTTTCGGGCACTGGAAAGACAAGGCATAGATACCCCACATATTATAATTTTGAAGAAAATATATGAGAATGCTACCTACTTTATTAGACTAAATAAAGACAGTAGGAAATTTAAAATCGAGGAAGGAGTGTGACAAGGAGACACAATATTTCCGAAGTTGTTTACTGCTGCCCTTGAGGAAGCTTTCAGAAGATTAGACTGGTCGCAGAAAGGAGTCAATGTGAATGGAGAGTATCTAAACCATTTACAATTTACAGATGGCATTGAGGTCATAAGCCACGATCCCAAAGAATTAGAAGAAACTCTGAATCAGTTATGCAGAGTTAGTAAGGATTTTGGACTAAAGATGAATATGGCTAAAACAAAAGTAATGATGAACAAGAATGCCACAGAAAGGGAAACAATGATTGAAGGAGCAGTAATTGAAAAGGTGGAGTCATATACTTATCTGGGACAAGTCATTAGCTGCAATAATGATAAATGGCTGGAAGTCAAGAGAAGAATAAATTTTGGATGGATAGCATTCAGGAAATATGGTCACATACTGAGGAGCATATCCCAATTTGTCTGAAATGTAAAATAATGAACCAATGTGTACTCCCCACCATGACTTATGGAAGTGAAACTTGGGCACTCACCAAAAGAATGGAAGAGAAGCTGAGAACTACACAGAGAAGAATGAACAAATTATATTGGGAATCAGACTGTTAGATAAGAAGAGAAACACATGGATTAGGCAGCAAACTCAAGTAAAGGACATTCTTATCAAAACTAAAGAACTAAAATGGTCTTGGGCAGGACACATAGCTTGAAGACATGATGACAGATGGACTAAGAAAATAACAGAATGGTACCCAAGAGGAGCTAAGAGAAAACCTGGAAGACAAAAACGGAGATGGACAGATGAAATTCATGAGTTTGCGGGTAGTAAATGGATGTCCATTGCACAAAACAGAAGGAACTGGAAAGTTGCTGGAGAGGCCTTCATCCTGCAGTGGATTGAAAATGGCTGATGATGATGATGATGAATCAGAAAAGTCTAAATGCTCAAGCAATGCTTTCAGTAGAGACAAGCTTGGTGAACAGTGCACGAGACTTGAATGAAAAAGTTATTAATCTATTTTCAACAAATAAAAACTGAAGAATGGATTTTGGTTTTAAATAAAAGTTCAGGTCTGTTAATGGTAAATGTCTAGTTAATGTTTTGTAGTATTTTTAACTTGCTTAGTATTATTACTGTGTATGTCTACATGTCTTATAACCAAGGCAATTTAATGTAATTTTAAGATGCAGCACCCCCAAACATCAGAGTCACGAGCCGCCACTGATTATAAGTATATGAACAAATGAAAATAAATATTGAGAAAATAAAGATTCTGAACATGAGAAGAGAAAAAATAGAACTGGTGAGCAAATACAGGTATTTGGGACATCTATTTGTGGAAGACGCACAGAGCAGTTGAGAAATAAGAATAAGAACAGCAATGGGTAAAAAAGCCTTTGAAAGATTAGGAATTGGTTCAAGATAAAGATTGGTACAGTATTTGTGTGGAGTTTGGTACTTGATGGAGCAGAGACCTGGACACTGAGCATGGACGATATTAAAATATTTGAAAATTTTGAGATGTGGGTATGGAGAAGGATGGAAAAGATAAGATGGGTCAATAAATGAGAAATGAAGTGTGGAGATGGGTAGATAAAAAGAGATGAAATTAAATAATCAGAAGGTGGAAGCGAAATTGGATTGGAAATGTTTTATGAAATGAAGAGTTGATAAAGGATGTGATGAAGGGAAGAACTGAGGAGAAGAAGCCCAGAGGGAAGTGGAGGAAAAACTATGATAGATGAATTGAGAAGGAATGGTGGATATGGGGAGATGAAAGGAGGGCTGAGGATAAGGAAATATGTAGAAGTGGTCGTTGAGTATGCCTGGACTTTTCAAACTTTTACTAAATCGTTTTGGAAAAAGGCCAAATTTTAGACTTTGCCAAGGCAAGTTGATAAAAACCTAGGATTTACTGGATTTCAGACTTTTACAGTAAATGCACATATACATAATAAGCAGAAATATTTATCCCTGTGCATGACTGAAATTTTGCATGCTTAAGTCCTTTAAACTGAAAAAGACTAAGAGACCAATGCTTCTGTTTTATGTCTAAAATGTTTTTTTTTTTTGTAATTTTCAGCAAAATTAATATATATTTTTTGAAAATAAAAGGTGTAAAACACAGTATGTTTTAAAAAATTTTTAACTTAAAATTACAGTAAGTTTTGTAGTCCATAAAGAAAAGATGAAATATTGGCGTTATTTCAGCAGAATTAAAAAAAATAATAATAAAAAAATTAAAACATTTTCTTTGTAGTAATTTTCTTTGCCTGTTTGTAGCAAAGTGTTCTGTCAGTGACAGAGCACTTTGCTACAAATAGAGGCATCATCACTGCCATATTAACAGTACCAAAAATGAAGCCATTTCACACAGCATTTCTGAGTTGTCTCAACTCCTGAAGGAAATTAGATTGTTCCTGAAGCAATACTGCTTCAGTCATATTTGCAATATTGATCAATCTGTTAATGATACTGTTCTTTTCCAGATTGGTTTGGAAAGCATGAATCGTGAGGTAAAAGAAATATCAAAGATTCCCTTAATTGCTGCAAAAAAACACAGTTAAGATGTATCTTCTCTGGAAGTCACAGACATTTTCTAAGGTATGACACGCTACAGCTTTGTATCTGGGAGTGTAAAACATTGATGGAACTGATATTATGAGTCAAGTATACTGAATTTTGGTGTAGCCTATTCATTCTGTGACAATAAAATCCTATGCTTGCACCTTCACAAAGGTGGGACTGTGACTGTTAATAACCCACGGTATAAGTCCTGAAATGCTGCGCCTGGTATACTGGAGGTGACCACCCAGGTGTGAATCAACAAACAGGGGTCAAGGTGTGGCATCCACACCACACAAAGGAATGCCACCACTTTGCTTATTGGAGACTCAAAGTGGTAAACTCCATGTTTAGTCTTCAGAGAAAAGCTTCGACCTCACCATCTCTTCCATCATGCAATATGATTGATGTCTTTGAGGTTATGATGGGCATCATGGTGAAATCCAGTCTTCCTTACATATTGAGGGTACAGCTCTCAAAACAGTGTTTGCAGACCAGTTACTAGATACCACCAGACCAAACCTATTAGTAACTCTCTAGAAGGCATCTGGATCATCTAGTATACAATCTCACTGCCTCTACTCTGCCAGACAGCAACTGGAGGGATATGCAGTGGGGAGGGGTCACTGTCAAGGCCAATTTATGTAAAGGAGCTGAGTATACATTATTGCTGTGTGTACCTCATAACCAACAATTTCATTACTTTACTTACTATTGAATATATCACAAGTAGTCAAATTAATAGAACAAACTTAACTGCAAAAAAGATCTAAACCTTCCAAAAATGTCCTCATTCAGTTCACAAATATATGTGGTCTTGGTACCAATCTCAGTGATATCCATTTTCACCCACAGTCATACTTTTTCTGACAGAATATCAGTTGCCTCAAACACTGCTTATCTCTGTTGTCTTAATTATTGACTATATGATTCCTTTTGCTTCAAAGGTGGTACTTGAGCATATGCCCACTCTGATGTTCCCTGTCAGAGACTTAGTAACTTGAAATCTCCTCTTTTCCATCTTCTCTGGCTTAAAATCTGTGTACTGCATTCTAATGAATTCATTTGCTCCCTCTATCCTTCTCCCAACTCTACTAATAACTCAGAACCTTTTCCTTTTGACTTTCTCTCTTTGAAATGCAACTTTCTCCACTCCAACTTTCCTAACAGTGAGATAATTTTCCTTGGTGATTTTAATTTCATAACTCCAGCTGGCTTCAGATTTTTGTTCACACAGACCCAGCTGGTCAAGATGCTGAAGCTTTTGCATTTACTAATGACATTGCACAGATTGTTCATTCCCTACCAGAATACCAGATAATCCTAATCATGCAGCCAACACACTTGATTTGATCTTTTTCTCACAAACAACCCTTCTAAGTACACAGTCAAGATGAGTGGTCCTCTTGGCACTTCAGATCACAACGTGGTGATAATATCTCCTACAGTGGAGTCTTTCTCTTATGACCATTTTCAGCCTCATTATCTGGCATTACAAGGATGGGAAATGGAATGATCTACATGATTTCTATTCTCCTTTTACTCATTTGTATTACTGTTTTAAATCATCTAATAGCAGTGTTTGCTCAGATCATGTCAGTGAAATAATTCTTGTAGCAATGAAATTCTTTATTCCACTGTTCCCCTTAAAATCTAACCCTACATCTAAACCTTTGTTTTCCAATAAACGTGCTCAGGCTGTTCGAGATGAGAACATTGCATATTGCAATTGGCTCACATCCAATTCTCAAGGTTCATTTTCTGTCTACACTAAACCCTCAAATGTTGTAAAGCAGCTATTAATCATTCCAAACTACATTTTGAATGGGCTAAAAGTAGAAAACCTGCTTTTGCCTAAACGGTAGTTGAGAATTCTGGCCTCTTTGCCAAGGCTATTGACAACAACTTTTGTCAATCCCATTTATACTCCCATCTAAGTTAAAACTTGATGGTTTTATTGCCCCCTCAACTAAAGATAAAGCAGACTTACTTGCATTCTACTTTTAACCCTTACCTTGCCAATCTCGGTAAACTACCTTCTTCCAATCCAGTACACTCCACTCACTGCCTCCTGTGATCTTCCATCAAAAATATATCAGAAGAATTTTGAACAAGCCAAGAAAACTCCAGGTCCTGATGATATTTCTCCACTTGTTCTAAATATTTATACCCCTGAGCTGACTCCTGTTCAAAGGTCACATTTTTACACTTTCCTATTCCATTAGTGTTTTTTTCTCTACTTGCAAAAATTTGCTCATATCCAGCCATTTTCTAAAAAAGGTGATAAATCTCTCCCATCCAATTATCATCCCATTTCACTTACTTCTACTCTTTCTAAAGTAATAGAGAAATCTGTTAACAGCCAACTCCTAAACTATCTCGAAACCTTTCATCTGATCAATGATCACCAATATGGATTCCACCAGTGATCCGCTGGTGATATTTTAGCTTATGTTACATATCTGTGGACAAATTTAATGGAAAAGTTTGGTGAAACTCAATTAGTTGGTCTTGACATTTCTAGGGCTTTTGGTCATGTTTGGCATAAAGGTCTTCATAACAAGCTTCCGTCTTATGGTTTGCCAACTGTTTTTTGTAGGGTATCCAGTTTTCTCTCTGATCGCTTGCTGCAGGTGATGGTAGATGGCTCTCTGCCTTCTAACTTCTCCACTAATGCTGGTGTTCCCCAAGGTTTAGTTCTTTGTCTTGCTCTTTTCCTCTTGTATATTAATGACATCTATTGACCGGAAATCTTATCCATAGTTTTGCTGATGGTAGCACATTGCATTCCACCCTCCAGTTTGAGAAACCTTGCCCTGCACAAACAGCTTCAGCTTCTCGAATATCCACTACCAATTCCTTAAATGCCAGTCTTCAGATAATTCTCCATTGAGGCAAAGATAACTTGTTTAATTTCAATTCTTCTAAAACTCAGTTCTGTCTTATGTCTCATAAAAAGGAATCTACTGCTGATGTGCTTAACTTCAGTGACACTCAGATTTCTAGACAAGATCACATATCTTAGCGATTGCTCTGACTTCTAATCTCTTGTCATAAGCATATCACAAATATTGCCTCCTTCATATCTAAAAATCTGAGTTTTCACCTTTTCTCTTGGCTTTACATTTCTTCTAAACAACTACACACTCTGTACAAGTCTCAAATCCACCTCTAGCTCCTCACTCAGACTTCTAGACCCTGTTCAAAAGAGAATAGCCACATTAATTAATGACTTGTCTCTTACAAAGTCTCTCCACTCTCTGTCTCATAAACATTCTGTTTCTGCTGCATGCCTTTTCTGTAGATACTTCTGTGGGCAGTGTTCTTCTGAATTGGCTTCTAAAATTCACTCCTCCCTGTTTTCCAAACAAGTCTAAACACATACCATAGCCAGTCAACATCCATTACTGTACAACTTCACACACACAGAAACAACTTTTCTTCTTTCTCATTTATTCCTTCAACTTCAGCTTTCTGGAACAACCTCCCTTCACATGTATTTCCTGAAAATTAAAATATAATTCAATGTTGACAAGTATCTTATTCTACGTTACCAACCTTCAACATATGCATGGTATTAATTACTATAGATTTTAATATACCTTTCATGTTTCGGTTTTTCATAAAAAAAAAAAAAAAAAGTTCAGATGAGATGTAGTTTCCTGTCAGTATTTGGTAAAGTGCTTTAATATAAGCCTTGTTTCTGTGAGTAATTGGAGGCTGAAGATTAAAGTAGTCCAGCAGTGAGTTGAAGTAAGGACCTCTTATAACACAGTGTATTTCTGTTCGAAATGTTTTGCACACCCTCAATCTGCTTAGCTGTCAAACTGCCTGGGAGGTTATAAATGGGCAATGCATATTCAAGAATGGTCAGTATCATCATTTTGAAAAGCATTGTGGTAAATTTTGGTTTAAGGTATATATATGTTTTTTTTTTTTTTTTTTTCTTTTATAAACCCAAATTACCTAGTAGTTTTTCCAAGTATTGCATTATGTTGACTGATTGTTGCTCACAGGTTCTTTTACAGTTTGAGATCTGCTGACTGACTATAGAATCAGTTATTGTATAGTCATATTTCTTGGATTTCTATCTTTATGGTTTTGTGGTAAATGACTGTTGTACACATAGTTGAACTGATATTATGCTCCAGCTTGAAAATTTATTTTTGGATAGCTGAAGGTTTTCAGCATTTGTTTTGTTATCAGATTGAACAGTTCCACATCATCCATATAAATAAGAAGTTTGGTGTCTATGTGAATAATAACATAAAACAGATCATTCATCAGTATCATGAAGAGTAAAGGCCTTAAAACGGATTCTTTTGGAATTGGATCTCTCTCTCTGTGGAGATCCAATTCCAAAAAGTGTACACCCAATTGCACTTTGTTGTACTTGGTGACATCTGCCTGTGAGGTAATCTGTTAGTTATCCTTGAATGGGATGCAGGTGGCCATAGCTGTAAAGCTTATGTTTTAGTAGATCATGGGGATACCGAGTCAAAGGCCTTTGAGAGGTCTGTGTATACTACACAACCTGATAGCCCAGATAAATGGCTTCAGTCACACGCCTGCAAAAAGGCAATGAGATTTGTCATAACTGACCTTCCCCTGACAAACCCATGTTGCTATCCTGCAATGTAAGCTTAAAAATACTGAGAAAAATATTTATGTATTATTGTGTCAAATATTTTTGCTAGGGAATTCAGGATTGATATAGGTCTACAATAATTACTTGAGATTTTTAGTGCCCTTCTTGTGGTTGGGAATATTATTACTTGTTTCAAATGTTAGGAGATGCTGATTTTTTTTTAATAATCCCATTAATACCTGATGATTAATCATTCTCTAGTTTCCTGAATGTCTGATGTAGGTTTTCTCTTGTGATGCTGTTTGTTAGCTGGAAATTCTGAAGCTATAAATTTTTCAAGCAGTCATTTGCATTCTCTTTGAAATCAAATTGATCAGCAAATAGACTGGCATTTTGTTTTGGGTCAATAATTGCATTACTTTGGTGAGACATGAAGTTGAGGAGTGTTACTTTATGAAATAAGGTCTTAACCATATGAAATATGGTTACGACCTTATTTCATAAAGTAAGCAGCAGCCTCCATATGAAATATGGAGGCTGCTGACGAGGCTACTAGGAGACGGTCGTGTTCAAAGCTGCTAAGTGGATTTTTCTTATTTATTGATTTGAAATTATTGTTTTTCTAAAGCTTTTGATTTAAATTTAGTAGTATAACATTATTTTGTGATTTTCTGATTAATTTGGTGTATTTATTCTTTACTCGGCCTTGTAATTGCATAAAAGTATCGGTAAGGGTATCTACGTGTTTGCATCTCCGCTGAACGTCTTTAGCCATATTTAGCCGCTTGATTGAATATTTTTTACATCGAATTATTTCTGTAAGTAGCTTATAGACCTAGTAAGGATTGTTAGTTTATTCTGAATTGAGACAGCGAGATTTGAAAGTTAATTAATACTTAAGTGTCCGTAGATATAAAGTTCGTAAGTTCCCGCCTTTGTGATACGATAGTTATATACCGTACTAGATAGCGTTAGTTGAACTTCGTTAGCAGTTAAATTGTACTTTTAAATAAATACATATAACGACTTAGATTACAAACGTAACATAATTAATTATATTTAACATAATTAATAACATAACATAATTAATTATAATTAATTAATAAATTAATAGAATCATGACTCAGACCAGAGCAGCAAAGCAAAAGGCTCAAGCTAATGGAAATGCTGTGGCTCAGAGCAGAACTGAGGGGGCCAGTTGTTCTCTGACTCACAGCCTTATAAAATGCACTGTTTGCTTGATGTTTACAGAGCAATCGGGTGCGCGATGCAAGGAGTGTATCGATATCAGGCAACAACTCAGCGTTCTTGTGGGCCTATATGAGAGTTTGAAGGACAGGGTGGATGCCCTCGAAGAAACTAAATTGAGGGGCCCATCAAGCCCTCTGCTGCCCACATCAACACCAGAGCTTGCACTTGGGCATCACGTGACACAGAGGCAACCCCCAAGGCAGAATGCGCTGGTCCCGAAGGAACTAGTAGTTGTTGGTGACTCTATTGTCAGGGAAACGGGGAACATGCTTTGTAAAAAGGATAGGTGGAACAGGACCAGGGTATGTCTGCCAGAGGCAAAGGTTGATGACGCTGTAGAGCGAATATCATCTTTTAAGGGCACAAAAGTTGATATAGTTGTACACGTTGGCACTAATAATATTAAGAGTAGGAGACCGGCAGAATTACTTAACAAGTACAGGTCACTGTTGAACAAAAGCCGAGAATTAGGGTTGAATTTGAAAGTGTCTGCAATTCTGCCCAGACACGATAGGAGGGAGTATATGATGAGAGCCTTGTCGATCAATTCGGCCCTGGAAAGATTATGCAAGGCTCAAGGGGTAGAATTTTTTTCAGCCTGGACTGTACTTGTTAACAGGAGAGATTGCTTCTACAGGGATGGGATACACTTAAATAGAAAGGGTGCAAGAATATTTGCTGATGCTATCGAGGCAGTGTTAGGTGGGTCGGAAAACTGCTAGCTTGGGGGGAGACAAAGACCAATAGATTGACAGTAGCCACTGGCAGAGGTGGAAGTGATTCTTGCATTGCTTCTATAGAAATGAGCAGAAGCCTGAAAAACAAGATGCATGATATTTCAGAGACTGCTGGGAGCCATGGCGCCTACGTAGCCAGGTGGGAAGGAGCAGCAGTGCGTAGCACACGCTTCTTGATTAGACCGGGGTTCGAGCCCGTCACCACCAAATACGGAGGATGCGGAAAGGTCATTCAGGGAATGACCACCGCATATCCCGGAGCAATATGGCCTTAGTTGCTAATGCTCCTAAAAACCAAATAACAACAACAACAGCTGGGAGCCATTGCAGTACAAGTAAACACATGGGTTGTGTTAGGGTAGCTAAGAATAGAAACAGGTGCAGGTATACTTGCGTGTACACCAATGCTAGGAGTTTAGTAAATAAATTTGATGAATTTGAGGTATTGCTCAAAACATCAAAGGCAGATATTGTTGGGATATCAGAGACGTCATGGTGTCACACAGATATAAGGGATGCAGAACTGGAATTTGGGGAGTACAACGTCTATAGAAAGGATAGACAGGATAGCAAGGGGGGAGGGGTTATGCTATTAGTTAAGAAACACATAAAAACCAAGGAAGTGAAGCCAGTCGACATCACTGGACAGTGCAGTGTTGAGTCAGTTTGGTGTGACATAAGCATTGGGAGATCAAAATTGAGAGTAGGAGTGTGCTATAGGCCTAATGACTCTGATGAGTATAATAAGAAACTGTACAGGGAAATAGAGTGGGCCAGTAAATCAGAGAGTCTTATAATGGGAGATTTTAATTTCCCAGATATTGACTGGAATTTGGGGGCTGGTCACTCACACACTAGCAGGGCTTTAGTGGATTTATTGGATGATTGTTTTCTACATCAGCATGTTCGGGAGGCAACTAGAGGGAGTAATACTCTTGATTTGATTATCAGCAGTGATTCTTCATGCATTAAGAATCTGCAGATAAATGAACCACTAGGTGGCAGTGATCACAGTGTGCTGAAGTGGGATTTACTCAAAGAGGTAACTACCATTAGGGGTAAAGGGAAAGGTTTTTCCTTTCGTAAAGGCGACTACGATGGACTGAGACAGTATTTAAATTCTATACAGTGGGACCAACTGATGATGTTACCAACAGCAAATTCAAAATGGGAAGCATTCAAAGAACTTATCTTGGAAGCTACTAGGCTTTACATACCAACTAAGAAATATTGTTCAAGGTTTAGGCCAAAGTGGATGTCAGATGAACTAATGAGGCATATGGCAGAGAAGAAAAATGCATGGGATACTTACAAATTAACACATGACACAGAAGCCTATGATAGATACAAGTTGATATGCAACCAAGTTACAAAGGAGGTTAAGGCAGGGGAAGGCAGATTACGAGAAATCCTTGACAAGGGATGCAAAGAAAAACAGCAATGAGTTCTTTACTTATGTAAACTCTAGAAGGAAGGGGATGAATCAGATTGGTCCACTTGATATTGATGGGTCAACTGTTGATGATCCTGCTCAGGTAGCTAACAAACTAAATGAATATTTTGCATCGACATTCACACATGAGGAGTTATTCAGTGAGGGGAATGCCAGAGGTGTATTCAACTCTAGCAGTAAGCTACAGAATCTTGAAATAACTGTTAGTAAAGTGGAGGAGAAACTGTTGAAGATAAACACAAGAAAAGCACCCGGGGTGGATGGGATCTATCCAGTTATATTAAAGGAGGCAGCAAAGGAAGTAAGCAAACCCTTAGCCATAATTATGAGAGATTCCTTGGACTCAGGGGAGGTACCCATAGACTGGAAATGTGCAAATTTGACCCCCAATTCACAAAGGAGGATCAAAGGCTGACACAAGTAATTATAGACCTGTGAGCTTAACTTCTGTTCCAGGAAAATTAATGGAGGCACTGGTTAAAGAAGCACTGCAGGATCATTTAGACAAGACTTCAGTTATAGCTCAGACACAGCATGGTTTTGTTAAGGGGAAGTCTTGCCTGACCAATTTGATTGGATACTATGATGTAGTCACAAAAGAACTGGATGCAGGGAATAGCTTTGATATTATATACTTGGATCTTAGAAAGGCTTTTGATACTGTTGCACATGGAAGACTGCTACACAAATTGGAGCAGTGTGACATTGGAGGCAAATTGCTGCTATGGATAAAGGGGTGGTTGAGGGGGAGAAGACAGAGAGTGGTAATCAATGGACACTGCTCATCGTGGACTAATGTTATTAGTGGAGTCCCTCAGGGCTCATTGTTGGGTTCATTATTGTTTTCTGTATTTATAAATGATGTTGATGATGGTATATGAAGCTTAATGTCCAAGTTTGCAGACGATACAAAGGTTGGCAGGGTTGTCAAGGACACTACTGACACTATGCTGCTGCAACAGGATCTGGAAAGGTTGAGCAGATGGGCTGAGAGGTGACAAATGAAGTTTAACATTGACAAATGTAAAGTACTACACATGGGAAACAGCAACCCCAGAGCAACGTATCAACTCTGTGGTACTACACTGACAGTGGTAGAGAATGAAAGGGACTTGGGGGTGGTTGTGCAGGCAGATATGAAGTTCTCTGAGCAGTGCAGACGGGCTGCAAGAGTAGCTCATGGAGTATTGTCAATGATATACAGGAATTTTTCCAGCAGGGATAAGGAGGTGATTATTCCCTTGTATAAGGCAATGTTCAGGCCACACCTAGAGTACTGTATACAGGTCTGGAGGCCTCATTTCAAGAAGGATGTAGAGCTGCTGGAACGAGTACAGAGAAGGGCAACAAGATTAGTGAATGGAACAAAGGGGTACTCTTACGAAGAAAGGCTTAAATTTTGCAAATTACAGTGTCTGGAGACTAGGCACCAGCGAGGTGATCTGATAGAGGTGTATAAAGCCTTGAATGGTTTGAGCATGCTCAATGCTGATGGGATTCTTTCACTAGCTCAGAATAATCACCTGAGAGGGCATAAATTCAAATTGAGGAAAGACAGATGTAGGATAGACGTGCGGAAATTTGCCTTTAGCCAGCGGGTGGTTGGTTGGTGGAACAGACTTCCATCCCTTGTCGTGGAGGTTGATAGTCTAAATAAGTTTAAGGCTCAGCTGGACAGGTATTTTGAACGAACAGAGGGGTGAAGTGGAAGTGGGTTTTTTTTTTTTTTTTTTTGGCTGATGCTGCATAAGCTTGCTTTCTTGCATCAAATGCCTCTACTAATGCTAATGCTAAAATTTACTGTGCATTGTAAACAGGTAATGAGGATGGCACATCGTCCTATCTATGATTTATGGGACTTTTACAAACAAGAAAAAGGATGCTGTTGTTCCTCTGTATGAGATGATGGAAAGAACACGTTTGAATACTGTATTTTCTGGAGGCTGCACCTAAAGAAATACATAGTGCTTCTAGACAGAGAATTCAAAGAAGAGTGACCAGATTGGTGAGGAGCACTAGTTGATGTCCATATGAAAGTCAAGAACCAGGGGTTACAAATATATATTATCATAAAAAATAACAAAAAGAAAACTGAATCTCATGAAGTTTACCTTTGGGCAGCATATAGAACATTGGAATAAATTACTTTTCAGCACAGCCAAAGCAGGAAGTTTAAAAAAGTCAGGCAAATTGAATAATCACTTTCTGATAAAATATGATTAATGAGAGTGTGCGTGCATGCATGCATGTGTTTTTCTGACAGATGAAGCTATACTAATTCTTTGTTAAGTAAGCAAAATAAATTTTATTCCCCCTAGCTATAAATACACTGCCCCACCATTAATATCCAGACGCTCTCCATTGGTAGTTGGTCATGTCCTACCCAAGAGCCACATGTTAGACACAATTATAGCCTGCAGCATTCACTGGCCTTCGATGAGAGTGTAGTAGAATTGTGGATGCAAGATGTTGCAATTGATCAAAAGAATTTACAGACTTCCAGCACATAATACTAATAGGGTGCCACATAAGCTGTATGTGACATGTCAATATCACTTAAGATGCTTAGGTCAATGTTTAATGATGTGATCTATAAATGGGAGTGGACTGGTGCTGAAATTGTCATGAAACAACCTGGAAAACCAAACCTCCGAAGATGATAGAATATGACAGTAGAGCCCTGCAGAGACTCATCCACTCATAGGTCAATGTTCCCATAGCATACAAAGGCCCTCAGTGAGATAATTGGGACACATGTCAGCACCATTACAGTGCATAAGACACTGTATATATAGGTTACCATGACTGTACATCCACTCACAAACCATTAGCCAGTAACTAATGCCAGATGCTGTGTAGTTTGGTGTAAAAGCTGCCACTCTTGGATCGTAGATGAATGGAAAGCTATGATTAGTGTGACCAGTCATGGTGCATGGTCTACCAGTCTGACATCATTCCTGAGTGTGGCAGATGCCCACAGAAAGCTACCCACTGGACTATATAATCACAACAAAGAAGCATGATGGAGGCAGTGTGATGGTCTCAGTCTATTCTTTCATGATTTTAAAAATTAGAAGTGGAACTATTGGTTGTTTTGGACAAAACCATGAATGCTGAACTCTGTCTAGATGTCTTGGACAGCAATGCATTACCCATGTTATAACAGGACAACATTCCATGACATACTGTTTGCATTGTGATGGACTGGTTTAAGGACATGAGTGTTCAAATGTTGGACTGGCCAGCCCAGATCCCTGCCCTCAGTTCTCTAGAGCTGTGGTCGCCAACCTTTCGGACCTCACGGACCACTAAACTCAAAATTTTGAATCCCGCAGACCACTACCATGATTTTTTCCATAAAAGTAACATCCTAAATATGAAATGTTTTGCACTCCAAGTTATTTGCAAAAAATTGGATATCATTAATGTTAATATAATTAATAATATAATGGCCTTATAATGATAAAAAAAAGTATAATAAATAAATGCAGATATATTCATCATGAAAAATGCAAAAAAAAAAAAAACATTTTAAATTTCATTTTATTAAAAAAAGGATTAACAGAAACAATTAATATTAACAATTATCAAATATTGAGTGCACCTCGACATAGAGGTGTATAAAGGATTAATTATAGCAAGATAATCAGCGTGACATTTTTTGCTGCTTGTTTGAAATAAGCTGTTGGATTCTTGGCACCAATGACGTTACTGCAACACGGAGAGCCGTTTGTATTTCTAGCCGAACAGCGGTACTTGTTTTTAATTGCCGTAACTGATGAAAATGTCTTTTCACACATATATGTAGTTGCGAGTGGAATTAAAATTTTGATGGCCTTTTCACTCAGCACTCAGTACTCACTTTTTACGGAAAGCCAAAAATGAGATCTTGTTAGGGACGAGTGGAATTTACCTTTGAGACTGTCGTTGGATGATAGATCGATTAGGCTTTCTTTTTCTTTCACGTTGAAATTACTATCCTCGATTTTCGCCAAAAATGGATCTATTATCCATGTATTTCCGTGTCTGGGGTCCTCTTCCTTTGGGTAATAACAACCAAAAGAGTCAGTGAGCGATGTAAATGCAATCAAACAAGAGTTATTACCTGTCGGTTGACATCCTCCTGTTTCATATAATCATAAAAATTTGGAAACATTTGCAGATCTTCTTCAGCCAACCGCGTTTGCCACAACAATATCTTCCTTTGAAATGCATTCATTTTGCCTCGCAGTGTGAACACGTCCGTAAGCTGTCCTTGCAAGGATGTGTTCAGCTCGTTTAACAGAGAAAAAATACCTGCCAGGTATGCAAGCTTGGCTAGCCAATCATTGTCGGACAAGAGATCATGGAACCTCGAATTATTTTGCTGCTGGAAGAATAACTTTACTTCGTGGCGCAATAATCGGGTTAGTACTTTGCCCCTCAACAGCCATCTCACCTCAGCGTGAAGAAGAACATGAGTATGCTGAGAGCCCATTTATTCACAAAGTGCCTCAAATATTCGAGAATTGAGTGCTTTGTGGCGAATTTCGTTTACAATTTTAATTACATCAGAGAGTACTTTGTGCAGTTCTGGCGATAATATTTTCACCACAAGTTGCTCACAATGTATAATACAATAAGTAAACAAGATGTCTGGGTGTCCAACGTCTTTCACTTTTGCAACAACTCCTGAACGATGTCCAATCATGCTTGCGGCACCATCTGTGCATATCCCAACACATTTCTTCCATTCAATACCGAGTTTCAGGAAATAACCATTAAGTGCATTGAAAATCTCAGATCCTGTTGTTCTACCCAACAAGATTAGCGAACAGAAGAGTTCTTCCTTTAATTCTCCTTGGAAATCAAACTTCACAAAACAAAGAAGAACTGCTTTGTTAGTTATGTCTGTTGATTCGTCAAGTTGAATTGATTGAAACATAGAACTTTCACAAGTGCAATCACTTGATTTTCAATATCTTTGGCCATGTCTTCAATTCTGCGCTTCACAGTGTTAGTGGACATAGGAATTCCTTTCAGTTTCTGGACAGCCTGTTTCCCCAAAACCTCTTCACAGGCTTATAACAAGCAAGGCTTAATTAATTCTTCTCCAACTGTATGCGGCTTTTTACATCTCGCGATTTGAAGTGCTATAAAATAAGATTTTACTAAGGACTTATCTTCAACAATCATTGTTGCTAATGAACTTTTTTGCTTTTGCAAATTTTCACGCATCCTTTGGAAGTATTCATCTGGCTTTTTAGCTAAATCTGGGTGTTTTGACTGCAAGTGCCTGCCGAGTTTCGAAGGTTTCATGGCATCATTGGATAAACACTCAGAACATATAATACAAAGCGGCCGTGGATCCAGTTCACTTCCAGGTTCTTGAATAAATCCAAACTTCAAGTAGTCCGCATCGTATTTTCTTGAAACTTTGAACTTTTTCTTCTCTCCACCTCCAGTTCTAATGTCCTTCCTGATGATGCTTTGCGGTGGCTGCGGAGGCTCTGATTCATTAATCAACTCATGACAACGTGATGTATTACCTAAAAGCACAAAATGCTAGCTTGTTTTTTCTCACTCATTGGGGTTATTTTATTTGAATCTAAAACCAAAGAAAAAATAAGATAGTTATCAAGCTCTTTGATGCCATTAAATATCACACTGTGCACAGTTAAAATAAAAATATCACTGGTCACTTACCTAAGAACTGCGAACCACACCGTGCCCAGGCTAGGCCATCAATAAGAAATAGAAATAGCTTTCTATATTTTTTTACAATAAAAGCATCGCTAATACCAGATATTGCACTGGGCCTTTTATAAACATGCAACGTAATAAGGCGAAAATTGCAAAAAAGTTGAATCAGAATATAATGAAACATTTTAATAAACACGAAAATTGCAAATATATTCAGATTACTTTGCGGACCACCAAAATTCTCTCACGGACCACTGGTTGCCGACCACTGCTCTAGAGAACATCTGGGAATAATTGGACCATCAGGTGCATGTGAGAAGAGAGACTGCGCAAAAAACAGAGCTAAACTGGTTGCCACTTTGGAGGCCAAATGACAGAAAATATTGAAACAAATAACTAATGGACTGTGCCAAAGAGACTATGGGTTGTCACAGTGTGATATTAAAGGTAGGATGGTGTATATCCTTAAATACTTAAATATGGTCACCTGCAAATCCAGCAACTCAACGTGTGATATTAAAGGTAGGATGGTGTATATCCTTAAATACTTAAATATGGTCAACTGCAAATCCAGCAACTCAACGTCAGCAAAAAAAAAAAAAAAAAACCCCTTCCCATTTCACCCATCCGGTCACTCCAAACGTTCATCTAATTCAGCCTTAAATTTATTTAAGCTATCAACTTCCACAACAACAGATAGAAGTCTGTTCCAGCAATCAACTACCTGCTGGCTAAAAACAAACTTCCACACATCTATTCTACAACTGTCTTTCCTCAATTTGAATCTATACCCCCTCAGTTATTAATCTGAGCAAGAGGAAGTAGCCCATCAGCATTAAGCTAGTTTAAACCATTCAAAACCTTATACACCTCAATCAGATCACCTCACAGGTGCCTAGTCTCCGGAAGCTGCAATTTGCACAGCATAAGCCTTTCTTCGTAAGCACACCCCTTTGTTCCTGTCAACAATCTTGTTGCCCTTCTCTGTACTTGTTCTAGCAACTCTACATCCTTCCTAAAATGAGGCCTCCAGACCTGTACACAGTACTCAAGGTGTGGCCTGACCATTTCCTTTTACAAAGAGATAATCACCCTCTTTATCCTTGCTAGCAAAATTCCTGTATATCATTGACAAGACTGCATGAACTGCTCTGGCAACCTGTCTGCACTGCTCAGAATGTTTCTATCTGACTGCACAGTTATCCCCAGGTCTTTTTTATTCTCTACTACACTGAGTGTAGTACCACGCAGTTGGTATGTTACTCTGGGATTACTACTCCCCATACATATGCATTAGTTTGCATTTGTCAATGTTAAACTTCAGTTGCCACCTCTCAGCCCACCTGCTCAATTTTTCCAGATCCTGTTGCAGTAGTGTACTGTCATTACCAACCCTGCCGACCTTCATATCGTCTGCAAACTTGGACATTAAGCCTGATATACCTTCATCAGTATCATCGATAAATACAGAAAACAACAATGGGCCCAACACTGAACCCTGGGGATCCTACTAATAAGATTGTTCCATGAAGAGCAGGTGTCCATTGATTACCACTCTGTCTTCTTCCACTCAACCAGCCCTTTATCCATAGCAGCAATTTTCCTCCAATGCCACACTGCTCCAATTTGTGCAGCAGTCTTCCATGTGCAACAGTATCAAAAGCCTTTCTAAGATCCAAATTTTTGACATCAAAATTATTCTTGGCATCCAGTTCCTTTGTGACTACGTCATAGTATCCAGTCAAATTGGTCAGACAAGACTTCCCCTTAACAAACCCATTCCATGTCTGAACTACACTGCAGTCTTGCTTGGATGGTCCTGCAGTGCTTCTTTAGCTAGTGACCCCATTATTTTCTCTGGAAAAGAAGTTAAATTAACAGGTCTATAATTACTCGTATTACCCTTTGATCCAACCTTTATGAATTGGAGATACATTTGCACATCTCCAGTCTGTGGGGATCTTTCCTGAGTCCAAGGATGCTGTCATAATCATGGCTAAGGGTTTACTTACTTTCTTTGCTGCCTCCTTTAATATAACTGGGTAGATCCCGTTCACCCCAGGTGCCTTTCATATGTTTAATTCCAGGCGCCTCCGTAGCCAGGTGGGAAGGAGCAGCAGTGCATAGCACCTGCTTCTTGATTAGACTGGGGTTTGGGTCCGTCATCACCAAATATGGAGGATGTGGAAAGGTCAGGGAATGACCACCGCATATCCTAGAGCAATATTGCCTTAGTTGCTAATGCTCCTAAAAACCAAATAACTAACTAACTAACTAACTATGTTTAATTTCAACAATTTCTCCTCTACTTTGCCCAGTTATTACAAAATTATGTAGCTCCCTGTTAAGAGTTTGATAAGCTTCTGCCCTGCATTTCCCTACAGAATTCTTCATGTGTGAATGTAGATGCAAAATATTCATTCAGTTTGTCAGCTACCTCAGCAGGATCATCAACAATCAAACCATTGATATCAAGTGAACCAATATGATTCATCCCCTTCCTTCTAGAGTTTACATAAGTAAAGAAGTCTTTGCTCTTTTTCTTTGCATCCTTTGCTAAAAATTTTTTAAGACCAAATACACATGCTTTAAAGTTGCTGTGTTGATATTGTTCACAAATCGCAATCTAAAATTTGTTTAATATTCTATGAATAAGTTAATTTAGCCTAATGCTTTCTGTAGGAATTGCACAGAAATGAAACTATCATAGTGCTAAGTCTCCCACCCCTTGGAGGGGGCAAAGAGTCAAGGGGGCCTGAAGGCTGTATGATTTTTAATGAGCTTTAATGAAGTACTGTATGGTTTTTAATAAACAAAGGAGACCCATTCACAAATCTAATGGGAAGGGAAGCATAATTCTTAGTTTTATACTTGGATCATGAAGACCCAGAAGCTTTTTGAGGGATCCATCACTAATATCAGTTTCACTAAACTCATTCATGAATGGAAATATACAACCTTATGGCTTTCTCACAAATTCTGCCTTGTGGTTAGAGTGTGGTGAAAATTAGAGGTGCATGGCCGTGACCTGAACATTGTAAAGTGGAGAGTACTCAGAACATTAGCATCTGGACCTCCTGACGAAGGTAGGCTGGCCCAGTGAGGCTGTTTGTTCCAGGGTCTATATTCATTTTTGACATCCCTGCTTATTAGTGTTTTGATTGTGTTTGGATTGCTGGCACTTTGATCACTGCCTTCACAGTATGCAATTTTGAATACCAAACTTTTCTGCAATCTGCAGTTTTTGGATCCTGTTGCATAACTTGACACAGCCAACCAAACAAGTGGGATAACAAGGGAGCCTAAACTCCAGCAGAAGACCACACAATGAGGCTGGACAGTCTTGAATTATTTGAAAAACAACCAAATTTTTTTGTTGTCAAAAAAAAAAAAAAAAAAAAAAGGTAAATTTTTGTTCTTCTTCAGTTCTGAAAATATGCCTTGCCTTCATCAAAACTAATTTTGCACTCCTGATTCAAGTTTAATCATTATAGATTTCCATTTTTTAATTTCTTGCAACCACCACTTTCTTCTCTGTGACTATAATTTTCTGCTTTAACTTGTTCCTAAAATTTTTTAATTAGAAAATAAAATTTTCATGTTAGTTACAGTTCTTCTATTGATTCTTCAGGAGGATACTTATTTCCACTGCATGTTATGCAGTGGAGAGATATTTCACCTTAACAATAATAACTTTAACAGGCATAATAACTTTACTGTCAACTGGTTCACATTTCTTTTTTGACACTGTGACAGAAGAAACATATCCACATGTGCTTTAGACATCAGACATATTCATATTTGCTGTAGACATTAATACCTAAAATTGATACTAATCTAATCTAAATTTGTGTTTCTCAGCCTTTTTCTATATACAGAACACTTTTCTATTTGAAGTTAAAAACCACAGCCTACAAAAAAATGTTAAACTATACATGAAAATAAATTAATAAATGTGTTTTTAAATATCATGATATGTATTATAACCCTTGGTTTTATACATATACCAGTTGTTCCCATCACTGTTAATAGGATTGTTGTCTACTACAAAAAAAAGTTTTGTTTTTATAGTGTCTTCCACGGACCACAAGTAGTCCGCTGACAGTAGATTGGGAAGGAAGTCATTTAATCTAGATGACTTCCTTTAATACAGTGCTTGAACCTTTTATTCTGGCAAACTAATTACATTATAGAATACTATTACCTTATTAATTAATTTTACATAAAATTGCCCCAAAACAAGCAAAATATGTTTTAAATTCTGATAATCCCTAGTTTTATGATTCTTCACTTTTTTTCTTTTTTTTTTTTTTTGGGCAGGGGGGGAGTGGAATCTTAAGATGGTCATCTAAAAGTACAGAGGAAAAGGTGAAAATCAGATCTGACTGCTGAGACCAGCATTAATGTATTAAAAATATTCAAGAATCATATGTAAATCAAACTGAGAAATATTTCTAAGTTTGTGCTCAACATTTTCAATATTTTCTGTAATTTCCTTATAGTGCAAGATTTACTAGAGTAGAGAAATCTCCCACTCTCTTTCTCCCTTCTCCTCTCCCCCTTCTATCTATCTCTGATGTACTGATATTTACATTTGTGTCAAATAAACAAAAATGAGAAGTGCTGAAAAGTGAAATTTAATTTATATCGTGAATTTTTTCCTTTTTGTAATTGAAACTTTTTTTTTTTTTTTTTTTTTTGTATATGTGTGTACAGGGTGATAAGGGAGAAAAAGGTGATCCTGGTCCTATGGGCTTACCTGTAAGTTTATATTAACCTTATTTTTTGTTTCTCTAAATAAAAATTAACGATCCAACCATTTTATTAAAATATTAATAATTTTTATCATCTAATTTTTCTTGGAGGTATCCTGTATGTTTTATCACAGCTGACTTTGAAAACATTTATTCCTTTCAGAAAGAGGAGTGAATTTAAACTAGTTCATCTGTCATTTGGGTCAATATCAGCTTCTGTTCATTTTGCACCTTAACTCTGACGTTCTGCATAATATTCTCTATATTAGAAATATAGAGAAGTTATGTACCATATTATGCAATTTTGCTTTTTGTTTCATGTCTTTCTGCCTTGTACTTTTCCCTTTCCTATCTCACTTTTTAGACATAGCTTGCCAATTAAATGCCAGTCTAACTGCATAAGAACTAAGATAAACTAATGAAAATCTAAAATCTAAACCTCCACCAACTGAAAAAAAAAGTATCAGTCCATGGCTGACTTTCCTCTACTTCTTAGGTTACATCAGTGGTGGCTCACAGTATAAGAAAAGGTTTTAATTTTGAAACTTACTAGTTTTTTTGCTAATTATGGAATAATAAATAATGAAAAATAAAGCATATTTGTTGAAACTTACTTTGCATAGACAAAAAATTAATCCTCTACTTTCTTTTAGCAAATTTGTGAATAATCATCTGATTAAATATGCCCATAACTAATTCTCATTCTGTTGAGAGTATAGCCAGGATGGACAACATTTACTAGCTGATTGTTTCTGTGATCTGAAAATATATCTCTTATGTTTTATTTTTTTATTACATACTACAATACTCACTAATTGCATTGCTGTATTAACATTGCCAAAATAGTGCTAGGCACAAATGATTTTTGATATGAGTGTTGAAACCTAATGTTTTAACTTAGTGGATATAACCAACGAAGTGATTTATATCCATTATACTTGAATTTGTTAAAGATCATCTCCTCCACTAAATAAACAGGGAAAAACTGTACAGTGTATTTTCAATGGCACAGCCGCACAAGCCTATCATACATTGTTTTTATAAATTCTCTTGTTAAAACTTTTTTGCAAATTTCCTATTTTTCTTTTTATCTGTTAGTATTCAGATGTAAAATATGTTTCCTAAGATTTTTCATTTCTGGCTGTTCTTTTATTGAAAGAGGCTTCAACAATAAACTGACTTGGATTTATCTTTACTTTGGCTAGTTTGGCTAAATCTGAATAAATTGTAGTAATAAGTAATGTTTTTAAATGTAAACTAAAATATATAAAAAAGTACAAAACACAGTGTGGTCAGCAAAGCACTTGCTGAGTTACTGAGTTGCAATCTATTAAGCTGTACAACTCTGATGATAACATGTGCCTGGGCTCCTGCATATGCATGGAAATACCAATGAACACAGGTCTCTGGCCTTTTTTTGTGCATCTGACTGCAATCAGCTACATCAACAAAGTGAGATTACAAATTACTATAGGTGTTACTGAAGTGCAGGACGAACAATTTAGTGCAAAGCATGATTTTAGTTTGTAGTAAATCACCAAAGTAGGTGAAATAGCATCGTTTTTGTTACATTTCATATTGTGAATGCCTTCACAATGAGTTGCCTAGTATTGTGGAGTTAAACTTCATAATTGGCTTGTCACTCATTGTACTACTGAGGTACCTACCCTCCCACCCACCCACCGATGAGAAGCCACAAGCTTTGAAACAGTGCTGTCTGGGTGGTGGTATCCGCTGAGAATAAGTAACATTAGTCTTCTCTACTGGGGAAACGTTGCTTATTCGAGGTAGTGCAATAACAGGCAGCTTGTTGTGAAGCCGTTCACAATAGATGTAAAAAATGCTGCTATTTCACCTACTTTGTTGATTTACTATGAATTGAAATGATGCTTTGCACTAACTTGTTTGTCTAGTAAATTACCGTAGTCTGAGGCTTTCAGCCCTAAATCCTTTTTAGTACTTTGAAGTGTAGGAATAAATAATATTGCTTTATAATAGGTTACCAAACAAACAACCTGGCCATGAGCCACCACTGGAGGCTACATCATCATCATCTTATTTTTATATTTTTAATGAAAATTAACTACTCACTTCATAGAAGAAAAGCTTTCTTATGAAAGCTACACTACCTTACAGTTTTTACTATTTATTTTGTTTTTCAACCAGACATTGAAAACTCTAAATTTTTCTTTATCAAAACCATTGCTTTATTATCAGTTAATTTATTACTGAATTTGTTTATTTAAACCATAGTTTTACCAGTGGTTACATTAAGGCCACGAAGGTAAGAACTTGAACAAAATAAGAACCACCTTGCTTGGAATAATTAAGGCCTTTCACACTTGTGCCATATTAAAGTCAAACTTATTTTCAATTTATCATAACTATTCTGGAATATAAAACAGTGTTCTGTGTAATTTTTTAAGTTTTAAATAACCGTTCACTGTTTTGGAAATAAAACCTGTGTATCCGATTGCTGTCATTGTGGTATCTACTTTGTAATTGATTCTACTTACCATTCTTAGTTATCTCAGCTGTTATTCTTAGCTTATCATTCTGTTGTATGGCAGCTGAGTATTTTCATTACTACTTTTGCCTATAAGAAAATTTTACTTGCCCTTTGGTGTGGAACATTTTCCATTAATATATTAGTAATAGCAAATGATGCAAGAAAGCAAGCTTATACATCAGCTAAAAAAAAAAAACTTCCCCTATCACCTGTCCATCCCCTCCAATAGTTTGTCTACCTCTTCCTTGAATTTATTCAAACTACCCATGTACACAACACCAAATGGAAGTTTGTTCCAACATTCGACTACCTGATGGCAGAAGGAAAATATCTACGCATCTGTCTTGTGAATATCTCTCCTCAAACTGAATTTATGCCCCTCATTTGTTTTGTATGAGCAAAAAGAAGGATTGCAGAACTGAAGTTTTTCTCAGTAAGAGTACCTTGTTTTCTCTTCACTAATCTTTTTTCTCTTTCTGCACCTGTTCCAATGCACCCATATCCTTTCTGAAATAAGGCTAACAGACTAGTATGTAATACTCAAGATGTGGTTATACCAATGTATTATACAACAAAATAATTACTTCTTCACTCCTGCTGGAAAAATTGCTGTATATCTTTGACAAAACCTGGGAAGCTGTATTAGCAACATGTCTGCACTGCTCAGAGAACTTACTGCTGACTGCACAATTACCCTCAGATCTTTTTCATTCCCCACTACTCTCAGTGTGGTCCATGTAGTTGGTATGTTATTCCAGGATCACTGCTACTTATATGCAGTACCTTTCATTTGTCAATTTTAAACTTCATTTGCCACTTCTCAGCCTAACATAATAATTTTTACAGATCTTGATGCAGTAGCAAACCCTTGCTATGTGTGATGTGTTATTCCTGTTTCTTTATTCTATTGCTTAATTTTATTTAAGTAATAGTAATAACAATATTGTGAAAGGAAGACATCACAGGCTTTTGCTGTACTGGCAGAAAAAAAAAACCCCAACCAAGTAGATAAGAAAACAAATTATATGCTTCCCTCTTCACACAGGTAAGTATCCAGTAGACCTTTGAATTTATTCAAACTGTCGGCCTCAACTACTCGCAAGGGCAAAATGTTCCAACTATCAACAACTCACTGGCTAAAAGAAAACTTCCTACAATCTAATCTAAACTTCAAGCTATGTAATTTGAATTTATGACCCCTAGTTCTGAATTGATTAGAACAGTGAGAATTCCACCTTCATTTATTTTCTAATCCCTCTCAGAGCCTTATAAACCTCAATAAAATCACCTCTGAGATGCCTGGTTTCCAATCTCTGTGGCCCACAAAATCAGTCTTTCCTCATATGGTCTTCCTTCTGCCAATCTCACCACTTGAGATGCTTGTCTTTGGACCCTTTCAAGAAGCTCGATGTCTTTTTTCAGAGGAGGTCTTTATACTTGAACACAATATTCCAAATATGGCCTTACAATTGCCTTATACAGTGGGATTATGACGTCCCTATCTCTACAGGATAGTGTTTAATAAATCATTGATAGGACACCATGGGCTTTCCTGGCTGCCTGTTTACACTGTTTAGAAAACTTCATATCTGCACATATTGTAACTCCCAGATCCCTTTCCTCTTCTCCTCCTCGGTTTTTAATTCACCCCCAAGTGTATAATTTATTTGTGGTTTCCTATTCCCTAACACCTTATATTTAGCAGTATTAAAACATAGCTGCCACTTCTGTAACCATCTTTGAAGTCTGTTCAAGTCATCCTGAAGGAGTGCTGCTTGGCACTGACCATTAATGACTCTGCAAATTTTCACATCACCTTCTATCCCTTTGTCAATGTCATTTATGAAAATGAGAAATAACAGTGGTCCAAGAACCGATTGTTGAGGGACCCCACTCCTGACGTTACACCAGTCAGTATGTATGCATTAATCACAGCCTTTTGCCTTCTGCCTGCAGCTACCCAGCAATCCACCTTAGAACCTTACCAGTAATCCAACCTGTCCAAGCTTATATAGCAACTTCTAATGAGGGACCCAGTAAAATTCTTTGCTAAAATTCAAATAAACTTTATCAAAATTATTCCCTGGAGCCAGCATATGAGTAACTGTGTCAAAATGGTCTACTTAGTTAGTTAAGCATGATATACCTTTAACAAAACCATGTTTTTTGTCTTTCAGAATGCCATATCTGTCTGAATATTCCTGGATTGCACCCTTAATCAGTGTTTCTAAGAATTTTCTTACAGATCAGTTTAGTCTGAAGTCAGGCTAACCTGATCTGTAGTTACCAACTTCACTCTTAGAACCACTTTCTGTATTGGCAATACATTGGCACTTCTCCAATCCAAAGGAATCTTCCCTATCCAAAGGTGCCCTCATAATTAACCTCAATGGTTCAATACACTCCCTCGCACTCTCCCTCAAAACTATGCATCAACTGCAGGATGCATTACTTGCCTGTATGCTCAAAAGTTTTTCTAATAAACAATCATCTGTAATTACGGCATCGCAAATTTCATGTGGCTCAGCCTCACTCACACAGCTTCTTCTCAGCATAAAGGATCTTTCATCAGTAAAGACAGATGCAAAGTACCTGTTCAATTCATCCGCAATATCAGCTGGGTTGTTTAAGACAGCAGTCTCCAAAGTGGGGTGTGCGAGATGATGAGCAATAAATCAATATTAATTAATTATGAAAACTTTAGTTTTTTGAAACGTAATTGAAAATAAAAATTATAAATAAATATTTTTTTAATACTTCAGTATGCAGATTTGTTTGATCGCACAGTTTTATTTGATCATGCCATCGATCATACATGTTCAAGTACATGCATTTTGTACTTGAACTTCAATTTAATTTTGTTTAGCATTTTTTTTTTTGTTCTTTTAAAATTATATGCGATTTTATAAATGTTATTTTAGATATAATGCTTTCCATGTAAATCATTTATAAATAAATAAAAATATATTAAACTTATATATTTAATTTTTTATTCCGGGGTACACGCTAGTCCTTTTAAGTAAAATAAGGGTGCGCGACCAAAAAAGTTTGGAGACCACTGGTCTAAGACTTTCCCACACCCTGTGAAAAATTGTTGAATTTGACTCGCTTTTTTCTTCCTTGTTTTCACATACATGAAAAATTCCTTGTTCCCATTCTTTGCTCTCTTAGTATGCTTTCTCATACACAACCTTGGTCTCCTCAACCTTATTTGTGGTAGTAGTATTACAAATCAATTGTAGGCTTCAGTACTTTTCATCGCTCTGTAACTGTCCCATGCTATCTTTTTCTGCTCTATTTGACCAGCCAGCTCTTCAGTCATCCATTTCAGCATTCTCCTCCTGCAATATTTTCTTAAAGATATGTGTTCAAGGCTTCTGTGATTTTTGCTTTAAATGTATTCTTCCATAATTCAAATCTTTTTGCCATCCCTCAGCAATCAGCCCAGCTCACAGATGGCATATAGTGCCTTAAACTGTCAAACTTCCCTCTTCTGAAGTTAAAACCCATGCCTTTAACTACTGCAATATATTTCTTCATCTTCCAGCTGACAATGGTTCCTGTACTTAAAGCCCTGTGGCGTCATCTGAATTGTTAATAATGATGAGGTCAAGAATATTCTCACTCCTAGTACTTTCTCTAACACACTAATACAAATAGTAATCATCTAGTTTATTTAAAAATGTTTTTCCCCATCATAAGTTTCCCTCCCACTTTTTCCTATCAATCTGGGCAGATTAAAGTCACCCATAATAAGACAGTCACTGTTGCTTGCCCATTTAATCTGCATGTAAAAACTCTCGTCATATTCTTCACAATCTTCTGGTTTGTAGATTACTCCCACTCTCATTGTTCCTTTGTTTCCAACTAACTCACACTGCACAGATTCTATGCTGGCAGACGTAACTCAGCAAAAATTCTTTTCACTCTCAGGTTGCTTTTGATAAGAAGCATGACCCCTCCACCCCTTCTATCTTCCCTATCTTTCCTAAATACATTATAGATACTGTAGTGAAACTCATCACCAATTTCTGGGTGGAACCACATTTCTGTTAGTCCTATTATATCAGCATTAGTTGTCCTATCCAGTTGTTCAAATTCAGCCATTTTATTGACAATGCTTCTGACATTACTGTAGATATGGTTGAGACTAAATAATCTTCTATAGTTTACTACTTTGACCCACCCCTTGAAGTTATTTATGTTTGTATCCCAAGATATCTTCCCTCTCATTTGAAACATTGCTACCCACAGAACATCCTCTCAACATTGGGCTGTTGTGGGAATTCTTGAGGTGAGTGCAAGCATTACTTTGACCAGTATAATCAGATAAATGTGGATATAAATTACCCTTCTCCCCCCCCCCAACTAGCAGTTTCCTGAACCCTTAGGGTATCCTTGATGATACTGGCAAAAATCTTTGCACCATCTTTATTCAAATGAATACCATCTCTACAAAATAGATTCCTATTACTTACAAATGCAGGCCATGCTGATAAAAATTTCTCTCAAGAGCCTTACAGATTCCCTCAAGTCAATCCATAAGTCTTAAAGCATATAGTCCCTCCTGTCATGACCAGACAGAATTGCAGACACATATACATTGTGATCTAACTCGCAGCATTTTCTCAGCATACTTCTATATTTCTCCAACAGATGGTCAGGTCATGTACGCTTAATATTGTTAGTCCTCACATGAATAATAATTCTCTCTTTACCTCTCATAAAATCTAACAATCTGTTGGTAACATCATCAACTGTAGCTCCTGGCAAACACCCTGGTTCTGGACCACCTATCTTTATTACAAAAAATGTTACCCGTTTCCCTGACAATAGAGTCACCCCATAAAACTAGATCACCTTCAACTAGAGTGGTATGCACTTGACTATTCTTTTCTGGGTCACGAATTGGGGTTGCATAACTAGGAGCTTATCAGAGACTCAAGTATTTCCTGACCTTGGCAGGTCAGAAAATACTTGAGTCCCTGATGAGCTCCTAGTTCTATTTGTTTCTAGGGCAAGCACTCGTTTTATCAGTGACTCAAATTTTTCTTGTAATGCATCAAGTTGTAATTTGAGATCGGTACACTCCTTACATCAGTTGCAAAGTAAAGAATCGCCAGATGAGCTAGGTCTGTGTACTAGATCAGCCTTAGAATACATGCACCACAGGCTGTGCAAATGAAGTCGCAAATCACACCAGAAATACCCGCAAGCATTTCCATTATCCCTGGAGTTTGTATTGTCAGTAGACCTTGTCCCTGGACTTTGTATTGTAAGTGAATCTTCTACAGCCATAATTTATATAAAATACGAACTTTATATAGATTATGAAATTAAAATTTACATTATATTACAGAATTTATCTTAGCAAAATATCACAGAAATTAAACTGTTCGCAAAAATTTAATCACAAAAGAAGTTAAATTTAAGCTACTGAATGAAAGTTACAAAAATTCCCTCCAAAATATCGATAACATAGGTTATCTGAATTTGGAAGATGTAGCTTTCCATATACTTAACTAAATACAAAAATAAACTAACCTACATGATTATAGAAATTCAAACTATATATCAACTACAGTTTAGTATATTAAAATAAAAATAGAAAACTCAAAATTATTTCAAAAGTAAAGTGCAGCCATTATCAACCCACTGCAGGGTGGAAGCCTCCTCAACAATTCATGTTGAGGGAAATGGACCATAATCTGCCACACTGGTCCAGTGCGGGTTGGCAGATCGACCGTATTCAGCAGTCAGGGGCTTGAACCCCAGTCTACTCAAAGAGCATGTGCTACTGCACTCCTGCTCCTGCCCACTCGGCTACGGAGACCTGCAATTAAAAGCTTTAGATACACTCAGCCCTTTTATCTTATCCTAGATATATTCTCTTCATTCACATAATTCCATAAATTGTACCTTTTCTGCTCATCCCATTTTTATTTTTTTTTCCTTAAAAAAAAATTTAATTGTTTATATCTTTGATTTAATTTGGCCTAAAAGACTTGGTTAATAATTTCTCCTTATTTACAGACTATATGTACTAATTGTTATTTGATTTTGTTGATTATAAAGTCTCATTTCTCATTTTTGTTTTATTGTTGTATTTCCTTTTTGCTTTGGTGATGTATTAATTCGGTGTCTTGGATATTCATTATCTGTATAGCATTTCTCTGATTTTGTTCAGATTGTTCCCTTAGAAATCATAAACCGCAAAATTTAGAAAGTTGAATGACTTTCAGCTAATATAAACTGGAAAGCACAAAAAATTTCATGAAGAATGCAGTGCATTGAATGAGTATTATGATACTTGCTTTAGTGTAAGTTTGGCTTGATCATAAGTTTGTATTAATAATATCTATATGTACTCATGAATGATCATAAATGAATTTATAAAGAATAAATTAATTTACAATCATTGAAATATAGATAATTTCCTACATAGCTGTATAGAGCAATATGCATATATAAAGATCACAAATTATATGCATATATTAAGAAATTTATTAATATTACTACAGCTTATCCAAGCACCAATGGTGGGCACACTACATACATACATGCACTACAAATGTATATCAGTTTAATCCATGTGCATTTGAAAAGCAAGATTTGGGTTAAGTAAAACATTTTTGACCTTGACCGTTTCAGAATTCGAAATTAAAAAAAAAAAAAAAAATATATATATATATATATTAGTTTTGAAATGGGCTAAGGTAAAGAAAGCCAACACGAGAACCACTGGAAACGTCAGCTAACTTACCCGGAAAATTAGTTTCCTGATACCGCACTCTAGCACTGCTAGCTCAGTAAACAGACGGTAGGAGTTATCAGTCTGGTGCAGAAGTCAAGAACAATATGTTGATTGACAGGTAGGCGTGGCAAACAATGAAATGATTGGTGATGGGTGTGACAGATGACAAGCTACTGTGTAGCCATTGGTTGGTATAATGATGATGTGTATTTATGAGTAAAGAACGGTGCATAATTAGTTTTGTAAAGAATAGTAAACAGGTAATAGTAGCAATGAATGTTTTAAAGATGGAAGAAATTTGTAAGGAAAATAAAATGTTGCTTGATTTTTTGATGAAAACTAAATTAATAAGACTGAAATTTTACTGTTTGAGGTGCAGTGATATTTTAAATTAATTGAATCATGAACAGAGTCATGTGGAAAGTTCTGGTATTTTAAAACATGTTCTGTGCGAGTTTCTTTATTAAAACATAGTTTTATGGAAAATGCAAAACTTCCATTAAAAAAGATAATATATATTATATACTTTTGGTCAACGTGCATGCTAGTAACTACAACAGCATTCCATCTGGAGATTTTGAAAGTCACAGCAGTTAAGTTTTATAAGAAACTAAGAGATATTTGCAAATTGCAGTTGTTAAAAAAACCCATTAAGTTGGGTGGATTGCAATCTGATATGCAACGTTCTTCTCTTAAACAACCTTAGCACATTTATTGGAAATCCAAGATTTAGATAAAGGATGAGATTTTAAATTGGAGTGTGGAATAAAGGATTCCATTCCTACAAGAATAATTTCACTGACATGATAAGGTGCCTCCGTAGCCAGGTGGGCAGGAGCAGCAGTGCGTAGCACACGCTTCTTGATTAGACCGGGGTTCGAGCCCGTGACCACCAAATATGGAGGATGCTGAAAGATCAGGGAATGACCACCGCATATCCCCAGAACAATATGGCCTTAGTTGCTAATGCTCCTAAAAACCAAACAACAACAACTGACATGATCTGAGAAAGCACTGATATCAGAAGTTTTAAAACAGTAATCCGACCAAGGAAAAGAAGAAAAGAAGTCACATAGGTCATCCCATTTTGCATTCTTGTAATGCCAAAAAACACGAGTTTGGGAATAGCTATGAGGTAAAGGCTCCATTGGAGAAGAGACAATCACCAAGTTGTGATCAGAAGTGCCTAAAGGACCACTCACTTCACCCGTATACTTAGAAGCGTTGTTTGTGAGAAAAAGATCAAGTGTGTTGGCTGTATGGTTAGGATTGTCCAGTATTCTGGTAGGTAAATGAAAAATCTGTGCCAGATCATTAGTAATTGCAAAAGCCTTAGCATCTCAACCAGCTGGGTCATTGTGACTAGAAAACGGAAGCCAGCTGAAGTTGTGAACATTAAAATCACCAAGGAAAATTACCTCACTATTAGGAAAGTTGGACTGTAGAAAGTCAAGTTGCAAAGAGAGGAAGTCAAAGAGTTCCAAGTGATTAGTGGAGTTGGGAGAACGGTAGAGACAGCAGATGAATTTGACAGAATGAGATAGAGAGATTTTAAGCCAGAGAAGATCGTAAAGAGGAGATTCCAAATTACCAATCTCTGACGGGGTATATCTGCAATACTAATTTATTTATTATTGCACTTAAAAAATCAACATCTCTTATAACTTAGAAAACTAACTCTGGTATCCATTTATTTTTGATAGTACAGTATCTTAGCAGATAGTAATAAAACTTACACTAGGAGTGTTTTTAATAATTTGTAACATCCCCCTTCCCCAATTTTTACTACTGTCGTGAATTTTATTTTCTAGTAATGAAAGAAGTGTGATAAGTTTTTTAATTATTAAATTATCATTAATATGCATGTTATTATTAATGTAACTTTTTTTTTCACATAATGTCTCATTCTCAGTGTTTCAGCAGTCCAGATTCGTTCTTTTCCACCTTGTGTAAATTATATACCACAAAATCAGACACAGATTCACTGACTTTTACAAGAAATTGTACAATGCATGTTTCCATGTTATAATCGGTAACAAAGGTGATGGACACCCACATTATGTTTGACTCCCGTGTGTTGAAAATATCAGACAGGTTAAATGCAAGGCAAAATTTCCTTGTGCTGCACTGTAGTGTGAATCCTGAGACCACACATCACATTGCTATTTTTGCACATGCAGTATTACAGTACACAGAACCAAGAACAAAACTGCAATATGATATCCAAATCTGCTATCGGCTATTCATCCTCCTCACCCAGTGAAGGGGTACTGGTTCCAGCTAAATCTCAGAATGTTCTTGATTCCAGTACAGACTCTGATTGTTCCCAAAGTAAGCATAATGAATTTGAAATCACATCAAAGAGTCCACAACAGTTTACACAAGCTGAACTGAAGGGTCTGTTACAGAACTTGGATTTACTGAAGAATTCAGCAGAACTCTTAGGCTCCAGTTTGAATGAAAGGAATCTGTTAGCACTTGGCAATCATGAGTGCATTTTTGAAATGATTTGAAGGTGTGAAGCAATGCTCTGATTATACAAAATTAGCCTTGCTGTTCTACAAAAGTGGGATAGCAAGGTTGAAGCCAATCACTAGATTTTAAAGACTAAGTTAGAAGGATTAAGCTCACACTTGGAAGAAAAATTATGATCATTGACCAACTGTCTCTCTAAGAAAAGCACTTCTGCCACCACTACATATAAAACTGGGACTAATGAAACAATTTGTTAAGTTAGTAAATAAAGAGGAGGCTCTATGGAAAATAGTGATGCTATATTCCACATTAGTGTTTCAGTGAACTACAAATCAGAGTTTAGCAAGATGATAAATTCACAACGGCTACATCTCGACGAAGTAGAAACTTGGTCAGCACTCATGAGTGTGAAAAACCTTTTTGACCTTTACAAATGAAATCACATGAATTATGAGTAGATTAGCAACAGTATGCTTACTAGTTTCAAAAAACTAGGTTGCATGTTGCAGCATGAGCACCTTGAATACTTTCCACAGAATCTTAGAAGGTTTTATGGAAACTACTCAAAAGTACTGTGAGTGAAGAGCAGGGTAAATGGAATAAAGCAATGATGACAGATGGCCGATTACTGTTTTGTGCTTGAAAAAAAAAAAAAAATATATATATATATATTCAATATTTCAATAAATGGTAATACATTACCATTGTTCTTAATACCTACAAAACATTCTGGATGTTCAAAAATATATATATACACCGATGAGCCAAAACATTATGACCAGCGAGTAGTTATGCAAATCAATGCAGCTGCAGGTGAACTACAGGACATCGTATAAAAAACACCTGATACTGAGCTCCATTAATCAGCTCCTGTTACTGAGCTCTTGTTCTTCAGATGGGAAAGGCAGCAGACTTAAGCGAGTTTGACCATGTAAAGATCAGAATATATCCGAAATGGCACAGCTGGTGGGATGCTCTCGGTCAGCCATGGTTAGTACCTACTGAAAGTTGTCTGAGGAGGGAAAACCCATGAACCGCTGGCGAGGTGTTGGATGAACACAGCTCATTGATGCTTCAGGTGAGCCAAGGCTCCCCAGATGGTACGTTGTGCAACTAGCCAGTAACAGTACATCGAACCCTGCTGAAAATGGGGCTGCATAGCCGCAGGCCACTCCAAGTGCACATGCTAACCATGGTTCACCAGCAACAGCACCTACAATGGGCATGCAAGCATCAAAACTGGACCTTGAGTGATTGGAAGAATGTTGTCTGGTCCGATGAATCACATTTCCTGTTGCACCATGTAGATGGCCGGCTATGTGTGCATCGTTTACCTGGGAAAGTGATGGCACCTGGATGCACCATGGGATGAAAACAAGCTGGTGGGTGGTGTTATTCTTTGGGCGATGTTCTGCTCGGATAGTTCAGTCATCCATGTGCCGGGCACTCTGACATCTACCACCTACTTAAACATCATTGCTGACCAGGTATACCTTTTCATGGCAACAGTCTTCCCCTCTGGCAGTGTAGTCTTTCAGCAGTGTAATGCACCATGCCACACCGCCTAGATTGTTTCAGACTGGTTTCACAGAACATGAGGACGACTTCCAGGTATTGCCCTGGCCTCCAAATTCCCCAGACACCAATCCCATCAAGGATGTATGGTTTGTGTTGGAAAAGCAACTCCGATCTGTGACATCTCAACCACGGACCTTACAGGAGTTAAAGGATCTGCTGGTTATGTGTTGCAGATAGCACAAGACACATTTAGAAATCTTCTTAGCATTCATACCTTGCCGGTATGACCTGTTTTGGCTGCACGTGGAGGACCAACATCATATTAGGTAGGATAGTCATAATGTTTTGGCTCATTGGTGTATATTTTGGGTTCAATGTTGGGTTTAATGCTCCATGTATATTAACACAAGACAACAGCCAGTCCTCTTTGGCAAAGAGTACTATAATTGGTTTCTCTTGATCTTAATTCTTTCTCTTAATTTAGCATTTTTTTTTATAATGTCAATTTTTTACACAAAAAATATGTATACCTACAGTATATATTTTTTTTATTTTTCATTCTGTGCAAAAAGGTTAACTTTTTCATTCTACTTTTTAATAGCTACTTCTGTACTTTATACACACACTTTCTAAGTACTTCTACCCTCTTTACATTATATACAGTTGATGGACCACTGAAAACGTATAGTCCAATGTTAACTTTTTCTTTAACACTTAATGGATCAGTTTTTTAAAGAGTAGAAATTAATGCAGATATGACTGAAATGTATTTCCCTTCTACATGGCACATACCAATTATAACTGATAATGAATTATCAGATTGAACAAATTTAGTTTTATAAAATAATAATATAACTCAGAGTATTACTGATAATCAGATCAAGAGTATTACTCCCTCTAGTTGCCTCCCAAACATGCTGCTGTAGAAAACAATCATCAAATAAATCCACAAAAGCCTTGCTAGTGTGTGAGTGACCAACCACTAAATTCCAGTCATTATCCGAAAAAATTAACTCCCCCATTACTGGCCCACTCTATTTCTCTGCACAACTGCTCATTATAAACATCAAATTCAGCATTAGCAAAGGCACATGATGCAAGAAAGCAAGTTTATATAGCATCAGCCAAAAAAAAAAAAACAAAACCCCTATTTCACCCATCCACTCGCTCCAAATGTTTATCAAGTTCTGCCTTAAATCTATTTAAGCTATCAACTTCTACAAAGATAGATGGAAGTTTGTTCCAGCAATCAACCACCCGCTGGCTAAAGGCAAACTTCCGCACATGTATTCTACAACTGTCTTTCCTCAATTTGAATTTATGCCTTCTCAGGCGATTAGTCTGAGCAAGAGAAAGAATCCCATCAGCATTGAGCATGCTCAAACCATTCAAGGCTTTATATACCTCAATCAGATCTCCATCCAGGCATTGTGATTTGCAAATCTTAAGCCTTTCTTCTTAAGAGCAACCCTTTGTTCCATTCACTAATCTTGTTGCCCTTCTCTGTACTCATTCCAACAGCTCTACATCCTTCTTAAAATGAGGCCTCCAGACCTGTATTCAGTACTCAAGGTGTGGCCTGACCATTGCCTTATACAAGGGGATAATCACCTCCTTTACCCTGCTAGAAAAATTCCTGTATATTATTGACAAGACACCATGAGCTACTCTTGCAGCTCATCTGCACTGCTCAGAAAACTTCATATCTGCCTGCACAATTACCCCAGGTCCTTTTCATTCTCTACCACTGTCAGTGTAGTACCACAGAGTTGATACATTGCAATGGTGCTGTTTCCCATATGTAGTACTTTACATTTGTCAATGTTAAACTTCATTTGCTCCCTCTCAGCCCATCTTCTCAACCTTTACAGATCCTGTTGCAGCAGCATAGCATCAGTAGTGTCCTTAACAACCCTGCCAACTTTTGTATTGTCTGCAAACTTGGACATTAAGCTTGATATACCATCATCAATATTATTTATAAATACAGAAAACAATAATGGACCGAACACTGAACACTGAGGAACTCCACTGATAACATTAGTCCACGATGAACAGTGCCCATTGATTACCACTCTCTGTCTTCTCCCCCTCAACCACCCCTTTATCCATAGCAGCAATTTGCCTCCAATGCCACACTGCTCCAATTTGTGCAGCAGTCTTCCATGTGCAACGGTATCAAAGGTTTTTCTAAGATCCAAATATATGATATCAAAGATATTCTTTGCATCCAGTTCCTTTGTAACTACATCATAGTATCCAATCAAATTAGTCAGAAAAGACTTCCCCTTAAAAAGCCCATGCTGTGTCCGAGCTATAACTGAAGTCTTGTCTAGATGATCCTGCAATGCTTCTTTAACCAGTGCCTCCATTAATTTCCCTGGAACAGAAGGTAAACTAACAGGTCTGTAATTACAGGTAATTACAGACCTGTTGTGGATTGGGGTCACATTTGCACATCTCCAGTCCAGGGTACCTCCCCTGAGTCCAGGGAAGCTCTCATAATTATGGCTAAGAGTTTGCTTACTTCCTTTGCCGCCTCCTTTAATATAACTGGATAGATTCAATCCACCCCAGGTGCGTTTCTTGTGTTTATCTTCAACAATTTCTCCTTCACTTTACTCTCAAATTATATATATTTCAAAAAGTATAATAAAAAATAGAAAACAATATATAAATATAAATATATACAATATATAAGAAAATAATAAATAATAAAAATAGAAAACTGAAGGAAAAAATTAATTTTAGCGTATGGTAAACTATTATTAACTTGAAGTCGAAAAGAAAGAGATTAAATAAAAACACTACAAGTTATCAAAATTATGACTTAAATTTTCCATTAAAATTCATTAAGCCAAATTTTTCATTAAAAATTGCATTAAAAATTGCAAATTTTTCATTAAAAATTGCAGCACATAGACTCTAAAGCAGTAGAACCAGTAGACATCAGTTGCCACTCTAATATTGAGTCGGGCTAGTGTGACAAAACTGAAAAACAAAATGGAGGAATTTGAGTCCATTACACTGGTCAACATGTAAAATGTTATGAAAACAAAAATACCCAATCTTGACTAATTTCATGCTGCTGAACACAAAAATCACATTAAAATTTATTGATTAGCTCTTGTTTTCAAATTATAGTTGGGGTCTCATATTAGTGAGTTACTCTGAATTATCAACTATGGCTCTCGGCAAAATGCATGGCAACACTGCAGTTCCAGTACCACCATTTTCTTATCATCTCGCTCTGCATCATGTGATAAGTTGTAGCCTCAAATGCATCTTCAACTCTGTTGCAGTAATCCTCAAATAGGGCTAGGTATTGGGTGATTTGCTTTCAGTTAACCATTGTTCTCTGTGAGATTCCTACTTTTCCTACAGTATTTGTGTCATGTAAGATTAATATGCCTGTAAATGTGTGAATAGTCCAGATGACTTCTGTTACGTAGGTAGAGAAGTCATGTTAGCTTCAAGAAACTTAACCCTTAACTCGAGCCATAAAAAAGGCCTACTTCGTGTACTTTAAGTGTAAAGTAGGTGACCAGGACTAGAACTGGGCTTCACACATATGCTGCACTACCTGTTCATCAAAATTCAATACATGGGTGAATCAAAAGGGATGTTTTATGCCTTTTGCAGTGCCCATGATATGGAGGGAGCCAACAAATCATGCCACAGACTGTTACTTCTGTGTGGTGCTTCCTATTAGAAAAGGAATAACAATGAAAAAAAAAGTGGACAGTGACGTACCAAAATATACCATCTGCAATTCTTCCCATGCCTCATGGTGAAGTACTTATTCCTGAACCACCCAACCATTTTTCTGTACCCTCTGATGAAGATGAAGAACATCAACTTGATATACACAAAGAAGTACAGCAGCCATCTACATCAAGGTATCCACCATTTTGTCCAAACCTTTATCCTTCTGAACACATAAGATCACAGAAAGTGAGCTTAATGACCTCATCAGGGTTCTCAAACTGTCGAAGAATAAGACAAAGCTTTTGGCCCCGAAGATTATTCTTTTCACAGAATAATCTTCTAGATTATTCTGTGAAAGTGACACCATACATACTCGAAATAAAGACTATGATAAATTCTATCAAACAGAAGGTGAACTTACTGTTTGTAAGGATGTTGATGGTCTAATGGCAGCAATGAACGTGAGGCATGTTCCCGAAAAATGGAGACTATTTACTGATGCTTCTAAGGTTAGCCTTAGGGTTGTGTTATGTGTTATTACACAATGGAAATATGCTGCCTGCATATGCCATCCACAAAAAAAGAAACATACGCAAACATGGAGAATATCCTCTTAGGTATGCCATTATCAGAAGTATGAGTGGCAGATATATGGTGATTTAAAGGTAATCACCATTTTATTAGGACTACAAAAGGGTTACGCTAAGTATTGTTGCTTTTCTGCGAGTGAGATAGCCGTGCTAAGGATATGAACTATAAGAAGAGGAGTTGGCCTCAACGAAAATCATCAACACATGGAATGAAGAACATAGTATTTGAACTTCTGGTAGATCCAAATAAAGTTTTGCTTCCACCACTCCACATCAAACTGGAGCTCATGAAAAATTCATGAAAGCTTTGGAAGTGAATGGTCCTGCATTAACATATTTGCAAGAGAAATTCCAAAGAAGATTAAGGCAGACGTTTTCATTGGTCCACAAATAAGGCAACTTTTCAAAGACAAGCAGTTCGAATGTGTCCTTAGTGATAGTGAGAAATCAGTGTAGAAAGCCTTTTGAAATGTTTTGACTGGTTTTCTAGGAAATGTTAAAGCCGGCAACTACAGACAGCTTGTAGAAGATCTCATTACTTGCTACAAAAAACTGGGGTGCAATATTTTTCATTGAAGATGCATTTCTTGCACTCACACTTGGATTTCTTCTCACCAAACTATAGCGCCATCAGCAACAAACATGATGAGCACTTTCATCAAGACATTGCAGCAATGTCATGATGAGCACTTTCATCAAGACATCACAGCAATGGAACAAAGATACAAAAGCAAATGGAGTGCCACAATGTTAGCCAATTATCATTGGATAGTGAAAAGGGATGCTCCCAAAGCTGAATACCAGTGAAAGGGGAAATGATTCTATGTTTGGTTCAGGTATGTTCATAGCTACATCTTACTCCCATATAAATAAAAAATATCTTGTTAATACCTTAAAATCTGTGTTTAGTACCTTAAAATCTATAAAGTAAACTTACTTTTATGCCCATAAGATATGACCCAAAATTTGTTGTTCAGTATTCTAGGCCAAATGATGAGAATAATGAACTAACTATACAGATAATTAGATTAGGCCAGCAAATTAGATTGTTTTATTATGGGGCATTTTAACTTTTGCAGATATCAATTGGAGCTTGTGGTTTAGCATCTAACTCCATATCAAAACACTGCTAGATGACTGCTTTCTACATCAACATGTTAGAGAGGCAACAAAGGAAAGTAATATTCTTGATCTGGTTATTGGTAATTATTCATCACGTATAAAGAATCTTCAAGTAAAAGAGAATTTAGGTAGCAGTGATCATAGCATATTGTGCAGGATTTATTCAAAGAAATAAATACTGTCAAGGGAAAGGGATTTTGTATTCACACAGGTGATTATAATGGGCTCAAACAATTTTTAAACTCTTTTCAGTGGGATCAACTGACGTCATTAAAAACTGTAGATGCCAAATGGGAAGAATTCAGAGAGGTAATCATAGAAGCCACTACGCTTATCACACCCAGTGCTGTAGTTGTAAAATTAGCAGAAGGTATACTCTGTGAATGGTACATATGAAGAGAGTATACTGTGCTTATTAATGAAATTCCAGATAGTATATCATCATCATCATCAGCCATTTTCAATCCACTGCAGGATGAAGGCCTCTCCAGCAACTTTCCAGTTCCTTCTGTTTTGAGCACTGGCCATCCATTTACTACCCACAAACTCATGAATTTCATCTATCCATCTCTGCCTTTGTCTTCCAGGTTTTCTTCTAGCTCCTCTTGGGTACCATTCTGTTATTTTCTTAGTCCACCTGTCATCATGTCTTCGAGCTATGTGTCCTGCCCAAGACCATTTTAGTTCTTTAGTTCTGATAAAAATGTCCTTTACTTGAGTTTACTGCCTAATCCATGTGTTTCTCTTCTTAAGTCTGATTCCCAATATAATTTGTTCCATTCTTTGCTGTGTAGTTCTCAGCTTCTCTTCCATTCTTTTCGTGAGTGCCCAAGTTTCACTTCCATAAGTCATGGTGGGGAGTATACATTGGTTCATTATTTTACATTTCAGACAAACTGGGATATTTCTCTTCAGTATGTGACTATATTTCCTCAATGCTATCCATCCAAAATTTATTTTTCTCTTGACTTCCAGCCATTTATCATTATTACAGCTAATAACTTGTCCCAGATAAGTATATGACTCCACCTTTTCAATTACTACTCCTTCAATCATTATTTCCCTTCCCTTTCCATGGCATACTTGTTCATCATTACTTTTGTTTTAGCCATATTCATCTTTAGTCCAAAATCCTTACTAACTGTGCATAACTGATTAAGATTTTCTTCTAATTCTTTGGGATTGCGGCTTATGACCTCAATGTCATCTGTAAATTGTAAATAGTTTAGATACTCTCCGTTCACATTGACTCCTTTCTGCGACCAGTCTAATCTTCTGAAAGCTTCCTCAAGGGCAGCAGTAAACAGCTTCGGAGATATTGTGTCTCCTTGTCGAACTCCTTTCTCGATTTTAAATTTCCTACTGTCTTTCTTTGTCTAGTCTAATAAAGGAGGTAGAATTCTCATATATTTTCTTCAAAATCATAATACGTGGGGTATCTATGCCTTGTCTTTCCAGTGCCCGAAACATTGCCTCTGTACAGAGTCAAATGCCTTTTCATAATCCACAAATGCCAGCTATAATGGTGTTTTATATTCATTTGCTTTCTCCATTAGCTGTGATATTACGGGAAGGTGATCCATAGTTGAGAATCCTGTCCTAAAGCCAGCTTGCTCTTTCGGTTGATTCTCATCAAGTATTCTTTCTAATCTGTTAATAATGACCCGTGTGAACAACTTGTAGATGTGGGATAACAATTGGTCTATAATTTCCAATTATAGACCAATTGTTAATTGGTCTATAATTGGAAATTATAGGAAATTGGTCAACTAATTGGTCTATAATTTCCAATTTCTGATTTATCTCCTTTCTTATGCAGCAAAACTATGATTGCATTATTCCACTGCTTCGGCGTCACACCTTTTCTAATGCACTTTTTGAAGAGCCTTGCCAGTTTTTGTGTTATATCTCTTCCTCCCAATTTTAACAACTCTACAGTAACTTCATCTTCCCCTGGGGCTTTCTGATTCTTCATTTTCTTCAATGCATGTTCTACCTCATCAGGAAGAATATCGGGTATGTCGTATGTGTTGCTAATTTGCAATCCATCTTCCCCACTGCTGGCATCATTCCCTCGCTCCTTGTATAATTCTCTATAGTAGTCTTCTGCTATTTGAATTATGCCTTCTCTGCTGTTTATAAGTACACCATCGCTATTCTTCAGTTTCAGTATCATTTGTCTTTCTGTATTACAGCTCATGGCTGCTGATTTAAATCCTTTGTTTCCCCTTAATGCTTGTTCTTCTTTTCTTGTGTTAAATCTTCTTATGTCCTCTCTGAGTCTCTTTCTAATGGCTTTGCATAACTCAGTATACTCAATTTTCTCCTTGTCAGTGTTTATCTTGTTCTTCATTTTTTGCCTTCGGTTCATCATAACAAGTGTTTCTTTACTAATTTTTTCTTCTTTGGATTTCTTTTCCCTATAGGTTTCTTGGGCTTTATCACTTTCAGAAGGTTGTAATATTCCTCATCGATATCTTGGTCTTGAGCAATCTGCATAAGTTCAAACTTGTTCTTAAATTCCAGTACATACTGCTTTTTCTCCTCTTCTGTTGTCTCAAATATCTTGGTAATATTTACTTGAGTCAGTTTTTTCCTTTCCTTTCCTACATCTATATCAAGTGTACATCTTACCATTCTGTGATCACTTCCAACATTTACCTTATTCAGGATGGTAACATCATTCACAATATATCTTCTGTTAGTGAGGATGAAGTTGATTTCATTAATTGTTAACCCATTTGGACTCTTCCATGTCCACTTTCTGTTCACCATTTTCTTGAAAAAAGTGTTCATTATTGACAATCCTTGAGATTCAGCAAATTCCATAAGTCTTTCGCCTCTTTCATTTCTTTCACCAATTCCAAAATTTCCTATAATTCCCCTTTCTGTGCTGTTTTGTCTTTTTCCAACCTTAGCATTGAAGTCCCCCATAATGATAGTGTAGTGGGTTTTCTGCTCATCTAGAAGACTCTTAATTTCGGTGTATATTTCTTCAACCTCTTCATCATCAAGGCTCGATGTTGGTGCATAAATCATTATAACCTTTAGCTTGTACCTCTTAGAAATCTTGAGTATTAGTCTTGACACCCTTGGTGATGTACTTTTGAATTCCAAAATGTTGTTTTTCAAATCTTTACGGACCAGAAACCCAACTCCACCATCACTCCTTTCACTGTTTCCGTTGATGTACAGCAGATTTCCACTTGATAAACTTATAAGTGATTCATTTCTTCTTCTTGTTTCAGCAAACCGATGATATTCCAATTCACATTTTCTAATTCCTTTTCCAGCTCTAATATCCTGTCTTCACCGATGAGTGATCTTACATTGTAACAGGCCAAGTTCAGTTTCCGTGCATGGCAGTCTGGTTGTACCCAGAGATTCTTAGCACCCTCTGTTTCCACTCTGATCCTCTCGCTGCCATAAGAGGTGGAGTGAAAGCCGCTGGGGACTGAGGGCCATTTGTTTTGTCATGCTGTCATATGCTGGAGGTTTGGTCTTTTCCTCTTCACGCTGACCAGGCGTCTTGAAGAGAACCACTCTACACATTCGTTGCCACCTAAGTGACGTAACAGGACTTACCATCGAGAAGGTGTGCATGAGTGGATTTTAGGGAGGCGGGCCAACTGGACTTCTCCTAAATCTTCTGTAATAGAAAGATATTGGATCCATCAGTGTTTTAGACTGAGTGTCTGATAACACACAGGATACCTGTTCCCCTCTACTCAAATACTGGTTGGGAATTAAATGATTTTATTATAACAGAAAGCAAGATGGTATATACAGCATAGTAAATATTTTAAAAATACTTGATTTTTTTGCAAGTTTTTCAAAAACCAGAAGGTATAAACTATTCACCTAAAAAAAATCCAGAGGGTATACTTGTATATACCCTCCATTACAGCCCTGATCACATTTTCCATCTAAGAAATACGTATTGTTCAAGTTTTATGCCAAAATATGTCAGATGAACTGATCATCTTAGTAACATAGACAGACAAAGAATGCAAGGATAGTTATAAATTTTCAGAAGATAGAGTCCTACAGTAAGTATAAACTGACATCTAATCGAAGTACTCAGGGAGATAGTCAGACTAAGGCAAATTACAATGTCTCTTTGGAAAAGCAGCAAGAAATTCTTTACATAATTAACACGAGAAGAAAAGGATGAAATACATTGGTTCACTGAATGTGAACAGCATAACTGTCGATGATTCTGTATAGATTGCTGATGAACTGAATAAATATTTTGTATCTACATTCACACATGAAGCTTTTATGGGTGAGTTTATCAGTAATCTCTCAAATATGGGTTGGGAATTAAATGATTTTATAATAACAGAAAGTAAGATTGTACACAAATGGTAGCTAAAAGTGAGCAAAACAATGAGGCTGATGAAATCTAATCAATTATATTAAAAGAAAGAAGCTGTAAAAGGTTTAAGAAGTACAGGTCGACCATCACTAATCCGGCCACCGGTATTCCGGTTCCACCGCTAATTCGGACATAATTTCTGCGAACGTAATTTCAAATTTCCCAGGTTGGCGCACCGACCTGCTGCTACTGTTTTGGTGGTGTTGGTTACAGCATCAGCTGTTGGTGCGAACTCGTAAACACTGGAAAGCCGTTCCCACTTGTTTTTCTGCATTTATTATTATAATCTGCTCACATTTAGCCCCAGCCATGGTTCCAATGCATAAAGGAAATGGCTCTCGTGGTGTAAAGTGTAAACACTGTACATTGTCCATAACAGATAAAGTTGAACTTCTGAAAAAACTCAACAGTAGTGTGTCTGTGAGAAGTTTAATTCTGCTTAATTGTAAATTAAGCAGAATTAAACTAAACAGTTCCTCTTATTTTAGTAATTTTCTTTTAGCCATTCCTTTTTAGATTTTTTTTTTTTTTTTTTTTTGCAACACACTTGTACAAACTTGCAGAAAAACACAACACAATATGATGGATAAGGCAGCGCACTAACAAACTTGTTTTCACAAAATCTCTAACAATACTGACAAACTTATTGCAATGTTTGAGAGTTTATTTTATCGCAATTAGTTTTATTGCAGTGCTCACCGCACGTGCAATAAACTAATCACAAATAACCTTCATATGTATGCTGTAATAGCGTCACACACATGTGGCTGACACGGCTTCTCAAGAAATAAAGTAACCTACTGGGCCACACCGGCCACAAAAATGCTACATAACAAAAAGACTTTTTTTATATATATATATTAAAATGACAACACTGACATTACAATATTTATTTTAGAATAACTAATCAAATTATTTGCAAAATATTTTTTGGTCCCTGGGGAATTTTTTTTCTTAAACTAGCTTGGTGGTCAACATGTTAAAGGTAGGATGAGGTGGTTAGCTGTTTGGTAAATTGTATGTGCTAAAATAATCACCAGTGATCCGGCAAACTCATTAATCAGGCACCCCACAGGTCCCAATGTTGCCGGATTACTTAAACTTTAAGCCATAATAATGAGAGTGTGCTTAGATTCAAAGAAGTACCTGTAGATTGGCGATGACAAATGTCTATCCACAAGGGTGATGTGGATGACTGCTGTCTGCTCACCTACAAGTTTAACCTGTTCACCCAAAAAATAATGGAGTCAGTAATTAAAGAAGTTATGCATCATCATCTTAGTATTAGTATTAGCAGTGGAAAATGATGCAAGGAAGCAAGTTTATACAGCACTGGCAAAAAAACCTTCTCATTTCACCTATCCATCCCCTGCAACAGTTGTCTAGTTCTTTGAATTTATTAAAAATATCCACAACATCAGATGGAAGTTTGTTCCAGCAATCGACTATCTCATTAGCTAAAGGCAAACTTCTACACATCTGTTCTGAAACCATCCTTCCAAAATTTGAATGTATGCCCCTCATGTGTATAGTCTAAGCAAGAGGAAGAATCCATTGAGCTTTCTCAATCTACTCAAAGCCTTAAACACCTCAATCAGATGGTCTTGCAGGTGCCTCTAGATGCTGCAATTTACTGAACTGAAGCCTTCCTTGTATCCCATTGTTCCCCTCACCAATTTAGTTGCCCCTCTCTGTATTCACTCCAGCAGCTCTACCATCCTTCCTAAAATTAGGCCTCTAGACCTGTATACCTGTATGCAGTACTCAAGGTATGGCCTGACCATTGCCTTATACAAGAGGATAATCACCTCTTAATCCTTGCTAGCAAAAGTATGGTATATCATTAACAAAATTCCATGTGTTTTCCTAGCAGCCTGTCTGCACTGCTCAGAAAACTTCATATATGACTACATAGTTACCCCCAGGTCTTTTTCATTCTTCACTACCCTGAGCATAGTACCACACAGTTGGTATATTAATCTGGAATTACTGCTACCCATTTGCAGTACTTTGTATTTGTTAATGTTAAACCTCAAATCACATTTCTCAGCCCAACTGCCTAATTTTTCTAGATCATGTTGCAGTAGCATACCATCATTACTATCATTAACCACTCTGCCTACCTTTATATCATCTGCAAAATTAAGCCTGATTATACCTTCATCAATATCATTAATATACAGAAAACAACAATGGGCCCAGCACCGAACACTGGGGAACTCCACTGATAACATAGTCGAAGAGCATTGTTCATCCCTTTTCCATAGCAGTAACTTGCCCTTAATGCCATACTGCTCTAATTTGTGCAGAAGTCTATTATGGGCAACAGTATCAAAAGCTTTTCCGAAATCCAAATATATAATATTAAAAATTATTTTTTGCATCCAGTACCTTTGTTATGGCATCATGTATCCAGTCAATTTTATCAGACAAAATTGCAAATTGAGAAACCCATGCTGTGACTGAAGTATAACTGCACTCCTGTGTAGATGGGCCTGCATCACATCTTTAACTAGTGACTCTTATTATTTTCCCTGGAGTATAAGTTAAGCTAACAGGTCTGTAATTACCCGTATCCCCCTATATGAAGTGAGGATACATTCATGCATCTCCTGTTCACACGGGCTTCCCCTGAATTCAGAGATGCTCTGATAATTACGGCTAAGGGTCCCTACCTTCTTTGCTGGCTCCTGTAATATAATTGGATAGATCCCATCCACCCTAGGTGCCTCTTTAACTTCAGCAATTTCTCTTCCACTTTCCTCTTAGTTATTACAAAATCATTTAGTGCCTCTGTTATAGTTTGATAAACCTCTAGCATCCACTTCGCTAAGGAATTCCTCATGTATGAATGTAGATGCAAAATACTCATTCAGTTTGTCAGCAACCTGAGTAGGATCATCAACAGTCAGACCATTGATACCATGTGGACCAATTTGATTCGTTCCCTTCCTTCTAGTGTTTATTCAAGTAAAGAAGTCTTTACTGTTTTTCTTTGCATCCTTTGTCAAAAATTTCTTGTAATTTTTCTTTGCTTGCCTAACCTCCTTTGTGACTTGATTACAGACCAGTTTATAACTACCATAGGCTTCTGTGTTGCCTGATAATTTGTATGCCACCCATGCATTTTTATTCTCTGCCACAAATCTCATCAGTTCATTATACCTTGAAAAGATATAATGAACTGATGAGAAAAGTATTTCTTAGTTAGTATGAAAAGCCTTGTAGCTTCTATGATTAATCTCTTAAATGGTTCTCGTTTACAATTTGCTGATGGTAATATCATCAGTTGGTCCCACTGCATAAAATTTAAAAACTGTCTGAGACCAGTGTAGTCACCTTTACAAAAGCAAAAACCCTTCCTCTTACACTTGATGGTAGTTACATCCTTAAGTAAATCCCAGATCATTACACTGTGATCACTGCCACCTAGTGGTTCTTTTATCTGCAGATTCTTAATGCATGAATAATCACTGCTGATAATAATATCAACGTTGCTTCTCTAACATGCTGCTCTAGAAAACAGTCATCCAATAAATCCTCAAAAGTCTTGGTAGAATGTGAGTGACCAACCCACAAGTTCCAGTCAATATCTGGAAAATTAAAATCCCCTATTATAAGACATTCTTATTTACTGGCCCACCCTATTTCTCCGTACAGTTGTTCGTTATACTCATCACAGTCATTAGGCCTATAACACAATCCTCCTCTCATTTTTTCCTTCTCAGTGCTTACATCACACCAAACTGACTCATCATTGCACTGGCTGCCCATGTCACTGCCTTAGATTTTATGTGCTTCTACGAGTATACCCCCCCCTCCCCCTATCCTGTCAGTCCTTTCTGTATACATTCGTACTCTCCATATTCAAATTCTGCATCTCTTATATCTGAGTGACACCAAGTCTCTGATATTCCTACAATGTCTGCATTTGATGTCTTGACCATCACTTCAAATTCATCAAATTTAATTACTATGCCTCTAACCATTGATTTAAACATTGATTTGATGAGAAAATCATATACATATCTCATTTTTAACAAACTTTTTTTTATTGTTTTGTTATGTGGCTGTTGATAAGCTTTTCTTCCTTGCATCATTTTCCAGTACCAGTACAATTTTTCCATATTGAAAAATGGAGAGAAAATTAGTATCAGCAATCCCACTACAGTATAATGTCAAAAGAAAAATTCGCTTCTCACCTTCATACCATATAATTGATGCATTTTCTTTCTATTTTTTGAAAAAAAAAACTTTTCTTTTGGCTTATTTGTTTTAAAAAAAAAAAAAAAACACTAGCATTACCCAAGGTATGAAACAAAACTTAGGGCTTCTTGTGAATGAATGAATACAAAATAACACCAAAGATATGAACATCTGTACATATGCTAAAACAAATAAAACTCCATAAGATACAATTTCTTAAAGGTATAGCCAAGAAACATCATGGATTAAGGAGCCATCTTTGAATTTTGTGTGTGTGTGTGTGTGTGTGTGTGTGTGTGTGTGTGTGTGAGTGAGTGAGTGAGTGAGTGAATGAGAAAATGGATAATAGTTGCTATACTGACATTGTTTACAAAAATAACAATCTAAAAATTGTTAAATTAAATTAATACATTTTATCAATTCAATGTTTCGTGTAAGGACTTAAATATCTCAGAATTTTTAATCTGTAATTACTAATGTTTTGCTATCCATTGGAGCAATATGTTGATAATTAGTGATGTATCACTAATTATGAACATAATTATCACTTTAGCAACATTTTGATAAAGTGATATGTCACTAATTATCAACATTATTAGTGTTAATTTTGTGAGCAAGGTTTTGCAGTGGTGAGCAAGCTATTTGTGAGCAAGGTGTTACACTGGGCACTAGGTGGCCAGTGCAACACCTTGCTTACAAATAGCAACAGACAACAACAACAATCCCACGATCAATCTAACAAACTTTCCCCTCATAAATTAATTACAGCAATACATGTTTGCATTGTTCTTTCCTTTAGTCTAAAACAGCTGTATCGTATGTTATTGTGTATCGTACATTAAGAACTTTTATGGCTCTGATTGTTATTTGTTAGTTATTTTGGTTTTTAGGAGCATTAGCAACTAAGGCCATATTGCTCCGGGATATACGGTGGTCATTCCATGACCTTTCCGCATTTTCCATATTTGGTGGTGACGGGCTCGAACCCCGGTCTAATCAAGAAGCGTGTGCTACGCACTGCTGCTCCTTCCCACCTGGCTATGGAGGCGTATGGCTCTGAAGTGAAATCTCTACTCTGTGTAATCAGTTAAGAATTTTTAAAACATAAAAAAGCTTTCAGAAAGGGAAAATTACATTGTTTTAGCCAAATTAATTGTTATTTACCTCTCTCTCTGCACCATATATATAAAAAAGAAAAAAAAAAACAGACCAAACTCTCTCTCTCTCATCACCATATTATCGTTAATCAGATATGAATTCAACTAGAACTTTATATTTTCATCATTTAACTACATTCTGTGTTGCAAGAGATGATTTTGACGTATTTATCAATGAAATGTGAACATTTTTGATATACAGTGTATATATTGGTGTGTACTCAGAAAATACCTTTACAGTGTTAAAAGATGATTTCAAAACTATAGAATATTTTCTTTCAGTCGAGTAGAAGAGAAAAATAAATGCTGAAAACTATTCTGATTGAAGTAATGAATTATTTCAGTAATATACTTCTGATATACTCATAAATAATAAAATTCTAGTCAGAACAAAAGTGAATATACTTTTATAGCATAAAGAAACTGACTCAAGATAATAAAGCTTTTGAGTGCTTTATACTTGAAATGTCCACTCTTTTGACCATATTGCATAGTTTGGTAAAAAATAACAAAAAAGGAAACTTGTAAATTACTGAATTAAATGTTCAATATTAGTAATGCAAGTAACTAATTAAAAACTTGAGAGTAACTTTAAGTGGAAATTTCTGTTAAGTAGGTTTAATAAAGACACTTTACCATGTGAATCAAACACAGTGGATAAAATGTCATTATTAAAGCCTGAGTCACGTTTAGGAATATTTAAAAATAAGCTTCTATTGTGTGTGGGGAGGGGAGGGGGGTGAATTAGATGTATCTTAAATAATTTTATGCATAAAATTTTCTACATGTAGAATTTTGATTTATATATATGTAATGAAAATAACTCTATATTGACAAATTTTCTTCTTTTTTTTTTCCTTCTTTTTTTTTATACAGGGGCCAGTTGGTATCCGTGGTGAAGCAGGAAAAGTAGGAACAGATGGGAAACCTGGGTTGATGGTATATAATTAAAATACTGCAAACTTGTTCAATTTCATATTTATATACTTAACAACTGTAAAGGAGAAACTTATACAGGAAACTTTCTGATATATAGCCAAATGAATTTATTTACAAATTAATATAGCCAATTGAGCTTTTTATACAAATTAATTTTTTATCAAGTGAAAAGCCTGGAATGATAGTAACTGATATTCTGATGAAAGAGATTATATTTAATGTACAGTAGAATATTGATTATCCAGAGTTAGTTAACCATACTGTTAATTCCGGTAGCACCACATTCCTATGTGCCACCAGTAAGCAAAATAAAATTTGCCACCCTAAATGTTGAGTACTGATAAGCATTAACCAATCAGAAAGCAATATCAAAAAAAATTTCAGCACCCTCTTGAACTGCTGCCCATAAACGACACTTACCTTGCCTTCCCACTTGCAGCAGCCCTGGTTAATTAACTAGAATTGAAATCTAGTATTTTTTAAGTTTCATGGATCCAAAAAACAAAGGACATATTTTGGCATGAAAAAAATTTCTATATCAGAACTTTTTTTTAAGCAACTTTTTTTTTTTTTTTTTTTTTTTTTATATTTGCTTTTGAAATGAAGCAATAAAACTATGAAATAATTCATAGTTATATACCACTTAATATATTGCTGGTTGTTGTTGTCAGCCACTTACTGTAAATGATAGTCCAAAACCAAATGCTACCAGTACCTACTAATTTTCTATTTTAAGAGATGAGGTAGTTTGGAGTACTTGTTTTTTTTTTTTTTTTTTTTCGAAATTCAGTAATGTGATTTACTCAGTTGAGCAAGCAAAGGCTGTTTGGTGAAAGTTTTGTCATATTGATGATAGCTTCAAAACACAAGCATGCTGTTTTTCGATTCAATGACAAAAATATTCCTGTGTAATACACAATCCTACACAATTCATGAAATAATTAAAAAGTCTGTGGCATAAAAGGCTTAAGTTTTGCAAATTACAGTGTCTGGAAACTAGGCACCAGCGAGGTGATCTGATAGAGGTGTATAAAGCCTTGAATGGTTTAAGCATGCTCAATGCTGATGGGATTCTTCCTTCTAGCTCAGAAAAATCACCTGAGAGGGCATAAATTCAAATTGAGGAAAGAGAGATGTAGGATAGACGTGCGGAAATTTGCCTTTAGCCAGCAGGTGGTTGGTTGGTGGAACAGACTTCCATCCCTTGTGGTGGAGGTTGATAGCCTAAATAAGTTTAAGGCTCAGCTGGACAGATACTTTGAACGAACAGAGGGGTGAAGTGGAAGTGGGGGGTTTTTTTTTTTTTTTTGGCTGATGAAGATGATAAGCTTGCTTTCTTGCATCAAATGCCTCTACTAATGCTAATGCTAATTATCTGCAATTTATGACATGAAGAGGAACACTTCTTTGGTTACAAAATTTGTCTCAGTGCTCAAACTTGAGGCAGGAGTCAGGGGAAACAATGAAGAATGTAACAGATATAAAGCTTGATAATGTATCTTTATGTAGTTCCTACAAAAATTATGTCTAAGTTCAACAATCACAGATTATCTATTGTGTGAAAAGGTCTTATTATTAAATGCACCTGCAGAATTTAAGGCAAGAACTAGGTAGCTTAAAAATTTCAGAATACATCATGACATCTGGCAGTCAGAAATCTAAGAAGAAAAGCTGTAACCTGCTCAGCCAGCATCAGAGCATTTTCAATGTGAATTTCTAGCATTAATTGAAATAGGTTATGAAAAATAAAATTCATATAAATTCCAACAAAATGACTTCTCTGGAAATCTTTGCCTCAAAAGATTTTGGCACCAAAGAAAGAGTCAACCACACCGGAGCACAAAATGAGAAAAGAAAGAATAACAGTCATGACATGTGCTAATGCTTCTAGGACCCATAGATTGTCATTACTGATACTCAGAGAAGTCAAAAACCAAGGTTCTTCAAAGGAGTGGCACTACTTTGAGTGTATGCAAAAATCAGATTGTTATTTATATGTAAAGTTAAATAATGTCAGAAAGAATCTGAAAGGAAAAAGAGTGTTGATGTTAGATAATAGTTCATCTCATCTAGAGTTGGCATGAGGCCCAGTGCAACTATTTTTCAGAAACCCCATCTCTCTCTTGAACTTGCTTGCTTACCAGCTGACTGTCAATCATATATGTGATATATTAATATATCAAGGAAAATATTAGTTTTCAAAAAAAAGCTAAATATTATTTAAAAAAAATTATATATATATATATGCCAAAGAATAGTAATATTAAATTCTAAATATAATTTAGAATTTAATATTACTATATATCATTATTATATTATATATAAGGTGTGATCAAAAGGTTTGTGGACTGACTTTGTATTATGAAATTGTATCATCATAGTGAGTCGCAACTTTTCACAACATGTTCAGTGACTCATCTAGATATAGTAATGTATAAATCACATGTATATGTGCAATCTTCTGAATTAACATGTGTTGAATAAGTGTTTTGTATGTTTTGTCATATTTTAAAATGAGCAACTTTATTAAGCAGCAAATTTGTATCAAATTATTTTGTTTCAAATTAGGGCAAGGCACAACATAAACTAGCAAAATGTTAAGAACAGCTTTCTGAAATGATTCCATGTCAATTTGAAAACTTTTCAATGGTTCAGAAAGTTTAAAGAGGACTACTTCTCCATTTAAGCTGATCCTCATTATGACCACCCCTCAACTTCAAAAACCAGTGATTCAACTGCTCATGTTCATGACCTGACTAGGAGTGGTCAATGTTTAATTATCCATAAAGTTGCTAGTGAAATTGGTATCTTTATGGGGCATGTCATTTAATTTTGACACAAGATTTGGGGATTTGACATGTTTCAACAAAGTTTGGGCTGTACATCTTTGCTAATGATTGCAGAGCTGCAAGTTCTACCATGTCAGACTGTGACACAGAAACCAAGAGCCAGTTCTCTCAGTGGAAGATTCCCTTTTCTCCAAGGCTCAAAAAAAGCAAGACCATCTTGATCAAATGTGAAGATAATGCTTATTGTATTTTATGACTTGTGGGGCATTGTTCATTAGGAATTTCTCCAACGTGGTCAAAGTGTGAACCAGGAATACTACAAATCAGTTGTACAGCGATTGCACAATACTATCTGATAAAAAAAGGCCAGAAAAGTAGACTGCTGGGAATTGACAACACCCCTGCACACTTGGAGTTTTCCATTCAAGAATTTCTCGTGAAGAATTCTATCACTTTGTTTCTCATCTGCCATACTCACCAGATTTAGCTCCCTTTGAGTTTTGTTTTGTTTCTCAAGCTTAAAACTTCCTTGAACAGTAACAGATTTGCAGTGACTAAGGAAATTATTCTTTAGTCGTTGGGGCCTCTATTGCAGCTTGGGCACTGGAAACTGTACGCATTTCATTTAAAAACAGTGTTTCTGTTAGCATCATTATCTGCTGTATTAATAGTCTCCATGGATGACTTATTGGCACATAAGTGGCATATTATGATACAGGTGGAGCAGATGCATTATGGCCCTGAGCTGGGGGGAGAAGACAAAAAAGAAAAGAGAAAAATGAGACTGTCACATTAAAAATATATAAACTATATATGTGTAGTCTTGTGTTTTTATGTCAAGGAAGTGTTCTTATGAATGGCAAGATATATTTAAATGACATAAATCAGACATATTTATACACATTATTAAAGGGAAGGTGCATTTCTGTGGTCAAATTTGGATTTTCTAAATTAAATTTAAGCTTCACCTAACAATTTATTAAAAAAAAAAAATTAAGCAACTCAACATTAAAACAAAAAGCAACAAAAATACCCGCATATGTACAGTACTGTGTACATAAACATTTATTATTTACATACGATATTAGTTATACCAATTTATTTATATTTTAAGAAGTGATGGTTAGAGTTTGAACAGAAATTTGAATTTTCTTCTCTTGATATGGTTTATCATAGCAACACAAATTATCACTCAATAATCAACTGAACTCTCTGCTCCATTCCATGTTTAGGTCATCTTCAACAAGAAATACTATCCCTAAATAATAAATTTTCTGCTTATAATCCAGGACAGCCACATAAGGTCAGGGGAAATGATCACCATATATCCCTGGAGCAATATGGCCTTAGTTGCTAATGCTCCTAAAAACCAAATAACAACAACATAAGGTCAGAGGAGTTAACAAGATGAGGGAATACAAGAAATCACCATATTTAGCAATCATGCAGGCATGAACCATGGTCAATTCAAATGCACGTACTACTGTACCTTCTCATAAAGAAGGCCTTTCTCGTTTTCATGAGCTGTTCATTGCAGTGCTGGTTGCATTTCCTCTTCCTCCTGCACTTTTACCCTTTGTTGCTCTAACTCAATAAAATCCTCACTGACCAACACAACATTGTGCAATTCCAACATCTGTCACATTACTTTTGTCTACCTCATCAAGACTTAATTGCCAATTCCATGGCTTGGAATTGTTGTTCATTTACCAATTCCACAACTTGTCCCTGAACACCATATTGTTCAGAAACAAGTTCCTAAATACCATGAATGCACTCTGGCCATATATTACCCTCAAACACCATTGAGTGACTTCCTACCACAATGCCAGTGTTGTCTCTAGACTTCTTAATATTGTATTCCTCTCTCCCTTCAGATCTCCAAAACTCATGCCTAATCCTCACTGACAACTGATCATCATTTTGGTAGTCAATTGCCACATGGTTCACTGGAAATACTAGGATTTGAATATTGCTATCCCCCCCTCAGTCCATCAGTTACAAGAAATAAGTTGTATATGTTGAAGCTAAAACAATTCATATTTTTTCATGCTAGTCTTCACTGTTAACAAAGTGGCCAGGTGCTTTAAAAAAAAAACAAGCAAGGCCCTGTTTTTTGAAATTTTTCTCCTTATTTGATGAAGGGAGAAAAGAAGTGAAAGTTTTAAATTTAGAATTTAAAATTGACAACAATGTTATATTGAAACAATGTAATTTGTAATGGCTTAAATCAGAGGCTACTTACATATATATATAAATTATGTTGTACCAGGATCCAAGTTTACAGTGATACACCAATGCATAGACAGGCTTGATAAACGTAGTTATGACAGTCTTTTTGTAGAATACCACCCCCCCATCTAAAACACTTATGCTAACCACTCCAGCTACAGTTATGCCCTAGTTTCTTTTTTAATTTAATTGTTTTATATCCCAGGTAGCATTCGGTTTTTTGTTTGTGAAATCAGTTCAAGGTTCCAATGTTTTACTGAAGGTTCCCTAATAATTTTATTACGTTGTATATGGTGTAGAAGGGTGTAAGGTTTTGGGTCATATTGTAATTTTATTTTAAACATAGTTTTGAAAGCATTAATGTTATTATTATATATATTTTAAATTTATATGTAGAGTTACCAATTTCTTACCTCTTTTGCAATTTTTTTATAAATATCAAGCATACTGGGGGGGGGGGGGTTGTTCTCTAATTTATTTCTCAACTTCTGAGCATGAAAATGTATTAAGTGAAACTCTGTTTATACAAAGGAAATAAAATACTTTAAGTCCTGAACTTAAATAAATAAAATGAATAAAATAAGTCATGAATGGGTTGTTTGCAGAAATCATGAATCGCTTATTCAAAACTTGGGATGCATTTTCAAATAAAAACAATACAATCATTATAAAAATTTAATTAATAAAAAAAAAACTCTCACAGTGATCATTCAATCAAAGAAATTGTCAATCTCCCACTGTTTGCATCATGTCCTCCCAGTGAGCTCAACCCTCCAAAATCATATGGACTGCTAAGGTGGCCACATGCAATCACGACAAACAGTGACCTTTAGGGCCATACTTATAAATAGGTACCAGCTTTGGGCCTCACGATAGAAGTGGAGACCTCACGAGGCCTCTGTAATCTCAAATTTTTAAAGCAATTTCTTTTTTTAATGTGCTGATATAAACTAGGGCCCACTTGTACCTACCACATAAACAGAGACAGGTGAAATTTACTGAAAGTGTGGATGACTCATTTCTGCGAAAGAACAGATTAATTTCCAGACTAGTGAACAATCACTCTCTCTCCTAATTCTCTAATAGGGTGTAACAGTAGAACAGGTTGACCACGGCGTATTATCCATCAGGAATATGCCTTAAGTCTTTCCACTTCTATGAACACAAGAAAGCAGTTGACCAGCGCAACTTCTCAATACACTATGTACGAAAGATGGTTGTAAATGTGTTACGAATACCACTTAAATTATGGAATTTTAATCCTTTTAGCTCTAAATTCATGCTTTCTACAGCAGCAGCTCTATTGCCCAAGGCCAGAGGTGCAAACAATGCATACCCAGGTCTCTTGAAATCCGTTCATTATATGGAAATTTTCTTTGTTCGACAGAAACTATTTTAATTGGACCACCCATGAATTTGAGAATCTATATAAGCTGAGACCTGAAATTTGTAACATTTAGTTTAATTGTTGATGTGCCAAGTTAAAGTGTGATACGTAGGCATGCACACACTGAAGTAAATATAGGTATGTATATATCTCTCTGAAAGTAGTGTTGTAGTTTAATAAATTTTGATTCTGTTGTAACACAAAATTTAAATATCATGTCTATGTAATGTTTCATTATCTATTGTGACTGTCAGTGGCAGACTGGGTCTAAAAATATTGGTTGCCAGGAGACAAAGGGAGCCCACGCACAACTATTATATTTTCAAGCTACTAAAAGGTCATTAACATTTTTAACATATTGTCTAATGTTATTGCAAGGGGGGCCCACTTGCCATTGGGCAAACTGACACCCTGACCAGTCCGCCACTGGTGACTGTGGCATACATTTCCCTTATTGAAAGCTTTTTTTTTCTCACTCTTAAAATATGAATTGATTCAAGATCATTATCAGTTATACAGGGTGTTTATAAATGGTGGCAACACTTTCAGTCATTTATTGCACAAAGACTAGGAGAGATATCAGTGTCATATACATACCTTGTGAAAGAGAAAATGTCAAAGTTTTTTTTACATCACATCACATCACAACAATTCAATGTGGGAACCACGTGTGACACGGCAAATGTCCACATGGTAATCGAATTCTTGACATACCCTTGACATACAGCATATCCTGTGTGACTGTGGTGGTAGCTTCTTCAAATTCTCTGCTTTAGTTCCTGGATGTCATGTGGCAAAGGTGGTATATAAATATGATCCTTTATATAGCCCCACAAGAAGAAATCACACCGAGTTAAGTCCAGTGATCTCGGCGGCCATTTCAAGAAACATTCATCCCTTTCTCCAGCAAGTCCGATCCAGTGCTTGTGTACTCAGTGTTAAGGTAGGCCTAAATGTAATTATGGAAGTGGGGAGGGGCCCTGTCTTCTGGTAAATAAAAGCATCACTATCATCCTGAACTTGAGGCATCAACCATTGCTGAAGCATATCAAAGTAGGACAGCCCAGTTACAGTGCCCTCGACAAAGAAGAAGAAAGGTTCTTACAGTTTTCGGTGTGATAAGGTGCAGAAAACATTCACCTTCAGCAAATCATGCTCGTATTCAATTATCTCTTCAGATTTCTGAGTGCCCCATATTCGACAATTGTGTTGGTTGACCTTCCCATTGGTGTGAAATGTGGCCTCATCGCTAAACACTACATGATTAAAGAAGTCGTCATGTTCTTCTATCAGTCATTGCAGTTCACAACAAAATTGGAAATGCTTCTCTTTGTCATCTTCCTTTAACATATGCACCAATTGCAATTTATACACCTTCATAGAAAGTTTTTTACAAAGAACCTTCCATACTGTTGGGGCTGGCATTTGCAGTGCACGTGATGCTCTCGGCACTGATTTATTGGGGCTTTGTGAATGTTTCTCTCACTCATTCCACATAATCAACAGTAACACTAGGCCGGCCACTGCTCTTTCCCAAACACAAGCAACCAGTGTTTACAAATTGCTTATGTCACTTGTAAATAGCCTTCCTGGTTGGTGGCTCTTTACCATAAGGACTTTGAAATTTCTGTTGAACGCCTGTTGTGCACTTGTTCTTATCAAACAGTAGCACACAAAATGCCTTCTCTGGACTGGAAGCCACCATCTTTTAACAAGGCTACGTGTGTGTGTGTGTGTGTGTGTGTGTGTGTGTGTGGTAGAGGTACGACAGGTAATGCCAACTGGCGGTGAATAATGGAAATACAAGCCTCGGCAGTAACAACTGGGAAACTTTCATGTTTTCTCTTTTACATGGTATTAATACGTAAATGGTATCTCTTTTACTTCATGTGCAATAAATTATTGAAAGTGTTCCCACCATTTATAAACACCCTGTATTACTCTTAAGCTATGTTACTATAATCTGATTTGAATTAAAAATCTGAAATTGTTAATAAACAATGAATTAAATGAAGCAGTAATTAAAACAGTTATATATTAATATTTAAAAAGGCATTAATCGTAATAGCAACAACTATGCCAAAGAAGAAAAAGTTTGAAATATTGAGTATATGTACAATATTATTAATGATGGACTTAAATCAACATTTTCGAATGTTGAAACAATTCTGAAAATATTTCTCACAATGCCTGTGACAAACATAAGTGGTAAATGGTCTTTTTCATTTTGGGTCGTATTGACATGGAACTAATGAAACAAATTCAGTCTGAAGAAAATTACTGGCGAGATATTTTGAAAAGAATTATTGCTACTGTTCGGCTTTTGAGCAAACTTGGTTTAGGATTTAGGGGTAGTAACGACAAAATTTATACGGAGCATAGTGATAATTATTTAAGTTGCTTAGAATATTTGAGTAAATTTGATAATTTTTTAAGAAATCACATAGAGATATACGCTAATTGTGGACCCAGAAAAACCAATTACCTTTCACATGAAACCTGTGATGAATTTATAGAATTGAAGGCAGAAAAAGTTGAAAAGGCGATGGTTTCTGAAATTTGAGAAGCAAAATATTTTTTCTATTTTTGTTGATTCAACACCTGACATTAGCCACATTGATCAATTAGTGTTTATTATGCGATACACGTCACAAAATGGTATCATCAAAGAATGATTTTTAGGTTTCCTTCCTATAGAACATCATAATGCTGAATATATAGCAAAAACTAAACTATTTTAAAAAGATTAGGAGATTTACCAATTGATATTACAAACTGCAGAGGACAAAGTTATGGTAATACTTCAGACACAGCAGGAATTTATTCAGGAGTCCAGGCCAAATTGAAGCAACACAGTTCTACTGCATTTTATGTACCGTCTACTAGCCACTCTCCAAATTTAATTGGAACTAACGCAGCTGAATCTTGTTCTACTGCAGCACATTATTTCTACTTTATACAACATTTATATAATATTTTTTCAGCTTCCCCAAGAAGATGTCTTAAACCAATATTTAAGAATAAATTCACTAACACTGAAAAATCTAAGCGATACAAGATGGCCTGCTAGGGCTGATGCTGTCTCAGCTCTTCAAAATGGTTATAAATTAATAAAAGAAGCCTTAATTAATTCAACAAGTGAACATGAAAAATCGGTACTGCATCTAGAATGTACTATATTAATAAAAAAAAAAGTTGTTCAGTATGAAACTGCATTACTTACTGTCCTCTGGGATAAAATATTAAATAGATTAAATAAAACGTTACAAGTTCCTGCAATAAATTTACTGCATGGTACTGATCTTTTGAAATCATTACATGGAAATATTTTGCATATTAGAAACGATTTTAATATTATTGAAAGAGGAGGTAAATTATTAACTAACAAATAGCAATACAAAGATAAAAAAAAGAAAAACTACTGCAACGAAACGAAAGATAATGAAGTAAGTTTAGAAGAGAGAGAAATGTTTATTATCGATACATTAAATGTTGCTTGTGATAGATTAATTGCTGAAATAAATAGACGAACAGAAGTATACACCAATATTTTAGATACTTTTAAAATATATACAGGGTGTTTCAGTTAAACGTTTCAGAACTTCTAAGAGGGATAGGGTACATCCTGACAACTCGAAATCATATAGCAATGTGGGGTCGGAAATGCTTTCCTGAAGCGGTGTTGTACACAGAAGCACCATAAAGAAAAGAGACCGTAAGTGAGAAATCGTTTTAATAATACATGAAAAGAAGCAAAAGGTACATGGATTAAAGTAAATGTTCGAAGTTTCTTCCACGGGCTACAATGCACGCCTCACATCTCCGACGCATGGACATCCGAACATTCTGGAATACTCCAGGCGAATTTAGAATTTCTTCGGCAGCTACTGCGATTCTTGCAACCAGCTCCTCAGCATTGTCAACAGGGGTGTCATAAACTAGCGATTTCATATGACCCCAGAAATAAAAATCAAGACATGATAGGTCGGGTGACCGAGCAGGCCAACGCACGGGACCACCACGTCCGATCCACTGTTGACCAAATGTGACATCCAGGTAGTTACGAACATCTCCGCTATAATGGGCAGGGGCTCCATCGTGTTGGAACCACATTGTCTGTTGCGTCGATGCAGAAATCTGTTCATCTCTCAAAAGTTGTGGCAATACTTGCTGCAGAAAGATCAAGTAGATAGGTCCGGTTAGACGAAACGGTAACAGGTAAGGTCCGATGAGGTGATCTCCCATAATACCGGCCCATACATTGACCGAAAATCGAATCTGTGCTGCACAACGTTGCACAACGACTTCTGTGTACAATACCGCTTCAGGAAAGCATTTCCGACCCCACATTGCTATATGATTTCGAGTTGTCAGGATGTACCCTACCCCTCTTAGAAGTTCTGAAACGTTTAACTGAAACACCTTGTATAAATCTTGATTTAGATGAAACTGAATTCAACACTAATATCGATAAATTAATAAGTATATATAAAAATGAAACTGATTTGGAAAAGTTTAAAGGTTATCCAATTTTTAATGTTTATTAAAGGAGAAAATAGTATGAATGAAATGTATAATATCATTAATAATGGACTAATATCTACATTTCCAAACGTTATATTTTTAATAATGTAAGCGGAGAACAGTCTTTTTTGTTCTCAAACGAGTAAAAAAATATTTGAGGAATAGTTTAATTCAAGATAAATTGAGCACCGTCATAACCATAGCTCAGTTCTGATGAAGCAGACGGCCTGGGTGTGATTCCGGTGGGTGCCGAAATTTATGGTGTTTACCCAGCATTGTGATGTGAAATGAGGGGCTAATTGTGAAAGGGCAGCAGATGCTGGTCATGAAACATGGCGATGGAAGTCAATTAGCCACCACGTGATGACCCACCAAAGCCGTGTGGCTGGTCATCATACCCTCACGGTCTGTCACGACACACAGTTTAGTTCATATTTCTTAGTATTACAATGTTTGTAAAAATAATTGGGTTTTTTTTTCTGATTATATTTATATATGCAATTTTTTTTTTTTTTCTCGACTCTGGTATCTTTAAAAGGGGGCCCACAAGAGACTAGTGCCCCAAGAAGTGTAAGTACGGCCTTGGTGACCTTTTTATTTTTTCAGTTTTGCTATCACTTAAAATTTTTCCTCCATTCATAAACTTGCTTTCATGCCACTCATGCTAACAAAGTAACATCATGTTAATGAATATTCAGCCAGTTTATCCTTTAAATTTAGACAACAGCAACTAGTAATAGTTTGTACAAGTGCAGTGTTAGCTTCAGGCTGAGCCATATAATTACTTATCACACTTCAACCATTTTGAAGTGAACACTCAATAAAAGTACAGTGCACTTGTTTTAGAATTCAGAAATCTATTTTCCAGTTATGATTGAGTTATGGTATGAGAAAAGTGTTTCAGGTCATGCTGTTATCTGTTGTTGCTGGCAAGCTAAATTAGAGACTAATTGATAATTAATAATGGAAAGGTTCTTGAACTTGGATCAGCTTATTACATGAAGCAATAAGCTGATCCAATTTTTATTATTTAGATCAGTGGTGTCCAACCTACAGGCCGAATAAGTCCCACGATTGATTTTTATATGGCCTTCATGGCTATAAAAGTGGCTACTTTGTTCAGATCGATGTAAGCTGGTGAGCAAATTTTTTCAAACATGAAATCAAATAAATATTTAAAAAGAAACAGAATAACAGATGAGTATCTTCATTCCATATTGAGAATTGCAAATTTTCAGCCAAATTTTAAACAGTTATCTTAAAATAACCAGCCTCAATCATCTCATTAAATGTTAAGTTTTGTTCAGTAAATGTTAGTGTATTGTACTTAAAAAAATGTTTGAATATTTTTGATTTTAGGTGTACCATTATATTAGCATTAGTAGAGACATGGTGCAAAAAAACAAGCTTATATAGCATCAGCCATATAATATATTGTGATATTATATGGCTGAAAAAAAAAAAAAACCTTCCTATTTATTTATTCACCTTAATATTGAAAAGAAGTGATGGCTAAGGTAAAAAAAGCCAACACGAAAATGACGAGAAACGTCAGATAACTTACGCGGAAAATTGGTTTCCCGACACCAGACTAGCGCTGCTCACTCGGTAAACAGACAGTGGGTGTTATCGGTCTGGAGCCAAAATCGAGAAGGATATATTGATTGACTGGTAGGCATGGCAAATGATGAAATGATTGGTGGTGGGTGCGACAGACGATAAGCTATTGGTTGGCATTATCATTGTGTATTTATGAGTAAAGAACCATTTTAGTATAAGTAGTACAGGTAATAGTAGTGGTGAATCTTTTAAAGATGGAAGAAATTTGTAAGGAAAATAAAACCTTGTTTGATTTTTTGATGAAAACTAAATCAATAAAAGTTTTGTTCTGTTCATTTTTATGTTCTTCGTTATTTATTTTTTTTTAATGTTTTTTTCTCATTATTAAAAGCAGATTTTTGGAGTTCATGAGTGCTTTTACTATACTGTTGATTTTGGTTTGGTTACGAAAAAAGGAAAAAGTTTTTTTATTTTTCGTTATATTTCATAACCTGATCTTAAAAATAAAAGTACAGTAATAAAAAATTAATATTTCGTTAATAAATAATTTATGCACTAGTCCACCCATGATTCTAAAGAAAAAAGTTTAGGTTACCCCCTCCATTTTGGGAGGGGTTCAAGCTCCCATGGGATTGAAGTGGAGGTAACCTGACCTTTTTTCACCATTATGGAAAGCATTCTTTAGGGCAAGTTACCATTAATGCTACTAAAGTGATACTAAACCGATGTTATCGTGTGTTATGTTCATGCACCAATCAGCACATCATTTGCCACGCTTACCTGTCAATCAATATATCATTCTCAACTTTGCTCCAGACTGTTAATACCTACTCTCTGTTTACCGAGCGAACAGCACTAGAGTACTGTATCAGGAAACTAATTTTACACGTAAGTTAACCGTTTCTCGTCGTTCTCATGTTGGGTTTCTTTACCTTCGCCGAAGTGATCTTTTCAGGTTTTAAATTTTCTAAAGTGAGCATTTAAAAGCAAAAGTAAGGTATTTAAAAAAAAAGTAAAGTATTTTTTTAAAAAACAAAAGTAAGTCATATTTTTATAATTTTAATAAAATCTAAAAAATAAATCACTGACATAGGTTTGTTGTACATATAGTGGCAGACAAAAAAACTGCATCACCTTAAAAAGTAACATTTGTAGTGAAATGTATAAAATATTGTTTGATTACAGTCATTTTGTTTGTCACAAAGCAAAGATATTGGGCAGATAACGCTTCTATTGCATCAGCCGTTTATATAAATACAGCATTGGAAGGATATACATGCTCATTAGTATCCAGTTTTGCAGAGGTGTAAGCATGACTCCATATGTTCAGTTGACACCAAGAAAAAAAAAAGTGTAGCCATTGCTCTGTCCCAGGAAGGGCTTTCTACATGTGATATCTCTGATAAAATAGGCTTCCACCAGTCAACAGTATCCCGAGTGCTGAAATTAAAGCGTGAAACCGGTCATGTGAAGAGAAGACCAGGATCAGGTCGTAAGACAGTGACTACACCTTCCCAAGATCGATATTTGAAATGGCTATACCTTCGTAATCGCCATGCTAGTGATCCCAAACTAAAACTGGACTTTGAAATGGCCTCTGGTGTTGAAACAAGTGCACAAACTATCCAAAGATGCCCCAAGAAGAAGAAGCCTTTGTTGACCCAACAAATGAGGAAGAAGCAACTTGCTTGGGCTAAAACACATTTCGTGGACAAAAGAGCAATGGGACACCATCATCTTTTCTGACGAATCGAAATTCAACCTGCATGGCTCGGATGGGAAGTGATATGTCAGAAGATGAAAATTGGAGGCATACCATCCGGACTGCATAATGCTGACTGTAAAGTTCCCCGCCAGTCAGATGGTCTAGGGATGCATAACAAGCAAAGGGGTGTGGTGAATTAAGTTTATTAACAGAACAGCAAGTGCAGAAACCTACTCTGCTATCTTGGAGGAGTGCCTGAAACCCATTATTAGAGATCACCACACAGACATCCAAAACTGCATTTTTCAACAGGACTCAGCACCTTGGTATGCCTCCAAATTGTCAATGTTAAACTTCATTTTCCACCTCTCAGCCCATCTGCTCAACCTTTCCAGATCTTGTTGCAGCAGCATAGCATCAGTAGTGTCCTTAACAACCCTGCCAACCTTTGTATCGTCTGCAAACTTGGACATTAAGCTTGATATACCATCATCAATATCATTTATAAATACAGAAAACAATAATGGACCCAACACCGAGCCCTGAGGGACTCCACTAATAACATTAGTCCACGATGAGCAGTGTCCATTGATTACCACTCTCTGTCTTCTCCCCCTCAACCACCCCTTTATCCATAGCAGCAATTTGCCTCCAATGTCACACTGCTCCAATTTGTGTAGCAGTCTTCCATGTGCAACAGTATCAAAAGCCTTTCTAAGATCCAAGTATATAATATCAAAGCTATTCCCTGCATCCAGTTCTTTTGTGACTGCATCATAGTATCCAATCAAATTGGTCAGGCAAGACTTCCCCTTAACAAAACCATGCTGTGTCTGAGCTATAACTGAAGTCTTGTCTAAATGATCCTGCAGTGCTTCTTTAACCAGTGCCTCCATTAATTTTCCTGGAACAGAAGTTAAGCTCACAGGTCTATAATTACTTGTGTCAGCCTTTGATCCTCCTTTGTGAATTGGGGTCACATTTGCACATTTCCAGTCTATGGGTACCTCCCCTGAGTCCAAGGAATCTCTCATAATTATGGCTAAGGGTTTTCTTACTTCCTTTGCTGCTTCCTTTAATATAACTGGATAGATCCCATCCACCCCGGGTGCCTTTCTTGTGTTTATCTTCAACAGTTTCTCCTCCACTTTACTCCCAGTTATTTCAAGATTCTGTAGCTTACTGCTAGAGTTGAATACACCTTTGGCATTCCCCTCGCTGAATAACTCCTCATGTATGAATGTCGATGCAAAATATTCATTTAGTTTGTTAGCTACCTGAGCAGGATCATCAACAGTTGACCCATCAATATCAAGTGGACCAATCTGATTCATCCCCTTTCTTCTAGAGTTTACATAAGTAAAGAACTCTTTGCTGTTTTTCTTTGCATCCCTTGCCAAGGATTTCTCGTAATCTGCTCTTGTAATAGTTCAGATACAGCATGGGTTCACTAAAGAGAAATCTTGTCTGGCCAATTTGACTGGATACTACGATGTGGTCCCAAAGGAACTTACTTTGCTTTATCCGCACTGTTTGTCCCAGTTAGGGTTCAGCGGCATGGATCAAACACTTCCACTTAGTACAGTTGGCACAGTCTGCTGGAGTGAGCCCCAGTTCCTGCATATCTTGCTGTACTCTGCTGTCGATTGTCTTCCTCCTCCCTCTCCTCCTGGAACTTGGCAGCTAAGCACATGCTTGATAATGTGGGTAAACTCGTGATGCTGGACGTGCCTCCACCATCTAAGTCTGTTCTCCCTAAACTTCAAGTTGTTGGGTTCAGTTTTCATCTCCTGTCTCACATTTTCATTCTGCCTTCTATCTCTCAGGTTTATTCCCAAACGCCACCTTAGCATTCTCATTTCTGCTGATATTAAAGCTCATTCTTCTGACAACCCAACACTCCAAGCCATATTTTTTTTTTGATTTCAGTTTAGTTGGCATTTTCTTGTCTTTCAAAATACCAGACATTTCCCGCCACTTGGCCCATCCAGATTTTATTCTACTTCGGACATCCTGTTCACAGCTGCCATTTGTGTCTAGTACTGACCCAAGGTACTTGTAGTTGTTAAACCTATTAAGCTGTACATTGCCAATGCTGAGAGAGCCACCTCTGTTTCCAAAGTACTCCATGTATTCTGTCTTGTTTCTGTTGACTTTTAGACCTCCCCGCTCTAGAACTGTTACCCACCTCTCTCTCTCTCTCTCTCTCTCTCTCTCTCTCTCTCTCTCTCTAGCTTCTCCTGTACTCTCTCTCTCTCTCTCTCTCTCTCCTGATTTGCCACTAAGTATGATGTCATCTGCAAAGAGTAAACTGTCAGAGCCATTGCTCTAATTGTGTCTAGTTAGCGTGTCCATTATGATGACAAATAGAAATGGGCTAAGGGCAGAGCCCTGGTTTAAGCCGACATTAACAATGAAAGCATCACTAATTACTCCAGCTGCACTACGTACTCTAGTTCTACTATTCAGGTACATATCCTGGATAAGCTTGACATAGGTCTCAGGAACACACCTCTTCCTCAGAAGACTCCTAGGTACTCTGTCATAAGCTTTTTCTAGGTCTATGAAGGTTGAGTGGAGAGCTTGTTCTTTCTCCCTACACTTGCAGGACCCTTGCAAGGGCTATAAATATTCCATCGGTAGTGCTTCTCCCCTTCATAAAGCCAAGCTGGATTTTGGTAATCTGGTCTTACATTTGAACTCGCAGTCTTCTTTCGATAACCCTCTCTAACCACTTCATTATCTGGCTCATTAGTTTGATAGGTCTATAGTTGTTGCAATCTTGTATGTCTCCTTTCCTTTTATAAATCGGTACTATAAGACTCTCCCTCCAAGCATCTGGTATCTTGGCTGCTCTCATTATTTTATTCATTAGCCTCATCATAAATGGGACTCCTCTCTGTCCTAGCCCCTTGAAAATTTCAGTGGGTATCATATCAGGCCCTGCTGCCTTCCCTGACATCATACTATGCAGTGCTAGCAAAACTTCTTCCTCCTTTATATCACAGGAGCTAGATGTCCTCATCATGGCTGTCTAGCTCCTGTTCTTCTCCAGCAACTGTTTCACTATTTGTGAAACAGTTGCTGGATTCAAAAAACTCTTTGTATCTCCTGTTTACATCTGTTTTCGTAAGAACCTTACAAACCTGATCTTTTGCTACTCTTATCGCTCTTATATCCTGCTGTTTGTTGAACCAGGTTCTGGCAATCTTGAATATCTTCAATTCCCCATCTTTAGTGTTCATACTATTATACCATTCTTCCACAGCTGGCTTAAGCTACTGCCTGTTTAGCTTGTCTTTTCTGTTCCTTATACCTATTCTTGTTTTCACCAGTTCTCTCTCACTACCATCCTTTAAAAGCTGTCTTCTTATCCTTCAATGCCTTCTGAACCTCTTCACTCTACCACCAGGTTTCTCTATACATTTTCTTTTCTCCTTTGGTCTTCCCTAAAAATTCTTCTCCTCCTTCATAATCTCTATCTGGACCTTGTTCCATATTTGGTCCACAGTCATCAGATTTGGATCCTCCTCCTCAATTTATCTAAAAGCCTGTAGGAGTAGCTCCTGCAGTCTCAGTTTAGGCTAATGTTCTTGTAGCCTAAACCATTTGATGTGCTCCTCAGAGTTGTTGTGAAAGCCTTGGCAAGTTCCTTCAATAATGAGATCGCATACCAGGAGTCTGTGTTGATTGAATAAGCTTTCTCCTGGGATGGCTTTGCAGTCTTGGCACCATTTCTTATTTTTGGCTGTCGAAATCATGTAGTCAACCTGAATACTATGCCCACCACTATGGTATGTAATAAGGTGTTGGTCTCTCTTCTTGTACTGGGTATTAGCCATCCACAATGAGCCATGGCCATTGCCAGGATTCTTTCTCCATCTGTATTGCGCTCACCCCATCCAAAACTGCCATGGACTCCATGGTAGCCTTGGGTTATCTGGCCTACATGTCCATTGAGTATTATTCTTTCCTCATCAGGCAAGCTGTTGATCACCTCATTAGTGCTTATGCCCCTGTGGGGCATAAGCACTAATGATATTCAGCACACATTTGTCAGTCAATAACAGTTTAATTTTAATTGATGCACAATACGTTGATTTTACATCAACGTATTGTGTGTCCAAGTCCAACGAAGCTAGTTCCACAAGTTCCAAGAAATGGAACTTGTGGAACTAGCTTCCACAAGTTCCATTCCTTTCCCACTCATTGTTCCTACATTAATCGATTCCACTGACCTTTGTCCTCTTATATTTGGTCCTTCTGTTATCCTTGTATTTTTACCCTTGATTATTTCCCACTACAGCCAGGGTCCGCTGCAGCGCGTCACTTACAGGGTACACCCTAGCCCTTATACTATGCCTTTGTTGTCATTCCTCCATGTTGAATGTCTAGCCGAATTTACAAGCCAGCTGGCCAGGCCTGATGCTCTTGGTTATATTTTAGTGTTTCCTTCACCTAGTGGACTGTCTTCCCAGGTTATTGAACTCCACTGTGGTATGGTGTGATCACAAAGGAACTGGATGCAAAAATAATTTTGATATCATATTCTTGTATTTTAGGAAAGATTTTGATACTGTTGCAAGCAAAAGACTGCTGTACAAATTGGAGCAGTCTTGGCATTAAGTTGCTGCTATGGATAAAGGGATAGTTGAGTGGGAGAAGACTGAGAATGGTAATTGATGGACACTGCTCTTCATGGACTAATGTTATTAGTGGAGCCCGCTAAGGTTCGGTGTTGGGTCCATCGTTGTTATTTATATTGATCAATGATATGGACGAAGATATATCAGGCTTAATGCCCAAGACTGCAAATGATGCAAAGGTTGGCAGGTTTGTTAATGACAGTATGCTACTGCAAGAGGATCTAGAAAAGTTAGGCAGATCGGCTGAGAAGTGGCATGAAAATGAAGTTGAACATTGACAAATGCAAAGTACTGCATATGGGTAGCAGTAGCTCCAGATTACCGTACCAACTGTGTGGTACTACACTCAGGGTAGTGGAGAATAAAAAGACTTGGGGGTAATTATGCAGTTAGATATGAAGTTCCCTAAACAGTTCAGACAGGTTGCCAGGACAGCTCATGGGGTTTTGTCAATGATATAAAGGAATTTTGCTATTAGGGATAAGGAGGTGATTATTCCTTTGTATAAGGCAATGATCAGGCCACACCTTGAGTACTGCATACAGGTCTGGAGGCCTCATTTTAGGAAGGATGTAGAGCTACTGGAACATTTAGAGAGAAGGCCAGTGAGACTGATGAGGGGAACAAGGGGTTACTCTTACCAAGAAAGGCTTAAGTTCTGCAAATTACAGTGTCTCGAGACTTTGCACCTGCAAGGTGACCTGATTGAGGTGTATAAGGCCTTGAATGGTTTGAGAAAACTCAATGCTGATGGGATTCTTCCTTCTGCTCAAATTATCCACTTGAGCTGGCATAAATTCAAATTGAGGAAAGACGGTTATAGATGTGCAGAAATTTGCCTTTAACCAGCGAGTTGTTGATGGCTGGAACAAACTTTCATCTGTCATTGTGGAAGTTGATAGCTTAAATAAATTCAAAGAACTGGACAAAATTTTAGAGCGAATGGATGGGAGAAATGGGAAGGGTTTTTTTTTTTTTTTTTTGGGTGATGCTGTATAAGCTTGCTTTCTTGCATCATATGCCTCTTCTAATGCACTTGTTCTTAGTTACCCTAACACAGCCCATGTGTTTACTTGTTTCATGATGATTTCTTGAAATTCCCAGAATCTTACTTTCAGTGCTACTGGTCATTTCAATAGAAGCAGTGCAAGAATCCCCTATAGCTAAGCTCAAAAGCATATTTATTATGACTGCAAACTAGGGGCCATGTTTTTCATAGCACTGTATGGGCTCTGATAGATTCTCACACTGAAACTGACAGCTGCAAAGAATTTATTGCTTCATCTTACTAAGAAGTATTGGAAACTTGTTCACATAAAATTTCAAATTTGAAAATGATGCACTTCCAGCTGATGAAATCTGTGCTACCTTGGCATCTCTAGCAACTATGTACACAAGTGAAAACTTGTGTGACACAGTCATGCAGCAATAAAATATTTACTAACTGAATAAAAGAACAGGATCTTTTCCTCTCAATTCTCCATCGCTTTGAAAGTAGAAATGCCCATAACTATAAGTTATGGGCATTTCTGACTCCATCTAGTTTGGTAATTTACTTCCAAAATGAAAGTGGAAGATGTAAAAACTGTTGATTATAAGAAATTTATACACCACATTCTTCAACTTGTCTAGGAGTAATGACATCAATACTCCTTTCCTCATATCCAATACCTGGATGTGAGGTATTGGATTGAAGTGCTCTGTTCAGATTTTTCAGATATTAGCAAAATATTTAAAAGAAAGCAGATTGCTTCATTCAAGCCAGAAAAGAGGTCAAATGAACAGACTTCCTGCATGAGTGAGGATAACATATATACAATTATCGGCTTTCCTAGACTGGTTAGGATTGCTTTCACCAGGAGTTTATGATTCACAAGTTCTTTTACTTGAGGAGTTCAATTATTTGCCTATTTTACAATGCATCTTTTTGAGTGAACTGAATTTGGACATGAATCATTGCCATACAGTAGCAATCACTTGTCATGCTTTTCAATTTAGTAACTTTTAGAAGTGCTCATAAGGCTTTTCTCATGGCTTATGACCTCTTCTTTAAACAGACTTGTCGGCAGTTGCCCATTGTTCTGCTAGCCTACTTAAACGTTTACCCAAAAATAGCCACATTTATACACAATTATACACTTTTATTTATACACTTCAGCAAAAAAAAAAAATATTTTTTTTTGCTGAAGTGGCAAGCATTAATTGAAACTGTTAAAGCGATCTTTCATTTAGCATTTCTTTCTAGATAGTAGCAAATGTATACCAAATATTCATCTACTTTCACAGGAAAGTATGTATCCAGCACACAAATTAATGTGATTATAAGGACAATCTTTTCCACCACAGTCTCTTCCATATTGGCATCCGACAGATGTAGCATTTCAAAATTTTTCTGTTTTTTTTTTTTTTTTTTTTTTTAATTCGTAAATGAAATCAAAGTTTCCCATGCACCTTTGCCAACCAGTATTCTCTAACTGGTTATACAGTATTTTCTGTTTTCACTTTTAAATACTATGAATTACGAAACATTAATTTTTGTTTGGTATTTAACAGATGCCAAGTGAAGAAAAGTATGCATCTTTTTTTCTAGACAATTCCCATTGCCACATAGCATCTATGAGACACAAGTGACAAGTTTCTAATCTTACTGTAATACCCTTGCCTGCTACCCCAATTTTAGGCTACTATAGTGACATTATTAACACTAAGTGAAAGACAGTTTTTCAAAGGAAACCCACATGCTTTCAGGTTGTTCAGAATACAGTCACTCTTCCATTGCTATTACTTAGAGCAAGCTGCTATGTCATTTGACAGGTTTTTTTATTATTATATTTTTTTTTTTATTAGGAATGGTCACAACAGTGGAATATAGTTTGAAATCACTTTAATTACTGCCATCTGTAGTAGATGAAAATGGCATGCACATTTTTTTATAGCAATCATAATCTTTTCTCTTAACAATGCCTGCTGTTTTTGTTCATCCAGAACCATATGTCTAGACCAGGCCTGCCAACACATGGGCCACAGGCAGCCTGCTACATTATTTTTTGCAGACTGCCAGATGATTTTTATACTGCTGACTACATCAGTGGGAAATCATTCACTAGCTGCATTAGGCACAATAAATAACGAAATATATAATACTAGACCAGCTGTACTTCCCCAAATCCCAACCACTCCTTCCATTCTTTGAACCATGTTGCATCACAGAAATGCCAGGAAGGGAGGGAGAACTCGGTCCTGAACAGTATTCATATCTTCTCATGTCAGTTGAGTGAGCTACTCGATAGGTACAAGTGGAGAGAAAACTGGACGTCTTGAAAGGAATAAAACGTTTTTTATAAAAGTATTTCTAGCAGAAAAAGTTTAAATAAGTAAGTAGTGTGATGCACTTGTTGTCATTAAATATATCTACAAAATATTAATTAATAGGTTTACTTTTGACCTTTCAGAATGAATTCAAAAAAAAGAAAAGTTTCAGAAGAAAACAGACAATTCAGCAACCACTGGGAAGATGATTACTTCTTCATAGTACAGAACTCCAGATTAACATGTTTGATTTGCAGAGAGACAGTCACTGTATTTAAGGAATACAATGTTGGCGAGTATGTGAAATTCAATAAAGAACTGAAAAAACATAAGTTGCTTAATCTGAATTAAAGGCTCAGCAAACGATGTTTAGTTCATCGTTACAACAATCATCTAACATTGTCAAAGCAAGCTATTCTGTTGCACTGTTAATTGAAAAGAAAGTTAAGCCATTTTCAGATGGGGAATTAGTGAAAGTTTGGAAGCCATTATAAAAGATGTTTTGCCCAATAAAAGTAAAATATTTTCAAGCATAAGTCTGTCGCATCAAACAATATCTCATTGCATCAATGATATTTCAGCTGAACTAGTGGTGACTTTGTGAGATTCAAGAATTCAAAGCTTATTCTTTAGCATTCGACAAAAGTACAAATATTTCAGCCACATCTCAACTTGCAATATTTATTCATGGAGTTAACGATTCTTTCCAAGTGACAGAAGAAATGCTAAACCTTTTAAGCTTGAAAAACACCACTAAACGTGAAGATGTTTTTCAAGCCACAAAAAAAAGTGTTTGTCCAACAATAGTTTGCATTTAGAGGTACTTTCCAGATTAACAACAGATGGAGCACTGGCCATGATAAGGAAAAATAAAGGAGCTGTAAAGTTATTTATGAACGAGTTGGAGGCGAGAACCATTAAAACCAGTGATATATTTGTCAATCACTGTTTGATACATCAGCAAAATTTATGAGTTCAAGTGTTGTCTATGACCCATGTCATGGATGTGGTTATAAAAACAGTAAGCTATATTCAATCGCATGCGCTCTTCAACATCCCAGTTCAAGGAATTCCTGAATTATGTTTCAAATGCAGTGACATCACATATTTTACCAATGTAAGATGGCCAAGTCTTGAAAAATGTTTAAAACGATTTTTTGAGTTACGGGTAGAAATCAAAATTTTTATGAATGAGGAGAAAGTACCAGTTTCTGAATTAAACGATAAAGAGTGGTTGTTGGAGCTATGTTTTTTGGTAGATATAAACGAAAAAATTAATTATCTAAACAAGGAGTTGCAGGGGCAAGATAATTTAATTACCATGCTTGTAATCACATCAAAGCATTCCAAATGAAATTATTGTTGTTTGAGAGGCAACTTAGAAATAACAATGTTCAACATTTTTCATTGTTAAACAGCTTCAAAAACAATCACCATAGAAACTTCTTGAAGTACGCTGATGAAATAAAAAAACTTACAGCAGCATTTGATCGTTGTTTCTCAGTACTTGCAAAATATGATAAAATGTTTGAGATATTTTTTTCTGCATTTCACATTGATTTCCACTGTTCCATTGTAAATCAACTTTTACAATACATATGTGACAGCGAAAAAGTATCCCAAATTAAGATTTTTTGCAAAAAAAATTGTGAGCACCTTCGGATCCGCATACATTTATGAAACTTTCTTTTCAAAAATAAAATTTATTAAAAATCTTAAGCTTTAATAACAGATGAAAATCTGAAAAATCAATTAAGATGTGCAACTACCAATATTAAAGTAGATTTTAAAAAACTGAGTGATCGCAAAGAAAAGCAAATATCTCATTGATGAAAATATATAATAAAATAAAATTTTATGGCATTTGATTTTTTATTTTTAAAAGAATTTTTTATTTTATATGTGGCCCATGGAAAATTGTAGTTCATCAAAGTGGCCCACAGAACAATTTGGGTTAGCCAAGCCTGGTCTAGAAAAACAAAATAATCATTTATAAATCAGACAATATGTCAGATTTGCAGGTCAGATTGAAGTCCCCCCCCTGATTGATTGCAAAGTCACCCAGTCTGATTTATTTTCTTCACATACGTGACAGTCTACTTGTCCTCATTCTTTGCTTTCTTATACTCAGCCTTTGCCAACCTAACCTTTTCTGTGGTCCTATTACAGATCAAGTTGTAGTTTTTACAGGCTTGGGTACTTTTTTTTCATTCCTTACCTTTACCATGCCATCTTTTTCTGCTCTATTAATTTAAAGAGTTATTAAACTGGCTATCTCAGCAACCTCCTCATGCTGTATTTTCTTAATGCTGTCTTTATCACATTTTGCCCATGTCAGCTTTTATGACCACAAACAAAAACTTTTGAGATGGATGCAAGTTTACTGTGACCCATATCATAAGTAAAAAAAAAAACATGTCTATATTACCCTAGTCTTCCCCCCCCAACTAATAGAATTGAATATTTCTTTAAAAATATTCCATAATTGTAATGTATTCACCTTCCCTGTACTAACTGCCTAGTTGGTTGGTTGTTAGTTATACAGCATCTTAAGCTAATCTAGTGTCCTCTCCTGAAATTAAAACCCATGCCTATAAATTATTGCATGATCACTTCCTGCTAATGGTTTATACTGTCAGCCCTATGAAGTCATCTGGTTTATGGTTGTGTTCAAGTACCTTTGTTCAAATGTATTCCACCTCTACACAGTAGATTTCATCTAATAGGTTGAGCTGCTCTGCTAAAATTCCCTCCCTTACACCTCTTGAAGTCTTCAATTAATCCACAAGGCTTTCAGTATGTAGGCCCACCTATAGTGCCTGGACAAAATTGCAGAACATGTACATTTTAATGTAACGTGGCATTTTTTCAACATGGTGTATTATCCAATGAAACATCAGTTCATGTGTGCTTTATAACATTAATCTCCAAAAGAATAACTCTGCTCTCTTTACTCTCTTGAAATCTGACACTGTTGGTAACATCAATTGTTGCTCCTAGCAGACACACTCTGGTTCTAGTCCACCTATCCTTATTACAAAAAATATTACCCATTTCACTGATAATGAAATCCTCCCAGTAAAACTAAATCTTCTTGCACCAGAGCAGTACCTGACAAGTTACTTGATACTGTCACCTGACAAGTTACTTGATACTGTCTCCAGTTTTTATCTATCTCTAGAAAATTGTCAGTTTAGCTAAGATTATCTACTATATTGACCTTGGAACCCATGTCATTGGTATATATGCTGTAAAAGCAATGAACTCATGAATCATGTTGGAATCACCTGTGGCCATTTCTGTCTGCCATGATCAGCACCGTAGGAATGGCTTGGCATTGGAGCAGGTGCCAAGGGTGCCAGTATCAGACATATCATATCATGACTGGACATATCAGTTCTGTGCCAAGCTATTTCATCACCTGAGGCTAGCTGACAAAATAGTACCCCTAGATGATGTCGCATTAGGATCAGAGCAGTCAGCAGGGTAAAAGTTAATGACTCAGTAAACCTGGTGTGTTTACAGTCTGCAATCATCCATAAATCTGAGTACATACTGTATAGCAGCATTTGCCATCCAGAACGTAGCTTTCAAGAGACCATTCAGACGACCGCTTCATCAGCACATGCTCGAATGCATAGCAGTTCACAATTCATGCATTGTGTCTGCATGGTAGCACAGTGGTATCGTCACCATCCTCCCCACACCGGGTGGAAAATGCCTGGGTTTGAATCCCGTCGATGATGTGAGGAACTTTAATGGACTTTTTTCACTCTGGGGTTGAGTTAGTCGGTCTCAGGTGTAAAGAGTAAGGTTTTTCCCCACAGAAACTGGGGTTTTTTTGTCCAGAAAAACTGGCAAATTGACCAGAGAACACAAGCAATTTACAGACACAAATACAGGTTTATGTAAGAAATTACGCATGACCATAATATAATAATTGGAATTTAAATTCACGCATCGTGTACATTCTACGATACTGAAAAAGTTAGAAGTTAAAAATAATGCATGTATAGTGTTTTATGCTTTAAAAACAGTTATCGTGAATGTTGTGATTTATAATTTAAATAAAACAACAAAAGACCAACAAACCAGAGCCTATTGTCCGAATGTGGAATACACCTTGATTTGCCCACTGGCTATGGATACACAGAAAGTAGTTAACCACCTCGACTTCCCAGGGTGTTGGACAGATAGTTGGATAAGTTTTATGGGTACCACTAAGTTGCAGATGGTAATCTCTTTAGCTCTTAATTCTTGCTTAGCAACAGTACTATTACCTAAATTGCTTGGAGGCCAGCGGTGCGTATAATGCTACACAGTTAAGTCTCTTATATTTATTATATGGAAAATTTTCTTCATTATATGGAAACTATTTTAAATGTAATTACCAAGGGGAATTCAAAAAAAATTTGCCAAATACAAAAATTCGCCATAAAGAAGTTCATTAAACAGAGGTCCGACTGTACTTAATTTTCTGACATAATTTTGCCAATTATCGAAAAAAGGCATGTAGCCACAAATTTGCCAAGGGTGCCAAAAATCTAGCTATGCCTCTGCTCATGATATCCTTGGATAAAATATTCAGAGTGGATCTTGTAGCAACCATTATTAAGATAAGAATTAAATTAACACATTATTACACTAAATAAGCAGTTACCAAAACTTCATATACTTAAGAATTTTGAAAATAATGTAACTTAGCAGAAGTAGCTTTACAAAAGGCAAGAATTAAATTTATAAAATTCACCAAAAATACTATACAAAATTACCAAAATTAAAATTTATAAACTCACAGAAATGAAATTTATTAAAAAATTAATTTACTATCTCTTAACTGACACCTCTTGCAATCCTTTAGAGCACAAATAATAGGTTGGGATGGCCAACATAAATGAGATTATTATTACATTATTTCTCCCTGATTGGGGGTTCCACCTCGTAACGGGTATTGCTACCAAGTACACAGGGCTGTTGTTATGTCTGGTGTTACTGTTGGTCGAGGAACTCTCTGACTATCCTACAGGCGTTCAGGATTGCAACCTTCACAACGAGATAGCTGGTATTGCACAACTTCGAATAAATAACGCCTCTCTGGAAAAGAAGACTATTGAGTTCCTTGTAGGTGTTTGCTGGGAGACCTATTGCTGCTAGGCTGTTATGTAGGGTATTTGGCACCATACCTGTGGTTGACACGAAGATCAGGATAGTCGTTACTTGTTGCATATGCCACATAGTGAATGGAACAAAGGGGTGCTCTTACAAAGAAAGGCTTAAGTTTTGCAAATTACAGTGTCTGGGGACTAGGCACCAGCGATGTGATCTGATAGAGGTGTATAAAGCCTTGAATGGTTTGAGCATGCTCAATGCTGATGGTATTCTTCCTTTTGCTCAGAATAATCACCTGAGAGGGCATAAATTCAAATTGAGAAAAGACAGATGTAGGACAGACGTGAGGAAATTTGCCTTTAGCCAGCGGGTGGTTGGTTGGTGGAATAGACTTCCATCCCTTGTCGTGGAAGTTGATAGCCTAAATAAGTTTAAGGCTCAGCTGGACAGGTATTTCGAACGAACAGAGGGGTGAAGTGGATGTGGTTATTTTTTATTTATTTATTTATTATTATTATTATTATTTTTTTTTTTTTTGGTTGATGGTGCATAAGCTTGCTTTCTTGCATCAAATGCCTCTACTAATGCTAATCTCTTTGATCTCCTGTCTTAGGTTTGTCTATATACTTCCTGATTTTTTTCCCCATGGGTTTTCTGCAGGTTGCCAGTGTTGGGTACCATGTCAATCAAATAGGTAGCCTTTTCCTTCTTGTTTACAAGGGTTATGTCCGGACTGTTGTGCGGGATTGTCCTATCCATTATTATGGCACGGTCCCAGTACAGCTTGTGGGTTGGGGTCTCTAGTACTGCCTGGGGTTCGTACTTGTAGTACGGTACACTTTCTTCAGTCAACTGGTATTTCCTTGCTACCTTCTGATGTATTATCCTGGCTAACTTGTTTGTGTCTATGAGTGTACTCAGTCTGGGCGATCACCTTGCATACCGCGGTGATGTGTTGGATTGTTTTTGAGGGTAAGTGGCATCGTTGACATGTGTCATCGGACACTCCAGGCTCCTTGGCTATATATTTTCTATAGTTCCTGGTGTTGATTACCTGGTCTTGGATGGCAAGCATGAATCCTTCAGTTTTGGGGAAGAGCGTCCCACTCATGACCATGCATTAGAAGCAATTTTATCTATGTGATCTTGCTGGAGATCACTGTAGTGTCTACTATGGAGTGTCTTCTCTGCCCATCTTTCTAGCTTCATTTGTGCCTCCTGGTTGGAAGGGGACTCCTCGCTTAGGTTGAATGCGTGTCTATCTTCCTTATGGCCTGCTGGAGTGCTGCTATGCTTCTGGAAGTAATTCTTCGGGTTAACTATTGCTGTCTTCTATTGCTCAATGAGGTCTATCAGGCCCCTTCTTCCTTTCCAGGCAATTGTTCAGCACCTCTATTAGCCAGCTATGAGTCACGGAGTTGAAGGCCTTGTGGTAATCGATGTACATGTTGTGGCGCTTCTTGTAGGCTTCCTCCATAACCGCAGCATCTATGGTTAATTGCTCCTTGCATCCTTTCTGCTGTTCGGCCATTATGTTCTGGCTCTCCAAGTGGTCTGATATCTTCCTGGTTATTCAGCTGGTCAGTATCTTGTATATTGTTGGGAGGCAGGTGATTGGTCTATATTTCGCCGGGTTTCTTGTATCTTCATCTTTAGGCTTGAGATATGTGATTCCTTGAGTGAGAAACTTCGGGATTGTCTCTGGGTGCCTTATCATTTGTGTGAACTGCTCTGCCAGGTGCTTGTATGTGCAAGTAAGCTTCTTGTACCAGTAGTTGTGGATGTTATCTATTCCTGGAGTTCGCCATTTGTGAGAGTTCTTGGTCGTCTGTTTTATTTCTTCTTCCCGAATCTCCCACCCTCTCATATTTCTTGTATGTCCTTGGTTTCCTTGCGTTCTAGTTCTATCCATTAGGCTCAGCTGTTATGTGTTACTTCCCTCCTCCATATGTTTCCCCAGAACTTCTCAATCATCTTCTGCTCAGGTGGTCCATTCCCCATCTTTCCCGTCTTCTCCGAGACTCCTGTAGAAGCCTCTTTGGTCCTCATCGAAGATTCGGTTGTTTATTTTCCTCTGGGAGCTCTCTTTGTGTTGATGTAGTCTCTTGCTGAGTGTAAGGAGGTTCTGCTTCGATGTGTCCAAGTACTCTCCTATTCTCTGATTTTTTTTTGTCTCATTTGTTGTGGACGCTGTCTTTCTTGAGGATGCTCTTCACTTTTAATTAATTTCTTACTCCTATTGACCTGTTGGTACTGGGTCAATTGACCTATCTTGACTCTTAATTCTTCTTCTATCTTCTGCTGAAGTCTTCTTTCCCAAGCTGGCAGTTCCTTCTGTTTTCAGTTCTTCTGCTGCTGGTCTCTCGTTTCTCTTCCATTAATTCTCGTGGCTGCTACCGCAGCACAATTCACAGCTGTGTGGATGGCCTCCAGTGTTGCGCCATTGCTGTCGAGGTTTATTATTATTATTATTAGCCATATGGTGCAAGTAAGCCTCAGGGTTTTGCTGCACCAGCCACAAAAAAAATTGAGTTACAAAAGAGAGAAAACAAGTCAGAAGTAGAAGGGAATCACCAAGAAAGAGAAGAATGATGATATTCACTCAGGACCCTGGGTGTGCCAAGCCCATACTCACTAGATGTGAGCCCCTGGGGTAGTTAAGTTTGCAGGAGTGCATCCTGCAAGAAAGTGGGGACTTGGAAAGAGGGAGATTGTGTAAACATTTCTCCTTATACGCATTTACAACTTTTATGGATACTGGCCATTCAGCTGTGGAGTGCCTAAGATAGTACTGTGTGGATAGGCCCATCCAAAATGAATGAAATAACTAATAATATCTGGCCTTTTCAAAATTATCAAAATATTGAAGACTTCTTTGCCCATTAATGTGTTTAGTGCTGAATTTTCTGTATAGTAAAAGGAATGGGCTTACAGTTCACAGCATCGCAAAAGAAAGAAAAAGAGTTAGTTGTTGCCTATGTTATTCAATTCAGTTCTGCTTTTTATGGTGACAGAATAATGAGAGAACAACCATTCCCACCCAGTAGTTTACTTTATTTCTCAATTTTCTAAATAAGCCTTTTAATGCCCCTCTTAATGTACCCCCAACCCCTCTTCAACTGCAGAGTTAGCAGCAATCAGTACCAGCAATGTACTGGTTTCCTCACACGAAAATTAGTAGTCTAGCTAATCTTCTAAGAATATTAGCTAGACTGCTGTGCCATCATAATAAAATTCACCAATAATGGACAAAACATTGTATCAGTTCAAATTTTGTGCTGGTTATCATAACTGTATGATTCACTCAGACATTTTATTTCATTATTTCCATTTTCTTTTAGATAATGTTCATACCCACTAACAAAGGTCCATAAGGTTGTATTATAAAGTGTGGTTGTGTAGTAATTAAGTAATAAATTTAATTTTGTTCATTGCATAGTGCAGGTGTCGATTTTTATAGTTAGCACTTAATAAGCAGTGATTTACCTATTTTTGATACATCACTACTTATATGATGTTACTTAATAAGCAGTGATCTCCATTTGTCATCTGTCCAGACTTAAACACACACACACACACACACACACAGACACACATATATATACATATACATATATATATATATATATATATATATATATATATACACGTGCACACCAGTTATATATAACAGGTGCACACATCAGTGTAAAAACACAGGTTCTCTATAAAGTCCTGTGTACTTTTAAACCTTAATAACTTTGGATGTACATGATAGCAAACATTCTTCTACAGTTGCCAATGGGTAATATCATTAATTGCATAATTTTCCTGGCCATTAATTTTCCCAAAAATGATATTTCAGTGACTATGCTATATATTTAATGCAGTCCATATAAAAGTTATTCACTGAGGTGAGGTTTGGTCACCTCACCACAGTGGACAACTTTTTCCATTAACAGGTAGTCCATCACTATTAAATCCACCTATCAAGATATCATTTAGTAACCATCCAGGGTTGCCAAACTCTGAAGATGATTTTTAATGGATATGTTGGAAAATTTTATGGACCACCAAAACATCTTATGGATACATTTGTATGTAATATCAAGATGGCTCAAAAAGAAATGTGTCATGTCCATAAAGTTTAACCTTCCACTGCTAGTATGCTTGCAATTAGTCAGAAAAACCAAAGCTCTACAGCACATTTAGAAGCTATCACTGGCATCTCACAGATGCCACATGGGAATTAGAACTGCATAGAAAAAAGATAGACACTTTTGCTCTGTTGTGGCATCTGTTAAATACCAAATGAAAAATTAATATCTCATAATTCTTAGTATTATTGAAATGAAAACAGAAAATACTGTATAACCAGTTAATGAATATTAGTGTGCAAAGGTACATGGGAGAACTTGATATCATTTACAATTTTAAAAAAATAATATAAAAATTTAAGGATGCGGCATTTGTTAGAAAGCATTTGCAAGCATACTAGCAGTGGAAGGCTACAGCTGACAAATGCAAGCATACTAGCAGTGGAAGGTTACAGCTGACAAAAATACAGATGTTTACGCTGCATCTGGCAGACATCACATGAACATCTGGATTTCAATCCAAGAGATCAGTGACCTTGAAAATTCTAAAAAAATATGGTAACTTTTATTATTATTATTGGTTTCATTTACTTTCATTGGATATTTTTAATTGAGTTTAGCAAACCTGATTAATAGGATCAACATTTAAATTTATGAAAGATTTAAATTTATGAAAGAAGCTAAAAATATATATATTTTTAATTAAAACAAAAAGGAGGGTCTCACAGACACCATGTAAGTGTCTTTGTTAATTTTAGGATATAAATGGTTAATGCTAAAAAGTATTAAATTCTAAGCTTCCTGCACTATTGCATGATACTTCTTCCTGCAGTAGTGCAGGAAGCCTTAGAACTATCAGAAAAAAATTCTCTCTCAGAAACAAGAATTTTTAACACCATAGTTTCAATATACAAACTCAAATCTTGATCTGTGTAAATTTTTGCTCAACTTACTGTATACGCACATATATAATACATCTTTTTTTTTTTTCTTTTGTAAAATCATTATTGTTACTGTGGTATTTCCTGTATTTTTTTCTTAATTTCGCATAGGAAATATCTTTACCGTGCTTAATGCATAGTATGTCATGGCAATCAAAGAAGTTTAAAATAAAGAAAGAATACATTTAAAATGAATAATATAGTATATAAACTCTTACAAAAATTTGGAGCCAGACCGTTGCCAAATTTTGCAATGAAACTCTATTCAGAGTTGTACACCTTGTGTGTAATGTACATGGATGTAGTATGCAAATTGCAAAATTGAGTCAATATGTAGCCATAAAAACGTGGCACTGGCATATCAATTGCTAAAGTGAAGTTGTAAACTCCTCTAGAAATGCAGAAGTAGGATTTTTTTTTTTTGTTGTTGTTTGTTTGTTTTTTTACTGTACTCACTTTGTATTTACCACAAATAAGGGTATTTAGAATTTGCACTGAGGCAAAAAAAGGCAGTGGTGCATCAGTGTATTATGTCTTAAAAGGTAGTATTTTTTCTTGATGAAAAACAAGAGTTTAAAGGATGAAAGGTAGTATTTATACAGGAATTTTTCCAGCAGGGATAAGGAGGTGATTATTCCATTGTATAAGGCGATGGTCAGGCCACACCTAGAGTACTGTATACAGGTCTGGAGGCCTCATTTCAAGAAGGATGTAGAGCTGCTGGAACGAGTACAGAGAAGGGCAACAAGATTAGTGAATGGAACAAAGGGGTGCTCTTACGAAGAAAGGCTTAAGTTTTGCAAATTACAGTGTCTGGAGACTAGGCACCAGCGAGGTGATCTGATAGAGGTGTATAAAGCCTTGAATGGTTTAAGCATGCTCAATGCTGATGGGATTCTTCCTCTAGCTCAGAAAAATCACCTGAGAGGGCATAAATTCAAATTGAGGAAAGACAGATGTAGGATAGACGTGCGGAAATTTGCCTTTAGCCAGCGGGTGGTTGGTTGGTGGAACAGACTTCCATCCCTTGTGGTGGAGGTTGATAGCCTAAATAAGTTTAAGGCTCAGCTGGACAGGTATTTTGAACGAACAGAGGGGTGAAGTGGAAGTGAGTTTTTTTTTTTTTTTTGGCTGATGCTGCATAAGCTTGCTTTCTTGCATCAAATGCCTCTACTAATGCTAATGCTAAAGCCCTGAAACCCTCATCTCAGACCAACTAACTTGGCCAGGAATGTAGGAAAACAAAAAAAAAAAGCCCACAAAAGTTCCTCTCCTCCCAAAAGGAAGTATTTCTCAGTTTTGTCTAACATCGTGAATGGAATGCAGGCCTTTTCCATATAATATTAGAAAATATTGATTTTATCCACTCCAGTACTGTGAGTGCACTTTTACTGTTTAGCTGCATTGAATCCATGTGATAGCACAAAATATATAACATTCTTGTTAACTTGTAAATTCTTATGATCTTATGTGGATGTTTATCAAGGAAGTATTGTGTATATTTCTACCTTATAACATTAAAGATCATTTATTTATTTATACATGCTATATTATATATGTAAAATAAAGTATAAAGTGCAATATATGCAGTCAGTGAATAATGTATCAATGATCCTGTAACAATATATTACTGAGAAGATGATATGTGCCAAAATTATTTTTGTGACATGCAACCTTCCATTATATCATTATATATAGGGTGTCTATAAATTATGGGAACACTTTCAATAATTTATTGCACATGGAGTAAGAGAGATACTATTTATTTATTTATATCATGCGAAAGAGAAAACATGGAAGTTTCCCAGTTGTTACTGCTGAAGCATGTAGTTCCATCATTCACCACCAGTTGGCATTACCTGTTATATCTCTACCACACACATAGCCTTGTTGAAAGAGGTGGCTTCTGATCCTGAGAAGGCATTTTGTGTGCTACTGTTTGATAAGAACAAGTGTGCAACAGACATTCAAAGGAAATTTCGAAGTGCATACGGTAAAGAGCCACCAACCAGGAAGGCTATTTATAAGTAGCATAAGCAATTTGTAAACACGGGTTGCTTGTGTTCGGGAAAGAGCAGTGGCCGGCCTAGTGTTACTGTTGATTATGTGGCATGAGTGAGAGAAACATTCACAAGGAGCCCCAATAAATCAGTGCGGAGATCATCACGTGAGCTGCAAATGCCAGACCTGACAGTGTGTAAGGTTCTTCGTAAAAAACTTTCTATGAAGCCGTATAAATTGCAGTTGGTGCATATGTTAAAGGAAGATGACAGAGAGAAGAATATCCAATTTTGTTGTGAACGGCAAGGACTGACAGAAGGACATGACGACTTCTTTAATCGCGTAGTATTTAATTATGAGGCCACATTTCACACCAATGGGAAGGTCAACTGACACAGTTATCGAATCTGGGGCACCCAGAAACCTGAAGAGAGAATTGAACATGAGCGTGATTTGCCGAAGGTGAATGTTTTCTGAGCCTTGTCACACCGAAAACTGTAAGAACCTTTCTTCTTTGCTGAGGACACTGTAACTGGGCTGTCCTACCTCGATATGCTTCAGCAACGGTTGATGCCTCAAGTTCAGGAAGAAGGTGATGACTTTATTTACCAGCAAGATGGGCCCCTCCCCACTTCCTTAAAGACGTTCTGGCTTACCGTAACACCAAGCTACATAAGTGCTGGATTGGACATGCTGGAGAAAGGGAGAAATGTTTCTTGAAATGGCCGCCAAGATCACTGGACTTAACTCTGTGTGATTTCTTCTTGTGGGATTACATAAAGGATCTAAGAGATCACATTATTCCCACTCAGCAAGAAAGGCAATGCTTGGAGACTGTACTGTTCATGCAAGATGGAGCCCCTACCCACAATGGTCGACAAGTGAAGGAACTGCTCCGTTCAACATTCGGAAATGATCGCATCATTTCTAGAGATTTTCCACGGTTCTGGCCAGCCCGATCACCAGATCTTCATCCCTGTGATTTCTGGCTATAGGGATACCTGAAAGACAGAGTTTACGGTGGCAGCATACAGACACTTGTCAATTTGAAAGCAAGCATTAAACAGCATGTAGCCAACATCCCCAATGAGATGCTACACAAAACTGTGTAGCATGCAGTCCTCCGTTTTCAGAATGTCATCTCAAGTGAAGAAAGCACATAGAACAATATCTGTAGATTTCTAAGTTCTGATATTAAAATCTAATCCTAAGTTAAGTATTCCATCTTATGTTTACAGTGCCAATTTCTCCCCTGTGGCAGAAATTTTAACTGATTTTTTTTTTCTTCTACAAATCGCTTCCCCATACGCTAAATGACATACCAATTTTCACAACGATATCTCTAACCATTTTGACACTAGGGTCTGCTGAATAGGGAAACTTATTTTATAACCACCCAGTATATATAAATAAATTAGTATACTAAATAATAATAATATTATTTAGTATAATAACTACACTAAATAAGGCCCACACAGTGCATGCTTATCTCTTTCTTTATATATATATATATATTCAGTTCCATTTCTAGATTTATAACAGTTCTAATCCTTTTGATAATCAAAGTAAAAATGTGTATATAATATTAATATGTGTATATCCTTTAAACCCTAGTACTGTATTTTTACGGATACCTGAATATTTTCACAAACTTCATGGACATGTCCAGTTTTAACTCTTTTTATACAAAATGCCATAAATGTACAAACAGTTGCCAACCTTAGAACTATTGCTCATTCAATGCATAGCATTAGTTAAGGCATATGATGCAAGAAAGCAAGCTTATACAGCATCAGTCAAAAAAAAAAAAAAAAAAAACCCTTCCCATTTCACCCATCCAGTCACTCAGAATGTTTTGTCTAGTTCAGCCTTAAATTTATTTAAACTATCAACTTCCACAACAACAGATGGAAGTCTGTTCCAGCAATCAACTACCCGTTGACTAAAGGCAAACTTCCGCACATCTATTCTACAACTGTCTTTCCTCAATTTGGATCTGTGCCCCCTCAGGTTCTTAATCTGAGCAAGCGGAAGTATCCCATCAGCATTGAGGCTGTTCAAACCATTCAAAGCCTTATACACTTCAGTCAGATACCTCACAGGTGCCTAGTCTCCAGTTGCTGCAACTTGCAGAACTTCAGCCTTTCTTCGTAAATACACCCCTTTGTTGCTCTCACTAATGTTGTTGTCCTTCTCTGTACTCATTATAACAACTCTACATCCTTCCTAAAATGAGGCCTTCTGACCTGTGCACAGTCTCAAGGTGTGGCCTTACCATTTCCTTATACAAAGGAATAACACCTCCTTGTCTCTGCTATCAGAATTCCTATATTATCATTGACATGGCCTGCTCTGGCAGCCCGTCTGCACTGATCAGAGAACTTCATATCTGCCTGCACAATTACCCCCAGGTATTTTTCATTCTCCACTTCCTTGAGTGTAGTACCACACAGTTGGTACATTTCTCTTGAGTTACTGCTACCCATATGCAGTACTTTGCATTTGTCAATATTAAACTTCAGTTGCCACTTCTCAGCCCATCTGCTTAACATTTCTAGATTCTGCTACAGTAGCATACTATCTTTACTGTCACTAACAACATTAGCATGACAGTAAATGTCATTAACATTTACTGTCATGCCAACCTTTGTATCATCTGCAAACTTTGACATTAAGCTTGATATACCTTCATCAATATCACTGATAAATACACACACTAGCAATGGGCCCAGCACTGAACCCTGGGGACCTCCACTAATAACATTAGTCCACATAGAGAGGTGTACATTTATTACCACTCTCTGCTGTCTCCCACTCAACCATTCCTTTATCCATTGCAGAAACTTGCCCTTAATGCTATACTGTTCCAATTCATAAAGCAGTCTTCCATGTGCAACAGTATCAAAAGCTTTCCTGAAATCCAAGTATATGATATTAAAATTATTTTTTGCATCCAGTTCCTCTGTGACCACATTGTACTATCCAATCAAATTGTTCAACTTCCCTGCTGTGTCTGAACTATTATTACAGTCTTGTCTAGGTGATGCTGTATCACCTCTTTAACCAGTAACTCCACTATTTTCCCCAGAACAGAAGTTAAACTAATAGGTCTATAATTATTTGTGTCACCCTTTGTACCCCCTTTATGAATTTGGTATACATTTGCATATCTCCAGTCCATGGGTATCTCCCCTGAGTCTAAGGAAGCACTCATAATTATGGCTAAGGGTTTGCTTACTTCCTTTGCTGCCTCCTTTAATATAACTGGATAAATCCCATCCACCCCAGGTGCCTTTCTTATGTTTATCTTCAACAATTTCTCCTCCACTTTGCTCTCAGTTACTACAAAATTACTTAGCTCACTGTTAGAGTTTGATAAACTTCTGGCATTCCCCTCCTTGAATAACTCCTTATGTGTGAATAGATGCCAAATACTCATTCACTTTATCAGCTACTTGAGCAGGCTCATTAATAGTCGAACCATCTATGTTAAGTGGACCAATTTGATTCATCCCCTTCCTTCTAGAGTTTATATAAGTAAAGAACTCTTTTCTGTTTTTCTTTGCATCCTTTGCCAAAGATTTCTCGTAATCTGCTTTTGCCTGCCTACCTCTTTGTGACTTTATTATAGACTAACTTACATCTGCCATAGGCTTCTGTGTCACCTGATAACTTATATGCATCCAATGCATTTTTTTTCTCTGTGACAAGCTTCATTAATTCATCTGACATCCATTTAGGCCTGAACCTTGAACAGTATTTCTTAGTTGGTATGAAAAGCTAGTAGCTCCCAAGATTAAGTCCCTGAAGACTTTCCATTTAAAATTCACCACTGGTAACATCATCAGTTGATCCCACTGTACAGAATTTAAAAACTGTCCGAGACCACTGTTGCCACCTTTACGAAAACCCTTCCCTTTACCCTTGGTGGTAGCTACATCTTTAATGGCACAGTGAACTCTTTTGCAGGCATAAACATTAGAGGTTTTGGAAATAACAAATCTGCAAATCACTCTAAATTTTAAGGATATAGTTGTATTAATTATTAACAAACTTGGTAGCAGTTTAAAATAATTACGGAACTATTAAAATTAATTAATGATAAATTTTTAAAGTATTTTCCAACTTTACGATGCTATAAATGATTTTAAAAAAATCATAACTAAATATTTCAAGGATTATTTTGTCATTATTATGGATTGCAATAAGCTAATTACCAGCTACTGTCTCGCCATTATTATGGTTTTCAATATGTTAATAATCAGATATCCTAGTTAAATAAACTGAAATAAAAATTAATAAAACAATGAAATCCATTGCAAGGCACTACAACCAAAAGACAAGGAAATATGATTAAAAGTATGGATGATTTTTAAGATCAAAGTTTTCTAGATGTTGATAGTTCTTCCGTAAAAGATATAGTTGGATAATTCTATAATTACCTTCAAAAGGTTAGCAGATAAAGGGAAAAGGCATATATATTTTAACTAAATCTTTTTCACCAGTATAGAGTTTTGTCATTAATAAACAGTTAGAAATCATTAAAATTTAATTCTAAGGTGAATTGAATAGTATAAATATATTATACTTTCCTCTAATATTTACTCACAAAGATATCATCAAATCAGATCAAGTATTTGAATGGCTAAATGAAAAAAAATATATATATTCTTTAGAATGTTTTTGGTTGATTTTAACATTCCAGGAATTAAATATAGTAAACTTAGAAGGCTTAAGAAATCTTCAGGCTATAGAAGTCATATAGCATTAAGACATCTGTAATGTATAAATGCTATATGACTCCTGTAGTCTAATGCAAAAGAAAACTTTATGAGAGAAGCTGAAGGGCAGTTTCTAATGCATGCTTTCAGCCAAATGGGTAATGGTATACATTACAAATAAACAGCAATATATTTCTTCCTAGAGAGAAGTAGTATTTAGTTTGAATGCACATGACTGAGACAACTCACAATAATCTGTTTGACATATTAGACTATATATATATTTGTAGCAAACTTAATATGAACTTCAGATACATACAAAAAATGCTGTCTTTGCACTACGACTACATTAATATTATAGATAATAAAACCTTCTCTGTCCTGAACAGTGGACTTGTAAATTGATAAGTTACTTATAAATTTTGACAACGACAGATGTGCCCCTTCCCAACTGGGAAATAAAATGTAATATTTGGTATAATATTACATTTTAATATTACTTGTATAATTTTAATAATACTTGTATAAGTATTGAAATGTAAATGTAAAAACCATTTGTATCATATCATAAAGCTGTAAGTTTTAAATTAGACATGAATGTCAGCTTAATGTCACATAGAATAATTCTTCTTTAATTGCCTATCAAATCTGTAATGATGACTGGAATGGATTAATAATTTATTAAAAGCAGTCTAATGAGCTGGATGTGTTAAAAACCACTAAAACAGTGGACAAATACACCAATCTTACTCATTACTGAACAACAAATTTTAAAAAAAAGTGGTTTAGTTGATAAATGAAGGGTAGCAATTAAGAACATCTGATTGGCATAAAATTGCATAGAAATTTCTTTGTCCTGGTAATATTTTAGAAATGAAAACATATAAGAATTAGAATAATATCTTGTTGTCCTTCTCTGTACTCATTCCAGCAGCTCTATATCCTTCTTAAAATGAGGCCTCCAGACCGGTATACAGTACTCAAGGTGTGGCCTTACCATTGCCTTATTCAAGGGAATAATCACCCCCTTATCCCAGCCAGAAAAATTCCTGTATATCATTGACAAGACACCATGAGCTACTCTTGCAGCCCGTCTGCACTGCTCAGAGAACTTCATATCTGCCTGCACAAATATCTCCAGGTCCTTTTCATTCTCTACCACTGTCAGTGTAGTAACACAGAGTTGATATGTTGCTCTGGAGTTGCTGCTTCCAGTATGTAGTACTTTACATTTATCAATGTTAAACTTCATTTGCCACCTCTCAGCCCATCTGCTCAACCTTTCCAGATCCTGTTGCAGCAGCATAGCATCAGTAGTGTCCTTAACAACCCTGCAAACCTTTGTATCGTCTTCAAACTTGGACATTAAGCTTGATGTACCATCATCAATATCATTTATAAATACAGAAAACAATAATGGTCCCAACACTGAACCCTGAGGGACTCCACTAATAACATTAGTCCACGATGAGCAGTGTCCAAAGATTACCACTCTCTGTCTTCCTCAACCATCCCTTTATCCATAGCAGCAATTTGCCTCCAATGCCACACTGCTCCAATTTGTGCAGCAGTCTTCCATGTGCAACAGTATCAAAAGCCTTTCTAAGATCCAAATATATAATATCAAAGTTATTCCCTACATCCAGTTCTTTTGTGACTGCATCATAGTATCCAGTGAAATTGGTCAGGCAAGACTTTCCCTTAAGAAAACCATGCTGTGTCCAAGCTATAACTGAAGTCTTGTCTAGATGATCCTGTAAGTGCTTCTTTAACCAGTGCCTCCATTAATTTTCCTGGAACAGAAGTTTAACTCACAGGTCTATAATTACTTGTGTCAGCCTTTGATCCTCCTTTGTGAATTGGGGTCATATTTGCATTTCTCCAGTCTATGGGTATCTCCCCTGAGTCCAAAGAAGCTCTCATAATTATGGCTAAAGGTTTGCTTACTAACTTTGCTGCCTCCTTTAATATAACTGGATAGATCCCATCCACCCCAGGTGCCTTTTTTTTGTTTATCCTCAACAATTTCTCCTCCACTTTCCTCTCAGTTATTACAAAATCATCTAGCTCACTGCCAGAGTTTACTTCACCTCTGGCATTCCCCTTCCTGAATAACACCTCATGTGTGAAAGTAGATGCAAAATACTCGTTTAGTTTGTTAGCCACCTGAGCAGGATCCTCAACTATTGAACCATCAATATCCAGTGGACCAATGTGATTCATCCCTTTCCTTCTAGAGTTTATAATGTTTTTCCTTTGCATCCTTTGCCAAGGATTTCTCATAATCTGGCTTTGCCTGGCTAATCTCCTTTGTGACTTGGTTACAGACCAGGTCACTCATTAATTTATATGTATACCATGCCTTTTTTCTTTTCTGCCATATGTGTCAGTTCATCTGACATCCATTTAGGCCTAAACCTTGAACAGTATTTCTTAATTGTATGTAAAGCCTAATGCTTCCCATTTTGAATTTGCTGTTGGTAAAATCATCAGTTGGTCCCACTGTATAGACTTTAAATACTGTCTCAGACCATCGTAGTTGCCTTTACAAAGGAAAAACCTTTCCCTTTACCCCTGATGGTAGTTACCTCTTTAAGTAAATCCCACTTCAGCACACTGTGATCACTGCCACCTAGTGGTTCCTATATCTGCAGATTCTTAATGCATGAAGGATCACTACTGATAATCAGATCAAGAGTATTACTTCCTCTAGTTGCCTCCCGGACATGCTGATGTAGAAAATAATCATCCAATAAATCCACAAAAGCCTTGCTAGTGTGTGAGTGACCAATCCACAAACTCCAGTCAATATCTGGGAAATTAAAATCTCCCATTATAAGACTTTCTGATTTACTGGCCCACTCTATTTCCCTGTACAGTTTCTTATTATACTCATCAGAGTCATTAGGCGTATAGCACACTCCTACTCTCAATTTTGATCTCCCAATGCTTATGTCACACCAAACTGACTCGACACTGCACTGTCCAGCGATGTCGACTGGCTTCACTTCCTTGGATTTTATGTGTTTCTTAACTAATAGTATAACCCCCTCCTCCCTTCCTATCCTGTCTGTCCTTTCTGTACACATTGTACTCCCCAAATTCCGGTTCTGCATTCCTTATATCTGTGTGACACCACGTCTCTGATATCCCAACAATATCTGCCTTTCATGTTTTTCTTAAACATGAAAGGCATGAAAGAAAGAGCAATTCCTCAAATTCATTTACCAAACTCCTAGCATTAATGTACACACAAGTATACATGCACCTGTTCCTATTCTTAGCTACCGTAACACAACCCATGTGTTTACTTGTAGCTCAATGACTCCCAGCAGTCTCTGAAATATCCTGCATCTTGTTTTCCAGGCTGCTGCTCTTGCCAATAGAAGCAGTGCAAGAATCACTTTCACCTCTGCCAGTGGCTACTGTTAATCTATTAGTCCTTGTATCCCCCCCAAGCTTGCACAGTTTTCTGACCCACCTAGCACTGCCTCGATAGCATCAGCAAATATTCTTGCACCCTTTCTATTTAAGTGTATCCCATCCCTGTAGAAGCAGTCTCTTCTGTTAATTTCATAAGCATTGTGGTAAATTAATTATAATGTCTTGATGTAAACATATTATTATATGCACATTTAGGTATTTTAAACTATTGTTTATTTGGATGATTTCTTAAATCCTGACGCATGTCTCAATCAAATCTAAAAAAGTTATTAAAATCAATGTAATTCAAACAAAGGAGAAAATATTTTGTACTTTATTGTTAAAATAGAATAATATCTTGATATCTAGAATAGAATAGATCAAAAATCTAGGGTAATTTTTGAGTATGATAGTAATTTTAACCTGTCAATGATGTGTAGAATTCAGAAACACAAGTATTGGCATGCAGTTATCCACCCCATTTTAAAATTCTTATAATATGTGGAGTTATGAATACTTTTCTTTTTTTTTTTTAATAATGAATACAATGTCTTTCTCTGTAACTTCAAAATACTATCATAATGGCAGCAGTTCTCCATGAGGGTATAGTGGGTTTAAGACTTATTGCTTGTTTGAAGAAGTCCGAGTTCAGTTTCCATTGACAACTAGAGGAATTTCTAAAGTCCCCTTCAGTTGAGGCTGTAGTTAAACGACCTCAGGTGGATGGAGTGGGGTTTCCCCAGTGAGTTATTCTGGCTTTTTTCAGCTGACATAACATACAAGTTGGCCCATGAACACAAACACACACACACACACACTTATATAGACATAATACATGGTACAATATTTTCAACAAATGAAGAGCAAGATAAACACTGACAAGGAGAAAAATGAGTATGCTGAGTTATGCGAAGCCATTAGAAAGAGACTCAGAGAGGACATAAGAAGATTTAACACAAGAAAAGTAGAACAAGCATTAAGGGAAAACAAAGGACTTGTTTTCCTTTGTTTCAACAAAAATCAACAGCCATAAGCAGTAATACAGAAATACAAATGATATTGAAACTGAAGGATACTGATGGTGTACTTATAAATAGAAGAGAAGGCATAATTCAAATAGCAGAAGACTACTATACAAGGAGTGAGGGAATGATGCCAGCAGTGGGGAAGATGGATCGCAAATTAGTAACACATACAACATATTCAGTATCCTTCCCGATGAGGTAGAACATGCGTTGAAGAAAATGAAGAATCAGAAAGCCCCCCAGGGGAAGATGAAGTTACTGTAGAGTTGTTAAAATTGGGAGGAAGAGACATGACACAAAACGGGCAAAAAGCTTCACAAAATGCATTAGAAAACGTGTGATGCCTAAGGAGTAGAATGAGAATCAACCGAAAGATCAAGCTGCCTGGCTTTAGGACAGGATTCTCAACTATGGATCACCTTCACATAATATTGCAGCTAATGGAGAAAGCAAATGAATATAAAACACCATTATGCCTGGCATTTGTGAATTATGAAAAGGCATTTGACTCCATACAGCATAAGGCAATATTTCGGGCACTAGAAAGACAAGGCATAGATACCCCATATATTATGATTTTGAAGAAAATATACAAGAATGCTACCTCCTTTATTAGACTAGACAAAGACAGTAGGAAATTTAAAATTGAGAAAGAAGTTTGACAAGGAGACAATATCTCCAACGTTGTTTACAGCTGCCCTTGAGGAAGCTTTCAGAAGATTAGACTGGTCGCAGAAAGGAGTCATTGTGAACGGAGAGTACCTAAACCATTTACAATTTGCAGATGACATTGTGGTCATAAGCCACGATCCCAAAGAATTAGAGGAAAATCTTAATCAGTTATGCAGAGTTAAGTAAGGATCTCGGACCAAAGATGAATATGGCTAAAACAAAAGTAATGATGAACAAGTATGCCACAGAAAGGGACATAATGATTGAAGGAGCCGTAATTGAAAAGGTGGAGTCATATACTTATCTGGGCCAAGTTATTAGCTGTAATAATGATAAATGGTTGGAAGTCAAGAGAAGAATAAATTTTGGATGGATAGCATTCAGGAAATATAGTCACATACTGAAGAGCAATATCTCAGTTTGTCTGAAACATAAAATAATGAACCAATGTATACTCCCCACCATGACTTACGGAAGTGAAACTTGGGCACTCACCAAAAGAATGGAAGAGAAGCTGAGAACTACACAGCAAAGAATGGAACGAATTATATTGGGAATAAGACTGTTAGATAAAAAGAGAAACACATGGATTAGGCAGCAAACTCAAGTAAAGGACATTCTTATCAAAACTAAAGAACTAAAATGGTCTTGGGCAGGACACATAGCTCGAAGACATGATGACAGAATGACAGATGGACTTGGAAAATAACAGAAAGGTACCCAAGAGGAGCTCAAAGGAAACCTGGAAGACAACAACGGAGATGGATAGATGAAATTCATGAGTTTGTGGGTAGTAAATGGATGGTCATTTCACAAAACAGAAGGAACTGGAAAGTTGCTGGAGAGGCCTTCATCCTGCAGTGGATTGAAATTGGTTGATGATGATGATGACAATATTGTATAAGTTGCTGCTGTGGCTAAAACTGAGCAACAACAGTAATTGTAGTAGCATTTTTTTCTGTATTTTCAAAATCTAAATAGTTGAAAATGTTGATTTTCATATATCACCCTTCAGAAGCATATAACACAACTCTTAAGTGAATTTTGAATGATTTTTTTTCTGGTTATTAATGTTATGACTACCTTACATATAAATGTTATGCATAGTTACAATAGTTAAATTTTTATAAATAGATTGTCATTTTCCCACTTTTCTGCTCATTTTCAAATAAAATGAGCAGAATATGTATTCAACTTTCTCTAACAAAAAGTGCAATTAGAATTAACTTTGCTGTTTTAGTATTTTTCTGCCTCAAAAATATGAAATTTCCTCAACCCTTCAAGACTATGGGAATTCATTATTGTTATTGGTAGAAACGGTCTGTTGCACTGTGGAATCAAAGCAAACCTTTCCTGAAAATTTACATAGGTGTGAGAATGAGATAGAGGTCTACTTGGAGGGCATTTTGACTATGGCTCTGTCCAAAATTATTAAACTTAAATGAACTTTATTGCTACTGACCCATCATTGGAATTTCCTTGAAAAGTACAACAGAGTACAGCAGGATTAGATTTTTTTAATATATATATATGAAATATATATTTAGAAGGGGCAGGGTGGAAATTACATCCCATGCCATCACTGACATGCTAAAGTTCATATTTATAATCACAGCAAAACAGGGTTGTTGACCTCTGAAAATGATTTCCACAGAAAAAATTATATTTATGAAAAAAATTTCTGTACAATAAACTCTTTTACAGACATATTTTAGGTAATATCAAAAAATGAGTCTCTAAAGTTTAACACCAAAAAAAAATAAAAAAAGTAATATAAAAGCCACCTTGATATTTGGCTATATACACAACTTGAAACGGTTCACATCACCTAATAGATGCTTTTACATTATTACTGCAGAAAACCTTGTTGGGTAGTGGAAAAATAGGTATTTTGCACTCCAGTATGTCTGAATGATCACAGTTAGACAAGTCTATCATAGCACATATTCATCATTCTGTTTTGTTTTTAATTTGCATCCATTAAAAGAATGGTTCTAGTAATTTCAAAAGTGAGTCAAAATGAGGACACTTATGTATAAGATGAATATATATATACACACTGTGTAGACACCGTGAAAATTTCTTAGAGCTGCATTTTTTTGGACACTCAAATATCTTTACAGACTTTACAGCTATTTCCAGTTTGGCTCTTTTTTTACAGAATGTTCATAAATTTATGGATGGTTGCCACCCTCCTACTATGGCACTGTTATTGTACCTACTGTTCTTAATATAATATTATTTTACTAATTGTATTATATTACTTTTATATATATGTATGCAACTTTTATATTACTTTTTTAATCTGGTAATTTAAATCTCACATTACTGTATCTAGTTTCACTGGTATTCTTTGTTTGGGCTCCCAATTCATATCTTTCAAATGCTTATCAACTTGAAATGGTTCAAACCAAATTGATAAATACCTATGTAGTAAAACTCATATAGAATACCAGAAATATACATGATCAACTTTGTAATAGGTTCTACCTTGTGCCTTTGTCTTACAGATGTAATCTTCTGGATGTGAAAATGGAATAAAAATAATGAGAAGTCTGATGGACTGTCCAAAACTTCTCCGAATGATTCAATTTAACTGCCCCATAAAAGGACACATAACACTGACTTTTCTGAAAACAAAGAAAGTCAGAAACAAAATCAGAAAACATTGTTTTCTTAATATATTTACAAACCTTGTAAATAATAAAAAAAATTAATGTCTGAAAAAAAAATTTTAAATTTACTTGTCAGTATTAATTTTGTATAATTTTGCTTTTATTGCCACCATTGGTATTGTGCTATATATTTGTGACACTTACCTACCTACTTGTAATTCACTTTACTGTTAACTTTATTTAAGTTGATTTGTAATTAACTCTAAGGTTTTGTTTATTGTCAAAAATCAAGTGGAGTTAATTATAAACTCCTAGATTTTGTATGCAGTCTTATTGAATACTGAATAAAGATTCGTTCATTCAATAGAAAGAAGGTGCTATGAGAAAGATTTAATCATTGGAGTCCAGAGATATTCAGGGATGAAGAAATTCTGAAAAACTACAAGGCAATATTCGCCACTGACTGACTCTTCTTCTTCTTCAAAAAAAAGAAAGGGTCAATTGTACAACTTCCTGACAGCCAAACAGCACTGATTTTTTGTAAAATTTATTTCATGTTACCAACTTCCTAAGTTTTATTTCCCCCCCCCCTCCAAATGTAGCAGTTAACTTCACCACTAATGTGGAAATTACCTCATCATAAAATGTCATAAAATTCTCCTACAGAAGAATATTAGATTTTTGATCTGAACTACTAACAGAAATCTGATTTAATATGGTAGTCATATTATTGGCACGTGTGTTCCAATTACTTTTGTGGACCCCCTCTGAAGTCTCCTAGATTATCAGTTTCATCACTAATCAAATTTTAAGTGGATTTACTAAATGATCTAGTCGCCAAATGGAGACAAGTTGAGCAACAAGTTTCTCCTCACAGCTGCTATACACTTAAAATCTGCTGACCATTAACACAATTAATATTTCTCCTTTTGTTACCAGTCCTTTTATAGCTAATTATAACAATTTAAAATAGAGAATTAAAAAAAATTAATTTTAATTTTAAAATTATTATTTTTTAAATTTATGAATAAAATCTATTAATTTATGAATAAGAACTATAATTTATAAAGGGAAAAAAAAACTTTATTAATAAAGCTTTTATTTGCTGTTTACAGACTGTTTCTGTGACGTACATCCAAAGTTAAGGTTTAAGAGTCTATAAGCACTTTATAAAGCTTCTGTATACAAAACATGCTTATTAGCTCTTTGTGTGAATCCTCTTACCTAATATCATGTTAAATTGCATGCATTGTATGGTTTGTTTATGAAATCAAAAACCGGCATTTCTTGAGAAATACTGTAACTCCTGATCTAACCTAATTCAGCCACGGTTGGGGAAAAAAACACAACTCATAAAAGTACATCCCATCGTGCTAGGTCTCAGCAATTGCCTCTAAAACTTTTTATTATGTTTCCTGATGTTTTAGGACCATTTTGAGGTATTTTCTACTTGTGCAGAGCAGTGGTCATAGCCGCTGTGCTAACTGCAAGGGCACATCTCATTAAACTTAGCCCATCTCATTAAAGAATTGTATTTTCAGCCATCTGCCACATGGATTAGAAAAACTTGTTGCATATGATCAAAATTGTAAAATTAAGGTCAAGTAGTAGTTAACCTTGGCTATATCTGTTCACATGAATATTGATTACTAATGATTACATTACCCAGTTATCTCCTGCAACTTTAAGAATACTTCAACTGCCTTAGCAGCATTATTATAAAAGACCCCCCTCACCAATAGAGCCTCCCTATTATTTTAATCTAAAAGTCATTCAAATTAAAATCTAAAAAAAGGGAGGGGGAAATAATTAAAGGTGTGCAAAAACCTTAGCATATAATGTTTAACATGCTAAGAACATGAAATTTCATGTTTAAAATAGTTGTTAAATAGATTGTTAGAATCTAATAATAGTAGGATGGCTTTATTATTATCAGGTTTTTCTATTAAAAAACTTGGTGATGTAAAAAAAAATACTTTTTTTTTTTACATCACCAACTAGTATCTTGTTCTTTGTTCTATTTTTCAGAGTAAAGAATCAGACATACATATTTGTAACATCAGTGAACCTAAAATTGGATGACCTATCCTTGTCACAACTGACTTTGGGACATTCACAGCCTATCTTCTCTTTTGAACCAGCATCTGTGAAGATGTGCCATATGTTATTCTAAAAAACAATACTCCTAACTTATCTGAAATTCCACATAATCCAGAACAATGTTAAATATAATACAAAACGAACTCTCAAATCCAGAAACTCTGGAGTCAAACATTTTTTTTTTTTTCTTTTTCCCAAAGATCCAAAGATTTGTTATTCATAATCTTAACAATAGTTGCATTGCTTAGGAATACTACCATTTAAATACCATGTTTTACAGTCCATATTATATTATGGACAAAAAAATGCAGTCAGAAATATTCATAAATACCCATGCTGTAAGCTTTTAAGGTAGTCTGCCAGTTGTTCCCTTCCCTTGCAACCATTAACAACAAAAATATATACAACTGCTAACATAACTCTAAATTAAAGTATTTTAGATGAAGATGCATTGGATTTCAGAAGAGTAAGCAATTATTACTTGATCTCTGATAAAATTTGATTTTAATTACTATGCATAGCTCAGCAAGTATGTCAATTAAAATAAAGTTAAACCAGTCATTGTTTCGGAAGCTTTAAGAAAAATTAAATTTGCCTAACCAATGAAAAGTAAATCAAATAGCTAATTACAATGTCTTTCCAGCAAGAAATGAATCATTCTTTAACCATAAAATGACAATATGGGGTGCTTAATACCCCCAGCATTATAATTTTTTCTAGATTACCATTTTTTTGAAAATTAACTTTAGTTGCTATCTGCATGCCTAAAACGATAATTTTTTATATTCAATTCTTTAGCTGCAACTTTGCGATAATAATTATGTTAGTGCCACAGATAACATGACATATAAAACACTTCAAGTAACCGTTACTATAGGAAAAACATGAAGGCACTCGTAAATAAATAGCTTGAAAAATCTAATATGAATGTAGGAAATAATGAAAAAGAACACTAGTACAAATTATTAAATCTGTTAGAGTTATTAAAGACTGATTAGTTTCTTGTTTTTTTTTTTATTGAGCTTCTTGGTGAATTGGCTGCTTTGATCATGGTGCTCTGATGTTAGATATGATATTTATTATGTATTATACCATAACTATGTGTTCGAAGACTAATTTGTAATGTTTGCAAGGTTAAGAGGATCCACAATGGCCCATAGGTAAAGTTTTGTGACTTGAGGAATCCCCAAAGCTGCTGCCCCTCCATCCTACCCAGGTTGCACCTGGATTGAAGAGCCTTTTGGTCCAAAGGAGTTTTAACCCAGACCTCTCCACACAAATGACAGATAGTGAATCTGATGTAATCATGGGGGACAAGAACAAAGAGAAGAATACTTTGAAAGCAAATCAAGTGAAACAGAAGAAGATGATGTATTTGACAATGATCATAACATGGATGCAGAAGAGGAAAATTACTCTAGCTCTACAGGCAATTTTGAACCTATAATAAACAAAACAAAACAGCTTCATAAAAATATATATTTTCTCACATTTCTTGTGATGAATTTCATTCATAAGAAGAAATAAAATAAAAGAAATTACTTAATGAATTTATTTAAATAAATCAGTTAAATTACAGTGGGTCCTTTTACACCCCAATTGACTGCTATTGTTGCATTTGCAGCCATTCTAGATTAAGGAGCTCACTGTTCATGAGGTACTTATTAGACTAAAATTTTGTTTTTCCTATTTATTAAATTTGTTTATTTTCTTTATCACTTTCCAAGTACATGCAACTCTCTGACTTCCTTTACTTGAATCCTGACTTACTCCAGGACAACTTCCTTAACAGTTATGTAATTTTTCTTGGAAATTTACTCCTCATAACTTTAGTTGGCTTCCCTTTTTTTTTGGTTGTATTGACTAAGCTGGTAGTGAGGATGGGATTCTTGCTGTCATCAATAATAATGTACTAATGTACATTATTAGTGACCAAGAATACACTAACACACTAACATTAATGTACTAACATACTCTGGTGAGCAAATTACACATTTGCCTACTAGAGCATATTTCATTCCTTTAGTGGTGCATATTTCATTCCTTTAGTGGTGCATATTTCACTGGTGCCATGAAATATGCACACTGGTGCATATTTCATGGCACCAGTGTGTGTGTACAACTCTTCCAATCCAACTTTTTTGTTCATCAAACACATTGTGGTTGTGCTACTTAGTATTTTTTAAAAAATTTATTTACCTTTATCTAGCTTTTATAATGTTAGAATATTCTGTACCAAAGCTTATATCCTGTTTTAGATTCCCCTCTGATATTAACAATTCACTATATCTTAGGTTAAGGTCTGGTTGGTGTGGCAAATACAAAAAGAAAAAAAATTTGTCTGGAAAATCGTCTTTTAGTTGACATGATCAACGAGGTTCTCTCCTGCTTTTCAATTAGGCTTCATCTTGTTTTTTCCTTTCATAATACTGAAAGTATTGTAAACAAATTTGTGTCATTAATTGATATTTTATTAACTTAGCAGTTTAATTTTTAATGGTTATTAAGGAAGCTTGGTGTGTGAGTATAATAAGATTACTCTGCTAGCCAGTCAGTTTATTTTAAGTTGTTCAACTACATTGTTTGAAAATGTGAGAGATGATGATATCTTGCTCTGTCTTAAAAGACATTTTCACATACTCAAGGCTTTGTCCTCACATCCTCTCTGCTTTTAATGGCATTGCAGAAAAATGTATTTGTTTATGCACTCGATTGCTTGTAACAGTTATATATTGCCCCTTCCCCTAACCTTCTGCCTTATTTATAATATTTTAAACTAACTTTATTGGTCTTTCAAGACACGATAAATTTTTTGTCTGTAGTTTTCAGCAGCAGCTACAGGTTTTTACTATTAATGAACTTACCCTCCCACATCCCGTTTGACATGGTGTATGTTGGATTTAATTTTTTTCAGTTATCTTTCAAAAGCAATCAGGTAGCAATACATTCTTTATACACTCTTAAGCCAGACCACAATGCTCAGGCAGTGAATTAGTCATCAGTGATACTGCATGGGCATCTCAGTGTGGTTATCAGCGTCAGTTAGTATCAGATTTGCAATACTAACTGAAAATTTCTTTTCAGTTAGTACTGCAAATCTGAGAATGAGTGTCAACTTCAAAAGCAATGGAGACATAAATTTGCCATTAAACTACCATCACAAAGGACAATTTTGAGAATTTATGATAAATTTGAGATACAGTACTCTACAAGATTTATGCAAGAAAAAGTCTGAAGGCTCTGCTCATGAATAGGCAAGGAAAATTCTGATGTAGTGTTGCAGCAATTGCACGATCATAAAATCTCTAAGGAAAGCTACTTATAAAACCGGAATCAGCAAAGCAAGTGCAAATCGCCTTCTCAAAAGAGGTAGTGAAAATCTTATGCATCAAGATTGCTACACAAAATGAATGAAAACTTTCTGATTGATGAGTTTTTTTAAAAGGTTGAAAACAAAGATGGACAAGGATGCAAGATTTTCAGACAGACTGTTTGATTGAATGAGGCACTGTTCAAGCCGAATGGCAAGATGAACTGACATAATTGTGTGCAATTATAGAATCACGTGTATTCCCAATAATCCAAGCAGTCATGTGAAAAGGCAATGAATTTACCGAGAAGGTCTGATGTAGTGTATCATCCAGGAAAGGTGTTGAACAGCATTTTTCTGAAGAGACAGTTCCCAGTGATATGTACCTCCATGGTCATTGTGCCCACTATTTATGACAGTATGAGAGATGATGCAGTTTATTACCAGCAGAACAGGGCAATCCCACATACCTACTGTCTGTGAAATACATACTGGCAAGGAAGTGCCTAGTATCCCCAGGTACACCTGATTTAACCTTATCCAGATTGTGAAATATACCAACATTGACGTGCCAAGGAGGTGCTTTTCAGTCTCTTTGTTTTTTATTAAATTTGCTTCCATTTTTTAATTTGAGTAATTAGCTTTTTTTTTTCATGTACTAATGGTGTTTGTTTTTTATAATTTATAATGCCTGAATCCACTGTGGTTGATTTTGTTGAGAGGAGACCTGATGTAAATCAGGTCTCCTCTCAAAAAAATCTTCTTTTGCAAAGTTTCTTAAGTTGTCTGATTCATTTTGGATATGAAGTGAACAGTGGCAGATCCATCGGGGGTGATCATTCCCTCTCCTAGGGCCTGAGTAAATTGGAGAAAATATGTGTATTTTGATATGTCATTATATGGTACCTATTCAGGTTTTATATATATTGTATAATGACTGGTTAAAAATTTGAAACAAATTCAAGCAAAATGTGAACTTAATTTCCAGATATCTATCAGTCACATCACTGTTATATTGTCCCCTTTAGAAATATATCATCGCCCCCCCCCTTCCCATTAAAGCTGTTTGGATCCACTGGTAGTGAATTCAGTAAAACTGAATACACTAACTTTTCACTAAAATTCCTGAAAGTAACTCTTGATAATAAATTATCTTTTTTATCAGTGTTGCATGCAAGTACTACAGAGTTTATGAGCATCAAGTTTTAACGTGATTTACTTTTGGTGGTAGACAGCTCAATCATATTACCTATTATGACTTATTCCTCAATTGTCTGTTCATCTTCATTGAAGGCAATGCTGCCAATCTTGTCAAATGACTTCATTATTCCCAAATGGCTAAACTATAAAACAAAGGGACCCCCCCTCTTTTCTCCAGGCATCAATTATGTCACACACCCAAATATAGCCTCTTCAGCATAGATTTAGAATCAAGATCGTTAACTGGTTTTCTCATCATCTCACTGATAACTTAGATGGCATCCCATTTTGGGACTTTTGTAAAATTGGAAAATTTTGTCAGCTGGAAAGTTCCCTGATCCAGCTCCAGAAGAGTTGAATCGAGTTGAATCCTTCTCTCTGCAGTATGTGCAAAATTTAGTTTCTTCATTAAATGTGGCCATAATTTATATGAGCCCACATAGCATAGATATTGTTTGGTGGTAATATGAAGCCACATTTTTTGTTACTTTCATTACAACTATAAATTTTTCAGAATGTCCTTGCCAGAATTTTTACAAGTTTTTTTAGAATTGTCAAGTAATGCATATAAATTTCTCCACTGACAACAGTTTCCAAATATTAATGCATCATCAGACCCCTTCAACAGAAACAACTGGGACTGAGCTTCCAATTTTTTGACAATAGGCCACTGTGGAAGGGAAGGGACACTTCTAGCAACATAATTAAAATATCCATGTGTTGATTTCTAAGTGCAGGGTTCCTGCCTGGGCTACTATCACAAATCACAAGTGGAGTCAGCATAATCCCAATACATGTCATTAGACTCACCTGGCAGCAAGGAATGGGGAACCAGGCATTCAATTTTTTGATAGTAGTTCAGAGGGGATGCCCTGTATCTAGCAGCATGATTAAAATATTGGTGTGGTGGTTTCTAACTGTAGGTTATCCTTTCCTTTCTGGGCTCCTGTCAAAAACTGGATGCCAAGTTGGTGGCATCTTCATATGCATAATTAGACTTGGTCAGCTATGAGAAAAAGGGCACTGGCTTCCAAGCTTTTGACAGTAAGCCAGGAGTCACTCCTAATCCAGTGGCAGAACTTAAATATTTGTATATATATTGATTTCTAAATATGGGGTCTCCACCTTCCCAAACTACTGTCAAAAAATATGAAGCTTTGATCCTTGCTGCTGATTAAATCCAGTGGCTTATAACAACTGTCAGCAGTGAAAAGTGTGAATTTCCCATCACTGCTTTTTCTTTCATTAATTTATATTCTGTCTGCATAACATGAAAGAAAGTAAACTTTGCTTAAATTTCACTTTATTAAATTTCTTACTTTTAATGTATTGATTTCAAACTGATTATCATGCAAAGCTGCACTAAATAAATATTGGAAATATGTGGATGATAAAGTCTGAAATGATTGCTAGCAGCAAACAATTTTCATTAAGAGCAACTAAGGAGAGCCATGTGTAATGAAGTTTGATTATCACAAACTGTCCATTAATATCACAGCATGAATTTGGTATCAGCAAATGTGCATCTTTGGAAAGTACAGAAAATGCTTTCCTATTTAGTGTTCTAGATTCATAGCTACCCACATTTCAGTTTTGAAAAGCTAGAGATTTGATGACTGTAAGCAGGAGAAAAAAAGGGAAAATTTTATTGGCCAAAACAAGCAGAAAGCAGGAGCTTTTTCAAAAAAAGGAGGAGGAAAGATTTAAAAATCAGGAGAGTTTTAAAATCCATACTGCACCACAGAAACACTAGAAATTAAATTTGCCAAAAACATACCCATTTTATATTGAAATAAAGCCATAGGATTTTTGACCAATAAATGCTTTGGATTGTCTGTTAGAATCAACTAATTATGATTACTTCAAGAAAGACAATGTTGTCTTTCAAGAAAAACTGTTGCAGATTTTGTCCTCTTACTAGTGCCATAAATGTAAGTTTAATCTCACAATTTTTAAGTTTAATTCTTGATTCAAAGTTAATTTTAAAGCAATGTATAGATGAATTTCATTCCAGACTTTTAAAATCCTTTATTGTTCTTAAATAGGGGCTGAATCTTCTTTCTGAGGTTCATAAAACAATATATTCTTTCTCTCCTCACTTCTATTTTCCATTTTTTTACTATGTCTTATCTGATTCCTATTTTTAGAATACTTGATGTTTTACTGGATAATGAATTCTAGATATCCAAAACAGAAATTTATCAAAATTATCAACAGTTGTAATTTTTTAATTACATTGCTACTTCCTAATTTTGAAGTTCTTAATTCAATTGCTATTAGGGATCACTGATCCAGTTAACATTTTAGATTACTTCTTTATCAGGATTCCACATGCTATAATAAGCCTTATCTAGTTTCTTTTAGTAGATTTAGGAAATCTACTGGGTTATTGACTATATTATCCTTATGGTGGTAAACCTGCCATTACTGGAGTGTATCAGTGTGCTTTACATCTTTGTTTTAATGTCACATCTATGGAAAGAGTCACTTTTGAAACATATCTATTGCAATGTCACACTTTGGAAATTCCCACACTGATCTTAATAATGAAAGCATGTCCTTCCAGGTAAAGTTGCGGCTGTTATGTTCAGTTTTCATAAGCTATTATATTTCGGGCTCAAAATGGACTGGAATGTAACCACTTTTATAAAATTTTCCACTTCAACCCCTAATTACATTTAATAACTTGTAGAGAATAGATTTTTTTTTTTTTAAGTTGAAAAACTGAACAATTCTTAAATACACCATATTTAATGGACCACAAGATGCACTTTTTTTCCCTAGCAAATTTTGCCTAAACTACACCTGTGTTCCAGGTCTAAAGATATACTAGGTTTATGCAGTGATGTCTTTATCTTAGCTATGAATGAAGATAGTATGTCCAAAATGTCAAGGTGGCCTCCCCAAAAAAGCTAGATCTTTTATTGTGCAATAATTCCAGATCACACATAACATGGGCAGCAAAAAAAAAGGACAATTTCTGAATTAAACATAGAGTTAAATATAATTCTGCATGGCTTTAACCAACTACTATTATTGAGCATTTCAATTAACAAACCCTTTTAAAGTGCATGAGGATTGGGCCAAAGGGATGGAGGCATTAAATCATGATTTGATACCAACAGGAGAAAATAATGAAGCAGCCGACTATTTCCCAGGTTTGTGAATGGGAAAAAAATTAGTTGGAGTTAGTGAAGCATGAGACAGTTGTCGTGTCTTTAAAGAAATATGGACTCAGAAATGTCTTAGATAGCCTGAAGATGAAGCATTCTTTAGAGAAAGTGAAAGCTTAGACTATAATATCCATAATGGCATGGTATTGGTATTATACAATGAGAAAGCCTCATTTTCCACTGACATTTTCTTTAGCAAACACTTGTGAATCAGTGTTTCAGATTATATAATATATGCTTTCCCATAATTTTCCATCTAAAATAATCTAGAAAATGCATCTTATCATCTGCAAAATATGGTAATATTTTGGGTTTTCTGATTTTTAAACAAAAATTGAAGGATATACTATCCTCCCCCATAACTTTGCCACTTAAGTGATATGGAATATCACTTAAGTGGCAAAATGACAATCTATGATAAGGATATATAGGGTATGAATACTTATTAACTGTACATATTCCAGTGATACACAATAAACTGTTTAAAATTTACTGCATTTTAATGTCTTTGCATTTCAAATTTGTGGTGAAGTTATTTATTTGCATTTATCTGAATAAGTAAGTGAAATGTTTTTCTTATTTGGGCAAGTATCACAAAATAATGATACTCAAAGCAGGAGAGAATTTGTACCCAATTTTCTTCATTATACTGGGATAAACACAATTCTTTAATGTTCTATATAATTCTGTAAATGCTTCAATAATAAGTGCACATATATATATATATATATATATATATATATATATATTATAAAATCTATATAATAAATTTTATAACATAATACATAAATGTAATTTTATGGTGCAATATGTATACAGTAAAAGCTTTGTTATCTGGCATGTGTGGAGATTAGAGTGTTCCAGACATCTCAGCATCTTCTCAGGCTAGATAAAATCAATGAATAACAGTAGTAAAATTAAATTTTCAATGTGTGCCAGTGTAAACCATATTACCAACAAAGAGTATGTATGGGAGAGCCAAAAAAGTAAAATTTAATCTTATTTTATAAAAACAATTAATTATTGTAGCATCAATTCAAATTAAACAAATGTCTCTACTATTCACAAAGGAGGATCAAAGGGCAAGTGAGCAATTATAGACGTGTAAGATTGGCTGTATTATTTTCCACATAACTGTACCCCAATAGAATTGCATTAAAATGGAATGCAGTTGTACAGAAATCACAGCATGGATTCTCTTAAGGGGTATGTTGTCTGACCAACTTGATTATCTACTATGTATGACATAGTAATAAAAAAGTTGGACACAAAAATAATTTTTCCATTATATATACTTAGATATCAGTAAAGCTTTTGACACGGCTCCACATGAAAAAGTGCTGTTCAAATTACAACAATGTGGCATTAAAGGCTATGGATAATAGCAGGTAAATGGCTGGCTGAGTGGCAGAAGACAGAGGGTGGTTATAAATGGACGATGCTCTTTATGGACTAATGTCATTAGTGGAGTCCCTAAGGTTGCTAGGCAGTATTTATTAATGATATTGATGAAGGCATATCAAGCTTATTATCTAAATTTGAAAATATGAAGATTGGCAAAGGGAATCAAAGCATACTACTGCAACAAGATCTAGAAAAATTAGCAAATGGGCTGAGAAGTGTCAATAAAATTTAAGTGCAGTACCTTGTATTGAAAATGCAATGTATTGCATATGAATAGTAGTAATCCCAGAATAACTTACCAGTTAGGGGGTACCACACTGAAGATAGTGGAGAGCAAAAAACACCTGGGGGTAATTGTAGAGTCAGATGTCAAGTTCTGTGAGCAGTGGAGACAGGCTGATAGGGCAGCTTAAGAAGTTCTCTCAATGATGTTGAGAAATTTTGCCAACAGAAACAAGGTGATTATCCCTTTATATAAAACAATGATTTGGCTACCTCTTAAGTACTTCATACAGGTATGGAAGCTTCATTTTAAGAAGGATGGGCTTTCTCTCTTGGAACTGGTGCAGAGAGGAGCAAAAAGATTAATTAAGGACTCAAAAAGGTACTATTACCATGAAAAAAAACCCTTCAGTTCTGCAAATTGCACTGCTTAGAAACTAGCCACCTGTAACGAGACCTGAGTGAAGTTTTGAGGCTTTAAATAGATTGAGTAAAATAAATGCTGATGGATTCCTTACTCTTCCTTGGACATAGAACATAAGAGAAGATAAACTTAAATTGAAAAAGGATGAATACAGGACAGATGTGTGAAAATTTGCTTTCAGCTAGAGAGTAATTGATTGTTGCAACACTTCTGGTGTTGTGGAAGTGTGTAGTTTGCACAAATTTAAGGAAGAATTAGACAAATTATTAGAGACAATTGATAAATGAGATGAATAGTTTTTTCCCTTTTTGGCTAATACACTGTAAGCTCTTCCTTGCATTATTTGCCATTTTAATACTAATACTAATGCTAAACATTTATTCATTTTCTTGATCTATATTGCTAATATCAATGCTTTTTTTCAATGGCATTTTTCTTGAATGTAAAAACTTTAGGAGATAGAATTCAAATAACTACAATATCCTATTCTAAAAGGCTGACTGGAATAACCAAATTACAAAGGTGAACTTTTTATATAACACCACCAAGTGGTAAGTAATTATTTTAGTGTTTCATTTTTGTAAATTCTCTAATTTTATGTGTGATATTTAAAAAAAATCAATCATACATTATACTGAATGCACCTTTATTCACTTTCTGTAATAATAAGTAACTGTTCTGTAATAAAAGTATTATAAAGAGGAAATAAAAGTATTTTATTACAATATTTACTTGCTGTTTTCATTTTATGCCAAAGAGGGATTGAGATTTTGATGAGTCACATTTCTTCTATGGACAACAAAGAAACTTGTAATTTTTAACTCCTGTTCTAGAATATAAATATGCTGGTTGTGAGAGCTTTCTGGTTATCTGAATGCCAGATAACAAAATTTTTACTATACTACTGTTCTAGTAACTTGAAATAGAACAAGGATTTTGTACTAAGTAAGAGATACTGCCCAACGTTTAGACCTAAATCGATGTTAGATGAACTGTCAGATATTAGAAATTACTAGGACAATAATTATTAATTACCTAATAATTTCCTAAATATTAGGTAATTATTTTACTTATTATTAGACAGAAGCCTAATAATAATATGTAAAAACTAGTTTTCAATCAAGTTACTAAGGGGAAGGTTAGCTATTTTAAGACAAATTACAAGAAAGTCTTTGGCTAAGAATCCAAAGAAAAGTAGTAAAGAATTATTTGTTTATGTTATCACTAGAAGGAAAGGAATGACTAGAAATATAACAAATTGGGAGCTAAATGATTTTGTGATAACTGAGAGGAAAGTGGAAGATAAATAATTGAAGCTAAAAGTAAATAATGTGCCTGAGGCTGACGGAATCTGTTATGTTAAAAAAAGGTATGCAAACCTTTAGCAATAATGATAAGAGGTTTCCTTACAGACTGGAGATATACAAACATCTTTCCTATTCTCAAAGTAGATTCAAAGAGTAAAGTGAGTAATTACAGACCTGTAAGCTTTGACTTCTGTGGCATGGAAAATAATGGAATCAGTAGTTAAAAAAGAATTCTAAGATACAGCATGGAATTTTCATTTGGAAATTTTGTAAGATTAATCTGTTTAACTAATAATATAAAATAGTCACAGAGAAATTAAATACAGAAATAATTTTGATACCATATACTATGATTTCAGTAATGCTTTTTGATTATGTTCCACATGAACAAGGATGCATGTGGCCATGTAAAGTTTCTTGTTGAGTTTGATGATATCGTCAACAAGGTGGTTGATAGTAATCAGGGTATACTACTTCAACAAAGACCTGGTACAGCAGGTCTTGTTGAAGGTTTTAAGCAGATATGCTTAAAATTGTAATTAAGCTTTAAAATTAATAAATTGAAAGTTACCACATTTGGGTAGTAGTAATCCCATTTGTATATACCACTTGGATTGTACCAAACTCAGCATGGAGTATGAAAAAGATCTAGTGGTAACTGCACAGTCCAACATAAAATTTTCTGAGCAATGCAAACAACCTGCTATTGTGGGATTCTATTAAGGATATACAGGAACTTTGCCAGCAGGGATTAAAAAAAGCAATTTATCATTGTAAAAGGCAATATTATGTTGCATCTTGAATACTATATATAGGCTTGGAAGCCTTATTTAGGTAGCATGTAGATCTGTTAGAATGGGTGCTGATAAGAGCAACAAACTGATCAGGGTTCTCTTACCAAGAAAGATTTGGGTTCTTCAAATTGAAATATCTGGAAACTAAGCATTATTTGTGAGATTATCTGATTGAACTTTTTAAGGCCTCAAATGATTTGAGTGAACTAAATTCTGATAGTAGCCTTACTCATTCTTAGACAACACACAAGTGGACATTAATTTAAATTGGAAAAAGGATTGTTGCAGAAGAGATGACTGAAAAAAATGTATTCGAGCCAGAGAGAAATTGATTGTTAGGATAAACTTCCAATTGGTGTGATGGAAGTAGGTTGGCTGAATAAATTTAAAGAAGGATTGGATAAATTATTAGAAGTGGGAAAACAAAGTGGATAACTGTTTTTTATAGTTGATGCTGTATAAGCCTTGCTTCCTTTGCATCATTTTGTGAATACTAATAGAAAACTGTAATTGCAGTCCTATGAAAAATAACAAAATAGATGGCTTATAAGAAATATATTTATTTTAAATATGTCATATCCTTTCATATGTCTTTCTCATTTGCTAACAATGACAAATGGTGGGAAAGTAATGTATACTCTACATGTCCTTTTTATGAATTGAAAAAGTGAAATTGTTTTACTTTAAAATTAATAATTTTTAAATAAGGGAGGGAGAAGCCTATTCCCCTCCCCATCTTACTGTTTTTGAGCCATTTGCATTGCAAATAATTTTAATTGATGTTATTTAAAATTTCATTTGTTATTCTGATACTATTATTGTGTGCAACTGAGTTATATTAATTTTTTTAACAATTAACATAGAAATTTTTCAGAGACATGCAGCAGAATATTTTTGAATCCAACATTTCCAGTTGTTTCACAGCTTGTACTCCACATAAACTCATCAATATATGAAAGTCATCGATTGAAAACCACAAAAGTTTAATAAAAGTTGTATTTCAAACAAGGAAATGCACATCAACCTTCAGTACAGTCACCATTATGTTCAACAAGCTTTACTCCAACATTGCTCTAATACCTAAATCACTAAAGAGAAGTTTTATAGTTGGTATTGAACCCATTCATGCGCTACAATTTAGACCCCTCCATCTGGCCAGAAGTGACATCCTTAGTGCATTTTTTAGTGGGCCAAAAAAGATTATCACATGGAGCTGTATGGCTTGTTTGTTTGTTTGTCTGTTATTTGGTTTTTAGGAGCATTAGCAACTAAGGCCATATTGCTCCGGGATATGCAGTGGTCATTCCCTGACCTTTCCACATCCACCGTATTTGGTGGTGATGGGCTAGAACCCCGGTCTAATCGAGAAGCGTGTGCTACGCACTGCTGCTCCTTCCCACCTGGCTACGGAGGCGCCGCATGAGCTGTATGGCAAATATAGAGGAGAGGACACTACTTCAAACTTCATCTCTTTTATCTGATTCATTGTAGAACAGATGTGTAGATTGGCATTGTAATGTTGCAAGCCCACACATAAGGATAGCAAACTATGATATTTCCTTCAACTTGCTTCAGAAGCATATAACAGTATTTGTCCCTCATGATTGTTTCTCTCTCCATATAATGTTCCAGAATCACTCCTTTATTAGCATTTATATTGATAGTGGCAAATAATGCAAAAAAGCAGGCTGATACAATGTAAAAAAATAAATATATAATGCTAATACTTCCCATATTCACATAAACTCATCAATTAGAAGGAATGTCCATCCCTTCTAACAGTTTATCTAGCTCTTCCATCAATTTATTCAAATAAACCAGCCTCTACAGCACCTACTAATAGCTTGTTTCAACAATCAACCACCCACTGGTTGGGGCCAAATTTCTGCCCATCTATCCTGCAACCATCCATCCTCAGTTCGAATTTATGCCCCCTCTTGTGTGTAGTCAGAGCAAGAGGAATGATTCCATTAGCACTGAGCTTACTTAATCCATTAAAAGCCTTAAACACCTCCCTTGCAGGTGCCTAGTTTCCAGATACTGCAGTTTGTAGAAATAAACCCCTTCCTTCTAAAAGTATCCTTTTGTTCCCCCACACTAATCTCATTACTCTTCCCTGCATCTCTTCCAACAGATTCATGTCCTTCCTAAAATGCAATGGTCAAGATGTGACTTGACCATTGCATTATACAATGGCATAAATACTTCCTTATCCCTGCTGGCAAAATTCCTTTGTATCATTGATGAAACACCACATGAGCTGTACTGGCAGCCTATCTGCACTGCTCAGAGAACTCTATATCTGATTGGACAATTACCCCTAGGTCTCTTTTAATTCTCTTTACCTTGCATTTGACAACATTAAACTTCAATTGCCACTTCTCAGCTCTTCCATCTAATTTGTCTAAATCTTGTTGCAGTAACATACTCTGATTACTGTGACTAACCACCCTGCCAATCTTCTCATCATCTTCATTAGGCCTGATATAAGCCTGATATGCCATTCTTGGTATCATTAATAAATATAGACAACAATGATAGACCCAGTACTGAACCTGGTACTCTGCTAAACATTAGTCCAAGAAACAACAGTGCCCATCAATACCCTCTCTCTCTCTCCTTCTTCTTCCACTCAACCACCCTCTTTATCAATAGCAGCAACTTGCCTCTAATGCCATGCTGCTCCAATTTGTATAAGTCATTTATGAGCAAGTATCAAAAGCTTTTCTGAAATCTAAATATATGATGTCAAAATCATTTTTTGCATCCCATTACTGTTACTGTGCCATAGTATCCAGTAAACTTGGTCAGACATCTGCCCTTTAACAGATCTATGCTGAAATGCAGTATAACTGCATTCCTATCTAGACGGTCTACGTTCTGTAAAGAACAACTCGTTTATTTCCTCTGGAATAAAAGTCGAGCTGTCAGGTCTGTAATTACTCATGTCACCTTTAGATCTCCCTTTATGAATTCAGGATACATTCATACATCTGCAGGATCATCTAGACAAGACTTCAGTTATAGCTCGGACACAGCATGGTTTTGTTAAGGGAAAGTCTTGCCTGACCAATTTGATTGGATACTCTGATGCAGTCACAAAAGAACTGGATGCAGGGAATAACTTTGATATTATATATTTGGACCTTAGAAAGGCTTTTGATACTGTTGTACATGGAAGACTGCTGCACAAATTGGAGCAGTGTGGCATTGGAGGCAAATTGCTGCTATGGATAAAGGGATGGTTGAGAGGGAGAAGACAGAGAGTGGTAATCAATGGACACTGCTCATCGTGGACTAATGTTATTAGTGGAGTCCCCCAGGGTTCAGTATTGGGTCCATTACTGTTTTCTGTATTTATAAATGATATTGATGATGGTATATCAAGCTTAATGTCCAAGTTTGCAGACGATACGAAGGTTGGCAGGGTTGTCAAGGACACTACTGACACTATGCTACTGCAACAGGATCTGGAAAGGTTGAGCAGATGGGCTGAGAGGTGGCAAATGAAGTTTAACATTGACAAATGTAAAGTACTGCATATGGGAAACAGCAACCCCAGAGCAACGTATCAACTCTGTGGTACTACACTGATAGTGGTAAAGAATGAAAAGGACCTGGGGTAATTGTGCAGGCAGATATGAAGTTCTCTGAGCAGTGCAGATGAGCTGCAAGAGTAGCTCATGGTGTCTTGTCAATGATATACAGGAATTTTTCTACCAGGGATAAGGAGGTGATTATTTCCTTGTATAAGGCAATAGTCAGCCACACCTTGAGTACTGTATACAGGTCTGGAGGCCTCATTTCAAGAAGGATGTAGAGCTGTTGGAACAAGTACATAGAAGGGCAACAAGATTAGTGAATGGAACAAAGGGTTGCTCTTACTAAGAAAGGCTTAAGTTTTGCAAATTACAGTGTCCAGAGACTAAGCACGGTGAGGTGATCTGATAGAGGTGTATAAAGCCTTGAATGGTTTGAGCATGCTCAGTGCTGATGGGATTCTTCCTCTTGCGCAGAATAATCACCTGAGAGGGCATAAATTCAAATTGAGGAAAAACAGATGTAGGATAGATGTGCAGAAATTTGGCTTTAGCCAGCGGGTAGTTGTTGGTGGAACAGACTTCCATCCCTTGTTGTGGAAGTTGATAGACTAAATAACTTTAAGGCTCAGCTGGACAGGTATTTTGAATGAACGGAGGGATGAAATGGGGGTGGCTTTTTTTTTGGCTGATACTGCATGAGCTTGCTTTCTTGCATCATATGCCTCTACTAATGCTAATGCTAAAACAAAACTAATTATACATATCTACATATCTAATAAGTAGCATGCAAGTATATTAAGGTGAACAGTTGGTCCAATCATCCGGTACAAGAGAATCGCCATAATTACAAGCAATGCATATTAAATAATGTATTTATTGAATGAAGCTAGTCAACAGTTATATAGGGTTAGTCAAAATGTTGTCAACATCTCTGAGTTTATTTGAAAGTAACAACATATTATTCTGTAAAGAAAGAAGCTATTAAATGAAGGCATAAATATCAAAGTTTTTCACAGTTACTTTAGTCCTTCAATAAGGGCTCCATGTGTTACTGACCCTGCACACGTCAATGCAGTAATCAAATTCATGCCACACTTTCTCCAATATATTGTTGTTGAAGTGAGCGATAGCCTTTCTTCATAAGAGCAACCCTTTGTTCCATTCACTAATCTTGTTGCCCTTCTCTGTACTCGTTCCAGCATCTCTACATCCTTCTTGAAATGAAGCCTCCAGACCTGTATACAGTACTCAAGGTGTGGCCTGACCATTGCTTTATACAATGGAATAATCACCTCCTTATCCCTGGTAGAAAAATTCCTGTATATCATTGACAAGACACCATGAGCTACTCTTGCAGCTCATCTGCACTGCTCAGAAAACTTCATATCTGCCTGCACAATTACCCCCAGGTCCTTTTCATTCTCTACCACTATCAGTGTAGTACCACAGAGTTGATACGTTGCTCTGGGGTTACTGTTTCCCATATGTAGTACTTTACATTTTTCAATGTTAAACTTCATTTGCCACCTCTCAGCCCATCTGCTCAACCTTTCCAGATCCTGTTGCAGGAGCATACTGTCAGTAGTGTCCTTAACAACCCTGCCAACCTTTGTATCGTCTGCAAATTTGGACATTAACCTTGATATACCATCATCAATATCATTTATAAATACAGAATTGTTCATTAAAAATCTGATTACAGTTCCATCCTATACATCATTGTCTCTTACCTAAACCTTATTTTTCCTACTGATATACCAAAGGCATTAAAATGGGAGAAGAATTGATTATATTACAATAGCTTGCTTCATGGAAGGTTTGAAAGCTTGCATCTACACGCTTTCAGATCTTTGATGAGTGTTTCTTTATACTACTTGTTGCTCTCATTTGGAGAGATCTTTGTTCAAATTCCATCACTGGAGAAAATTTTATGCATCTCATGCAGGGCTGTATTCAGTTGATTGCTGGAGGAGGAAGAGAGAATGAAATTTCACCCAAAAAATGCAAATCGTTTTGTAAACAGATCATTAGTATTAGTACTAACAACATGATATAAGGGAGCAAAGCTTATACAACACCAGCCAAAAAAAAAAAAAAATTACCCACTTTGCTTACCCATTCCTTCTAATAATTTGTCCAAACCTCCTTTTTTTTCAAAACTTTTCACTTGCAAAACACTAGTTGGAAATTTATTTTTGGCTGAATGGCTGAATTCCACATATCTATTCTGCCACCATCTTTTCCAATTTATGTCCTTGTGTGTGTGTGTGTGTGTGTGTGTGTGTGTGTGTGTGTGTGTGTGTGTGTGTGTGTGTGTGTGTGTGTGTGTGTGTGTGTGTGTGTGTGTGCACGTGTGTCATCTGATAAATAGAGATGCTATCAGCATTTAGCATACTTAGCTCTCTTACACTTCAATTAGATCATCATACAGATGATGTCCAGAGAATGCAATTTACAGAACCCCAGTCTTTCTTGATAAGGCTATTCTTTTGTGCCTCCAACTAATCAATCTTCTCTTCCCTTTACTCCTTCCAACAGATCAATGTCCTATCTAAAATGAGGTGTCCAGATCTGTATGCAACATTCTAAATGTAACCATTTCTTTATACAGTGGGATAATCATCCCCTTTTTTTCTGATAAACTTCCAGTGTATTATTGAGAGAACCATATGAGCTGTTCTAGCAGTTCATCTGTACTGCTCAGAAAACATATCAAATATAGTTACTCCTTGGTCTTTTTACTTATAAACTACCTTGAGTTTGATGCTGCCCAAACAATATGCTTTAAACCTCAATTGAAATTTTTTGGCCTTTTGCCTAGTTCATCTCTAACTTCTTGAAGTGGTATACCATTATTGATGTAATGTCATTAACCACTCTACCCACCTTTGTATCATTAGCAAACTTAGACATCAAACTTTAATACCTACATCAATATCATTAATAAATAATTAAAACAATATGGATCAAAACACAGTCCTATGGTACCTCCATTCATAACATTAGTTCATGAAGAGCAGTAACCATTTATAATCACTCTTTGTCTCCTACCGCTTAACTCTTCTTTTATTCATATTATTAATCCCTTTATAACCTTGCTTTCTTGCATCATTTGCCACTACTATTACTAATACCACATTCCTCCAATTTATGCAATACTCGTATGGTACAGTACCAAAGGTTTTACTGAAATCAAAGTAACGCCTTTGATACCATGCGGATGATCGTTTTTTAAATTGCAGCAGCTGGCATTAGGGTTAAGTTACTAATATCGTATATAAAAAAGCCTGTCTCCTATTACTATTACAAGAACTAGCATACCATGAGAATTGCAGTCAATGCACTAAGAAGCTCCTAACCAAAGCCCACATTAGTTAAAGGGAACAAAAAAGAAAATGCTATTAATAAATCCAAAGTTGACTTTGAAATTTTTGCAAGAAGAAAAGCTGCCACTTCTCCAAGCAGCCAAGTTTTTTGGTCCCTTATTAAAATCGCTGTTTCCAGCTCTTATTTCTCCTGGATTCCACTTTCCCATTTGCATTGTAATAATTCTTATTCAAGACCTCCATTCTTACAAGACTGCAGTTATTTATTATTAGTGTTATTATCATTACATTAGCCATATTATCATTAGCCATACAGTGTAAGGAAGCCTGAGGCTTTTGCTGCACCAGCCAAAAAAAAAAATTTTCTGAGTTACCCTGAGAGAGAGAGAGAGAGAATCACCAAGAAAGAGAAGAATGATGATATCCAGCTCAGGACCCTGGGTGTGCCAAGGTGTGACCCCCTGGGGTTGTTGGAAACTTGTCGAGGAGGCCTTCATCCTACAATAGATTGATAATGGCTAAAGATGATAAGTTCTTATTCAATGGAAAATCCAGGAATTTGGAGTGGGCAAGGATGTGTAACAGAAAATATTCATGTAAAAAAACTTTATCTCACATTAAACATATTATAATGATTGGATACATTTTTGCTAATATCATTAGCAAAAATATATCCAGTTTTCTTTTTTTGTTTTTTAGGTACATATGTACTCTTGCACCATCCCTGGTTGTGCCACCCTGGCACAACCAGGGATGGTGCAAGGGTACATTTTCATTTGAAGGTCAAAGTTAGCCTAATAGCATTACTTTTTTCCTAATTATTATAATGATAATCCTGAAAAATTTCTTTTCACAATACTGAACAATTCCCACCCACCGCCTCATTTAATAGTTTTTGTGGAGGAGATTAAAAGAATGGCCTATAATTTGTTAGTATAGTAGAATATTGGTTATCTGGAAGTCAGTTATCTGAAATAATTTGAAAGGATGATTTTTCTTCTTCTCTTTTTTTTTTTTTTTAAATTAATGCTAGTATTTGAGACAAGTGTTTATTATGCTACAAGAGTATTTCTTTTTTTTTTTTTTATGTCATATATCTGGTGAAATGTTAGATTAGGACTGATGAGTTTTCTTGGAAATCATGAGTGATAGAGTTTAATCATTCGCTTCCATGAACCCAATTTTCCATGACATATTTTGTTCTCTTCGTTTCATATTATGTTTAGTTTAGCTCCAGATTCAGTAAGAATAATATCGGCCTAAAACCTTGCGATTTATCGTTTTTCTCAGTTTCTTTTTTATAGTAAAATGTTAATGACAAAGAAACAGCACTGAAACAGGCAAAAAACAGGAAGAATGCGATATAATCAAATTGATATTATTAATGAACTTGAGAGATTTAGCAGCAAAAAAACAGGTCTACAAATGAAACAAAAAACCGATCAAACATTATTTTAAAAAAATACTAGACATTTTTTCTACATAAAATTTGCAATAAAATACCTATCCAAATATGCATACTGTACATATGTAAATGTGCAAATTTTTATGTATAAGTTATTATTATTTTTTTTAATTAAATAAATTTGTTTTTTTCATGCTATTTAAAATCTTTTTCTTTTACTTTAGTACATAACAGAATTTATTTAATTTTACCTTATGTTTGATTATCTGGAAAATTTTGCTATCCGGAAGAGGTCTGACATTATTTATTCTGGATAACTGATTGGTTCTGTTGCCAATGCAACAAGTGTCAAATTTCGAATGGTAAACTAATTAATATCAGATTATCCCTTCAAATCAACATATGTAAGTAAGTAAATATATTGTGCTTTAGAGTACAATACACATTACAGTTGTGATACCACTTTTTAAATTAATAAACAGCCTGAAATGAATATTTCAAGCATTATTATTTGAATTGTTTTTATTTTTTTATTATTTATTTATTTTTTTTTTTTTGAATTTGACTATTGCCTTAATACTCATAAAAAATAATTAATACTAATTTTACACTTGAGAATATTATAATTTTATTACACCAATATTAGTTGGCTCAACTTATGAACAACAAAAAAGGTGATACAAACAGTATACCCAATATTGCAAAGTTCTTGCAAAAGACTATTTACTTCTACTTTATCATCAGCATCTAACAGAAAATGTAAACACTTTCAAACTTCCTAAATTATAAACATTAGCAAGCAAGAATGTGAAATGTTGCAAGGCTGGCATTAATATTAGTAGTAGCAATGATGCAAGAAAGTAAGCTTATACAGCATCAGCAAAAAAAAAGAAAAACACTTTCCTCATCACCTGTCCAAACTCTCTAATAATTTGTCTAGTTTTCCTCCTCCAATTTATTCAGATTGCCAACATCTACAGCACAAATGGAAGTTTTATTCCAACAATCAACTACCTGCTGGCTGTAAACCAATTTTGAACTATTCTACAACCATCCTTCCTCAATTTAAATTTATGTCCTCTCTTTAGTGTTGTCTGAGCAAGCTGAAGGGTAGTATCACCATTTATCTTACTCAATCCATTCGAGGCCTTAAATACTTCAGTCAAATCTTGCAGGTGCCTAGTTTCCAAACACTACAATTTGCAAAACCAAGGTCTTTATCAGTTAGTAGACCCTTTTGTTCCTCTCATTGTCATCTCAGTGATCTTCTCTGAATTCATTCCAGCAGATCCTTCCTAAAAATGAAGCTTCCAGACCAGTATGCAGTATTCAAGTAAAGGAGGTAATTATCCCATTGTATAAGGAAGTGCCCTTGCCACTGCCTTATACAATGCCTTATAAAATTCATTCACAAAATCCCCCATGAGCTGTTCTGGCTGCCTGCACTGTTCAGAAAAGTTTATGTATTACTGCACAATTGCCCCATCACTTTTTTTGTTCTGGATGGTAACACAGAATGAAAGTGAGGATTTTAGTATTTCTCCAGTATGATATTTACTTCCAATATCCATCATTAACTATTTTTTTAGCTGGAAAAGATTAACTGTAAAAAAAAAAAAAAAAAAGCACCTGTTTCTTCATATAGGTAGAAGTAATCCAAAAATAACATACTACACAGTTGGTATGTTATTGTTGAATTACTGCTACCCACATTAAGTACCTTACTTTTTCAATGTTAAAACTTCAATTGCCACTTCTCAGCCCATCAGCCTGATATTTCTAGATCTTGTTGCAGTAGCATATACTGATTGCTATCATCATCCTGCCAACCTTTGTATTACCTGCAAACTTAAGTGTTCAACTTGATATTCCTTCATTAATAAATATTGAAAACAACAATGGACCCAGTATTGAACCATGGGGGGGGGGGGCTCCACTAATAACATTAGTCCAAGGAGAGCAATGCCCATTGATAACCTCTGTGTGTTATCCCACTCAACCATCCCTTTATCAATAGAATAACTTTCCCCTAATGCCACACTGCTCTAATTTGTATAGCAGTGCAACAGTATCAAAAGCTTTCCTGAAATCTAAGTATATAATGTCAAAATTATTTTTGCATCCATTTCCTCTGTTACTGCATCTCAGTATGCAATCAAGATTGGTCAGACAAGAATCACCCTCTTAAGAAATCCATGCTGTGACTGCCATATAACTATATTCATGTCTAGATGGTCCTATATTACTTCATGCATGGTTAGGTAGTTCAAATTTCTCCTAAAACGTAAAGTATCTGGAGTTAGTTTCCCTTCCTTTAAAAACATGCTGACACAGTAAAAGCAATAAATTTTGCAGAATACTTCAGACAAATCACATGCAGCACATGTTAAATGAGCAAAACAATAGCAGATTCTCATCCTGTGGCAAAAAAGAAAAAAAAAAAAAGTCCCTATTTTGCAACTTTCCACAGAGATTGGAGGAAGTATTTTTTTTAACATTGCTTATAAACTACCTTATCAGTTTGACATACCTGATAAGATAACAACAGTGTTTTAATTTTATTTATTAAAAACGAATAAAATGGATTTCTGTTTATATTCCAGGCCAGTCATATGGTCAGAGGAGTATTAACAACTTAATTGCAATGCAATCATACAGTGGCTCAGTTAACAAAGAGCTGTGCATTTTTCATGGTAGAATGCAAATTTGAGCATGTAATGTGTATAGATCAAAATAACTACATCCCTCTTCCTAGGCAACTCTGAAATATATTTAATGAGTTTATATATCCACAATCATTTTCTAATTCAGATTCTCACAGCCATACAAAATTCCATGTATCCTACTGTCACTACCACCCAGTTAGTAGATGTCAGTCTAATATTAATTGTTAAGTGCACGTGTAAAAAAATATTTTGTACAACAGTAGGTAGGTCCACTGATGTACAAACCTCACCATTCAGTTATTTCTCAATAAGCTGAATGGTGAAATTTAATAATTAAAAATTGTTCACTTTGCAGTATCACCTATTATTTTAACTATATAATATATTTAACTAAATATAAGTGAATAATATTATGAAAAGCTTGTTTTTATTTATATTTTTATTTTTATATTTTTATTTTTTAATTGCAGCAATGCAGCATAACTGTAAAATTGCCAGACTTCTTTCTTGGATCAATAAAAGTTTGTTACGTGTATGCTGTATGCAGAGCAAGCATGTTTGTGTATGCTTTACGCCATTCATTATATCTTTTTTTTTTTTTCATAAAAAAATAAGTAATTTTAAATAAAGGAGTTTTTGTTCTTCATTATTTTCACACCATTTAAAATTTTATTGTACTTTTTTTTAATTATAAAAATTTAACAAAGTCAATGCCAAAAAAAAAAAAAAAAAATGATGCAAGTGGCAATTTATAGTATTGCAGTACACTAACAATAAAAGACTGGCTTCTTTAACAGCCATACTGCTCAACTTTCAAACAAATAATAATGTGATTTGAAAATTATAATGATAATAAAGAAATATTAAAATTTATGTGATCAACACTTTAATAAAAAAAGAAATTTCCCATTGATGATTTTCACCAATATGCCCAGTTGCCAGTAGTTTGAATCTAAATATATATATATAACTGATTTATTTAACCTGTACTATCCTGAAAGAGTAACCTATTTATTTAATTTTAAATGCCCAAATTCAATTTATGATTCTTCAGCTATAGTCATCATATAAGAAACCTTAACACAGTTTCAGAAATGTAGCCCAATTTACAGATAAGAGAAAAGTACAGTATTTGAAAGTACTGCTCTTTATTTGCAGGTTTCTTTTTTAGTCACTTAAACTAAAGATATATTATCTTTGATTTTTTTTATTACATATGTAAAGAGGATATCAACTTTACTTAGACAAAATTAACTTTATTTATTATACAATGTCACTAATTTGTGAAATATCCTTTTTTATTGGACAGAAATGTCTGAGGGAGCAGGGCAGAAAGATTAATTTGCATATATTTTTAGATCTGATCAGAGAAAGAACATTTGAACAGGCATTGCTGAGCACAAGTTTTTCAAACTAAAGTATTCACAGATTTAACGATTTTTGAGTTAAAGCATAAAAAGTTACTAAACATTAAGAAAAAGGTTTCATTAATTAGTATTTTATATCATTAACACAACTTTGAATTTTTATCTGAACTTGATTGTATAAATCCTATGCAAAAAGTACTATGAGTATTGCACCCATAATTAGAGATGGCTATTCTGCTCACAGTTTACTTTTTGCTACCATGTTTTATTTTTCAGATGTGCAATCATTTAGTATTGTGATGATCAGAGTGCCTGCAGTTACAAGGAGGGCAGTGGTCTGTAACAGTAAATAATACTTCTATAGCAAATACAGAAACTACACTAAAACAATCATATATATATATATAAATTATATATTATCATATATCTTATCACATATATGTATATTAGCATATATTTTATCACATATATATATATGATAATTTTAAAATAGCATTATACAAATGTTCTCATCATGGCTTGATCACCATTCTACAGCCACTCTTCCATATATTCTGTCTTTCTCTTTCACTCTTTCATGTTTAGACATCTTTATTCTATAACAGTGTATTAAATTTGAATAGATTTTTTTCTGAATTATATATTATATATATATTTTTTTCCTAATTTTTTTAGGGCCCCCCAGGTTTGGATGGCATGAAGGTAACATAATTATTTGATAAATTCAGTAAATTCATTTTATAGTATTTCTAACAGAAAGACTAAAAATGTGTGAATAACAGCATTGTCTAAAAATACCATGGAATGTGGATTAATTAAAATTCTTATTGCTCAAACCAATCAAGGAATGTAGTACATAACCATCAATTAGTATGCATGCATTTTGTATTTTGATATTTTAGCATATGATGCAAGAAAGCAAGCTTAAAAAAAAAGGGGGGGGGGGGGAACACTTCCCATTCACCTCTTCATTCGCTCCAAATGTTTGTACAGTTCTTCCTCGAATTTATTTAAGCTATCAACTTCCACAACAACAGATGGAAGTTTGTTCCAGGAATCAACCACTCCCTGCCTAAAGGCAAATTTCTGCACATCTATTCTGTAACTGTCTTTCCTCAATCTGAATTTTTGCCCCCTCAAATGCATAATCTGAGCAATAGGAAGAATCTCATCAGCACTGAGCTTGCTGAGACCATGTAAAGCCAAAAAATAGCAAAGGCTTAATTTTCCAGTACTCACCTTGGTCGATCTGCAATTGTTATGGTTTGAATAATAAGAGATTGGCTAATTTTAAGGTGATTGGTTTTTAAAAATTAAGGGGATGAGTAAGTGGTAATTACAATGAAAACGGGATTAAAATATGTGCAAGGAAGTAGAAGTGCACTAACTCCATCCTTGGTTGTCATGAAGTTGATTGAAGTTGAAATTCTAATAGTGAGTAAGCCAATAGTCGTAACGGTGGACTTTCGTTAAAACATCTTCAGTTGGCAAGTTAAGTGAAAGGGAACGCATACTGTATTTAAGAATAATTTTGTAATCCCGTGATGCACTTTGCCTCTTGCAGGAATCTCAAATTAGTGAGATTCCAAACCGGAGAAAGATTGAAGGGGAGTTTCGCATTTAAAATGTTTAGGTCGAAGTGGTGACGGAACCATTTTATAATGAGGGCTTCGTATTGCAAGATTTTGTAACTGTTTTTTAATTTTATTATGGTAATAGCTGAATCAACTAGGGGGGGATATGGTTGTTGGAGCATGCGTGTAAAGTACGTTCAGTGCTGGATTATCCTGTTTTGAAGCTATTGTAGTGATAATAAGCTCTTGTATTAGATGACTGGTTTGAACCGAATTTGGTTGTAGTACTGCCAATGTAACATGCATTACAATTTTGTTGTAACATTTAATTAAGTAAATAATATTATTCATTTCGCTCGTTGGATATTTATGTGTTTCTTTATATTTATTGAAAAGTGATCCAAGTTTAATATAGGTAGAAAAAATAAGTGTGATGTCTGTGCCTGCACATATTCACCAAAATTGTCCTGAAAGATTACTATGGTAAGGGAGAACAAGACGTGTTTTGTTATTTGTAATGTGTTTTATAGGGTTATTAATTTTATTTTTTATGATGGAAATCGTGTGTTGAATTAAGTGTTTTGGGTGTAGTTTCTGGCTATGAATTTTTTTGTGAGATATTGTAACTCATTGGATAGGTCGTCTTGTGAGGTACTGTATTTAATGGCATTGTAGATTTGATTATAGAGAACTGACTATTTTATGCTAAGAGGGTGGTGCGATGTAAAGTGTAGGAATTTCCCTGTGTGCGTGTGTTTCCTAAAATTCTTAGTTCCTAGTTTAGTACCTGTTTTATATATGGTGAGATTCACACTTATATTTTTTCTACCTATCACATCACACTTATTTTTTCTACCTATAATAAACTTGGATCACTTTTCAATAAATATAAAGAAACACATAAATATCCAACGAGCGAAATGAATAATATTATTTACTTAATTAAATGTTACAACAAAATTGTAATGCCTGTTACATTGGCAGTACTACAACCAAATTCGGTTCAATCCAGTCATCTAATACAAGAGCTTATTATCACTACAATAGCTTCAAAACAGGACAATCCAGCACTGAACTTACTTTACATGTACACTCCAACAACCATACCCCCTAGTTGATTCAGCTATTACCATATTAAAATTAAAAAACAGTTACAAAATCTTGCAATATGAAGCCCTCATTATAGAATGGTTCCGTCACCACTCCGACCTAAACATTTTAAATGCGAAACTCCCCTTCAATCTTTCTCCAGTTTGGAATCTCACCAATTTGAGATTCCCGCAAGAGGCAAAGTGCATCACGGGATTACAAAATTCTTCTTAAATACAGTACATGTTTCCTTTCACTTAACTTGCCAACTGAAGACGTTTTAACAAAAAGTCCACCATTACGACTATTGGCTTATTCACTATTTAGAATTTCAACTTTAATCAACTTCATGACAACCAAGGAGGGAGTTAGTGCACTTCTACTTCCTTGTGCATATTTTAATCCCATTTCCATTGTAATTACCACTTACTCATCCATTTATTTTTAAAAAACCAATCACCTTAAAATTAGCCAATCTCTTATTATTCAAACCATAACAATTGCTTTTTTTTTTTTTTTTTTTTTTAGTTGTTTGCCGCATCAGCTTCTGTGGCCATAATGCACCTCCCAAGGTTTTTGCAGTACTTTGATCCAAGCCCGCGGCGGAGATTCGAACCCGCGACCTTTGATTTGCCAGGCAGGCACTTTACCCACCTGGCTAGCCCGGTCGGCCATAACAATTGCAGATCAACCACGATGAGTACTGGAAAATTAAGCCTTTGCTATTTTTCGAATTTAGTCCAATAAAACAGTATTTTGTTTTAACAATAAAACAGTACTTCTAAACACCATGTAAAGCCCTAAACATCTCAATGAGGCACTTCGCAGGTATCTCATTTCCAGATGCTCAATTTGCAGAACTTAAGCCTTTCTTGGTAAGAGTACCCCTTTGTTCCCCTCACCAATCTCATTGCCCTTTTCTGTACTCGTTCCAGCACTTGTCAGAAAGGATGTAGAGGTCTACATCCTTCTTGAAATGAGGCCTCCAGACCTATATGCAGTATTCAAGATGTGGCCTGACTATTTTTTTTTTTTTTTTTTTATGAAAACCCCAAACACGAAAGGTATCAAAACCTATAGTACTTAATACCGTGCATGGGTTGAAGGAGAAGTATGGGGGAAAGGCGATGCCGGAAACTTTGCTCTAGAGACTAAACATGGGTTTCACCACTTCAAGCCTCCAATAAGCAAAGCGGATAATCACCTCCTTATCCCTGCTAGCAAAGTTCCTGTATATCATTGACAAGACTCCATGAGTTGCTTTGGCAGCCTGTCTGCACTACTCTGAAAACTTAATATCTGGCTACACAATTACCTCCAGCTCTTTTTCATTCTCCACTAACCTGAGTGTAGTATCGCACAGTTGGAACATTAATCTGGGGTTACTGCTACCCACATGCAATACTTTGCATTTGCCAATGTTAAACTTCAGTTGCCACCTCTCAATCCATCTGCTCAACTTTTCTAAATCCTGTTGCAGCTGCAAACAGTCATTACTGTCATTAACAACCCTGCCAACCTTCATATCATCTGTAGAGTTGGACATTAAGCCTGTTATACCTTCATCAATATCATTCATAAATACAGAAAACAGCGATAGTCCCTACACCAAACCAGGGGGGGGGGGTCTACTAAATCCTGAGCTGGGATATCATCATTCTTCTCTTTCTTGGTGATTCCCTTCTTTCTCTCTCTGAGTAACTCGGGAATTTTTTTTGCTGGTGCAGCATAAGCATCAGGTTTCCTTGCGCCATATGGCTAATAATAACCACCTGAAGTCAGCAGTGGAGAGACTAACAATAGCTCGGAAAGAGGGAGGAAGGGGCGCCTGATAGAACAACAGAAAACAACGATAGTTAACCTGAAGAATTACTTCCAGAAACGCACAGCACCACTCCACCAGGCAATAAGGAAGATAGATAAGCAGTATACCCAACTCAACCTAAGCAAGATGGCACAAGAAACAAAGTTAGAAAGATGGGCAAAGAAGACATTCCATGGCAGACACTAAAATTACCTCTATCAAATCACGTTGATAGCATTGCTTCCAATGCATGGCTCACAAGCGGGGACGCTCTTCCCCGAGACTGAAGGATTCATGCTGGCCATCCAAGACTAGGTAATCGACACGAAACTATAGAAAATACATCACAAAGGAGCCCGTAATGTCAGATGACACGTCGACAATGCCACCTGGCCTCGGAAACGATCGAACACATCACCACAGAGTGCAAGGTGATCACCCAGACTGAGTACACTCATAGACACGACCAGGTAGCCAGGATAATACATCAGAAGCTAGCGAGGAAATACCAGTTGACCAAAGGAAGGTGTACCGTACTACAAGCACGAACCCAAGCAGTACTAGAGACCTGAACCCACAAGCTGTACTGGGACCACGCCATAATAACGGGTAAGACAGACCTTCCCACACAACAGACCGGACATAACCCTTGTGGACAAGATGGAAAAGGCTACCTACCTGATTGACATAGCGGTGCCCAACATTAGCAATGTCCAGAAAACCCACGAGGAAAAAATTAGGAAGTACAAGAACCTGAGACATGAGGTCAAGGAGATGTGGCATATGCAAGAAGTATCGATCATCGTGTCAACCACCGGTATGCTACCAAAGACTCTACATAGCAGCCTAGCAGCAATAGGTCTCCCAGAGAACACCTACAAGGAACTCTAGAAAGTCTCAATCCTGAACACCTGTAAGATAGTCAGAGATTTTCTCGACTAACAGAAACACCAGACGTTACAACTTCCCTGTGTATTTGGTAGCAGTACCCATCACAGAGTGGAATCCCCAAATCAGGGAGAAATAATATAAGAGCAACAACAATAATAATAAGAATAACATTAGTCCATGACAAGCAGTGTCCATTGCTCACTACTCTGTCTTCTCACACTCAACCATCCCTGTATCCATAGCAACAACTTGCCCTTGATGCCATACTGCTCCAATCTGTATAGTGGTCTTTTATGTGCAACAGTATCAAAAGCTTTCCTAAAATCCAAGTATATTATATCAAAATTATTTTTTGCATCCAGACAATCCTGCAATGCTTCTTTAGCCAGTGACTCCATTATTTTCCCCGAAACAGAAGTTAAGCTAACAGGTCTGTAACTACTTGTATCACTCTTTGTCCCCCTTTGTGAATTGGTGATACATTTGCACATCTCCAGTCTATGGGGACCTCTCCTCAAACCGGAGATGCTCTCATAACTAAAGGTTTCCTTCCTTTGCTGCCTCCTTTAATATAACTGGGTAGATCTCATCCACCCGACGTACCTTTCTTATGTTTAACTTCAACATTTTCTCCTTCCCTTTGCTCTCAGTTATAACAAAATACTTAAGATATGAAATTCTGATAACACAGTCCTTTCAGTGTTAAAAAATGCAGTCAACATAGCCATCAAATGTAATTTTGACTTCCTAAAGCAGCATTTCAATATATGTGACAAATTAGAAAAACAGATGTTTGCTCAAAGCAGCTTTTCACTAGACTAGCACACACTGCTCATTGTGGACTAATGTTATTAGTGGAGTCCCTCAGGGTTCAGTATTGGGTCCATTATTGTTTTCTGTATTTATAAATGATATTGATGATGGTATATCAAGCTTAATGTCCAAGTTTTCAGATGATACGAAGGTTGGCAGGGTTGTCAAGGACACTACTAACACTATGCTACTGCAAGAGGATTTGGAAAGGTTGAGCACATGGGCTGAGGTGGCAAATGCAAAGTACTGCATATGGGAAACAGCCACCCCAGAGCAACATATCAACTCTGTGGTACTATACTGACAGTGGTAGAGAATGAAAGAGACCTGGGGGTGGTTGTGCAGGCAGATATGAAGTTCTCTGAGCAGTGCAGACAGGCTGCACGAGTAGCTCATGGTGTCTTATCAATGATATACAGCAATGTTTCTAGCAGGGATAGGGAGGTGATTATTCCCTTGTATAAGGCAATGGTCAGGCCACACCTAGAGTACTGTATACAGGTCTGGAGGCCTCATTTCAAGAAGGATGTAGAGCTGCTGGAACGAGTACAGAGAAGGGCAACAAGATTAGTGAATGGAACAAAGGGGTGCTCTTACGAAGAAAGGCTTAAGTTTTGCAAATTACAGTGTTTGGAGACTAGGCACCAGCGAGGTGATTTGATTGAGGTGTATAAAGCCTTGAATGGTTTGAGCATGCTCAATGCTGATGGGATTCTTCCTCTTGCTCAGAATAATCACCTGATAGGGCATAAATTCAAATTGAGGAAAGACAGATGTAGGATAGACGTGCAGAAATTTCCCTTTAGCCAGCGGGTGGTTGGTTGGTGGAACAGACTTCCATCCCTTGTCGTGGAAGTTGATAGCCTAAATAAGTTTAAGGCTCAGCTGGACAGGTATTTCGAACGAACAGAGGGGTGAAGTGGAAGTGGTTATTTTTTATTTATTTATTTATTATTTTTTTTTTTATTGGCTGATGCTGCATAAGCTTGCTTTCTTGCATCAAATGCCTCTACTAATGCTAATGATAATAACAAGTTATTTAAATAAAACCTACTTCCAAACAAATTTAGATCAGATTATTATTATATTTCTGAGCCAATAGATTCTTTCTACAGCATCTTTAACATCTCTGCAGTCTCTTTTACATGTACACACACATGCATGCATGCTTAACATGAATGAGCTCTATGCCCACTCTTGTTAAGCATGTGTTCACTCGTGTGTGTGTGTGTGTGTGTGTGTGTGTGTGTGTGTGTGTGTGTGTGTGTGTGTGAGAGAGAGAGAGAGAGAGAGAGAGCATATTCACAGTTGGTCATGTCCTACCCAAGCACCACCCGCAAAACACAACTAGAAATATGCTCATAGGCCTTTCACTATACAGTAGTGCCCCAATGAATGCAAGATGCCATTACCGACGAAGTTAAGATTTCCAGCACAGAATGATAATGATAATAGGGTGCCACATAAGCACCCTATTATCATTATAGGGTGCCACATAAGCAATCAGTCTGTATATGACATTTCATTAGCACTGAAGATCCCTAGGTGATGTAAAAAAAAAAATTTGCATTAATCAAAAAAAAAAAAAACTTCCCATATTACCAACCCCTCTAACATACTGTCTGGTTCTTCATTGAATTTATTCAACTTACCTACTTCTACAACACCAGATGGAAGTTTGTTCCAACAATGAACTACCTGCTGGCTGAAAGCAAATTGCTTTAAACATCAATTGATGAGAGCAACTTTTGGTGCTCTCATCAATGCACAAAGATTAGTGAAGGTTCCCTTCACTAATCTCGTTGCTCTTCTCTGCATCCGTTCCAACATATCCACATCTTTTCTAAAATGAGGTTTACAGACTTGTACACAGTACTCAAGATGTGGCATAACCATTGCTTATACAACAGAATAATTATCTCCTTATCCCTGTTGGAAAAATTCCTTTATATCACTGACAAAATCAATGAGCTGTCCTAGCAGCCTGTCTGCAGCAGTCAGGGAACTTCATGTGTCACTACACAATTACTCCAGTTCTTTTTTCATTCTCCATTCCCTTGAGTTTACATCAGTATCTTGGTATTTATCAATGTTAAACTTTGGTTGCCACTTCTCAGTTCATCTCCCTAATTTTTCTAGATCTCATTGTAGTAACATACCCTGATTGTTGTCATTAATCACCATTAATCTGGCAGTCTTTGTATCACCTGCAAACTTAGATATCATACCTGATATGTCTTCATCAATATTAATAAACACAGAAATAATCCAACCAGTAATGGGACCAGCACTGAACCCTGTGGAAATTCACAAAGAGCAGTACCCAATGATAACTACTATCTGTCCTCTCCCACTTACCCATCCCTGTATCCATAACAGTAACTTTCCCTTAATGACACACTACTCCAGTTTGTTCAGCAGCACCAGTATCAAAAGCTTTTCTGAAATGGAAGTATACAATGTCAAAAAAATGATATTTTGCATCCAGTTTCTTTGTTACTGTATCACAGAATCCAATCAGATTGGTCAGGCAAGATTGCCCTTTAACAAATCCATGCTGTGACTCCAGTATAACTGCATTCATGTCTAAATGGTCCTCAATTGCTTCTATAATTAGCAACTCAATTATTTTCCCTTCAACAGACATAAAGCTAAAACGTGGGTAATTATTCATATCCTTTGATCCTTCCTTTGTGAATTGGGCATATATTTGCACAACTCCAGTCCACAGGGACCCCTTCTGAATTCATAATTATGGTTAAAAGTTTACATACCTCTGTTTTTTTTTCTGCCTTCATCAATATAATTGGATACATTCAATGTACCCATAGTGTTTTTTTTTTTTTTTTTTACATTTAGCTTCAACACAGTTTCTCTTCCACTTTCCTCTCATTTATCACAAAATCATTTAGCTCCCTAGCTTCCTCATCCCTAAAAGATAGCTCCTATATGAATTTTAGATGCAAAAGACCAGTCTGTCAGCAACATCAGCAGGTCATCAACAGTTAAACCATCACATGAGCAACAGCCTGGAAAATAAGATACAGGATATTTCAGAGACTGCTGGGAGACATTGGGGTACAAGTAAACACATGGGTTGTGTTAGGGTAGCTAAGAAAAAGAACAGGTGCATGTATACTTGCGTGTACACCAATGCTAGGAGTTTAGTAAATAAATTTGAGGAATTTAAGGTATTGCTCAAAGCATCAAAGGCGGATATTGTTGGGATATCAGAGATGTGGTGTCACACAGCTATAAGTAATGCAGAACTGGAATTTGGGGAGTACAACGTCTACAGAAAGGATAGACAGGATAGAATGGAAGAAGAGGGGTTATGCTATTAGTTAAGAAACACATAAAATCCAAGGAAGTGAAGCCAGTCGACATCGCTGGACAGTGCAGTGTTGAGTCAGTTTGGTGTGACATAAGCATTGGGAGATCAAAATTGAGAGTAGGAGTGTGCTATAGGCCTAATGACTCTGATGAGTATAACAAGAAACTATACAGGGAAATAGAGTACAGAGAGTCTTATAATGGGGGATTTTAATTTCCCAGATATTGACTGGAATTTGTGGGTTGGTCACTCACACACTAGTAAGGCTTTTGTGGATTTCTTGGATGATTGTTTTCTAAATCAGCATGTTCGGGAGGCAACTAGAGGGAGCAATACTCTTGATTTGATTATCAGTAGTGATCCTTCATGCATTAAGAATCTGCAGATAAAGGAACCACTAGGAGGCAGTGATCACAGTGTGCTGAAGTGGGATTTACTCAAGGAGGTAACTACCATCAGGGGTAAAGGGAAGGGTTATTGCTTTTGTAAAGGCGACTACAATAGTCTGAGACAGTATTTAAATTCTATACAGTGGGACCAACTGATGATGTTACCAACAGCAAACTCAAAATGGGAAACATTCAAAGAACTCATCTTGGAAGCTACTAGGCTTTACATACCAACTAAGAAATATTGTTCAAGGTTTAGGCCAAAATGGATGTCAGATGAACTAATGAGGCATATGGCAGAGAAGAAAAAAGCATGGGATACTTACAAATTAACACATGACACAGAAGCCTATGATAGATACAAGTTGATATGCAACCAAGTTACAAAGGAGGTTAGGCAGGCGAAGGCAGATTACGAGAAATCCTTGGCAAGGGATGCATTAAAACATAGCTGCAATTTCTCTGTCCTTCTTTGAAGTCTGTTCAAGCTATCCTGATGGAGCACTTCTTGGCACTGATCATTAACAACTCTACCAATCTTTATGTCATTTGCAAGTTTTGACATTCCACCTTCTATCCCTTCCTCGATGTCCTTTATTAAAATGAGAAAAAACGTGGTCCAACACCCAATCCTTGAGGGATCTCACTCCTGATATTAAGCCAATCTGAAGAATATCCATTAATCAAAACCATGTGCCTTCTGCCCTGCAGCCACCCAGAAATCCATCTTAGAATCTTACTAGTAATCCCAACTTGTTCAAGCTTATACAGTAACCTCTCATGAGGGACTGAGTCAAATGCTTTGCTAAAATCGTAATAAACTATGTCAAAATTGTTCCCTACAGCCAGGTCATGAGTAATTGTGTTAAAATAGCCCACTAAATTAGTTAAGCATGATATATCTTTAACAAAGCCATGTTGTTTAAATGTTCCTGGATTAAATTCTTAATCATTGTCTCTAAGCTTTTTCCTACCGACTTCACTCTTACAACTGCCTTTATGTATTAGAAATATGTTGACATTTCTGTAATCTAAAAGAATCTCCACAAATCCAAAGTTGCCCTCATATTTAACCTCAATGATTAAATACACTCCCTGGTGGTTTCCCTCAAAACTACTGGGGATATGTCATCAACTACACGAGCCTTATTTGCCTTTATGCTCAAAAGTTTTTCTAATAAACAGTCATCTGTAATTACAAAATTGCTAATTTCGTATGTCTTAGCCTCACTCGCATGGCCTCTTCTCAGCATGAAGGGTCTTTTTAGCATTAGCATTAGCAGAGGCATTTGATGCAAGAAAGCAGCATCAGCCAAAAAAAAAAAAAAAAAAAAAGTAACATAAATAAATAAAAATAACCACTTCCACTTCACCCCTCTGTTCGTTTGAAATACCTGTCCAGCTGAGCCTTAAACTTATTTAGGCTATCAACTTCCACGACAAGGGATGGAAGTCTGTTCCACCAACCAACCACCCGCTGGCTAAAGGCAAATTTCCGCACATCTATCCTACATCTGTCTTTCCTCAATTTGAATTTATGCCCTCTCAGGTGATTATTCTGAGCAAGAGGAAGAATCCCATCAGCATTGAGCATGCTCAAACCATTCAAGGCTTTGTACACCTCTATCAGATCGCCTCGCTGGTGCCTAGTTTCCAGACACTGTAATTCGCAAAACTTAAGAATTTCTTCGTAAGAGCACCCCTTTGTCCCATTCACCAATCTTGTTGCCCTTCTCTGTACTCGTTCCAGCAGCTCTACATCCTTCTTGAAATGAGGCCTCCAGGCCTGTATACAGTACTCTAGGTGTGGCCTGACCATTGCCTTATACAAGGGAATAATCACCTCCTTATCCCTGCTAGAAAAATTCCTATATATCATTGACAATACACCATGAGCTACTCTTGCAGCCCGTCTGCACTGCTCAGAGAACTTCATATCTGCTTGCACAACCACCCCCAGGTCCCTTTTATTCTCTACCACTGTCAGTGTAGTACCACAGAGTTGATACGTTGCTCTGGGGTTGCTGTTTCCCATATGTAGTACTTTACATTTGTCAATGTTAAACTTCATTTGCCACCTCGAAGCCCATCCGCTCAACCTTTCCAAATCCTGTTGCAGCAGCATAGTGTCAGTAGTGTCCTTGACAACCTTGCCAACCTTCGTATCGTCTGCAAACTTGGACATTAAGCCTGATATACCATCATCAATATCATTTATAAATACAGAAAACAATAAAGGACCCAATACTGAACCCTGAGGGACTCCACTAATAACATTAGTCCACGATGAGCAGTGTCCATTGATTACCACTCTCTGTCTTCTCCCCCTCAACCACCCCTTTATCCATAGCAGCAATTTGCCTCCAATGCCACACTGCTCCAATTTGTGCAGCAGTCTTCCATGTGCAACAGTATCAAAAGCCTTTCTAAGATCCAAGTATATAATATCAAAGTTATTCCCTGCATCCAGTTCTTTTGTGACTGCATCATAGTATCCAATCAAATTGGTCAGGCAAGACTTCCCCTTAACAAAACCATGCTGTGTCCTAGCTATAACTGAAGTCTTGTCTAGATGATCCTGCAGTGCTTCTTTAACCAGTGCCTCCATTAATTTTCCGGGAACAGAAGTTAAACTCACAGGTCTATAATTACTTGTGTCAGCCTTTGATCCCCCTTTGTGAATTGGGGTCACATTTGCACATCTCCAGTCCATGGGTACCTCCCCTGAGTCCAAGGAAGCTCTCATAATTATGGCTAAGGGTTTGCTTACTTCCTTTGCTGCCTCCTTTAATATAACTGGATAGATCCCATCCACCCCAGGTGCCTTTCTTGTGTTTATCTTCAACAGTTTCTCCTCCACTTTACTCCCAGTTATTTCAAGATTCTGTAGCTTACTGCTAGAGTTGAATACACCTCTGGCATTCCCCTCGCTGAATAACTCCTCATGTGTGAATGTCGATGCAAAATATTCATTTAGTTTGTTAGCTACCTGAGCAGGGTCATCAACAGTTGACCCATCGATCTCAAGTGGACCAATCTGATTCATCCCCTTCCTTCTAGAGTTTACATAAGTAAAGAACTCTTTGCTGTTTTTCTTCGCATCCCTTGCCAAGGATCTCTCGTATTCTACCTTCGCCTGCCTAACCTCCTTTGTAACCTGGTTACAGATCAACTTGTATCTATCATAGGCGTCTGTGTCACGTGTTAATTTGTATGTATCCCATGCATTTTTCTTCTCTGCCATATGCCTCATTAGTTCCTCTGACATCCATTTAGGCCTAAACCTTGAACAATATTTCTTAGTTGGTATGTAAAGCCTAGTAGCTTCCAAGATAAGTTCTTTGAATGCTTCCCATTTTGAATTTGCTGTTGGCAATATCATCAGTTGATCCCACTGTATAGAATTTAAATACTGTCTCAGTCCATTGTAGTCGCCTTTACGAAAGCAATACCCCTTCCCTTTACCCCTAATGGTAGTTACCTCTTTGAGTAACTCCCACTTCAGCACACTGTGATCACTGCCACCCAGTGGCTCATCTATCTGCAGATTCTTAATGCATGAAGAATCACTACTGATAATCAAATCAAGAGTATTACTCCCTCTAGTTGCCTCCCGAACATGCTGATGTAGAAAACAATCATCCAATAAATCCACAAAAGCCTTGCTACTGTGTGAGTGACCAGCCCCCAAATTCCAGTCAATATCTGGGAAATTAAAATCCCCCATTATAAGACACTCTGATTTACTGGCCCACTCTATTTCTCCGAACAGTTTCTTATTATACTCATCAGAGTCATTAGGCCTATAGCACACTCCTACTCTCAATTTTGATCTCCCAATGCTTATGTCACACCAAACTGACTCGACACTGCACTGTCCAGCGATGTCGACTGGTTTCACTTCCTTGGATTTTGTGTGTTTTTTAACTAATAGCATAACCCCTCCTCCCTTCCTATCCTGTCTATCCTTTCTGTAGACATTGTACTCCCCAAATTCCAGTTCTGCATTCCTTATATCTGTGTGACACCACGTCTCTGAAATTCCCACAATATCTTCCTTTGATGTTTTGAGCAATACCTCAAATTCATCAAATTTATTTACTAAACTCCTAGCATTGGTGTATACGCAAGTATACATGCACCTGTTCTTTTTCTTAGCTACCCTAACACAACCCATGTGTTTACTTGTACCCCAATGATTCCCAGCAGTCTCTGAAATATCCTGCATCTTATTTTCCAGGCTGCGGCTCATTCCAATAGAAGCAGTGCAAGAATCACTTTCACCTCTGCCAGTCGCTACTGTTAATCTATTAGTCCTTGTATCCCCCCCCAATCTAGCAGTTTTCCGACCCACCTAACACTGCCTCGATAGCATCAGCAAACATTCTTGCACCCTTTCTATTTAAGTGTATCCCATCCCTGTAGAAGCAGTCTCTCCTGTTAACAAGTACAGACCAGGCTGAAAAAAATTCTACCCCTTGAGCCCTGCACAATCTTTCCAGGGCCGAATTGATTGACAGGGTTCTCATCATATACTCCCTCCTATTGTGTCTGGGCAGAATTGCAGACACTTTCAATTTCAACCCTAATTCACGGCTTTTTTTCATCAGTGACCTGTACTTGTCAAGTAATTCCGCCGGTCTCCTACTCTTAATATCATTAGTGCCAACGTGTACAACTATATCATCTTTTGTGCCTTTAAAAGATGATATCCGCTCTACAGCGTCATCAACTTTTGCCCCTGGCAGACATACCCTGGTCCTGTTCCACATATCCTTTTTACAAAGCATGTTTCCCGTTTCCCTGACAATAGAGTCACCAACAACTACTAGTTCCTTTGGGACCAGCGCATTCTGCCTTGGGGGTTGCCGCTGTGTTGCGCGATGACCAAGTGCAAGCTCTGGCATTGGTGTGGGCAGCTGAGAGCTTGATGGGCCCCCTCACTTGTAATCCTTCGAGGGCATCCACCCTGTCCTTCAAGCTCTCATATAGGCCCATAACAACGCTGAGTTGTCGCCTGATCTCTTTACACTCCTTGCATCGCACACATACAAAGACATCCCCCATGGCAGTATCATATCCCATACTTGACTGCTCCGCAAACATCAAGCAAATAGTGCATCTTAAAAAGCTGTGATTCAGAGGACAACTGCCCCCCTCAGTTCTCCCCTGGGCCACAGCATTCCCATTAGCTTGAGCCTTTTGCTTTGCTGCTCTGGTTTGAGTCATGATTTAGATTTACTTTCAATAAAATTTCAATTTCTGTACAAAATTAAATCCTAAACTTGTATCCAAACACAGTTATAACGCTATATTTATGTTTCAGTAACGAGTGTTATCTATGAAATATTTATGTTTCAGTAACGAATATTATCTACGGAATATTTATGTTTCAGTAATGAGTGTTATCTACGAAATATTTACGTTTCAGTAACGAGTGTTATCTACGAAATATTTATGTTTCAGTAATGAGTGTTATCTACGAAATCCCTTTATATAACTTCCGTATCAAGTTATGTATTAATTATTTATTTTTACTAATTATTTATGTTACGTAACCTAAGTGGTTATATGTATAGTTAAAAGTACAATTTAATTGCCAATGAAGTTCGACAAGATTAATAGATTTTACTGATTAATTTTCCCGTAACAATGGCGGATATTTACGAACGGCAAACACGTGTATTTGATACCCTTTCCGATACTAAGTAATACCTATAAAATCTCTAAGTTACTTTAAACTTAAGTACCGTAATAGGAATATAAAGCTACTCTAGAAAATAAGTTAATATGTCAATTTAAACTAATAAAGCAGAAAATAAATCAGAAAAAACTTCTCTGTTCCGAGAGCAGCAGAAAGGCACGTCCGCACCCGTCCGTCCTTTTTCATCAGTAAAGATCAATGCAAAGTACCTATTCAATTCATCTGCAACATCAGCTGGGTTGTCTAAGACTTTCCTGCACCCAATGCACAAAGGTCTGATCTGATTAGCTTTCTTCTTTGTTGTATTTATGTACATGAAAAATTCCTTGTCTCCATTCTTCACTCTCTCTTTGCCAGTGCTTTCTCATATGCAGCCTTGGCCTCCCTAACCTTGTTTGTAGTACTATTACAGATTAACTTTTACCTGTTGTAGGCTTCTGTACTTTTCATTACTCTGTAACTATCCCATGCTGTCTTTTTCTGCTCTATTTGACTGGCCAGCTCTACAGTCATCCATTTCGACATCTTCCTTCTACAATATTTTCTTAATAGTATGTATGCATTCATGGCTTCTGTAATTTTTGCTTTAAATGTATTTTCCCCCCTTGTATTCCCACCCAATTCACACATATAATATAGTGCCTTAAACCATCAAAGTCCCCTCTTCTGAAGTTAAAACCCCATGCTTTTACCTTTAACTACTGCAGCATCTTTCTTCATCTTCCAATTGACGATGGCATGATCACTTCCTGACAATGGTTCCTGTACTTTAAGTCCCCGTGATATCATCTGATTCACAAGTAATGATGAGGTCAAGAATATTTCCATTCTCCCAGTACTTTCTCTAACATGCTGGTACAAATAATAATCATCTAGATTAATTTTTAAAAAATTTCCCCATGGTGATTTTTCCTCCCACTTATTCCTATCAATCTGGAGCAGATTAAAGTTAAAGTTGCCCATAATAAGACATTCATGCTTTCTTGCCCATTCCATCTGCATGTCGAGACTCTTGTGATAATCTTCTGGTCTGTAAATTACCCCCCCCCCCTCCTTAAACATTTGCATCCAACTAACTCGCACTACACAGATTCTATGCTGGCAGATACAACTTCAGGCTCAGCCAAAACTCTTTTTGCGCATAGGCTGCTTTTGATAAGAAGCATGACCCCTCCTAAAGTAAAAAAAGTAAAGTGCAGCCATTATCAACCCACTGCAGGATGGAAGACTCCTCAACAATTCATGCTGAGGGAAATGGACCATAATCTGCCACGCTGGTCCAGTGCGGGTTGGCAGATCAACCGTATTCAGCAGTCAGGGGCTTGAACCCGGGTCTACTCAAAGAGCGTGTGCTACTGCACTTCCGCTCCTGCCCACTCGGCTACGGAGGCCGTTTCTATTTCCACTCCTCCTATCTTTCCTAAATACATTATATGTACCATAGTGATACTCTTCATCCCTAGTTTCTGGGTGGCACTACATTTCTGTTACCCCTATTATATGAGCGTTAGTTGTCCTGGCCATATTGGGATCTTAGAAAATGATTTGGCAGATAATGCAGCAAAATCAGTGATCCTTTTTAACTCTTGCTAGTCTCCTATACAGACTACAGGCAATTAGTACATAAGTACATCTTATGTACTAATTGCCTGTGGTCTGACCAATTTGATTGGATACTATGATGTAGTCACAAAGGAATTGGATGCAAAGAATAATTCTGATGTCATATATTTGGATCTTAGAAAGGCTTTTGATACTGTTCCACAGGCTGTACATATTGGAGCAGTGTGGCATTGGAGGCAAATTGCTGCTATGGATAAAGGGATGGTTGAGTAGGAGAAGACAGAGAGTGGTAATCAATGGACACTGCTCTTCATGGACTAATGTTATTAGTGGAGTCCAGCAGGGTTCAGTGTTGGGTCCATTGTTGTTTTCTGTATTCATTAATGATGGTATATCAGGCTTAATATCCAAGTTTGCAGATGATACGTAGGTCGGCAGGATTGTTGATGACAGTAATGACAGTGCGATGCTGCAAGAGGATCTAGAAAAGTTGAGCAGATGGGCTGAGAGGTGGCAAATGAAGTTTAACATTGACAAATGTAAAGTACTGCATATGGGAAGAAGTAACCCGAGAGTAGCATATCAACTGGGTAGTACTACACTGACAGTAGTATAGAGTGAAAAGGGGAAATTGTGCAGGCAGATATGAAGTTTTCTGAGCAGTGCAGACGGGCTGCAAGAGTAGCTCATGGTGTCTTGTCAGTGATATACAGGAATTTTTCTAGCAGGGATAAGGAGGTGATTATCCCCTTGTATAAGGCAATGGTCAGGCTACACCTTGAGTACTGTATACAGATCTGGAGGACTCATTTTAAGAAAGATGTAGAGCTGTTGGAACAAGTACAGACAAGGGCAACAAGATTAGTGAATGGAACAAAGGGTTGCTCTTACAATTACAAAGAAAGGCTTAATTTTGCAAATTACAGTGTCTGGAGACTAGGCACCTGCAAGGTGATCTGATTGAGGTGTATAAAGCCTTGGGCCGACCGGGCTAGCCGGGTGGGTAAAGTGCCTGCCTGGCAAAATAAATAAATAAAAAAATAAAGCCTTGAATGGTTTGAGCATGCTCAATGCTGATGGGATTCTTCCTCTTGCTCAGAATAATCACCTGAGAGGGCATAAATTCAAATTGAGGAAAGACAGTTGTAGGATAGATGTATGGAAGTTTGCCTTTAGCCAGCGGGTGGTTGATTGCTGGAACAAACTTCCATCTGTTGTTGTAGAAGTTGATAGCTTAAGCAGATTCAAGGCAGAACTAGAGAAACATTTGGAGCGAGTGGATGGGTGAAATGAGAAGGGTGTGTGTGTTTTTTTTTTGGCTGATGCTATATAAGCTTGCTTTCTTGCATCATGTGCCCTTGCTGATGCTAATGCTAATAAGAAACTGATTTCACAGCGGCAGCACTCATGGCGTGGGCAGGCTGCAAACAAGTTATATGAGATTCAGCCTGTAATCGAATATTGGCAGGAACCGTAAAGAGGAAGTTGTTCTATCTCAGCTATGCATAGGCCATTGTCACTTGACAAATGGGCATTTGCTGAGGGCAGATGATCATCCTATGTGTAGAAATTGTGAAACCGTTTTAACACTCTGCCATATTTTAATTGATGTGCATATTTTAATAATGATCGTTGCTTGAATGTGCATATTCAAGCAACGCCATCATGGCATCTGTACACTCAGACAGATATTATTGGACAATGACGACTTGTCAGATATCTTTTAAGTTTTTACAACACATTAATTTATATAATTTATTTTATCTAAAATGCTGTATAGCTGCTTTATCTCATATAATATTTTGTAATAATATTTTAATTAATTTTACCTTATATTTTATACCTTTTTGACTTGATGCATTGTAGCATTAGATGCTGATGCACCATAAAACGCTTATACAACATTGGCCTAACAAGGAGTTCAAATTCAGCCATTTTACCAACAATGCTCCTGATATTACTGTAGACACAGTTAACTCTCATTTGAAACCTCAGAACACTTTATCAACATCGGTTGATGTAGCAATAAATAAGAATTCTTGAGGTGAGTGCAAGCAATACTCTGACCCATATCATCAGATAAATGTGTATCTAAATTACCCTTCTCCCCCTAACTAGCAGTTTTTCTGAACCCTTAAGGTGTCCTCAATGATACTGGCAAAAACCCTTTGTGTCAACAATTCTGGAATGTTTGTGTCTACAATTCTGGACAGAATTGTAGACACAAACATTCTGACCTAACTTGTACCATTTTTTCAGCCTAGTCCTATATTTATCCAACAGAAGTCTAGTTCGTGTTCATTTAATATCGTGAGTGAATAATAATGCTCTCTTTACCTCCCTTAAAATCTGACAATCTGTTGGTAACATAATGAATTGTTGCTCCTGGCAAACACACTATGGTTCTGGACCACCTATCTTTTTACAAAAATGTTACACATTTCCCTGACAATAGGATCTCCCAATAAAACCAGATCACCTTCGATCAGAGCAGTCTGCACTTGACAGTTCTTTTGTTGGACCCAAATTGGGGATGCATCACTTGGCAGGTCATGAGATACCCAAGTCCCTGACAAGCTCCCAGTTACATTTGTTTCAAAGGGAAAGCACTCATTTCTTCAGTGATTCAGATTCTTCTCATAATGCACGAAGTTCTAATTTGAGATCAGTAAACTCCTTACTGGTTACATCGGTTGCAAAGAAAAGATCATCAGTTGACCTCTTTTAAATGACAGTCATTTAAATGCAATTCTGCCCCCTGTGTGCCCATAATGGTAAACACCTATAATATATGGTTGTTCAGTTGTATCTCCTGAAGATATGACTTCTTCATCCTAGAAAAATATGTTTTGAGCACTCCTGGATATTCTGAATTTTAAATTACACATCTGTTATCCAATATGAACTCTCCATATTCCATGAAAAATGAATTGTACAGCCTTTGTACAATTCTATGCATATAAATCATTAAATAGATCCATTTCCTTTACATTTGGATCCACATCAGAAATGACAATTGGGCCATGGGTATGTCAGCAAAAAGTCCCAATTCCTGTAAGTGCAGATTCAATATTCAAACAATTCAACATCCTTAAGAGAATCAACCTCTACTATTATTACACTTTTCTTGTATTCTTTAGCAGATCTAACTTGCAGCTTATGCAGATGTGAGGTAGTCTGACTAATAAATAAAAACTCATTTAATTTCCCCACTGCTTAAAGCACTTCATTAAGCAGTGGCCTGTCCTCACTGACTTAAAAATTCATTTAATTCTACAGCACTATATTGAATACCACACCACTACTAGCATAGTAACACTATGTGACATGCTAGCAATAATAACAGTTTGGTACATTAGCTTAGGCCTACCCCAAGGTGGAGCCCTCTTATCCTTGTTTTTTTCAGCCATACTCTTTCCTTTTCTTTCATGTCACAAAGCGTTCAGCTCTTATGCTAATGACCTTCTCCTGGTCCCTTCCAGCAATGTCAGCCTTCTCAATTCATCATTATGGGTCAACAACTGGTCACCAGTTCCTGGATTATACAGAACATTTTGGTTTGCATCTCAATCCCTTCTAGACCAAATATCTATCGTTTGCTCCATTGACTCTCTCCTCTTTCCTACAAGTTAATTTCCCTGTAAACCAGATTCAACTGTTAGGACTACATCATGTTTCCAAACTTCTCAGTCCATTGCACAAAGTTTCAGTCTACCATTCTAACGTTATTTTGATTTATGATGTGCGAACTCACTCTCATTCATAATCTGAGCACTATACAGAACTATTTTTCCATCTGTGCATCACTGCTCTGGTCATTCATCTCAAAATCCACCCTTCAGCTTATCATGTAAAGTAAATATTTTCTCATCAGATTGTTAAATACCAATCTTGGCTACCAACAAATTGAAATAGTGCTTGTTACTGTTTGCTGGCAATACAAAGAAATTCAACCATGACCTTGATGTCTGAATTCACAAGATGGAAAAGTAAAAGTATTGAAGTACAGAAGTATAGAAGGAAAAGTATTTACATTCACTCATATCAAACTTTTAACTTTTGCAGACGTTACCTCCATTTCATTGGGCTTGTTACAGTTTTATTTTATTTCCTTTTAAAAGCCCCATTTACCTATTTCATATATTATTGTTATCACTTAATTATGTAAACTCCTTCTAGTTTAGCTGAACAGGAGTATTTCCCTTGTTTTATTGTGTGTGTGTGTGTGTGTGTGTGTGTGTGTGTGTGTGTGTGTGTGTGTGTGTGTGTGTGTGTGTGTGTGTGTGTGTGTGTGTGTGTGTGTGTGTACACGTTATGTATATATTTTGTATTAATTTATCTAAATGTATGTTGTTTCCATAAGCAGTCCATCTCTGGCTATACAGCTAATGGAAGGCGAAGTTAGGAAAGTACTTAGATAGCAATAGACAGTATTTTCAAACAAATATTTAAAAAAAAAAAAAAATTGCTTAAACAAATAACCCCTTGAATATATCTATATATATATTACTTAAAATTTATGAAGCACTGCAATATGAATTATACATCCACAGAATCACACAAAAGAAGATATTCAAGAATTATGACTATCCCATTCCTGTTTAAAATTCCTGCTAGTTCTTAAGTACTACTGTGTGATTTTACAATATTCACAATGACAATGGCCGACAGTACATTAACATATAATAAAATTATGATAAATCTGCATAAATAAGACACTTAAAACTATTAGTTAGGCAAAAAAAAAATATCACAAAAAAAGTCCTGAAAGAGCTGTTTAACTTTCCACCACAGGTGCAGGAGAACACTGTATCTGTAGCAATGTGATGAAATCAGAAGATGATTACAATGATTTAGTTAGGTGTGATATATCATTCAGTTTTTTTGTATAAATTACATATATGAATTGAAGCATCAGATTTACTTAAGTTATAGCCTTATTGCAATCACTCATTGCAATATTTCTTCAGGGTGAACGTGGTGAACCAGGAAATAAAGGAGAAAAGGGTGAACCTGGGCTGCCAGTAAGTATTAAATATTGATTAATTATATATTATTTATATAATGTTATAGCAATAAGCTAGTAATAATAATTTCAGCAGTAATAGTGCTTGAACACTTATATTTTCATTATACATATGCAGTGACAGATATCACCCAGTCATTAAGATACATAGTTCTTGACTTTACGAGTTAATTTGTTCCTAGCACGTGCTCATAAAGCAAAAACTCATAAAGTGGGAATTTATTTACCATAGACATAAGGTTAAAAATAGGGGTTACGTTCTCAACAGTGAAATTAGTTAGCTAATTAGTTTATGTTTAAACAATGATTGATTTATCGAAAGAAATGAAAATGTAGCCTGTAAAATCAAGCAAATTATAATAATAGAGAAATTATTTACAACTTACAAATGTTAAAGAATGTTTATTCTTCATCATCGTCGACTAAATGCACATTTTTTGATCACTCATTATTGGCTCGGCACTCGTTGGTTTGTTGCACAAGGAGTCATCTTCTTCAGAAATGCTTCAAGGGGTGTTTATTTCCAAGTTAAAAAATGCATAAGCATTTTTTTAACAGCACACACACAAATTGCAGCTAACAGGATTTGTGTGGAGTAACAAGTTTGCAAAGCTTAAAAAAAAGAATGAAGAGAAGATTCTGAAAATTTATTTATGTTTTTTATACGATTGAATATTTCAGTAAAGGGGAAACACATTTCACCATAATAACATAAAAAAACCACACAATTCCAGTTATCGGTATTTTCGCAAATGCAAATGCAAGTTTACTACCCATTTATAATTGCTTGCAGTAACAGAAAAGCCCAATAAACTGGAAAGTGCAAATTGTTTTTATTGTTTTATGGTAGTGACCTCCAGAAATGCTTTAGAAAAATATCACAAAGGCGTTTAAAATTGATTCTTATAACAGAACATATGCTAATGAAAGTGTAGTGCATTTTAATGATTTGAATTGGTAATTAATACAATTTACAAACCACGCTCACGACCTTTTATATGGCCTTGAGGTCACGTTAAAATGTCATCTCTAAAATGTCATTTTAGACAGCTAAATAGCATAGTTATACAGCGAAAATTTCAACTTCTGAGATCTTGAAGGGAATTACCAAAAACAATGTGTTATTGGGTTCACATTACTGTATTGTATAGCTACACACGTGGTTTGGAATGCGGTATTTATGAATGTTTAACATTAATTTTTTGCAATTAATGTTCATATTTTCGATTTTATTGATACTTGGTACTTGGGGAAAAAAAACTCATAAATCAGAGAACTCGTAAAGTGAGAACTGCCTGTATATTATAATGTACTATTTTATTTATTTTATTATTTTTTTTTGGCTAGTATAGCAAGGCAGTGGTTTTCTATGCATTATGTTTAAAACTATTTTGTGAGACAAATTTTTAGAACAATAAAAATATTCATCTTTTAAAATTAACCATATTTTTGAATGATGAAGTAAAGTCACAAGATTTTGTAAATGATTGAGTTGAACAAGTATAGCTAAATGCAGATAACATAAGTTCTATTTTAGAAGTTTAAATACACATATTCAACACTTTTATTATAAACAAAACTACTCAGTAACTGAGTAGTTTTGTTATAAACAAAAACTGAGTAATTTTTGTTAAAACTACTCAGTTTAAAAGATTTGACCATCAACACCCTTCCTTGCATAAGTGTCAGCAAATTTAGTTATAATCTGTCCTTGATACACCAGATGGGACGTTTTGCCACTATATTAACACTAGCCAACAAATTTAAATTGTTTTTGTTTTTTCTCATAATGAAATATGAGAGATGTTATCAATATACATTTTTTATTCAGATAACATAAATGACCTTAAACTTTTGCTGTTACATTTGGATTTTGAGATATTTTTAACATTTTTGTTTTACTAATTTATTTTAAAAAAATTTAACAAGCGTTTAAAAAAACACAAATTTCTATCAGCTTTAAATATTTTAGTATTTTAGTACTGGCAACATGATACAAGGAAGCATTTTATAACAACAGTAAAAAAAAGCAAAAAACTGCATTTTCTCATCTCTAAAAGTTTAGTGAAGTTTTGTCTAAAACTTCACTAAATTTATTCAAATTACCCATCACAACAACACTAGGTAGAAACTTATTTCAACAATTGATTACTCTTTGACTCAATGCAAATTTCACACCTGTTCTGCAACCATCATTTCTTCACTTTAGATTTGTGTCCCTTTATGTGTTTTGCGGAAAGAACATGAGCATATTTAGTTTACTTAACCCTTTTAAAGTCTTATATATGTCATTACATCGCCATGCGGATGTCTAGTTTCAACAGACTATAATTTACAGAAACCCAGTCTTTCTTGGTAAGAATATGCCAACAACTAATCTTGTTATGCTTCCAAAAGATCCCTTTAACAACCCATGCAGTGATTGCCCTATAACTTCCACCCCTCTCAAGATCTTGCATTACTTCTTTAATTATCAATTCCATTATTTTTCCCCATGTCTGTAATTACCCACTTCATGCTTTGAAACACCCCATGTGAGTAGACGATACATTTTGCTAATCTACAATCTGCAGGTACTTCTCCTGAACTGTGGATACTTTCATTATGATGACTAAAAGTTAAAGGGGCTAAGGTAAAGAAAGCCTGCACGAGAACGACGAGAAACATCAGATAACTTACGCGGAAAATTAGCTTCCCGACACCGGACTGTAGCGCTGCTCGGTCTGGAGCAGAAATTGAGAAGAATATATTGATTGACAAGTAGGCGTGGCAAACAATGAAATGATTTGTAGGAGTGGCAAACAGTGAAATGATTGGTGGTGGGCGCGACAGACAACAAGCTACTGTGTAGTCATTGGTTAGCATTATGATGTGTATTTACTAGTAAAGAACAGTGCATAATAGTTTTTAATGGATGGTGAACAGGTTATAGTAGCGACGAATCTTTTAAAGATGGAAGAAATTTGTAAGGAAAATAAAACGTTGCTTGATTTTTTGATGAAAACTAAATTGATAAGACTGAAATTGTACTGTTTTAAGTGCAATGATTATTTTCAACTAATTGAATCGTGAACAGAGTCATGTGGAAAGTTGTGGTGTTGCAAAAAATGTTCTTCGCGAATTTCTTTATTGAAACAGTTTTATGGAAAATACAAAACTTTCATTGAAAAAGATAATGTACATTATATACTTTTGGTCAACGTGAACGCCAGTAACTACGACAGCATTCCATCTGGAGATTTCGAAAGTGACAGCAGTTAAGTTTTATAAGAAACTAAGAGATATTTGCAAATTGCAGTTGTTACAAAAACCCATTAAGTTGGGTGGATCGGGGAAAATTGTAGAAGCAGATGAAACTGTATTGGTAAAACCAAAACATCACAGAGGACGAAATTTAACTGCTAAGAAGAAATGGGTGTTTGGTGTGTTCAAAAGAGAATCTAAATTCGTCTTCATGAAATTGATAAAAAATCGGAAAGCAAAAACTCTTTTGCACATTATTAGAAAAGTAGTGAAGAAAAATACTACCTTCATAACAGATGAATGGCACGCATATAGCCGTATTACAGCCTTAGAAAAAAAGAAGTACAAACATTTAACGGTGAAACACAAGGAACATTTTGTAGATCCACATACAGGAGCACATATGAATAATATCGAAGCCCAGTGGAAGAAACTAAAAAGTGTAACTAAGGAGTAAATGGCAGCTGTAAACATATGTTGATGGGTCACATTAATGAATATATGTGGTGTCAAATTTATGGGAAAAATCATGAAGTTACTTTTCACAATATTGTTACTCAAATTGCGAATAGCTATTCAGGTCCAACTGTATGATTTGTACTCATGAATTTTTTTTCTGAGAAAGTTCCGTTCCATTCATTTTTATGTTCTTCATTGTGTCTTTTTTTTTTCTCATTATTAAAAGCGGATTTTTGGAGTTGATGAGTGTTTTTACTGTATTATTGATTTAGGTTTGGTTAAAAAAAGGAAAAGGTTTCTTTGTTTTTCATTGTATTTCATAACCTGAGCTTAAATGGTAGGTTGGGAAATAATAGAAAAAGAAAGAAAGATTCTTTATTTATATATACTATCATTGAATTTCCTTTTGGATATGATGGGAAATAAAGATTTAATTTCCCATCTATTTTCCTTTTTTCTTCTATATAAGCTGATTCAGCTTACAGTATGTCAGTGGTGTGGCTCTGCTCTAGAGTGCTGTCTGTTCTATATTTTAACCACCGCCGTGCAAATCCTCTGCATTGGTGGATCGATCGGAGGAGGGAGGGTGAATTGGTACTTCGATCTTTTCACCATGGCGACGATTTGCATAGCGATTGAAATGCAGCGATTCCATGACCATTATTGGCCTCGTGGTCCTCTGTCGATATGGGGCATGATGGTCAGTCTATTTTATTTTAATTTATTTTGATTTTGTTATCGTTTGGTAGTTCCCTTAACCCTCTTTTGGTAATATTTCACGTCTTTTGGAACTGGTACCTCTCGGGGGGGGGGGGGTACCGCAAAATTAATATGTAATTGGCATTATCCTAAATTTTGTATAGTTTTTGTTAATTGGATTTAAAGTTCGAAATTATACAAGGTTTCTGGGCTACTATTTATATCTATTCTTTCTTTTCGTTCGTTTGTTTATTTGGGTTATTTTATGTTAATTTTCGCTCTACAGTTTTTGCCATACTACTGGCTTATGTTTTATTTTATTTTATTTAAAAATTGGATATATATATATATATATATATATATATATATACTAAATAGCTATTAAGGTGCTGATTGACGTTATGATACGTGTGTATCAGCATGAGTGTCTTTAAAAATAAAAGTACAGTAATAAAAAATTAATATTTTATTAATAAACAATTTATGTGCTAGTCCACTCATGATTCTAAAGAAAAAAGGTTAGGTTACCCCCTCCATTTCGGGAGAGGTTCAAGCTCCCATGGATTCAAGTGGAGGTAACCTGACCTTTTTTCACCATTAGGGCATATTATTGAACAAGAAAATAAAAATACAGTCATAAAAAAATTTATTTTTTTATGAATGTATTTTTATTTCCTTAATATGACTGATTCTAAAGAAAAAAGGTTAGGTTACTCCCTCCACTTCGGGAGGGGTTCAAGCTTCCATGAGATTCAAGTCGAGGTAACCTGACCTTTTTTTACCATTACAGTAAATGTTAGGGCATGTGCGATTAGGACAAGTTACCATTAGTGCTGCTACAGTGATTCTAAACTGATGTTATCATGTGTTGTGTTCGTGCACCAATCAGCACGTCGTTTGCCACGCCTACCTGTCAATCAGTATATCATTCTCGACTTTGCTCCAGACCGATAACACCTACCGTCTGTTTACCAAGTGAGCAGTGCTAGAGTGCCATATCGGGAAACTAATTTTCCGTGTAAGTTATCAAACGTTTCTCGTCGTTCTCGTGCAGGCTTTCTTTACCTTTGCCGTTAAAGATTTACCTTCCACTTCTGCTACTTCTTTTAATATAATTGGATAGATCCCATCAGCATACAGGCAATTTGTTCATTTTTAGCTGCAACTATTTCCCTTCCACCTTACTTTCTGTTTTATAAAGTTATTTCACTCCCAATTTGTATTAAACAGACTCAGCCTTGGCTAAACCTGTGTCCAAAAATTACATGTGTGAATGAACATGAAGAATACTATTCAGTTTATCAGCAATCTTTACAGGATCATCAATAGATATGCCACTCATAGCCAGTGGACCAATGAAATTTATCCCTTTCCTTCTAGAGTTAACATAAGCAAAGAATTCTAGCTGCTTTTCATAAAGCCAAAGACTTCTCATAATATTTCTTAGCTGCAATACATTTTGCAGCTAAGAAATCACTTGACTATAGATTAATTTGTGCTTCCTGTAGGACTCTTTATCCCCCAACAATTTATAATCTAACCCCATTATAATCATCTTTGAAAAGACAAAATTTCTTCCCTTTACCTTTGACAGTAGTTATTATTATTATTATATTATTTCTCCATGATTGGGGGTTCCACCTTGTGACAGGTATTGCTACCAAGTACACAGGGTTGTTGTTGTTGTTGTTATGTCTGGTGTTACTATTGGTCAATGAACTCTCGGATTATCCTACAGATGTTCAGGATTGTGACTTTCTGGAGTTCCTTGTAGGTGTTCACCTGGAGACCTATTGCTGCTAGGCTGTTATGTAGGATCTTTGGCACCATACCTGTGGTTGACACATGATAGGGATGGTCGTTACTTGTTGCATATGCCACGTCTATTTGATCTCCTGTCTTAGATTCGCGTACTTCCTGATTTTTTCCCCATTGGTTTTCTGCAGGTTGCCAGTGTTGGGTACCACTATGTCAATCAGATAGATAGTCTTTTCCTTGTCCACAAGGGTTATGTCCGGTCTGTTGTGCGGAATTGTCCTATCTGTTATTAAGCCACGGTCCCAGTACAGCTTATGGGTTGGAGTCTCCACTACTGCCTGGGGTTCGTACTTGTAGTACGATACACTTTCTTTGATCAACTGGTATTTCCTTGCTAGCTTTTGATGTATTATCCTGGCTACCTGGTTGTGTCTATGAGTGTATTCAGTCTGGGTGATCACTTTACATCCCACTCTGATGTGTTGGATCGTTTCTGAGGCCAGGTGGCATTGTCGGCATGTGTCATCGGATACTCCGGACTCCTTTATATATATATATATTTTTTTTTTTTAATTATTATTATTATTTTTTTTTTAAGTAAAACCCCAAACGCAAGAGGTATTAAAACTTATGGTACTTAGTACCATGCATTGGTTGAAGGTTGAGAAGATGAAAGAAGATATTTGTTGACATTAGACTTGAACTTCTGTAGATTGTAATTTTCAGGAAATACATATGAAGGAAGTTTGTTCCAGAGAACTGAAGTTGAATTAATAAATTACGAAGGAGAAAAGTTGGTTCTGTGAGTTTGAAGTTGGACAATAAAATTATGTTGACTGGTTGTGGAACATGTTCGAACTGGTTTGGAAGAAAGAGCAGGAATAATAGAAGCCAATTCAGAAGAACAGTGCCCATGGAAGTATCTATAGAAAAGGCATGCAGCAGAAACAGAACTTCTAGGACACAGAGAGTGGAGAAACTATTGGAGATGAGTCATTAATTAAGCTAACTACTCTCTTTTAATTTTGAATGGAATCTAGAAGCCTGAGAGAGGTTATGGGGACACCGCTCCAGATGTGGAAACAGTATTTCAAGATAGGCTAGATTTGTGATTTGTACAGACTGAACAGCTGTTTGGAAGAAAACTAATGCTGAGAGCAAAAGAGAAAAGCCAGTTTCTTAGTTGCAAAGGAAGCAATATTTGTAATGTGATTATGCCAAGAGAAATCAGAAATCAGGGTAATCCCCAATATAAATATATGATTTTACGAATCCATACTGCTGATATCATTGATCTCTGATCAGTGATTGCCAGTATGGATTCCATCAGTGTCAATCCATTGGTGATAATTCAACGATTCACTGGTGCCATCCGAGTGCCATCGAAAATAATCAGTGTCATCAAAGAAAGATAAGCAAAAAGTCCTTTTTCAGAGATATAAGACAACTGAGTTTTAGAAGGATTGAAATCAACTAAGTTATCTTTGACCCACTGAAGAATTATCTGGAGATCGGCATTTAAGGAACTGGTATTCGAGTGAATATTCAAGAAGTTCAAGCTGTTCGTGCAGGGAACGGTTACTTAAACTAGAAGGTAGAATGCAATGTGTTATCTTTGACAAAACTATGGATAGGATTTCTGGTTAATGGAAGGTCATTATTATACAAGAGGAAAAGACTGGGAGAAAGAACTGAATCTTGAGGAAAATGGGTTGTGAATGGGTTGTGTTAGGGTAGCTAAGAATAGGAACAGGTGCATGTATACTTGTGTATACAACAATGCTAGGAGTTTGGAAAATAAATTTGATGAATTTGAGGTATTGCTCAAAACATGAAAGGCAGATATTGTTGGGATATCAAAGACGTGGTGTCACACAGATATAAGGAATGCAGAACTGGAATTTGGGGAGTACAGTGTGTACAGAAAAAGGATAGGAAGGGAGGAGGGGTTATGCTATTAGTTAAGAAACACGTAAAATCCAAGGAAGTGAAGCCAGTCGACATCGCTGTACAATGCAGTGTCAAGTCAGTTTGGTGTGACATAAGCATTGGGAGATCAAAATTGAGAGTAGGAGTGTGCTATAGGCCTAATGACTCTGATGAGTATAATAAGTCACTGTACAGGGAAATAGAGTGAGCCAGTAAATGAGAGAGTCTTATAATGGGGGATTTTAATTTCCCAGATATTGACTGGAATTTGTGGGTTGGTCACTCACACACTAGCAAGTCTTTTGTGGATTTATTAGATGATTGTTTCCTACATCAGCATGTTCGGGAGGCAACTAGAGGGAGTAATACTCTTGATTTGATTATCAGTAGTGATTCTTCATGCATTAAGAATCTGCAATTAAAGGAACCACTAGATGGCAGTGATCACAGTGTGCTGAAGTGGGATTTACTCAAAGAGATAACTACCATCAGGGGTAAAGGGAAGGGTTTTTTCTTTCGTAAAGGTGACCACGATGGTCTGAGACAGTATTTAAATTCTATACAGTGGGACCAACTGATGATGTTACCAACAGCAAATTCAAAATGGGAAGCATTCAAAGAACTTATCTTGAAAGCTACTAGGCTTTACATACCAACTAAGAAATATTGTTCAAGGTTTAAGCCTAAATGGATGTCAGATGAACTAATGAGACATATGGCAGAGAAGAAAAATGCACCGGATACATATAAATTAACATGTGACACAGAAGCCTATGACAGATATAAGTTCATCTGTAACCAAGTTACAAAGGAGGTTAGGCAGGCGAAGGCAGATTATGAGAAATCTTTGGCAAAGCATGCAAAGAAAAACAGCAAAGAGTTCTTTACTTATGTAAACTCTAGAAGGAAGGGGATGAATCAGATTGGTCCACTTGATATCAATGGTTCAACTGTTGATGATCCTGCTCAGGTAGTTAACAAACTAAATCAATATTTTGCATCTACATTCACACATGAGCAGTTATTCAGGAAGGGGAATGCCATAGATGAATTAAACACTGGCAGTGAGCTAGATGATCTTGTAATAATTGAGAGGAAAGTGGAGGAGAAATTGTTGAAGATAAATACAAGAAAGGCATCTGGGGTGGATGAGATCTATCCAGTTATATTAAAGGAGGCAGCAAAGGAAGTAAGCAAACCCTTAGCCATAATTATGAGAGCTTCCTTGGACTCAGGGGAGGTACCCATAGACTGGAGATGTGCAAATGTGACCCCAATTCACAAAGGACGATCAAAGGCTGACACAAGTAATTATAGACCTGTGAGTTTAACTTCTGTTCCAGGAAAATTAATGGAGGCACTGGTTAAAGAAGCACTGCAGGATCATCTAGACAAGACTTCAGTTATAGCTCGGACACAGCATGGTTTTGTTATAGGGAAAGTCTTGCCTGACCAATTTGAATGGATACTATGATACAGTCACATAAGAACTGGATGCAGGGTCTTACTTGGATCTTAGAAAGGCTTTTGATACTGTTGCATATGGAAGACTGCTGCACTAATTGGAGCAGTGTGGCATTGGAGGTAAATTGCTGCTATTGATAAAGGGTGGTTGAGAGGGGGGGGAAGACAGAGAGTGGTAATCAATGAACACTGCTCATCGTGGACTAATGTTATTAGTAGAGTCCCTCAGGGACTCCACTAATAACATTAGTCCACGATGAGCAGTGTTCAATGAGCACGTGTTGGGTTCATTATTGTTTTCTGTATTTATAAATAATATTGATGATGGTATATCAAGCTTAATGTTCAAGTTTGCAGACGATACAAAGATTGGTAGGTTGTTAAGGACACTACTGACGCTATGCTGCTGCAATAGGCTCTGGAAAGGTTGAGCAGATGGGCTGAGAGGTGGCAAATGAAGTTCAACATTGACAAATGTAAAGTACTACATATGGGAAACAGCAACCCCAGGGCAACGTATCAACTCTGTGGTACTACACTGACAGTGGTAGAGAATGAAAAGGACCTGGGGGTAATTGTGCAGGAAGATATGAAGTTCTCTGAGCAGTGCAGACGAGCTGCTAGAGTAGCTCATGTTGTCTTGTCAATGATATACAGGAATTTTTCTAGCAGGGATAGGGATGTGATTATTCCCTTGTGGTCAGGCCACACCTTGAGTACTGTATACAGGTCTGGGGGCCTCATTTCAAGAAGGATGTAGAGCTGCTGGAACTAGTACAGAGAAGGGCAACAAGATTAGTGAATGGAACAAAGGGTTGCTTTTACGAAGAAAGGCTTAAATTTTGCAAATTACAGTGTCTGGAGACTAGGCACCGGCGAGGTGATCTGATAGAGGTGTATAAAGCATTGAATGGTTTGAGCATGCTGAATACCGATGGGATTCTTCCTCTTGCTCAGAATAATCACCTGAGAGGGCATAAATTTAAATTGAGGAAAGACAGATGTAGGATAGATGTGTGGAAATTTGCCTTTAGCCAGTGGGTAGTTGGTTGGTGGAACAGACTTCCATCCCTTGTTATGGAAGTTGATAGCCTAAATGCTCAGCTGGACAGGTATTTCGAACGAACGGAGGGGTGAAGTGGAAGTGTTTTTTTTTTTGTTTTTTTTTTTAGCCACCACTTGCAGCAAGCAGTCAGAGAGAAAACTAGATACCCAGTTACAAAAAACAGTTGGCAAACCATAAGATGGAAGCTTATTTAGAAGACCTTTATGCCAAACATAATCAAAAGCCTTTCATATGTAAAGAGCAACTGCTCGAGTTTCACCAAATTTTTGCATTGAATTTGTCCATAGATAGGCAACATAAGCTAGAATATCACCAGTAGATTGATACTGATGGAATCCATAATGGTGATTTTTGATCAGAAGGAAGGCAAAACTATGGATAGGATTTCTGATCAATGGAAGGTCATTAATATACAAGAGGAAAAGAATGGGAGAAAGATCTGAACCTTGGGGAACACCAGCATTAGTGGAGAAGTTAGAAGACAAAGTGTCATCTACCATCACCTGCAGTGAGTGGTAAGAGAGAAAACTGGATACCCAATTACAAAAAACAGTTGGAAAACCATAAGATGGAAGCTTATTTAGAAGACCTTTATGCCAAGCACAATCAAAAGCCTTTGAAATGTCAAGAGCAACTGCTTAAGTTTCACCAAACCTTTCCACTGAATTTGTCCATAGATGGGTAACATAATCCAGAATACCACCAGTAGATCGACATTAAGGGAATCCATACTGGTGATCATTGATGAGATGGAAAGTTCCTACATAATTTAAGAGTTAGTTGTTAATTGGTTTCTCCATTACTTTAGAAAGAGTAGTAGTAATTGCAATTGGTTGATAATTGGATGGGAGGGATTTGTCACCATTTTCAGGAACTGTCTGGATATGAGCAAATTTCCAAGAAGAAGAAAAAATACCTCTGGAATAGGAAAGTGAAAAATGGTGACCCAGAAAAAGAGTAAATTCAGGAGCACAGGTTTTGAGAACAAGAGGAGAAATACCATCAGAACTTGGAGCTTTCTTAGTATTAAGATTCTTCAAAATCCTTCTGACATCCTTTCTTGACAGAAGAACACTGGAGGACATTGAACGGATTGAACTGGGAATGGTGGGAGGTGGTTTACCAAGATACATGAGTCACGAGTACATGAATTGGAAGAAAAATAGGATGTTGGCCGGTTAGCTCTAACTTTGGCTGAAGTGGCAATAGAACCATCTAGTTTTGACAGAGGCGAGTACAGAGATGGGCAAAAATTGTGACCCATAGCTTTGGGAACAGAGCAGAATGCTCGGCTACCATTTGGAGTGGCTACCTAAAGGGGTAATATGGCTTTAGGTAGCTGAATGGCCACCTAAAGCCATTTTACCCATTAAAACCATCATTTTGCTTTTGGAGGGAAAAATGCACAACTTCTTTATAACTGTCCAGTCATAATAATTCAGATAGAATACAATCAAATCAGGATGTATTTCTAAGGCTAGTATTAGTATTAGCAATGGCCAATGGCCACACTAGCCAAAAAATAAAATAAAATAAATAATAATAAGAGGAAGTAGAAAATTTTAAAAAATAATAATAATTAACATGAGAAAAGGAAATAGACAACCTATGTGTGTTCCTCCTCTCACAGGTAATTATCTAGTTGACTTTTGAATTTCCCCAAACTGTCAGCATCTACCACCCATATAGATGACTTATTCCAGTAAATTTATAACTTGCTGGCTAAAATAAAACTTCCTGCAATCCAGTCTAAACATCCTCCCCCCATAACTTTAAATCATGGTCCCCTAGTTCTAGAATCATTTATAACCTTGAAAATTTCTTCCTCATTCATTTTACTTATACCTCTCAGAGTCTTAAACACCTCAATCAAGTCTTTTCTAAGGTGCCAAGTTTCCAAGCTCTGAAACCCACTTATTCAAAGTCTTTCCTCATATGAATGCCCTTTTGCCAATCTCACCAGCGAGGTACCCATCTTTGGACCCTTTCAAGTAAATCCATACTTTCGTTAGGTGCGGTCTGCATACCTGAACACAGTATTCCAAGTGTGGTCTAACAATAGCCTTATATAATGGGATTATGATACCCCTATCTCTACTAGCAATTGTTTGATAAATCATTGATAGGACACCATAGGCCTTAATTGCAACCTGTCTACAATGCTAAGAGAACTTCATGTCTGACCGTATTGTAACACCCAACTCTCTTTCCTCCACTACTGGGTTTAGTTCAACTCTACCAAGTGTATAAGTTATTTTGGAGTTACTGTTCCCCAGGTGTAAAATACCTTACACTTTGCTGGATTAAAGCCTAGCTGCTTAACTACTCTACCAATCTATGTAAAGATTGGTAGAGTAGTTAATGATCACTGCCAAGCAGAGCTTCTGCAGAGTGACCTAGATAGATTTCAGGGACATTCTGCAGAAGCTCTGCTTGGCAGTGATCATTAACTACTCCACCAATCTTTACATCATCTGCAAATTTAGATAACATGCCCTCTATTCCTTCATCAATGTAATTTATGAAAATCAAAAACAACAGTGGTCCTAATACTGATCCTTGGGGAACACCACTTCTTACATCAACTCAATCTGAGGAATAACCATTTATCACAACCCTCTGCCTCCTGCCCTGAAGTCATCCAGCTATCCATCTAAGGATTTTCTCTGTGATTCCACCCTGTTCCAGCTTATAAAGTAAACACTCAAGTGGGACTGAGTCAAATGCTTTGCTGAAATCCAAATAAACAATGTCGAAATTATTCCTTAAATCCTAAGCTAACCAGATTAGTTAAACATGATTTTCCCTTTACAAAACTGTGCTGAGTATCCTTCAGAATTCCGTTTCTATGTAAATCATCTTGAATTCCACCCTTGATAATTGTCTCCATGATTTTCCCATCTACTGAAGTTAGACTGACCAGCGAGTAATTTCCCACTTCACTCTTAGAGCCATCCTTATGTATTGGAGATACATTGGCTCTTTTCCAATCCAACGGAATCCCCCCCCCCGAGTCCAGTGATGCTCTCATAATTGGCCTCAATGCACTCACTTGCTACCACTCTTAAGATTATAGGTTACATGCTATCAACTTATTTTTGTTATTTTGGTTTATAGGAGCATTAGCAACTAAGGCCATATTGCTCCAGGATATGCGGTGGTCATTCCCTAACCTTGCCGCATCCTCCATATTTGGTGGTGATGGGCTCGAACCCCGGTCTAATCAAGAAGTGTGTGCTACGCACTGCTGCTCCTTCCCACCTGACTACGGAGGTGCCATGCCATCAACCGCAGAAACCTTACTGTCCTGTAGGAGTGAAAGATTTTTAATTGGCATAATTGACATAATTTCTCATTGACACAAAGGGTTTTTCTTCTGTAAATATCGATGCAAAGTAACTGTTGAGTTCATCTGCAACTTCAGCTGGGGTATTTAATACTATCCCACATCCATTACACAAGGGTCCGATCTGGTTTGTCCTTCTCTTCTTTGCATTTATATATGTGAAGAATTCCTTATTGCCACTGTTTGCCAACAATTTTTCATAATATGCCTTTGCCAGCCTAAACTTTTCTGTGGCACTATAACAGATCTATTTGTAGCTGTTAGAGGCTTTAGTACATAATAAAATATAGTCATCTTCATATGTTATTGTGTGAGTATTTTCAAAATTTTACAGGAACAAGCCAACAGTAAAAAATAATGTTCCAGATGAGGAGCCCTGGTGACATACTGTGGTGAGCAATTTTGTGAAAGACTGATGCTAAGAAATTACCTTTACACTTATATTCTAACTAAGTCTAACTCCTTTTGACTTGAAAAGTGGGGAGCGAGATTACAGAATGACTGGATCTCTATTTTGAGAGCTGCAAAATTATTGGCGTTTATTTTTTATTATTATTTTTTTCAAGTTAGTAGCGCAGTTATTATTTGTGTTTATCTAATAAAGTAGGCAAAATTTTACTTACTTGGCTTTAAAAATGAAAGTTGACATGGGAAAGAAGTGCAGTCACTGATCAGTATATCAATATAAGAAAGATATATAAGTATATAAAACTATAAATTTATAACAATACAAACATGATTTTATAATGTAATATCACACAGTACATAATGTAACTTAAAATAGCAAGCATAATATTATTATGCTTGTAGAACTTAGTTTAGTGTGTGATTGTTAAGCTCAGATCTGGTGAGTATGGGCTTGGAAACCCAGGGTCCTGAGCTGGATATCATCATTCTTCTCTTTCTTTTGGTGATTCCTCTCTCTCTCTCTCTCTCTCTCTCTCTCTCTCTCAGGGTAACTCAGGAAATTTTTTTTTTTTGGCTGGTGCAGCATAAGCCTCAGGCTTCCTTACCATATGGCTAATAATAATAATTTAGACTAATTTCCTGCCTCAGAAATAGAGCTGCAACTGGATATCTGCAAGAATTTAATTAACAAATATATTTTTTAAAAATTACATCTTCCTTTAAGAATTGATTATACACTTGTCAAAAATACAACAGAAAACTGTAATCATAAATTATCTCTGAATAATTAAGGAATGAGAGGAAATTTGGAAACTGTATAATGAATAACATCAAACTTCATGAGGTAAGCTAATTACTTCACATATAAAATAACCTTGAATAACTAACCCAGAACAACTAAGAGTAAATTTATTTTGAGGAAACATTTTCACTCTAATGGGTGTTTCTTTTCCAAGCACTCCCTCCACCTGCTACACCTATTGCATAAATATTCCATTTCATTGATCATGTTCTTGCAATGTCATTCAGTCCCACTTCTGAAGCTCTGATTGCCTGCATATGCGATTCAAATTTCCAGTACTAGAACTGCTCTTTGGGCCAGAAAAATATCCAAAAATGATATCACATGGTGCTGGATCTCAACTATATAGAACTGTATAGATGGAATAGAAATACTTTGTTGTCATAAAAATATATTTGTAGCAGAGGCAGGGTAGACTTTGGCATTATGTATTGCAAAATCGACATGTTCTGAACTACAGGTTACATCTTCCTACATGCTCTTGAAGCTTTACCAGAACTTAATGTACTAAGCATTGATGGTTTATCATATTATTTCAAGACAAACATGCACATAAACAATTCCTTTTGCATCAAAAAATAGAAAAATAAATAAAAAAATTAACAAAACTTTTCCAGCAAATCTTGACTTGTTTCCATTTTGAACTCTCTTGCATTGTTTTGGATTCAAGGACTGTAAATTTTTAAATGATTATTACTTTTACAAACAGCACCTCTGAAAAAGTGCAAGACCACTGGGCATCAGTATTTCTCACAGTTTTTCAGCTCACGAACACATAGTAGGTGAAACTGTGAGAAAATTATCATGCCTGAATATATTAAGGTATGCCTAGACACACCCTAATATATCAGACATTAGCATTAGTAGAGGCATATCATGCAAGAAAGCAAGCTTATGCAGCATCAGCCAAAAAAAAACCCTTCCACTTCACCCCTCCATTTGTTCGAAATACCTGTCCAGCTGAGCCTTAAATTTATTTAGGCTATCAACTTCCACAACAAGGGATGAAAGTCTGTTCCACCAACCAACTACCCTCTGGCTAAAGGCAAATTTCCGCACATCTATCCTACATCTGTCTCTCCTCAATTTGAATTTATGCCCTCTCAGGTGATTATTCTGAACAAGAGGCAGTATCCCATCAGCATTGAGCATGCTTAAACCATTCAAGGCTTTGTATACCTCTATCAGATCACCTTGCCGGTGCCTAGTCTCCAGACACTGTAATTTGCAAAACTTAAGCCTTTCTTCGTAAGAGCAACCCTTCGTTCCGTTCACTAACCTTGTTGCCCTTCTCTGTACTCGTTCCAGCAGCTCTACATCCTTCTTGAAATGAGGCCTCCAGACCTGTATACAGTACTCAAGGTGCGGCCTGATCATTGCTTATACAAGGGAATAATCACCTCCCTATCCCTTCTAGAAAAATTCCTGTATATCATTGATAAGACACCATAAGCTACTCTTGCAGCTCGTCTGCACTGCTCAGAGAACTTCATATCTGCCTGCACAATTACCCCCAGGTCCTTTTCATTCTCTACCACTGTCAGTGTAGTACCACAGAGTTGATACGTTGCTCTGGGGTTGCTGTTTCCCATATGTAGTACTTTACATTTGACATGAAAACAAATTATTTAAATAAATAAAATTATTTGTCCTCTTTGTGTGTGCTATACATTTTATTTTATTAGGGTACAAATGACTTGTGGAGCACTGAAAAGACTTGTCAGTACTGAAACTGAAAGTGGACAAAAACTTCCTATACATTTCTTATATTTTTTAATTTATTATAATTATTTGTGATTCTTTTTTTTAATGTGCATTGATTCCTGTGATTATTTTTATTACTGTTTTATCATTCATTTATTCTGTCAATGTGTTTAAAATAAATAAATAATAGCCACAAAATTTTTGATTCTTGCATACCAGATCTATAGTTTCACTTATGGATCACTCCACCCTCATTTATGCATCTTCTACTTATGCCGTCTCTTACCACTCGTATGAAAATTTTTAAAAAAATTATTTGTATTGTAGCATAATTTTATATTCTGACAAGTATTTTAAATTCTCCCTTCCCTGAGGGAGAATTTACAATCCACTTTGAGAACTATTCAGTTACAGGAATCATAGTTTTAAATTCTGCACAAATTCTTCTCTACTGAGGCAAATGTGGACATGGAAAAAGATTATGTATTTTTGTCTTCTGAAGTTGGTGCCTCCGTAGCCAGGTGAGCGGAGCAGCAGCACGTAGCACACGCTTCTTGATTAGACCAGGGTTCGAGCCCGTGACCACCAAATACGGAGGATGTGGAAAGGTCAGGGAATGACCACCGCATATCCCCGGAGCAATATGGCCTTAGTTGCTAATGCTCCTAAAAAAACCAAATAACAAACAAACAAACAATGTCTTCTGAAGATTATTATCAACTGGTCCAGTATAGTTTCTAATTGAATGTTTCACATGTAAGAAAGAGAATTATAGTACAAGTACATTGATCTGGCAACCACCTCTTTTCATTATATCATTATTTTCAGGAAAAAATTCAGAACTATCCAGTTAGAAACAATTTCCTTGTTATTTCACAGAATTTCTTATTTACTTATAGCCCGCTGTTGGTAGCAAAGCGAGTGCTGATAAATAGTTGCCACTGTAGATACCATGAAAGTTTACTGGCTTGTTGCTTTGTGTTTATTATTGCAAAATATTTTCAACATCCCTTGAAAATATTTCTTAATGCTAATGCATTACATAGTGGAGAGAAAATAAAAAAGGTTGTGTTAATTTTAACATAAAAATTAGAGATCACCAAGCTAAGTCAGTCTAGATGATGAGCCAAAGATCAGTAATTTACATGTTAAAGTTATATGTGGAATTACCTTAATATAGTTGTATACATAAAGTAATTCATGCTTTAGCTACTAAAATAATTTAAGTCTTAATACTGTACGGTATTATACAAATGTCAAACAGCTGGAAGACACTATTCACCAGTTCCAGATAACCAAGTATTTACTGTATTTATTCTGAAACAGTCCTCATGATTTCGTTTACACCACTGCCATTCTATTTAAAGTAAATTCCGTTTCCTTATTTCTCTTCTTAACTTTTTAACCAGTAGGCCACTATCTTAATTTATAAAGTTCACTATTCAACTTTTTTTGGAAAAAAAGACAAGAAACAACTTAAAATCAATCACACTTTGCACACTTATTTTTTAACAATATAAGAGATACAGTTATGAAACAAATCTATTTTTAAATGAAACAATTAAAAAGAGGGCCAACAATGACAGCAATCTTTGTTGGCTCAAAAAATGTTGTTACTCAAGTGAGCACATAATGCACATTGTACAAACAATATATAATTTTTAAAAAAGTTATAGAATTTTTTTTTAATTAAAAAAAAAAGAATAATGTTATTTGAAAAAAAATATGCCCTTGCTTGTTCTGCACTATTTTAATATGATAATAAAAAATTTTTAATAAAGTTCATCATGCCAAAATAAGATATGCCAGCCATACTTCCAGGCATTTAACATAATTAACAAGATGCAGAACTGAAAGACAAAACTATAAGGAAGAATACTAAAATCTGCATTGTCATCACTTCAACAGAAAAAAAAAAAAAAAAAAATATATATATATATATATATATATATATATATATATATATTTATTTATTTATTTATTTATTTTTATATGAATGTTTGGTTGTGCATGATGGTTAAGTTATGAATGGGTGAACTGTAATATCAATTAAAAATAATAAATGCTATTGCAGCTGGAATCATTTACCTCTCAGAATAGGTAGTTTAAAATAAATAAATACCGGGTGGTTATAAAATAAGTTTCCCTATTCAGGAGATCCTAATGTCAAAATGGTTAGGGTTAGCACTGTGAAAATCGGTTGGTATGTCATTTAGGGTGTGGGGAAGCGATTTGTAGTTAGTTCAATTTTCTGCCACCAGGTGAAAAACGGCGCTGCACACATATACATGCTGCTTACGCAAATGATATCCTGTTAGATAAAAGCAGAAAGGCCAACGTCACTGGCAATAACCATTATGGCTCTTACAAAAAAGGAATGTGCTCTTTTAGTAAAACTGTTCTACCAGAATAATAGTAATGCTAATGCAGCACTACATGAATATTGGAAACTGAAAGGTTTACGTAAAGGACCTTTGACATCAGTGCGAAAACTAATAAAGAAATTTGAATTGACTGGTGAGTTAAGTGTAATTCCAGGCAGGGGATAACCATGTTTCGGAACAGAGGTAGTGGATGAAGTGGTGGTTGCAATGGTCTCCAGGTCAGAATGCAAAACACTACTACCAGTCAGTAATGCCAGATGTGTATCAAGAGACTTGAACATTCCTTGGTCTACTGTATGTAAAGTGCTTTGAATAATTTTACACTGGTTCCTGTACAAGATTCACATAGTGCAAGAAGTCTTGTGATCAGCAACAACAAATAGACTTTGCTCTACAATTTCTGGCTCATATGAAACTTGATGATACACGGGTTTGAATGATCTTGTGCTTTGATGAGGTACATTTCACTCTTCATGGGGCTGTAAATGCAAAAAACTGCCAAATATGGGGAACTACTTGCTCATCTGCTGTGCATGAAAGACCACTACAAAGTCCATACGTTACAGTTTGGTGTGGATTCACAACAAAGTCCATACGTTACAGTTTGGTGTGGATTCACAACAAAGTTTATAATTAGACCATTTTTCTTTGAAGAGTCTACACCTCATGGCCCCGTAAGGTGTACGATAACTAGTGCATAGTACTGCTCTCTTCTAAGAGATCACAAGAAAGGCAATGCTTGGAGACTGTAATGTTCATGCAAGATGGTGCCCCTCCCCACATTGGTCGACAAGTCGAATGGAACGTCTCCGTTCAACATTCGGAAATGATCGCATCATTTCTAGAGCCTTTCCACAGTTCTAGCCAGCCTGATCATCAGATTACAATCCCTGTGATTTCTGGCAATGGGGATACCTGAAAGACAGAGTTTACCGTGGTGGCATAGACACTTGTCGATTTGAAAGCAAGCATTAAACAGCATGTAGCCAACATCCCCAATGAGATGCTGTGCGAAAATGTGTCACATTCAGTCCTCCGTTTTCAGAATGTCATCTCAAATGAAGAAAGCATATAGAACAATATCTGTAGATTTCTAAGTTCTGATATTGAAATCTAATCCTAAAATCTAATACGATTTCTCCCCTGGTTGCAGAAATTTGAACTAATTTTTTTTTATACTACGAATTTCTTCCCTGCACCCTATGTAAATGACATACCCACCAATTTTCACAGCACTATCTCTAACCGTTTTTACACTCAGGTCTCCTGAAAAGGGAAACTTATTTTATAACCTCCCAGTATATACCTACATATTTCATTCTGTTTTTATATTTACAAATTCTTTGTTTCATTTTCTTAATTTATTTTTAATCTTAATAATTTATTCTGTTTAATGAACAGGGAACTGATGGCATTCCAGGCTTACCGGTAACTATTTTTTAAACTTTTATTTCCTTTTTTTCATTTTTTTTTTTTTTTTTTTTTTACATTTCTTTTTTTTTTTTACCTTTTTTACTTTACTTTTATATTTTATTTTGTGTAGGATGTTATGCTAGCCATCATGATTATTTTAACATCCATGTTTACTGTGCAAAAATCAAAGAAGGATTTAACTGATAATACAAATAGAGGGAGTGGGAAGCAGCAGACTGAATCAAAAACAAAAATTTAATTTAAATAACAAATCTGGTTATTTTAAGGAACACATGGAAATCTTGTTAATGCAGGAAGATTGCTGACTGACTAACCTTTGAAGATGCCATGTACTGTTCTCCTGTTTGCCAAAATCACCCCAAAATTCACAAGATCATGATGTCTACCGAAATCATGAAAAGATTTTGAATACAACTAAGTCACTATCATGATTTATGATTCCTCATCATGGTGTCTATTGTGGGGTTGAACAATACCTTTTTCCTTTTAAAGAGAGCTTTATCTTTTTACACCCAGGGAGTTGCAGAAAGAAGGTTGCACTATCAAAGTTTGCAACATGATTAATTTATGTAGTTTTTTTAAAAAAATTTTCTTTAATTTACAATAACTCAGTTGAAGAAATAACTACCACATGAGATAATTATCATCCTATTGAGTTTGTGAATCACAAGCATTTACAAATACTTTGTTTAATTTTTATGCAGCTTAAATAATAAGATATTAAGTAGTTGGCAAGACTAGGCATCAAAGTCGGAAAAAATAAATGCTTTATTAACCTCTAACCCAAAATATAAATCTGAGAAACCTAGTTTTTTTTTTATTTTGCAGTATTAGCAACACTGCTTAGCTGATCACCCCAACTGGCTCAGTATCTTATTGAAGAAGGTTGTACAACAAATCAATTTTGTAAAGTTGCTAAGTTTTGTGAAACTTACACTTCTAATTACAAAAAAAATTACAAAAAACTGTTTTGACTATATGTCTCTCAGACCCATACTTTTTATTGCATAATTAATCTCAGTCTTCAGAAACTAAGTTTCTGAGACTGAGATTAAGTGTAGGAGTTATTTTCAAATAAAAGATGTAAATTGTAGCCACTGTTCATATTTTTATGAGATGGTCAATATAGCTACTGTAAAGAGTCATTTTGTACAATGCTCTTGAAGAAATTAAATGCTGCCACAATTTCAATTCAAAAACTTTAGTACTCGAACTTATAATGCCACACTTGAAAAGGCTGTTGGTAATCAAACAATATGTAAGAAGAATTAAAGACTATATCAAAAGTATTATGACTACCATCATCTTTCTACTATAAAAAACAGGAGAAAATAAATTACAAATATATGAACTGTGAAAAATTGACATGCATGGATTCACTGCAGAAAATCTGTGAGAAATTTGAATTCATTAAAAATTCAGACTAGGATCTATTGTTTTTATTTTTAGAAATATCAGTTTGTTTCTTTTTAGGAACAAACTGATACATTTTAGTTTTGCTTTTACCATTCTTTCTTTGAAGCACCAATGGAAGAAAAAATTATTTTAATCTACTTATCATTTGGTCAGGGGCAGTCGTCCCAAGGGTGCAAGCAGTGCACTGCACCTGGGTGGCAATGTTCAAGGGGGCTCCTGAAAACCTGAAACTTACATCACATATAAAGAAATTTTTAAAGGGGGGTCCCAAATTACAATTGGCACCCAGGCACCACATAACCTAGGAACACTCCTGAATTTGGTAATAATGTTTTGAAACCTTTGAAATGCCAAGAGCAACTGCTTGAGTTTCACCAAACTTTTCTATTGAATTTGTCCATTTATGGGTAACATAAGCCAGAATGTCACCAGTGGATCGACACTGACATAATTCATACTGCCGATCATTGATCAGATGGAAATTTTCTAGATAGTTTAAGAGTTGTTGGTTAATTGATTTCTGAAACAGTAGAAGTAAGTGCAATGGGTCAATAATTGGATGGGAGGAATTTGTCACCCTTTTTAGGAACTGGCTGGATATGAGCAAATTTCCAAGCAGAAGGAAAAACACCTTTGGAATAAGAAAGTTTCCACTTTCTTATTCCAAAGACCACTCACACAACAGGATAAGTTCAGGAGCACAGGTTTGGAGAACAAGTGGAGAAATGCCATCAGGACCTGGAGCTTCCTTAGCATAAAGATTTATTAAAATACTTCTTACTTCCTTTTGTGGAGCCTCCATAGCCAGGTGGGAATGAGCAGCAGTGCGTAGCACACGCCTCTTGATTAGACCAGGGTTCGAGCCCGTGACCACTAAATACGGAGGATGCGGAAAGGTCAGGGAATGACCACTGCATATCCCCGGAGCAATATGGCCTTAGTTGCTAATGCTCCTAAAAACCAAACAACAACAACTTCCTTTTCACTGAAGACCACAGGAAGCATTGAATGGAGTATACTGGGAATGGTGGGAGGTGGTTTCCAAGATCATTAATACACAAGTTGGAAGAAAAATAGGAAATTAGCACGTCAGCTTTATCTTTGGCTGAAGTGGCAATACAATTTTGACAGAGGTAGAAACAGAGAGTTTCTACCTCTGTCAAAAGTTGTGGCCAATAGCTTTGGCAGGTGACCAGAATACTCAGCTACAATTTGGACAAGAAGCAAGTTTTATACTCTTAGCCTGTTCGAAATCTAGTTTGTACTGATTAATAACTGCTTTTCAATTGTTGTGAGCTTTGGTGTATGCAGAAAACGAACCTGGAGACTTGGAAACAAGCCAATTACGATATGCAACATTCTTCTCTTGAACAGCCTTAGCACATTTAGTGAAAAACCAAGGTTTAGATAAAGGATGATATTTTAAGGCACAGTGTGGAATAAAGGAGTCCATCTATACAACAATAATTTCAGTGACATGATCTGAGCAAACTTTGACATCAGAAGATCTGAAACATTAATCTGACCAAGGAAAAGAAATCTCGCAGATCATCCCATTTTGCATTCTTGTAATACCAAACAACACAGTTCAGAATGGCCATGAGAGAAAGGCTCCATAGGAGAAGACACCATCACCAAGTTGTTATCTGAAGTGCCTAGAGGACCACTCACCTCAACCTTGTCTTAGAATGGCTGTTTGTGAGAAAAAGATCAAGTGTTTTGGCTCTGTGGGTAGGATTTTCTATATTCTGATAGGTAAATGAACAATCTGGGCGAGGTAATTGCAAAAGCCTCAGCATTTTGACCAGCTGGGTCCATGTAACTAGAAAACAAAAGACAGCTGGAGTTGTGAACATTAAAATAACCAAGGAAAATTACCTCACTGTTAGGAAAGTTAGATTGGATGTTGTTGTTGTTTGGTTTTTAGGAGCATTAGCAACTAAGGCCATATTTCTCTGGGAAGCGGTGGTCATTCCCTTGACCTTTTCCGCATCCTCCGTATTTAGTGGTGACGGGCTCAAACCCCAGTCTAATCAAGAAGCATGTGCTACGCACTGCTGCTCCTTCCCACCTGGCTACGGAGGCACCTGAAAGTTAGATTGGAGAAAGGCGAGTTTGAAAGCGAGGAAACAAAGAGTTCCAAGTGATTAGTGGAGTTGGGAGAATGATAGAGGCAACAGATAAATTAGATAGACTGTGGTAGAGAGATTTTAAGCCACAGAAGATCGAAAAGAGAAGATTTCAAATTACTAAGTCTCTGATAGGGAATATGAGAACGGACATATGTACAAGTACCAGCTTTGAAGCGAAAGGAATCATATAGCGAATAATTCAGACCATGTATATTTGTGAAATGAACAAGGAAGTGTTTGAGAGGTTTATTTCTTTTCTCAGATAAGTTTGTTCTATTAGTTAGACAATTCATGGTGTAGTCAGTAAAGGTGAGGGGGGGGAGGGGGAATATGCTGTATGAAGTATTGAAATTTTTGGATATGATGCATATACATATAATTTGGATATGGTGTACACATTGTAAGAATTAGATAGTATGAATCAGAGCTATACTACTCAATATGTTCTATGTTGATAATAATATTAGTAAAATAATAAGAGGAGTTTACCTCAATATAGTACGTAGAACACTTCCGTGTGATACCCTCCAGAAATTAAAACGGAAAAAACGACAACTTACCGGTACATTAGAGTAAAATATAAATAATTAAATAATCAATTTAAAACAATTAAAAATCAAATTAACGCAATTAAAAGAATCTAACGAAAATATTCAAAACGATTTTCCTTCCTGAAGCTGACAACGCTTTCATTGTCACAGGAATGAAAATTCATTCAATGAATTTTCATTCCTGTGATCACGACATACGGTCGTAAAGTGTTGTCAGCTTCAGGAAGGAAAATAGTTTTGAATATTTTCGTTAGATTCTTTTAATTGCATTAATTTGATTTTTAATTGTTTTAAATTGATTTGAATTGTGTTAAATTGATTATTTAATTATTTATATTTTACTCTAATGTATCAGTAAGTTGTCGATTTTTTCGTTTTTTCCGTTTTAATTTCTGGAGGGTATCATACGGAAGTGTTCTACGTACTATATCAAGGTAAACTCCTTTTATTATTTTACTAACATTGTAAGAATGTACCCAGCTCCTTGACATAACGTTGCCTCAACAATTCCCCCACGTACACACTACTCAGACTCCCTCCAGTCACTATCTTGCAGAGTAGAGGCAGCAAGATTATTATTATTATTATTATTAGCTATATGGTGCAAGGAAGCCTGTGGCTTATGCTGCACCAGCCAAAAAAAAATTCCCGAGTTACCCTACGAGAGAGAGAGAGAGAGAGAGAGAGAGACATAAGTAGAAGGAAATCACCAAGAAAGAGAAGAATGATGATATCCAGCTCAGGACCCTGGGTGTGCCAAGCCCATACTCACCAGATGTGTGCCCCTGAGATTATACAGTAGCTGATCTGGAAGCCTCCTAGAGAGTTACCAATAGGTTCAGTCTGATGGACTATCTAGTGGTGAGCCTTCGAACACCATTTTAGAGCTGTACCCTTGAAATGTAAGGAAGATTTGATCTTTCCATAATGTCCATCATAACCTCAAAAGACATCAATCATAGTGCATGGTGGAAGAGATGGGAGAAGGTTTGCTGGAGCTTTGCCCTAGAGACTAAACATAGGTTTCATCCTTTCAAGCCTCCAGTAAGCAAAGTGGTGGTATTGCACCAGTTGATGAGAGGCATCTACCACCTAGTGTTGCTTGGTAACACAGAGGCTGCATTCCTCCGTGTACACCTCGACCCCTTGCTTACATTAGTTCACACCTGTGTGGCCACCTACAGTGTGCTAGGTACCATATTTCAAGACTTGCACATAGGGGTTATACCCAGGGTTACTAACAGTCCCACTATTTTGAAGGTGCAAGCAGAGGATTTGGCTGTCATAGACCAAGTGCACTTTGCCAAAATTAGGTACACTTAACTTGAATGTCACCCAAATATCAGTTCTATCAGTGTTTTAGACATCCAGGTAGCAAGCACAGCTTGGCGTATCTGAGAGGTAATAAACAATTGTCTCTGCAGTGCTACTTGTTTTGTTTTATGTAAAAAAAAAAACATTTGTTATGGAAAAATGGGGCATTTGTCTACAACCCAACTCAAATCTGACAATTAGACTTTTACATAAATATACACATACAGAATACGTATATATTTATGTAAATGTGCACAGCAAAAACTGAAAAGTATCCAAAAAAAAAAATCTATCTACATAACAACATTCACATTAGTTCTGCAGTCGCCCAGTTTGAGCATGTGTTGGGTATAAAGCATGGTGCCTTTGTCACGTTCTCTTTTTTCTGAATTGATTGGAAATGATGTATCTGGAAAGTTTTTTGCTGAATACTGCCTCCTCAATGTTATTTAGCTGAATGGCTTGTAGATTGGAGGCTGTGACATAACAGAATACAGTACAGGCACCATGAAGTATTATCATTAGACTGGAATTAATTCCAAGACTGAAACTACACGTAGGTAATAAAATTTGAATCCATCCCACATCGATTTTGCCAAATAATGATGGCCACTCTGGCTTTACTGCTCAAGTGGAACTAATGACCAATTGCTACACAACTGCAATGTGAATTTTCTATGGTTCTTGGAAACATTATTTCAGACTATATGAAACTATCTTTATCAAAGAGGTGCCACGTGGGCAGGAGCAGCAGCGTGTAGCACACGCTTCTTGATTTGACCGGGGTTCAAGCCCGTGACCACCAAATACAGAGGATGCAGAAAGGTCAGGGAATGACCACTGCATATCCCCGGAGAAATATGGCCTTAGTTGCAAATGCTCCTAAAAACCAAACAATAACATAATCTTTATCACTATGCTCTGCTGATCATTTATTTGCAGTCCATTGACCCCATGTCATCTTAGGACAATTAAAATCTGGCTGAAGAATATTGTCTTTGGCCCACTAATAGAGCAAACTTATCATGGTCAACAACTTCAGTTTGAAACAAGATTCTCAGAGTCTTCCTCTCATTCAACCTTGCAGCACCTTTCCCTTTTTCAGTAACAATACTACTCGGATGGGGGAGGCCAGCTGATGGTCTGGAGAATAGACATTAGGGCCAATGAGGATCTGCATTATCAGGAATGGGTCACAGGTATAGAGCAGTGGTCTTGAGATCAGTAATCCTTCAGTTTGCAACAACTGGAGAAAGGTTTGTGGATAATCATGTGCCTAACAAGTAAATAGCAAAGTGTTAAGCTTACTGACCAGCCACCTTGCCCTTAACCAGTTTGAGCACGTATTCAGTTAGCACTTTTGAAAAAAACCAATATATCACATTCCATTATATGTTTCATCTTACTCCATTATAAGAAACCTAATATACTGTGTTTAATTTCACTTCCAGTGTCTCTGTACGCTGTAAATAAAAGAAAATGATTGATTCGTTGCAAAATCTTACAATAAGTAGATGTTACCAAAATATGGAATGTGCAAAATCCACCTAGAAGTTGGCAAACTTCACTTCCAAAATAACATTAGCATTAGTAGAGGCATATGATGCAAGAAAGCAAGCTTATGCAGCATCAGCCAAAAAAAAAAACTGCTTCCATTTCACCCCTCCATTCAGTCCAAATAACTGCCCAGCTCAGCCTTAAATTTATTTAGGCTATCAACTTCACAACGAAAGATGGAAGTCTGTTCCACCAATCAACTACCCACTGGCTAAAGGGAAACTTCCACACATCTGTCTTTCCTCAATTTGAATTTATGCCCTCTCAGGTAATCATTCTGAGCAAGAGGAAGAATGCCATCAGCATTGAGCATGCTCAAACCATTCAAGGCTTTATACACCTCAATCAGATCACCTCACAAGTGCCTAGTCTCCAGACACTGTAATCTGCAAAACTTAAGCCTTTCTTCGTAAGAGCAACCCTTCATTCCATTCACTAATCTTGTTGCCCTTCTCTGTACTCATTCCAACAGCTGTACATCCTTCTCAAAATGAGGCCTCCAGACCTGTATACAGTACTCAAGGTGTGGCCTGACCATTGCCTTATACAAGGGGATAATCACCTCCTTTTCCCTGCTACAAAAATTCCTGTATATCATTGACAAGACACCATGAGCTGCTCTTGCAGACCCTGCCACTGCTCAGAAAACTTCATATCTGCCTGCACAATTACACCCATGTCCTTTTCATTCTCTACCACTGTCAGTGTAGTACCACAGAGTTGATACATTACTCTGGGGTTACTGCTTCCCATATGTAGTACTTTACATTTGTCAATGTTAAACTTCATTTGCCACCTCTCAGCCCATCTGCTCAGCTTTTCTAGATCCTGTTGCAGCAGCGTACTGTCATTAGTGTCCTTAACAACCCTGCCAACCTTCGTATCGTCTGAAAACTTGGACATTAAGCTTGATATACCATCATCAATATCATTTATAAATACAGAAAACAACAATGGACCCAGCACTGAACCCTGAGTGACTCCAGTAATAACATCACTCCACGAAGAGCAGTGTCCATTGATTACAACTCTGTCTTCTCCCACTCAACCATTCCTTTTTTCATAGCAGCAATTTGCCTTCAATGCCACACTGCTCCAATTTGTGCAGCAGTCTTCCATGTGCAACAGTATCAAAATTTCACTTCCAGTGTCTCTGTACGCTGTAAATAAAAGAAAATGATTGATTCGTTGCAAAATCTTACAATAAGTAGATGTTACCAAAATATGGAATGTGCAAAATCCACCTAGAAGTTGGCAAACTTCACTTCCAAAATAACATTAGCATTAGTAGAGGCATATGATGCAAGAAAGCAAGCTTATGCAGCATCAGCCAAAAAAAAAAACTGCTTCCATTTCACCCCTCCATTCAGTCCAAATAACTGCCCAGCTCAGCCTTAAATTTATTTAGGCTATCAACTTCACAACGAAAGATGGAAGTCTGTTCCACCAATCAACTACCCACTGGCTAAAGGGAAACTTCCACACATCTGTCTTTCCTCAATTTGAATTTATGCCCTCTCAGGTAATCATTCTGAGCAAGAGGAAGAATGCCATCAGCATTGAGCATGCTCAAACCATTCAAGGCTTTATACACCTCAATCAGATCACCTCACAAGTGCCTAGTCTCCAGACACTGTAATCTGCAAAACTTAAGCCTTTCTTCGTAAGAGCAACCCTTCATTCCATTCACTAATCTTGTTGCCCTTCTCTGTACTCATTCCAACAGCTGTACATCCTTCTCAAAATGAGGCCTCCAGACCTGTATACAGTACTCAAGGTGTGGCCTGACCATTGCCTTATACAAGGGGATAATCACCTCCTTTTCCCTGCTACAAAAATTCCTGTATATCATTGACAAGACACCATGAGCTGCTCTTGCAGACCCTGCCACTGCTCAGAAAACTTCATATCTGCCTGCACAATTACACCCATGTCCTTTTCATTCTCTACCACTGTCAGTGTAGTACCACAGAGTTGATACATTACTCTGGGGTTACTGCTTCCCATATGTAGTACTTTACATTTGTCAATGTTAAACTTCATTTGCCACCTCTCAGCCCATCTGCTCAGCTTTTCTAGATCCTGTTGCAGCAGCGTACTGTCATTAGTGTCCTTAACAACCCTGCCAACCTTCGTATCGTCTGAAAACTTGGACATTAAGCTTGATATACCATCATCAATATCATTTATAAATACAGAAAACAACAATGGACCCAGCACTGAACCCTGAGTGACTCCAGTAATAACATCACTCCACGAAGAGCAGTGTCCATTGATTACAACTCTGTCTTCTCCCACTCAACCATTCCTTTTTTCATAGCAGCAATTTGCCTTCAATGCCACACTGCTCCAATTTGTGCAGCAGTCTTCCATGTGCAACAGTATCAAAAGCCTTTCTAAGATCCAAGTATATAATATCAAAGTTATTCCCTGCATCCAGTTCTTTTGTGACTGCATCATAGTATCCAATCAAATTGGTCAGGCAAGACTTCCCCTTAACAAAACCATGCTGTGTCCTAGCTATAACTGAAGTCTTGTCTAGATGATCCTGCAGTGCTTCTTTAACCAGTGCCTCCATTAATTTTCCGGGAACAGAAGTTAAACTCACAGGTCTATAATTACTTGTGTCAGCCTTTGATCCTCCTTTGTGAATTGTGGTCACATTTACACATCTCCAGTCCATGGGTACCTCCCCTGAGTCCAAGGAAGTTGTGATTATGGCTAGGGGTTTGCTTACTTCCTTTGCTGCCTCTTTTAATATAACTGGATAGATCCCATCCACCCCGGGTGCCTATTTTATGTTTATCTTCAACAATTTCTCCTACACTTTCGTCTCAGATATTACAAAATCATCTAGCTCACTGCCAGAGTTTGATTTACCTGTGGCATTCCTCTCTCTGAGTAACTCCTCATGTGTGAATGTACAAAGGGTACTAGGAAAGTTTTGCAATACAGCTTTGTTTATTTAATTTTTTCAAAGTAATTTCCTCTACATTCAATACACCTCTCCATCCTCCGAAACCAATCTTTAAACCAGTTCTGCGAAGTTTCACTAGGGAGTAAAGCACACTCGTTGTCCCAAGCCTGTAGAAGGTCCTCATCACTGGAAAATCGCCTCCCTTTTAGCTTCATTTTCACATGCGGGAACAGTGCAAAGTCGCAGGGAGCAAGGTCTGGACTGTAGGGAGGATGCTCGAGAAGTTTCAGTCCTGTCGTGGTCAAATATTCGGTGCAGGCTTTGGCGCGGTGAGCTGGAGCATTTTCGTGATGGAGGTACCAGGTGTCCATTCTTGACTTTGGCCGCAGGTTCTTCATAGATCCAATGACTTTAGGCAGGCATTGTTCAGTATACCACTTAGCAGTGACTGTCTTCTGCGTGTCCAAAACGACACGTTCCACAATTCCACTCGATTTGAAAAATACAGCTATCATTTTCTTCTTTACAGATCGGGATTTTCTGACAATTACGGGTGTATCGTCATCATCAAAGACCCAAACTTTGTTTTGAGCCTTGGTCGGCAGATCGTAATAGTACAGCCAAGTCTCGTCACCTGTCACGATGTTGTTCACATACCGAGATTGTCCCTTATCAAACTTTTTTAACATCTCCCAGCACCAAGTCACACGTCGTGTCATCTGCTCTTCAGTCAGTTGATGCGGCACCCAGAGAGAACAAAGTTTCTTCACGTGCAAATGATCTTGCAGAATCGAACGAATTGCTGGTGCATTTAGGCCCAAAGTATCCTCTATCTGTTGGTAGGTCACTCACCTGTTTTCGTCAAGCATTTTCCTCACAGCAGTAACGTTTTCCTCCGTAACTGACATTCGTGGCCTTCCCGGCCTCTCAGAATCCTCCAGAGTGAAATTTCCCCTTTGGAATTCTCTATACCACCTGAATATCGTTGTACGATGTGGACAGTCATCATCTAGTGCAAGAATCATTTCTTCTAAGCACTGGTCTATGGTTAAACCACGCACGAAATTATACCGCAAAACTGTCCTTATCTCATTTCGTGACCACGATGCCATCGCAAGCACTTTACACTCTCACTACTAATGAATAACTGAGCCCATCGACTTGGCGCGGCGGCTACTATGCACGTATGAACATGTCTCAACATGCAGCAACAAGCAGCTTCCTGTGATTCATTGTTGCGTCATATTGCAAAACTTTCCTAGTACCCTTTGTAGATGCAAAATACTAGTTTAGTTTGTTAGCCACCTGAGCAGGATCATCAACAGTTGAACCATCAATATCCAGTGGACCAAACTGATTCATCCCCTTCCTTCTAGAGTTTACATAGGTAACGAACTCTTTGCTGTTTTTTTTTTTTTTTTTGCATCCTTTGCCAAAGATTTCTTATAATCTGCCTTTGACTGCCTAATCCCCTTTGTGACTTGGTTACAGACCAGCTTATATCTATCATAGGCTTCCATGTCACCCATTAATTTATATGTATCTCATGCATTTTTCTTCTCTGCCACATGTCTCATTAGTTCATCTGACATCCATTTAGGCCTAATTTAGTTGGTATGTAAAGCCTAGTAGTTTCCAAGATAAATTCTTTGAATGCTTCCCATTTTGATTTTTCTGTTGGTAACATCATCAGTTGGTCCCACTGTATAGAATTTAAATACTGTCTCAGACCTGCGCAGTCGCCTTTACGAAAGCAAAAACCCTTCCCTTTACCCCTGATGGTAGTTACCTCTTTGAGTAAATCCCACTTCAGCACACTGTGATCACTGCCACCTAGTGGTTCCTTTATCTGCAGATTCTTAATGCATGAAGAATCACTACTGATAATCAGATCAAGAGTATTACTCCCTCTAATTGCCTCCCGAACATGCTGATGTAGAAAACAATCATCCAATAAATCCACAAAAGCCTTGCTAGTGTGTGTGTGACCAACCCACAAATTCCGGTCAATATTCAGGAAATTAAAATCCCCCATTATAAAACTCTCTGATTTACTGGCCCACTCTATTTCCTTGTATAAGCAGGAGATAAATGACACTGTGCCTAACATTCAAGGGGCATGACTGAAAGGGTAAGGAAGTTAATGGTGTTATTTTGAAAAGTAGAAAAGAAATGAAATGACTACAGTTTCAAAATCTTATTTGCAGCTTCTGTTCAAATTGTTGGTTTGTGCAACCGCTATTTTCTAGCCATGTTAGCATATATACATAAAGTGCCTACATCTTCACCACGTCTGTCTATCTGCATGTAACAAACCAACTCCTAGTGAACGGATCTTCATACAATTTTATATTTAGATCTTTAATAATAAAACTTTGTCTTCGTCAAGCCATCCCACTCTAACGCAGTTAGAGAATTGCGGCAAACCTCACATAACGTGGTATTTTTGCACAGGGGGAACCCTGCTATTATGTTGGATGTCATTTTTCAACTTCCATTCTTCTTTGTAAATCCCTGCTGTTGACTCACTAGTCACTATGGAAAAAAAAATTATTGGTAAATTTTGTTAGGAAATCCCTTGTTTTAGATTCTGTGCTATTGAATGCTTGTTTGAGACCTAAAAAAAATTTTGACTTCAAAGCATGCACTTCATGACATTTAAAGCTTTTGTAAGGTTATTTTGGTTTTTATTCAATCGTTTATAAATTTTTCAAAGTATGTTTATTTATTTATATACAGACTTCTCACCCACAGGGCACACAGACCCAAAATAATGGTGAGAACGCTGAGGGTTACAGAATCAATACAAAACGAGAATTAAAATACATACGAAATGTACAGTAAGAAAACAGAGTGAGGAGCAATTTCTTATACATAGATGGATTAAGTGTAAAATCAATGTTGTAATTATTCAATACCTGAAGGAAACAAAACAGGAGACTAGCAAATAAGTGTTGCGTATGAGGAGCAGGCAGTGAGAAATTAGTTTTTTTAACGAGAATTCAAGCTGGGTACAGTGAAAGGTATTTGTTCAAGAAGAGATCGCGAATTGATAACAGAGTTCATGATACTGTAGACAAAAAGAGACCCACAGAGTTGTCGTCTGGAGAAGAGGAAAGATTCTGAAGTGACCACAAAGAGCTCCATAATTTCAACAGTGAAAGGCAAGGCAATTTTATTATTATTATTATTGCCCATATTATTTCTCCCTGATTGAGGATTCCATCTCGTGATGGGTATTGCTACCAAGTACACAGGGTGGTTGTTCTTATGTCTGGTGTTACTGTTGGTCGAGGAACTCTATGACTATCCTACAGGTGTTTAGGATTGCGACTTTCTGGAGTTCCTTGTAGGTGTTTGCTGGGAGACCTATTGCTGCTAGGTTGTTATGTAGGGTCTTTGGCACCATACCAGGGGTTGACACGATGATCGGGATGGTCGTTACTTGTTGCATGTGCCACATCTCTTTGATCTCCTGTCTTAGGTTCGTGTACTTCCTGATTTTTTTCCCCATGGGTTTTCTGCAGGTTGCCAATGTTGGGTACCGCTATGTCAATCAGATAGGTAGCCTTTTCCTTGTTGTCCACAAGGGTTATGTCCAGTCTGTGGGATTGTCCTATCCATTATTATACAGCAACATCTTTATACAGTAAGGTCCCAGTACAGCTTGTGGGTTGGGGTCTCTAGTACTGCCTGGGGTTCGTACTTGTAGTACGGTACACTTTCTTCGACCAACTAGTATTTCCTTGCTAGCTTCTGATGTATTATCCTGGCTACCTGGTCGTGTCTATGAGTGTACTCAGTCTGAGTGATCACCTTGCATTCCTCGGTGATGTGTTGGATCGTTTCTGAGGCCAGGTGGCATTGTCTACATGTGTCATGAAACACTCCGGGCTCCTTGGCGATGTATTTTCTATAATTCCTGGTGTTGGTTACCTGGTCTTGGATGGCGAGCATGAATCCTTCAGTCTCAGGTAAGAGTGTCCCACTCGTGAGCCAGCAGCTAAAGGCAAATTTCCGCATATCTATCCTACATCTGGCTGATGCTACATAAGCTTGCTTTCTTGCATCATATGCCTCTACTAATGCTAATGCTGCGGCACTTCTTGTAGTCTTGCTCCATAACCACGGCATCTATGGTTAATTGCTTTTTGCATCCTTTCTGCTGTTCGGCCATTATGTTCTGGCTCTCCAAGTGGTCTGATATCTTCCTGATTATGCAGCTGGTCAGGATCTTGTACATTGTTGGGAGGCAGGTGATTGGCCTATATTTCACCGGGTTTCTTGTATCTTTGTCTTTAGGCTTCAGATAGGTAATTCCTTGAGTGTTTTGAGTAATTGGAGAAACTTCAGGATTGTCTCTGGGTGCCTTATCATTCGGGTGAACTGCTCAGCTAGGTGCTTGTGTGTGCAAGTGAGCTTCTTGTACCCATAGTCGTGGACATTATCTATTCCTGGAGTTTGTCATTTGTGAGAATTCTTGATCGTCTATTTTACTTCTTCCTGAATCTCCTACCCTCTCATTTCCTGTACGTCCTTGGTTTTCTTGCGTTCTAATTCTATCCAGGTGGCTCGGCTGTTATGTCTTACCTCCCTGCTCCATATGTTTCCCTCAGAACTCCTCAATCGTCTTCTTCTCAGGTGGTCTGTTCCTTTTTTTTTCCCGTCTTCTGCAAGATTCCTGTAGAAGCCTCTTTGGTCCTCATCGAAGATTCGGTTGTTTATTTTCCTCTGGGAGCTCTCATAGTCTCTTGCTGAGTGCAAGGAGGTTCTGCTTCAATGTGTCCAAGTACTCTCCTATTCTCTGATTTTTTATTATTATTAGCTGTATGGTGCAAGGAAGCCTTAGGCTTATGCTGCACCAGCGAAAAAAAAATATTCCCAAGTTACCCTGAGAGAGAGAGAGAGAGAGAGAGAGAGAGAGAGAGAGAATCCAGCTCAGGACCCTGGGTGTGCCAAGTCCATACTCACCAGATGTGAGCCCCTGGGATTTCGATAGCATAAGAATTTAATGAATATAATTTGAATTCTCTCAAATCTGTGAGAAAGATCTTCCTGTTGTGAGGCCCAAATAATATCACAATAATCAAAAATGAGAAGTATAAGCTGCTTGTAGAAGCAGTTTATACTTCTCAATTTTGTCGCTTTTGAAAATAGAGGAAGAACACTTTGATTAATCCAAGAAGTTTGAAAGTCTGAGATATTACGTAATCAACATGGAAAGTGGGATGAAGGTCAGATTGAAATTGGACACCCCAGTCCTCGAACGTATTAGTACTTGCAATAAGAAAGTTTCCAATATAATAATCAGTAAAGACGGAGAGTCTAACTGTGTGATTTGAGTGAAAGCAACATAATTTACATTTTAATGGGTTTAGAAACAAATTATTTTTATTGAGCCAGAGTGAGAGGGAATCAAGGCAGAACTGGAGTTCATTGCTGTTAGTTGAAGAACAAAACTTTGTAAAGTTTAATATCGTCTGCATAGAGTTACCACTCAACATTAACGGACTGAAATAAGGTTGACAGGTCATTACTATAAACAATAAAGAAGAACGGACCCAAGGGTGAGCCTTGAGAACACCTTGCGAAACAGTAAACGGAATTGATGAGGTACCATCAATTATTACGGATAGTTTACGATTTCTAAGCAGTGAATCAAGCAAATCCAGTAAAGGGAATCGTAGACCATAAGATGAAAGCTTGAATAGCAGATGATCGATGAGGACAGAGTCAAACATTAGCAAAGTCATCATGTGCCTTTGCTAATGCTAATGACGGTACGCTGCTGCAACAGGATTTTAGAGAAGTTGAGCAGATGCGCTGAGAGGTGGCAACTGAAGTTTAACATTGACAAATGTAAAGTACTGCATATGAGAAGCAGTAACCCCAGAGTAATGTATCAACTGTGTAGTATTACACTGACAGTGGTAGAGAATGAAAAGGAAATATGAAGATATGAAGAAAGCAGATATGAAGTTTTCTGAGCAGTGCAGACAGTCTGCAAGAGAAGCTCATGGTGTCTTGTCAATGATATACAGGAATGTTTCTAGCCGGGATAAGGAGGTGATTATCCCCTTGTATAAGGGAATAATCACTTCCTTATCCCGGGAATAAGGATCAGGCCACACCTTGAATACTGTATACTTGAGTACTGTACCTTGTCAATGATATACAGGAATTTTTCTAGCAGGGATAAGGAGGTGATTATCCCCTTGTATAAGGCAATGGTCAAGCCACACCTTGAGTATTATGTACAGGTCTGGAAGCCTCATTTTAAGAAGGATGTAGAGCTGCAGGAATGAGTACAGAGAAGGGAAACAAGATTAGTGAATGGAACAAAGGGTTGCTCTTATGAAGAAAGGCTTAAGTTTTGCAAATTACAGTGTCTGGAGACTAGGCACCTGTGAGGTGATCTGGTTGAGGTGTATAAAGTCTTGAATGGTTTGAAAATGCCCAATGCTGACAGGATTCTTCCTCTTGCTCAGAATAATCACCTGAGAGGGCATAAATTCAAATTGAGGAAAGACAGTTGTAGGATAGATGTGCGGAAGTTTGCCTTTGGCCAGCAGGTGGGTGATTGCTGGAACAAACTTCCATGTGTCATTGTAGAAGTTAATAGCTTAAATAGACTCAAGGCAGAACTAGACAAACATTTGGAGCGAGTGGATGAGTGAAATGAGGGTTTTTTTTTTTTTTTTTTTTTGGCTGATGCTAAATAAGCTTGCTTTCTTGCATCATGTGCCTTTACTAATGCTAATGAATGTCAAGGAAAAGCAAATCAATTTGATTTCCTTTGTCTAAATTAGTTTGCAGGAAATGAGGGAACAAGGCCAGATTTCAAACAGTTGATTTCCTGGGAAGAAAAAGCATACTGGTGATTATTGATAAAAGGGTGAAGGTAGAAACTAAGGTATTCATAAAGTAGGTATTCAATGTATTCAATATTTGCAATGTATTACTAAACTTTGTTCTTAAGAATCATATTGGAATAATTTCTTTGTTTTGAATTAAATTCCAGCCCTAAATTTTGCCTAAGGAAAGTAAAAAGGCACTGCCCAAAAGAAACTATTTCTCTAGAATCAAAGATACAAAATTTGGATTATCTTAAAAAAGGGGAAAAGGTATCATACGAAGCATCGCAGGTAAAAAAAAATTGATCCGGAGGATGATAGTGCAGATGAAAATTCTAAAGTTCCAAATTTTACACTAAAAAACATATGGAAAGGCATAAACTTAGCCAAGCATTAGAATTTTATTTTTTGAATGCAGATCCTTTGGCAGAAAAGAGCACAAAGCTCAAAAGGGAGCTTCAAAAATGCTTAGCTCCATACCATGAAATTTACAAAGATCTATCAAGCAAAGCAAACAAACCCAGATTAATAATTTTTTAAAGAGAAGAAAATACACAAAATCTAGATGCTGCAGAAGAAAGCTCAGAAGATGAAGATATTCCGCAACAAGAAAACGTTCTCGTTTGTGCTTGGCAGCGATGAAGAGAAAGAAAATTAAATGAACATACATTACTTGACATATTATGTATCACAGTTTGTAAGACGTTTGTTCAGTTATTACTATTTTTAATAAAAATTAAGTTTCCAATAGCCAAAAAAAATAAAAAAAAAGTGTATTTTTGTTAGCTTTTGGAATATAACTCCCTTTTTGTACTGGTTCTTATGCCTGTATAACAAGGTTTTGCACTACACAAGATTTTGTAGGAACCTAACTACCATGTTATACAAGGGTTACCTGTATTGGCATATACTTGAAGCAGAATTCAAAAAACCCATAAACATTTTTCCAGAAATTCAATGTGTAGCATCACCACGTTTTTAATAATTAGGGGTGCTATGAATACAGCTTTAAAATTAGACTAATAAAAATCCAGTAATTATTATTTTTTGTCCATTCATTCACATATAATAACTTAACTTCCACTGGATAGATTTTCATGAAATTTTATATTTTGCCCTTTTAGAAATATACGTTGAGCCATCTCAAATTTAACTGAAAGTGAAATCTGGCAGTTCTTATTTTTTGTCCATCCATACATAATACCCTTGACTCTCAGTTAATCAATTTTCATGAAATATTATATTTAGCTCTTTTAGATTGGTTTTGGTTGTGGTTTTAATGGTGCATCAGCTTCTGTGAGTGTATTATGCCTGTATCCAGAGTGTTTGGTATTTTTATTATTTTTTTTCTGCCTTTAGTAACTGTATTATATTTGGTGAAACATATTACAGATGCTATAACGGTTTACTGCTTTTAATTGTGAGAAGATATCTGCTGTGTTTTTCCTGTTTCCCAGTATTTTTCTGAACCAAAGTGTGATTGTTTGTTGTGTATTATACACTTTTGAAAAAGAGGATCTGCATTCCATCTCATAAACAGGGCATTCTAAGAGTAAATGCCTAACTAATTGAGAGAAACTGCAGTTTTGCCAATGAGGAGATTCTTCTTCTCTGAGTAAATATGCATGTGTTAAATCTCTGTGTCCAACTCATAGCCTGGCAAAAATAACTTCTTGTTTTTGTTTCCAGAAACTAATTTCTCTGGTTGGACTATCTGGTTTTAATTGGAATAATTTATTGTTAGTCTGCATTTGTCAAGTCACCTGCTGTTTGTCTTACAGGAGTTTCTGATTATTGGCTTATAATCTGTGTATGGAATTATAAAGCTGTTCTCTACTGGGAGACTGGTTTGTTTGGCTGATTATTCACTGCCTTTGATTATTATGTCTGGGGGATATAAGTGAATCATATATATCTCTTTTATTCATCCCTAGTTCCTCTAGTTTATGTTGAATTTGATGTGTTTTCTAGTTTGTGTTGAACAAGACAGTCATAGAGACGACCAGCATAATGTCCATAAGGTAGTGCATGTACTTGATCGTCTCTATGACTGTCTTGTTGCTTGCTTATTACATGGACAGATGGCCTTTTAAACATCTATTGTAGGAGTAAACCATCCCTTTTAAATTGCTAAACGATTGCTAAAATAGTTAAATCTGTGCCTGCAGGCATGACAGAATTGTATACCATACTTTTAGATTATTGATATCAATAAAGATTATTTATTTATTAATTTATAAATTGTTACTTGCACTTGCCAATCATGAGCTCATTTCTTTGAACACTCTGGTTTTCCATATTTCATTATTCTAGACACCTATCACTTCACAAACACAAATCACTTTAACTGGCTGCATTGTTACTATTCTTTAATTAAGAATATCATAATAAATAAGTGAAAGATCAGATAACTGTTTAGAACATTTTCGGTTTATTTTTTGCCAAGTAATCATTTCCTGTGCTGATAATGTAGCATTAATGGTACTCATTTGTTGATTAATATGTTTGACTCTCACTTAGTACAACGTTATATAAAGTTTTTCTTTAATATCGTATTTTTATTTGAATGTTGCACAACAATACTTTTACTCTTTATCTAGTACTAGGGTAAGAATAAATACTTAAATACAGGTCATTCAGTTATTACTGATTTGATTAACTATAAGTTTGTCACCAGTGGTAAATAAATATGTTTACACTGTTCAGCTTTAGAGAATACTCCCTGAACTCTTTCTTCCCCAGCTTTTTTTTTTCTTTTTCCTTAATGTGATGGGAGCTATTTTATGACATGGATAATTAGTCTGTCATGAGAATGTTACATTATAATACTATTACTCTCACCTGTTACTGGGAAAAGTATAATCACTTGTTTACAGATAATTCAATTATTCCTGACTTGACTTACTATTAGTTTATCATCAATAAATATATTTTCATTCGTGAGCTTTAGATCAGTGGTCTCCAAACTTTAGTCGTGCACCCTTATTTTACTTAAAAGGACTAGCACACACACCAGAATAAAAAATTAAATATATAAGCTTAATATTTTTTTTTATTTATAAATCATTTACATGGAAGGCATTATATCTAAAATCACATTTATAAAAGGACATTTATAAAACAATGGACAATTATATATCACATTTATAAAAGATTACAAATAAAAAAATACAAAACAAAATTAAATTGAAGTTCAAGCACAAAATGATATGAAATCATTAATGTAACAAGTGTAGCAAATATAATGTAATACAATTTGTTTTATTTATAAATAATTTACATGGTATGCATTATATCTAGAATCACATATAATTTGAAAAGATCACAATCTAATTTGATGCAAAAGTACAAAACAAAATGAAATTGAAATTAAAGTACAAAGTGGTATAAATGTAAATCGAATCAACAGCATTTTTTAGTGGGAATAATGTGCTTGAATATTTTTCATTGTTGCTATGTATCTTGGTTTCATATTTTGGGACACAGCAACCCAAAGATCTGGTTCCAAGTTAAGTTTATTTCTAAATGTTGTTTTAATAGATTTAATAATCATTGCAAAGAAAGTCACTGATCCACATGGAAGGACTGCATCACTTGCTCTGCTTACCAAATCACCCCATAGATCATCTGTGGATCACCCCATGAATCATCCGTACACCCCATAGATCATCTTGCACACACCTCACTTTGGAGACCACTGCTTTAAATAATACTCCTTTAACTCTTCCCCATCTAGCCTCTCTTTCTCATTCCCTTAACTCTTCCCCATCTAACCTCTAGATAACACTTACCCCATCTAGCCTCTCTTTCTCAATCCTTTTTTTTTTTTTGTTTTGTTTTGTTTTTTCTCCCAGTAACAATCAACAATAACAATGTTGTGACGATTAAGACAAGAAATTTACTGTCTTAACCTTGACAACTTAAATATGTGGTCTCCCCCCTTCTAAATAATCAAAGTTTTCTGAAAATAATGACACATGCCTCTTTTCTGTGGTTGGATCTGGTAAATTTATCTATTTTGATTGTTATTATTTTTTTTAATTATTGTCTTTAGAAAGATAAATTCTATTAAACCCCATTCTAATTTATGTTCAAGTTACTGAAACTCAGTTGTGGTCTTTTGATGAAGCCATTACTCTTATTTGTTATGTGCATTATGTATTTCAGATACCCGTATTAATTTTGTTTGTTTAGTATTTGCCCTTCCTGTGCAAAGCTTTTGCTGTTTTGGAGAAAAAAGAAAAAAAAAAAAAAAAAAACATGGATAAGTGTAGTGGTTTTAGCAATGATTTAACTTTTGGAACTGCCTAAGAGACTTAAAGAGGTTTTTTTTTTTGGTTTTTATGTATTTAAAAAGGATTGGCAAAGATAATTTACTTCCATATAAAATTAAAACTCTATGAAACATATGATTGAACAATTCTCTCTCTCTCTCTCTCTCTCTCTCTCTCTCTCTCTTTTTTTTTTGCTATTTAAGCCAGAACTTAGTTGCTTCCTCAGTAATTTTCTCGGCACTCAGAAATTCAGAAAACTTATTACTTAGAAACATTTTACAAGCTTACAATTTGTAAGGTATTACTTTTTCTTTCATAAAAGTAAAACTTTTAACTACAAATGGGTTCAAGACAAATTAATGATCCCAAACACTGATTAAACCAGCAATGGCAAACCTTTTCCATTTTATGCGCCAAAAATTGAAACAAAAACAATTTTTTTGTGCCATAGGGAGAAAAAATTAGTAAATAGTCTTTATTGATGTTACAAAAAAGGTAAACAATACTTTTTAGGAACTTTGTTGCTGCATAATTTTTTACAAAATTACTCATACCACTCTCACTGCTGACTGTGGCTGGTAGACCAAAAAACTAGTTTATCTACAAATAAGAAATACTTTTTTTTATTAGCATAAACTACTTATGGGTGGCCACATGCTGGTATATTTTTGTGAAATTCACTTGTTGCATGCATGTATGCTATTGGTTCAGCATTGGTGGATTAAGCCGTTATATGCATTACGTGAAATTTTGAATTGCTAAACGACTACTTGTGACATTTATATTTTAAATACATAATTTTCAAAGAGACACTAGAATATTAACTGATCTAAAATACAAACTTCACTGTTTTGCTATTGTTCTATTGATGGATGTTTGTTTATATTATGCATAGATGTCAGACACATATGATCCACAGCTATACATCAGCCCTAATACAATCAGCTCTAACGTGCTTATATTTATATATCAGCTCTGTATGTTATTAGCTATAAAATACAGTAGGGTCTCGAAGTAGGTGAGGGTCATGTTCCTAGTATTCCTGCTTAACATGTTCACTTCTACCTGAACACAAACATTCAGCTTGGGATTTTAATCCACTTGGGGGGGGGGGGGACCACTCTGCATTTAAAACTTTTTCTTACAATTTGGCAGAAGAAAAACTGGATTTTTTGTCAAGCAACCTTCAGCAGAGGCTGATTAATTCAGTCATAGTAAGAAGAAAGCCCAAAAATGTTTGTGCCCTTTCCAATCCAGATTGACTCAATCACAGGCTTTCAATCCCAGGCCTAAACTGTCACCATAAAGGTCAACAGTGAAAGTGTTAAATGAGAATTCACATAAGATGGGATTCCCCCCCCCACAGAAAACTATTGTACTAAGATAAAACCAGGTAAACATAAACATGTATGAATATGTATAAAGTGTACTTTTGTAAACTGAATGTACGTAAACCTTAAATAAAGTACACTCATGATAAGCATCCTCATAAAGAGTGCACCTTTCTGGATGGTCATGATTAGGTTAAAGACACATTATTGTCCTTATTAATCCATAAGGTATTCAAGTACAGAATTCTTACTTGTATGGACAAAGAGCTGATACCATGCATCCACTATGACATCAACTGTACCATTTCCATTCCTTCCCCTCTCACATTCTCTGATTGCCATCATAAAGCGAACAAGCTATAACTATGGATCATGAACATAAGTATGAATCTGGAGGGCAGTTACGTACTCTGAGTTTGCATACTTTATAATTAATATCAGCTATATGGTGTAACAAAAGTCTGAGGCTTTTGCTACACCAGCCAAAAAATAACATTAACGAATATTACCAAGTAAATAATAAAATATAATTCAACAGAATAAAATAAACTACCTAGTCAGCTCCCTCTGAATAGCTGACCTTTGAATTTCCTGAAGCTGTTAGCCTCAATCACCCATGGAGGAAACTTATTTCAGTAATTTACAGCTCTCTGGCTAAAAGAAAACTTCCTGAAATCCAGTCTAAACCTCTTCCCATGTAATTTGTATTTAAGACCTCTAGTTCTGGAATCATTTATATCACCCTCGTTTGTTTTACTTTCTCCTCTCAGAACCTTATACATCTCAATTGGATCTCTTCTAAGGTGTCTAGTTACCAGGCAGCCCACATATTCAAAGTGTTTCCTCATACGGACTTTGAGACCCTACTGTATATCATCTTATTATAGGGAGCCATGGTTTACTGGAGAAAACAACCTGCTATCTGTCCTCATAGGTTACTTTTAGGTGATCTAAATATATTATCTATGCATGCTCACATTACTGTTTCAACTGTTAATACCTTTTAAATTCAGTGCTGCTTATGGATCTCCAGTTGTATTCTACCTTGGCTAATGCAACCATTTTAATATGCCATCTAATAAGAGAATTTAGCCATAATTATGAGATGCTAGCACATGCTTGAAATAATCCAAAATAAAAGCGGTATGTAGTTTTAATATTCAACAGAAAAACTGAAAGAAGAAAGAAGCTGTAACCCTTGAGATATTTATCTACTCATTTCCATATCTCATTACAGACAGAAAATAAACTGTTTACTGTATGTTACTTCATTCTTCTGATTTAAAAATTCTCAATTTTAATTGTGAATATCTATTTTGTAGGGCCCCAAAGGAGAAAAGGGTGATTTGGGTCCACCAGTGAGTTTGATAGTTTTAATTTATTTTTATTTATTTTAAATAATTCAGAAGACATTTATGCAATTAACAATTCATGTACAAAAGACTGCACAGAAGCAGATTAAAACTGCTATATTAAATGTTAGATGATGTGTAACAATTATGATAAAATATTAAAAATTATGTAATATCATATTACATAATTTTGTTTATAAAAATGGCATATGCTGTTGCTTTGTTAATACATCTATTATTAAACAGTATGCAACATGTATTTTGGATCTAAAAAAATTGTATTTAATTTTCAGAACTATATTTAAAAACCTGCAATAAAAATTATTCTTGTTTGTTCTCCAACTCCTTTCCCCTCAACCTTTTCCATGTACAGTTATTTTAAGATAATCATTAGCATTGAATATTCTGTGATATTCGCAGCTTCATAATTAGCCTGCATGACTGACTGAAATTTAACCATCTGGTCAGATAATATTTTATCCTTGAAAATTCTCAGTTGCAATGCATAGCAAATACTGAATTCAAATATCAAGTGAGATATTACCCACAGATTTAAAGAGGAATGTAGGTTTTTCTTACTGAAATTTTTTAATAAAATATTAACAAATATATATATATATTAAAAAATATTGTAAACACTATTAACATACAGTAAATAAGTATATATGTATATATAAGTATGTATGAATAGATATATTAGATAAAGTATGCATAGATGGAGTGAAAATTACACAAAGTGCTAGTGACTAGAAGGGTAAGGGAAAAAGAAGTATAGTAGATATGTAAAAGGTGAAAGAATGTTAATATCCTAAAAGTTATGGTGAATTAAGAAAATTATGGGCTGAATTACAAAGCCAATAGAAAGTGAGTGAACTGTAAAGTAAAATTATTCATAATAAGGAAAATACAATACAAATAAAATAAGAAAAAATAAAATTTAAAAATGGTAATGCTGTCATCAGATATGGGGAGGACATATTTAGATAAAAGTCGAATACAGGTAAGGCAAATATGCAGAATCTGATGTCAGCTGAAGTAAATATTGATACATGGTCAGGTATATATCAATATTTACTTCAGCTGACAACAGATTCTGCATATTTGCCTTACTTGTATTCGACTTTTATCTAAATATGTGATGACAGCTTTACCATTTTTTATTTATTTTATTTGTATTATATTTTACCTTATTATTAATAATTTTACTTGACAGTTCACTCACCTCTTGTTGGCTTTGTAATTCAGCCCATAATTTTCTTAATTCATCATAACTTTTAGGATATTAATATTCTTTCACCTTTTACATAGCTACTACTTCTTTTTCTAATATCCTTACCCTTCTAGTCACTGGCACTTTGTGTAATTTTAACTCCATCTATGCATACTTTATCTAATATATCTATTCATACATACTTATATATACTTTTGCATCCTTTAACACTGCTTTGTGCTTTTAGGTGCATCTATCATACCTGACATTATATATATATATAGTAGTAATATATAACAGTTAAGAAGTAAAATAAGCAGAAAAAGGAAAATAACAAAAGTTATAATATGTCTAATGCTTCAAAACGGCAGTGCAGCAGTGTGTTGTTGGATATGTTGGAATAGACAAGGTTTTCACAGAAAATTTATTTATTCTACAAACCATACATTATTTATATACAGGGTGTCTCAAAAATATTGGTACAAACGTTTAGGGGAGGTAGGTAACATCTAAAGGAATGCAAATCGCACAGGAAACCATAACCGAAACATCACGGGAAAGTAGTAGCATGGGCACAAGAAGCAGAAATGACAGAAGACAGTAATTAGTGGCAAACATTTATTTGACATAATATTAACAATGGAGTATGAGATGGATGCATTTCGTGATGTTACAACAGATGCTCCAAGGTTCCACCATGCATGCGTGACACCGACGCAGTATGGATTGGCAGACACGGTTGAACACACCTGAAGTTTCTTTGACAGTAGCAGCAGTGCAGACGACTCTCGCCACGAGATCCATTTCCGTCTCCACAGGCAATTCATACACAATAGATTTGAGGCCCCCCCCCCCACAGAAAGAAATCAAGGCTCGATAAATCAGGTAAGCGTGGAGGCCAGGCAACGGGTCCACCACGGCCAATCCATCGATGCCCAAAATGCCTGTTCAAATGGTCACGAACACATCTTCCATAATGGGCAGGCGTCCCGTCATGTTGAAACCAAATGTTGCATCTCATTTGCTGGAACATTGTCAAGTAACCTTGGTAGAACTTGTTCAAGAAAGAACCAATATTTAGCAGAGTTATTATTATTATTATTATCATTAGCCATATGGTGCAAGGAAGCCTGAGGCTTTTGCTGCACCAGCCAAAAAAAAAAAAATTTTAATTTACCCTAAGAAAGAGAGAGAAAGAAGTAGAAGGAAATCACCAAGGAAGAGAAGAATGATGATATCCAGCTCAGGACCCTGGGTGTGCCAAGCCCATGCTCACCAGATGTGAGCCCCTGGGTGGAGTTCATGCGGGATGGTAACAGGTATGGGCTGACTAAACAGTTACCGACCATACCTGCCCACACATTTATTCCGAAGTGATGTTGTGCCGCATGGGGACACACACCGTGTGGGTTTTCGTGTGTCCACACATGAGCATTGTTCTGATTGAATAAGCCTTCCCGAGTGAAATAGCCTCATCCATTAACAACAAAAAATAGGCTGGAAAATTCAAGTCTCGAACACTTTCTTGGAGAAACCACTGCGCAAAAGCCACATGCGCAGGATGATCTTGGGGGAACAGTAACTGAACCCTTTGGAGATGATTTTTTGTTATTTTTTTTTTTTTTTTTAGGAGCATTAGCAACTAAGGCCATATTGCTCCGGTGCAGTGGTCATTCCCTGACCTTTCCGCATCCTCCGTATTTGGTGGTGACGGGCTCGAACCCCGGTCTAATCAAGAAGCGTGTGCTACGCACTGCTGCTCCTTCCCACCTGGCTACGGAGGCGCCTTTTGGAGATGAAAGGGGTGTAAGGAATTGCCATGCCAGACACTGTACACTGCAACGAGACACTCCTAAGGCAGAGGCAACAGCACGTGTACTGGTAGTAGGATTATTCTGGACGGCATTCAACACACTTTGTTCCATGGTGGGAGTTCGCGTCGAACGTGGTCTGCCCGCACTACTCCTGTTACCTCTAAATGACCCATAATCGCACAAATTTTGATGCACATGTGCAAACAAACGGTGGTTCAGTACATGTCTGTCTGGGAAGCATTCTCCATAAATTCGTTGAGCGGCTCGTCCATTGCCCTCTGCTAATCCATACACTAGGTGCATGTCTGCCAGCTCACAGTTCGTATATTGAAGCATGGCGACTCTTCGTGGCGACTACTGCTTGAATGAGTAAACCAGAAATTCTCTCTCACGTGAACTGATGAACAGCACCGACTGCTGACTTACGGTGACGTTTCTGGTTATGGGTTCCTGTGTGATTCACATTCCTTTATATGTTACCTACCTCCCCTAAATGTTTGTACCAATATTTTTGAGACACCCTGTGTGTGTGTGTGTGTGTGTGTGTGTGTGTGTGTGTGTGTGTGTGTGTGTGTGTGTGTGTGTGTGTGTGTGTGTGTGTGTGTGTGTGTGTACATATACACACACACACACACAGTAAATACTGTGTATATGTGTGTGTATATATATATATATATACAATATTTCTTACTGAATTTTTTTAATGCAATATTATTATTATTATCAGCCAAATGGTGCAAGGAAGCCTGAGGCTTATGCTGCACCAGCCAAAAAAAAAAAAAAAAAAAAACACATTCCCGGGTTACCCAGTGAGAAAGAAAGAGAGAAGTAGAAAGGAATCACCAAGGATGAGAAGAATGATGATATCCAGCTCAGGCCCCTGGCTGTGCCCCTGGGGATATTAACAAATATTACAGAAAAATATAGCCATTTATTTTTTCTTTCCATTTGCTTTTTCTTTGGAATAATCAGGAGCCTCTCTGATCAATATCCTGCAACAGCCTACCGCCATATTACTTGGAAATTTTCTACACAATAGCAATATCTTGATGAAAATTCATTATATTCATTAATGACAGCACATCCAAATTATCTGGGTAAACGTCTAAATGGGAATGGAGGTAACTGTATTTTTAGGAACTATTGAAACTGAGATTTTTATAGGCTTGCAATAAGTTCTCAAACAAGATTTTATAGTTTTCTGATCTGTTGCTACACAAAAAATGTTCTTCTTTGAATAACTTTTTGATCTGTGGATGACTTGTGATCTGGCCCCGGGTGCCAAGCGATTGTGACTGAGCGATTTATCTGTACTTCCAGTGCGATTTCTAGAAAGCGATTTACAGTTCCTTTTTGTCCTTATCGTTAAAAAATCTATTCATTTTATAACAGCTCTCGTAACAAAAGTCCCTGTACAGAGCAAGGAAGGAAAGCCACCTTTCTTTTTTCTCATAGTATATTACTAATACCTACTAATCTTCGCTTGGTCACACCAGGCACTGCTCCTGCCTCCCCGTGGCGGGGCCGGAAATCTTGGCAGAAAAGTCTCTCTGCCAAGGGCTAAAAGGAGCAAAGATGGACCATACCAACACTGACTCTTGTGGGATCAATGCCCCATCACATTCTAGAGAGCAGGAAGATTACAACCCTTCCTTTGCTAAGAGACAAAAGAAGGATACAGACCAGAATATCTGGCCTCATTTCCTCATTATACATTCTTTGACTGACCAGCCAGTCAGCAAGCTTTCTCCTTTTCTGATTCAGAAAAGTTTAGAGAACGTCGCTGGCTCACCAAAAATGGTTCGCAGACTAAAATCAGGTGACCTGCTTGTTGAAACAACACAATCCAAGCATTCTGACAAGCTACTTAAATTGAAAACACTTGGAGGAACTCCTATAGAAGTGTCACCTCATGCCACCTTAAACTACTCAAAAGGAGTTATAACAGAATGGGATCTTTTACATGTATCCGAGGAAGAAATTAAACAAGAGCTTTCAGAACAAAATGTTATTCAGGTAAAAAGAATACTAATCAAAAAGGATGGTTCACTACTTCCAACCAGAAACATTATACTAACTTTCAACTTGCCAAATCCACCAACATCTGTAAAAGCCGGATACTTGAACTGTCATGTCCGACCATATATACCGAACCCAATCAGATGTTATAAATGTCAAAAATTTGGACATTCACAGACAGTATGTCGAGGGACTGCTGTATGTGCTTCATGTGGATCTAAAGATCATACCCATACCGAATGTTCTGCACAAATCTTACAGTGTCCAAACTGTAGAGGCAATCATTCCGCTTACTCCAAAGACTGTGAAACATGGAAAAAAGAAAAAATGATTCAGAAGTATAAAACCGAGCACAAAGTCACCTACCCTGAGGCAAAGAAACAAATATCACCAACTGCAATAACACGCTCATATGCAGCAACTGTCCAACAGCATAAACAGATAACTGTTGTCACCACCACTACCACTTCAGTTCAAACCAACGTTACAATCCCTCCAAACATCTCTATTTCTGATTGGGCTCGCTCAATCCTAGCTCCATCGGCAAAATCATCTTCAATTTCAACTTCTAATCAAGCCATAAATACACCTGTTACAATTCCTCCAATGCCTTCCACGTCACGGCCAACCATAAATACTAAGAACATAGATATAGATGACAAACTTCCTGTCCATGATCATATGGATACATGTGAAAAAGAAGTCCCGGAAGAACCAATCTTAGAGATACATGCTGAGGAAGAGATGGATGTTCGCCCAATCTTTCCCAGAAAAGAGAAAAAGCCTGAGCGATCCAAGCAAACGCCTACTCGTAAAAAGTCAGAAACAAATACAACTACAAAGCCAATATAATGCGCACAATAATACAGTGGAATTGTCGAGGCTTCCGCAGTAACATTGATGACATTCGCAGCCTAATCGACAAATATCACCCTGTAGGTATATGTCTTCAAGAAACTAACCTAACTCCCCAAGTAAATACAGCAGTGAACCGTTACGGTACCTATATACAAGACCGATGCCTTTCCTGTGGAGCTCATGGTGGAGTGGCAATTCTAATTGACTCCAAAATTCCATGTAAACGCCTCCAACTACAAACATCTTTGGAAGCAGTTGCAGTACGAGTCTCAATCCAGTTTACTTTTTCACTGGTCTCACTCTACCTTTCCCCAAATCAAGAGTATGCATATTCAGACCTAGAAGCATTAGTAACCCAGCTACCACCCCCGGTCTGTATCATGGGAGATTTAAACGGACACCATCCCATGTGGGGATCCCGTCACCAAGACAAACGGGGTAAATTGATTGAGAAATTATTGGAAGAGCAAAATCTCTCTCTCCTTAATACTGGAATTGAGACATACATCCATTTGCCCACTGGAACAGCCTCTGCAATTGACATTTCCATATGTTCACCTGTCCTATATCCACTGATTGAATGGACAATCTTGAAAAATCCTCTTAATAGTGACCATTTTCCAGTGGTCTGCAAAATATTAATAAATGATGTTACACATCACGATGGTGAAAAAAGATGGAGGTTTCATAAAGCTGACTGGACAAAATATAAAACAATCGCAGCAATGGATGAACAAATAATCACCACTCAGCCCATAGACAATGCTACAGCTCATGTCACAAACCAAATCTTAATAGCAGCTGAAGCTACAGTTCCTCGGTCATCTGGAAAATATCATAAACACGACACAGCGTGGTGGAATGAAGAATGCAGGATAGCCAAAAGAGAGAAGAATAAGGCTTGGAATCTCTTCCGAAAGTATCCCATTTCCATCAACCTCATAAATTTTAAGAAAGCTAGAGCCAGAGCTAGATATATCCAGCGTAAAAGTAGAAAGGATTCATGGATACGATTCGCCTCCACAATTAATAAAAATACAGATACCCGTGTCATATGGAACAAAATCAGAAGACTTAATGGGAAATTTCTTTCAGTTCCAACTCCACTAATAATCTGGAATGGACAGGAAATAACTAACTCCAAGGAAATCGCAAACTTACTTGCAACTACTTTTGCAAATATATCAGCAGTATCGGCATATACCCCATCCTTTCAGAAAACGAAAACTGTAGCTGAAAAATACAGACTAAACTTTAATACCAGACAACAACTCCCATATAACCAACCTTTCAACATAGAAGAATTGCAAAAAGCTCTGGCTAAGTCTAGGAAGAGTGCAGCAGGACCTGATGGAGTTCACTATGAAATGATCCAACAACTTAATCAAAAATCCCTAAAGGCTTTGCTTATGCTATACAACAGAATTTACATGGAAAACTACTATCCAAATTCCTGGCTTCACTCCACTGTAATTGCCTTTCCTAAACCTGGCAAAGATCATACGATTCCCACAAGTTATCGTCCAATAGCACTAACAAGTTGCCTTGGGAAAATCCTCGAGAGAATGGTGAACAACAGATTAACCTGGTTTTTAGAAACATATAATGTACTTAACATAAATCAATACGGTTTTCGTAAAAATAGATCTTCTCTAGATCCCATGATAAAAGCAGAAGCAAATATCCGAAATGCTTTTCTAAGGAATGAGCATCTAATAATGATCAGTCTCGACATAGAAAAGGCCTTTGATACTACCTGGCGATACGGCGTTCTTAAAGATCTCCACAGCATTGGTTTGCGAGGCAACTTACCGCTCTTAGTAAAAAATTTCCTGAAAGTCAGAACCTTCCAAGTAAAATATCAAAACAATCTGTCACAAATATATTCTCAGGAAGAAGGAGTTCCTCAGGGCTCAGTACTGAGTGCAACCTTGTTTTCAATCAAAATAAATTCTATTACAAAAGACTTGCCAAAAACAGTGGAAACATTCCTATATGCAGATGATGTTACTATTTCGTGCCATTCACAAAACATGAAAATGATTGAAAGGCAGTTACAAAGCGCAGTAAAAAAAATAGAATTATGGACTAAAAACAATGGCTATAGAATATCACAACAAAAAACAATGGCTATACATTTCTGTAGAAAGCGAAAAATGCACCCAGATCCAGAAATAAGACTAGAAAACCAGCTGATACCGCTAGCAAATAGTATACGTTTCCTTGGCCTCATTCTAGATAAAAAACTTAACTTTTTGGATCACATCAAATGCCTCCGAATAACCTGTCAAAAAAAACTAAATATCCTCAAAGTTCTTTCTGCAATGAAGTGGGGAGCTGATCGGTTCACACTACTTCACCTATACCATGCTATAATCAGATCAAGACTAGACTATGGAGCCCCTGTGTATAGTTCTTGTAGACCAAGTGTCATCAAATGGCTCGATTCTATACATCATAGTGCCTTACGAATCTCCTTAGGGGCATACAGAACATCACCAGTCCAAAGTTTATATGCAGAGGCCCACGAACCCTCACTATATCTCCGGAGGCAAATGCTGCTATTAAACTATGCAATTAAAATCCGAAGTCTTCCTCATCATCCTACTTGGCAGTATCTTTTTAACCCACAGTGGGAAATTCTCTACAACAATAAACCTACAGTAAATAAACCAGCTGGAATACGACTAAAAGAAATAGTTTCAAAATGGGGCCTAAGTTTTGACAACATACATGAGGATAATAGGATAAGTATTCCACCATGGTTCACTTTCACGCCTAACTGTGACACTTATTTCCAACAATGGGGAAAAAGCACTCTTGCAAATGTCAACATAAAACAGATGCATGCAGCCCACTCATCACAGTTCCCTGAATACCTTCATATATATACAGATGGCTCTAAAACAGACACCAAAGTTGGTGCTGCAGTGGTATTTCCACAGACTGTTATCTCACAGCAACTCCCAAACCAATGCAGCAGCTATTCTGCCGAGCTATTCGCCATACTAATGGCCTTAAAATACATAGCAACTTCCCCGCATCTGAAACATCTCATATACACAGATTCATTGAGTGCAATACACACTCTGCAACAAAGGCAGACTCCATCGCATCCCATTCTTCATCAGATACAAACTCATCTTGTGAAACTCAAAAGTAAAATGAGGCAAGTAAAATTCTGTTGGATTCCAGGACATACAGGCATTGAAGGTAATGAAAGAGCCGATAGAGCAGCAAAGAATCCTACAAACACAGACCTAAAGCTTTACAAAGTTCCACATTTCGATTACAGGCCTATTATAAAAAAAATTCTCCATACTCAGTGGTCACAAAAGTGGCAAAATGAATCAAATAATAAACTGTTTCAAATAAAACATGAACTTCAGCCATGGAAATCGAGTCTTCGTAAAAATCGGCACGAAGAAGTCATTTTAACGAGACTGCGCATTGGACATACTCATCTCACGCACTTTCACTTACTCACCAAAGCAAACCCCCCAGAATGTTTTCACTGTTCTTGTCAACTCACTGTAAAACATTTCCTCATAGAATGTCCACAATACCACATGGCGCGACAGTCAGCCTTCCATCTCCCTATAAATTTCCAAGATCCTCTGACCTTATCACAAATCCTAGGCGATAACTCCAACATTGAAAATATATTCACTTATTTAAAATTAATAGGATATTTTGACCAGATATAAATCACATTTAAGAAATATAAACTTCCTTGTCACATAAACATTAATAGATAGGCGCAATATGGCCAAAGTTGCTTTTGCGCCAAAAAACCCAACAACAACAACAACAACAACAACAACGACTTGTGATCTGCCCACCTGCCTAATTTTTCTTGATTTTGTTGCAATAGCCTAACTCTGATTACTGTCACTAACCATTCTCTGATTTTGGCATAATTAATAAATGAAAAAAAAAAAAAAAAAAAACCATCAACCTCTAATTTGTCTAATTTTATTCCAACTACTCACTTTCACAACACCAGATGGAAGTTTGTTTTAACAATCAAATACCAACTGGCTGAAAGCAAATTTCTACGCATACAAGTATATCTATCAACCATTCTTCTCATATTAAATTTATGCCCTTTTATTGGTCTTCCTGGTGCATTATAACCTTTGAACTTTTTGCACCGTAAACAATTAAAAATCGTCATCATCACCACCCTCTTATGGATGTTATCTGAGCAATAGTAAAGAGGCCATAATCATTTAACTTACTCAATCCATTCAAAGCTTTAAATACCTCAATCAGATCTCCTTGCAGGTGCCTAGTTTCCAGATGCTTCAATTTGCAGAACTGAAACCTTTCTTGGTGAGAGCATCCTTTTGTGACCCTCACTAATCTCATTGCTCTTTTCTGCACCTATTCCAACATATTCACATCCTTTCTAAAATGAGGCTTATAGATCCTTACTCAGTACTCAAGATCCTTTCTAAAATGAGGCTTATAGATCCTTACACAGTACTCAAGATCCTTTCTAAAATGAGGCTTATAGATCCTTACACAGTACTCAAGGAATAATCATCTCCTTATCCCTGTTGGTCACATTCCTCTATATTATTGAAAAAAGTTGCATGAGCCGTTCTAGTAGCCTGTCCGCACAGGTCAGAGAACTTTGTGTATGACTGCACAATTACCCCAGTTCTTTTATCATTCTCCACTCCCTGAGTATGGTATTACATAGGGTATATTAGTTGGTATGTTATTACTGCCACTCTATGCAGTACCTTGAACATATCAATGTTAAACTTCAGTTGCCACTTCTCAGTTAGTCTGCCTAATTTTTTAGATCTCATTACACTAATACACTCCTGTCATTAACCATCTTGCCAACCTTTGTATCATATGAAAACTTAGATATTAAGCCTGATATGCATTCATCAATATCATTAATATATACTGAAAACAACAATGGGACTGACACTGAACCTCGGGTACTCCGCTAATAACATTAGTCCAAGAAGAGCAGTCCCTGCTGATAACTGCTCTCCATCTTCTTTCACTCAACCATCCCTTTATCCACAGCAGCAACTTGCCTCCAGTGCCATACTGCTCCAATTTGTATAGCAGTCTTATGTGGAAGAGTATCAAAACAAGCATATTATTACCACTGTTTTACATAAAGTTAGGTCTAATGAAGAATTTCACAGAAGCTGCGGATAGGAGTGGAGATGGTTGTAAGAAATGTGGATTTTCAATAATCAATTTAATAAGTTAACTTAATATTCAAAGTCAGGTCTAATTGAAGGATCATAACAACTAGGATAGAAGTGAAGATGACTTTCAATAAGGATTTTCAATAATGACTTAATAAGTTAACGTAATATTCATAGAGCCTTTGTTATCAGTGATTTTGCTGTGCACATTATATCTCATAATTACAACTTGTAGTGTAGTACGTATTAGTAGTACTTGTAGTGTTTTAAGTTGTAGTAAATAAGTAGCTCAAAGGTCCTAATCATATAGGTTGGCATATTTTTGTATTTAGCTAGAATTTAGGTCAATAGCATGATTGAGAAATTTAACAGTATAGTATGTACTGTGTGTTTCATTGTTATACTTTTATCTCTTAGATTGTGCAGTAAGTTTAAATTAAATTTAGCCAAGAAACATGCCTAAAACAAGAGCACAAAGCAAACACCTCAAAGTAGCAGAAATTTTGTGGCCTGGGAGAAAACTTTCGATGGCAGTTCTCTTGAAAATCACAGATACATTCAGTGTGTTAATTGTTGCCTTTTTGCATAATTATCTGCAGTGAGCACGATACAGCCAAAGAGGATTTCTTTATGTGCTTTCATTAGAGAGAGAGAGAGAGAGAGAGAGAGAGAGAGAGAGAGGAGATTAAGTGCTAATTCAGCATTCTGATGGGTTTGTATGAGAGCTTCAAGAACAAGGTTGATACCCTCCAAGAAATTAAAAAGAGAGATCAGTGAAGCACTCAGCCTAGCACAATGCTGGAGTCTACACTAATGCAATACACGACACAATGAGAATTTCCATGGCAGAAAGGTTGGCTGGTCCCACAGGAAGTAACTATTGTCAGTAACTGTACTGTCAGGAAAACAGGAAATATATTTGGTAAAAAAGTATTTGGTGGAATAACACCAGGGTATGTCTGCCAGGAATAAAACTTGATACTGAAGAGCAGCTATCATCTTTTAAGTGCACAAAAGGTGATTTGTTGTACATGTCGGCACTAATGATATTAAGAGTAGAAGATCTGAGGATTTACTCAACAAATACAAAGCAATGTTGAGAAAAAGTTGTGAATTAGGATTAAATTTGAAACTGCGCAATTCTGCTGAAAGATGATAGGAGGGTGTATATGACAAGAGCCACATCAATTAACTCTGCTTAGGAGAGACCGTGAAGGCTCATGGGGTAGAATTTTTCACAGCATGATCTGAACTTATTAAAAGGAGAGGCTGTTTTTATAAGTACAGGATACACCTCAGTAGAATGGGTGCAAAAATATTTGCTGATGCTGTCGAGGCAGTGTTAGGTGGGTCTGAAACTGCTAGTTTCGAGGAATACACAGAATAATAGATTAATAGCAGCTGCAGATAGAGGTGTAAGTGATTCATGTCCTAATAGATGTGGTCATACAGCAGCCTGTAAAGCAAGGTATCAGCGATTACAAGGCATAATGGGGGGGGGGGGGGCTCACTGAATAAGTAAATATTTGGGCTGTGTTATAGTTATTAAGAATGAAAACAGGTGAATGTACACTTGCATGTAAACTGAATGCTAGAAACACAGCAAAATATTTTTATGGCCAAATGACCGTGATGAGTATACTGAAGTGCTATACTGACAAACAGAGTGAACCAGTAAATCAGAATGCCTTATAATAAGCAACTTTACTTTCCAGATATTGACTGAAACATGGGGCTAATCACTCACACAATAGAAGAACCTTTCTGCTACCATGTGAGTTATTAGCCACGAGGGCCAAGGGCTGTGGTAGGGGTGTACTGAGGGTTTTTTTCTTTCTTAAAGTTGACTACCATGGTCTTAGATAGTTTTTAAATTCTATTCAATGGGTCCAACTGATGACATTACCAAAGCAAATTCTAAATGGAAAGCATTCAGGGAAATAATCATAGAAACTACTAGGCTTTTTATACTAACCAAGAGATGCTGTTCAAGGCTTAGACCTAAATGGGTGTGAGATGAACTGAAGAGACTAGTGGCATGGCAGAAAAATGCATGGGATTCACATAAATTATAAGCGTATACAGAAACCCAGAGTAGGTGAGTAGGTATAAACTAGTCTACAATCAAGTCTAGTATGGAACAAGGCATGATCTAGTGAAGGAGGATTTCTTTGTGTGTGTGCGGTAGGTGCAGACAGCGTCAAGAAATTAGGTGCCAAATCAGCATTCTGCATTTTCCTCTTATGGAGGAAAGTCCAGGTTTATGGAGAAACGGGAATAGGTAGTTTGCCACTGTGACTAACTGATCTAATGGCTTAGTGGAATATTTAGATACTTGTCCCCCCTTCTGTCTTTCCCTTCCTCTCCTTCAATTTGAATTATCAAAAACAGCTGTCATTAACATGATTGGTTGGCTCCCTCTATACTCATGGGAAGAACAAATTGGAGTGGTACTTTATAAGTTTATTTTTTAACCAGCCTCTGAGACACAAAGCACAGTTAATGAGGAGACCACTTCCTGATCACCTAAATCACAGCCAAAATAAAGTTCATATGCTTTCTTTAATAGAGACATTATGGATTTAACTGCAATTTAATTATGTAATGCTGTGCACATAGCAAAAACTGTCTTGTGAATAAACACACTGACAACAGTGAAAAAATTTAAAAAAATTTAAAAAGTGCAGTTAATACCAAAAAGTATAAAAGCTGCATGAGTCCAATAATATGTAACAATGCTAACTAACACACTTGCAACTCTGACTAACTGACCTGTATTAGATGTTTGCTGAATGTCCATTTGACATGCATAAAGCAGGTGGTAAAATAGTTCAGAAACTGCAGAAGACCAGTGCAGCAAGATCAAGGGAAGCCTTGAACTCCATAGCTTCTAAGCCAGCAGTCCAACTAATATAAACAGATAGACCAAAATCTAAGTGTGTGAACTGAGGGCTAAGTAAAAATGTACCACATATTTGAAATCAGCATTAAAAAAAATATACTAAATTCACCATTTCTGCTGAATTTTTTTTTTGTTGTTGTTTACCTTAAAAATAAATGTAATGCTGAGTGGTTTACTTAAAAATAAATGTAAACCACTTACTTGCTATCCTTTTCTGTCAGCAGTTTTGCAAACTAACAATTACAAAAATGAGTTTGCTATCCAACACTTTTTCCATATACAAGACCAGACTGAAAAATATGTAGACTGGCAACACTTTTCTATTCCTATAATTAAGATCAACTTAGAGACTATTCCACATTGTAATTATTCCTTAGTTGGTACACATGTAACCTTCTTTATATCTTGTTTCACTATTGTGAATGAATTGTTTTGTGTACTAATTGCTAAAGCAGCCAAAAACAAGTGGTCAACCAACATGCTAAAACATTGCAAAGTACCAGCCCAAATGCACGTGTATTTAAGAAGGGCTATTTCAGTGAAAAAAAATGAAGAGAAACTGTGATTTCTTCTGCAGGATAATGCAATATTTTATATTGAATTATCCTGCAGAAGAAATCACAAGTTGTGCAAAGCACTCTATTGAGCATGGAACACCTTTAGATCATCCACCCTATAGCCCAGACCTCACTTCCTGTTATTTTTAGACTTTTCCAAACTTGAAAGAAACATTTACAGGAGCAAAAATAGTATGCTTTTTAATAATAAAAAGCAATATGGAAATCAAAAGTACCTCATCCAGCTATTCCATAAATGTTCCCAGAAAATGGCCGGCAGAACATTTTGAAACATTATTCAATTGCTATAAATGATGTATAGATTTTCAATGATGCTATTTTGAAAAAGAAACTAATTCCAAGACTAGGGATACCTCTAACTTTGAATAACAGGTACAGTCCACATGTTTTTAAAATTGCTCTCGTGTATGTTGGGAATCCTCAAACCCAAAAAGGCCAACCAACTATCTTTTATTTGCACACTAAGATACATCAGTAATTCTAAGGCAAAAATCTTCCAGTTCAAGGCTATAACTTGGAGACAGATTTGGAGTGATAATCAAATGAACAGGAAATGATTATAAGAATTTGGTTCATGCCAAATTCTTGAAAATATCCAAAATAAAAGAAACACATGTGAGATTAATGTAGTTATAATATAAAGTTAAGAATTTGCTGGTCTAAGGACAAATGTTACCTGTGTGTGTAAAAGAGAGAGAGAATTACAATGAGGATTCCCTTTCTTTTTAATCCTTTCATTAGTGGGTTTCCAGTGAGTATATTACCCAAAATAAGTTTTTCCCGAGAAATTTGGGAGTCTGTAAAAATTTTTAAAAAATATATTTTTTTGAAATGTTAATTTTTTTTACTATTTTGATTTTATAGCCAAACATTAGTGAGATAATTGTTCAAATGACAGTAAACAAACATTAAAATCAGAATAAATTTTTTTTAAAAAAATTTTTAATTAGAAAAAAATAAAAACTAGTCTACTTTTTTTGATGTAGTAATAGCTTTTACATGTTTATATGCATTATTTAATTCAGTTTCATCAACCTCTGGATCCAAATTCCACAAAAATTTCTTTAATTTTTACTTTTGTAAGCCCATATCATCTTTAACCTTATTGAAAGGTTGTGTCCTCCCCCGTGCCAATTTTCAAAATTATTGCAAATATAAAAATTAGCTACTATTACTTATAAACATAATTAATATATGGCAGTATGTTCCTATAAAACTTAAAGACAATATGTGCATAATACATAATAATTCATTGATACTGCATTGAAACAACCTTGAAACTGAATTGTATATACACTGTTATATGCACTTTCATTTGATTGACTGTGACTTATCTTTTAGACTGCATGATTCCTTTCACCCTCCATTGGTCTCTCAAATCAACAACTGTTTCTAGCAACAGGAGTCTTCACAAAGTATATTTTGATTGATCGCAGTACACAGAAATAAATATATACCTGCACATAAAGAAATGCAAACATTCCTTCAAAAATTAACATCAAAAGCTTTTGTAGGTATCACAAAATTTGTTTGTAAATATTAATTGGCATTTTCCAACATGTATAGAATGTTTTCCAACATTAGAATAAATACAAAACAAAACAAACCTCGTGGATCAAAGTTTAGATAATTATATGGCATTTTACCAATTAAAAACCATACACTGGATCTTCACAACTTTCCAGAGAAAACCACTGCCTGAAATCTCCTTAATTACTCACTTAATTTAGTTTTTAAGTTGCTTCAACTTTTTATATACCTAATTAACTTCAAATTTTATGTACCCAGTTTTTATGCATCCTCTTTTATGTACCCAGTTATGTGCTTTAGTTTTTTATTAAAAAATCAATGTACTTTTTATTATAAAAAATTGTGATAAGTCAATCTTGAGATCTTGTTTATTTTTTTAAGTAGCTAAATTGATAGCCAAAGTGTTGCTGGCCCCTGTTCTTGACACTGTTATATGTATGAACACCCCAGCAGAAAAGCAATGTCTGTGATACTTACACTGGCATGTCTAGTGATAACTATCATGCTCGAAATATTATGTATATTATGCTCACACACACACACACTGCTGTGCATGAAAGACCACTTTGTAGTGGTCTTTCATGCACAGCAGATGAGCAAGTAGTCCCCCATATTCAGCAGTGTTTTGCATTTACAGTGCCATAAAGAGTGTAATGTGGCTCATTAAAGCACAAGATCATTCAAGCCCATGTATCATCAAGTTTCATATGAGCCAGAAATCGTAGAGCAAAGTCTATTTGTTGTTGCTGATCACAAGACTTTAGTTCTTGTGCTATGTGAATCTTGTATGGGAACCAGTGTAAAATCATTCAAAGCACTTTACATACAGTAGACCAAGGAAGGTTCAAGTCTCTTGATACATCTCTGGCACTACTGACTGCTAGTAGTGTTTCGCATTCTGACCTGGAGGCCATTGCAACCTCCACTTCATCCACTACCTCTGTTCCGATACGTGGTCATCCCCTGCCTGAAATTACACCTAACTCACCAGTCGATTCAAATTTCTTTATTAGTTTTCAAAGCCTCACTGATGTCAAAGGACCTTCACGTAAACCTTTAAGTTTCCAATATTCACGTAGTGCTGCATTAGCATTACTATTATTCTGGTAGAACTGTTTTACTAAAAGAGCACATTCCTTTTTTTGTAAGAGCCATAATGGTTACTGCCGGTGACGTTGGCCTTTCTGCTTTTATCTAACAGGATGTCATTTGCATAAGCACCATGTCTTGAAGTAAATGACAACTTTTACATATGTGAAGTGCCGTTTTCCCCTGGTGACAGAAATTAACTAATTTTTTTTATTTTCTTCTACAAATTGCTTCCCCATACCCTAAATGATATACCCACCGATTTTCACAGTGCTAACTGTAACCATTTTGACGCTAGGTTCTCCTGAATAGGAAAACTTATTTTATAACCAGCCGGTGTGTGTATATATATATAGACACACACACACATGGACTAACTAATGGATATGTAATAGACTACATGGACTAACTAAAGGATATGTAATACATATATGGACTACAGCAGAGACATCCAACCTTTTTAGGCTAGGAACCAAAACAGATAAACTGCCAGTTACAGGTTGCATAGGTTGTCTCAGCAAGTGGGATGCAGGCTGCAAGACATGTTCCTTACCACTAATTATGCATTTTTCAAAATAAAATTTCATATTTGTTATCTACATTTGCCCCTATAGGATAAAGTCTTTTTTAGTTTCTGATAACAAAGGTTGGAAGAGTGGATAATCAAAGTATAATATTTAAACAAGCCCTTAGTAATTTATTTGATTAGCCTAAAAAATTGAAACTATACAGTGCTGGTGGTAAATGTAAAGTTCATTGGATAACAGTAATCCAAGCTACTTTTAAAAAAGAGGTTCCAAAATTCACCCCCTCCTTCTCTTTTATATTAGATTCCCTACTTTCCCTTAATTATTTAAATTATGTAATTTGTTAGAAGTTTGAGTTTCATTTTACCAATTTAGCAGTGCGAAAAATGTGTGTTTGCTCAGAGCAGTGAGTTTCTGGGAGCCAGAAACTCACTGTTCTGAGTATTCCATGAAAAATTAACTCTGTGGAGTTAATTTTTCATGGAATACTGAAAATTAAAACTTTGCACATGAACTCTTAAGCATTAAATTTTCTAATTGTACAAGACATTAAAGCAGTATGTACAAGACATTAAAACAATGCATTTTAATATGCATTTCAATACAATGTTTGTTGTTTCCTCTTGAATTCAAGTGCTGTACTATGAAATAAAAATCACATTTAACTGCACTTAACAGTTGTGCGTGATACAAGAATCTGAAATTTTTCCATGTTGCACAGTGGTAGTGGCCCTGACTAAAGCTTATTCAGAGTCTGTAGAGCTTACAAATACCCTCGCTGGAGGTTCAGATGTTTCCCTACTGATGTGTGACATGCTCAAGGCTAAATGGAATGTGATGATAAGGAAAATCTTAGTTCCCTGATAGTGAAAATATTTTTTTACTAATGATAAATGCTATCAGAATGAGGCAGTTACATCAGTCAGCCCCATCCAGATGAAAAGTCTGGTATGAAGCATGCTGGCCATTATTTCTGAAATCCATTTTAAGTTGAGGTCCATTTTAAAGTATGAGCTGACTCTATATAAATAAACCCAGATCATAGCTTTCCTGAAATTTGAAAATAATCCTTTTTGTGGCATGGTGAGAATGACAAATGACAGTAATCAAACATATCGTCATACTAATTCATATTATAAATTATATAATATTTCATTATATTTTAAATATTTTATTTTAATATTTTTAGAAATATTTCTTTAGGAGCTTGGCATGTATGCATAATGTGCCTATTGTCTTCACCATATCCCTCCATCTGCATATACAATTCAACTCCCAGCGGACGAATATTCATGAAATTTTATATTTGGGTCATTTACAAAGATTTGTCATCCCAAATTTCATTAAAATCGAACTAATAAAATCAAGCAATTATTGTTTCTTTGTCGTCTATCCATCTGCTTGTAATAACTCAATTCACAATGGATGGATTTTGATTAAATTTTATATTTCGTCTTTTATAACGGTCTGCCATGCTTTCCCATTCATTAAAATCAGATAAACAGAAATCAGGCAGTTATTATCTATTTGTTTTATACATATCGCATAGGCTATCCATATATTAGCTGAAGTGGATGCACAGAAATAAGATGTTCTTGACTCATGCATAAAAGTTGCTGTTTTTTGCTTTTTTTTTTTTTTTTTTGTTATAAATCATGAATTATTACATTACCATTTGCTAATGCACATTAGTTAGTTAATGTATACATTAACTATACAATACAATACTATACTAAGCAGAATACATAATGCAGTAATGTGTATTCTGCTATATTGTTTTACGTTACATCTCTCAAATTTCATTAAATTTTGCTGGTATATATTATTAATTTCATTATGTCAGCACCATGAATCTGTTTAAAGTTCCACAAGAGCATTTCAGTGCTACACCCCAAAGAAACAGCTGTGACAGTCACCATAGACTCTTATTACTTTTAAAGTAGTTAATAATGAAAAAGACTAAGAAGTAGCTGTACACTCTGATATGATATTCTCTTGACAGCACATACTGTTTTATTTATGATGTACAGGAATTTTACTAATATGTGCCAAAGGTGTCATTCTTTCATTATAGAAAGCATTGGTTAGGTCACATATTCATAATTTATATAGGCTTGGAGATCTCATTTCAGTAAGACAAAATGCGGATCTGCTGAAGATGGTGAGCAAAAATCGACATAGCATTTGTAGAGTGAGTGAGTGAGTGATTTCACTTTTTGTGGTTTGCAAAGTCTCAAGACAAAACATTGTGTGGATATCAAGGTGTTTTAAAGCTTTGAAAGGGCTGGGTAAACTAATATCGAAATATTGTGTTTCCTTTTACAGGTGGCACAAACTAGAAGGCATGTACTTAAATCATTACTTAAGTACATGCCCATCACTCAAAATCCTGAGGTGGATTGAGGGATGAGTGTGAATGACAGTAGGCAGAGGTTGTTATAAATGGTCATTCTTCAGAGTAGACCAAGGTCGTAAGCAGCATCTCTCAAATTTCAGTGCTAGGATCATTCTGCTTTCTGATCTTGAACTATATTAATGAGGGAATGTAGGGTAAAATGACAAATACTCAGATGATATAAAGGTTGTAAGGGTGGGTAATGATATAAGTCTGACTGAGCTTCTCCAAAGTGATTTAGATAGATTTTATTAATGGTTAGAGAAATGGCAGTTACATTGGAATGCTGCCAAATGTAAGGGCGCAAATGTAACTTGATAGCATGTATCTCGAACTTGATACCTAAGGTATAGCCATAACGTAAAACAATATAGCAGAATACGTATTACTGCATTATGTATTCTGCTTAGTATAGTATTGTATTGTATAGTATAGTAAATTAATCAATTAAATTTATTAACCTTATTAATTTTCATTGGCAAATAATATTTCATTGGCATTTCATATTTAAATGGAAATCATGCCGCAAACTAGAGCAGCAAAGCAACTTGCACAAAGTAGCGGGAGTGCTGTGGTTTGGGGAAGAACTGAAGGGGCAACTCTCCAAAGCATCACAGCCTAAAAAAATGGGCAACTTGTGAAATGTTTGCGGAATTTCTGGAACAAGACATGATCTAACTAAGAAGGATGTCTTTGTGTGTGCTAGGTGCAGTGTCAAGAAATTAGGCACCAACTCAGTGTTCTCATGGGCATCTATGAGAGTTTGTAGAATAGGGTAGATGCCCTTGAAGAAATTGAAATGAGAGCCCCCTCAAACTCTCAACAGCCCAACTCAATGGAAGAGCTCACTCTTGTGTATCAGACAACACAGCAGCAACCTTCAGGGCAGTATGTGCTGGTCCCACAGGAGCTAGTTATTGTCGGTGGCTCTATTGTCGGGGGACGGAAAATATATTGTGCAAAAGGATAGCTGGAATACGACCAAGATATGTCTCCCAGGGGCAAAAGTTGATGATGCTGTGGAGCAGATATCTTTTAAGGGCACAAAGGGCGATACTGTTGTACACGTTTAGGGGTAAGAGATCTGCGGACTTACTTAACAAGGACAGATCAGTTTTGAAAAAATGTCATGAGTTAGGGTTAAATATGAAAGTGTCTGAAATTCTGCCCAGACATAATAGGAGGGAGTATATAATAAGAGCCTTATCAATCAATTCAGCCCTGGAAAGATTGTGCAAAACTCATGGGAATTTTTCTCAGCGTGGTCTGTGCTTGTTAACAGGAGGGTGTTTCTACAGGGATGGGATACGCTTAAATAGAAAGGGTGTTAGGTGGGTCAGAAAACTGCTAGCTTGAGGGGATTCACAAACTAATAGATTCACAGTAGCCGCAGGCAGAGGTGATAGTGATTCTTGCACTGCTTCTATTGGAATGAGCAGCAGCATGGAAAGCAAGATACTGAGAATTTCAAGGACTGCTGGGAGTCATCATGGAACAAGTAAATACATGGGTTGTGTTAGGGTAACTAAGAGTAAGAACAGGTGCATGTATACTTACATGTACACCAATGCTAGGAATGAATTTGAGGTACTGGTGAAGACAAAAAAGGCTGGTGTTGTTGGGATATCAGACATGGTGTCACACTAAGGTAAGGAATGCAGAATTGGAATTTGTGAAGTACAATGTGTATAGAAAGAATAGCAGGAGAGGAGAGGTGATGCTGTTAGTTAAGAAACACATCAAATCTAAAGCATATAGTTGACATGGGTAGACAGTACAGTGTTCAGTCAGTTTGGTGTGACATAAGCACTGTGAAATCCAAGTTCAGAGTGACAGTGCGTTATAGGCCTAATGACCCTGATGAGTACAATGAACAACTGTACAGAGAAATCGAGTGGGCCAGTAAATCAGGTTGTCTTATAATGGGGGATTTTAACATCCCATATATAGACTTGAACTTGTGGGTTGGTCAATCGCACACTAGCAAGACTTTTGTGGATTTATTAGATGACTGTTTTCTAATTATCATATATGAAAGGCAACCAGAAGGAGTAATACTCTTCATCTGATTATCAGCAGTGATTATTCATCAAGAATCTTCAGATAAATCAACCACTAGGTGACAGTGATCACAGCGTACTGATGTGGGATTTACTTAAAGATGTAACTACCATTCGGAGTAAAGAGAAGGGTTTTGCTTCTGTAAAGGTAACTATGGTGGTCTCGGACAGTTTTTGATTCTACAAGGTTGGACCAACTGATGATGTTACCAACAGCAAATTCTAAGTGGGAAGCATTCAAGGAATTAATCGTGGAAACTACTAGACTTTTTATACTGACTAAGAAACATTGCTCAAGGTTTAGGCCTAAATGGATGTCAGATGAACTCATGGCAGAGAAACAAAAAATGCATGGGATACATATAAATTATCAAGAGACACAGATACCTATGGTAGATATAAGATAGTCTGTAATCAAATCACAAAGGATGTTAGGCAAGCAAAGGCATATTACAAAAAATCTTTGGCAAAGGATGCAAAGAAAATCATTAAACACTTCTTTACTTGCTGATATTTAAAGGTGTACTGAATAATAGAGAGTACTGCTGAAGAAGAAGGCTGGAGCCTTTGAAAGCTACGGGATTTTATCGCTTTTAACTTAGTATATTTTAATGCATTTTAATCTTGTGTTTTAATACTTTTAATATTGTAATACGTATATTAATTTTGTAAATACAGGTTATTGTAAATATAGTTATCAAGATTTGTTTTGTTTTATTTTATTTTAATTTTATTTTACTCCATGAAAAATTCTTTACTTGTGTAAACTCTAAAAGGTAGGGGATGAATCAGATTGGTCCACTTAACATTAATGGTTCAATTGTTGATGAACCTTCTGAGATAGCTGACAAACGGAATGAGTATTTTGCATCTACATTCACACATGAGAAAGTGTGTAGGGAAGTGGAGGCCAGAAGTTTATCAAACTCTGACAAGGAGCTAAATGATTTTGTAATAACTGAGAGCAAAGTGGGGGAGAAATTATTGAAATTGAACATAAGCAAGGCAAAAGGGGTGGATAGGATCTATTCAGTTATATTAAAGGAAGCAGCAAAGGAAGTAAGCAAACCCTTAGCCATAATTATGAAAGCTTCCTTTCAGGGCAGGGCTGGATTTACCTATAAGCTAAAGCTACAGCTTAGGGCCTCACATTACAAGCGGCCTCACTCCATCTTAACAAATCCTTTTTTAATATTGTCACATGTGAACTGTAAGAGAGAAGGGCCTCGTGCATGTTATAGCTTAGGGCCACAACAAGCGTAAATCTGGATCTGACTCAGGGAAGGTCCCCGTGGACTGGAGATGTCCCCAATTCACAAAGAGAGATCAAAAGTGATCTCTCAAAGGTCTGTAATTACACAAGTAATTACAGACCTGTTAGTTTAAATTTCTGTTCCAGGGAAAATAATGGAGTCACTGGTTAAAGAAGAAATACAGGATCATCTAGACAAGACTGCAATTATAGTTCAGACACAGGATGGGTTTGTTAAGGGGAAGTCTTATCTGACAAATCTGATTGGATACTATGATGTGATCACAAAGGAACTGAATGCAAAAAATAATTTTTATATCATATACTTGAATTTTAGGAAAGGCTTTGATACTGTGGCATATGGAAGACTACTGTACAAATTGGAGCAGTGTGGCATTAAGGGCAAGTTGCTACAATGGATAAAAGGATGGTTGAGTGGGAGAAGACAGAGGGTGGTAATCAATGTGGACTAACTATTAGTGGTGTCCCCCAGGGGTCCACATTGGGCCCAATGTTGCTTTCTATATTTATCAAGGTATATCAGGGTTAATGTTGAAGTTTTCAGATGATACAAATGTTGGCAGGGTTGTTAATGACAGTAATGATAGTACACTACTGCAACAGTATCTGGAAAAATTCAGCAGATAGGCTGAGAGGTGACAACTGAAGTTTAACATTGACAAATGTAAAGTACTGCATATGGGTAGCAGAACCCCAGAGTAACGTACTAACTGGGTGGTACTACCCTCAGGATAGTGGATAATGAAAACGAGTACAGCGAAGAGAAATGAGATTGGCAAGTGGAACAAAGGGTTGCTGGTACCAAGAAAGGCTTAAGTTCTGCAAATTACAGCATCTGGAGACTAGGCACCTGTGAAGTGATCTAATTGGGGTGTATAAGGCATTGAATGGTCTGAGTAAGCTCAGTGCTGATGGGATTCTTTCTCTTGCTCAGATTACTCACCTGAGTAAACATAAATTCAAATTGAGGAAAGACAATTGTAGAATAGATGTGCAGAAATTTCCCTTTAGACAGCGGGTGGTTGATAGTTGAAACAAATTTACAAACTTCCACCTGTTGTAGTGGAGGTCAGGTCAACAACTTAAATAAGTTCAAGGAAGAACTAGACAAACATTTGGAGTGAATGGGTGAAATGGGAGGAAGTTTTTTTTTTTTTTTATAAGTTTGCTTTCTTGCATCATATGCCTCTAATAATGCCTAATGCTAATAACCCAAGAATAACTTATACTACAGGTGGGATAAAGGTGAAGAACAAATGAGCAAAGAGATATGATCCTTTTAATACAATCAGATGTGTAGATTAGCATGCAGTTTAAACAGGGAGGCACAGTGTCTTATGATTTTCTATACATTTTAAAAGTCAGAATGTATGTTAAGTCATATTATTGCATTATACCAATAATACTATTAAGTAATATGATTGTGAAACTCACTCAATAAAAAAACTTACTCATACACTTCCTCATTCATTTTACAAATATACATAAGTCTCAGTTCTAATCTCAATAATGTCCATTTCCATTTGCAGTCTGACAAACCCCATGTACTTCATATGACAGAATCCCAGTTATCTGTTGATTCAACCACTGCTTATCTTAGTTGTCTCAATTATTTGCTATATGATTCCTTTCACTTCAAAGCTGGTACTTGTGCATATGTCCATTGTATTGTTCCCTCTTAGAGACTTAGTAATTTGGAATCTCCTCTTTTTAATCTTCTCTGGCTTAAAATCTCTCTACTACATTCTGTCAAATTTATCTGTTACCTCTATTGTTCTTCAACTCCACTAATCACTTGGAACTCTGACTTTCTCTCTTTCCAACTTGATTTTCTCCAATCCAACTTTCCTAACAGTGAGGTAATTTTCCTTAGTGATTTTAATGTTCTAAACTGCAGTTGGCATTCATTTTCTAGTCATACGGACTCAGCTAGTGGAAATTCTGATGCTTTTGCAATTACTAATGACCTTGCATAGATTGTTCATTAACCTTCCAGAATACCAGATAATCCTAACGACGCAGCCAACATACTTGATTTTTTTTTTTTTTCTCACAAACAACAATTCTAAGTACACAGTCAAGATAAGTAGTCCTCTAGGCACATCAGACCACAAATAGGTGATGGTCTATTCTCCAATGGTGCCTCTCTCTCTCATGGCCATTCTCAACCTTGTATTGTTGGCATTACAAGAATGCAAAATGGGATGATTTGTGAAATTTGTTTTCTTATTTTCCTTGGTCAGATCAAATCTTCTGATGATCATATCATCAGAAGATTTGAAACAGTAAAATTGTTTCACTGACACGATCTGTTTGCTCAGATCGTGTCATTGAAATTATTTTTATAGGGTTGGAATACTTTTTGTACACTCCACTTTAAAATCTCATCCTTTATATAAACTGTGGTTTTCCATCAAATGTGCTATGGCTGTTTAAGAGAAGAATGTTGCATATCATAATTGGCTTGTTTCCATGTCTCTAGGTTCATTTTCTGCATACACCAAACTCACTACAATTGTAAAGCAGTTATTAATCAGTACAAACTAGATTTCGTACAGGCTAAGAATAGAAAACTTGCTTCTTTTCCAAATTGCAGCCACGTATTCTAGTCTCTTGCCAAAGCTATTGGCCACAACTTATGCCATCTCTGTTCCCACCTCATCCTAAACCATATGGTTCTATTGCACTCCAGGCATCCTGTTTTTCTTCTAACTCGTGTATTGATGATCTTGGTAAAGCACCTCCCACCATTTCCTGTACATTCCATTCAATGCCTCCTGTGATCTTCCATCAAAACGATGTTAAAAGGATTTTGATCAACATTGATGCTAAGAAAGCTCCAGGTCCTGATGGTATTTCTCCACTTGTTCTCAAAATCTGTGCTCCTGAACTTACTCCTGTTCTGTGTTGCCTTTTTTTCACTTTTTTTCCAAAGGTGCTTTTCCTTCTCTCCGAATCCAATTATCATCTCTCCCATCCAATTATCATCCCATTGCACTTACCTCTACTCCTTCTAAAGTAATGAAGAAATCAATTAGCCACCAACTCTTAAACTATCTGGAAACCTTCCAACTTATCAACGATTGCCAGTATGGATTCCGTCAGTGTCAATCCACTGGTGATGTTCTGGCTTATGTTACCCATCTATGAGCAAATTGAATCGAAAAGTTTGGTGAAACTCAATTAGTTGCTCTTGAAATTTCAAAGGCTTTCTTAATGTGTTTGGCATAAAGGTCTTCTAAATAAATTTCCATCTTATAGGTTGCCAACTATTTTTTGTAATTGGGTATCCAGCTTTCTTTCTGGCCTCTTGCTGCAGGTGATGGTAGATGGCAGATGACACTCTTAACTTCTCCACTTATTCTGGTGTTCCTCAAGGTTCAGATCTTTCTCCCACTCTTTTCCTGTTGTATATTAATGACCTCCTTCCATTGACCAGAAATCCTACCCATAGTTTTGCTGATGATACCACATTTCATTACGCTTTACAGTTTGAGAAACTGTACACTACACAAACAGCTTCAACTTCTAGAATATTCACTACCAATTCCTTAAATGCTTATCTCTGGGTAATTCTCTAGTGGGGCAGAGATAACTTAGTTGATTTTAATCCTTCTAAAACTCAGTCCTGTTTTATGTCTTGCAAAAGAATTCTTCTACTCCTATGCTTATCTTTGATGACACTGATTTCTAGGCAAGATCATATATCTCTACTGGAGACAGGGTCGGATTTACACATAAGCTAAACAAGCTACAGCTTAGGGCCTTGCACCATCTTAAAAAAAAACTTTTTTTTAATATTGTCACAGGTAAGAGAGAAGGGCTCATACATGTTATAGCTTAGGGCCACAACAAGTTTAAATCTGACCCTTATTGGAGATTACACTGACTTCTAATCTCTCTCTCTCTCTCTCTCTCTCTTGGCATAAGTAAGCACATTACAAATATTGCTTCCTCTGCATCTAAAAAAACTGGGCTTTCTTTTTCACTCTCGGCATTACTTTTCTTCCAAACAGCTGTTCACTCTATACAAATTGCAAATCCACCATACCATAGAATATTGTTCCCAAATCTGGGGTGGTGTCCCCAAAACCTCTCTCAGGCTTCTATATTCTATTAAAAAAAGGACAATCAGGTTAATTAATGACTCATCTCTAAAAGAGCCTCTCCAATCTCTGTCTCATAGACATTCTGTTTCTACTGCATGCCTTTTCTATAGATATTTCCATGAGCACTGTTCTTCTGAACTGGCTTCTATAATTCCTGCTCTCTCTCTTCCAAACCCGGCCGAACATGTGCTGCAACCAGTCAACATCCTTTTATTGTCCAACTTCAATCTCACAGAACCAACTTTCTTCTTCCTCATTTATTCATTCAGCTTCCGTTTTCTGGAACAACCTTTCTTCATATATATTTTCTGAAAATTACAATCTACAGAAATTCAAATCTAATGTCAAGAAGTATCTTCTTTCATCTTCTCAACCTTCAGCTTATGCATAGCACTAAGTACAATAGGTTCTAATATCTCTCATGCTTGGGTTTTCAAAAAAATAAATAAATAAATAAAAGGCAGTGGCGAAACTGCATTCAGAATACTGTATTGAGGGTTACATGGCCACATTTAAAGAAAGACACTGAGCTTCTTGAAAGGATCCAGAGATGGGGAGGGGGGGCTTACTTGGTGAAAATAACAAAGGGGTATCTATATGAGGAAAGACTTCAAGAGTGTAGATTACTGGGCCTGAGAATAAGCCACCTTTGTGGGGAGGGGGAAATCACATAACGATGTTGGAATTTTTATAGTGAAAATGGGATACAAAAACCAGGGGGCCATTAATAAAAACTAGTATATTGGGCCTCAAGAAATTTCCATTTGGTTAGCATGTAGCCAATCAGTGGTATCAACTGCCTTCCTGGGTGGTTGTGATTGATGGTGTGGTGAAATTTAAAAGAGCTGGAACAGCATATTCTGATGGTGAGATGAGTAAGGGTAAGGTGGGAGGGGTATAGGTTGTTTGTATAGACAGAGATTATTTTATTTTCATTATTGCTTTATATATTTTTTCTTTTTTTTGGCTGATGCAGCAAAAAAAAGTAGCTTCCTTATAAGATTATGTTGCCCTTGCGTCTTTTGGCTTTATTAATGGTGACTAATGAAGGATAGTTGTAGACTAAATATAAAAGAAAAAAAAAATTGGCTAAAGGCTATATTTATTGAAGCCACCTAGTCTTTTAGAACTAGAGCTTATGTAAATTTAAAAGGCAGTGAACAGATATCTGGATGAAATCAGTTATCTGTCCAATACTAAATAAGCCTCAGTTTCTTGCATCATTCTACCTTTATTAATACTAATTTTAATACTATCTCTAAATGCTGCCTGTGCTACACATACTGAAGTCCATTTCAAAGGAATGAAAAAAGTGCCCACATATAAAGCATATAACAGATTTTTTTTTTTTTTTTTTTATGAAAAAACATAACAGAACCTATAGTACTTGAACTTTTTTAGATTGTAACAGTTGGGAAATACAATGAAGAAATATTTTTCCAGAAAATAGAAGTTAAGGAATAAATGAAGAAAACGAAAAGTTGGTTCTATGAGTTTGAAGTTGGACAGTAAATGGATGCTGATTGGCTACAGGATGTGTTTGAACTAGTTTCTCTTTCACTTTTGGGGTTGCTTTTCTTCAAAGCAGCTGTTTACTCTATACAAATCACAAATCTGCCCTGCCATGGAAAACTGTTCGCACATCTGGAATGGTGCCCCCAAAACCTGTCTCAGTCTTCTAGATTCCATTCAAAATCAAAATAGGGCAGTTAGGTTAACTAATGACTCTCCTCTAACAGAGTTTCTCCACTCTCTGCCTCATAGATGTTCTGCTTCTCCTCCATGCCTTTTCTATAGATACTTCCATGGGCACTGTTCTTCTGAATTGGCTTCTATAATTCCCACTCTCTCTCTCATACTTTTACTGTCCACCAACTCACAGAACCAACTTTTCTTCTTCCTCAATTATTCATTCAACTTCCATTTACCGGAGCAACCTTCCTTCATACATATTTCCTGAAAATTACAATCAACAGAAGTTCAAGTCTAATGTCAACAAGTATCTTCTTTTATCTTCTCAACCTTCAAACTCATGCACGGTACTACATACTATAGGTTCTAATACCTCGTGTTTAGGATTTTCATAAAAAAAGAAAAACAACATTTGAGAATGTATTATACATCCAAACTTGGAATATTCTGTTTTACAAAAAATTTTAATAAACAGAGCAAGATTTCCCTTGGTCAAAGTTATATATATATATCCCTGATGATTCCATATGCCATGCAGTATTGTAAGCCTTATGATTCCACGATGTGGTGCTCTTTTCTAATGAATGCATTCTGTATATATCGTCAATCTTTGCATACAAGTCTGTTTGTTTGTTTGTTATTTGGTTTTTAGGAGCATTAGCAACTAAGGCCATATTGCTCTGGGGATATGCAGTGGTCATTCCCTGACCTTTCCGCATCCTCTGTATTTGGTGGGCACAGGCTCGAACTCCGGTCTAATCAAGAAGCGTGTGCTACGCACTGCTGCTCCTACCCACCTGGCTATGGAGGCACCTACAAGTCTGTGCTGTGCAATTTTTGCTGAAACTGCATTGAACTGGACAGAAGTTGTTACTTTCTAAGTAACAACCTCATCTGTCCAAAAGAATAGTCAAGTGTAAACTACTCTGGTCAAAGGTAATTAGTTTTATTGGGAGACTATTGTCAGGGAAATGGGTAACATTTTTTGTAATAAAGATAGGTGGTCCATAATCATTGTGTGTTTGCCAGGAGCAACAATTGATGATGTTACCAACAGATTGTGTCAGAGATTTATGGGGGGGGGGTAAAGAGAGCATTTTATTCATGTGAGGACTAACAATATTAAATGTACATGACCTGACCATCTGTTGGATAAATATAGGACTATACTGAAAAATTAACGCAAATTAGGTCAGAACGTGTATGTGTCTGTAATACTGGTCAGACATGATAGGAAAGATTACATGCTGAAAGCTTTGTGGATTAACTCAAGCCTTGAGGGAATCTCCAAGGATCTAAGTGGGGGGGGGAAGAATTTTTATCAGTATGACCTGCATTTGTAGAGATGATATTCATAAAGGTGGTGCTAGGATTTTTGTCAGTATTATTGAGGATACCTTAAGGGTTCAGGGAAACTGCTAGTTAGGGGGAAAGGGTAATTTAGATCAACATTTATCTGATGAATGATATCGATCAAAGTAATGCTTGCACTCGCCTCAATAATTCTTGTTTGTTGGCACAACAACAACAGCCAATGTTCGTAAGATGTTCTGAGGGTAGCAGCATTCCAAATGAGGAGGAAGATAAAGCTTGGGATACAAACCTAAATAACTTCAAGGGGTATGGCAGGGTAGTAAAATATTAGAAGATTACTTAATCTTAACTTTGTCTACAGTAATGTCAGGAGTGTTGTCAATAAAATGGCTGAATCTGAACTCCCGGTTAGGAATACATGCTGATATAATAGGGCAAACAGAAACATGGTGCCACCCTGAAATTGGGGTTGACCAATTCACTACAGTACATATAATGTATTTAGGAAAGATAGAAGGGGTGGAAAGGTCATGCTTCTTATCAAAAGCAGCCTGAGCATGAAAAGAACTTTTGCTGAGTCTGATGTTATATCTGTGTGGCATGAGTTAGTTGGAGGAGGATGATGCTAAAAATGGTTTGTCAAATAGAGCAGAAAAAGATAGCATGAGATAATTAGTGATGAAAAGCACCGAAGGCTACAACAACTACAATTTGATCTGTAATAGTACCAAAAATAAGATTAGGGAAGCCAAAGCTGTGTATGAGAAAGCAATGGCTAAGAGAGCAAAGAATGCAGACAAGGAATTTTTTATGAAATGAATACAATGAAGAAGAAAGCTAATCAGATCGAACCCTTCTTCACTGGGTATGGTCAATTCTTAGATAACCCAGCTGATGTTGTGGATGAATTGAATAGTTACTTTGAATCGGTCTTTACTGATGAAAGACCCTTCATGCTGAGAAGAGGCTGTGTGAGTGAAGCTCAGCCATATAAAATTAGTGATTTTGTAATTACAAATGACTGTTTATTAGAAAAATGTTTGAGCATAAGTAAGGCTTTCAAGAGTTGATGGCATTACCCAGTAGTTTTGATGGAGATAGCCAGGGAGTGTATCGAACCATTGTGATCAATTATGAGGAAATTGTTGGATTCAGGAGTGATTCTTTTGGATTGGAGAAGTGTCAGTGTATCACCAATACATAAAGGCAGTTCTAAGAGTGAAGTTGGTTAACTACAGACTGGTTAGTCTAGTCTGACTTCAGTGGCAGGAAAAATCTTAGAGGCAGTGATTAAGAGTGCAATCCAGGTACAATTAGATAGATATGGCATTCTGAAGGACACACAACATGGTTTTATTAAGGGAAAGTCATGTTTAACTAATTTAGTAGGCTATTTTGACACAGTTACTCGTGAGCTGGATGTAGGGAACAATTTTGACATAATTTATTTGGATTTTAGCAAATCATTTGAATCAGTCCTTCATGAAAGGTTACTGTATAAGCTTAAATAGGTTGGGATTACTGGTAAGATTCTAAGATGGATTGCTGGATAGCTGCAGGGCAGAATACAGAGGGTTGTGATTAACGGATATTCTTCAGATTGGTGTAACGTCAGGAGTGGGATCCCTCAAGGATCAATTCTTGGACCACTATTGTTTCTCATTTTCATAAAGGACATTGATGAAGGAATAGAAAGCGTGATATCAAAATTTGCGGATGACATAAAAATTGGTTGAGTTGTTAATGATCAGTGCCATGCAGTGCTCCTTCGGGATGACTTGAACAGGCTTCAGGAATGGTCAGAAAAGTGGCACCTAAGTTCTAATGCAGCAAAATGCAAGATCTTATATTTGGGGAAGAGCAACCCCAAAATAAATTATACACCTGGTAGAGTTGAATTAAAAAAAAAGGAGTGGAAGAAAGGGATCTAGGAGTTATGATACTGGCAGATATGAAGTTTTCTGAACAGTGTAAACAGGCAGCCAAGAAAGCCCATGGTGTCTTATCAATGATTTATTGAAAACATTATCCTGTAGAGATGACGAGGTCATAATTCCCACTGTATAAGGCAATTTGTAAGACCACATTTAAAATACTGTGTTCAAATATGGAGACTTCATCTAAAAAAAGAAATGGAACTTCTTGAAAGGGTCCAAAGACAAGCAACTTGAATGGTGAGATCAGCAAAAGGACATTCGTAAGAGAAAAGACTGATTATATAGGCTACAGAGCTTGGCAACCAAGCACCTCAGAGGTGACCTGATTGAGGTTTATATGGTACTGAGAGGGATAAGTAAAATGAATGAAAGTGGAATTTTTAGTTATAAAGAATTCCAGAACTCGGAGGCCATAAATTCAAATTACAGGGGTTGAGGTTTATACTAGATTGTAGGAAGTTTTCTTTTAGCCAGCGAGTTGTGATTGCTGGAACAAGCTGCGCTTGCAGGTAGTTGAGGCTGACAGTTTGAATAAATTCAAAGGTCAACTGGATAGTTACCTGTATAAGGAGGGAAGCATGTAATTTGTATGTCCTTATCTACTTGGTGGTTTTTTTTTTTTTTTTTTTTTTTTTTCCTTTTGCCAGTGCAGTAAAACCTCTGGTTTCCTTGCTCTATATGTCAAATATTATTACTAATTACCACATTAATCTTTTTTTTCTTTTTTATCACCTTTTCTAAATTATTAGTTAGTGCCATCGAGCAGTATATCTTGATTCTATGAGGTCTTCTCCTAGTTTTGGGAAAGCTTGAATTGTTGCATAGTTCCATTTTTCAGGAATTCTAAAAATATTATATTGTACAGAAGAAGTAAAAGTGTTCAAGATTGAGCATCTGGACTTGCTGCTTTTTTTGGGTTTTTTTTTTTTTTTTTGTACTTTCAGTATTTTTTGTATAGAATTTCAAGTTGATCTTCTCAGCTCTTTCTTTATATTTTTGAAAATTAGATGCATATATGGGAAATGCAGATATTCTAGCAAAGATTTCCCCTAGAGCATTGACTATTTTTTTAGTATCAATAATAATTGTCCTTTCCAGTTTAGTGTGAGTGGTGAATTATTCTGGTACCACTCATTCATCTTTCTGATTTCATTCCAGACTGTTTGGGTTTTGTGGTCTGAGTTTTGTTTGTCTTCTGCTTAACTCACGCACAGTATTCATTCCACCATTATTTTGTACATATTGGGAACTGTATGAATGTTTTGGTATTGATTGGTCTGCAGCCTGAATTATCCTGTCCATTATTAATTTACTGCTGAGTCCATTGTTTCCCTATTAATAGTTTGTTTGTCTGGTCTTGCTAGTTTTCTGAATGTTTATCTAATCATTCTGTTTTCCACTTGGGACCTCTTTGAAGCTGGTATGTAACTGTTTTGTTTAGTGTGCCTAGCCTTACTGATTTTCTGCATTTTTTTCCAATCTACTTTTTCTATTTTCCATTTGGGATCTCCACGAGGTCAATATGGTAACTGTTTTGTTAAGTAAATGGTTACCAAATAGTGATCACTGTTCAGACGATTGTTATGTACAATAAACAATGGTGACAAAGTTATGTACAATAAATAATGGTGACAAAGTGGGAGAGCACAAAGAAAGATTTATTGCTGTGCTATGTCCAGACAGTAGGTGCACATATGTATTTGACCCATCATTCATCGGTTAAGTTGCTTTGATCAGTCAGTATTTGTTTCCCTATAAATTGTAGTGCTCATTTAGGTCTCCTAGTACACAGAAAAGTGGAGGTATTTGGAAAATTAAATCTTCTGTCTTCATAAAGTTATTTCTTGATTTGATGGTATGTATATGGATACTATTTTTTAGGGTCCATAGTCTAATGAAGGACCCTTATAATGTCACTCGGTTGTCTGTCTGTCCGTCACTGCATTGTATCTCTGGAACCACTCAACCTACTGACTTGAAATTTTGCATGGGTTTGTACATCATGTGGGTCAATATAATGCCATATTGATTGTTGTTGACAAAAATTTGTCTGAGAAATGGGGGGGACAAAAAATGTTGTTGACAACCTATAGCTTATTATACACTGATGGAAAGAGCTCAATGAGTAGGTTTAAAATGTAATTTAAAAATATTTTTAAAATTAAAAATGGTGGCACCAGACAGGAAAATTAGAGTAATTTGTGTCCCCCCCCCTCTATTTCTGTCACTAATGGAGCTAAAAATTTTAAAATCACATTAGCTATGCGTTATTCGATGCCTTTATAGAATTATTAGCTAACTATTTAGCAACCAAAAGTAACTCTCCTTTTGTCACCAAAAGGAGAGTTACTTTTTTGGCTGATGCTGCATAAGCTTACTTTCTTGCATCAAATGCCTCTACTAATGCTAATGCTATCAAGGAAAAACTATTCTAACTGAAATCTATCATTTACTTTTTGTGTTAAAATTAAAAAACCAATTTTTTATTGCACTTCAATAGTGCGCTTCTTTGTACTAAGTAACTCTCCTTTTGGTGACAAAAGGAGAGTTACTTTTGGTTGCTAAATAGTTAGCTAATAATTCTATAAAGGTCATTTATAAATTTTGCGACGAGAAGTATTTTTTAACAATTTTCAAAGCTGGAGTTGTCCTGGCAAGGAGGTACTCAGAGAGCCAGTATTGAGGAGGCAGTGGTGGTGGGAGGCACCTGTGCAGAGCCTTGCACAGCCCTCACCTGCCAGTTGCTTCTTCCCCAAGATTTTAATTGCTTCTCCAGGAAGAAGTCAGAGTCACTTCTCCCACCCTTATCATTCACAACAACTGGAAAGACTCAAATAGACAACGTTTTCGTTAGTTCCTCAGTTTTAGGCCAAGCTGGGGTACTAGAAACTTTTTTCAGTTACCATAAAGCTCTCTATTTGAGATACTACCCTAATGACCATTCACGACAATGGACCCTTCATCCTGAGTGCCCAGCACTCACTAGTTGACTGATTTTTTAAGTAACACGACCACTATACAAACAGTATATGAACCGTACAGCAACTCCTTCATATTTTGTACTCTGTTATTCTATTTTTCTGATATATGGTGTAATTTATTAATAAGTGAAAAGTCATGAAGTTTAAAATACTTTTCTTATAAGCAAAGACATAAAGGAGTGTACTGACTAATGAGATCTTATGCATCCTCTTTGTTGGCATAGAAACTTCTGCAATTCGTATTGTTCAAGGTTTAGGCCTAAATGGATGTCAGATGAACTAATGAGACATAGGGCAGAGAAGAAAAATGCATGGGATACATATAAATTAATGGGTGACACGGAAGCCTATGATAGATATAAGCTGGTCTGTAACCAAGTCACAAAGGAGATTAGGCAGGCGAAGGCAGATTATAAGAAATCCTTGCCAAAGGATGCAAAGAAAAACAGAAAAGAGTTCTTTACCTATGTAAACTCTAGAAGGAAAGGGATGAATCAGATTGGTCCACTGGATATTGATGGTTCAATGGTTGAAGATCCTGCTCAGGTGGCTAACAAATTAAATGAGTATTTTGCATCTACATTCACACATGAGGAGTTATTCAGTGGGTGGAATGCCAGAGGTGTATTCAACTCTGGCAGTAAGCTAGATAATCTTGTAATAACTGAGAGTAAAGTGGAGGAGAAATTGTTGAAGATAAACACAAGAAAGGCACCTGGGTGGATGGGATCATCCAGTTATATTAAGGGAGGCAGCAAAGGAAGTAAGCAAACCCTTAGCCATAATTATGAGAGCTTCCTTGGACTCAGGGGAGGTACCCATAGACTGGAGATGTGCAAATGTTACCCCAATTCACAAAGGAGGAACAAAGGCTGACACAAGTAATTATAGACCTGTGAGTTTAACTTCTGTTGCAGGAAAATTAATGGAGGCACTGGTTAAAGAAGCACTGCAGGATCATCTAGACAACACTTCAGTTATAGCTCGGACACAGCATGGTTTTGTTAAGGGAAAGTCTTGCCTGACCAATTTCATTGGATACTATGATGCAGTCACAAAAGATCTGGATGCAGGGAATAACTTTGATATTATATATTTGGATCTTAGAAAGGCTTCTGATACTGTTGCACATGGAAGACTGCTGCACAAATTGGAGCAGTGTGGCATTGGAAGCAAATTGCCGCTATGGATAAAGGGGTGGTTGAGGGGGAAAAGACAGAGAGTGGTAATCAATGGACACTGCTCATCGTGGACTAATGTTATCAGTGGAGTCCCTCAGGGTTCAGTGTTGGGTCTATTATTGTTTTCTGTATTTATAAATAATATTGATGATGGTATATCAAGCATAATGTCCAAGTTGGCAGGGTTGTTAAGGACACTACTGCTGCCATGCTGCTGCAACAGGATCTGGAAAGGTTGAGCAGATGGGCTGAGAGGTGGAAAATGAAATTTAACATTGACAAATGTAAAGTACTACATATGAGAAACAGCAACCCCAGAGAAACATATCAACTCTGTGGTACTACACTGACAGTGGTAGAGAATGAAAAGGACCTGGGGGTAATTGTGCAGGCAGATATGAAGTTCTCTGAGCAGTGCACATGGGCTGCAAGAGTAGCTCATGGTGTCTTGTCAATGACATACAGGAATTTTTCTAGCAGAAATAAGGAGGTGATTATTCCCTTGTGGTCAGGCCACACCTTGAATACTGTATACAAGTCTGGAGGCCTCATTTCAAAAAGAATGTAGAACTGCTGGAACGAGTACAGAGAAGGGCAACAAGATTAGTGAATGGAACAAAGGGTTGCTCTTACGAAGAAAAGCTTAAGTTTTGCAAATTACAGTGTCTGGAGACTAGGCACTGGCGAGGTGATCTGATAGAGGTGTATAAAGCCTTGAATGGTTTGAGCATGCCGAATGCCGATGCGATTCTTTCTCTTGCTCAGAATAATCACCTGAGAGAACATAAATTCAGATTGAGGAAAGACAGATGTAGGATAGATATGCAAAAATTTGCCTTTAGCCAGCAGGTAGTTGGTTGGTGGAACAGACTTCCATCCCTTGTTGTGGAAGTTGATAGCCTAAATAAATTTAAGGCTCAGCTGGACAGGTATTTCGAACGAACGGAGGGGTGAAATGGAAGTGGGTTTGTTTTTTGTTTTTTTTTTTTTGGCTGATGCTGCATAAGCTTGCTTTCTTGCATCATATGCCTCTACTAATGCTAATGCTAATGGGCATTCAATTAAGCTATCTGATACATATATTAAGGAATAGAAAATAATAAAGGTAAGTAAATATTTATTTTATGTATATATATTTTTTATCAATCTCTTTTAACGTATTTTTATATACTTGAGCTTTTGTGTAGCATAGCATATTTACGATATTAATTGATTTGATGAATTACTGCAGTTGAGGCTCTTTTAACCATGCTGTCAAGTCCAGCCATTAAGTTAATCTTGATTGAAGCAGAAATCATAAAAAGGCTTTTATTTTGAATTATTTTCTTACTTTTTATTATTTTATTTTATTATTTAATTATTTTTTAAAATCACAATTTTCATCTCTTTAGATGAAGAATGCAGTGTTTCACAGCATATTCGCTCCACTCGTTTACAAAAACTGCATTGCTGACTATTGAATAGAGCATCTAGGGCATTTTTAGCTGCTACAGGAGAAATTTTCGGATCTCAATTTAATCCAATTTCTTCATCATGTTTAGCTTAATCTGTTTCTGTCATGCCCTGTATGATTTTTGCACTGTTATAACTTCATTTTCCAACAAATCAATCTCAGAATCCACATGTGGCTTCGTGTTGTACATTTTTGCAATTTGCCTGAATCTGTTAAACTATCAGTGATATTTCACAATACTTTGTAATAGTGAAATACAACAGTAGTATGAGTGGCATCGATTTAATTGTATCTCATATTGTGACTACCATGATGTTACACTACCTCAAATAAGTAATGCTTCAATGGAGAAGACTATTGTTACCTATTCTCAACAGAAACCATCACCCAGATAGTACCATTTCAAGGCTTATTGGCCATCATCAGTGGACGGGTAGGTACCCTGGTATTGAAATCATGCCAACCCAGTTATGAAGTATAACTCCACAATATCAGAGTTGCCAAATGGCATTTATCATTGGTGGATGGACCCGCCTACCAATGATAGGCCAATAACCCTTGAAACGGTTTCATCTGGGTGGTGGTATCTGCCGAGAATAAGTAACAATAGTCTTCTCCATTTCTGGTGAAGTATTACTTATTCAACATAGTGCAATATCAGACTAAATCAGAAAAATTATCCTTATTTAGTCAACGTCGTGAACAGTCTAAAAACAAGACGAGAAATTCTGTTTTTGTTCAGTGAGGAAGTACTTTATTGTTGCATATGACAACATGGTGCATTTCCATTGAAAAATTATTTGAACTAGTTTTCAGTGCTTGCTGGCATTGTTAAAGATAAAAAAAAATAGATGAAGTAATGTTTGCAGCATCAGTTCTGTTAGTTTCAGTGTAATTGCCTGCTAGATGCTGCTATTATGAAAGGAGAACTGATATAAGTATTTCCTTTTTTGGAGAAGTGACAAATGCACAAGGAAGCTTTAAATACAAAAAATTATCCCAAGGCGCTTGGCATTTTCCTCATAGCAGTGCTGAATTTGAAAAAAGTATTCAGCCAGGTGAAAAACACAAAAACTGAATTCAGATCTTATCTTTCTGGTGAAGCATTGGAAATGAGCTCGACAGCCAAGTATAGATAGCAGGACCATTGTTATAAACAATACCTTGGATATTGTTATATCCAAGGTATTGTTATATATAATGTATTGTTATAAACAATATCATTTCTGAAGAGAGCAAAGTCAACAGTATCTTTCTTGAAGCAATCAAAATCAGTTAATGTCAAACAGAAAATCCAAAGTCAAAAAAATCCTAGGTAAGCTAATGTTTGAAAGCATATTGTACAAAACGCATGGGTAGTTTTTTAAAGTCTGGTACTACTATATTTGTATTTAATATATACTGTATATATTTTCAATGAAATTTTATTTGTAGTCAAAGAAATTTCTTTCTAGTCAAATTTATTTATTTTTCTAGAAAGTTATTTCTAGTCAAAGACTTTAAACATAATTTACTGAGATTTTATAAAATAATTTGACAGTCCTAACATAAATGGCTTGTGCATTAGTTGTAGAAGCGAAATTAGGGTAAACTACTACAATAACGACTAAATATTAGTTAACTAATAGAAGACAGTGTTAAAAACACACACACACACTTTTTGCAAAAACTCTTGTTTTCCTCTTATATATTAAAAGAAACAATGAAAGTACAGGATGTGAGACAAAAGGTAACAAATGCACTGTGACTGACCTGGTCAGTAGAAAACCTGATGAGCTACTGGAGAGATGCCAGACACTGTAAAGAAGAATGCTGAAGAATATGTTCCCAAACTATCAGAGAAGAAAACCAAACAAGGTTAACTCTCACAGCAAGCTTTCAAAAATTCCAATGGTGAGATAGAGGGAAAAAGCTATGGGCAGTTTTCAGAAAGTCTGGCAACTAAATGCAGACTTCAACATCAAGGAAGTCTGCATTTAGTCATAATTATTCCTCGTGAATGCGAGGAATAATTATGACATAATTTACTTAGATTTTAGAAAAGATTTTGACAGTCACAACATAAACATCTTGTGCATCAGTTGGAGAAATGAAATTAGGGTAACTTGCTATATTGACTAAGTGTTAGTTAACTAATAGAAGACAGAGTTGTTACAAAGGGGCATTGCGCTGAGTGGATCCCTATTGTAAATGAGGCTCCTTAAGACGCTGTGCTAGGGGCCCTTGTTTATTTACAGATTTGCCTGTTCAGATGATGCTATACAATTTAAAAATAAATCAGCAAATACAATTATTGACAACCAACTTGGAGACGAAAACCACTATTTGTCTCTGCGTTGAACATAAAACCAAACTTTCATACCAAGTTCTCAGCACTGATCTTTTGAGGGAGCAGATGGTTAATGTGATTGATTGATAAATGTGATTGTATATTTAACACAGTAATTAAAGACTAAATGCACAAGGCATAATTCCATATGGGTTTAAATTAACTATATAATATCGGTGTAGATACACTATAGTTAACCCATAAAATTAAACTATGTATGTAGTGTAAAGGCATCATTTTAATTATATCTCATATTGTCGCTACCTTCACAATGAGATACCAGGTACTGTACTACTTCGAATAAGTAATGCTTCTCTAATAGATAAGACTACTGTTACGTATTCTCAGTGGGCACCACCACCACCACCCAGATGACACTGTTTCAAAGCTTGTTGGCTTTTCATTGGTGGATGAGCAGGTATCCTGGTAATGCAAACATGCTATCACAGTTATGAAGTGACTTCCACAATATGAGAAATACCAAATGGTGAACAGAATGATACTGTACTTAAAGACTAAATACATAGTTTAATTTTATGAGTCAGTGGTGTAGATACACCATAGAATTTTATGAATTCTATGGTGTATCTACACCAATATTATATAGTTAACACAGTAATGCACCCCAAATTTGTTGTAATAGCAATATTCTTACAGACAAAATCCATTTCCGTCAGTTGCAAGCTCTAGAAACAGGCATCTACATATTGACCTGTCTGAGCTATTTTAAATGCTGTGGGCATTTTTTCTATTTCCTAATACTGCATAAATATCCATCCTTTGAAAGCTTCCCATCTTAGTTATTTAGTAATAAATAATAAGCCTTCATTCTTCTATAATATGAAATTCAATACCATAATTCTCACATATTGGATGTAATGCCATCCTACTTAAAATCTCTGATAATGTCCAACTTCATCATTCTGACGTAGTATTGTTGAAGAACTATAGTGTAAGAAATGTTTTGTTAATGAATAAAAACAAATTTAATTTGATATATCTTTTTCTCTCCAGGTGCAGACACCTTTCTATACATTTTACTTTATTATACAGAAATTAAGAATTTGATTAAGACATTCTTTTGACAACTAAATGTTATTCTTTTAATTTATATTGTATTGAATGTTAGGATAATTATTTCAGTATACGTGGCAATGTGCCTAGAAATATTGTAATTCAGTTTTCACTGATATACTGGATCAATTGTTACAAAAATATGTGCAAATTGTATTGGTAATGCTGCAGAAAAAAACCCTATTTCAACAGTTTAAAAAACCTTTGGGACTGGTAATTTACATTTTTATACAGTGCACTGCAAAATTTTATGAATAATTTAAACAAGCAATTTATGTTATGGAGAGGTAGCATGGGATTATGTCTGCACCATTATTTTGTACTTTTGCTTGCATGATCACTCATTATTGCATTCATATCTTAATTTTCATAATCACTGTTAATGAATCTTACCTAACATCAAAAGCAGTATTTTTAAAGAAAAAAAAATAAGTTGTTTATATATTAATTGGAAATTAAGAGAAGCACTTCTTTTCCTACTTTTTTTTAAAAAAAGTAAAGGAAACAAACAAGAGTCAGAGCTACTTTCTTGCTCTTATCTAAAACTTGGCATCCCATTTCAGGGACCCCGAGGAAAAATTGGGAAGCGGGGAGAAAAGGGAGACAAGGGTGATCAGGTGCGGTTCCTTAGGTTTATTCCTGACCTGTTTGGCTAAATAAACAAATTCTTTCTTTGGTGATATTACTACTAATAAATGTCTTTAATTTTATTTTTTTAATTTTATACTTATTTTTTGCAAATTTCTTTGCACTAGAACACTCTTCTGCATGTTCTTGAATGCCTTATTGCATGCTCTCAAGTAGCTTGTGTTATAGAGAAAATATTTAATTTGCTGAAATTGTATATCTAGGAAAAATAACTTATAAATAATATGTATTATAAACCAAAACAAACATGATAATAAGCTGCATATTTACTACAAAAAAAGTGAAATTATATTTGCCATGGACTTTCAGATTTCTGTTTATTTAGTTACTGCACTACTCCCAATCATCCCATGCTACCTAAATATATTTCAGCTCTGCTTTCAAGTTGCTGTAACTGCCATTTTATATATAATATTGAATGCAAGGCATTTTCTCCTCAGTAATCTAATGTTACTTGACTGTATTTCATCTCCATATTATATAGTTTTCTTATTTAATGAGTTCTTTTTAATTGTGGTCTCATCATTTAAACATAGTAAGAAAATTGTGCCTTTATCATGTGCCTGTATTATTTATTGATAATGCCCTCACTAATATTATATTCATGATATCCCATAAATCGCAAACCTTACTTTATTGAAATATCTTACCAGTGAAAACATCTTTATAATAACTTTAGCAAAACATCTTCCTGTAATAAATTTTCTGTAAACCCATGTTTTTTTTAAAATATTAACATTTGTTATATATAGTGCAGTTATATATCATAAAACAACAAAATTATAAAATTAATAGTTAATGCAGCTTACAACTTTATTTAACTCCATTTAATAAAATCTTTATGTAATCATATCTCAGTGTTATATCTTTATGTAATCATATCTCAAAATTATAAAAATCAGTTTTACAAATTCAAATTCTGCTGTTGAAAGATTTGATACTGTTTATGGTATCTATTCATTCTTAAAGCAATTGTTTCTGGATTTGCAATTTGAATTTTACTTAAAATTATCATGTGAAGGTGAAAGTAGCAGTTACAACTTTCATTCTGATTTTGAAACTTCTTTGTTTCAAAATTACCAAAAATTGCAGGTAATGTTTTCAAATTTAAAACTAAACTATTTTCACAAAGCTACTATAGTGGCATAATCCTGCAGTTATCTCATCTCCATGCAAAGGCACAAATAAAACAATGTCTGACAAAGCATTCACTCAGTTGGCCAATCACAAATGTTCTTGCAATCCAATTGAAAAATACATTGGGCTCATAGAAATACCACTGAACATACAGAATATGTGTTGGAGGGGGATAATTTTCAGGGGGGGGGAGATTCCAGTAACAGACATGGTCAATGCCATTGAAAATAGACCGAATATTACACTGCCTAGAATATACATATATGTTTATACATACATGTATAGACATGTATATACTACATATATGTCTCTGTGTGTACTTGCACCACTTATATGCATGGATTCCTGTTTTTATATATTGCTGCATTAGTATCATCTTTTCACTTTATTATTAGCTGGTTTTATTCAGGATATTAAATTATGATTCAAATGTAATTTTTCACATTTGCATTCAAATATGTATGTATTTTTCCATAAAATTGCACTAAGCTGGGGCTCCTCTCTTTAGGACTGGGTAGTTATGCTCCCAGCTTGACCAAGTACGTCATTGCCTTTTTCACTTTTTCTATATGCTATCTTAACTTTATTCATCTATTCACTCAGCTGTTAAATTATTGTAGGGCAAAGCTGCTGTTACTTTTTTTTTTTGACTCTTCCATTATTTTCACACTCTTTTTATAAATTGATATACTCTCCATATTCCTTAAGTCTGTTCTCTTACCCATGCCGACCGGGCTAGCCGAGTGGGTAAAGTACCTGCCCGGCAACCCAAAGGTCGCGGGTTCGATTCCCGCCTCGGGCTTGGATCAAAGTACTGCAAAAACCTTGGAGGTGCAATATGGCCACAGAAGCCGATGCGCCAACAACTACCAAATCAAAAAAAAAAAAAAAAATCTCTTACCCATACCAAATACCATTACACCTATGTACTACTAATGACATACTTCTTACTTATAAATTACTACTTCAATGCCAAGGCCCTCTATTAAGAGGTCAGGTCTTACACCCCAGCATGCCCCAACTACTAATCCTTCTTTTGCAGGTTGCCACTGTTCAGTATTGTTCAGCATAGCTTGCAATTACCTTTACATTACACTTATCAACACTACATTATACTATTTGATATTCTCATATAAAACTTTTCAATTATAGAGATATATTATTATTCATTTCGACTCATCATGTTATATTGTATATTCAGGTATTTTAATCATTACTTAATGAAATAAAATCTATTATCATTTACATATCACTATGACTATCATCCTTACCAATGTTGATGATTTGCTAAATTCCTTTACTAGCAAACTGCCGATTAATTTTTAATTTAATTAAATTTAGAAAACATTTAAACCATGAAATAAATCTTGGAGGTGTATTCACTCCTCTGAGGTTAAGTGTTGCTTTGGTCCTTCTCTTTCTTTCTATTCTTATTTTTATATATATTTTTTATTTAATTGTTTTTGTTTTCATATATGGGGATAGTTATGTTCATGGGAGAACAGCACCTTGCCTTACCTATAACCCTATTAACAGCATTAATTTTCTGTATTTGTTTCATGGTTCAAATGTTTTCTAAATATAATTTAAAATGATATAGCCACATTCATTCCCCATAATAAATTGTAGGCTCTTTATTGCCTACATTGGCATGGAAGTAAGAACAGATTGCGATAGTTGTAATCCCCTGAAGATGTCAGCTATTGATAGTCCATCCCTTTTAATTCCTTCTGGTATTAATGTACACTATCATTTTAATACGAGCGGGAATTGGCATGATAGTAATGCCTCCCATTATTTTCGTTAGAAAATTTAATTCCTACAACTATGCCATTTATATCAATTAATCCTCAATCATTAATAAACACATTGTTATTTTTCCACAAAGTCACCAACATTTTCTATGCACTTTTGCCATCTCTGAGTCAGATGCTGTATTCCAATCCTGTAAAACTCCAGAGGGCTTCATAAACATTGTGCTTGAGCTGGTTGTCGTCTGCAAAATTAGTTCCACAAAGTGCATCCTTCAGCGGGCTGAAGAAGTGATAGTTGAAAGGTTATGAGAGGGGTGAGGAAGAACAGTGCACCCGAGTTTTGCAATGGCCTTCATCATGCATTGTTGTGGAGAAGAAGAACCTCATTATGGCTTTTGTCCAATTGAACTCTAAGGATGCGGGGCTTTCAACTTTTTCACGTATCGATCTGAGTTGATTGTGGTGCCACACTCCAAGAAGTCCACAAGCAAGACCCCATGTTTGCCCCAAAACACTGTCGCCATGACTTTTACCAGCAGAAGGCAGTCTTTTGAACTTCTTCTTGCATGGCGAATTTTTATGGTGCCACGCCATCAACTATCTCTTCATTTCAAAGTCATAATGGTGGACCCAGGTTTCATCACCTGTGACTATGCGTGAAAGAAGAACCTCTCTTTCACTCTCGTAGTGCTGGAGAAGTTCCGTAGAGATGACTTTCTGGGCTTCTTTGTGCTCTTGTGTCAGCATTTTCAGGACCCACCAGGTGCAAACCTTGTTGTAGCCTAGTTCCTTCAAGATGATTATCACAGCAGGTTTCCCTACACCTACTGCATCGCACAATTCGCGTGTTGTGATGCAGTGGTCCTCATTGATCAGCACGTCGATCCGATTCTTATCTGTTATCACTGATGTTACTGGCCAGCCGCTTCGGGGCTTGTCAATAGTGTCACTTTCTCCAATCTTAAAGTGTCATACCCAACATCTAACTGTACTCACATCTACAGTATTGTCACCATAAACAATTTTGAGATGCGTATGGGTTTTGATAAGCATCACTTCTTCCTTGGTAAGAAATTCGATCACTACTCTTTGCTTGATATGTATATCTGTAACATCCACCATTTTGAACTATTCGTGTACTGCACTCACAAGACCGATCACAGCACCACTCAAGTATGGTGAAACTGGAGACCACTAGTGATCACTCAGTGACACACAAAATGCTCTACAGCACCATATTTGAAAGCAAAAAATTAGGTGGCTTTACTTTTTGTACCAGTCCTCGTATACCACCATCCTTTTAGACCTTGAAAAATCTTCAGTTTTATACTTTTCTATATTTTGGCTTCTTACATAAACCTTAACCCTCCCTGTGCATTAATTTATGCCCTTTAATTATAATGTATAATTTATTGTAAATTTTTGAATTTGAAATAATTTTCATATTCCTACTCTTTTATTTCCTTCTTTTCTTCCTCCATCCTACTATTTTCATCTTCTATGCTTGGCAACCTGTGCACTGAACATTGCATTCTTTCTCTAATACATTTTCTAAAAGGAACACACACTTCAAACTTTTTTTAAGCTGCATTATACTGGAAGATATAATTTCATGCCCCATACTTCTTACATCCATCCATATTACTTTTTATATTACATTAAATAGAATTTTCCTTTTTATTATTCTCACTTTTTAGTTTATAATATAAAGTGAGAATATAGAGAATGAGAATAAAGTGAACACACTTGTATATTTTTATTTAATTTAAGCTAGAAGACAAATAAAAACCAGTTAAGCTCATAACCAAAGAGCTAAATATATGTACTTGGAATACAGATAAAGTGCAAATGTCCTAGGAGCGACAATTCTTAAAAATTTTATATATACAAATATAAAAAATATATACTACCAGTTATAAATAACATACGTTGCTATTTATAATTAGCAGTATATTTTGTCAATATATCTAAACATAATTAGCAAAACTATCTATTTCTGATTGTGGTTTCCAAATAACAGCTAGGCTAGGAAATTGGTTACATTTTTAGCCACAGATCAATATGTTTACTATATAATTGAACAGCTTACTGGAAAAAATAATAATTGGAATTATTTATATATATATAAAAATTTTTAATAATTGTCTCCTCTAGGGCATATGTGCTATATCTGGATTAAAGACACCTACACTTAGCTGTTTGGTTATGAGCTGAACTAGTTTATTTTTGCCTTCTAGTTTAAATTAAGTGTGTGTGTGTGTGTGTGTGTGTGTATGTGTGTGTGTGTGTGTGTGCGCGCGCGCGCACGCTAAACAAACAAACAAACAAAACATCAGCTTGTTGTCATTATTGTCACACTTGTCATTGTGATCTAATGTTATAGTCTAAACGTTCACATTCTTTAACGAGTAAGCCATCTTCAGTGCCATCCAGGTCATTGCCAATTCCATTTTACTTGAACTGCTCTTGTTTCAATAAATACCACACAATACCACAATAATTTTCCATTCATATATCTGTGAAATTATTGGTCGTTGCATTAGTCATACTGCTTTCAGATTAGGATATGATGCCTTCATTTGCTTGCTTCATTCCTTGCTCATGAATGCTTTAAAGGGTTTAATTATTTGAAATGGGGATTATACCTGTTTTATCATTATTAGAAGTTAATGAAATAAAATACAGTTTGCAACATGTGAATTCATTTGCACTAGAACTGACTATAGCATTCAGTTCCAGTGTAAACAGCCCATAACTATTTAGAGATCTGAAGACAAATTTCAGCAGAAAATTGAAAAGTAGCTAATCTGTTATTAAACATAGACTGATGTGATAAGACTTCAGTAAACATCTTAAAATTTTTATGCCATCATTAGTATAATAGCATTTTATTTCATTTAAGTTTTGAAGGGTTTGTTAAATGAGATGTCTGATAGCTACAGTGGGCTAAGACCTCCTGAATTTTCAGCTCTCTTTAATTCAACAACTTCCCTTTTTTTTCCCCCTCCTTTACTTGTTATATGGACTAAAAGAGCCATTGGACATTTTGTTTCTCTAGCTGTGGATAGAGATAAAAAACATCACTGAGTGAACCTGGTATACCTTTAGACCATAAGACATTGGAATTTTTGGTAACTTTTTCCAGAAAAAAGTGCATCTTATGGTCCAGAAAATGTGATATATATATAAACTACCATTGTAACATTCTCTCTTGCAGTCCCACTTTTAGCACTCCTTTCTCTTGTCCCATGATCAATCCTGTGAAGTAAGGTTCCTGCTTATAGTGCTCTTTTGGGCCAGTCCCTTCAAAAGTGCTATAATGGAAGTTTACTGTACACATACAAAAGGCATTTAAAAATATGTGCAAAAAATTCAGGGACATATTCAATTATCAAAAATAAGAAAAAGTCACATAAACACTTTCTGAATCGTTACTGAATTATAGCTGTTTGAAATTTTAAAAATGACCAGGGTGTTTTGAATAGTAAAAAAAAAATAAAGAAATAAAAAACTAAATAAGAGCAAGTAGACATGTACCTAGTAAAATGCTTATTCATACTAAGTATTCTCTTTTTCTTTTAATTATGTTTATTATTTTTGCCATTCAAAATTCATGGCCATTTTTTAATATTCAAATAGCCATAGTTCTGTAAGTCTGCAGAATCAGTATTTTTCTGGGACCCTAGAATACATCCCGGAATTTCTGAAACACTCCACTGCACACACACACACACACACACACACACACACACACACACACACACACACACACACACACACATAGGACATTTCACAACTTGCTAGCCATACTTTGGTAGGTTATTTCAGAGATGAAATTGAGAAAAATGCTAATATACCATTGATCCTATTTTTGGCCATTGCAGAGTTATGGCTATTTCAGGGTGCACACAAGGAGAAGAACAAGAGCATTAATCAGATGAATTTATTGCTATATTTATTAAATACACTGTGTCCTGAAGTGTCCACCACAGTTTTTCAATGCCCAACCTCAATTGTTACAAACAAAGATACTGCTTGTTACAGAATTTTGGGATGCCTGCATATGTAAGAAACAGAAATGGCAACAACATCCATAATCCAACAAAGATGTTCCTCTCGTATTTACTTTGGTTTTTATTGGCCATCTCTTTCATAAGATTGCAAAAATTATTAAGTGGGATTAGGTCCAGAAATCTCAGCAGTCGATGTATTTACCAGCATAAGCAATTCCCAATCCAAGTAAGCCATCACTTGATAACCGAAATGTGGAATCACTCCTTCATGCTAAAAGAAAAGCCTGCCTTCTTATCTCCAGAGTTACATCATCTGTTTTAGAGGAAATTCGTTTTTAAAGAAGTTCAGATAATTTAGTAACAGTTAAACAGTGTTAAAAACAAATGGTCAAATAAGAACATCATTCACTGAGAAGAGATGTTAAAAGTTTCTTTTAACAGTACAGTCGTGTCAGACCACAATTATCACAACCAGTCTTTGGAGGGTTATTAGGGAGGTAATACTGAGTAAAAAAATTTTAATACAACATTAGCAACTCTATGTAGCATGCTAGTGGACGATTGCTGCTTATTTTACTTCCTCTGTCTTTGCTGTCATTATCAATGTCACGTCTGTTTATGTTGCACAACGATTTGCTTCCTCCAGTTGACTCTTATCTATTTTAGGATTCCTCATTTGTTGCCTAGGCTTGTTATTTGCAGCATTAAGGTATTTGGAATGCTTGATTCTAGTAAGGTTTTTAAGTGCTGTTAATTGCTAAAGACTAATATTTTGCATCCACTTTGTTAGACAGAGGAAGAGTAATTTTGAAAATTAAGCTGCACATCTTGATTGATTTACTTTCCTCAGTAGAATTTCAGGTGGTCACTTGTGTTGAGACATGGTTAAAAGACAGTTGCAATTTATCTCTGTTGTCTAACCTTGATTGTTTTTTCTTTTCTGCTATACATTAATTGAAGATTCACAGGAGTGGTTAGTCATTTTCTTTTAAGTCACTTTTCTTGTGTTAAAACTCTGGCTGTAAGGGTTAACTGTTTATCTTCACTGTTTTGATTGTTTTCATATATATTTTTCCTCCAGTTCATTTGAATAATTTCAATTTTTTTTAGATTGATTGAGCGAAATTAGTAAACCTAGTTATTGCTCCTCAATTTGGGCACTTGTATTTAATAGTGGTGGAGGACCTCCCAGTTTGCATGTGGCATCCAAAGCCCACAGCCAAGGTTCTAGGCTAACACCATAGGAATTTAGCATGTGTGCTGCACACTACAACCCATGGAAATTCAGAAAGGGTGGTCCTAGTGGTTGAAGGATCTAGCTTCAACACATCACTCTGCCCTCTGCTTCGACAAGACAGAAGATCCTGGGATGGCTCACCCAGGATCAAGCAGCTAGTAGTCTTGCCTACAAGAATCAACCATGCTGATGCAATACCCAATGTTCTCATGGTTCAAAGGACAGAATCCAATCTGGTCAAGGAACAGGTATAGTGCTTAGGTAGCTCTGGAATCCACTTCTGAGTGCATTTATCGATTGCTGGATAGCGGGTGTTTCCTTGGGCACGGTGGTGGACGAGCAGCCAGATACCAAACCAAATTAAAACACCTATGAACCCTGATACTGTAAATTCTCCTACTGAGACCCCTAACAAGGTCCCTATCAGAAAACTATGACCTTAAGTCGAACATCACCACAGAAAAGAGAAAAAGGCGCCTCCGTAGCCAGGTGGGAAGGAGCAGCAGTGCGTAGCACACGCTTCTTGATTAGACCGGGGTTCGAGCCCGTCACCACCAAATACGGAGGATGCAGAAAGGTCAAGGGAATGACCACCGCATATTCCTGGAGCAATATGGCCTTAGTTGCTAATGCTCCTAAAAACCAAACAGCAACAACAACAGAAAAGAGACCCAAAACATAAGCAGCATCAGAGCCTATACCTAGATTCCTGATTATTCTAGGCTATCTTTCAAAACAATGTCAAATGTATTGGAGAGATGCCACCCTTCTTTATGCAGGAAGGTTTAGAGAGATTGGCAGGTTCACTTAAATTAGTTAAAAGGCCTCGTTCTGAAGCCTCTTAATATCAATCACTATGTAAAAAATTAATCATGCGGTGTTATTTCAGAGTGGACCTCTTTGATGTTTCACGGGATGAAATTTACCCCCAAACTAAAACCTAAGGGAGTAACAGCTGCCAGAAGGAAGTAAATCGGAGTCTAACCAGAAACTTCATTATTACCTTTAACTCTCAACATCACTTAATTCCATCACAGCCTTACTGTGCAATCTTCATAACACAGTAAAGGCCATACATACCAAACCCAGAACAATAAATTTTTAAATGTCAGCAATATTTACATTTGCATATGGCCCTTCATGAGCTTTTTTCTTCTTCTTTTTTTTTTTTTTGTCTATGCTCAAGTGGTACCAAAGGCTGTACGACTAAAAATTGTTCAACATGAACATGCTTTGGTCTCATTGTGCACCCATCATTTTTTTTTCATATCATTTCATTTAAGTGAGCTGATATTCTTAGTCACATCCCATGCTTTCGTATATATGTGACAATCCCATCTGCTTATAGTATCATAACACAAACAAATCAGTTGGTAATATAAATATAAACAGAGACCCCCACTTCAGGTCAACTTAAATTAAAACTAAAATAAAGATTTGATCAACTGAGATCAACCTTTAGCCTTGCGGTGGGTATAGGGCATCACACCCTCACCACAAATTTCCATCCCCACCACGAGGAGGTAGGTCACTACTGTCAAGGGTCTCAAAAATTTCAAAATTAAACTTAATGAGTTAGAGAAATTTAAACCTATAATGAAGACATCATTATATGATTGTGATCTGATCACTGTTGCACAGGGCTGAGAACCTCTAAACACACATTTATGGGATGACACATTCATAACAGGGTCTTGGGTATGCCGAGCAATGGCCTCTGGGGTACTGTGTCAGCATCAATTAACAAAACTTACTGGCTATGCTGTCACTTACTTTTAGATGGTATGTTGGGTCACCTCAACCCCCAGAAAGCTACACAGTGAATACCTTTATCCATAATCTGTCCTTCGTCTAACCACATCTAGGGCTTGATCGAAATCAGGACAGGATCTGTCAACCATAGCATGCTCTGAGGGGAGCGTCTTCCTCCAGTAGTTCACACATCTAGTAAGATCTCCAGTTTTTGAACAATCCTTAAAAGAATGGTCTTGCCCATCACAGAAGATACACTCTTACAATGTCTTGCCATATGGCCAAAGGCCTTGCAGCAATAGTGTGTAGGGACAAGAGGTCCCACACCCTATGCAAAGACCAGTCCACATATATTCTTGCTAGGCGCCTCCGTAGCCAGGTGGGAAGGAGCAGCAGTGCGTAGCACACGCTTCTTGATTAGACCGGGGTTCGAGCCCGTCACCACCAAATACGGAGGATGCGGAAAGGTCAGGGAATGACCACCGCATATCCCGGAGCAATATGGCCTTAGTTGCTAATGTTCCTAAAAACCAAATAACAAACAAACAAATATTCTTGCTCTGGCTAGCAAGAGATTTGATCAGCATGTCAGTTGTGGAAAGAGGAAAAAGAAATCCACATATATAATACAGAAAGGTGCAATATGGCCCTAGTAGCCCTTGTGCCAGAAATAACAATACAATACAGAATTTAACATTTGTATCAGAAAGTGAGAAAACTAGTAAAGCTAAAGCAAGAATCCTTTAGTATGCTTAGATAGTCGCAGAGAACTATTCTATAGAAGCACAGACTGAAATAACTATGCCATCTGAAAAGTCATTCCATTCCATTGCATGCTACCTTTTGAGTTCTCAGAAGCCAGTAAAAAAATTTGACAGCTATTACTCCCATTTCAGTACCTCCTATAGCACCACCTCTACAAAAACAAAAATAAAAAAAATCTATCAAAGAAATCAGAACCACTTATGAGTCAAGAACAAATAGAATTAGATATTAAAGACATACCTAACAAGCCAATCCTGGAAAATTTTGTTGAGGGAGAAATGGACAAAGGCCAATGCCAGTTCTTCCCAAGAAAGATAATACCAAGTCATCAGAGCTTCGAAAGTTAGATGACAGACCCACCAAACTTAAAATTTAAATGGCAAAATATAATCAGCAGAACTGTCACAGAGTTTGCCAGAACTTTGACGATGTAAAGGCTCTCCTGTTTAAGCATGAAACAATCTGCCTCTATTTACAGGAGATGTATCTAAAGGCAACGTAAAATTCTCAAGAAACGCATACACATTTAGATAGCATTAGTAGAGGCATATCATGCAAGAAAGCAAGCTTATGCAGCATCAGCCAGAAGAAAAAAAAAAAAAAAAAACTTCCACTTCACCCCTCCATTCGTTCGAAATACTTGTCCAGCTGAGCCTTAAATTTATTTAGGCTATCAACTTCCACAACAAGGGTTGGAAGTCTGTTCCACCAACCAACTACCCGCTGGCAAAAGGCAAATTTCCGGACATCTATCCTACATCTGTCTTTCCTCAATTTGAATTTATGCCCTCTCAGGTGATTAATCTGAGCAAGAGGCAGAATCCCATCAGCATTGAGCATGCTCAAACCATTCAAGGCTTTATACACCTCTATCAGATCACCTCACCGGTGCCTAGTCTCCAGACATTGTAATTTGCAAAACTTAAGCCTTTCTTCATAAGAGCAACCCTTTGTTCCATTCACTAACCTTGTTGCCCTTCTCTGTACTCGTTCCAGCAGCTCTACATCCTTCTTGAAATGAGCCCTCCAGACCTGTATAGAGTACTCAAGGTGTGGCCTGACCATTGCCTTATACAAGGGAATAATCACCTCCTTATACCTGCTAGAAAAATTCCTGTATATCATTGATAAGACACCATGAGCTACCCTTGCAGACCATCTACACTGCTCAGAGAACTTCATATCTGCCTGCACAATTACCCCCAGGTCCTTTTCATTCTCTACCACTGTCAGTGTAGTACCACAGAGTTGATACGTTGCTCTGGGATTGCTGTTTCCCATATGTAGTACTTTACATTTGTCAATGTTAAACTTCATTTGCCACCTCTCAGCCCATCTGCTCAACCTTTCCAGATCCTATTGCAGCAGCATAGCGTCAGTAGTGTCCGTAACAACCCTGCCAACTTTTGTATCGTCTACAAACTTGGACATTAAGCTTGATATACTATCATCAATATTATTTATAAATACAGAAAACAATAATGGACCCAACACTGAACACTGAGGGACTCCACTGATAACATTAGTCCACAATGAGCAGTGTCCATTGATTACCACTCTCTGTCTTTTCCCCCTCAACCACCCCTTTATCCATAGCAGCAATTTGCCTCCAATGCCACACTGCTCCAATTTGTGCAGCAGTCTTCCATGTGCAACAGTATCAAAAGCCTTTCTAAGATCCAAATATATAATATCAAAGTTATTCCCTGCATCCAGTTCTTTTGTGACTGCATCATAGTATCCAATCAAATTCGACAGGCAAGACTTCCTCTTAACAAAACCATGCTGTGTCCGAGCTATAACTGAAGTCTTGTCTAGATGATCCTGCAGTACTTCTTTAACCAGTGCCTCCATTAATTTTCCTGGAACAGAAGTTAAACTCACAGGTCTATAATTACTTGTGTCAGCCTTTGATCCTCCTTTGTGAATTGGGGTCGCATTTTCACATCTCCAGTCTATGGGTACCTCCCCTGAGTCCAAGGAAGCTCTCATAATTATGGCTAAGGGTTTGCTTACTTCCTTTGCTGCCTCCTTTAATATAACTGGATAGATCCCATCCACCCCAGGTGCCTTTCTTGTGTTTATCTTCAACAATTTCTCCTCCACTTTACTCTCAGTTATTACAAGATTATCTAGCTTACTGCCAGAGTTGAATACACCTCTGGCATTCCGCTCACTGAATAACTCCTCATGTGTGAATGTCGATGCAAAATATTCATTTAGTTTGTTAGCTACCTGAGCAGGATCATCAACAGTTGAACCATCGATATCAAGTGGACCAATCTGATTCATCCCCTTCCTTCTAGAATTTACATAAGTAAAGAACTCTTTGCTGTTTTTCTTTGCATCCCTTGCCAAAGATTTCTCGTAATCTGCCTTTGCCTGCCTAATCTCCTTTGTAATTTGGTTACAGATCAACTTATATCTATCGTAGTCTTCTGTGTCACGTGTTAATTTATATGTATCCCAAGCATTTTTCTTCTCTGCCATATGTCTCATTAGTTCAAGATATTAAAGACATACCTATACCTAACAAGCCAATCCTGGAAAATTTTGTTGAGGGAGAAATGGACGAAGGCCAATGCCAGTACTTCCCAAGAAAGATAATACCAAGTCATCAGAACTGCAAAAGTTAAATAACAGACACACCAAACTTAAAATTTAAATGGCAAAATATAATCAGCGGAACTGTCACGGAATTTGCGAGAACTTTGACGATGTAAAAGCTCTCCTGTTTAAGCATGAAACAATCTGCTTCTATTTACAGGAGATGTATCTAAAGGCAACGTAAAATTCTCAAGAAATGCATACACATTTAGATAAAATGGAATGACTTCTATTCGTGGAGGAGTCACCATTGTTGTGGGCAATCATACCTCCATTTATCAGATTCCACTTACAGCTACCATAAAAGTGATTTCAATTTATATTGCAGTAAGGCTCACTGCCTAACTGCCTATTCCATCAGGGATTACCCACCAGACATTTCCCAAGAATAACATGTGCCATAAAACTCTAAAATAACCAACCCAAGAATAACTGAACTAATCTGATAGCAGCCACCTCTGTGGCAGCTGAGAGATAAGTTAGTCATTCTGGGCAACTTCAATGGGCACAATACTTCTTGGGATGGTGATGATGATAAAAGGAGTAGATGGATCATTGGGGAATGTGGTTGACTGTAATGACCTCTTCCTTTTGAACACAAGGACCAAAACATACATTCAAGGCCATTAATTTGTCTTCCCCTTCCCTTCTCCCATTGTTTACGTGGGAAGTAGATGAAACCTTCTTTGGAGTGATCACTTTCCAGTTATATTCACCATGGTTGGAATGCTTACAATCAGATGACACACTTTAAAGCACTCAGTCAGCCAGATTAACTACGAGAAGTGAATCATATTGACCAACTACTGCCCTGACATTGCAAAACCCCTTTTTAATGTCACTTTGTATAAATGTATTTTGGAAATATTTTGTTTTTTTCAGTAAGCACCTTCTGAATTCTTTGGATAATATATTCCAAATCCTAATCCAGTTTACCCTTCCATAAGTCAACATGATCCTCATAATGTGAGAACTTCAAATCTACACAGTTATTTTTTGTTATTTTGTTAGTTAGATTTTTTTAGGAGCATTAGCAACTTAGGCCATATTGCTCCAGGGATATGCAGTGGTCATTCCCTGACCTTTCCGCATCCTCCGTATTTGGTGGTCACGGGCTCGAACCCCGGTCTAATCAAGAAGCGTGTGCTACGCACTGCTGCTCCTTGCCCACCTGGCTATGGAGGTGCCATCTACACAGAAAAAGGAACACTAATATACCACTGAACTGGTTCAACAACTAATGCAACAATTAAGACAGCATATTTAGCATATAAGTAGCAGAATTTTACCATGCTAAGTTATACTTGACAAAGTGCAATTCTGCTGCCTGAGTGTCAAGATACCCAACAAGAATAGTAAATAAAATCATAAAAATTAAAGAACAAACTAAAGTGACACCCACCTTCAGCAGTACAAATTCATGACCCCCAGCCCAAGGACACACCCACCAAAGGGAGAGCATAATATCTACAATAAATAAAATAAAGACAGGGAACCCACATGAGCCATTATTTATGGAACATCAGCATTTGTGAATTCTAAAGGGTGCATGTTTCAGATACTGACTACTATTCAGTAATAAAAAACTGAACTAAAAAATATACAAACATAACATATACATGGCCATTGTCCTCTATAGTTTAAAATGAACAAAACAAAATGCAAATTGACCATTAAAAGCAAATCATAATAAACAAGATTAACATAAATGAATTAGTTAATCATTTATAATAAAGGTCATTAAAATAAACCAAATGACAGTATATTTGGGTATATATCCTTCTGCCAGAGGTAGTTTGTTTTTCAATTTTTATGATTTTATTTTATTTTGTAGTATCAGGGTATCTTATTATTTGGGCAGCAAAATCACAGCTTGCCAAGTGTAACCTGTAATTGTTGCATCAGTAGGTGAATTAGTTTGGTAGTATAATAGTGTTCACCACACTGATGTAACAATTAAGGTAATAAATCAGTAACTTTATTGCTACATTAATATGCTGAATAAATTACTTCTGCCAATAGAAGGGATGCAGAGGAATTTTCCATATGTTGTTTTGCATAGTTATCTTTAATTTAATTATCTCTAATTTAGTTGCATTTAGTCATAACTCATCAGTTACACTGCCCTCCAGTTTACTAAATTTATGGTAATGTAATAATATATATAAGTATACATTATTAATCAATGTTTGTTATAGTAATTAGCCTTTTTTAAAAGCCTTCATTATTTTTATACTATTTAACTTAATAATATATATATATATATAGATTTATTGCAACATCTTAGACAATTGCTTAGAAATATCTGCTGCTGTTCAATACCTTTTGATTTCTGTTTTTTTATTTTTCCTCCTAAATTCCATGCCAGTCTAATAGTTTAAAATCTGAAAAATCTTATATGCATAAAACAACTTTATTTTTGCTTTCCCTAGCACAGTTTGTAAACTTTCTCAGATATTTAACTTCCCTAATACTGAAACTGTTATTTTGTTTTGAAATATAAATAAATATGCAAAATAACTTAATAAACAACTACTGTTTTTCTAAACTCAGGGAGTACCAGGTTTAGATGCACCATGTCCTCTTGGTCCTGATGGATTACCGCTCCCAGGATGTGGATGGAGACCACCCAGTGGGGTAAGAGCTTAAAATGAATATGCAAAAACTTTGGAAGGGATTAAGGATGGCTTCTTTACCAGAAAGTTTTAAAGTTATTTTTGTAAATTTTAACAATTTTTAATTTATAATGGATATTCAATAGAAAGTAAAATAATCCCGGTAATGCTATCTTGTTATATGCATCCTAAGAGATAATAATGTAGTTTATTCCCTGTGAATCTTGTTCTTGCCCTTTTTTTGTAAATCTTATCCTTCTGAATATATCCTCCACTAATAAGAATGTTAAAAAAAAAAAAAAAAAAAAAAAAAATTCTGACCTCAAATATATCACAAAAAAGAATACCTCTATAATCAAGAGGAAAAGGAAAAAAAAAATGCACTCTGACCCATTATTATCAATTAACTGTTGACTCTGTTCTGCAAATTTATCAAACTGGCAAAACTGAAACTAAAACAGTCTCTTCTGTTAAGAAGTACAAACCATGATGGTAAAAATTCTTCTCCTCGAGTCTTATACAGTCTTTCCAATGTCAATTTGAATGATAAAGCTCCCCTTTATTGTGCCTTGGCAAAATTTCAAATGCTATTATAAAGCACTGACTGTGCTAGTATCAATAATTAAGATCTGAAGAATGGTATTAATCTTCAGTGTCAAATAATATCATTTTGTAAAAAAAAAAAATTCTTATTCCCATATGACACCCACATTTTCTGAACCGTTATGGTTCAGAAAAGTTGAGTGTTGTAAAGGCATCTGGTTTTTACCACTTTTTGTTTTTTCACTAATATAATATAATTTGTATGTGGCAAAATATTTATTTAAAATGTTCATATTTTTGTGTTCATTTTTTTTTTTTTTTAATAAAATGGACAAACTCAATTTTGCTCTTTTTTCCAAAAATATGTAGAATTTATTCCAGAAAATCTGTAAATATGCATAAACATTTACTTTCGTATTAATATTTTCAATTTTCTTCACTGTAATTGTGATTTGTCTTATACTTATGAACTCCCATAATAACATTTCTACTTATAGTACCATTCTCCTTTTAATGATCTTTTCTTCTGGTCCTGTGGTCAATCTTATAAAGTGCTATGCATATTTTAAGGGCTGTAGCATTTTCTGATTAAACTTTCTCACCTATACAATTTTTTTTAAGATCCCAAGAAGGAATAAATCCTTATATTACCTTTCTCCTTCTTCTTGCTTTGGGAAAGAGATGGTAGAGAGTAAATTCTAGGAATGTTACTTATGCAGTTTTTTTTACATAAATCTTTTTTTTTTTAATAGAGATCTTTCTCTTTGAATGTGTGTGTGTGTGTGTGTGTGTGTGTGTGTGTGTGTGTGTGTGTGTGTGTGTGTGTGTGTGTGTGTGTGTGTGTGTGTGTGTGTGTGTGTGTGTGTGTTCACCATGGCATCAATAAGTTTCATTAATGGCAGCATTTTTTTTCTTGCTCTCAGTGTGGCTTAAACAAATATTTGAAATCCTTCCCCCCCCCTTTATTTTTATATGGAGGTTGCCCATATTTTCTTTGTATTTATTTGAATTACATGTTACAATGACCCAACTTGTTGATAAGATTATGTTATGTTCCAGTTTGATGAATAAAATTGTATTGTATTGTATTATTATTATGTTAATATGTACTACAATTATCACGTTTATACCATAGCACTCAAGATATGTTTTGTTTAATTTAATAAACCTGTTTAAAATTTTTTTTTATTTTTTTCTTCAACCCTTAAAAATAAGCAAAACAAGATTAAAGGTCCCAAAAAAAAAAACAAGCATAGTACAATAAGTGTGCTGGCTTTCAAATTGCATATAACCACTACTTCATAAACACAAAAAAAAGCTAAAAATCAATGTCATCTCTAAAATATTGATATATTTATGAAAAATGTGAAATAGCCTTCAAAATGGGAGGTCCCACCACTTAATAGTGCTCAACATGTATTTTCTTTCGATAATTAAAAGTCTGTTAGTTTTGGGGCTGCTTGCAGCATGAAAACTTCAAACTTCTTAATAAAATTAAATATGCAGGAATTGTATGTATGTTGGAGAGTCAGCAGTCAGGTTATACTAAAATTCCATGATTCATATGTGAGAAGATAGCAAAACATAAAGTCAGCATCAGTCAAGAGAGCAGTGGTGGCTATATACTGGGTTTAAAAAGTATTGGATCTGCAAGTCTGGGGGACCCAACAAATCTATTGCCTTCACTTCATATTGCATTAGGTCAAACATTAGGTTAAAAGTTTTAAACAAGGATAGTAATTGCTTTCTATATGTACATGTATATTTGTAATCAGTTTCCAAGTTTATCTGCAGAAAACCCAAAGAAGGCATTTTTATTGGGCCGCAATTAAGAAAGTAAATTTCATAAAAGCCATTTTGAAGGAACAATGATCACAAATGAAAAAAAATATGTAATAAACTGGCTTCAGAAATGCTCACAGAGGTGAAATGACAAATTCAGACTCCCTCCAGACAGACTGCTGAATGTCCCCACACATTCTTTAACAGCCATACCAAACTATCCTTCGGAGCTACCTGACTCCACACCCACCCATCATCTGCAAGGTTTTGATCTCAGCTTAAACCAGAAAGCCTCAGTGAATGGAAACACCCTAAGGACATAGCATTTCAATAATCTCTAAACCTTAATAGACTTAGCTTGAGCATCAGTTCTATGCTACAACTTTGATCACTACTGATTAACAATTAAGAACCAAAACTAAAGGAAGAAGCCCTTTGAACCAGGACCATGAAATACAGCCTGACAGTGCCCTCTTAATGGAAATTACGAAAAGAATGTTGAAACAAAATTCATCAGAAAGAAACGTGTAAAAAAGTTTTTAAAAGGAATAAACCTAATATAACTAATAAACTAACAGTACCCCACTTCTTTATGCGATTAATGAATTCGGCCTATGCTACCTACAAATAGGAGTTTATTGTTGCATAACAAAAGACGTTTCTATCACAAGTTTTTCTTCCAAACACTGCTTACTGCTCATTTAGATATGATCCATTTATTTACTGAGGCTACCTCAGTAAATAAATTGAGGCTACCTCTTGTCTGATGATGGAGCTAAATAGTTCTGAAATTGGTCACAACAATGCCTTCAAGTTTTTAATGAATAATAGATTCATCTACCGGGTGATATAACTAATGACATTAGTTATTTTAGGTTGACTCTTACAGGAGGGGCAACATTGTTCCCCTGAAGTATATAGAAGATACTAAGATGCTCTTATTGACTACAAATGGAAGCTGGGAATCCTCCAAAACCCACCTAGGTGAAATTTTTATAACTGAAAAAACATCAGATGACAGAGAAGGAGGGACTGTGAAAATTAAATAAGACTGTAATACGGACAAATGGATTTGGATTCCTTTGTAACTAGGTAGATATCACCTCTGTAGCCAGGTAGGCAGGAGCAGCAGTGCGTAGCACACGCTTCTTGATTAGACCGGAGTTTGAACCCATGACCACGAAATATGGAAAGGTCAGGGAATGACCATCACATATCCCCGGAGAAATATGGCCTTAGTTGCTAATGATCCTAAAAACGAAACAACAACAACTAGGTAGATATGAAATTCTGAGAACTCGGGACAGATGTGCACTTTCCAGTTATCGATTAAAATAGTTAAAAACAACTTAAAATTTATGTGTTCCTCACTCTATACTGATGGATGGCCCGACACCCCCAGGATCACAGCCGAAGGCACCAAGCCAACCCCAAACATATCAACCCCCCCCCACGAAACTCAGAGTGACTGAAGACATTATGTTAAATAAACTATACTCTAAAAATAAACTTAAAAGATAAAATTTTGATAAAATTCAGCGACAAAATAAAACCAATTTATGTAACTTGGTTTTATTCTGTCACCACATCTGTAAGAAGTATGATCATTTTGTTTATCACAGCAATCTGAGAAGGAAATTTTTACTTTCCTGGAAAGTCAACAAGAAAAGAAACTTGTGAACTTGAAATATCCTAGCATTCTGTTCAAACAAAAAATTGTGCTTTACTAGATTTGAAAGCATTCCTATACAAGATTATGATGCAGCATTCCTATACAAGATTATGATGCAGCATTCCTATACAAGATTATGATGCAGCATTTTTCTGAAAATAACCAACAGAGATGAGCAGTTTGCCACATGGGCAGAGGGATGAAAAATGTAGTTTTACACAACACCTAGTTTTTAGGTGATGCTTATTTTCATTTGTACAAGACTGTGAGCAAGCAGAACATATAATTTTGGGCAACAGAACTTGCCCACCAGCTTCATGACCTTTTATTGTGGGGTTTCTTGAAAGAGAAGTTGTTCTATAGGAAATCTGTTATACACGTAGACACGAGAGCCATAATTGTTATTTGTGTCTTGAAATTGATTAAAGCACACTGTTGCATCATTACATCAAAAAGAAGCCAAATCAAACATCTGGAAAAATAAAAATTTTCAAAGAATGTGAGCTTGAAAATAAATAATGTTTGTAATAATTAATAAATATATGAATTTTTCAGAAAATATTTAAATGTGTCAGCATTCTGTGTGCCACTAACTAGGCAGGTAAGAGGCTTCCAGATTCCAAACACCTTTTTAGTTTTATATATATTTTATAATTTTTTTCTTTAATTTTTTCCCCACATGCTTCTCTCTAACAAATTTTGTCATCTTTCTGTCTGGACACACGTCAGTTTCATATTGACCTCACTGCACTCACTTCAATAGCATGTTGGTCTTCCTCTTGGTTGTTATGACACATGCACTACCCTCTGGGATAGAATAACTACCAATGAATGATAGACTGCAGCAGGTGTAGCCTTATATTCCTCCTGCAGAGCAGTGACCAGTTAAGATACTGATGTGGGATATGTTGATCTGACCCTCACTTGACATGCAGGTATTTAACATGGTTCAAAAGGCCCCATCCTTGTGATCCATATCACAGCACAGAACCACAGCTACTCAGCCCAAACCTGTGGCAGAGTTTTGAGGTTATTTAAGTACCCACTTGTGGTTTAAATAACCCCTTGAGGTCTTGTGGTTCCTTATGGGATGAGGCTCCAACAGATGAAAGCTTTGCATTGTATTTCCATTCTATTTGATTTCATTTTTTTGGCATTTTTGGTATCAGGTATATAATTTTTTTTATAATGTCATACCACATCATCAGCACTAACTGCAAAGAAGATAATGTCTCAATAAGTCTTTCATACTTTTCTAGGTGTCTTCTAGATATTTTTTCTGATTTCAGTACAGTGAAGTGTAAAGTATTTACATTCATAATTGCTTGATATAATCTTCCTTTGTATAGTAGTAGTAATGGTGGCAAGTGATGCAAAAAAGCAAGCATATGAGCTAATGTAGCATCAGTAATGTATCTAAGGAAAAAAAACAATTTTACACATCCATTCCCTCTAAAAGTTTGTCCAGTTCCTCGTTGAATTTATTTAATCTATCAACCTCTACAATGGCAGATAGAAGTTTGTTCCAACAATTAACTTGGATATGACTTCCATCTGGTATTGCAGAAGTGACTAATTTGAATAAATTTAAGGAAGAATTAAATTAAAGAATTAGACAAATTATCAGAGGGGGATGGGCAGGTGGTGCTGTGTAAGCTTTGCTTCCTTGAATTATTTGCCAACACTAATACCAAACTACTAGTACAGTAATGCAATGTGATATTTTAGTACAGTTGTAATAATCCTACACTATTCCCTGCTACTATAGCAATATATATATTATGTAAAATTTATATAAAGTACACTATTGATTATATGCCCAGAGAACCTCACAAAAATGCCCTCAGGGTAGGATGCCTTGAGGGCATTCCATGCTGCTTTTTTGTGTATGTTGAGGACATCATCAAAAGAATACTTTTAGTGGCTTTCACTGAAATCTTTTGTGGACCAACAGATATGCCCTCTTTTATCTTTGTTTCACTTAAAATCCATGAAATTTTTGTTTTAAGCATTGGAAACCATGCCTTTTGTCAAGTGCTTTTATCATGGTTTTGTTAAGCCTAATTTGATATGAAGGGGGAGTATTAAAATATCTTCCCTATCAGCTGGTGGTGGTGGTGGTGGTGGAGGCATTCTTCTAGCCAGAAATAATACTTTTGGAGGTAGCCACTTCTTGAAAAAATAATGTGAATCCTCTTGCTTTGCTATCCCATTCACATAAGAAACAGCAAGTTTTGCGAAACCAAGTTGCAAATCCAATAAAAGTGTAACTGCTTCAAGATCACATCACATTTTCCAGTTATATCTTGTGTAATTAATTTTTTTTTAATTATAAATTCCATATTAAATGGCCTTTAAACTGCAATTATATAAATCTATATAAAGCTTCCAGGCTTTGGGCTGATGCTTGTGGCCTGCAGCATCTATTAAACCATTAGTATTGCTGCACAAAGGAAAATCTTTTGTCATGGAGAAAAACTGTATTTAATCTTTCTGGTATCTATGATATGTAAATATGGTTGTTGTGTAAGCAAGTTCCATCCCTGTAATTTGGAATCATAGAGTTATATTTGACCCTTGGAAATATTTAAGCCTTGAACAGGCCATTTAGTTCCACCTGAGTAATACAATGAAGTTGACACTCTTAGATTAGTATGTATTCTTGATCCTTGTTAGAAACTTCCATTATTTCAGTCATCTTCACAACACGATATATCTTCATATAAAGTACAAGTTTAAGGAGGCATGTCATCAGGATGAACTATAAACCACATTGCAGAAGGCATATTGGATTACTGGATTATGTACATGCTTCTGTCTAGGCAATTCCCTAGGATCATTCCACAATTTGCTTATGTCATCTGTGTTGTGGCATCTCTGCATGGCCAGTCATGCATGTTGCATAGTTTGTGGTTTTATCTTTGTGTTGTATGACTGACCACTTAGCAACTAGCCAGCAGAAAGTTACCTTTCCAGCCAGTAACTGTTGTCTATTGCTAAGAGGACTGTAGCCAACTGCACCAAACTGGAATACTCAACCATCTCCTTACTTTTAAATGAAAAGCCATCAGTCCTGGTTAAATAAAAAATAGCAATCTTCAAAATGGTTTTTTCTGTTCCTGCCATATTGCTGGTACTGCAAATGGCATGCATATAATTTTTCCATTCAACCATTCTTAAAATGTCACTATACGATGTACCCACCTGATAAGTAGGGACCAAAGTTCATTGGCTCACAAAGAACATCACAGGATCTTTGTGACATGCAGTTATATACTCATCATAAACATAACAGTAACTGTTGAGTTTATTAACTTACTGGATAACAATAAATATTTCATTTTAACATGATTCATCATGTGCAAAAACAGTTGACTTCAATTTCACATGTAGAATGTAATGTAGTACTACACCACTTCACAGTTTAGTAGAATCTAATGTAGTGCTATACTGCTATTTATAGCACTACATTAGTACAAACTGTCATACAGTAATAAAGGTCATCTAGAGTCTTTAATAACTCTTAATGATTTAAATTCAACAGGTGATGCAAGTCTTCAGGAAAATGAAAATTGCAAGTTCAATTTTATATTGTGATTTTTAAATGATTCTTACCAACCACGTATTAAAATAAGACACAGAAACTGAAATTTTAAAAACTATATATTTACTACTATATATTTACAGTTAAAATAACTTTACAACTAAAAATATAAAAATATTTAAAATATATATATACATCAAATAAAATACATTAAAATACCGGGTTAAGAGCGATAAAACCAACCGTAGCTTTCAAAGGCTCCTGCCTTCTTCTTCAGCGGTAGCTTCCTTGTACTGCAGTGCATCCTAAGTACCAGCAGGTTCACGGTCTAAATCGCGTGTTTCATCACCATGTGTTCTATTCTCCTGTGTACTGGGACCGGAAGCAGCTCGGGAGCGCATCATATGAAATCATTCATCCCTTCTGAGGATCATAGCCTCAAAGAGGGGATGAATCCGCAAACCTTTGTCTCTATTAATGTTTTCTGTCGAATTAATCCGCAAACTCTCGAGCCACTTGCTGTCCCAGAACCTATACGCCCGATCAGTGATGATAGCTTCGTCCGGGGAGATATGGTGCTGCTTCTCCCAAAAATGCTCGGCCACGGTGGACTTACCATGGTCTGCATTCCTTATTGCCTTAGTGTGCTTCCCCCAGATGTTCTTTGAGACGACGCTTTGTTTCCCCTACATAACATTCCCCACAATCCGGGCATTTAATACTGTAAACGAACCCACTAGCATTCTCTTTTTGAATGGGGTCTTTTAATTGTGACACGATTGTGTGCAGCTTCCGGCCTGGAATCTGCACACAACGCATCTGATAATTTCTTAGTACCCTAGTTATATGCTCAGTTATGCCCGGATAGTAGGGAATGCATGCAGTAGCTATGGCGTGAAGGGTTCACCTCTCCTCTGATTTTCTTCAATATACTTTTGTATAATCCTCTGGGAGTAGCCACACTTTGTAAGATCCGCCGTGACACGTTCATATTCTTCTTTCCTATCCTCAAAGGTACTACAGTGTGATTTTGCCCTGTCTATTAACACTCTGACCACACTGTTCCTATGATGATTGGTCTGAGCATAACTGTAGTGCAAGTACTGGCTTTTGCACATTGGTTTCCTATAGACATTAGTTTTTAGTTGTTGGCCTTCTCTACAGACCAATAACATCTAGGAATGGCAAAATTCCTTCTTCCTCTACCTCCGAGATAAATTGTATGAATGGGGAGAAGCCATTTAAAAAATTCAACACTTTTTTTCGCTCCCCTTTTGAATGATTGAGAATGTATCATCAACAAATCTCTTCCCTGGACGCATAGGGAGATCTCGACCATTAAATATTCTAGCCTCTAGCTCCTCCATAGCTAGGTTAGCTATAATCGCGCTAATGGGGGAGCCCATGGCTGTACCGTTAACCTGCCTATACATAATATTACCAAAAATCATGGTGGTGCTTGAGAGGCATAGTTCAATACCTTTACAAATATCTTCTAAGCTTAATTGCATTCTACTACTCAAGGTGGTGTCCTTCTGCAAGGCCATGTGTGCACAAAGTACTCCATGGTCGATAGGAATACACGTAAAAAGCAATGTCACATCGAAAGATATCATAGTTTCATTTTCTTCTATGTGCTGACTTCTTATGAAGCGCACATAGTCTTTACTATCTTTGAAGCTGAATTTGGAAGTTCCTACTAATGGAAACAGTATTTTGGCCAGGAAACTAGACAAGGCATACGTGGGACTGCCAATAAATGATACTATAGGTCTAAGTGGTACACCCACTTTGTATTTTTGGTAAGCCATAAAATCTCGGTATCTGGCTCCCTAAAATCTCGGTATAGGCAGCCAGATACCAAGATTTTATGGCTTACCAAAAATATACAAAGTGGGTGTACCACTTAGACCTATAGTGTCATTTATTGGCAGTCCCACGTATGCCTTGTCTAGTTTCCTGGCCAAAATACTGTCTCCATTAGTAGGAACTTCCGAATTCAGCGTCAAAGATAGTAAAGACTATGTGCGCTTCATAAGAAGTCAGCACATAGAAGAAAATGAAACTATGATATCTTTCGATGTGACATTGCTTTTTACGTGTATTCCTATCGACCATGGAGTACTTTGTGCACACATGGCCTTGCAGAAGGACGCCACCTTGAGTAGTAGAATGCAATTAAGCTTAGAAGATATTTGTAAAGGTATTGAACTATGCCTCTCAAGCACCACCATGATTTTTGGTAATATTATGTATAGGCAGGTTAACGGTACAGCCATGGGCTCCCCCATTAGTGCGATTATAGCTAACCTAGCTATGGAGGAGCTAGAGGCTAGAATATTTAATGGTCGAGATCTCCCTATGCATCCAGGGATGAGATTTGTTGATGATACATTCTCAATCATTCAAAAGGGGAGTGAAAATAAAGTGCTGAATTTTTTAAATGGCTTCTCCCCATTCATACAATTTATCTCGGAGGTAGAGGAAGAAGGAATTTTGCCATTCCTAGATGTTATTGGTCTGTAGAGAAGGCCAACAACTAAAAACTAATGTCTATAGGAAACCAATGTGCAAAAGCCAGTACTTGCACTACAGTTCTGCTCAGACCAATCATCATAGGAACAGTGTGGTCAGAGTGTTAATAGACAGGGCAAAATCGCACTGTAGTACCTTTGAGGATAGGAAAGAAGAATATGAATGTGTCACGGTGTTTCTTACAAAGTGTGGCTACTCCCAGAGGATTATACAAAAGTATATTGAAGAAAATCAGAGGAGAGGTGAACCCTTCACGCCAATAGCTACTGCATACATTCCCTACTATCCGGGCATAACTGAGCATATAACTAGGTTACTAAGAAATTATCAGATGCGTTGTGTGCAGATTCCAGGCCGGAAGCTGCACACAATCGTGTCACAAGTAAAAGACCCCATTCAAAAAGAGAATGCTAGTGGGTTCGTTTACAGTATTAAATGCCCGGATTGTGGGGAATGTTATGTAGGGGAAACAAAGCGTCGTCTCAAAGAACATCTGGGGGAAGCACACTAAGGCAATAAGGAATGCAGACCATGGTAAGTCCACCGTGGCCAAGCATTTTTGGGAGAAGCAGCACCAGATCTCCCCGGATGAAGCTATCATCACTGATCGGGCGTATAGGTTCTGGGACAGCAAGTGGCTCGAGAGTTTGCGGATTAATTCGACAGAAAACATTAATAGAGACAAAGGTTTGCGGATTCATCCCCTCTTTGAGGCTATGATCCTCAGAAGGGATGAATGATTTCATATGATGCGCTCCCGAGCCGCTTCCGGTCCCAGTATTTAGATTTAGACCGTGAACCTGCTGGTACGCAGTACAAGGAAGCTACCGCTGAAGAAGAAGGCAGGAGCCTTCGAAAGCTACGGTTGGTTTTATCGCTCTTAACCCGGTATTTTAATATATTTTATTTGATGTATATATATATTTTAAATATTTTTATATTTTTAGTTGTAAAGTTATTTAATTGTAAATATATAGTAGTAAATATATAGTTTTTAAAATTTCAGTTTCCGTGTCTTATTTTAATACGTGGTTGGTGAGAAACATTTAAAAATCACAATATGAATTTACCCAACCCCAGAGGCCTGTTTGAGGCAAGTTAAATTGTAATATACAGCAATACCTCACACAGTGTGGCTTCAACCAGTACGGGATTCACTATAGTGCAGTTTATATATATATAAATAGTCACAGATATATATTTATATATCTGCGACTGATTATGTATTCCCTGTTTACTGCTGATTCAGTCAGTGCAGTAGTTTGTAGTAGTTTTTCCAAATGCATTAACTGCACTGTACGAGGTATTGCTGTACTTCCTATTAAGTGCAATTTTTAATATAAAATAATGAAAAGTTTTAAAAATCTGATGTGATATTTGTAATCTGGGAGAAAAAGTGCATTAAAAGGGTCTTAGTTTAACAGAAAAAAAGTGTTGTTTAATGATGCTGTGAGGAATGTGCATAATTTCTGGATGTGACTTCTGAGATCATTCTGGGTAAAAAAAGATATATTAGCATGCAGTCTGATTCTAAATTGTTGTTCAAAACTTAATTTAACAAATGGAGGAATGCTATGAAGTAAGAATAGCTATCAAAAATTGTAAACAAAGTTCAATAGACCTGCGTGCATGGCCTTTGATTGCACAATTCTGTATATACACTATCTTAAAAAAAAGTATAATTATTTTCATTATCCACTGAACCCTCCCAGATAAACAATTGGCTCATACCAGCATATATATGAGCCAAACAAGGTAGCTTGTTTTTGTTGTGGCATGAAAGAATACTTGATGAGAATCAACCAAAAGAGCAAGCTGGCTTTAGGATAGGATTCTCAACTATGGATCACCTTCACATAATATCGCAGCTAATGGAGAAAGCAAATGAATATAAAACACCATTATGCCTGGCAACTAACATCTCTTAGTTGGTATAAAATGTTATACTATTACTTCTCTAGAATTTGAAGTTAGTAACATCACCAGTTGATCTCACTAAAAGGAATTTAAAAACTGTCTACAACCATTTTAGCTGGTTGCCTTTATGGAAGCAAAATATATTCTATTTACTCTAAGAATAACGACAATATATTTCTCCCACATCAATATATCATAATCAGTGCCACTTATTGACTCCTTTACCTAGATACGAAGAGTCACTTCTGATAATCAGTTCAGAGTATTACTTTCTCTCATTCTCTCTCCAACATGCTGTTGTAGAAAACAGTTATCCAAAAATCCAGAAATAGTAATAATAATCATGGCATGTGATGCAAGAAAGCAAGTGTTGTTTTGTATATTTATCAATGATACTGATGAAGGTATATCAGGCTTAGTGCCAAAAAAAAAAAAAAATTCACACAACCATTCCCTCTAAATTGTTTGTCCAGTTCCTCTTTAAATTTATTTAACCTATCAACTACCACAATGACAGATGGAATTTTGTTTCAGCAATTAACCATCTGCTGGCTAAAGGCAAATTTCCTCACATATATTCTACAGCTGTCTTTTCCTCAATTTGAATTTATGCCCCCTTAGGTTCATAATCTGAACAAGTGGAAGAATCCCATCAGAATTCAGCGTGCTCAACACATTCAAGGCCTTATACACATCAATCAGATCACCTCGCAGGTGCCTAGTCTCCAGCCGCTGTAATTTGCAGAACTTAAGTCTCTCTTGGTAAGAGGATTCCTTCATTTCCCTCACTAATCTTGTTAACCTTCTCTGTACACACTCAAGCAAATCTACATCCTTCCTAAAATGAGGCCTACAGACCTGTACGCAGTCTTAATGTGTGGCCTGACCATTCCCTTATAAAGAGGGACAATCACCTCCTTTTCCCTGCTAGCAAAATTCCTGTATATCATTGACAAAACCCCATGACCTACTCTGGCAGCCTGTCTGCATCACTCAGAAAACTTCATATCTGACTGTACAATTACCCCCAGGTCTTTTTCATTTTCTACCACCCTACGTATTGTACCACACAGTTGGTGTGTTCCTCCGGGGTTGCTTCTACTCATATGCAGTACTTTGCATTTGTCAATGTTAAACTTCATTTGCCGTTTCTCAGCTCATCTTCCCAAATTTTCTAGATCCTGTTGCAGTAGCACACTGCCATTACTGTCATTAACAACCCTGCCAACTTTTGTATCATCTGCAAACTTTGACACTAAGCCTGATACACCTTCATCAGTATCATTGATAAATATACAAAACAACAGTGGACCCAACACCAAACCTTGTGGGACTCCACTAATAACATTAGTCCACAAAGAGCAGCACCCATTGATTACCACCTTCTGTCTTCTCCCGCTCAACCATCCTTTTATCCATTGTAGCAACTTACCCTTAATATACCATTCTGCTCCAATTTGTACGTAGTCTTCGATGTGCAACAGTGTCAAAGGCTTTCCTGAAATCCAAGTATATGATACAAAATTATTTTTTGCATCCAGTTCCTTTGTAACCACATCTTAATATCCAATCAAATTTTTCAAACAAGACTTTCCCTTAACAAACCCATGCTATGTCTGAATTATTGCTGCAGTCTTGTTTAGATGATCCTGCAATGCATCTTTAACCAGTGACTCCATTATTTTACCCGGAACAGAAGTTAAACTAACTGGTCTGTAATTACTCGTGTCACCCTTCAATCCCCCTTTGTGAATTGGGGATACATTTGCTCATCTCCAGTCCATGAGGATCTCCCCACACAGTAGCAAATCTCTTGCTACTGTATGAGTGATCGACCCACAAGTTTCAGTCAATATTTGGAAAGTTAAAATACTCCAGTATAAGGAATTCTAATTTACTGGCCCACTCAATTTGTCTGTATACTTGTTCATTATGCTCATCACAGTTCAGTTTTTTTGCCTATAACACACTCCTATTCCTATTTTTTCTTTCCAGTGCTGAACACGCCAAACCAACTCAACATTTCACTGAAAACCCTTGTCAACTGAGTGCACTTCCTTAGACCAAGAACATAACTTCTCCAAATGTAGCCTTCATTGGGGGAGTTATGTTAGCTTAACATTTGTTCCGGGGAAAATAATGGAATCACTGGTTAAAGAAATAATGCAGGGACCATTTGGACAGCATGCAGTTATACTGAAATCACAACATAATTTGTCAAGGCGCAGTCTTGTCTAACTAATGTGGTAGGTTACTGTGATGCAGTGACCAAGGAACAGGATGCAAAAAATAATTTTGACATCATATACCCGGATTTCAAGAAGGCTTTTGATACATAAAAGACTTGCATATAAAAGACTGCTTTACAAACTGGAGTAATTTGGCATTAAGAACAAGTTACTGCTATGGATAAAGGGATGATTAGTGGAAGACAGAGAGTGGTTACCAATGGGCACTGCTTTTCATGGACTAATGTTATTAGTGCAGTTACCCATGGTTCAGTGCTGGGCCCATTGTTGCTTTCAGAATTTATGAGTGATGTTGATGAAGGTATATCAGGCTTAATATCTAAGTTAGCAGATGATACAAAGGATGGCAGGGTGATTAACAACAATCATCAGGAAAGAGCTACTGAAACAAGATCTGGAAAATTGGGTCAATGGGCTGAGAAATGGCAGTTGAACTTTAACATTGACCAATGCAAGGTAATGCACATGGGTAGCAGTAACCCCCGAGTAACTTATGAACTGTGTGGTACTACACTCAAAGTAGTGGAGAATGAAAATGACCTAGGTGTAATTGTGCAGTTCTCTGAGCAGTGCAGACATGCAGCCAGGACAGCTCATGGTGTTTTGTCAATAATATACAGAAACTTTGCTAGCAGGGATAAGGGAGTGATTATCCCTTTGTATAAGGCAGGCCATAGTTAGGCCATATATTGAGTACTGTATACAGGTCTGGAGGCTTCACTTTAGGAAGGATATAGATCTGCTGGAATGGGTGCAAAGAAGGCAGACAGATTGGTGAAAGGAACAAAAGGGTGCTCTAATGTAGAAAGGCTTCAGTTCTGCAAATTGCATTTCAAGACCAGACACCTGCGAGGGAGATCTGAGAGAGATGTTTAAAGCCTTGAATGGATTGAGTAAGCTGAATGTTAATGGTATTCTTCAGCTTGCTGAGACTACACACATGAGGAGTATAAATTCAAGTTGAAGAAGGATGTTTGCAGGATGGAAGTGCAGAAGTTTTCCTTCAGCCAGCAGGTGGTTGATTGTTGGAACAGGCTTCCATCTGTTGATATGGAAGTGGATGGGTTGAATAAATTCAAGGGAGAACTAGGCAAATTCTTGGATGGTACAAATGGATGAACTTCATTTTTCTTTTTTTTTTTTTTTTTGTTGTTGTTGATGCTATATAAGCTTGCTTTCCTGCATCATTTGCCATTACTACTACCAAAAGACACTTAGCATGAAGGGTGGTAGTTAAGAGTTTTTATTTTGCACCAAACAACTAGAGTCGTGAGGCATCTGTATATAATGCCTATGAATTATGTATATTGTATTGTTGGTTTGCCTTGTTTGCTTATTTAAAAAAACCCAAATTATCAGGTGGTGAAGGGAACCAAGCACTCATGCATAAAAATTCCTCCTTTGTGGTGGGATTCAAACCACCTCATTTTCCACATGGCATGGATCCTAACCACAGTGCTATTCTAGCAGGATGGATTGTTTGAGGTTTGGAAAACCAGAAGTAATTTTCATACACAAAAACCAGGTAAGAGAAAGAGAAATGAATACAAACTGAACACTAAATTGTTGCACATACACCAAACTGTCTCATACACTGAATTTCATACACCAAATTGTCGCAATGTCATGTACTGAACTGATGTGGACCCAGATTTATCATTCTGAATTTAACTAATACAATTCAAATGTTTTCTCAAAAACCAGGAAACCCATCATGTAACTTCAAAGCTATTTATTTAAGACTGAAATTACAACATACTTTTATGAATACCATTGTTGTGTATATTCATACCAGTCCGACTAATGATATCTGTTCAGTATGTTCAGAAAGTTACCTAAGGTATGCAAACAAAAATTGATTATTATTTCTGGAAATTTTAATATACTTGATTCTATTTAAAAAAGTGAATGTTTACATTCTTAATCAGTTTATCTCTGCCACAGAGATAAACTGATTAAGTGGCCTTACAAACCATCATTTTTCTCCTACAAGTGCTACCAACATCCTCAATGCAATTTACACTGATACTATAGATGTTGCTCAGCTATTTCTATCTCTGTGCATTTCAGATGAAACCATTAACCTATCCCTAGATCTCTCTTTTTTTAACAGGTGTATTATTTAAAAATTCCAAAAGTAAAGAATGTGTGTTTAATGTAAAATGTTAAAAACATTCAAATGAAAAATTGTGTGTTACCTTGTTAAATCTATATCACTGGAATGTCCCTTAAATGTTTCGTGTCTGTATGTTTTGCTATGCAGCAACCAGCAAAAGAATAATTTAATACTGGTTACAGCCTATAGTGAAACCTTCTGCATCAAAACTTTCCTTCCCCAACAAACCACTCTAAGGCACAGTGGATCCAACAATTACCTATAGCTTTTAAATTAAAACAAAGATGTTTTAGGGCATACAAACATTCCTCCTCTGAACATAGCATTCAAATTTTTTCTCAGTCTCGAGAAGAATTTAATAAACTTAAGAGATATTTCAAATTATATAAATTCAAAAATTGATGCAGAACATTTTTTCTCTTCTGTCATGGTTTAGCCTAGATAAATGAACTGATCACACTGCAAAGTTTAACCAAAGGTTGATGTTTCTAGTAACTTCAAGGATACTCCCTTTCCAGTCAGTAATCTGAACTCTGTATATCTCTCTCCAAAGACTTATTTGAAAATTGCTATTAATTCCCTACCTCTGAAAGTCACTGCTAGCCTGGATAATATTCCTTTATTCATTATAAATATATTTGATGCTTATACTGTATACTTGATCTTCTTCACTGTTTCAATACATCTCTGTCATCTAAATTCATTACTCCTGAATGAGCCATGTACATGACTGTCAAATTATCTGCATAAGAAAGAAATTGCTTCCACTTCCAAACTGTAAATAGCCACAAAATCCAAAAAGAGATTTGTTTCGTTACTATATCCTCAACCATTCTTAAACTACTTTAATGATGTATTCACCCAGTATTATCTGGACAGTTCTTTCTTATGCATCCTGATGATACCATTATAGGATCTGTGGTCAGTCCATAATCACAAATTTACTTACTAGAAACTTTCTGACTATTAATGCACTGAATTATAGAAAAAAAGTTATCATATACACTGACATCAACTGCTTTTGTTACTATTTACATAATATTGCTCCTAACCTTGTTGAAAGGCTTTTATAACTTATCTGTAGATCTTTTCAAATTTTCTGGGACTCTTGTTACTTCTGACCAGAATGTTAAAGATCCTTCATTATTCAGCTGACTTGCCTCTCCCATAATGATTTCTTCTGTTGAATATTTGTTTTTGTGATGAATATTCTTTGCATCTAATTGTTAACCAATGGGATCCAAAACTGGGGTATGTCTGCAGGGGCAAAAAAGGTGATATTGTTGTACACGTTGGCACTAATAATATTAAGAGTAAAAGACTGGTGGAATTACTTAACAAGTACAGGTCAATGTTGAAAAAGAGCCATGAGTTAGGGTTAAATTTGAAAGTGTCTGCAATTCTGCCCAGACATGATAGGCGGGAGTATATGACAAGACCCTTTTTGATCAATTTGGCTCTGGAGAGATTGTGCAAGGCTTAAAGGGTAGAATTTTCTCAGCCTGGTCTGTGCTTGTTAACAGGAGAGACTGCTTCTACAGGTATGGGATACACTTAAATAGAATGGGTGCAAGAATAGCTGCTGATGCTATCGAGGCAGCGTTAGGTGGGTCGGAAAACTGCTAGCTTGGGGGAAACACGGACTAATAGATTAACAGTAGCCGCTGGCAGAGGTGAAAGTGATTCTTGCACTGCTTCTATTGGAATGAGCAGCAGCCTGGAAAACAAGGTGCAGGGGATTTCAGAGACTGCTAGGCATCATTGCGGAACAAGTAAATACATGGGCTGTGTGTTAGGGCAGCTAAGAATAGGAACAGGTGCATTTATACTTGCATGTACACCAATGCTAGGAGTTTGATAAATGAATTTGAGGTGTTGGTCAAAACATCAAAGGCAGATATTGTGGGGATATCAGTGATGTGGTGTCACATAAGGAATGCAGAAATGGAATTTGGGGAGTACAATATGTATAGGAAGGATAGACAGAATAGGAAGGGAGGAGGGGTTATGCTATTAGTTAAGAAACACATAAAATCCAAGGAGTACAGCCAGTCGACGTGGCTGGACAGTGCAGTATCAGGTCAGTTTGGTGTGCGACATAAGCACTTGGAAAGCAAAATTGAGAGTAGGAGTGTGTTATAGGCCTAATGACTCTGATGAGTATAATAAACAGCTGTACAGAGAAATAGAGTGGGCCAGTAAATCAGAGTGTCTTATAATGGGGGATTTTAATTTCCCAGATATTGACTGGAATTTGTGGGTTGGTCACTCACACACTAGCAAGGCTTTTGTGGATTTACTGGATGATTGTTTTCTACAGCAGCATGTTCGGGAGGCATCTAGAAGGAGTAATCCTCTTGATCTGATTTATTTATTTATCGTATGGCTTGTAGAGAATACATGGAATCAAATTACATGACTCAAGAATGATTGATATAAAATTAAATTAAATAGAACAAGAATCACAAATGAACATTTAACTTATTTAAATAGTCAATTGCCACATCTGTCACCGTCAGGAAGTCCTCTAGGGTTTCCTTCATAGGCTCGCAAGGCACAGTCCGCTATTATGTGTTGGATGGTCTGTCTATCGATTTCGCAGTCACATGTCGGGGAAGAAATTTTGCCCCACTTATAGAGAAGGTTTGCACATCTACCATGGCACATTCGTGTCCTGTTTAATGCTAGCCATATCCTATGAGGCTGGTCAAAACCAGGTGGTGTTTCAGAGATACAAGGCATGGTATCTGAGATCGAGGAGGGGAGTCGTGTGTGTGTGTGTTTAATGGTGCACTAGCTGCTGTGGCTATATTGCGCCTATTAATAGGAATGTTGGAAAAAAAAAATAATAAATAATTTCTATGAAGACAGTTGTTCAAGACTATTAGCATTAGCATTAGTAAAGGCATTTGATGCAAGAAAGCAAGCTTATGCAGCATCAGCCAAAAAAAAAAAAAAAAACCACTTCCACTTCACCCCTCCGTTCGTTCAAAATATCTGTCCAGCTGAGCCTTAAACTTATTTAGGCTATCAACTTCCACGACAAGGGATGGAAGTCTGTTCCACCAACCAACCACCCGCTGGCTAAAGGCAAAATTTCCGCACGTCTATCCTACATCTGTCTTTCCTCAGTTTGAATTTATGCCCTCTCAGGTGATTATTCTGAGCGAGAGGAAGAATCCCATCAGCATTGAGCATTTTCAAACCATTCAAGGCTTTATACACCTTTATCAGATCACCTCGCTGGTGCCTAGTCTCCAGACTAGGCACCAGCGAGGTTTGCAACTTTTTTTTTTTGCAAACTTTTTTTGCAAAAAAAAAAAAGATTGCAACTTTTTTTTTTTGTAAAAACAAAATCAAAAATTTGCAACTTTTCAATCTCATTTCATGTCAGAAACTAATCATAGTCGTTCGTACATTCCTATTTGTTTCAAATAACAGAAAAGTTCATTAATATTTGCATTTTCACCAATGATATCATTTAATGTTATCCATTCTCGGAGATTAGACAGAGAATGAAATATTGAAGTTCGATGTTGTCGATAATGTGGACAATCAATCAAAATAAGTTTGACTGTTAGATGCTCAGAGCACTGTGAACACTGAGGAGGATCATCGCCTGTGAGTAGACGGAGGTGAGTCAAATGAGTATGTCCTATTCTAATCCTTGTGAGTACTACTTCTCGCTGAACTGTCTGAATGCATGAGTGCCAAAATTTAGGGTACTTTTTCAACTGGAAAAGTTTGTTATTTGTTTGTTTATGCCATAGCTCTGTCCACTGTGGATGGTATGCTGTTTGAATTACAATATTATTATCAGAAACTGGAATAAAGACAGTGGTTAAGTCTAAGGATGACGAATTTTTAGCAGAAATATTAGCCAACTCATTCCCTTTAATGCCTGCATGCGATGGAATCCAACAAAAGTTCACTCGTTGCTGACGATCTTCAATTTTCAACAGCAAATTCTTGATTTGATTTAAAACAGGGTGATCCTTATGAGAGGAATTCTGCATTGCTCTAATTGAGCTGAGAGAGTCAGTACAAACTAAATATTTTGCAGATGGGTGAAGAGTCAAATTTTGTAGAGCTAATTGTATTGCATATAATTCCGCTGAAAAGCTGCTGTACTCAGGTGGAAGAGAAGCTGATATGATAGCAGAAGGAAACACTGCTGCTCCACCAATAGTTGAATCAGATTTGGAACCATCAGTATATATCGGTAAGAAGTCAAAATAGTTTTGGATATGGCTAGCATCAGAGTCGGTAGACCAGTCTTTCTCCATTGGAGAAAACAATTATCGCAGGTCGGTTGAGAAAAGGGAGGCCATGGTGGCGAGAATAATTCTTTATCTGCTGCCTACTGTGGAGAGGAACATTCCAATTTTGTGGTTTTTCAAGGAGCCGTAGGCCTGCTGGTTGTATTTTATTTGGTTTATTTCTGTAGAGATTGCAAAATGGTGGATTAAAGAGATATGGCTGAATGGGGTGCAGAGAACAATTTTTTATTCTGACTGCATATTTAAGTAGTAACATTTTTCTGAGGAGATACAGAGGGGGCTCATGGGCTTCAATATATAGACTATAGGTTGGAGATGTCCTATAAGCACTAAGAGCAATCCACAGCGCATTGTGTTGTAAAGGATCGAGCCAGCACAATACACTCTTTCGGGCAGAATCATATAAACTGGGGCACTGTATTCCAAACCGGATCCAATCAGTGCTCTATATAAGAGCAGCAAAGTTGTACAATCTGCTCCCCAAGACAGGGCAGATAGAGCTCTTAGCATTCAGCTTTATCAGACAGGTAGTACGTATTACTTTAATGTGCTCAAAGAAGTTTAACTTGCTGTCCAGTATCAATCCCAAGAATCTAATATTGTTGGCAATCGGGATGGTGGAATTTGATATCCGAAGTTCAGGGTCTATATGTAATTTACGTTGATTGCAGAATTGGATTGCAACTGTTTTCTGATGGGAGAGACGATATCCATTGAACTCAGCCCATTTTTGTTCTTTATTGAGGGACATCTGCAATTGCCATTCAATAGATCTCATGCTCTGAGAATGACAAGAAATAGAGAGATCGTCAGCATAAAGATAGGCTTCCACAGTATTTGGAAGTTCTTTTGTAATGGAATCAATTCTAAGGGCAAATAGGATTGTGCTCAATACCGATCCCTGTGATACTCCTTCCTGTGAGAATATAAAAGAAAAGGAATTTTGGTATCGAATCTGGAAAGAGCGGCTCTGAAGGAAGTTCCTAATAAATATAGGCAGGTTGCCTCGTAGACCAAGATTATGTAGGTCACTGAGAATGCCATACTGCCAGGTAGTATCAAATGCCTTCTCTATATCAATGGATACCATGACAAGGTTTTCGTTTTTCACAAAGGCATTGCGAATTTCAGATTCCGCCTTGATGATCAGATCTAGGGAGGACCTATTTTTGCGAAAGCCTTGCTGACAATTACTCAGTAGATGTTGAGTTTCAATGATCCAGGTTAATCGACTGTGGATAATTTTTTCAAGAATTTTACCAAGGCAACTTGACAGAGAGATTGGTCTGTAACTATTAGGACTGCAAGCAAACAGGAGAGGGTAACTGTTTTAGAAGTTCTTCAAGATCATTATAAGAGTAGGTATAATTTGGTGGGAGATAGACTGAGACTAGTGTAAATGCAATATGAGTAATCAGACGCACAGCAACGGCTTCAATTTGGCTAGCAGGGATCTTTGAGTTAATCAAAATAGCTACACCACCATGAGCAGAATAGGATGTATTCTGATCTCTTCGATAGATTGAGTAGTTTTTTATGTATACAGAAATCCGATTAGTTAAATAGGTTTCCTGCAGACAGAAACCCACTGGAGAATAGCATCTAATTAAATACTGAATGTCATCAATGTTGCCATGAAAGCCTCTACAATTCCACTGTAAAATATATGGCATTATTTTAATTTAGAAGAAGCTGTACCTGACGTAGCTGTCTTATGGCATTCTGGCTTTGATTTGTCTCTTTTTGGAAATGTAGGGCGACCTGTGTCCATATCTTCTTCTACAAATATTTCCAGAATCTGATCTTCCTGTTTGGATGAATACTCTGGATCCATCGGCGTGTCCTGAATAATCTTTTTTGAAGATGACTTAAGATTATTTGAAGTAGTAGTAGCAATCATTGGCGGCGGAGGAGATTTTACTGGAATCGTAAGAGGTGTATTACTTGCTTGGTCTGAGTGCTTCAGGGTATTGGACTCTTGCTGACTCTTGCCATCCTCTCTCAGCAAGAGTCCAATACCCTGTTCTCTCTCAGCAAGAGTTCAGGGTATTGGACTCTTGCTGAGAGAGGACAGCTCGAGCCCAGTCAGAGATTGATATGTTAGATGGAACGGTAACATCAGTTTGCGTGGCTATTGTCTGATTTTTTTTTTGTGATACTGGCATAGGCACAGTTAGGTATAGGGGTGCAATTAATTTTCTTTCTTCCTGGTAACTAACTTTGTTTTCAACTTTATGTTTTACAATTTTTTTTTACCATTTTCCACCTCTCACATGTTTTAGAGTAAGCAGGATGGTTACCTTTGCAGTTGGGACAGGTCATTTCTTTCGCTGAACAATCATTTTGGCTGTGATCGGAGGATCGACAGTTGGAACAAGCTGGGTTCCCTCTGCTTGCCGTTTGAGAGTGGCCATACTTTTGGCATTTATAGCATCTCAACGGATTATGAATATAAGCACGAATGCGACAAAGTAGATATCCTGCTTTTACTGATGAGGGTAGATTTGGACTATTAAAAGTGAGAATGATATTTCTGGTGGGTGTAAGTATATTGTCCCTTTTAGTCATAATTCGTTTGACAGCAATTACGTTTTGTTCCTGAAGCTCATGTTTAATTTCTTCCTCTGTCACATTGAAAAGGTCCCAACTAGATATAACACCCATAGATGTATTTAGGGTTGCGTGGGGAGTTACCTTCACTGGAATTTTAGCAAAGTTTGTCATTTGTAAGAATTTTTCAGAGTGCCTGCGGTTGACAGTTTCTACAAGTAAGTCCCCTGATTGCAGTCTCTTAACTGTCTTGGGAGACCCTGCAATACTTTCCAAGTGTTTTTGGATTAAAAAGGGGGTTAGCTTAACTAAGAGGCTGTTCTGATAATGGGTGCATTATTAAGAATGCAGGAAACTCAGTCTCAGAGGAAATGGTTTTTAACCTCTTTGCTTGAGAAGAGTGATGTTCTGTGTCTGGCCGACTGCTTGTCAGTTCTAAAGAGGGGAAACATATTTTGTTCCATGTTGACTCCTTTTAGTCCCTGGCAGATGAACTTTTCTGCCAAGGTTACCGGCCCGGGCATGGGGAGGCAGGAGCAGTGACCAAGCCAAATTAGTAGAAGTTAGTCTATTAAATATGAAAAATAAAAAAGGTTACTTTCCTTTCTTGCTGTCTACCAGTACTTTTGATACAAGAGCTACTATTAAACAAAAGGATTTTCTAAAGAGAGGAACGTAAAAAGAACTAGATTTCGCCTTTCAGAAAGTCGCAATGAAAGCACAAAGAGAAATCGCTCAGTCACAATCGCTTGGCACCTGGGGCCAAAAATCAGGAGTTTTGTAGCCACTCTTGCATCCAGAAGGTTTAAATTGACTTGTTGCAATGTTTTAGCCATCAGGATTGGTGGATGTCCGAAATAGGGCCTGTTTATCCCTAGGTCTCACGTGTCGGAGTTTGTTGGTAGTTCAGGATTATCTATTATTTTTCTGTATTCTCTGATGAGGGTGCGTTTTCTTCAGAGGTCTATTGGCGGGATGTGGCTCACGACAAGTAACCAAAAGGTAGGGGTGGACCTGACTGTTATGATGCGCAATGTGTTATTTAGCTGTATATCCACCTTTTTTATGTGGTTACTGTTAAGCCAAACTTAACCACGGTACTCAGCAACTGCATAGAAAGACCAGGAGCTGAAGAACTTAAGGTAAAGGCAGAGGAGCCCCATGTGGTACCACATAGCTTTTGCAGAATGTTATTCCTTGTTTTCAGTTTTGCTGCAGTCCTTGTCAAATGTTCGCTGCAAGATAATGTTCTGTCTAGAGTGACACCCAGTATTTTGGATATTTGTTGTGGTTAAGATGGGTGTTCTCAAAGTGTATGTTCAGCTCTCTAGTCGCCATCTTATTATTGAGATGAAAGCAAGATGCCTTCATCCACTAGGTTGGAGCCTCCACTTGTGAAAGAATTTTCCAGGTGATACGTCAGTTGTTAAAATCCCTTTTCTTTTTTCAACTGATCTGTGTCTCATTGCTACTGCCCAATAATCCACGTAGCCAAACTTTCTGAAGCTTGTCTCAGGCATGTCTGCAATGTAAAGGCTGAAAAGTAATGGCCTTGGGGTAAGCCATTGCTGAGTTACTTTTTATTGCTCATTGTGTGTCCCATTATCACCTAGAAAGTAATATTTGTGAGCATGTTATCAATAAGTCTGGCAATTGTTTTGTGGGGTATTGTACAGAGTATTTTATATATTAAGCCATGTCTCCAAACAGTGTCATAAGCTGCAGTTAGATCAAAGAAGACCACTAAGATTTTCAGTTGTCTTTGAAACCCTGCCTTGATGTGTGTTGTTAGGGTGAGGACTAGATCTGATTATCAGTAGTGATTCTTCATGTATTAAGAATCTGCAGATAAAGGAACCACTAGGTGGGAGTGATCACAGTGTGCTCAAGTGGGATTTACTCAAAGAGGTAACTACCATCAGGGGTAAGAGGGAAGGGTTTTTGCTTTCGTAAAGGTGACTATGGTGGTCTGAGACAGTATTTAAATTCTATACAGTGGGACCAGCTGATGATGTTACCAACTGCAAATTCAAAATGGGAAGCATTCAAAAAATTAATCTTGGAATCTCCTAGGCTTTTCATGCCAACTAAGAAATATTGTTCAAGGTTTAGGCCTAAATGGATGTCAGATGAACTAATGAGACATGTGGCAGAGAAGAAAAATGCATGGGATGCAGATAAATTAGCAGGTGACACAGAAGCCTATGATAGACATAAGCTGGTCTGTAACAAAATCACAAAGGAGGTTAGGAAGGCAAAGGCAGATTACGAGAAATCTTTGGCAAGGGAGGCAAATTAAAACAACAAAGAGTTCTTTACTTATGTGAACTCTAGAAGGAAGAGGATGAATCAGATTGGTCCATTTGATATCGATGGTTCTACTCTTGATGATCCTGCTCAGGTAGCTAACAAACTAAATGAGTATTTTGCATCTACATTCACAAATGAGGAGTTATTCAGGGAGGGGAATGCCAGAGGTGAATTAAACTCTGGCAGTGAGCTAGATGATTTTGTAATAACTGAGAGCAAAGTGGAGGAGAAATTGTTGAAGATAAACATAAGAAAGGCACCTGTGGCAGATGGGATCTATCCAGTTACATTAAAGGAGGCAGCAAAGGAAGTAAGCAAATCCTTAGCCATAATTATGAGTGCTTCCTTGGACTCAGGGGAGATACCCATGGGCTGGAGATGTGCAAATGTGACCCCAATTCGCAAAGGAGGATCAAAGGTGACACAAGTAATTACAGACCTGATAGTTTAACTTCTGTTCCAGGGAAATTAATGGAGGCACTTGTTAAAGAAGTGTTGCAGGATCATTTAGACAAGACTTCAGTTATAGCTCGGACACAGCATACGTTTGTTAAGGGGAAGTCTTGTCTGACCAGTTTGATTGGATACTATGATGTGATCACAAAGGAAATGGATGTAAATAATAAATATGATATCATATACAGTGGATTCCGGTTATTTGGGCCACCGGTTAATCGGGGCAGCCGTTTATATGGGGCAAATCTTAAAAAACAAAAACCAATCGAGAAAATAGCCAGGGTTTACTTCGCTTAATTGGGACAAAATGCCGTTTAATCGGGGCAGGAGACCTCGGCACTGGAGATTACCCTACGATTGTCTCCGGCCGTACCACGTAATTCGGTCGGATTTCTGGAGGTCACAACCATAAAACAATAAGCAGTCACCTGTTTATTGGGCTTTTCTGTTAATGCAATCTATCATAAACGGACAGTAAACTCGATCTTATTGAATTTGCGGTAATACCGACAGCTGGAATTCTGTGGGTTATTATGGTAAAATGTGTTTACACTTCCATGGAATCTTCAATCATATAAAAAAAATAATTTTCACAATCTTCTCTTCATTCCTATTTTTAAAGCTTCGTAATTTGTTACTCCGTTCTCACTTGCGCGTGTTGTGTTACTTGCAATTTGTGTGTATGCAGTGTCCTTTGTTATTGATTGCTTATCTTTTTACTGTTTTAAATTTTAACCCCCACCCACAAATGTCAGTGAACAGAAATGTCAACTAGTTAGTATGTACATATTACAGTACGTATTAATTATTCCGATTATCACGTATATTCTTCCGATTTTCACGTATCATTTAATTTTTTAATTAGTAAGGTAATAAAGAGTAAATTTATGCTTAATATATCTTTACTTTTATAGCTTGTGGATAATATTCCTCCTATTTTCGCTAATTAGAATCGCTGTTTAATAGAATTAAAATTCAATTCACAAACGTGATCACAATGACCGGCGCTTACTACACATCGTATAGTGAATGGTACTTTACTGTGGTGAGTTCGTCATAACGTGATTTGATTGTACAGTGAACTAATTGTAAAGGGGGGTGGGATAAATTGTATTTTTAACTATTTACGTGAAACTTCGGATAATTGGGGCAGCCGCTTAATCGGGCCAAAATGCACTAGTCCCGATGTGTCCCAAATAACCGGAATCGACTGTACTTGGATCTTAGAACGGCTTTTGATACTGTTGCATGAAAGACTGCTGCATTGGAGGCAAATTGCTGCTATAGATAAAGGGATGGTTGAGTGGGAGAAGACAGAGTGGTAATCAATGGACACTGCTCATCGTACACAAATGTTACTAGTGGAGTCCCCAGGGTTCAGTGTTGGGTCCATCGTTGGGCAACAAAACTACTTAAGCATTGCTCATATGAAGAAAGGGTTAATTTTTTGCAAATTACAGTGTCTGGAAACTAGGCACCTGTGAGGTGATCTGATTAAGATGGACATCAGGCTTAATGTCCAAGTTTGCAGATGATACGAACATCGGCAGGGTTGTTAATGACACTAATGGCAGTTTGCTGCTGCAACAAGATCTAGAAACTTAAGCAGATGGGCTGAGAGGTAGCAAATTAAGTTTAACATTAACAAATGTAAAGTACTACTTATGGGAAGCAGTAACCCCAGAGTAATGTATCAACTCTGTGATACTACACTGACAGTGGTAGAGCATGAAACGGACTTGGGGGTAATGGTGCAGGCAGATATAAAGTTTTCTGAGCAGTGTAGACAGTCTGCAAGAGTGTCTTGCAGGGATAAGGTGATTATCCCCTTGTATAAAGCAATGGTCAGGCTACACCTTGAGTACTGTATACAGGTCTGGAGGCCTCATTTTAAGAAGGATGTAGAGCTGCTGGAACGAGTACAGAGAAGGGCAACGAGATTAGTGAATGGAACAAAGGGTTGCTCTTACAAAGAACAGCTTAAGTTTTGCAAATTACAGTGTCTGGAAACTAGGCACCTGCGAGGTGATCTGATTGAGGTGTATAAAGCCATGAATGGTTTGAGAATGTCAATGCTGATGGGATTTTTCCTCATGCTCAGAATAATTACCTTAGAGGGCATAAATTCAGATTGAGGAAAGACAGATGTAGGATAGGTGTGCAGAAGTTTGCCTTTAGCCAGCAGGTGGTTGATTGCTGGAACAAACTTCCACTTGTCATAGATGTCGATAGCTTAAGTAGATTCAAAGCAGAATTAGACAAATGTTTGGAGCAAGTGGATGGGTGATATTAGGGGGGGTTTTTTTTGGCTGATGCTATATAAGCTTGCTTTCTTGCATCATATGCCTTTACTAATACTAACGCTAGAACGTTCATAATCAAATACCTGGATTATAATTGATTGGGACTTCATTTTTCCATTATAATGAACAATATGTCCTTCGACTAAGATGCGTTTAAGGCTAAAGCCTCAAGCTGCGAGCAAGTTTAGACTATATATTAAGTGCAATAGCATCATTAATACACAGTCATTTCTGAATTAACAGAATATTTATAAGGCGGCATCGTTTTAAGTTATATCTCATATTGTGAATACCTTCACAACGAGTTGCCATGATATTGCACTACTTCGAATAAGTAGTGCTTCACCTAAGGAGAAGACTAATGTTACTTATTCTCAGATAGGTACCACCACAGATGGCACCGTTTCAGGGCTATTTTGTATATGTGTGTGGGATAATAACTCTACTATCCACTTGTCCCTATTAGACTTAGAAAAGCAAAAAGGTAGAGAGAAAGTAATAGTAGGAGTGGAAGAGGAAAAGAAACGGTGTAGAAGAATGAAAGGGACAGTAACTCCTTCAACTCACACCATTTAAAAACTCAAAGTCCTCGAATAGGCAACGCTTCCCCAGTGGAGAAGGCCGTTGTTACCTATCCTTGGAAACTCCGGACATCATCAGGCTCCCCCTGGTGCCATTTCAGGGCTATTTGGCCCTTCTTCGGTGGGTGGATAGGTACCCGAGTGATGCAATAATGGCAAAAGAGTTAGGAAGTATAACTCCCCAATATGAGAGATGCCTAATGGTGTATGATGTATTTAGACTAAGATGCGTTTAGGGCTAAAGCCTCAAGCTGCAAGCAAGTTTAGACTATGCATATATTAAGTGCAATAGCATCATTAATACACAGCCATTTCTGAATTAACAGAATATTTATAAGGCGGCATCGTTTTAAGTTATATCCCATATTGTGAATACCAATACGTCCTTCTTATCAAACTATATAATTCAGACAGATTATCCAGAGCCATGGACCCTCATAGGATGAAAAATTCTTCCACAGTTCAATTAGAATTAACCCTTCTAATTCCCGTTAATAACAGACTTTGGACAGCAGAACCATTTGATCCTTTAAAAATTATCAAAAATGTAAACATTATCAACATAGACTGATTTAACCAGTCCAATTACTAATAAGAAATTCCTGGAATTCCAGGAGTTTATTTGTAATGAATATACCAAGAAAATCTTTTTACAAAGGCATAAATCACTATCAAATAGACCAGCAAAACCTCCACCTATTCTCTCTTCATATGATCAAGTTATCTGTTTTTAGTTAATTTCAAGTATATATTTGTTATTTATTAGTTGTTTTGCAAATTTAGTTTAATGCTTATTGTGTTTGTCCTCTTTTCACTTTTCATGGCTCTACTGCAAATAGTACACTTGTATATAATTCCACCCTACCAAACTATTTTCGTAACTTTCACTGTAGCTTCTTGGCTGATCCAATAAAAGATATTATTATTATTAGCTATATGGTGCAAGGATATTGATTGATTAATACCATACCTCAGTCTTATGGTTATCTCATCAACCTGAATTTGCGGGAGTGAACGTTTTATTTTTCGCAACACACCTCTCATTATACCATTATATCTATGGGAAAATTCTTCTTGAAATTTTCTTTTCAGGAGGAATGTGTGGTATTCATAAACTGGGACATTATTGTATTTGCCTGTTATTTAAAATAAGATGTAAAACTTATTATTAAAATGGTCCTTCTCTAAGGACATGCTGAGAGTTGTTGTGAGTTGATAAATTGCTAAATGAAATATTTCATTTAGCTAAAAACAGTGATGACAAAGAAGCTGTCAAAATGTAAGGCATTCTACTAGGAAAAGATAAATAAAAAGTTACTAAATGCAGATAAGTAAACCCCATAAAATATTACAATTTAAAACAAGAAATATGCATTAAGTCAAAGCTTAATAAAGAGACGGCACTCACCTCAATAATCTGTTGTGGTTATATGGATCATAAAACAGTAGTGTGAGAAATCATTCGTAAACTAAAAATGGTGTTTAAAAATTGCAGTAAGGAAAGCGTGGTTTAAAAAGAGTAATTGAAAAAACTTAGCCTAGAGGAGGAAGGGTGTACCATATCGTCCTTTATTTGTCTGAAATTAAAATTAAAAAAAGGATTAGGGCCAATAGTCGAGAACGACGGACTTTTGATAGGTTCATCTTCAGTTGGTGATAAAAAGAAGAGCGAAAGGGTTGCTATAGATCTTAAGTACCCGAAATGTTATGCTGGACACGTGGTAATTTTTTTTTTTTTTTTTTCCAATTACTCTTTTTTTCTTCTCGATTACTCTTTTTAAACCACGCTTTCCTTACTGCGATTTTTAAACACCATTTTTAGTTTAACCAATGATTTCTCACACTACTGTTTTATGATCCATATAACCACAACCGATTATTGGGGCGTGTCCATAGCCAGGTGGGAAGGAGCAGCAGTGTGTAGCACACGCTTCTTGATTAGACCGGGGGTTCAAGCCCGTCACCACCAAATACGGAGGATGTGGAAAGGTCAGGGAATGACCACCGCATATACCGGAGCAATATGGCCTTAGTTACTAATGCACCTAAAAACCAAATAACAAACAAACAAACAAACAATGGATTATTGAGGTGAGTGCCATCTCTTTATTAAGCTTTGACTAAATGCATATTTCTTGTCATGAACTTCAGCATCTTAAACTTTTGCTAACTCTTTTATGGTACAATTTAAAACTGAATATGAAAAATCTACCACATATGAGTTCTAAGTATAGTCATTTCCAGGTCTGATGAGCCTTGAATGTAAAGTTACTCTATTTCAATCCATTCATGGGGTCAAATTGGGCCTCTTGAATGGCTTGTAAAGAATTATTTTTCAATAATATCTTGAAATTTTATTAATAGAAGATATACAAAGTAAGAATATAACATCACAAACTAGTTTCTCAATTTGAATAATTACCTATCTATTCTGTCATTAAAAATATAGACTTCACACAGTCAAAAATTCATTATCTGTTTATCTCATTACAAGTTTTAACTTTGTTTTTCTTTCCATTTATAGGGGCCATTACCTCCTCTACCAACTCCAACAGTGGATCCTTGATTTCTAATATAGATCAGATAATAATCACTCACTGCCAGTACAATGGAATAAGTAGGTTTCTCTTATGTTTTAATAACCATCATTAGTGATTATTTAAAATAATACAGTATTATTGTTAATTTCCTGCTATTTCTGTTTTAGTGATCTGTTAATTAATTAACAGCTATATTAATTATAGCTTTAACTAGACATCAGATTATAGCATTTGCATATGTGCACATACAAATCAATGTACATATATGCTGTTTAAAATGCCCACAAAGGCTGTGTTAATCATTAGTGCCTAACACAAATATTATTATTAAGGTCAATCACTGAAAACATCACTCTATTACAGTAATGTTGTGATTTTATTGTAACAGCATGGGAAACATTTCACTTAGCAAAGAGAAATGTGAACCTTGTTTTACTTTAATTCTTGTGACATCGGATGAAAGTACATTCTTTGAATGGGTAACATAGCAGTTCATTTTTTTTTTAAAAAAATTGAATAAGCTGGAGTTTTAAGAGCTTTCATTCAAAATCTAATGTACTGCTAAACTTATAGAATAATGGATCACCAATAATGGGAAACCATTCACTACAGATAGCAGTATTGTCTGTTGTGCTATTCATGAAAAGAGCTTACGATGCAAAAAAAAAAAATCCAAGATTGACTAACATATAAAAGAAACATCGTATTGTAGCCAAAGAAAAAGTAAGGAAAAATTGCCATCCGCTTTTAGCCAAGCCATGTATATCGAGAGAAGACAGGAGTACTTTTGAAAGGATCAATGTCTTGCCATGGTAAGCAGCAATCTCTTTCAATACATTAAGCAATCTTTTCAAGTGATTTTTGAAAAAAAATATTATATAAATCAAACATGCCAGATGGATATACCTTGAGAAATAATTATTGTAATGCTATTAGTATTAGTAGAGGCATATGATACAAGAAAACAAGCTTATGCAGCATCAGCCAAAAAAAAAAAAAAAAAAACACTCCCATTTCACCCCTGTTCATTCCAAATACCTGTCAAGCTCAGCCTTAAATTTATTTAGGCTATCAACTACCACAACAAAAGATGGAAGTCTATTCCACCAATCAACTACCTGCTGGCTAAAGGCAAACTTCCACAGATCTATCTTACAACTGTCTTTCCTCAATTTGAATTTATCCTCTCTCAGGTGATTATTCTGAGCAAGAGGAAGAATTCCATCAGCATTGAGCATGCTCAAGCATTTCAAGGCTTTATCAGGGCTCAAGGCTCAATCAGATCACCTCATGAGTGCCTAGTCTCCAGACACTGTAATCTGCAAAACTTAAGCCTTTCTTCATAAGAGCAACCCTTTGTTCCATTCACTAATCTTGTTGCCCTTCTCTGTACTCATTCAAGCAGTTCTACATCCTTCTTAAAATTAGGCCTCCAGACCTGTATACAGTACTCAAGGTGTGGCCTGACCATTGCCTTATACAAGGGGATAATCACCTCCTTATCCCTGCTAGAAAAATTCCTGTATATCATTGACAAGACACCATGAGCTACTCTTGGACTGTCTGCACTGCTCAGAAAACTTCATATCTGCCTGCACAATTACCCCCAGGTCCTTTTCGTTCTCTACCACTGTCAGTGTAGTACCACAGAGTTGACACGTTACTCTGGAGTTACTGCTTCCCATATGTAGTACTTTACATTTGTCAATGTTAAACTTCATTTGCCACCTCTCAGCCCATCTGCTCAACTTTTCTAGATCCTGTTGCAGCAGCATACTGTCATTAGTGTCCTTAACAACCCTGCCAACCTTCGTATCGTCTGCAAACTTGGACATTAAGCCTAATATACCATCATCAATATCATTTATAAATACAGAAAACAACAATGGACCCAACACTGAACCCTGAGGAACTCGTGGACTAATGTTATTAGTGAAGTCCCTCAGGGTTCAGTGTTGGGTCCATTGTTGTTTTCTGTATTTATAAATTATGATTTATAAATCATCCAGAAATTGGAGATTGTTTGCCAATGAAACAAGAAATGTTTGTGCATTATATTGTGCATTTGGTATATGGGGAACTAGACAGAAAACCTTCTCTTACACATTTGCTTGCTTGTAAGGTAATTAGAAACACTGTTAGACCGATAGTTTCGTATCTCTCAATAATCAGGCAAAATTAATTAATTAATAAATAGCTAATACAGTGTCTTAGGATATTTTAAATTATTAAAACCATGCGTCTTTAAAACTCTTCGGTCTACCCAAAATCAACTATTCTATTGTTAGAATCGTGTCTTGGGAATCTTTAAGATAAAATTATAAAACTCTATTCATTTGGAACTTACGTTTAATACAATAAGGGAGGAGAAACTTATTCTCCAGGGAGAGAGAGTGTATAGACAGATATTGCACAATTCCTCACCGTAGTTCTCTGTCATTGGCCTCTCACCGACAGAGCAGAAAGAGAGGAGAGCATCTCAGTTCCCACACCCACAATGGTACTAAAAAGTTTTTTTTTTGCAGGATGTCCAGTGGTTTTTGTGGGATGATTACCAAAAATGGTAGTGTCACTGTAAATGGGCATTCTTGGATGACTTTGTCTCTGTGACATAGAACGAGATAATGTTAGTATATAAAGGGTTCTGTGAGGCACCGAGGGGAGAGGCCTTCTTAATTTTGTAATAGAGACTGGAACATCTTGTCATCATCGAATGACGAGGCTCTTGGTGATGTGACAGGTTCAGAAGTCAGTGTCGCTCCAGCCTTAAGAACGGCCGAGGAGGAGCTGAGACAAAGCTCAGAAAACCACACCCTAGTTTCCACCAGAGAGAAGGAGGTCTCACAACCTGTCCTGAAGCAAGAGATTTAACTGGTAAGCCATTATCTCATTTTGTGTGAATGTAAATCTCGAAAACAACATCAGCAGAAACCATTTTAATGCTTCCTTCCTGAATATTTAATCTTTGTTAATTTAACAATGAAAGGGAATTTCTCAGAGGGTTGGTGGTACAAAGGAATCTTACAGCAAGGTGCTGTTGGAATGAGAAACAAGAGGGGGTGAGACTGTTCACATTAGCATTAGCAAAGGCAAATGATGCAAGAAACAAGCTTATATAGCATCATCCAAAAAAAAAAATTAAAAAAAACCCTTATGTCACCCATCCACTCACTCCAAATGTTTGTCAAGTTCTGCCTTGAATCTATTTAAGCTATCAACTTCTACAACGGCAGATGGAAGTTTGTTCCAGAACTAAAGAACGCTGGCTATTAGAACCAACGTAAGATAGTCTAAAGTGATGAGAACACCAAAAGCACTTTGCCTACGGTTCTTCTGTTCCATGTTGAAGTGTTTTGTGAACGTTGTAACTTGTTAAAGCACAGCCAAACAATAAGTCTGCTGAAGGGATAGTTCCAGTGATACTAGAATCCAGTATGTTATAAAGATGTTTTTGCCAATACAATATCATAAATCCTAAACAGATTAATGTTGTTGTTATGAACAGAAACCTGGAAGCAATATATATTATATATCTTTACTTTTATACAAACAACTAGACAGAGTGCAAGTCTGTACCCATGTTTTCTTTTGTTATAATAAATGTTGTTATGTGTTACATAATGTCTCATTCTCTCTGCCCATATTCTCATACACCAGTAGAAACAAGTACGAGCCAGTAAAGGTTAGAGCGGAGCTTGAATTGACACTCTGTGGTCGCTCAAATCTTAATCACAACACGATCCAACGCTGCAGCAATTAAGTGCTAGAACAGCCCTTGATTTGCTGAGAGCACAGATTTTGTCCTAGCATGATGATCATCTCATTCTGAATAATTATCATAGTAAAAGTAACACGGCCATAATTCAAGGGGAATAAACAAGAGAACAGAGAGAGAGAGAGAGAGAGAGAGAGAGAGAGAGAGAGAGAGAGAGCGCCCCTGACGACACTCCACAATTTAAAAATCTGTAAATTAATCTTGGCCAGGTCAAGAATCAAATCATGGAAAAAAGAGTCTACATTTTTGACTGATAAACTAATTAGCACATCAATCCTTATGCAGTGAGAAATTAAAATATAGTAGATAAGAGCATGCATAAAGTAATACCAAACTACCAATGGAGCGAGGAGTTAAATAAGGAAAAAAGTATATGGCAGAATTGGCAGTGCATTAGCATCTCAGACTACTGCTACTACCATATAAATTAGTTCATTTTATTTTATTTACAATACTGCTATGTATTATTAGATATACAGGTTTAATTTTTGTATTTTATTACTGTTTACTACCTTATTCATCCTTCATAGCTGCTTAAACAAAACTGTTGCAGTGTTCTATCATTTCTGTTGTATCATTTCAAAATATTTTCTCAGATATTCCTAGAGAAATTAAAAATAGAAATGGACAAGGGAAAAAAAGAGTCAATAAAACAATGAGCCTATTTATATCACTTAGAATATGCATAATAATATAATGATATATATGCTTTATTATTTCTCACTATTTTCTTCCTTGAGGATATTGAAATGTAGGATTAAGATCAAGTGAAAACACAAAATCACAAGTAATGCAGTTTTCCAAACTAATGGGATAAAAAACTAAATTGGGCCAGCAATATCTGAAATGAAATAGCAAACATTAGGAAGAACATAGTGAAAAAGACTCAAATGTGATACTCCTTTTCACTCACTATGAATCTTTAGCATTAGCATTAGTGGTAGTAGTAGTGGCATGTGATGCAAGAAAGGTATGAGCTTATGCAGCATCAACCAAAAAAAAAAAAAAAAAAAATCACACCATTCCCTCCAAATGCCTGTCCAGTTCCTCCTTAAATTTATTCAACCTATCAACTTCCACAACGACAGATGGAAGTTTGTTCCAGCGCAATTAACCACCCGCTGGCTAAAGGCAATTTCCGCACATCTATTCTACATCTGTCTTTTCTTAATTTTAATTTATGCCCCCTTAGGTTCGTAATCTGAACAAGTGGAAGGATCCCATCAGAATTCAGCGTGCTCAACCCTTATCAAGGCCTTATACACCTCAATCAGATCACCGCGCAGGTGCCTAGTCTCCAGCCACTGCAATTTGCAGAACTTAAGCCTCTCTTGGTAAGAGGATCCCTTCATTCCCCTCACCAATCTTGTTGCCCTTCTCTGTACACGCTCAAGTAAATCTACATCCTTCCTAAAATGAGGCCTCCAGACCTGTACACAGTACTCAAGGCATGGCCTGACCATTGCCTTATAGAGGGACAATCACCTCCTTCTCCCTGCTAGCAAAATTCCTATATATCATTGACAAAACCCCATGACCTACCCTGGCAGCCTGTCTGCATTGCTCAGAAAACTTCATATCTGACTGTAGTACCACAAAGTTGGTACATTTCTCTGGGGTTACTTCTACCCATATGCAGTACTTTGCATTTGTCAAGGTTAAACTTCAGTTGCCACTTCTTAGCCCATCTGCCCAAATTATCTAGATCCTGTTACAGTAGCACATTGTGATTACTGTCATTAACAACCCTGCCAACCTTTGTATCATCTGCAAACTTCGACATTAAGCCTGATATACCTTTCATCAATATCACTGATAATTATACAAAACAACAGTAGACCTAACACTGAACCCTGTGGGACACCACTAATAACATTAGTCCACGAAGAGCAGCACCCATTGATTACCACCCTCTGTCTTCTCTCACTTAACCATCCTTTTATCCATTGTAGCAACTTACCCTTAATACCATTCTGCTCCAATTTGTACAATAGTCTTCCATGCACAACAGTGTCAAAAGCTTTCCTGAAATCCAAATATATGATATCAAAATTATTTTTTGCATCCAGTTCCTTTGTAACCACATCATAATATCCTATAAAATTTGTCAGACAAGACTTTCCCTTAACAAACCCATGCTGTGTCTGAATTATTGCTGCAGTCTTGTTTGGATGATCCGGCAATGCATCTTTAACCAGTGACTCCATTATTTTACCCGGAACAGAAGTTAAACTAACTGGTCTGTAATTACTCGTGTCACCCTTCGATCCCCTTTTGTGAATTGGGGATACATTTGCACATCTCCAGTCCATGGGAACCTCCCCTGAGTCCAAGGATGCTCTCATAATTATGGCTAAGGGTTTGCTTAGTTGCTTTGCCACCTCCTTTAATATAACTGGATAGATCCCATCCACCCCAGGTGCCTTTCTTATGTTTAACTTCAACAATTTCTCCTCCACTTTGCTTTCAGTTATTACAAAATCATTAAGTATCCTGCTACAATTTGATAACCTTCTGCCATTTTCAAACCTTAATAATTCCTCCTGTGTGAATGTAGATGCAAAATACTCATTCAGTTTGTTTGCTATCTGAGCAGGATCATCAAAAGCCGATCCATCGATGTCAAGTGGACCAATCAGATTCATCCCCTTCCTTTTAGAGTTTATACAAAGTAAAGAAATCCTTGCTGTTTTTTTAGCATCTTTTGCCAAGGATTTCTCATAATCTGCCTTAGCCTGCCTAACCTCCTTTGTGCCCTGATTACAGATTAGCTTATATCTGCCATAGGCTTCTGAGTCGCTTGATAATTTATATGCATCCCATGCATTTTTCTTCTCTGTTACGAGTCTCATTAGTTCATTAGATAACCATTTAGGCCTAAACCTTGAACAATATTTCTTAATAGGTATGAAACTTTTAGTAGCATCCACGATTAATTCCTTGAATGCTTTCCACTTAGAATTTACTGTTGGTAACATCGTCGGTTTATCCTACTGTACAGAATTTAAAAACTGTCGGAGACCACTGTACTCACCTTTACGGAAGCAAAAACCCTTTCCTTTACCCCTGATGGTAATTAAATCTTTAAGTAAATCCCACATCAGTACACTGTGATCACTGCCACCTAGTTCCTTTATCTGCAAATTCTTAATACACGAATGATCACTGCTGATAAGCAGATCAAGAGTATTACTTTCTCTGGTTGCCTCTTGAACATGCTGCCGCAAAAAAAAATCATCCAATAAATTCACAAAAGTCTGACTAGTGTGTGAGTGACCAACCCACAAGTTCCAGTCAATATCTAGGAAGTTAAAATCCCCCATAAGCATTCCGATTTACTAGCCCACTCTATTTCTCTGTACAATTGTTCATTGTACTCATTCGAGTCATTAGGCCTATAACACACTCCTACTCTTATTTTTGCTTTCACAGTGCTTATGTTACACCAAACTGACTCAACAGTGCACTGTTCATCTATATCAACTGGATGCACTTCTTTTGATTTTATGTTTTTCTTAATTAACAGCATAACACCTCCTCCCTTTCTATTCTGTCTATCCTTTCTGTACACATTGTACTCCCCAAATTCCAGTTCAGCATTCTTTATATCTGTGTGACACCACGTCTCCGATATCCCAACAATATCCGCCTTTGATGTCTTGACCAACACTTCAAATTCATCAAATTTATTTACTATACTTCTAGCATTGGCATACATGCAAGCATACATGCTCCTACTCTTATTCCTAGTTACCCTAACACATCCCATTTACCCACCTATTTCAGGATGACTGCCATCCGTCCCTGAAACCCCAACCACCCCACGCTCCAGGTCACTACTTATTCTAATAGAAGTTGTGCAAGAATCACCTTCACCTCTGCCTGCGGCTACTGTTAAACTATTAGTCCTTGTATCCCCCCAAACTATCAGTTTTCCGACCCACCTAACACTGCCTCGATAGCATCAGCAAATATTCTTGCACCATTTCTATTTAAGTGTATCCCATCCCTACAGAAGCAGTCTCTCCTGTTAACAAGTACAGTCCAGGCTGAAAAAAATTCTACCCCTTGAGCCTTGCACATTCCTTCCAGGGCCAAATTGATCGACAAGGCTCTCATCATATACTCCCTTCTATCGTGTCTGGGCAGAATTGCAGACACTTTCAAATTCAAACCTAATTCTCGGCTTTTGTTCGACAGTGACCTGTACTGGTTAAGTAATTCTGCCGGTCTCCTACTCCTAATATCATTAGTGCCAACGTGTACAACTATATCACTTTTGTGATATAGATGATTAAAAGATGATATCCGCTCTACAATATCATCAACCTTTGCCCCTGGCAGACATACCCTGGTCCTGTTCCACCTATCCTTTTTACAAAGCATGTTTCCCGTTTCCCTGATAATAGAGTCTCCAACAACTACTAGTTCCTGAGGGACCAGAACATTCTACCTTGAGGGTTGCCGCTGTGTTGCGTGATGACCAAGTGCAAGCTCTGACGTAATGATGCAAGAAAGCAAGCTTATGCAGCATCAGCCAAAAACCACACTCCCATTTCACTCCTCCCTTCATTCCAAACACCTGTCCAGCTCAGCCTTAAATTTATTTAGGTTATCAACTTCCACAACAAAGGATGGAAGCCAACCAACCAACCACCCGCTGGCTAAAGGCAAACTTCCGCACATCTATCCTACATCTGTCTTTTCTCAATTTGAATTTATGCCCTCTCAAATGATTATTCTGAGCAAGAGGAACAATTCCATCAGCATTGAGCATGCTCAAACCATCAAGGCTTTATACACCTCAATCAGATCACCTCGCAGGTGCCTAGTCTCCAGACACTGTAATTTGCAAAATTTAAGCCTTTCTTCTTAAGAGCAACCCTTTGTTCCATTCACTAATCTTATTGCCCTTCTCTGTACTCATTCCAACAGCTCTACATCCTTCTTAAAATGAGGCCTCCAGACCTGTATACAGTACTCAAGGTGTGGCCTGACCATTGCCTTATATAAGGGGATAATCACCTCCTTATCACTGCAAGAAACATTTCTGTATATCATTAACAAGACACTATGAGCTACTCTTGCAGACCATCTGCACTGCTCAGAAACCCTCACGTCTGCCTGCACAATTACCCCCAGGTCCTTGTTGCTCTCTACCACTGTCAGTTTAGTACCACAGAGTTGATATGTCATTCTGGGGTTGCTGCTTCCCATATGTAGTACTTTACAATTTGTCAATGTTAAACTTCATTTGCCACCTCTCAGCCCATCTGCTCAACTTTTCTAGTTCCTATTGCGGCAACGTACTGTCATTAGTGCCCTTAACAACACTGCAAACTTAGTCATTAAGTTCATTATCGTCTGCTATCTTAGACATTAAGCTTGATATACCATCATCAATATCATTTATAAATACATAAAACAACAATGGGCCCAATACTGAACCCTGAGGGACTCCACTAATAACATTAGTCCACGATGAGCAATATCCATTGATTACCACTCTCTGTCTTCTCGCACTCAATCATCCCTTTACCCAAAGCAGCAATTTGCCTCCAATGTCACACTGCTCCAATTTGTGCAGCAGTCTTCCATGTGCAACAGTATCAGAAGACTTTCAAAGATCCAAATATATGATATCAAAGTTATTCTCTGCATCCAAGTCCTTTGTGACCACATCATAGTATCCAATCAAATTGGTCAGACAAGACTTCCCCATAACAAACCTATGCTGTGTCCGAGCTATAACTGAAGTCTTGTCTAGATGACCCTGCAACACTTCTTTAACAAGTGCCTCCATTAATTTCCCTGGAACAGAAGTTAAACTAATGGTCTGTAATTTCTTGTGTCACCTTTGATCCTCCTTTGTGAATTGGGGTCACATTTGCACATCTCCAGCCCATGGTTATCTCCCCTGAGTCCAAGGAAGCACTCATAATTATGGCTAAGGATTTGCTTACTTCCTTTGCTGCCTCCTTTAATATAACTGGATAAATCCCATCCACCAGAGGTGCCTTTCTTATGTTTATCTTCAACAATTTCTCCTCCACTTTGCTCTCAGTTATTACAAAATCATCTAGCTCACTGTCAGTTTAATTCACCTCAGGAATTTCCCCCCCTCAGTGTCTCCGTACCCAAGTGGGAAGGAGCAGTAGTGCATATCACATGCTTCTTGATTAGACCAGGGTTCGAGCCTGTCTCCACCAAATAAGGAAGATGCGGAAAGGTCAGGGAATGACCACTGCATATCCCGGAGCAATATGGCCTTAGTTGCTAATGCTTCTAAAAACCAAAAACAACAACAACTGGCATTCCCCTCCCTGAATAACTCCTCGTGTGTGAATCTAGATGCGAAATACTCATTTCGTTTGTTAGCTACCTGAGCAGGATCATCAAGAGTAGAACCATCGATATCAAGTGGACCAGTCTGATTCATCCTCTTCCTTTTAGAGTTAACATAAGTAAAGAACTCTTTGCTGTTTTTCTTTGCCTCCTTTGCTAAAGATTTCTCGTAATCTGCCTTTGCCTGCCTAACCTCCTTTGTGATTTGGTTGCAGACCAGCTTATATCTATCATAGGCTTCCGTGTCACCTGTTAATTTATCTGCATCCCATGCATTTTTCTTCTCTGCCACATGTCTCATTAGTTCATCTGACATCCATTTAGGCCTAAACCTTGAACAATATTTCTTAGTTGGCATGAAAAGCCTAGTAGCTTCCAAGATTAATTCTTTGAATGCTTCCCATTTTGAATTTGCAGTTTGTAACATCATCAGTTGGTCCCACTGTATAGAATTTAAATTATGTCTCAGACCATCGTAGTCGCCTTTACGAAAGGAAAAACCTTTCCCTTTACCCCTGATGGTAGTTACTTCTTTGAGTAAATCCCACTTCAGCACACTGTGATCACTGCCACCTAGTGGTTCCTTTATCTTCAGATTCTTAATGCATGAAGAATCACTACTGATAATCAGATAAAGAGTATTCCTCCCTCTAGTTGCCTCCCGAACATGCTGATGTAGAAAACAATCATCCAATAAATCCACAAAAGCCTTGATAGTGTGCGAGTGGCCAACCCACAAATTCCAGTCATATCTGGAAAATTAAAATCCCCCGTTATAAGACTCTCTGATTTACTGGCCCTGTACAGTTCCTTATTATACTCATCAGAGTCATTAGGCCTATAACACACTCCTACTCTCAATTTTGATCTCCCAGTGCTTATGTCACACCAAATTTACTCGACACTGCACTGTCCAGCGATGTCGACTGGCTTCACTTCCTTGGATTTTATGTGTTTCTTAACTAATAGTATAGCCCCTCCTCCCTTCCTATCTTGTCTATCCTTACTGTACACATTGTACTCCCCAAATTCCAGTTCTGCATTCCTTATATCTGTGTGACACCACGTCTCTGATATCCCAACAATATCTGCCTTTGATGTTCTGAGCAATACCTCAAATTCATCAAATTTATTTATCAAACTCCTAGCATTGGTGTACATGCGCCTGTTCCTATTCTTAGCTACCCTAACACAACCCATGTTTACTAGCAAGAACACTAAGAAATTTGCTGTTAAAACATTTTCGGAGACTGGGACTAGATGCTGTAATGCAAAAGATGGAAATAGGGTACAAAACATATAAACTCTAAACTTATGAATTCAACAGTACGGAAAATAGTTGTAAATGGAATGTACAAGGTTTGCACAGTGAAAAATTATGTAAATTATTATAAAATTATTTACAGAACATAAACTCTCCTCTGATTGCCAGTTTGGATTCAAAAAAGGACGATCCACTGAGGATACAATTGCAGCCTTGCTAACTTACATTCAGGAGGCAAACAGCAAATACGTTCTTGCTGTTTTTATTGACTTTGAGGGCACTTTCAATTCCCTCTGGTGGGAGAGTGTGCTCAGGTCACTGCAACTGGCAAAGTGTGATGACTACCTGTTCAAAGTCCTTAGATCTTACTTTAAGGACTGACAAATTAGAGTATGTGCAAAGCATTTATCATACACGAGTTCCGTTTCAAGTGGATGCCCTCAGGGTTCAGTCTTGGGACCTCTCTTCTGGAATGCAGTGCTAGTGGCTCACAAAGGATAGTGATGAGTTCATCAAAGTTGCACATGCAGATGACCTGGTGGTGGCAGTGCAGGGAGGATCAAGACAAATTCTCGAACAAAAAATTCAGTCAGTTTTGAATAATTTAGTGGCATGGGCGGGTTTAAATAAACTAAAGATTTCTGTCACCAAGACCAATTTCATGGTGTTTAAACACCACTTCGATTATGGAAGGTCGCCAAAGGTAACCCTGTATGGTACTCAAATTCCATATATACAGAACACCAAGTATTTGGGTTTAACTTTAGATGATTGTCTCGTACATGTCACTAAAATCAATGAAAAAATCAAAAAGTTCGTAGCTGCAGTTGTTAGAATTTCCCGCAAGGAATGGGGTTTATCCAAAAAAACTGGTATTGTACTACAAGACGGTATTTCTTCCCATTGTAGTTTATGGTGCTGGTATTTGGTTTGCTGCTGCTACCAAGGTTATAACTAAAGCCAACCTTCTGCCCCTGCATCGTACAATGCTGCTTACAGTTACACGTGCTCCCAGGACAGTATCAACAAATGCCTTACAGGTTATTGCAGGTACTATCCCCTTGAATTTACACATTATTTTCTGAGGTATTGTATATAACTTAAAGAAGGGAGGGGCATTACAAATACTAAATATCACCTCTAATCCAAATAACAACATAAAGGAGGAAAAAGGTAGAATTTGGGGGTGAGCTTGTGAACTGCTGGCAGCAATGTTGGGATTTGAATGAGTATGAAACCATCACAAGAGGGTTCATTCCAGCCGTAAGCTTTGCAATGGACAGGAGAGTGTCTTCTTGGTTTGCTCCCACCATGACCACGAGTTACTTAATCACTGGACGTGACTTAAGGGCCAAACTATTTGAAAGATGATTAGAACTGGACTCCTACTGTTCTTGCGGTGAGATTGAATCTTGGAGACATATCATCCTTGAATGCGGACTGTATACTTCAGACAGACAGGAATTACTAAATAGGTTACCAAACCTCATGGAGAATAATTTACCTCTCTTGGTTCAGAGGTAGGACATCTTTGCTTTGCTTCAGGAATTCTCAGCCAAAGTTTTTAAAAGACAGGAGTTAAGAAATCTATTGCAGGATACCAATTAAGGGAAGTGCTGCACATTTGACGACAGAATGCTTTGTGTACTGTCATCTTTATAGGATGTTTCTGGTGTACAGTGCGAGTTGATCTTCCGCTCCTGGATACCCAAATGTAGGCTTGCATTTGTGGATGGACTCTAAGTGGGGATAATGTTAATCTAAGTGTTAATGTTAATGTTTTCTAAGTGTTATTGTTAAGTTAATGTCATTCTAAGTGTATGTATATATTTGCTATTTACATGTAAATAATTGTATAATGTTGCTTTTGGTTCAATAAGTATACATTGTTCCTAGTTGGAATTTTTTTTATTCTATTTTATTTATTTATTTATTTTTTTTTTTGCTGGCCTCCAAGTTTGGGCAGCCTTGGGAGTGGGATTGCTGGCACCTACCAGTATAACGCAACTTCTGGTAGGTGAGGGATTTGTGCATTACAGCACACACAGAGAATGGTTGATCCGGGTGTTGGTTAGTCCCTGGTGGCAAAATGGCCTGACATAACACTCTTTTTTCAGGCCTGTTTTGCAGAGGTTCTGAGCTTTTACTGGAGTAATAGGTGGAGATGAGCTTATGTCTAGGAGCCACCCTTCATATCAGGACACACACAAGCAAATGTACAGAAAGACTACAGCATATATAAGAGTATGTATATAAAATCTGTATATAAATCTTGTATATAAATAGATTAATATGTATCTTGAGAAAGTATATACAGTTGTGTGTTAATAAATAATAAAAAAAAAAAAAAAAATACCTTGTGATGAAGGAAATCAGCTGCGGGAGATAAGACATTCCGGTTAATAACTCGGGAACCAAGCATTTCTGGAATTATATTGATATAAAATATTTTTATTGTCTATATATGAGGAACTCATTCCTGAAGTTATGCCGTGTATTTTTGAGACACCCTGTATATATTAATAGTAATCTTTAAAATTAATATATTTCTTTAAAAATTTATTTAAAAACAAAAATATAAATTTCGCAATAAAACTTGTACATTTCTTAGTAAAGTACAATGTGTTAGATAAAGAGATCCAATGAATGAATATACTGTGATGCATGCGAACGTTGCATTTTGATTCACCATTAGAACTGGTTGTTCTATGAACCGTGAGTCTGAAATCTGATTCAGTTACTGTACAGTCGATGTGGCGTTATCATATAGTCTTCTGGAGAACGAGCGTTCCGGTACTATTTTTTTTTATGGAAATACACCTCTGCTGCTCAAGAAAAGACCTTCTTCGAGGCCAGCATGGGATAGTGTTTTTTGTGATGTGTAATGTTGTGTTATGTTTCTGTGTTTATTGGCCTCAACACGCAAGGGGTGGGCCAACTTCTACTGTTCTAATGGTTCAATGGATGTGAATCCTACACCCACTGGAAGAGGTGCAATACTAGTTTATTAGCCTCAACACGTAAGTAAGCCAAACTCCCATGCCCTCTTGGACTATGCAACAAAGCAATGCCTCTAGAAAAATTCTCTCAACTACTGTAATTACCCAACCACTTCCTGAACTGTCTCATCATACTTAATCAATTCACTTGCCGCTTTTTTTTAGAATTGCAATTATTTGAACTTGCACTTCCTCATTTGCTATAATTAATTTTTAGTTCTAACTTAATTGTTAGTCTGTAGTTAACTTTTTTTACTCGTGGTTACAGCTTATGCAGCCTTGACCATGGGATTGCTATCACACACACTGGTATTGCACTCCTTCCAGTGAGTGTGGGATTCACATCCATCCTTGGACCATTAGAGCAGTCGATGTTGGCCCACTCCTTGCGTGTTGAAGCTAATAAACACAGAAACATAACACAACATTACACATCACAAAAAATGCATATCACATGCTGGCCTTTTTACTCCTGGTGGAGCTGAACTTTAGTTCCGGGTGCTGCACCACAGTAGATATATACATTATATACATGCCTCCACCATAGTTTTAAAGGAAAAGTTAACCCAGGCATGGAGAGAAATTCCTCATGAAGATATGAGGCACCTTTTTTGGTACATACAGTTTAGATCGCTGGGAATCATACTGATGTATATTGTTTTTCACATTAAAAATAAACAGGACTTCACTATAGAAAAGCATTATTAGTATGTATTTTTAATGAGGTGCCACTTAAATAAAGAAGCACATTTGTAGTTATTTGTGACAGTGCATTATATCAAGGAAACTAATTATTGAAAGTATCATATGTAGGGAGGAGCTTATAAGTTGACCATTCAGATAATTTAATGAGGGCATCAGATTCAGCAGCATTTTATCCCCTCAAAATTCCAGCATTTCTGAATCTCCTTGAGTTTCACTGTCATGTACATCTTGGGAGACCAACTACATTTTCTCTCTTCTCTTCCCTGCAGTTGAACCATCCAGCTAAATGTGGAAGGTAAAGTGTTTACTAGCCACTGCAGCTGTTTCCCAAAGGCTGAAGAGGAATTGAATTTTTTTCTGAATTGGTATTTAGATGACCTCCAGACCACTGTTGCAACTGGCTTGCATGTAAGAGTTAAAAGAATATAACTGTTGTCAGCTTATATAATATAATAAGCTTGGGGGGGGGGGGAAGAAGAAAGAGCACATTTCTGAATGGATGCAAAGGACAAACTTCAGAACAATTAACTCACAAATGAAAAGGATATCAGCTTCATCGACATATTTAGACTTCTAAGTGGCAGCACTAACTGTCATCGCTTAAAGAATATCCAGAACAAGAATCACAGACTAAGTCAATATGTAGTTAGAAGGATCATTTCATCTGTCTATTCTAGCTTACCAAATGATAGATCTTTCTAACCTGGCCTTAGTTTTTTCACTTGATGCTAACTTCATCTTTCAACAAGATGTCACATTAACTACAACCATAGCAAAACTTCATTTAACTTTTTTTGCGGGATGGAATTGTTTCTTTTAATTTACATATAAAAGTTAATATTTTGGTACCCTCCTTCATGGAGGTGAATGAAATTTCATACAACCTTAATGAAGGTTCTGTGAAATCATCTAGTTTTTCTTATGTGGCATTAATACACATTTTTTACCTATTTTATTATATATAAAGATAAAAGAACCAGGAGTATCTTTAAGAAAGGATATAGTGCTAGACTCAGTTTGTGACCAAATTGTTTGGTTGTGCTGGTACACCTGTATTGCCTGTATATGACACATTGTTCCCTTTCTTATCCCTTTCATGTATTTGTTTTTTTTAATGTTTTTGTTTAACACTAATACTACCAGCTGTTATTAAATAACAAGACTGTGTGTGTGTGTGTGTGTGTGTGTGTGTGTGTGTGTGTGTGTGTGTGTGTGTGTGTGTGTGTGTGTGTGTGTGTGTGTGTGTGTGCAGCCACTACACAGTAAGCGCCACCTGTGAAACAAAGATACAGCAGTTAACCATGAACATTTCCGTAGCTTTCTTCCAAGTCATGTTCCAACATGCTCATTCACTTAGCAGTGAGACAGGTTTTCATTATCTTGTGTTTTTGCAGTTTGCCGGAAAAATGACAGACAAATGAATTGAACAATCAATGAATCAACCTCAAATTTTTAACAAAACTAAAGAAAACACAACTGAAAGTTATGAGTTGTTATGTTCAAGTTTATGGGTAAGATACTATGCAAGAGCTCGTGAGTATGGCAGCAAAGATTTTTAGAAAGAAGTGAGAATGTAGAAGACAATGAACAGCCAGACTCTCTCGTATCCACAAAAATAAATGAAAATGTGGATTAGGTAAGGACACTGATTAGAAGTGATTGTTGTTTAAGCATTAGAATGGTTGCATCAGAACTCAATATGAACAAATAAACAGTTAACTGAAAATTTAGGCACAAGAAAAACCATTCAGAAAAAATTGACCAAAGTGTTGAAAGGGCTAACAGAAGATTCCTTCAAGAAATGTTTCAATGCTTATGAGAAATGTATGGAACAGTACGTGCAAACCCAAGGCAATTATTTTGAAGAGGATACTTGTAAGGTATGAAATATTTTATTATATTTATTTTATTGCAACAGTTTCATTATTTAATAGCCACACTTTGTGTGTATATATATATATATATATATATATACACACACACACACACACAAAGTGTGGCTATTAAATAATAGCCACACTTTGTGTGGCTGTTATTTAATATATATATATATATATATATATATATTTCCTTAGAATTCAACAGTAAGTGATCAATATCTGATCTGTTTTATTTCCAGACCACAGTTATTTATATAACTAAATACAAAGAGCGAAAACTAGAATCCATATCTGATGGACTCTAGAAATACTTCAGAATTTATAGCGAGAGAATTATAGCACTTGTGATTGTGAGTCTCAGGCTTTCATCCCGCAAAATATGCAAACCAGCCCTAGAACTACTCATTTCCACTTAAATTAGCATTAGTGTTAGTTGAGGCATATGATGCAAGAAAGCAAGCTTATACAGCATCAGCCAAAAAAAAAAAAAAAAAAAAAACCCCTTCCCATTTCACCCATCCGGTCACTCCAGATTTTGTCTAGTTCAGCCTTAAATTTATTTAAGCTATCAACTTCCACAACAACAGATGGAAGTCTGTTCCAGCAGTCAACTACCCGCTGGCTAAAGGCACACTTCCACACATCTATTCAACTGTCATTCCTCAATTTGAATCTATGCCCCTCAGGTTCTTTGTCTGAGCAAGTGAAAGTATCCCATCAGAATTGAGCCTGCTCAAACAATTCAAGGACTTATACACCTCAGTCAGATCGCCTCACAGGTACTTAGTCTCCAAATGCTGCAACTTTCAGAATTTAAGCCTTTCTTTGTAAGTGCACCCCTTTGTTGCTCCCACCAATCTTGTTGCCATTCTCTGTACTCGTTCTAGCAACTCTACGTCCTTCCTAAAATGTAGCCTCCAGACCTGTATGCAGTACTCAAGGTGTGGCCTGACCATTGCCTTATGCAAAGGGATAATCACCTCTTTGTCTCTGCTAGCAAAATTCCTACATATCATTGACAAAATGCCATGATCTGGCTGCCCATCTCCATTACACTGCTCAGAGAACTTCATATCTGATGGCACAATTACCCCCGAGTCATTTTCATTCTCCACCTCCCTGATTGTAGTACCACACAGTTAGTAAATTTTTCTTGGGTTACTGCTACCCATATGCAGTACTTTGCATTTGTCAATTTCATTTGTTAAACTTCAGTTGCCACTTCTCAGCCCGTCTGCTGAACTTTTCTATATCCTGTTGCAGTAGCATACTGCCATTAGTGTCATTAGCAACACTACCAAACTTTGTATCATCTGCAAACCTGGACATCAAAATCATTGATAAATACACAAAACAGCAATGGGCCCAGCACTGAACCCTGGGGGACTCCATTAATAACATTGGTCCACATCGAGCAGTGTACATTTATTACCACTCTCTGCTGTCTCCCACTCAACCATCCCTTTATCCATTTCAGCAACTTGTCATTAATGCCATACAGCTCCAATTTGTATAGCAGTCATCCATATGCAACAGTATCAAAAGCTTTCCTGAAATCCAAGTTTATGATATCAAAATTATTTTTTGCATCCAGTTCCTTTGTGACCACTTCATAGTAACCCATCAAATTGGTTAGACAAGACTTTCCCTTAACAAACCCATGCTGCGTCTGAACTATTACTACAGTCTTGTCTAGGTGATCCTGTATCATTTCTTTAGCATTAGTAGAGGCACATGATGAAAGAAAGCAAGCCTATACAGCCAAAAAAAAAAAAAGAAACCCTTCCCATTTCATTGATCCAGTCATTCCAAATGTTTGTCTAGTTCTGCTTTGAATTTATTTAGACTATCAACTTCAACAACTACAGATGGAAGTTTGTTCCAGCAATCAACTACCTGCTGGCTAAAGGCAAACTTCGGCACATCTATTCGACAACTGTCTTTCCTCAGTTTGAATCTATATCCTCTCAGGTTTGTAATCTGTGCAAGAGGAAGAATCCGACCTTTATCCAGTGACTCCATTATTTTCACTGGAACAGAAGTTAAACTAACAGGTCTATGATTATTTGTGTCACCCCCTTTGTGAATTGGGGATACATTTGCACATCTCCAGTCCATAGGGACCTCCCTTTAATCTAAGGATGCTCTCACAATTATGGCTAAGGGTTTGCTAACTTCCCTCGCTGCTTCCTTCAATATAACTGGATAGATTCCACCCCCCCCCCAGTGCCTTTTTTATGTTTAACTTCAACAATTTCTCCTCCACTTTGCTCTCAGTTATTACAAAATCACTTAGCTCCATGTTAGAGTTTGATAAACTTCTGGCATTTCCCTCCTTGAATAACTCCTCCTGTGTAAATGTAGATGCAAAATGATGATTCAGCGTATCAGCTACTTGAGCAGAATTATCAATAGTCAAACCATCTATGTTAAGTGGACCAATCTGATTCATCCCCTTCCTTCTAGAGTTAACATAAGTAAAGAACTCTTTGCTGTTTTTCTTTCCATCCATTGCCAAAGATTTCTCGTAATCTGCATTTCCCTGCCTAACCTCCTTTGTGACTTGATTACAGACTAGCTTATATCTGTCATAGGCTTCTGTGTTGCCTGATAATTTATATGCATGCCATGCATTTTTCTTCTCTGCCACATGTCTCATTAGTTCATCTGGTATCCATTTAGGCCTGAACCTTGAACAGTATTTCTTAGTTGGTATGAAAAACTTAACAGCCTCCAAGATTAAATCCCTGAAGCCTTGCCATTTAGAATTCACCGTTGGTAACATCATCAGTTGATCCCACTATATAGAATTTAAAAATTATCTGAGACCACTATAGTCACCTTTATGAAAACAAACCTTCCCTTTACCCTTGATGGTAGTTACATCTTTAAGTAAATCCAAAATCAGTACACTGATCACTGTCATCTAGTGGTTCCTTTATCTGCAAATTCTTAATGCATGAATAATCACTGCTGATAATCAGATCAAGAGCATTACTCCCTCTGGTTGCCCATCGAACATGTTGCTGCAGAAAACAATCCTCCAATAAATCCACAAAAGTCTTGCTAGCATGCGATTCACTGACCCACAAGTTCCAGTCAATATCTGGGAAGTTTAAAATCCCCCATTACAAGATTCTAATTTACTGGCCCACACTATTTCTCTGCACAACTGCTCATTGTACTCATCAGAATCATTAGGCCTATAACACACTCCTACTCTCATTTTCCCTTTCCCAGTGTTAATGTCATACCAAACAGACTCAACATTGCACTGTCCACCCATGTCAACTGGATGTACTTCTTTAAATTTTATTTGTTTCATAACTAACAGCATAACCCCTCCTCCCTTCCTACCCTCTCTATCTTTTCTGTACACATTGTACTCCCCAAATTCCAATTCTGCACTGCTTATATCTGTGTGATACCATGTCTCTGATATCCCAACAATATCTGCCTGTGATGTCTTTATCAGCACTTTGAATTCATCAAATTTATTTACTGTACTTCTAGCATTGGTGTACATGCAAGTATACATGCATGTACACCAATGCTAGAAGTACATGCAAGTATACAAGCACATGTTCTTACTTTTAGACACCCTAACAAAGCCCATGTATTTATTTGTTCTGTGACTACTCCAAGCAACTCTTGAAATCCCCAGCAACTTGCTTTCTAGGCTGCTGCTCATTAAAATAGGAGCAGTGCAAGAATCACTTTCGCCTCTGCTTGTGGCTACTGTTAATTTTTTAGTCTGTGAATCCCCCCAAGCTAGCAGTTTTCCAACCCACCTAACGCTGCCTTGATAGCATCAGCAAATATTCTTGCACTCTTTCTATTTAAGCATATCCCATCCCTGTATAACAGTCTCTCCTGTTAGCAAGCACAGACTATGCTGAAAAAAATTCTACTCTGTGAGCCTTGCACGATCTGTTGAAGGCTGAATTGATTGACAAGGCTCTCATCATATACTCACTCCTATTGTGTCCGGGCAGAATTGGATGCACTTTCAAATTTAACCTAACTCGCAACTTTTTTTCAGCATTGACTTGTACTTATTAAGTAAATCTGCAGATCTCTTACTCTTAAAGTCATTAGTGCCAATGTGCACAACAATATCATCTTTTGTGCCCTTAAATGATGATATCTGCTCTACAACGTCATCAACTTTCACCCCTGACAGACATACCCTGGTCCTGTAATAATATATCTCACTTATATTCTGTTTGGTTGTTGTAATAATAATAATAATAATAATAATTGGTCATTAAAAAGCCTCATTAACTAATCTGACTGTTATGGTTGTAGCACAATCTAGTGTCATTTTTTGAAGCTACTAACAACATACTTATAAAAAGTATCAGGAAAAAACTGATTCACAGCGCCATAAAGTTACATTCAATTTATTAAGAAAAATTATCCTCAAGCTATAAAATTACAAAGCTACAAGGTTTCAAACAGAGTAATATGAAATGGCAATGAGTATAGATATACATAATCCTCACTGCCATTCCAGTCACAGTACAGATCTAGACAGTAACTGTTTCAATTCACATCACTGTTACCATGCTGGATTTTATTAGTCACTTTGATATTAAATACCAGACATATGGAAATAAGACCACCCCTCGACTCTGCAATAAATTATACTTCCATAACCTTAACATACATCCTTACCCATTAAACACCTAATTTATAAAACTTTTCTTCCATATAATGAATCAGCCACAGCAGACTTTGATTAGCAACTGATGTATGAAATCATTTTTACTTATTTTTAAATTTATCCCTAACCACAACCAATTTGCAATCTATATGCAATTTGAGCCTGAGAGAAGGAAAAGGCTGATGTTAATGTATTAATCTGTTTTAGTAAATATATTAAATTTTGTTTTAATAAAAGCAGATTATTAATTTATATATAATGCAGTATATCAATATTTTACTGTATTATCTTGAACTGTTCTGTAAAATTGGATTTAATATATAATAAAAATTATCTTTAATTTGGGTTCAATAAATTTATTATTACTTTATTTTATTTTTTGGTTTCTAGTGCCAGATGAAAGACTTCTTAATGGCCTACTACTTGTTTAGAGGACAGTGTGTATTGTGTGTATATAGATCTCTAAATTATGTGCCCAAGTACTGGTCTCATTTCTTGTTACTGTTGTCTTCTGGATATTCAGATCTATCTTGAAGAGAATACTGCAATTTCCTATAAAACTGTGTGAAGCAAGAGTCTTTACCAGGATTTGACAGAAGTTAAGTTTGAAATAAAACTAGCAAGCACATTTACAACTTATTTAAAGATTTCATCCTCTTTCCAAATGATCCATTTTGTTATCAGGGTGAAATAGCAAAACAATTGAAAACTCTATCTAAAAGCGCACTGACCTTAATTTGATATGAAAGACACATTTTAAAAGTGAACATCTGAACAGTTTTAGGAATAATATATGATCATATTATTCCTGTTAAAGTAACATGGATTAGAAAGGAAAAAAAAACACTAACCAGTGCATTGCTTTGTTTATACATTTATCATTACATTGCATCAGTGTCACCAATTTTCATTTCTCATATAATTTTTTTTTCCTGAAACAATGTACTCCATGAACATATAAACTATTTGAAGTTCCAGTGAGTAGCCATTTGGGTTACAAAGCAACATTGTCAGACTTATTTTTATCATGATCTTGTTGTGGACGTCTGTATCTGTGAAACTGTATAGTGTTAGTGATTGTTTTTCTCATCAAAATCATCTGTGATGTGTTAGTATCATTGCCCACAGTCCATCAATAATGAAAATCATTATCACAAATATTACATCATAGTGGACAACTCATGCCAATTTACATCACCAAAGCATATTGCGTTTTGCAGTGGTGAAAGTAATGCATAAGAGGTTTCTTTTTTCTTCTTCTTTCTTTGGACATTTTGGGTTAGGTAAGGAAGAAATTTATTTTTTAAAAAGATAATTTTCCAAATGGGATGAGGGGAAATGGATTTTTCTGCACAAGCATGTAAATAAATGGGTGATTTTTCTCAAAATACTCTGAAACTATTCAGAGTTTTAATGAATTTCCTAAATTGCTGTATCTCTTAAATACATTCCTGTATAATGGTTTGATTAAAGATATGCATTTCTTTGACACTCACAATAAAGTACTTCAAATGACATAATAAATGCCAAATGACATTCAAATGACATTAATTTATTTATTAAGCTTAGTATAGTATGATATTCAAATGTCTTCTCTTGTTTTAACACAGAACTTATGCTCTATAATTTATAAGTATGAGATCAAATAATGCTTATGAAATCGAACAGTACTATGTCTGGAAAAAAGCAATGTGCTCTATTTTCACTACTAACAGAATACTACTTTTTGATTGAGTCACCTATTCTCTCATTGAAAAATAAATCATCTGATTTATTAATAGCAATTTTTTTTCTGATTATTTGTTACATATGATGTCATCAGTGTAACTCTTGTTCACCTTTTCAAAGAAATAGAATATATAACTTTGAAGTTATTAATTAATAAGCAAAAATTAAAGGAATCTGAGTTATTTTAAATTTTAAAGAAATTTGCTTATATTAGTAATTCTTTTGTTTTTTGAAAAACTGTCAATATTAAACTGATTTTGTTATGAATGATTTTGTTTTTCTAATGAAACTATTCAGTTTTACGTAATCTACTTTTAACTCAGTACATTTACAATCAAAAGACAGTGTGATTAGTGTTCCTGGTGATTTCCAGTGTGATTAATAGAGAGAGAGAGAGAGAGAGAGAGAGAGAGAGAGGGAGGGAGGGAGGGAGGGAGGGAGGGGTCTCTGTAAGATAGTATTCTATATACTCTTGAAAAGAATTTAAAATCAAATATTTTTAATAGAAGTCTAAAGAAAAATTAACCACAGGCACAGAGGGAAAGTCACCGTCTGTATAATTTTTCTTTGATAACAAGACAACTCCCCCCCCCCACCCAAACTGCATGGTCACCAAGTGGTGCCACTTCTGCCTCCATTTAGTGGAGTCAAAGACATGGAAGAAAAGTCTTCTCTCCAAGGATTAAAGAGGCAACCAAGGACAACCTAACATCTCAATCATATGGGTCTGTAAACCCAAGCCAAACCAGTAAATAACATGGTGACCTAATCTGTCAAATGTCTTCTTACGTTTAACAGGTCACTGTACAAAACTACAGCTTGCTGTTTCTTATATTACACTCTCAGTGATCAACATGTAAGCAAATTCTCTATTCCTCATTGACAAAACTTTTGAAAAATACAGCAGGCTCTCCTAAAATGGTATGACTGAAATCATGTGATCTGCTTTCAGAAATGGCCAACACACATTACTCCAAAAAACTACTTAAGATACTTTTTGTAGTTAATGCAATGGTTAGACACATGTGCTACACTGAACATCCCAGAAGACAGTAATAGCAGAGTGGGACTTACTTAACACATCAGATGAGGAAACAAAACTGGAATTGAATGACCACTGTGTGATATAGGCATTTCAAATAATATGGATTGCTTGTTCTTACTTGTAATGCGATACTTACCTTCAACTCACCTAGTCTACCATTAACTATAAAAAGTGGTTACCTAAACTACAAAACATAGTTTTGTAGTTTAGGTTACAAACCTGAGAAGCCATAAATTCAGACCATATATTTAACCATTAAAATGTTTTAAATGTCAAAAATATAGCCACCCCAGATGAGAGAGTAAGCTATCTGTGCTCCCTGCAGCTGTGAGGAATACACCTATACTCACTGCATTTTTCTATCTATGTTCAACTTTATACAACAGATCGTCACCTTGCCATTCCCATTTTCCAAAGTCGCCAGACTTGGACATCTTCAGCTTTAAAATTTCTCTCTATCACAGCTGGTATTGGAGCCTCCTTCCATGATTTTCTAGGGCATCCTCATCTTCTCTTCCTATGTGGTATCCAATCATATAAAATTTTAGGCCACCTCTCTTCATTCATGCATAGAAGGTGTCCAAACCATCTCAGCCTCATATTTTCAATTTGGTCTATAATATCTTCGTCTGAGTGCAAATGCCTTCTAATTTCCCTGGTCTAATCAAGAAGCACATGCTTCTTGATTAGACCGGGGTTCAAGCCCATGAGCCACCAAATACGGAGGATGCGGAAAGGTCAGGGAATGACCATCGCATATCCCCGGAGCAATATGACCTTAGTTGCTAATGCTCCTAAAAACCAAATAACAACAACAACTTTCAGTGTCCACACCTCACATCCATAACATAGTACCGATTCCACTAACAACTGTCCAATATGTTTTTTTTTTCATTCTAAGGCAGATATTGTTGTTCCACCGGATAGTATTGAGGACACAAAGGATCTTCCTACATTGATGAATTTGTGTGCTAACTTTCTCTTTTCCCAGTCCTTCCATAGTTATAATACAGCCAAGATACTTGAAGAAGTCAACAGGTTTTAGATATATAGATTGTGTAACTTCCAATTTGTGTAGATGCTCCGTTGCATCTGTTTTTGTGAAATTGATATTGAGGCCCCATTGGTTATATGTAAGATGCAGTTTTCTTAACATGTATTCCAAATCATAAGCTTCTTGTGCTATGATGACCTGATCTTTGACAAAATTGAGATTCCATAAAGATGGTCATTAATTGGCACTCCCATTCCACAACAGCTTCTTTTCCATTCTTGCAAGGTACATTCCATGAAAACGTTAAACAATAAAGGTGATAAGCTACATCCTTGCCTTAGTCCCCTTGTTGGATAGATTGGGTTAGATAGAGACTTTTCACCTTTAATAAATGCCATGTTGTTATCGTATAATTCCATAATCAGTTCAACAAGTTCTGGATCAAATGACATCTGTTGTAGGGATTTCCGTAATTACTTTCTTGGAAGAGAGTCATAAGCTTTTTCTAGATCAATCAAGTCAAAGTAGGTATCGTTATTACCTACTCTTCTTTTCTCCACTAGTTGCTGCAGAATAAATAAATTGTCTGCACATGAGCGACCAAACCTAAATCCATTCTGTACTTCGCTAATAATGTTCCTCTCATAATTTTAACTGAAGCACCTTAGAGTACAATCTGGACATGAAATTCACACTTAGGCCTCTATAATTCCCAGGATCCTGCCTATTTCCTTTTTTATAAATGGATAATATATAGCTAACTTTCCATTCCTTTGGTGTTTTTCTTAGCTGTACACATCTGTTGAATAGCTGTGCAATCAGATCAATCCATATTTAATAAGTTCAATCACTATGTTCCCAAGGCCTGGAGATTTTTTGTTCTTCATTAACTTTGTGCAGTCCAGTACTTGATGTTTTGTAATTTCTGTCTTCCCTTTATTCTTTGGTAGAGGGGTAATTATGTTCCGATATATTGAGGTCTTCTTCTTCTTTAAGGAGGTTATTATAATGATTTTCCCATGTTGGCATATCAATAAAATTTTTATTCGATTGAGATTCATTTGTTTTCAGTGTTCTTAAGCTCTGCCAAGCTTCGGATGATTGTGATCTATTACACCTTTTGCATTCTTCTCTATTTTCCTGGTTTCTATTCGTTAACTATTTGTTTTAGGCTCTGTTCTTCTACCAAACCCGGCTACTTCCTCATTCCACCAATACTGTTGTTTATATTTGTTATCCATTTAGTAATTCGTCAACAATTTCTCTTCCACTTTCCTCTTGATTATCACAAAATCATTCTGCTCCCTGTTAGAGTCAGAATGATAAACTTCTGACATCCCTTCCCTAAGGCAATGGTCAGGCAACCACGTCACACAAGAAGGAGTCCACTCACCAAGAAAGGCTTAAGTTCTGTAAACTGCAGTGTCTGCAGACTTGGCACTTGTGAGGTGATCTGATTGAGGTGTATAAGCCCTTGAATGGTTTGAATAGACACCTCGCAGGAGCCTAGTCTCCAGCTGCTGCAACTTGCAGAACTTAAGCCTTTTTTCATAAGCGCACCCCTTTGTTCCTCCCACCAATCTTGTTGCCCTTCTCTGTACTTGTTCTAGCAACTCTAGATCCTTCTTAAAATGAAGCCTCCAGACCTGTATACAGTACTCAAGGTGTGGCCTGACCATTGCCTTATACAAAGGGATAATCACCTCCTTGTCTCTCTGCTAGCAAAATTCCGATATATCATTGACAAAACTGCATGACCTGCTCTGGCAGCCCATCTGCACTCTCAGAGAACTTCATATCTGGCTGCACAGTTACCCCCAGGTCTTTTTCATTCTCCAACTTGCTGAGTGTAGTGCCACAGAGTTGGTACATTTCTCTTGGGTTACTACTACCCATATGCAGTACTTTGCATTTGTCAATGTTAAACTTCATTTGGCACTTCTCAGCCCATCTGCCTAACTTTTCTAGATCCTGTTGCAGTAGCATACTGTTTTTAGTGTCATTAACAACCATGCCAATCTTAGTATCATCTACAAACTTGGACATTAAGCCTGATATACTTTCATCGATATCATTGATAAATACACAAAACAACAATGGGTCTAGCACTGAACCCTGGGGAACTCTACTAATTAAAATTAGACCACGAAGACCAGTGGCCATTTATTACCACTCTCTGCTGTCTCCCACTCAACCATGCCTTTAATGCCATACAGCTCCAATTTGTACAGCAATCTTCCATGTGCAACAGTAGCAAAAGCTTTCCTGAAATCCAAGTATATGATATCAAAATTACTTTTTCATCCAGTTCCTTTGTGACCACATCATAGTATCCAGCCAAACTGGTCAGACAAGACTTCCCCTTAACAAACCCATGCTGTGTCTGAACTATTGCTGCTGTCTTGTCTAGGTGATCCTGTATCACCTCTTTAGCCGACCGGGCTAGCCGAGTGGGTAAAGTACCTGCACGGCAACCCAAAGGTCGCGGGTTCGATTCCCGCCTCGGGCTTGGATCAAAGTACTGCAAAAACCTTGGGAGGTGCAATATGGCCACAGAAGCCGATGCGCCAACAACTACCAAAAAAAAAAAAAAAAAAAAAAAAAAAAAAAATCACCTCTTTAACCATTATTTTCCCTGGAACAGAAGTTAAACTAACAGATCTATAATTATTTGTGTCACCCTTTAAACCCTCTTTGTGAATTGGGGATACATTTGAACATCTCCAGTCCATGGGGACCTTACCTGACTCTAAGGATGCTCTCATAATTATGGCTAAGGGTTTGCATACTTCCCTTGCTGCCTCCTTCAATATAACTGGATAGGTTCCATCTGCCCCAGTTGCCTTTTTTATGTTTAATTTCAACAATTTCTCCTCCACTTTTCTCTCAGTTATCACAAAATCACTTAGCTCTCTGTTAGAGTTTGATAAATTCTAACATTGAATAACTCCTCATGTGTGAATGTAGATGCAAAATGCTAATTCAGTTTAACAGCTACTTGGGAAGGATCATCAATAGTTGAACCATCTCTGTTAAGTGGACCAATCTGATTCATCCCCTACCTTCTAGAGTTTACATAAGTAAAGAACTCTTTGCTGTTTTTCCTTGCGTCCTTTGCCAAAGATTTCTCATAATCTGCCTTTGCCTGCCTAACCTCCTTTGTGATTTGATTACAGACTAGCTTATATCTGTCATAGGCTTCTGTGTTGCCTGATAATTTTTATACATCCCATGCATTTTTCTTCTCTGCCACGAGCCTTATTAATTCATCCAACATCCATTTAGATCTGAACCTTGAACAGTATTTCTTAGTTGGGATGAAAAGTCTAGTAGCCTCCAAGATTAAGTCCCTGCAGGCTTCCCATTTAGAATTCACAGTTAGTAACATCCTCAGTTTATCCCACTCTGCAGAATTTAAAAACTGTCTGAAACTTCTGTAGTCACATTTACGAAAACAAAAACTCTTCCCTTTAACCTTGATCATAGTTACATCTTTAAGTAAATCCCACATCAGTACACTGTGATCACTGTCACCTAGTAGGTGCTTTATCTGCAAATTTCTAATGCATGCATCATCACTGCTGATAATCAGATCAAGGATATTACTGCCTCTGGTTGCCCCTCGAACATATTGCTATAGAAAAAAATCCTCCAATAAATTCACAAAAGTCTTTCTAGCGTGCGAGTGACCAACCCATTATTAACAGGTATCATCTCAAAAATGTATTTAGGTAACATCAATTTTGTAGTAAAAAATATATAACAGGGCATAATATTCTTCAAGAAAACTGTAATGGGGAAAATTATGTAATATGTTATTAATAAGATATATTCAATTTGTGTATTTGCTATTTAAAAATGTAAAAAAAAAAAATAAATAAATAAATTTTGTCTAACAGTTTCTGCATTATAATGAGGCAGCATATAATGGTCTCGTCTAAGCAGCCTATTATTGTCCTAGTTTTTTGTGATTATTGATGTATATTAATTCCAAACAATTTAACATATGCACACTATGGAGGTCCCCAATAAGTTGAAATGTCTGGAAATAACGGTATCACGGCTGTAACGAGCAAAAAGCCATAATGATTTTAAATTACGCGTATTCCCATACAAATGCTCACTGTTATAACGAGCATACTACACGGATATACCATACAAATTTTAGTAACTATGAAAAATTCTTAATTGCTTGGGTAGTCGAAAAAAGCCAATTCTTGGAATAGACAAAAATGAAAAGGGCGACTTAGCTTTTATGACGACCTGCATTGGATTAGCGGCCGGTTTATGACCTTGCCCTTTTGGGAATGGGGTCTTTACAATAGTGCATTGACATTCCATTTATCGCATTACCCTATTTACAGATAGTTGTGTATTCACTGAACAATAAATTTATTTCGGAACTTCTAAGAACTTTGTATACATTTCTGGACTTCTAAGAATTTTTGAAATGGGACTTCTAAGTACTTTGTATGGATTTTGGGACTTCTAAGAACATTGTATGCAGAACACTTTACTGTCATTTTAAAGTAAAATCAGTTAGAAATGAACCCTTCCTTCAGAAACATATCTACTAACAAAAGAAAGTGCCTCTTGATTTGCAAAAAATGTTGAAGTGTCTAAAAAGTTTTCTTTGTCCTCTTCAACAGTATCTACATTGAGGAAGAATAAAGATGTTTACATATTGGGACTGGAAAAGAACATAACCGAAAAAAAAAAAATAAATAAATTTAGAAAGTTCAAGATTACAAACGTCGATGAAGTATTGCTTCAATGGTTCGCTACACAAAGTAGTGCTGGATTTTCAATAGATGGTCCCATCTTGAAGGCTTAAGCGGAAAAATTACCTAAACAGTTTGAACACGACGGTTTTGTAAGTAACAACATTTGGCTGGATCAATTTAAAAACCGAATAGAAGCATATTAATACAAATAGTATGTATTAATATTATTTTTTTCTCTCTAATGTTTCTTTTGTTTTTTGAATCTATTTTTTTATAAAGTTATTGAGAATTAAAAAAAAAATTAGGAGATAGATTCAACTCATCACTAATATAGTGAGTAATAGTTATAAAACAAGGAAATTTTGTTGGTCCCTTCATGCTTGTTATAACCATGTTCAACTGTGTATGCTTCTGGGCCTACCTGCTCGTACTCCATGTGCACCTATGTTCTCTAAGGCATTGATATACCCTGATGAATGTGTGCCTGTTGGGCTGCCTTTGGCGGGGAAATGCTTCTTGGTACAAACGTGCAACCTCGAGTGCACTGCCTTTGGCTTTACCATACATGAAGTGCATGTCTGTATACTCTTCTTTGCTGTAACCTCTTTCCATGTTGACTATCCTTTGACAAGTACTAGTATGCCTGCTACGTCTCAGAGCATTGAGCGAGGGGAACGGGAGAGAATGAGCATAACCTAAACTAAACAAACAAGTCAGTGGTGGATCCCAACTAGAAATCTGCAGGTGAACTGTACAGACTACAATATGCAAAAAAAGCCTAGTAACCATGGGTCTTTAAGTGAATGTGCAATATGCTATATCTCGTTTTCGAGATATTGCACATTTCTAGTTGGGATCCACCACTGACTTGTTTGTTTAGGTTATGTTATGCTCATTCTCTCCCGTTCCCTCCTCAATGCTCTGAGATGTAGCAGGCATACTAGTACTTGTCAAAGGATAGTCAACATGGAAAGAGGTTACAGCAAAGAAGAGTATTCAGACATGCACTTCATGTATGGTAAAGCCAACGGCAGTGCACTCAAGGCTGCACGTTTGTACCAAGAAGCATTTCCCCGCCGAAGGCAGCCCATCAGGCACACATTCATCAGGGTACATCAACGCCTTAGAGAACATGGGCACTTCATACATGGAGTACGAGCAGGTAGGCCAAGAAGCATAACATCTGATGTTGAGGAAAGGGTGTTAGAAACAACATCCTGTAACATATAACATCTGTAAAATCCTGTGGTGTTGAAACCAAAAATTAAAAATGTATTATTTTATGTTTAATAAAACCACCCTTAGCAAAGGATTCACAGCTTTTTTGATAAACTAGTGCTCCCATTGTCAGAAAATAACAGAAAATGTGCATTATCTCGAAAACAGTTCATTTGCGGCCCGATGTTCACTGGGACTTTTTTGCTTATTTTAGTTTGTATTTTCACATTTAAATTATTGAAATTTTTGAAACACCCTGTATATATAAAATGCAATAAAATGTCTTCCTTTCTCAATAAATAGATATTTCTTTTGTTATTGTTGTGGTGTTTTGGTCATATCAGTAATAATACCTTATTGAACCCGTGTGTATTATGTCTGTACTAGTGTGTTCTGTGGCTGAAAAACCTGGAATAACTCATGGTGGAGCCCATGGGCTATTCTACATGAGTTAGCATTAGCATTAGTAGAGGCACATGATGCAAGAAAGCAAGCTTACACAGCATCAGCCAAAAAAAAAAAAAAAAAAAAAAAAACATTCCCATTTCACTGATCCATTCATTCCAAATGTTTCTCTAGTTTTGCTTTGAATTTATTTTTTGAGCTATCAACTTCCACAACAACAAATGGAAGTTTGTTCCAGAATTAAACTACCATCTGGCTAAAGGCATACTTCTGCACATCTATTCTACAACTGTCTTTCCTCAGTTTGAATCTATGCCCCTCATGTTTGTAATCTGAGCAAGAGGAAGAATCCCATCAGCATTGAGCCTGCTCGATCCATTCAATTCAAGGCCTTATATAACTCAATCAGATCACCTCACAGGTGCCTAGTCTCCAGAAGCTGCAATTTGCAGAACTTAAGCCTTTCTTCATAAGAGCACCCCTTTGTTCCTCTCACCAACATTGTTGCCCTTCTCTGTACTCGTTCTATAAACTCTACATCCTTCCTAAAATGAGGCCTCCAGACCTGTATACAGTACTCTACATGTGGCCTGAACATTGCCTTATACAAAGGGATAATCACCTCCTTGTCTCTGCTAGCAAAATTCCTATGTTGGCAAAACTCAATGACCTGCTCTGGCAGCCCATCTGCATTGCTCAGAAACCTTCAAATCTGACTGCACAATAACCCCCAGGTTTCTTTCATTCTCCACTACCCTGAGTGTAACACCATATAGTTGGTACATTTGCCTGGGGTTACTGCTACCCATATGCAGTACTTGGCATTTGTCAATGTTAAACTTCAGTTGCCACTTCTCAGCCCATCTACCCAACTTTTTCAGATCCTGTTGCAGCAGCATACTCTCATTACTGTTATTAACAACCCTGCCAACCTTTGTATCATCTGCAAACTTTGACATTAAGCTTGATATGCCTTCATTAATATCATTGATAAATATATAAAACAACAATGGGCCCAATGCTGAACCCAGAGGGACACCACTACTAACATTAGCTCACGTAGAGCAGTACCTATTCATCACCACTCTCTTGTCTTCTCCTACCCAATCAGCCTTTTATCGATTGTAGCAACTTGTCCTTAATGCCATACTGCTCCAATCTGTACAGTAGTCTTCCATGTGCAACAGTATCAAAAGCTTTCCTGAAATCCAAGTATATGATATCAAAATTATTTTTTGCATCCAGTTGCTTTGTGATCACATCATAGTATCCAATCAAATTGGTCACACAAGACTTCCCCTTGACAAACCCATGCTGTGTCTGAATTATTACTGCTGTCTTGTCTAGATGACCCTGCAATGCTTCTTTAACCAGTCACTCCATTATGTTCCTTGGTGCAGATTTGTTTGTTTGTTTGTTTGTTTTATGGCGCATTAGCATCTAAGGCTATAATGCGCCAAGTCAAAAAGATGTACAATATAAAATTTAAATTATTTGTATATTATTTTAAGAGAATATACGATTTAAAACGTTCATGTAGTATAAAACGATAAAAATATTTTAGATTGAATTATTTAGATTAATAAGTTGTAAAAACTTAAAAATAGCTGACATATTGTCATTGTCGTTTAAAACCTGTCTGAGTGTATAAGGTTCAGACAGATGGCTAAAACATAAACAGCGGTCATTATAAAAGGGCGGACATTCAATTAAAATATGACAGACTGTTAAAATGGTGTCACAATTTCTACACATAGGACGATCATCTGCCCTCAGCGGATGGCAATGTGTCAAGTGACAATGTCCTATGCAGAGCCGAGATAGAACAACTTCCTCTTTTCGGTTCCTGCGCAGACTAGACTGCCAATGTTCAATTACAGGCTTAATCTCATATAACTTGTTTGTAGTCTGTCCATGCCAAGAGTGTTGCCATTGGGATATCAGTTTCTTTCGAATTACTTGCCTGTAGTCTGTATAGGGGACTGACAGGCAAGAGTTAAATAGGTTCGCTGATTTGGCTGCAGAGTCTGCCAAATCATTTCCTGAGATCCCAATGTGGCCTGGGATCCAGCAGAAACGAACATCAAATTTGAATTCTGCTAGGGAATGCAGCTTCTGCTGTATCCGGGTCAGGACAGGATGAGGGTTGAACCTCATCGATGATAAAGCCTGCAATGAACTCAGAGAATCGGTATATATAATATATTTTTTGTGGTGGGTGGTTTGTATACGATCTAAGGCTAGCTCAACCGCATGCAGCTCTGCAGTGAACACACTGCATTCGTTCGAGATCTGCTCTGATACCGTGGTATCTGGGAAAACAGCTGCAGATCCAACAGACATATCTGACCTCGAGCCATCTGTGTAGATGGGCAAGAAGTCAGCATGTTCCGAGCGCTCAGCTAAAAAGAGCTGCAGGTAGATGTTGGATGATGTATTACCCTTTCTCCAGTTGTTAAGGGAGAAGTTGCAGTTTGGGACATGAGCATGCCAGGGTGGAAAAGGTTGCCCTGGTGATGGGGCAACATTGTCTAATGTGATGTTCAAATCATTGAGTAGCCTTTGGATACGAATACCGAATGGTTGATTGGCAGTCTGGCGAATGTTGTACAGATTTTCCCAACGTGGCTCAAAAACGGGTGTCCACGTCGGATGGTCTGGCAGGGATTTCAGTTTCAAAGCATACTGTAGAGACAACTGTTTCCTGCAAAGCGATAACGAGGGCTCATTCGCTTCGACATAGAGGCTACGGACAGGAGAAGTTCGAAATGCTCCAGTGGCAATAGGGATCGCCTGATGGTGGATGGGATCCGGCCATCGGAGTACGCTGAGTCTAGAGGATGCGTATACCTGGCACCCGTAATCTATCTTAGATCATATGAGTGCACAATAGAGGCACATGAGGGTACATCGGTCAGCGCCCCAAGAATGTGAGGAGATTGCACGTAGGATATTCAAACCTCTCGTGCACTTCGCACGTAGTTGACGGATGTGTTCTAGAAAGGTCAGCTTTTTATCGAAGATAAGCCCCAAAAATCTAGTCTCAGGTACTACTGGGATGGCATTTTGTCCAAGCCTTAGTTCAGGTTCAGGGTGAAGATTGCGTTTCTGCAAAAATGCATACAAACAGTCTTTTGTGGAGAGAACCTGAACCCCTTATTCGTTGCCCATGAGTTCAAATGGTCAATGGCACGTTGCCAGTTACCTCTCAATTACCCTCATATTGCAGGAATGACAAAATATGCTAAAATCGTCAACATAGAGGGCACAGTTTACAGTTAGAGGAAGTTGTTCTGTGATGGAATTCACTTTAATGGCAAAAAGCGTAACACTTAAAACGGATCCTTGAGGTACTCCCTCCTCTTGGCTAAAAGAGCGAGAGAGAGTAGATCCTACATGGACTTGGAAAGAACGGTGACATAAAAAGTTCTTAATAAAATTGGGGAGATTACCTCTAAGGCCGATGCTGTAGAGGTCTTTTAAAATTCCAAATCTCCAAGTTGTGTCATACGCTTTTTCCATATCGAAGAACACTGACACCAGGTGTTCTCGTTTTAAGAAGGCATCTCGAATGGAAGTTTCGAGCCTGATTAAATGGTCCAAAGTTGACCTATTCCTACGGAAGCCGCACTGAAATCTGGAGAGAAACCCATTAGCCTCCAAATACCAGATAAGGCGGGCATTGACCATTCTCTCCAGAATTTTGCACAGACAGCTAGTCAGAGCAATAGGACAATAGTTCGTTGGGATTTTAGGATCCTTTCCTGGCTTAGGAAAGGCAAGCACGATTGCCTTATGCCAGGAATCCGGAAACTACTCTTCTTGAAATATTCTGTTATATAGAAAAAGCAGTTGGTCCGTGGATTTTGCAGACAGATGTTTGACCATATCATAATGGATAAGATCTGGTCCGGCAGCACTTGCCTTGGTAAGAGTTAGAGCTGTTTCTAACTCTTCTGTGGTAAAGGGCCCGTTATAGGGTTAAAGACTTTTTTGAGTTAAAGTTAATTGGCTGCTTTTCACATTTATCTTTCCAGACCAGAAATTCTGGGGAGTAAGCAGATGTTGACGAGATGACAGAGAAGGTCTCCCCAAGTACATTGGCTATTGCAGTTAGGTCTGCAATAACGTGTCCATTATACTCCAGGACCGATGAAGGGTGTGAAGTATATTTACCCTTCATTTTCCGGATTTTGTCCCAGATAGCTTTACTGCTGGTTGACTGGGCAACGGTGGATGTAAAGCGGACCCATGATTCCTTTTGGCTCTGGCGACGAATATATCGCGCTTTTGCGCGTGCACGTTTGAAGGCTAAGAGATTGGCTGTGGTAGGATATCGTCGGAATATCCCCCAAGCTTTATTTTGTGCCTTTTTTGCTGCTGTGCATTCAGTATTCCACCAAGGTTTTGGAAATGGCGGAAACCGGGTAGATGTTTTTGGAATTGTAGCTGCAGCTGCATGGACAATTCTTTCTGTGATGTACGCCACTGCATCATTGATAGGCTCCCGACTGACTGTACTGATGTTAAAGTCTACCAGGTGTTGAAAGGTGTTCCAGTCAGCCTGATCAATCTTCCATCGCGGTAACCTAAAAGGTGAGCATGGCATCCCTTTAAGTAGACTGGTTATCACAGGGAAGTGATCACTTCCATAAAGATTCTCCTCTACCTCCCAGTTGATTGAAGGAAGGAGAGAGGGGGAGCATATATAGAGGTCGATAGCAGAGAACGTACGGGTAGGCATGTGGAAAAAGGTGTTAGTTCCCACATTTAGGAGGGATAGGTCATTGTCATTGAGCGTATGCTCTATGACACATACCCTTCTGTTAACATTTGCACTATCCCACAGGGTGTTATGTCCATTAAAATCGCCCAGGAGTCGTACAGGAGTAGGCAGCTGCACAATGAGATCATCAAGGTCTGTCTGGGAGATATCAGCCCCAGGTGGTAAATAAACTGAGCAGACTGTTATTAAAAAACCTACCGTAAGGCAAACCGCTACCGCTTCGATGTTGGTGGTGAGCGCAATAGTTTGATATGGGGTATGGTTGCCCAGAATTATAGCAACACCCCCCATGAGCAGGTCCATTCTCAGTTCTGTCCTTTCGAATGATAGTGGTGTTATGAAGCGAAGCGTTTTCATTTGCCTTCAGGTATGTCTCTTGCAAGCAAAAGCAGACTGGCTCATGCTTTTGCAGAAGGGCCTTGATGTCATCATTGTTTCGCCGGAATCCACGACAGTTCCACTGTAGGAATTTAGCCATTATTTTGGCTTGGTGGGTCCATCAGGCGGCTTCCGAGGTGCTGAGGGCTTACCTTTTTCAGTTTTGGCTTTATCCTCCCTGGGGAAGTACGGACGCTGACCAGTGTCCATTTCCTCCCCAGCAAAGAGCTCCAAAACTGAATCTTCGGGTACCTCCTTCTGCTCGACATCCATGTTTTCTTGGGTACTACGGGGTACTTCACCTTTCTTATTCTTTTCTTTCGCAATTGCTTTTGTTACTTGTGGAGCATTGGGAGGTACCGATATAGGAGTGGCAGCTGATTGGTCTTTCTGTGCAGGTTTTTGGGAGCTTAAAAGATAACGTGCGATGGGAGTAAATGATTCTTTTGGAGGGATGGACATGTCCGTCTGAGTTCCAATGGAGCATCTCCCTGCTACCTTCTGGGCATAGGTAGGTTTGTTGATGTTGAGAGGTTTAACCGCTTTCCTTGCCTCCTGGTATACGATACGTTTAGCTCTGCCTTCAGCCGTTGAATTTCTTTTTCTTCTTTCCACCTCTGGCATGCTCGTGAGTAGGCTGGATGTTCTCCCCCACAATTAATGCAGGTGGGTTTTGCGGCTGAACATGCTGTTGTTTCGTGGTCCTTTGCACCACATCGAGCGCATGCAAGGACTCCACGGCAGGCCATTTGAGAATGTCCATATTTCTGGCATTTAAAACACCATAAAGGATTTGGAACATATGGACGTACTGGACAGTTGATGTAGCTAGCTTTAATCTCATCAGGAGGTTTGGGCGAGTTAAAAGTCAGGATAATGCTCCTGGTTTTAACAAGTTTCCCATCCCTACGCGCACTAATTCTTTTTACGGCAATAGTTAGTTAGTTAGTTAATTAGTTTTTAGGAGCATTAGCAACTAAGGCCATATTGCTCCGGGGATATGCGGTGGTCATTCCTTGACCTTTCCGCATCCTCCGTATTTGGTGGTGACGGGCTTAAACCCCGGTCTAATCAAGAAGCGTGTGCTACGCACTGCTGCTCCTTCCCACCTGGCTACGGAGGCGCCTTTTTCGGCAATAACTCACTGTGGTTTCACTCTTTGCCATAGTTTTAGACCACTTATCTTTTAGAGAGTTATGGATACCCTAATTAATTTCATATCAGCTGCTACTGATTTTAGTGAAATTGTGTTGATTGCTGTGATTTGAGGAATATATTGTTTTGGCGCGAATAATTTCGTCCTTTCTTCTTCGGCCACTTTGTTTGAAATAACAAATCACGAGACCTCCAGGGCGATCGGCTATTGGTTCTCCTGAAGCCAGGAACTTAAGTTAGAACTTCTAATTAGGAACATTTATTTATTAATTATGATGTCAGTAGTAATTAATACTGACTGTCTATTTAGTTAATTAATGTGGTTATTCATTTTGGAACATACTATTTACATAGCTTTTGAAGGGGACTCTCTTTTATTGTGCATTGATACATCTGAATACTGCTCCTCGGGTGACGTCAGCAATCCTCTGTCGCCCAAGAATACAATATGCAAATTTTTTCCCATCTCTTTCAGCGCCCCCTACCGACAAGAGTTGGAAACTCTTCTTTTCAGTTAATTATTTAAATTCTTCACTAGCCATTTCTGGATTTTTGACTAAAATTCAGTAGAACCATTCACCCCCTGAATTTAAATATTTCATCCCAGCAGAGCAAGATGGTTGAAAATAATGAAAATACTGAAAGTTCACAGGATGAGGTTAGCACGTCTGAGAGAGACGAATCGGAGACTTCTAATTCACTGCTTCTTAGAGTATCTGGCAAATCCTCCTCCAAGAGAAAGAAGTCCAAGGGAAGGTCCAGAGCTTGTCCTCTGCGCTCCTCTTGCTCTCCACTTCCTGCACAGATGAATAATATTTGTATATCACCTTACATAGACCATAATTACTCAGCTTCCACCTTGGACCAAAGAATCTCTACACCAGTAGCTGCCTCCATCCTCGAATCGATGGCAAACTCCACCTCAACCGCAACCTTACCTGCAGCTCCAAACACTCCTGTAGCTGCTGCTTCTGAGACGCAAAACTCCTCAGGTGCTCACCAAACTCCATCAGCTCTGCCACTTCAAACTGCCCCAGCAGATTTCTTGGCTACACAACTACCGTCTGCTCTGGACCAAGTGGTCTCATCTGGGATCCCACCATCCAGTATGCTTACCATTCCTGCACCACCTGTTCTGGCTGGCCTCTTTAATGAGGGAGACACCACCTCCTTCCATCAGATCATTTCAGTCTTGCACAGGAACTTGGTGGCACTCCTCAACCAAGACTCCATAAGATTCACCAAAGCCACTGGAAACTATGGACAAGCCTAGAAACAATCACAACAGCTCTTCTAATCGAGAATGAGAAGCTAAAAGCTGTCAATGAAGAAATCAAGACAAGGTCTACAATACTGGAAAAGGCCTTAGACATCTGCGCTAAGCTTCCGCAGTCTTCACTCGAGCGGGAACTGGGCCTAACCAAAGAACCTGAATCAACTACAGTGCCCTCTTATGCCGGTGCTGTATTTAAGAACCTTCCAACCTCTAAACTGGGTGCCTCCATCCAAGGGCATCCACCAGAGACCAGTCAACAAAACCCCCAGCATATAAGAAAGAGAACCCTGATAAAACAGCAGAATCTGGTCGTTATCAGACCCATTAACTCCAAAGAATCACATACAAGTGAACAAATCAAGACCAAAATAATGACAGAGTTGAAAGATGATCTCAAAACTACGAAAATAAAAGCAATAAGAAAAACTAGAAATACAGGCATAGTGATCGAAACGGAAACTAAAAAAGAAGCTAACAAAATTATGACCAATGCAAAAATAATGACAATGGGTCTAAAGGCAGAGCCGCCAAAAAAGTTGGGGCCCCTCTATCATCATTTTTGACCTCAGTGACAACCTGACCCCACAACAACTCACTGAGGAACTATACTGTAGGAACTTGCAGGAGTACTTCCCAGACTTAGAGGCAGATGCCTTAATCACACCTAAATACTCAAAAAAAGTCAAAGGAGGAGGAGGCAAAAACTGGATTGTTCAAATCAACCCAATCGCCTGGAAGGTCCTTAACAATCAAGCAAGGGTCTACATAAACTGGGGCAGCCACCGCTTTCGCGAACATGTGGCTGTGCCTAAATGCTTCAAGTGTTGTAGGTTCGGCCACACCTCACACACTTGTATCCAGACAGTGCCAACGTGCGGCCATTGTGCTGAAAAAGGCCACGAATTTAGCAGCTGTCCTAACAAAACCAAAGATCCTATTTGTGTGAACTGTAAAAGTTTCAAAATCGACTCAGCACATTCCATCAGAGACAGAATATGTCCAACATATATAAAAGCCAAGGGTCAGCACCAACAACGGATCGATTATGGGGAGACATCTTAAAAAATTTAACTTCGAAGAGGTAAAAATAATGCAAATTAACGCACAGCGGGCCCGGGCTGTGGTCGGCCAAATCAGGATTCGGGCAGAAGAGGACAACACGGATGTAATTATCCTGCAAGAGCCATACACCCATAAGAACCAGGTCAGAGGCTATCCCTTGACCTACAAAGTCATCCAGGTGGAAGGGGAAACCCCCTGGGCAGCAATAGCTGTAAGAAACCCTGACATCACAGCCACAAAGATAACACAACTTTGCACAGCCTGGGCCGTATGTGCCCACATTATTACAGCGCTTGGAAACTTTTACGTCGTTGCCCTATACTGCCGTCCAGGAGAAGATATTATCAGGGCTATAAGATACCTTCAAAGTGTACTAAATACTCTTCCTGAAGGGAGAATTATCGTTGGGGCAGATGTAAACTGCAGGTCTCCCGCGTGGTACAGCACAACACCAGACCGTCGAGGAGCAACAAACGGCCAAAGACTGGAGAACTACCTGGGTAACTCCCCTTTCGGAATCCTCAATCAGCCAAACAACCTCCACACTTTCAGCAGCACCCTTTGGGAAGCCACCATTGACATTTCTCTTGCTACAAGAAACACAGCCAGCTATATCTCCGACTGGAAGGTCCAAGATGATTGGACGACCTCGGACCACCAAGCCATTACATTCAGGATCACAAAAAACTGTAACAGACAACCAATTTCCAGAGTAATGCAACATAGATATGCAATAGAAAAAACAAACTGGGACACGTTCAGGAGTGCCCTGCTGGAAATGGTGGGAAAACAGCAGCAGAAACTCAGGCAAACTCAAAATCCAAACCTTCTTCAAAAAGAGATTACCACCCTATTAACACAAGTCTGCAATGCCACAATTAAAAGGAAAAAACCTTCTCCGGGAGCGGTGCCCTGGTGGAATGAGGAGCTTCGAAGGATGAGAAAGGAGGTACAAGCCAAACGAAAAGCGTTCCAAAGGGCGAGAAGATCTTGGCCTGATGTGGAGGTCGAAGAACTTAAACAAGTATATCGAACAGCAAGAAACGTGTATACGGAAAGAATAAAGAAATCAAAGCAGCAATCCTGGGAGCAACTTGTCTCTTACACGGGAAATTCTGATCCCTGGGGGGTGGTGTACAAAATCACCACAAACAAACTCCCCAGGGGGGAAGTGAACACCGCTACAGAAACCCCGCAGGGAAACCTAACCACCACCTGGAGGGACTCAGTCTCAAACATCTTAAACACCGTTTTTCCTCCAAACATTAATCCAACAACAACTGAGCAGCATGAGATCTGCAGAGAAAATGAAACCTATTGGACTGGACAAGTTGAACCGCAGTTCACACATGAAGAACTCCTAGCCGCAGCAGCTCTTATCAAAGGGAAAAAATGTCCAGGGCCTGATTTTTTCGAGCCTGAGATTGTGAAGAAGGTTGTGGAGCTTTCCCCGGAGCTATTGCTGCACCTATTCAATCTCTGCCTACACACTGGCACCTTCCCTGATGACTGGAAAGTTGCAAATATGAAACTTATCCTTAAAAATCCGACAAAACCACCACATCTACCAAGTTCGTACAGGCCCATAGCCCTATTGTCCGTATGCAGCAAGCTCCTAGAGCGTCTCCTCCATGTACGGATCCAAAGCCACTATGAGAAAGCAAACCTAATATCTCCAAACCAATATGGTTTCAGACCAGGGCGTTCCACGGTTGATGCTCTACAGGCACTGCTCACTGAGGCCCACCAAGCAGACAGAAAATACTTCCTGATGATTACAATTGATTTCGCGGGAGCGTTCAACACCCTTTGGTGGCCGAGCGTCCTCCGCAGACTCAGGCAAGCAAATGTACCGGACAATTTGTTCAATATCATGAAAAGCTACCTCTCAAATAGGGTAATCACAGTAAATGCACCTTATCAGAAATTCACAAGACGGATACACCGTGGCTGCACCCAGGGCTCGGTCCTAGGGCCGACCTTATGGAACATGGTGATGGACGAATTTCTATGCCTTGACCTCGGGGAGGTTCGTTCACAAGCCTTTGCTGATGATCTCATCCTGATGGTGACTGCAAATTCCAGGGCCCAGCTTGAGACATTGGTAAACCATGCACTCCAAATCCTCCAGGACTGGGCAAAAACACACTGCTTGACCATATCACCATCAAAAACAAACTCTCTGCTTCTTAAAGGAACTCTCTGTATTACAAGACCACCACAGATTAAAATTGGAAACAAGACCATAAAGTTGTCAGAGCAACTGAAATATCTTGGCATAGTACTAGATAGAAAACTCTCCTTCCAAGCTCATCTCAAATACATCAGAACCAAAGTGAGAAACTATACTGCCATGGTTGCTAGGATATCCCGTCGGGACTGGGGTCTCAGCAAGCGAACCCTCTCGTTGTACTACAAGGCTATCTTCATCCCTGTGATTACGTATGCAGCCGGAATTTGGTTTGGCAAGGCTACGACTGCAGTAAACAGACGAATCCTGGATTCCACTCAACGCACGGTCCTGCTCTCCATCTCTCGTGCCTGCTGCACTGTGAGTACTCACGCCCTCCAGGTCCTGGTGGGGGCCCTCCCCCTCGACCTGGAGGTGGTGAGAAATGGAATGTTGTATCATCTGTCTAAGGGCGTGTCTCAGACCTGCTTGGGATTCGAGCTGAATCTTACCAACAACCAAAAATTTGAGAAGAGGAGACTTCAAGCACACATGCAGTGGGTGTGGCAGGACCGCTGGACAAATTCAACCAAGGGGGAAATCACCAGGAGATTCATCCCAGATGTTAGCAGAATCTATCCAAAATCCCCATTATGGTTTTCTCCAGGCTTGTATGCCACGTATTTGCTTACTGGCCATGGTTCAATAAAGGCAAAACTAACAACCTTTGGCCTAGAAGAGGACTCAACATGCGCCTGTGGAGGAATTGAGGACTGGGATCACCTCATGCACGAGTGCCCCCTCTACGATGACCTCCGCTGCCAGCTTATCACAAAGTTGACTTATATACCAAAAGGCAAAGAAAACCACTTACTGGATACTAAGGAAGAGTATCAAGCTCTCACCAACTATGCACAGCAGCTTTTCTTGAGGAGAAGACAACTAATTGCAGCAACATGATAACCCTCTACTAAATGAACCCAGGGACCCTGATGGTACTGGAACCAGGCAGCTAAACTTAACCAGCATTACCATCATTGGTGTGAACTACTATACATTCTCCAAAATGTCACCCATCAAAGATAACTACCAAATAACTACCTTTGAATAGAGACAACCCACAAATTAAGACAATCTAAGAAAGACAAAAGGTTCTTATTCTTCTGGACTTGTCTCTCATGGATGTGACCAATAAGACAATCTCCTAGATAAAGACTGACAATGCCACCGGCATGCCATTGGATGTCAACTTCTTTTCTTGGCCAACTAGCATTCCGAACCATGTACCCTAACTTGGTTCACTTTAATACCCCCTCCCCTGGTAGGGAGAGGGAGGGGACGGGTTTCTGTCTCCTCCCCCTCCCTGCTACACCCTTTTTTTTTTTTTTCTCCTGGTGGGGCCAATCTCCACTGACCTTTCTGGGGTTGCCTTCCCTATCATCCCCATATTTCTATCTGTCCCCCCCCTTCCTCAGTCTTCACCCCTACTCTAACTAAATATGCATTTTATTCTATTTTATTTTTATTTTATTATAATTTTTTTATTTATTTATTATTATTATTATTACTTTTTTTTTTTTATTTATTTATTTATTTTATTTTTTTTTATTTATTATTATTATTTTTTTATTTATTGATTTTTTTTTATTATTATTATTTTTATTTATTTTTTTTTTATTTATTTATTTATTTTATTTTTTTTTATTTATTATTATTATTTTTTTATTTATTGATTTTTTTTATTATTATTATTATTTTTATTTATTTTTTTTTTATTTATTTATTTATTATTATTTTTTTTTTTTTTTTTTATTTATTTTTTTTTTTTTATTTATTTATTTATTTTTTTTTTTTTTTTTTTTTTTTTTAGGCCCTTGCCACTGAAATCTTAGGAAATTAGGTGGCAGGGCCTGCCAGAGTAATTACTTCTAATGCGATCCCTCTATGCCTGACCTGCCTCCTCGGGGTTAAGTGTGGGCAACGGGGGGTCCCACTAGGGGCCCAACGGCTAAAAGGTCAGAGGAACAACACAACATGACACTACATAACATAAACATGTACCTTACACTTTTTAAAATCTCTGGCCTTCACAGTGTTCTGTGTTTCACAAACAGAGTACACAACACGGAGATGGGGGAAACCCCTTGGGCCGTTAGACAATGAACACTTTACACTTTACACTTTTGTGGTTTCAATTCTAAGCAGATTTCTAAGCAGAAATTCTAAGCAGAAACAAGTGCAGGTATACTTGCGTGTACACCAATGCTAGGAGTTTAGTAAATAAATTTGATGAATTTGAGGTATTGCTCAAAACATCAAAGGCAGATATTGTTGGGATATCAGAGACGTGGTGTCACACAGATATAAGTAATGCGGAACTGGAATTTGGGGAATACAATGTGTATAGAAAGGATAGACAGGGGAGGAGGGGTTATGCTATTAGTTAAAAAACACATAAAATCCAAGGAAGTGAAGCCAGTCGACATTGATGGACAGGGCAGTGTCGAGTCAGTTTGGTGTGACATAAGCATAGGTAAATCAAAATTGAGAGTAGGAGTGTGCTATAGGCCTAATGACTCTGATGAGTATAATAAGATACTGTACAGGGAAATAGAATGGGCCAGTAAATCAGAGAGTCTTATAATGGGGGATTTTAATTTCCCAGATATTGACTGGAATTTGTGGGTTGGTCACTCACACACTAGCAGGGCTTTTGTGGATTTATTGGATGATTGTTTTCTACACCAGCATGTTCGGGAGGCAACTAGAGGGAGTAATACTCTTGATCTGATTATCAGTAGTGATTCTTCATGCATTAGGAATCTGCAGATAAAGGAACCACTGGGTGGCAGTGATCACAGTGTGCTGAAGTGGGATTTACTCAAGGAGGCAACTACCATCAGAGGCAAAGGGAAGGGTTTTTGCTTTCGTAAAGGCGACTATGATGGTCTGAGACAGTATTTAAATTCTATACAGTGGGACCAACTGATGATGTTACCAACAGCAAATTCAAAATGGGAAGCATTCAAGGAACTAATCTTGGAAGCTACCAGGCTTTACATACCAACCAAGAAATATTGTTCAAGGTTCAGGCCTAAATGGTTGTCAGATGAACCAATGAGACATATGGCAGAGAAGAAAAATGCATGGGATACATACAAATTAATGGGTGACATGGAAGCCTATGATAGATATAAGTTGGTCTGTAACCAAGTCACAAAGGAGATTAGGCAGGCAAAGGCTGATTATGAGAAATCCTTGGCAAAGGACGCAAAGAAAAACAGAAAAGAGTTCTTTACCTATTTAAACTCAAGAAGGAAAGGGATGAATCAGATTGGTCCACTGTATGTTGATGGTTCAACAGTTGAGGATCCTGCTCAGGTGGCTAACAATCTAAATGAGTATTTTGCATCTACATTCACACATGAGGAGTTATTCAGGAAGGGGAATGTCGTAGGTGAAGTAAACATTGGCAGTGAGCTAGATTATTTTCTAATAACTGAGAGGAAAGTGGAGGAGAAATTCCTGAGGATAAACATAAAAAAGGCACCAGGGATGGATGGGATCTATCCAGTTATATTAAAGGAGGCAGCAAAGGAAGTAAGCAAACCCCTAGCCATAATTATGAGAGCTTCTTTGAACTCAGGGGAGGTACCCATGGACTGGAGATGTGCAAAGGTAACCCCAATTCACAAAGGAGGATCAAAGGCTGACACAAGTAATTATAGACCTGTTAGTTTAACTTCGGTTCCAGGAAAATTAATGGAGGCACTGGTTAAAGAAGCACTGCAGGATCATCTGGACAAGAATTCAGTTATAGCTCAGACACAGCATGGTTTTGTTAAGGGCAGGTCTTGTCTGACCAATTTGATTGGATACTATGATGTAGTCACAAAAGAACTGGATGCAGGGAATAACTTTGATATTATATATTTGGATCTTAGAAAGGCTTTTGATACTGTTGCGCATGGAAGACTGCTGCACAAATTGGAGAAGTGTGGCATTGGAGGCAAATTGCTGCTATGGATAAAGGGATGGTTGAGTGGCAGAAGACAGAGAGTGGTAATCAATGGACACTGCTCAACGTGGACTAATGTTATTAGTGGAGTTCCTCAGGGTTCAGTGTTGGGTCCATTGTTGTTTTCTGTATTTATAAATGATATTGATGATGGTGTATCAGGCTTAATGTCCAAGTTTGCAGACGATACCAAGGTTGGCAGGGTTGTTAAGGACACTACTGATACTATGCTGCTGCAACAGGATCTGGAAAGGTTGAGCAGATGGGCTGAGAGGTGGCAAATGAAGTTTAACATTGACAAATGTAAAGTACTACGTATGGGAAACAGTAACCCCAGATCAACGTATCAACTCTGTGGTACTACGCTGACAGTGGTAGAGAATGAAAAGGACCTGGGGGTAATTGTGCAGGCAGATATAAAGTTCTCTGAGCAGTGCAGACGAGCTGCAAGAGTAGCTCATGGTGTCTTGTCAATGATATACAGGAATTTTTCTAGCAGGGATAAGGATGTGATTATTCCCTTGTATAAGGCATTGGTCAGGCCACACCTTGAGTACTGTATACAGGTCTGGAGGCCTCATTTCAAGAAGGATGTAGAGCTGCTCGAACGAGTACAGAGAAGGGCAACAAGATTAGTGAATGGAACAAAGGGTTGCTCTAACATAACGAAACAGGCCTACGTGCTCTGGATTCATTAAGAATTTATTACAGTATACACAGAGCGTACAAATAAAGGAAGAAATATATGAGCTTTCGGCTATATGGTTGCCTTCATCAGAATTAAAAATACATGAATGGCAGTTGGAATGAAGATGTGCACTGCCAGGTGCGTGAGACGCGAGGTTTAATTGTTTGTTGACGTCTGTGGCTGTGACGCATGATGACGTGGCCAGCGCTTGTCCAATGATAGAACTACTGACTCTGTGATCGGGTTGACTTGGCAACCACTGTTCCTGTTCAAGGATTTATCCGAAGATTTTATATTTAACGATTCCAACCAGGTACGTTTTAGGTAATGGTGGGATCTGTCTACCACCACGACATCGCGGTGTGGGTCGATGTCGTGGTGGGTTGTCCAGACATGTTCGGCGATAGCTGAGTGTTCTATATCCGCTAAACGGATCGCTCTTTTGTGCTCCGAGAGACGTTTCTCGAGTCGACGTCCAGTCTCTCCAAAGTAGCAGCTAGTGCAGTCACGGCAAGAGATGCGGTAGACCAAACCGCTCTGCAGAAGGGTGGGGACAGGTGTTTTCACGTTGGAAATGAAAGAACGCAGTTTCTTGCCTGGGAGTTGGATGCACTTTATTCCGTGCGTTCTCAGGATTCTACCGATCTGTTGTGACAGGTTGGGGTAGTATGGGATGAATGCCCTCGTGGATGGCTCGTCACTGTTGGTGTTGTAGCTGGTCGTCACGATGTCACGTGTCTGTAGATCACACCTGTCGAGGACGTCAATGGGGTAGCCACACCTCGTAAGGTCTACTTTGACCCTAGTGACCTCTTTGCGTCTTTCATCAGCGGAGCTGGAGTGTGTCCAGGCGCGAGTAAGCAAGGTTCGGGCAGTGGAGAGGAGGTGGCCTCGCCGTGTGCTGACCGGAAGTTGGTGAACTGGCCAGCACACATGGGCTTACGATAAACTGTAGTCCTCAGGTATGTGCCTTCACGTCGGACAAGTGTGTCTAAATATGGTAAGGAGTTGTTCGACTCCAGCTCAATCGTGAATTTTATGAAGGGCGATAGTGAGTTGAGGTATGATAGAAGTCGCTGACCTGAGTCTCTAGGGATGACCACGAACACATCGTCAACATAGCGACACCAATCCATCTCGCAGGATCAAGTTATGGCATCGTTCGACGTCATATCGCTCTTTACCTCCATCCCTGTGGAACTTGCCATTTCTTGTGCAAAACAACTCTTGGACAATGATAGAACCCTCAACGAAAGAACTGGTCTCACACCCGATGACATTTCCGCCGCCCTCAGACTGTGCTTAACAGGGGGTGCGATCATATTTAATGACTCAGTCTACCAGCAGATACATGGCACGGCCATGGGTTCCCCTGTCAGCTCGGTCACAGCAAACATCGTGATGGAGGAGTTAGAGGGACGTGCGTTTGCACACGCACCAGATCACATCGCCTTTTGGTGTCGCTATGTTGACGATGTGTTCGTGGTCATCCCTAGAGACTCAGGTCAGCGACTTCTATCATACCTCAACTCACTATCGCCCTTCATAAATATGATCGCACCCCCTGTTAAGCACAGTCTGAGGGCGGCGGAAATGTCATCGGGTGTGAGACCAGTTCTTTCGTTGAGGGTTCTATCATTGTCCAAGAGTTGTTTTGCACAAGAAATGGCAAGTTCCACAGGGATGGAGGTAAAGAGCGATATGACGTCGAACGATGCCATAACTTGATCCTGCGAGATGGATTGGTGTCGCTATGTTGACGATGTGTTCGTGGTCATCCCTAGAGACTCAGGTCAGCGACTTCTATCATACCTCAACTCACTATCGCCCTTCATAAAATTCACGATTGAGCTGGAGTCGAACAACTCCTTACCATATTTAGACACACTTGTCCGACGTGAAGGCACATACCTGAGGACTACAGTTTATCGTAAGCCCATGTGTGCTGGCCAGTTCACCAACTTCCGGTCAGCACACGCGCGAGGCCACCTCCTCTCCACTGCCCGAACCTTGCTTACTCGCGCCTGGACACACTCCAGCTCCGCTGATGAAAGACGCAAAGAGGTCACTAGGGTCAAAGTAGACCTTACGAGGTGTGGCTACCCCATTGACGTCCTCGACAGGTGTGATCTACAGACACGTGACATCGTGACGACCAGCTACAACACCAACAGTGACGAGCCATCCACGAGGGCATTCATCCCATACTACCCCAACCTGTCACAACAGATCGGTAGAATCCTGAGAACGCACGGAATAAAGTGCATCCAACTCCCAGGCAAGAAACTGCGTTCTTTCATTTCCAACGTGAAAACACCTGTCCCCACCCTTCTGCAGAGCGGTTTGGTCTACCGCATCTCTTGCCGTGACTGCACTAGCTGCTACTTTGGAGAGACTGGACGTCGACTCGAGAAACGTCTCTCGGAGCACAAAAGAGCGATCCGTTTAGCGGATATAGAACACTCAGCTATCGCCGAACATGTCTGGACAACCCACCACGACATCGACCCACACCGCGATGTCGTGGTGGTAGACAGATCCCACCATTACCTAAAACGTACCTGGTTGGAATCGTTAAATATAAAATCTTCGGATAAATCCTTGAACAGGAACAGTGGTTGCCAAGTCAACCCGATCACAGAGTCAGTAGTTCTATCATTGGACAAGCGCTGGCCACGTCATCATGCGTCACAGCCACAGACGTCAACAAACAATTAAACCTCGCGTCTCACGCACCTGGCAGTGCACATCTTCATTCCAACTGCCATTCATGTATTTTTAATTCTGATGAAGGCTACCATATAGCCGAAAGCTCATATATTTCTTCCTTTATTTGTACGCTCTGTGTATACTGTAATAAATTCTTAAAGGGTTGCTCTTACGAAGAAAGGCTTAAGTTTTGCAAATTACAGAGCCTGGAGACTAGGCATCGGCGAGGTGATCTGATAGAGGTGTATAAGGCTTTGAATGGCTTGAGCATGCTCAATGCCGATGGGATTCTTCCTCTTGCTCAGAATAATCACCTGAGAGAGCATAAATTCAAATTGAGGAAGGACGGATGTCGGATAGATGTGCGGAAATTTGCCTTTAGCCAGCGGGCAGTTGGTTTGTGGAATAGACTCCCATCGCTTGTTGTTGAAGTTGATAGCCTAAATAAATTTAAGGCTCAGCTGGACAGGTATTTCGAACGAACGGAGGGGTGAAATGGGAGTAGTGGTTGTTTTTTTTTTTTTTTTTTTTTTTTTGGCTGATGCTGAATAAGCTTGCTTTCTTGCATCATATGCCTCTACTAATGCTAATGCTAATTTCCTCCTCGGTTACGTCGAGAAGGTCACATTCCGAAATGACACCTCTCGATGAATTGAGTGTTCTATATGGTGTCACTGTTATGGGTACTCCTCCGATTGATGTTGCACGGAGTAGCTGCTCAGACTACCTCTCAGTTTTGGTTTCAATTAAGAGGTCTCCAGAACGGAGCCTCTTAACTGATTTGGGTGACCCTGCTAACCCATCTAACCCTTTCTGTATGAAGAAGGGCGACATTTTGCCAATCGGTTTTTCAGTGGTGGAATGAATAATCAAAAATTTTGGAACAGGCCCTGATGATATTTCTGTTCGCTGCCTCTTTGTAGCAATACTGCTATCAGTATCGTTTTCTATAGTTTCAGATAGGGACCGGGTTGGGGCCCCTGAAGAAATGAGTTTATCAGTATTCATGGAGTTTTTTTAATTGTTCAGTGCCCGGGCTCCCCACCCACCACGGAGCCCAAAGGGACGCCCACTACCCGGCATGCAATAAATGCGCTCGGGAGTGGGACGCCAGGGCTACCCAGACACTATACCCGCACCGCCGCCAGCCTGAATCCTGTCCCTCGGACCATGAGGGTAGGGGCGTGGCATTGACACGGTTGACCCTCGCAGGCGAGCCTACTAGCCGATTGATCCTAGCCGGGCCTTCCAGGACCACCCGTCTTGTCGAAGCAGGAGCCAAAGTGGTGTATTGAAACTGGACCACTCAACCACCAGGATCCCCCTTTCCGAATTTCCACGGGTCGCAGCGCACGGCAAACACGCCGGATTCCATTGATGTAAGCCTGGAACCTGGGCTGTGGGCGTTGGATCCCAGTGATGCTAGTCTGGAAGTCCAGCAGCGTCACTGGGAGGTCCCCTCACCACGTACAGGTGCCCACGTCGAAGGACCTTGGTGCAGAAGTCGAACTAACAGATCTGTAATTACTCGTGTCACTCTTTTATCCCCCTTTGTGAATTGGATATATATATTTGCACATCTCCAGTCTGTGGGGACTTCCCCTGAATCCAAGGAGGCTCTCATAATTAGGGCTAAGGGTTTTGCTTACTTCCTTTGCTGCCTCCTTTAATAACTGGATAGATTTATACAACTGGATAAATCCCATCCACACCAGGTGCCTCTCTTATGTTTAACTTCAACAATTTCTCCTGCACTTTGCTCTGTTTGTTTGTTATTTGGTTTTTTAGAAGCATTAGAAACTAAGGCCATATTGCTCCGGGGATATGCGGTGGTCATTCCCTGACCTTTCAGCATCCTCCGTATTTGGTGGGCATGGGCTCGAACCCAGGTCTAATGAAGAAGCGTATGCTACACACTACTGCTCCTGCCCACCTGGTTACGGAGGTGCCGCACTTTGCTCTCAGTTATTACAAAATCATTTAACTTCCTGTTAAAGTTTGATAAACATCTGGCATTCTCTTCCTTGAATAACTCATTTGTGAATCTAGATGCAAAACACTCATTTAGTTCAGCAGGTATCTGAAAATGATCATCTACAGTCAAACCATTGATATCAAGTGGACCAATCTGATTCATCCCCTTACTTTTAGAGTTTATATAAGTAAAGAAGTCATTGCTGTTTTTCTTTGCACCCTTTGCCAAAGATTTTTCATAATATCCCCTTGCTTGCCTAACCTCCTTTGTGACTTGATTACTGACCAGATTATATCTTCCACAGGCTTCTGTGTCGCCTAACAATTTATGTGCATCCCATGCATTTTTCTTTTCTACCATGAGTCTCATTAGTCCATCTGACCTCCATTTGGGCCTGAACCTATTTCAGTATTTCTTAGTTGGAACAAAAAGCCTAGTAGCTTCCAAAATTACTTCCTTGAATGCTTCCCACTTAAAATTTGCTGTTGATAACATGATCAGTTGGTCCCACTGTAGAGAACCTAAAAAATCTCTGAGACCACTGTAGTCACCTTTACGAATGCAAAAACCCTTCCCTTTACCCCTGATGGTCGTTAAATCTTTAAGTAAATCCCACATCTGTACACTGTGATCACTGCCACTTAGTGGTTCCTTTATCTGTAAATTGTAAATGCATGAATAATTATTACTGATTATCAGATCAAGGATTACTCTCTCTGGGTGCCTCCCTAACATGCTGCTGTAGAAAACAATCATCCAATAAATCCACAAAAGCCTTGCTAGTGTGCAAGTGACCAACCCAAAGTTCCAATCTATATCTGGGAAGTTAAAATCTCCCTTTATAAGACACTCTGATTTACTGGCCTTCTCTATTTCTCTGTATAATTGTTCATTGTACTCATCAGAGTCATTAGGCCTATAACAAACTCCTACTCTCATGTGTGCTTTCCCAGCGCTTATGTCACACCAAACTGACTCAACATTGTACTGTCCATCTATATTGGATGCACTTCCTTAGATTTTATGTGTTTCTTAACTAACAGCATAACCCCTCCTCCCTTCCTACCCTCTCTTTACTTTCTGTACACATTGTACTCCCCAAATTCCAATTCTGCATTTCTTATATCTGAGTCGCACCACGTCTCTGATATCCCAATAATATCCACTTTGGATGTCTTAACCTGCACTTCAAATTAATCAAATTTATTTTATCAGCTAACTACAGCCTCGACTGAAGGGGCTTCAGAAATTCTTTCAGTCACAGACAGGAAGCAAGCCCAGACCTCTTCAAACCAGTGAGATGTAGCAAAGCCTCCATACAGTCACATAGGACATTTTTAATGCATTATGAAACTTAAGAAAACATGTCTTCATGAGTTGTATGCCCAATCATATAGAAGACACCACCACAAAATTAGTCTTACTGCTCTATGGCTTTACCTTGTATATAACAGTTTTGAAATTACATTAGCATATATATTTATAGGTGTGATCATTTAATTCACAGAATGGTGCAAGATATTATGTTTACCGAGCAAACTTTCCATAACTACTGCTAGAGGCGCTCTCCCTGATTTCTACTGAGCAGACTCTGTGCGCACACACACACCAGTACTTGTCGAGCTAGGGTTGCATGAAGAGAGTTTTTTTAGCTAGGTGTCACTGACGATTGTTTTGAAGCAAGTATCATGTTGGACATATACATTGAACAGTGATATGTGATTCGTTATTGTGTCAGATATGGCTTAAATGCATCGGAAACAGTTAAAGAGATTAATGAAGTGTGTGGTAATGAGTGTCTTGATAAAACGGCCATATTCCAGTGTTATTTGTCATTTGAGAGAGCACCCCAAATTGCCACCTCGGCTTTTGCCCATATGTGACTTGGAATGACATTTGTGTTAAAAAATCTCTACTCATCCAGTAGGTTAATATTTAGCCCAAAGACCAACTGGTCAACTCAAATAACAAAAAAATTAATCTTCAACCATTTGGCCGCATGGTAGGGATGGGCCAACACACCCCACACCAAAACAACTCCTCCAAAATTGGGAATGAGAGATCAAGCATCCCGCACTCCAACCTCACTCTGTCTATATAAAGCAGACACTGTAACACAGTTTGGAGGCCAGTCTCCAGCACTCTACAACCACATAAATCTGAAAATGTCAAACCCAGCCAGAACAGCATCAACTTCAGGCCACATCTGGTGATGATACAGCAAGTTGCCAACCCAAACTAGAGCCAGGAGCATCATCCCCAGTTCACAGTTTGAATAAAGGGCAAATGTGGACCTTTCTCAGAATTGGTCCATTTACTCTGCCATATAGCCTCCATTTCATCATTGATAGGCTTCCATTCAAATGTCAAATTGGGAGACAGACCAGCCTACCCCACCGGGCACAATCAGATGCCAAAAATCTGTCAGGAGACTCCTCTCTTAGCAGCATATCTCAGAGAGGACTGTGCCACCATCAAATCTTCTGGGATCTTGCCTGATAGTACATAAAGAACTTCAGTGGCATTGGTTCTACATGCCCTGGTGATGCCTAGGAGAGTAAAATGCCGAGCTGACAAGAGGGTCCTGCAGACATGTGAATGTTCCACTCGCCCTCCCTCCATAAGACCCAGCCATCAGGATTGGGACAAATACATTGTCATAAAGGAGGTGGAGAGCTCCCCCTTGATGCCCCAATCCACACAGATGACCCACTGCAGCTTGGCATACATCCACTTCACCTTGTCTCTTAAATAATTGGCAATGAGCCTCAAAGTTCAGACATACACCAAGGCAAATCATCCTTCTGACAATTCGAAGAGAGAAGTCTCCATACCTACAAAAAAGCAGGTGCAACCAACTGAGGCATCCCCTAAGAAGTACAGCAATGGATTTCTGCTCAGAGACTTGCAACTTAAGCATAGTTATCCAAGATATCGATTGGGCTAAAACAGCATTCCTCCAACTCTCTGTGGGAACTGTCGCCCACCAAGATCACAAAGTCATCAGCATAAGGCACCACTTCTGTGCCATCCACAGAGTGCAACTGTAAATATTCATCAAGTATCCATTTCCAAAGTGTTGGCCCCAGGATTGAATTTTGAGGAGGTTGTCCTGGGGCAATGTATTTAAGTCCTGGTTCAGATGGGGCTTAAATGCATCGGATACAGTTTAAGAGATGAGTGAAGCACATGGTAATGAGTATCTTGGTAGGACGGCCATATTCTGGTGTGATCAAACTTTCCAGTGTGCAATGATTTCTCCATCAAGTTAATGCTAGGCCCCATATGGCTAATATTGTGCAGACAGTGATCACTGCCACATGTTCTGAGTTTCTGCCACATACCCCTTATTCACCAACTTAGTCCTGTGTGATTTCTTCCTGTTTCCATGCGTCAAGAGAGCTCTGAAAGGCAAGCATTTCATATCCAACACAATGATGCTCTCAGAGCCACAACAGAAGCACTTCACAGTCTTTCTAAAAATGGCTTGCAAGAAGCATTTAATACGCGAGTACGACAGTGGCGAAAGTGTGTAAAGTTCAAAGGAGAGTAGAAATCGACAGAAGATTCAGATGTTGACAATTAAGATAAGATCTTGCATCAGACCGCAAATTAAATTATCACCCCTCGTACATATAAATTTGTGGATTTCTTCATATGAAGCTGAACATATTCCTTGCTTTTATGTCAGCTCTTCTTTCTTGTGGTCACAACTCATTCATTCATTCAGAAATAAAGAACCAGCAAACAGGAAAAGAGAAAATTGCCTTTCAGCAAAAATACATATATTATCCAATGATGTGTATGAATAAGCCTTGATAAATATGTTCAAAATCTAGCTGCCACCTGCAAAAAGTTACTTCAAATTCCTGTGCCACTGCTGACACCTCATAATTTTTATTAGTTTGGAGCAAATTTTTAAAATAGTTGCTTGTAATAATGGCTCTCAAATTCAAATTATTTTATTAGTCATCCAGAATTTCTTCTATATACCCATTTTTTATGTTATGTGTCATAAATTGTGCGTTCTCTGGTCGATTTGCCTGATGAAAAAGCCGCAGTTTCTAAGGGTAAAACTTGCTATCTACACCTGAGACCAACTAACTCAGCCACGGAGTGAAAAAAGCCCATTAATGTTAAATACGTCATTGACAGGATTCAATCCCTGGCTTTTTCCACCTAGTGTCAGGAGCAGTGTTGAATCCAGGGTGGTAACCGGGGATGAGTTATACCCCCCAGTAAAATTAAAATTCCTCCAAGAAAAACAGTAATGTTTATTTTAATATTCGTTCCAAGACCTTGGACGTTGAAATTTTCGCCATATTTTTTGTTTAATTTTAATTGAAAGTTTCTTCTTACTGTGCTTTTTAAAGGTCCTAAAGAGTGCAGTAAGAAGGAAATTTCAATTAAAATTTTAAAAAAAAATCAGTTTACACAGAGTTTAAATTATACATTACGAATTCAATAAATTTATTATTATTACTCTTATATTAATTCTCCCTGATTGGGGGTTCCACCAGGTGACGGGTATTGCAACCAAGTACCCATGGTGGTGGTTGTTATGTCTGGTGTTACTGTTGGTTGAGGAACTCTGATTATCATACAGGTGTTCAGGACTGCAACTTTCTGGAGTTCCTTGTAGGTGTTCGCTGGGAGACCTATTGCTGCTAGGTTGTTATGTAGGGTCTTTGACACCATACCTGTGGTTGACACAATAATCGTTACTTGTTGCATATGCCACATCTCTTTGAACTCCTGTCTTAGGTTTGTGCACTTCCTGATTTTTCCCCATGGGTTATCTGCAGGTTGCCAGTGTTGAGTACCGCTACGTCAATCAGATAGATAGCCTTTTCCTTCTTGTCCACAAGGGTTATGTCCAGTCTGTTGTGTGGGATTGTCCTATCCGTTATTATGGCACGGTCCCAGTGCAGCTTGTGAGTTGGTGTCTTTAGTACTGCCTGGGGTTCGTACTTGTAGTATGGCACACTCTTCGATGAACTGGTATTTCCTTATTGAATTCTGATGTATTATTCTGGCCACCTGGACGTGTCTATGACTGTACTCAGTCTGGGCGATAACCTTGCACCCTGCGGTGATGTGTTGGATCATTTCTGAGGCATCGTCGACATGTATCATCGGACACTCTGTGCTCCTTAGTGATGTATTTTCAATAGTTTCTGGTGTTGATTACCTGGTCTTGGATGGCAAGCTTGAATCCTTCAGTCTTGGGGAAGTGTGTCCCGCTCTGCCATGGAGTGACTTCTCTGCCTATTTTTGGTAGCTTTATTTGTGTCTTCTGGTTGGTGGGGAGCTACTCACTTAGGTGGAGTGCTGCTGTGTTTGGTTTGGTTTTTTGGGTTTTTTTTTTTTTTTTTTAGGAGCATTAGCAACTAAGGCCATATTGCTCCGGGATATGCAGTGGTCATTCCCTGACCTTTCCGCATCCTCTGTATTTGGTGGTCATGGGCTTGAACCCCTGTCTAATCAAGAAGCGTGTGCTACGCACTGCTGCTCCTGTCGACTGGCTACAGAGGCGCCTGTTGCTGTGCGTTTCTGAAAGTAATCCTTCAGGTTAACTATCGCTGTCTTCTGTTGCTCATTGAGGTCTATCAGGCCACTTCCTCCTTCTTTCCGGACAATTGTCAGTCTCTCCACGGTAGATTTCGGATGGTGTTGGTGGCTCTTGGTCATCATCGTCCTTGTCTTTCTCATGATATCCTCCATGATATCCTGATGGTGCAACACTGGAGGCCATCCACCCACCCAGCCATGTATTGTGCTGCAGAACCAGCCATGAGGATTAATGGATGAGAAACGAGAGCCCAGCAGCAGAAGAACCAAAAACAGAAGGAACCACCAGCTTGGGAAAGAAGATTTCAGCAGAAAATAGAAGAATTAAGAGTCAAGATAGGCCAATTGATCAATACCAACGGGGCAACAGAAGTAAGAAATTAATTGGAAAAGTGAAGATGATCCTCTAGAGAGATGGCGTCCACAGCAAACATGAGACAAAAAATCAGAGAATAGCAGAGTACTTGACACATTGAAGCAGAACCTCCTTCCACTCAGCAAGAGACTAAGCTGATACAAAGAGAGCTCCCAGAGAAAAATAAACAACCGAATCTTTGATGAGGACCAAAGAGGCTTCTATAGGAGTCTCATTGAAGATGGGAAAAGAGGGGAACGGACCACCAGCAGAAGATGATTGAGGAGTTCTGTGCAAACATATGGAGCAGCAAAGTAAGACATAATAGCCAAGCCCCCTGGATAGAACTAAAATGCAAGAAAACCAAGGACGTACAAGAAATGAGTGGGTGGGAGATTCGGAAAGAAGTAAAACAGACGATCAAGAACTCTCACAACTGGTGAACTCCAGGAATAGATAACGTGCACAACTACTGGTACACACAAGCACCTGGCAGAGCAGTTCACACAAATGATTAGGCACCCAGAGATAATCCCGAAGTTTTTCACTCAAGGAATCACATATTTGAAGCCTAAAGATCAAGATACAAGATACCCTGCGAAATATAGGCCAGTCACCTGCCTCCCAACAATGTACAAGATCCTGACCAGCTGCATAACCAGGAAGATATCAGACCACATGGAGAGCCAGAACATAATGGCCGGAATAGGAATCCACTACACTGCAGCCAGCCTCCAGTCACCCCGACAATATGGATTTAGAAAGGGATGCTCAACCCTGGATGTCCTGGAAAATATTACTGATGCAGCAACTACTTCAGATCAGAAATACTTTGCCACAATAGACTTTTTTTACAATAGACTTTGCCAGGGCATTTGGCACTTTATGGTGGACAAGCGTCCTGCCCTGACTCCGAAAGACCAACATACCATCAAATCATAAAATCCTACATGTCGAATAGGTTTGTGACAGTCAGAGTACCATATTCTTCACTAACAAGAGAAGTATTCAGAGGATGCCCACAGGGCTCAATCCAGGGTCCACTCCTATTGAACCTGGTTTTTGACTGCTTTCTGAACCTGGAACTCAGCAATGTCTTCCCCCTAGCCTATGCAGATGATTTGGTTCTGATGTTGCCTGGGGGGGGGGTCTAGGGCACAACTGGAGAACACCGCCAATAAAAACTCTAGAGGGGCTAACAGCAATAACCTGAAGATCTCATCCTCGAAAACAAGATCTATATTATTAAACAGAACCCTAGATACCAGACGACCCCCTCAAATCAAGATAACACAGTTATGCTTACCACCGAATTAAAGCACCTTGGAGTCGTACTAGACAAAAACCCTCAGCCTCTATTATAAAGCGATTTTCCTGCCAGCAATTACATATGCTGCTGGAATATGGTATCGCAAGGCCACCACTGCAGTGAACTGGAAAACCTGGAGACTACGCAGCAACACATACTCATAACTATCTCAAGAGCATGTAACACTAAGAACCCACGCACTCTAGCCCTAACGGGATCCCTCCCACTGGACCTGGAGATTGTTAAGCATGGGCTATCTATCAACTGACCAAAGGCAGAACGGCAACATGCCTCGACTACACCATAGATCTGTCAAATGATGCCAAAGTAGAAAGGAACCATCTCTCCGCTTACTTCCAACAAACTTGGCAGGCCCGCTGGGAGACCTCCAGCAAACGTGCAATTACTAGAAAAATTTTCCCTAACATGAGGCTGGTACATCCAGATTATCCACCATGGCTCTCACCGGGACTCTACACCACCTACCTGCTGACGGGACATGGCCATTAGAGAGAAACTATAACGATTTGGACTGAGTGGTACACCATTTTGCCTCTGTGGTGAACGTGAAATGTGGGAGCACCTAATGTACAGTTGCCCACTATATGAGAACCTCTTTTGCCAGTTCATCACTAGAACACATCTTAACCTCAGTAATCAAGAAGACTTCTCAATAACTGAAGTCAAAACATACAAGGAGTTTGCGCATAGGCGCCTCCGTAGCCAGGTGGGAAGGAGCAGCAGTGCGTTGCACACGCTTCTTGATTAGACCGGGATTCGAGCCAGTCACCACCAAATACGGAGGATGCGGAAAGGTCAGGGAATGACCACCGCATATCCCGGAGCAGTATGGCCTTAATTGCTAATGCTCCTAAAAACCAAATAACAACAAACAAGCGTTCGCGCATCTGGCCCAGGACCTCTTCACAAGAAGAAGGACGCTCCCACAGCCTCAGTCACTGCAGTAAACAACCATGCCGTGCAGACCAGCAGAAAGTCTACACAACCACAGAAACCTACCCAGATGATGAACTGGACATGACCAGGGTGAAACAACCAAGGAATTAAACATCACAACTGAGTCTGCCTGAATAGACAATCTTTATAACAACCCACAGCTGTATCCACCTGATGTGACAATCTCATTCAACACATGAACATGACATGGATAAGATAATTGGACCTGAGCGGAACGTGACCAACTAAAAAAAAACACACACTGTGACAACCCGATTAGACAACCTCATCCAGCACGAGCATTTGACAACCTGATCAAGACAAGACTCCCATGCAATTCCTCAGACTGCAGCACATTGCTGCCACCTAGCCATCTGGACTGGTAACCTTAACCAGCCTGCTTTCACTCCTGTTCCTTGGTGGGAGTGGGGTGCCTCCATGGGCAGGAGCAGTAGTGCGTAGCACACGCTTCTTGATTACACCGGTGTTCGAGCCTATGACCAACACATATCCCCCGAGCAATATGGCCTTAGTAGTTGTTAATGCTCCTAAAAACCAAATAACAAACAACTTGGCGGGGGAAGAGATGGCTCGCTGTCTTCTCCTCCTCCTGTCACCCCATCTTTCCTTCTGGTGGGGCATAGGTATGCCCCACCGACTGCAGGGGTCATCTATCCTATCGGCCCCTTACTTCTCTTTCTTCTCCCAGCCTTCAGTCTGGCTACCCTGCTCTTGACTATACACTGCAAAAGCTCCACACATCCAAATTTAAATTAACACCAAAATTATTGTCCGCCCCATTAGGTATCTAGAACTTGTCATCTTTACATTTCAGTAAATCCCACATGCTGTCTCTTAATAGCGATCTTGCAATAATACCACCGAGATTATCGTTTTTTTTTTGTTTTTTTTTAAGACCCAGCTGCTGAAATCCCAGGAAATTAGGCGGCGGGACCTGCCAGAGTATAATATATTACAAGGTACACCTGGCCAGTTTCCTCGTTGGCATAGTACGGACAACGTCGGGTCCCGACGGCCAATAGGCCAGAATAACACTGGGCACAACATACTACACAACACATGATCCACACACTTTTAAATCTCTGGTCTTGACAGAGTACTATCCCTCGATACGTCAACACTCCCGGAGATGGGGGGAAATTTCTGGTGCCGTTGAACCCTCAACACAATTTGTACATAAACATCATTGCTGACCAGGTACACCCTTTCGTGGCAACGGTCATTCCCTCTGGCGGTGCCATCTTTCAGCAGGATAATGCGCCGTGAAAAAGCAAAGAATAAGTTTATTATATTTGTATTTTTTTTTTTTTTTTTTTTTGCGAATTTGAATCTCTGATTTTCTTATTATAAAACTGCGATTATTGTCATTAATGTGGTTTTTGTGAACTGACTATTAGTACAGTATTTAGAACTTTAATAAATATTTCCTTTTGTTTCCTTTTTTGTTTTCTCATATTCTCTTATTACAACATTCATAAATATACAGATTTGTTTGTAATATATACATATGTCGCAAATATTAAATAATAATATGCATATTTACTGCGTGTCCCTCTAAGTTTACATTCTCCCCCCCCTCCCCCGTGCAAACACTGGATTCAACACTGGTAGGGAAGCCGGTGACGATACCACTGTGCTACACACAGACTAAAAATGGCCCTACCTGAATATTTTTTAACAAACGTGATTCTCCAAGACACTAGAACGGAAAGCGCTACCAACTGCAAGTGCTTTGAGTGGCAACCACAGCGAACACAGCAGTAGCGAATCCAGCAGGAGGAAATTTCTATCGTCCTCAGAGCAAAATAAATTAAGAAAAAAAAAAAAGCTGTGTTTTAAGATATTAATTCAATTACACCGGCAAGAATACGATCTCACAACAATACAGGTTTTTTAAGATAAGCAACTTTTCGAGATTTTTGTTCGACTACAGGAGTTTGAGGACAGTTTTCTAATACCTATGCGAATTTTATTTATACTTATGAGAATATACTTCCCTATCCCTCTCACTCCGGATTAACCACGAGTTAAATAGTTTCGCTAGGAGAACAACTTTTACGATAATCTAATTAAAGTGTAAGTGCAGTGTCTGATTTAGTTAATGCGTCTGTCTGGAAGCTTATCTTGACTCTTCTGACGTAGATTTATCACACAGGTCAGAGGTGGCTTTCTCTGAACTAAATTTGTTCAAAGTGTCACGTAACGCGCAAATAATGTGTAGTATATGCACGGCGAACACGTGGCAAAGTAGTGATAAGTGTTTTAAAATAACTGCTCAATAATAATAAAAAAAAACTAGTTTGAAGAATTTCATAGTTATCACTTGCAATCCATCTCACCCTTGTATTACCTGAAAGGTGAGAAATGTAAAGGGACATTCCTAATGACGAAACTTTAAAATGTGAACACCTGAAACGCTAATGTTTGGCACCAAACACAAAATTAAATATATTTATTTACTTTTGTTAAACGTTTATGCAAATTATAAACACATTATACTCCGGTCTCATTGGTTCAAACTTTTGGAATTAACCAAAAAAGGTTAACTGAACTTACTGTTATTTTTATTATTATTATTGCTCATATTATCTCTCCCTGATTGGGGTTTCCACCTCGTGACGGGTATCATTGTGTCAACCACATACCTGTGGTTGACACAATGATTGGGATGGTCGTTACTTGTTGCACATGCCACATGTCTTTGATCTCCTATCTTAGGTTCATATACTTCCTGATTTTTTCCCCATGGGTTTTCTGCAGGTTGCCAGTGTTAGTACTGCTATGTCAATCAGAAGTAATCATTCAGGATAACTATTACTGTCTTCTGTTGCTCAGTGAGGTCTATCAGGTCCCTTCCTCCTTTTCCCGGGCATTTGTCAGTCTCTCCATGGCAGGTCTCGGGTGGTGTTGGCGGCTCTTGGTCATCATCGTCCTTGTCTTTCTCATAATATCCTCCAACCCGGTGTTATTCCAATCAATGAGCACGAAGGAGTATGTTTGCACTGGGACTGCATAGGCATTTATGGCCTTAACTGTGTTCCCTCCATTCAGCTTTGCTTTCAGCAGGTTTCTGAGTCTCTCATGATATTTTTCGATCAGAGAGGCCTTAACTGCCAAGTGCTGTAACTGTTGGGCCTGCATCATCCCCAAATATTTGTAGGCCTCTCCCTCTGCTATGTCTTCGATCACTTTACCAGTCTACAGCTGATAGTTTCGGTTGACTAATTTTCCCTGGTGCAATCCGTGGGTCTTGCATTTGTCTAGACCAAATTCCATCCTAATATCATTGCTGAATTCTTCGGTGATCTGGAGTAGTTCCTGGAGGTTCTTTTCGTTTCCCGCGTAGAGCTTGATGTCATCCATGTACATCAGGTGGGTGGGTGAGGGAATACAGGTTCTTCCTTGATGTTATATCCGTACTTGTATTTGTTGAGCATGGTGGATAGCATATTATTATTATTATTACTGTTGTTGTTCGTATGTTATTTCTGCCTAATTGTGGGTTCCACCTCGTGACGGGTATTGCTACCAAGTACAGAGGGTGGTTGTTATGTCTAGTGTTACTGTTGGACGAGGAACTCGCTGACTATCCTACAGATGTTCGGGATTACGACTTTCTGGAGTTTCTGGTAGGAGTTTTCTGGGAGACCTATTGCTGCTAAGTAGAGTCTTTGGCATTGCTGCTATGCTACTAAGTGGAGTCTTCTGCTAAGTAGAGTCTTCGGTGGTTGACACGATGATCGGTATGGTCCTTACTTGTTGCATATGCCACATCTCTTTGATCTCCTGTCTTAGGACGAACCTCCTGATTTTTTCCTCATGGGTTTTCTGAAGGTTGCCAGTGTTGGGCACTGCTATATCATAGATAGGTAGCCTTTTCCTTCTTGTCCACAATGGTTATGTCCGGTATGTTGTGGAGGATTGTCTTATCCGTTATTATGGCGCGGTCCCAGTACAGCCTGTGTGTTGGAGTCTTTAGTGGTATGGTCCTTACTTGTTGCATATGCCACATCTCTTTGATCTCCTGTCTTAGAACGAACCTCCTGATTTTTTCCTCATGGGTTTTCTGAAGGTTGCCAGTGTTGGGCACTGATATATCATAGATAGGTAGCCTTTTCCTTCTTGTCCACAATGGTGATGTCCGGTATGTTGTGGAGAATTGTCTTATCCGTTATTATGGCGCGGTCCCAGTACAGCCTGTGTGTTGGAGTCTTTAGTACTGCCTGGGGTTCATACTTCTAGTATGGTACATGTTCTTCTTTGATGAACTAGTATTTGCTCGCTAGCTTCTGATGTATTATCCTGGCTACCTTGTCGTGTGTATGAGTGTACTCAGTCTGAATACACTGAGATCACCTTGCATCCGGCGGTGATGTGTTGGATCGTTTCTGAGGCCAGGTGACATCGTTGAATTATGTTATTTGACAATTCGTGCTCCTTGGCGATATATTTTCTATAGTTTCTGGTGTGATTATTGGAAGGCGAGCATGAATCCTTCAGTCCCGTGGAACAGCGCCCGCTCGTCAGCCATGCATTGGAATTACTATTATTATTGTTGTTCTTATATTATTTCTCTCTGATTGAGGGATTCTACTCCGTGACGACTACTGTACCAAGTACACAGGGTGGTTGTAATGTGTCGTGTTACTGTCGGTTGAGGAAATCGCTGACTATCCTACAGGTGTTCAGGATTGCGACTTTCAGGAGTTCCTTGTAGGTGTTCTCTGGGAGAACTATTGTTCCTAGGCTGCTATGTAGAGTCTTTGGTACCATACCGGTGGTTGACACGATGATTGGGATGGTTGATACTTCTTGCATTAGCATTAGCATTAGTTAGCATTAGTAGAGGCATTTGATGCAAGAAAGCAAGCTTATGCAGCATCAGCCAAAAAAAAAAAAAAAAAACTCACTTCCACTTCACCCCTCTGTTCGTTCAAAATACCTGTCCGGCTGAGCCCTTAAACTTATTTAGGCTATCAACCTCCACCACAAGGGATGGCAGTCTGTTCCACCAACCAACCACCCGCTGGCTAAAGGCAAATTTCCGCACGTCTATCCTACATCTGTCTTTCCTCAATTTGAATTTATGCCCTCTCAGGTGATTTTCTGAGCTAGAGGAAGAATCCCATCAGCATTGAGCATGCTTAAACCATTCAAGGCTTTATACACCTCTATCAGATCACCTCGCTGGTGCCTCGTCTCCAGACACTGTAATTTGCAAAACTTAAGCCTTTCTTCGTAAGAGCACCCCTTTGTTCCATTCAGTAATCTTGTTGCCCTTCTCTGTACTCGTTCCAGCAGCTCTACATCCTTCTTGAAATGAGGCCTCCAGACCTGTATACAGTACTCTAGGTGTGGCCTGACCATTGCCTTATACAATGGAATAATCACCTCCTTATCCCTGCTGGAAAAATTCCAGTATATCATTGACAATACTCCATGAGCTACTCTTGCAGCCCGTCTGCAGTGCTCAGAGAACTTCATATCTGCCTGCACAATCACCCCCAAGTCCCTTTCATTCTCTACCACTGTCAGTGTAGTACCACAGAGTTGATACGTTGCTCTGGGGTTGCTGTTTCCCATGTGTAGTACTTTACATTTGTCAATGTTAAACTTCATTTGCCACCTCTCAGCCCATCTGCTCAACCTTTCCAGATCCTGTTGCAGCAGCATAGTATCAGTAGTGTCCTTGACAACCCTGCCAACCTTTGTATCATCTGCAAACTTGGACATTAAGCTTGATATACCATCATCAATATCATTTATAAATACAGAAAACAATAATGGACCCAACACTGAGCCCTGAGGGACTCCACTAATAACATTAGTCCACGATGAGCAGTGTCCATTGATTACCACTCTCTGTCTTCTCCCCCTCAACCACCCCTTTATCCATAGCAGCAATTTGCCTCCAATGTCACACTGCTCCAATTTGTGTAGCAGTCTTCCATGTGCAACAGTATCAAAAGCCTTTCTAAGATCCAAGTATATAATATCAAAGTTATTCCCTGCATCCAGTTCTTTTGTGACTGCATCATAGTATCCAATCAAGTTGGTCAGGCAAGACTTCCCCTTAACAAAACCATGCCGTGTCTGAGCTATAACTGAAGTCTTGTCTAAATGATCCTGCAGTGCTTCTTTAACCAGTGCCTCCATTAATTTTCCTGGAACAGAAGTTAAGCTCACAGGTCTATAGTTACTTGTGTCAGCCTTTGATCCTCCTTTGTGAATTGGGGTCATATTTGCACATTTCCAGTCTATGGGTACCTCCCCTGAGTCCAAGGAAGCTCTCATAATTATGGCTAAGGGTTTGCTTACTTCCTTTGCTGCCTCCTTTAATATAACTGGATAGATCCCATCCAACCCAGGTGCCTTTCTTGTGCTTCAACAGTTTCTCCTCCACTTTACTCCCAGTTATTTCAAGATTCTGTAGCTTACTGCTAGAGTTGAATACACCTCTGGCATTCCCCTTGCTGAATAACTCCTCATGTGTGAATGTCGATGCAAAATATTCATTTAGTTTGTTAGCTACCTGAGCAGGATCATCAACAGTTGACCCATCAATATCAAGTGGACCAATCTGATTCATCCCCTTCCTTCTAGAGTTTACATAAGTAAAGAACTCTTTGCTGTTTTTCTTTGCATCCCTTGCCAAGGATTTCTCGTAATCTGCCTTCGCCTGCCTAACCTCCTTTGTAACTTGGTTGCATATCAACTTGTATCTATCATAGGCTTCTGTGTCATGTGTTAATTTGTATGTATCCCATGCATTTTTCTTCTCTGCCATATGCCTCATTAGTTCATCTGACATCCATTTTGGCCTAAACCTTGAACAATATTTCTTAGTTTGTATGTAAAGCCTAGTAGCTTCCAAGATACGTTCTTTGAATGCTTCCCATTTTGAATTTGCTGTTGGTAACATCATCAGTTGGTCCCACTGTATAGAATTTAAATACTGTCTCAGTCCATCGTAGTCGCCTTTACGGAAGCAATAACCCTTCCCTTTACCCCTAATGGTAGTTACCTCTTTCAGTAAATCCCACTTCAGCACACTGTGATCACTGCCACCTAGTGGTTCATTTATCTGCAGATTCTTAATGCATGAAGAATCACTGCTGATAATCAAATCAAGAGTATTACTCCCTCTAGTTGCCTCCTGAACATGCTGATGTAGAAAACAATCATCCAATAAATCCACAAAAGCCCTGCTAGTGTGTGAGTAACCAGCCCCCAAATTCCAGTCAATATCTGGGAAATTAAAATCTCCCATTATAAGACTCTCTTATTTACTGGCCCACTCTATTTCCCTGTACAGTTCCTTATTATACTCATCAGAGTCATTAGGCCTATAGCACACTCCTACTCTCAATTTTGATCTTCCAATGCTTATGTCACACCAAACTGACTCAACACTGCACTGTCCAGCGATGTCGACTGGCTTCACTTCCTTGGTTTTTATGTGTTTCTTAACTAATAGCATAACCCCTCCCCCCCCTTCCTATCCTGTCTATCCTTTCTGTAGACGTTGTACTCCCCAAATTGCAGTTCTGCATCCCTTATATCTGTGTGACACCACGTCTCTGATATCCCAACAATATCTGCCTTTGATGTTTTGAGCAATACCTCAAATTCATCAAATTTATTTACTAAACTCCTAGCATTGGTGTACACGCAAGTATACCTGCACCTGTTTCTATTCTTAGCTAACCTAACACAACCCATGTGTTTATTTGTACCGCAATGGCTCCCAGCAGTCTCTGAAATACCATGCATCTTGTTTTTCAGGCTTCTGCTCATTCTAATAGAAGCAGTGCAAGAATCTCTTTCACCTCTACCAGTGGCTACTGTCAATCTATTGGTCTTTGTCTCCCCCCAATCTAGCAGTTTTCCGACCCACCTAACACTGCCTCGATAGCATCAGCAAATATTCTTGCACCCTTTCTATTTAAGTGTATCCCATCCCTGTAGAAGCAATCTCTCCTGTTAACAAGTACAGTCCAGGCTGAAAAAAATTCTACCCCTTGAGCCTTGCACAATCTCTCCAGGGCCGAATTGATCGACAAGGCTCTCATCATATACTCCCTCCTATCGTGTCTGGGCAGAATTGCAGACACTTTCAAATTCAACCCTAATTCTCGGCTTTTGTTCAACAGTGACCTGTACTTGTTAAGTAATTCTGCCGGTCTCCTACTCTTAATATTATTAGTGCCAACGTGTACAACTATATCACCTTTTGTGCCCTTAAAAGATGATATTCGCTCTACAACGTCATCAACCTTTGCCCCTGGCAGACATACCCTGGTCCTGTTCCACCTATCTTTTTTACAAAGCATGTCCCCGTTTCCCTGACAATAGAGTCACCAACAACTACTAGTTCTTTCGGGACCAGCGCATTCTGCCTTGGGGGTTGTCTCTGTGTCACGCGATGCCTAAGTGCAAGCTCTGGCGTTGATGTGGGCAGCTGAGAGCTTGATGGGCCCCTCAATTTAGTTTCTTCGAGGGCATCCACCCTGTCCTTCAAGCTCTCATATAGGCCCACAAGAACGCCGAGTTGTTGCCTGATATTGATACACTCCTTGCATCGCGCGCACACAAAGACATCCCCCATGGCAGTATCATGTCCCGTACCCGATTGCTCTGCAAACATCAAGCAAGCAGTGCATTTTATAAGGCTGTGAGTCAGAGGACAACTGCCCCCCTCAGTTCTGCTCTGAGCCACAGCGCTTCCATTAGCTTGAGCCTTTTGCTTTGCTGCTCTGGTCTGAGTCATGATTCTATTAATTTATTAATTAATTATAATTAATTATGTTATGTTATTAATTATGTTAAATATAATTAATTATCTTACGTTTGTAATCTAAGTCGTTATATGTATTTATTTAAACGTACAATTTAACTGCTAACGAAGTTCAACTAACGCTATCTAGTACGGCATACAACTATCGTATCACAATGGCGGCAAAATTACGAACGCTAGCGGAGTTGAAACACGTGGAAACCCTTACCGATACTTTTATGCAATTACAAGGCCGAGTAAAGAATAAATACACCAAGTTAATCAGAAATCACAAAATAATGTTATACTACTAAATTTAAATCAAAAGTTTTAGAAAAACAATAATTTCAAATCAATAAATAAGAAAAATCCACTTAGCGGCTTGGAACACGACCGTCTCTAGTGGCCTCGTCAGCAGACTCTGCATATGCCACATCTCCTTGATCTCAGGTTAGTGTAATTCCTAATTTTTTCCTCATGGGTTTTCTGGACATAGCTAGTGTTGGGCACGGCTATGTCAATCTGATAGGTAGTCTTTTCCATCTTGTCCACAAGAGTTATGTCCGTTCTGTTGTGCAGGATAGTCTTAACCGTTATTATGGCGTGGTTCCAGTACATCTTGTGGGTTCATGTCTCTAGTACTGCCTGGGGTTCGTACTTGTAGTATGGTACACTTTCTCTGGTCAACTGTTATTTCCTCGCTAGCTTCTGATGTATTATCCTAGCTGCCTGGTCGTGTCTATGATTGTACTCAGTCTGGGTGATCACCTTGCACCCCACGGTGATGTGTTGGATCGTTTCTGAGGCCAGCTGGCAACGTCGACGTGTCATCTGACATTCCGTGCTCCTTTGCGATTTATTTTCTATAGTTTCTGGTGTTTATTACCTGGTCTTGGATAGCCAGCATGAATTCTTCAGTCTCGGGGAAGAGCGTCCCGCTTGTGAGCCATGCATTGGAAGCAATGTTATCGATGTAATCTTGATGGAGGTCATTGTATGTCTGCCATGGAATGTCTTCTTTGCCCATATTTCTAACTTCGTTTCTTGTACCGTGTGGGCGGGAGGGGTTTCCTCGCTTAGGTTGAGTGGGGTATACCACTCATCTAATCGTCCTTATGGCCTGGTGGAGTGGTACTGTGTTGTTCTCGAAGTAATCCTTCAGGTTAACTATCACTGTTTTCTGTTGTTGTATAAGGTCTATCAGGCCCTTCCTCCCTCTTTCCGAGGTATTGTAATTCTCTCCACTGCTGACTTCGGGTACCGTTGACGACTCTTGGTCATTATTGTCCTTGTCTTTCGCATGATATCTTCTAGCTCGGTGTTAGTCCAATCTATGACCCCGAATGTGTATGTTAGTACTAGAGCTGCATAGGTGTTTATGGCTTTAACTGTGTTCCCTCTGTTCAATTTTGCTTTCAGCAGTCTTCTGAGTCTCTGATCATATTTTTCGGTCAGGCACTCCATGATTTCTTTGTGTTCTAACTGCTCAGCCTGCATCGTCCCTAGGTATTTGTAGGTCTCCCCTTCTGTCATAGCTTCCATCTCTTTGCCCGTCAGCAGCTGATAGTTTCGGCCAACTAATTTTCCCTGGTGCATTGTGTGGGTCTTGCATTTTTCTACACCAAATTCCATCCTGTTGTCCTTGCTAAATTATTCGGTGATCCGGAGTAGTTTCTGGAGTTGCTTCTCAATTGCCACGTACAGCTTGATGTCATCCATGTACATCAGCTGGGTGAAGGTGTACAGGTTTTTTCTTACTTCTTTGAGGTTATTTCCATACTTGCTGCCGTTGAGCATGGTGGACAGTGGGTTCAGTGTTAGACTTTGTAGATCTATTAGCCAGCTATGAGGTACGGAGTCGAAGGCCTTGCGGTAATCGATGTAGGCCGTGTAAAGGTTGCGGTGCTTATTATTAACGGTGCAAGGAAGCGTGAGGTTTATACAGCATCAGCCAAAAAAAAAGAGAGATATCCCAGCTCAGGATCCTGGGTGTGCCAAGCCCATATTCACCAGATGTGAGTCCCTAGGGTAATCGGAGTATTATATCGGTCTCCCATCGTGATGGAGCCGCGCCCGCCTCCGCCCAGGTGAGACTAGAAACCGGATCCATCAGACTGGTAGTCCAGTGTCCTAACAACTGGGCCATCGTGCCCAATTATTATTATTATTCATATGGTGCAAGGAAGCCTGAGGCTTATACAGCACCAGCCGAAAAAAAAAAAAAAAGGAGCGAGAGAGAGAGAGTTATCCCAGCTCAGGATCCTAGGTGTGCCAAGCCCATACACATCCACAAAACTTAAGATTTTATACTCTGTCAATAATCAATAGATTGGAAACCCTACACTAGGATTTAGAATCTATTTATTAGCGAAATAAAATTAGAATCTATTTATTACCGGTGTAAAATGCGTTCCGAAATGATTTTACATAGTGGTTAAGTAGCATTAGCATTAACAAGGGCACATGATGCAAGCAAGCAAGCATCAGCAAAAAAAAAAAACACATCCCCTTCTCATTTCACCCATCCACTAGCTCCAAATGTTTGTCTAGTTCTGCCTTGAATCTGTTTAAGCTATCAACTTCTACAACGACAGATGAAAGTTTGTTCCAGCAATCAACCAACCGCAGGCACACTTCCGCACATTTATCCTGCAACTGTCTTTCCTCAATTTGAATTTATGCCCTCTAAGGCGATTATTCTGAGCAAGAGGAAGAATCCATCAGCATTGATCACGCTCAAACCTTTCAAGGCTTTGTACACCTCAATCAGAGGTGTATAAAGTAAAAGAAACCTAGGTTAGTAATGCACTGGCATGCAACAAAATTTTTCATATACCTATCAGCAATTTGGCACATGCTCTCAAAAAGATTTGTTGTCCCTTCCCTACACAGAGAAAAGTACATTACAGTGACGTCACACAATTTTGTTTATCGGCATAGTAGCATAGTATTTAGGTTCAGGCGCCACCGGTGATTTCCCACATCTGCGCCATATGTACTCTGTGATGAAATGCAGAACTACGGCACAGCCAGAAAAAAAGTGTAATGTCTGGTTAATGTAGCATTGTTCTTTGTTCTGTTGTTGTGTCTGGCTGCTTGACCGCGGGGCCCCCCACCGGGACCCTACGTTGCCCGCCACAACCACTGGGAGGTGAGCCAGGTTGCCCATTATACTCTAGCTGCCTCTGCCAGGGTTGCCTGAGCTTCCTGACAGAGGCCATAAAAAAAAAAAAAGAAAAGAAAAGATAAGAGAGAAGAGGAAAAAAAAAAAAGAAAAGAGAGGGAAAAAAATGAGAAAAAAAAGTTGAGGCGATTTTTTTTCCCCTTTCTGAAGAGAGCATATGGGGGGGTAAGAGAAGAAGAAGAGGTCAAAATGTGGGTAACAGTAGTTGGAGTGGACCAAAAGGGAAGGCAGTCCACTCTAAGGTAGAGGATGGAGAAGGGAGTTGAAAAACACAGGAGCAAGTGCTCCTGTGTATCCTGCACCAGGGTAAATTGCATTATCCTACCCCAGTCGGGGATCGCAGGGGTGGCACGTTATTCTGTTCTGCCCTGAGTTCCGCAAGTCTTGCTCTTCTAGAATTGAAAACAGCCTTGGCGTAGCGTGTTAAGGCTAGGTAAGCGGCCTCTTCTTGAAGTAAAGTTGACTCCTGATTGCGGGGGTTTCCTTGAATCTCTGTGAGGAATTGAAGTCTGGTGTTGTCGTAAGTGAGACACTCGTACATAACGTGTTCCCAGGACTCTTCTTCACCACAGTGGCAATATGGGTTATTTTCTATTCCCATGGCTGTTAATTTTTGCTGTAACGGTCCATGGCCTGTAAGAAGGAAGGTGACTTGCAATTCAGGCGAGTACCAGGGAGGGGGCTTTGGGGAAGTCCGACTTATTGAGGGAATAAACCTTTTAGTGATTGCTCCTTTCGGTGTTGTGTCCCATATTTCTTGCCAGAGGTTTTGTAGGTAGTCTACAATTTTTCTTCTTTCCTTCTTAGGGTCATTTGCATGGTTCAACTGCAGATTTAACAATTGCGTTGGGATTCCCTTCTTCAGGTGCTGGAAGAGACCCCTCTTGACAACTTCCAGTTTAAGTAACCTGCAATGACTTGTAATGCAGGAGTGCTGACAGTACAGCACGCCCTGGTAACCAATAGTAACATAAATCTTTGAATGGAATCAAGCTTGCGCTTGTTCCTTTCCAGGATTGCCTTTTCACACCAGATGGAGGCACCATAGCACACAATCGGGACATATACTGCCTTATATATTAATGATAGAGCTTTATCCTTTAGGCCCCAATCCGCTCTACAAATCTGCCTTATCATTGCAGTATATTTTCGGATTTTAGCTGACTGGTATTTTAAGTGGGGGTGGAAGGATAAGTTTACATCTAGATACAGGCCCAGAAACTTGATTTCTGTGTAGAAACGGATTAGGGTGTTGTTAATTTTCATCACTGGCGGCCGTCGGATTTGGAGCTTTCGTTTTAGAAGGATTGACTTTGTTTTTTAACTGGAGATTGTTAATTTGTGCATGGCAGCCCAGTCTTGGAGTTTTCCCAGTGCAAAGTTGGCTTGAACTTCCAATGTGGCTCTTGTACCAGCATGAACAACCAATACGAGATCATCAGCAAAGGCCAGGGACTCGTCCAAGACAATGGATCAGAGAAATGGCCCAAGAACAGAGCCCTGAGGACAGCCTCGCAGTATATTCCTGGTGACTGTTTGGTATTTGTTGGTTACCTGCACTGTTCTATTGCTGAGGTAGGACTTTATACTATTATATAGACTGCTGGACGTCTTGGCCTGCCAAAGTCTTTGAAGTATGCTTGGCCACCATAGTCGATCGAAGGCTCCCGCAAAGTCCACCATTATGGCTAGAGAGTATTTAGATTCTGTCTGGTTAGCTAGAGATATTAATCTGTGGATTGCATCCTCTGTACTGCACCTGTTTTAAAACCAAATTGATGCGGAGATGGTAATTGTTGCTCTGTGTAGTAGTCGGTGAGACGGGGGACAGCAAAAGACGTTCTTGGAGTTTCGCCAAAACAGAAAGCAGGGCTATTGGTCTGTAAGAAGTCGATACTTGAGGTGGTTTTTTCGGGTGTTTTAGGATTAACTTGAGTATTCAAATTTTCCAGAAGTCAAGAAATGTTCCTTCAGCAAGGCATTAAATAAACTTAAGAGAGTTACAGGATAGTGTTCTGCAAACTTTTTTACTACGTCGACTTCCAGCAAGTCCAAGCCTGGGGTTTTACCCTCCTTAGTTTTGGCCAGGGCTAAATTCATTTCCAGGGACGTGAAGAGCGGTTTACTAGTATCTGATATGTATGCCCTGTTCCTGTCAATGATTTCTTGTTGCTTCAGTGTCGGTGCCAAGTCATCAGTTGGGTAGATATTGTCCAGCATGTTGTTGAGAGAATCAGACCAAGAGTATGTCGAGGTTCCATCCGGCCTGAATGTGGTTTCCAAAACTTCACCTCTGGGTAGCCTGTTTGTAATGATCCGAAATACAATGCCCCATGGATCGCCATTTCCCACTGTGGAAACTAGAGTTTGCCATGACTCCTTACTTTTGTTATTTGGTTTTTAGGAGCATTAGCAACTAAGGCCATATTGCTCCGGGATATGCGGTGGTCATTCCCTGACCTTTCCGCACCCTCCGTATTTGGTGGTGACGGGCTCGAACCCCAGTCTAATCAAGAAGCGTGTGCTACGCACTGCTGCTCCTTCCCACCTGGCTACGGAGGCGCCCCATGACTCCTTACATCTGCGTATTTCTTTGGAATATGCATTTCTTATCACACGGTAAGCTTCCCGTGCAGCAGCTACTTCTCTGGGGGGGGTGGGGGGAAGGTGTACACGGGCTCGTTGAAATGTCTTCCTGGCTAGGTGGACTCTTATTCTCAGATCTCGCAAATTGGTATTAAACCAGGGGACCACGTGCCTGTATTGGCTTCTACGCGGGATGGAAGCATCACAGGCACTCCTGATGGCATTTGTTACCTTGATAACACTTTCTTCAGGTGTGAGTGTAATAGGTAGTGGAATGTCTTCCGGGAGAAACTTGACCAATTCCTCTTGGAATCGGCCCCAATCTGCTTTTTTGGTGTTGTATCTCACTATGTCTCTAGGAATTGGTGGTGCACGTTCCACAGAACGAACGAGAGAGAAGGTAATCGCTCTGTGGTGTTTCTATAGTGACATCAATTGTGCTCTCCCAGAGGGAACTACTGAAAGTGGAGAGGTGACCTGGACGATTCAGGATCCGCAGACCAGACGAAAGAAATTATGTAATCTTCAAGTCTTGTACCATTTCTAGTTGGCGTTCTGTCTGGAGTTAGGCTGTGCCAGAGTGCTGAGCGACAGTCAGCATCAATGCAACCGCCCACCTGGGAGGAGATGGAGTGCTTCCTGGATGTCGGAAATTGCAGTAGTAATATCCTCACCCGGGTGAGAATATAGTGAGAGAAGATATAGGGACACGAGAGATGTCATAATCTGCGCACAGGTGCTGATGAAGGTGCATAATGGCGCGATTTTAGTCACCGTTATTTCTGGACTCCTCACAACAACAGCTGCCCATGGATGGTCTTCAGTGCAGTAAATGATTTTATATGAAGTGGGATATCCCACGACGTTCCCAGAGTGGACGTAGGGTTCCTGCAACATCATGGCATCAATTTGAATTTCCTCAGCTTTGATCTTTAGCTGGTCTGCGACTACTCTCACTCTCTGCGCATTTAGTTACAGTAACTTGATCTCTTGTCGTCTGTTTCTTGTGGGACATCTATCCATAATTTACTCACATTTGGTAAAGGCTCTTCACTTTTTTGTATACTGGGCAGTTTGTGTAACGAATCGAATAATCGTGTGGTGCACTAGCAGCCTTACAGTTTGCGCAGGTTAGTGACTGTTCCTTGTTGGGACAGTTCTTAAAAACATGGCCCTTTTGAACACAGTGGTCGCAGGTGGTCTCAACTCAGAGTTGGTGGTATCCGCTGAGTATAAGTAACATTTGTCTTTTCAGTGGTGAAGCGTTGCTTATTGGAGGTAGTGCAATATCAGGCAATTCTTCGTGAAGGTATCCACAATATGAGATGCCATTTCACCTACTTCGGTGGTTTACTTACGAACTAAAATGATGCTTGGCAATAACTTGTTCGATTAGTCAATTTTCAGTAGTCTGATGGTTTTAGCCTTACTTTTAAGTATAACAATTTGGATATAATAGAAGTCACATATTGCAATTGTTTTCATCGGTATCCATAATACCGATGAAAACAATTAACTGTGCTTGACGTGGACAGCTTCGACCACGTCAAGTACAGTGAAGCATTTGGTGTTAAGTTCCGATTTTTCTGAACAGTTCGGAATTACTTAGTGGATTGTTCCCCATCTTGTTGTAATTGTGACCTTTTAAGGTATGTTGAAACTCCAAAGGAGCTCATCCTTCCAGCTTGTTAATGAGTTTAATGAACAGAATGTTAAGCAATTAGAAACACTCAGTTTAAAAATATTTCCTATAGAGACAGTAAAATTTTTATAAATTCTGAAATAGTACTTAAAAATCATCTTGGATTAGCATTACCATTAGTAGAGGCATACGATGCAAGAAAGCAAGCTTATGCAGCATCAGCAAAAAAAAAAAAAAAAAAAACCATTTTACCCGTCCATTTGTTCCGTATGCCTGTCCAGCTCAGCCTTAAATTTATTTAGGCTATAAATTTCCACAACAAAAGATGGAAGTCTGTTCCAACAATCAACTACCCTCTAGCTAAAGAAATTTCCGCACATCTATTCTACAACTGTCTTTCTTCAATTTGAAACTATGCCCCCTCAGATTCTTAATATGAGCAAGAGAAAGAATCCCATTAGCATTCAGCTTGCTAAACCCATTCAAAGCCTTATACACCTCAATCAGATTACCTCGCAGGTGCCTACTCTCCAGGCGCTGCAATTTGCAGAACTTAAGCCTCTCTTGGTAAGAACACCCCTTTGTTCGCTTCACCAATCTTGTTGCCCTTCTTTATACTCGTTCTAGAAACTCTACATCCTTCCTAAAATGAGGCCTCCAACCCAGTACTCAGTGATCTGGCCATTGCCTTGTATAACGGGATAATCACCTCCCTGTCCCTGCTAGCAAAATTCCTATATATCATTGACAAGACTCCATGACCTGCACTGGTCAGCGAACTTCATATTTGACTGCACAATTATCCCCAGGTCTTTTTAACTTTTCACTTCCCTAAGTGTAGTACCACACAGTTGGTACGTTTCTCTTCGGTTATTGCTACCCATATGCAGTACTTTGCATTTGTCAATGTTAAACTTCAGTTGCCACTTCTCAGCCCATTTGCCCAACTTGTGTAGATCCAGTTGAAGTAGCATACTGTCTTTACTGTCGTTAACAACCCTGCCAACCTTTGTATCATCTACAAACTTGGACATTAAACCTGATATACCTTCATCAATATCATTCATAAATATACAAAACAACAATGGGCCCAACACCGAACCCTGGGGAACTCTACTAATAACATTTGTCCATGAAGAGCAGTGTCCATTGATTACCACTCTCTGTTGTTTCCCCACTCAACCATCCCTTTAACCATTGTAGCAACTTACCCTTAATGCCATACCTCCCATTTGTACAGTAGTCTTCCATATGCAACATTATCAAAAGCTTTCCTGAAATCCAAGCATATATCAAAATTATTTTTGGCATTCAGTTCCCTTGTGACCACATCATAGTATCCAATCAAACAGGTCAGACAAGACCTCCCTTTAACAAACCCATGCTGTGTCTTAACTATTACTGCAGTCTTGTCTAGATGATCCTGCAATGCTTCTTTAGCCAGTGATTCCATTATTTTCCCAAGTTAAACTAACAGATCTATAGTTACTTGCGTCACCTTTTAAACCCCATTTGTGAATTGGTGATACATTTGCACACCCCAGGTCCCGGAGTCCAAGGAAGCTCTCATAATTATGGCTAAGGGTTCGCTTACTTCCTTTGCTGCCTGCTTTAATATAACTGGATAGATCCTGTCCACCCCAGGTGCCTTTTTTATGTTTAACTTCAACAATTTCTCTTCCACTTTGCTCTCACTTATCTCCCTATTAGAGTTTGATAAACTTCGGGCACTCCTCTCATTGAATAACTTCTTATGTGTGAATGTAGATGCAGAATACTCATTCAGTTTATCAGCTACCTGAGCATGATCATCAATAGTCAACCCATCTATGTTAAGTGGTCCAATCTGATTCATCTTTCCTTCTACAGTTTACATAAGTAAAGAACTCTTTGCTGTTTTTCTTTGCATCCTTTGCCAAAGGTTTCTCGTAATCTGCCTTCGCCTGCCTAACCTCCTTTGTAACTTGATTACAGACTAGTTTATATCTGCCATAGGCTTCTGTGTCATCTGATATTTTTTATATACATCACATACATTTTTCTTCTCTGCCACGGCCGACCGGGCTAGCCGAGTGGGTAAAGTACCTGCCCGGCAACCCAAATGTCGCGGGTTCGATTCCCGCCTTGGGCTTGGATCAAAGTACGGCAAAAACCTTGGGAGGTGCAATATGGCCACAGAAGCCGATGCGCCAACAACTACCAAATCAAATCAATCTCTGCCACGAGCCTCATTAATTTATCTGTCATCCATTTAGGCCTAAACCTTGAACAGTATTTCTTAGTTGGAATGAAAAGCCTAGTAGCCTCCAAAATTAAGTTCCTGAAGGCTTCCCATTTTGATTTCAACGTTGGTAACATCATCAGTTGATGTCACTGTACAGAATTTAAAAATTGGCTGAGAACCCTGTAGTAATCTTTACGAAAGAAAAAGCTCTTTCCTTTAGCCTTGATGGTAGTTACGTTGTTGTTATTTTGGTTTTTAGGAGTATTAGCAACTAAGGCCATATTGCTCCTGGGATATGCGGTGATCATTCCCTGACCTTTCCGCATCCTCCGTATTTGGTGGGCACGGGCTCGAACTCCGGGCTAATCAAGAAGCGTGTCCTACGCACTGCTGCTCCTGCCCACCTGGCTACGGAGGCGCCGATGGTAGTTACATCTTTAAGTAATTCCCACATCAGTACCTTGTGATCAATGTCACCCAGTGGTTCCTTTATCTGCAAATTCTTAATGCATTAATAATCACTGCTGATAATCAGATGAAGAGTATTACTCCCTCTGGTTGCTTCTCGAACATGTTGCTGTAAAAAACAGTCATCCATTAAATCCACAAAAGTCTTGCTAGTGTGCGAGTGACCAACCCACACGTTTTAGTTAATATCTGGAAAGTTAAAATCCCCCCCCCCCATTATAAGACATTCTGATTTACTGGACCACTCTATTTCTCTGCATAATTGCTCATTATACTCATCAGAGTCATTAGGCCTAAAACACACACACCTACTCTCCTTTTTCCTTTCCCAGTTCTTATGTCATACCAAACAGACTCAAATTGCGTTGTATGTGTATCTTATCATTTTCATTTGTGTAGTTAATATTTCATACCCTTAGGTTATTTTCCTTCTAAGAAGTTTTTCCGCGTAAGAAGTTCCACACCTCCAGTCCCTTGGAAAACTTCTTATCCGGGTTCTACTGTATTTTTTATTTAATAAATGAAAACTTTCGTGGGTTATAAAAATTCTGCTACACAGGGGAGTTCCTAGGGAATGTAGCGCCTGGGTGCAAACGTTTCTTTGTAAGTTTCAAGTTTTCAGGTGCCTCTTGAACGTTGATGCCTGGGTGCAGTGCACCACTGGCAACCTCCGGACGCCCCACCCCACCCCTGTTCTGGGGTCTCTATTTGCATTCCCTTGAGCCGCTCGTGTGTTCTAAACACCATTTTTAGTGGCTCTGTTTAAATGTACTTAATAATGGGTTAATGTTTTTTCAATGCTTTCTGTGAATGAATGAATACGAAACATAATCTCTTATTCGTAATTTGCAAAAAGAATCTTAATTTGTATTAGCAGTTATAATTACCAATAACTTGTATTATTGGTAACTGTAATATCCTAAAATATTCAAATTTGTAGCCCTTTCTGTTCTCCCCACAGCATGATCTGGTGATGGGTATCGATAATATACCCGAAACGTCACCTCATTAAACTGTATTATAACTGAAATATGTTAAGGGCTTGTCTAAATCTATTGTCTTGTTGTCTAAATATGTTGTCTAAATCTCTCGTAGCCTCAGGCTGCGAGAGATTTAGACAATATACAAGTTAGTGCAAACATATCATATTAGTACGCAGCTAAACTCTGAATTAGCAAAATATGCAAAGGCGGCCTCGTTAAACTGAGATGTAACTTAAACGATGCCACCTTTGCATATATTGCTAATTCAGAGTTTAGCTGCGTACTAATATGATGCGTTTGCACTAACTTGTACTGTATTATAATTAATAATATGCTGTAGTTTTATATTAGAAACTAAAACTATAAGTTTTATATTATAATAATATAGTTTAATTGGCAAACAGCCTAATAAACTGTATTATTAATTTCACGTGAATATAATAATAACCTTTATGTTAAAATTTTCATAAAATTTTAAAACACGTCAGTGTTTACTTCAATATTCACGAGGATGTTTTTTTTTTTTTTTTTTTATTCCAGTGACCCCCATAAAAATCATGTCGAAAAAAATAAAAGTTGATGCTGAGTATCGCGTTTTTAATGAGCGGTGGCCAATTAATTACTTTTTTTGCATTGCTCAATGATACTTGCACGTGTCTTATTTGCATGAAGCCTTATTGGTGTTCAAGGAATATAATGTGAAACGTCACTACACCACAAAACATGCCTCAAATTACGATAAAAATTTCAAGGAGCTTTGCGGCAGAAAAAAACTTCTAGAACTAACCCAAACTTTTCAGTCTGCAACAGAAGATTAGAACTTTTACTCATCAAAATTTATTTGCAGTTTTTTGTTTTTTTATCGTATGATGTGAGCAATACACGAAGGAACCAGTTTTTTCCCTGCTTCGTTCGTGTATCGTGGCCGTGAGATCCAACCGAATAGTACGACACCATCTTAATATCCAAGCCCAAGACGGGATTCCAACCCGCGACCTTTGGGTTGCCAGGCTGGTGCTTTAACCACCCGGCTAGCCCGGTCGGCTATTTGCAGTTATAACTAGTTTTCGAGCCTCCCATACCATTGCCGAAGAAGGAAGAGCCTTTACGGATGTAGAATTTGTAAAATTAATTTGTTTGGCAATTGCAGAAGAAGTATGTCCTGACAAATAAAGAATTTTGCGTCTGTAAGTTTATCTTCATCAACTGTAACGAGAATTGGAAGATTTAGAAGCCGATGTTCAAAATCAACTCGTAGAAAACGTTCGTGAATTCACACATTTTTCAATAGCAATTGATGAGAGTGAAGATACAAGCCATACAGTTTATTACTAATTTATATCCGAGGTGTAAATCAAAATTTTTACAATAACTGAAGAGCTAGTTGCATTAAAAAGCTTGAAAGATACAACAGGTGAATATATTTTTTTGAGTGTGTCAGAAGCAATTAACGGCCTCAAATTGAATTGGGATTTGCTAACAGCGATTACGACGGATGCCGCTAAAACTATGATCGGTACTAAAATCGGGTTCATGGGTCAGCTTCATAAATACCTTGAGAGTAAAAATATTAAAAAACCAATGCAATATCATTGTATAATTCACCAGCAGTCTTTATGTGGATTATTTTTGGGCGTAGATTCAGTTATGTCAACTGTTAATATCAACAATAAATTTAATTTGCAAGACTGGTCTGAATCATCGGCAATTCAAAAATGGTCCTGAAACTATTAAGGCTGAATACGGTGATTTGTTGTAAAGTACGATGGTTGAGTCGCGGTAACGTGTTGAAGCGATTTTTTGAACTTAGGATCGAAATAAACCTATTTATGAACGAAAAATGGAAATCTGTTCCGGATCTGTCTGATCTCAAATGGTTGCCTTTATGTGAACACCTGAATTTTCTTAATATGAAACTACAAGGACGAGACAAACTTTTTGACGTACCCGTCAACGATGTTGATAAGAATTTACAATTGGAGTTGGTAGATCTTCAATCTAATGGTGTACTTCATACATTATTTAAAAATGAAAATCTAATTCAATTTTATTAAATCGTATGTATAGCTTAGCTTAAACTTCAGCACTAACCTCATGAGGTGAGTGCTGAAAATTAGGCTAAGCAATACATACGATCTAGTTATTACATTACAGCACATAAGGACTCCTTAAAAATCAAGAGTCAATTCAATTTTATTCAACGTTATCTGAGTCAGATTATCCAAAAATTAAAAATTTTGCCAGAAAGGTTACATCAATTTTCGGAAGTAGATATATACGTATATATGTGAGCAGACCTTTTCAAAAATGAAATGTGTAAAATCAAAAATACGATCACGTCCAACTGATCCGCATTTACATGACTTTTTAAGAATTGGAACAAGTACTTTAAAACCTGATATTACGGAACTTAGTCGCACTCTACAACCACATTCATCGCATTAATTATAATTTTGTTGTATTACTGACTATTTTTGTGATTAGTACAATAAATAAGTAATAATTAAAATTTGATATAAATAAGCTAGTATATTTTATATTACATAATCCATCGATTTATTTTTGAATCTGTAGATACTGTATTAAAATTATTATATTAGGGTTATCCGTAATTGATTACATTAACACGTGTTTGTGTCTGTAAATTGCGTGTGTTCTCTGGTTGATTTGCCTGTTTCAAAAAAAGCCCATTAAAATTCCTTGTGTCATCGACGGGATTCGAACCTGAGCCACATCCACTCTGTGTGGGGAGGACGGAGACGATACCACTGTACTACACGCGCAGTATATGTAGATAAAAGTAGGTATAACATTTGTTTCTCTGCATAACATTAAAGTTATGCGGAGAATGTGGTTTTCAGCAATTAGTCATTTCCCTCCCCCCCCAAAAAAAATATTCCAAAACTTGGTATGTGGCCCGCTTCTCTAAACGTTAGGGGACTCCTGCTCTACCGCATATATATGCTCGTTAAGATATTATATGAATCAACGTTACCTTAAGACAATTCTTAAGATGGCGCTGTACGAATTAAGCGCCGTTAAAAAGCTTTGCCTCAGGCGCCAAAAACACTAGCGCCAGCCCTGACCGCCGGAGATGTTCCGCTGCCGATAAACAAAGGGCTTCCGACGTAGGGGCGGCTTGTTGAAAGTTCAGTGTTTCTTAGCTCCGTCCTCTAATGAAATTTTAGTGTTCATAATGAAAAAACAGTTGTTATATTTTATATCATCAAGACGGTCAAGATCTTATCTCTATGAGGGTTAAATCAGCTTGCTAAAAAGTAAAAGGTAATTTACTTTTATTCAAATTTTGATTGATCATACGTTAACTCTTTTTAACTCTCTGTGCTGTGTTTATTCTGCACATGCCTGCAGAAGGACAAAGACCATAGCTTGTCAGTTAAACCTCCCGCCAAGGTCTACCACACGATTTACCTTCTGTTTTCCCCTCGGTTTGTGGTGAGCCCTGAAGCAAAAGGTTAAATTTAGATTGTGCTCACGGGGTTGGAAAAAGAATACACTGTTTATTGCTATACAGCTTAGATTATCAGAACAGTTTTCTTCAGTTTCATAAATCACACTTGTGATTGAATTCTCATTTTCGTAAAAAACTGACTGCTTCTCCCCAAAATTATCCGGGTAACTATCGAAATCAATATGAGTGAGAAAGAAGTTCAAAAGCTTGAAAATGAACGCGTAAGCTACTCTACACGATCCAGGAGCGAAGTTCCCTCTGCTGCGGTAGAGATAAACAAGTCCATCAAGGATAATTTCAAGAAAAAGGAGAGAAGTAGAATGATATCGGCTACAGATCTCCAACACCTAAAGACACACTTGTAGAGGGCGGAAATGAGTCCTGCAGCGATTCAGAATGCGAAGAACCTAAAAGTCAAGTGTCTAAGAGTCAAGATCCCCCCACTAACGGGTTCTCCGATTGATCAGATCAGGACAATCAGAGTGTCCTTAGAGAAATATATGGCAAAGGAATCGAGCAGGATCACTGCTGCCATCAGGTCTGATTTAATTGGTATCTTCAGCAAAATGGAGACAGTGGTTTTAAACCTCCATATAGAACACAAAAGATTTGAAGCCAAAATTGACGTCCTTACACAGGAGCGAAGAAATCAAATACAACAACGCCCCCGCTCCTTCGCAGAAGCGTTGAGGAATAGTGCAACACAATCAACCACCAGTTTACCTGAAAAAGTACAAGATAAAAAAAAGGATAGCCAAGAAGCCTGAGTCGCATGTAATCATAATTAAACCAGCTGAAGATGCACAACTGGAAACTAGCGATGCAGTTAAAGACGCCCTTAACAAAAAATATGATGAACCAGATGAAAACCGTCAGAATTAAGAGCATCAGGAAAACCAGACACCCGGAGTCATAATTGAAACTGGTACCAGGGAGGAGCATTAACCATCTTAAATAACACAGAAATGACCAACTATGGATTAAGAGCCGAAACCCCCCCCCCCCAAAAAAAAACGGGCCGTCGATTGTACTTTTCGATATAGACCAGATTTTTAACCCCAGAGGAACTCAAAGAAGAGATCTACCATAAAAACTTGAGTATGTATCTACTGGACGAGACTGCGGTAGAAGACATCTGTAAGGACCCGTCCTTACATTAATTAATAAAAATGGTTAAATATTATGAGAATTTAACTGTAATACGAATAGTGGTTTTCTGGTAAAAACAACATGAGTTAAGTAGCACTGGAATTCAAAAATACCTTCCAGTCACTCCCTGTTTAGTTGTAGCTTGTTTGTATGGAAGTTCTTTGACGAGTCAGTGAAAGTAATATACCATGACAAATCCCCATTAAGACAGAAGCAGATGCACCATAGTAAGGGCCAAGAGTGCTTAAGCTGGCCCTCTTAAAGATTTCACGGTGAAACGCTATTAGAGGTAGGCGACGTCACCAGGTGTGCGCGCGTGAGGTCACGGGAGGAGCTGTGACGCTTCTCAGTTGACCTGAACTTCCGCTTCTCTTTCTGGATTGTTCTCGTATGTTCGAGGTCCACGGAAGTTGGGACACAAAGAGTAAAGAAGACCCGCCCACGGAAGAGGAGAGGAGACAAATGAGAACACAGGAAAAAGGATGTGCAGATCTCCTATTGGCCAGGAAGAAAATAGAGGGAATTTTGAGAGGGAGATTCTGAAAAGGTTTTCGGGGCATTCTGGAAAAGTTTTCGTGGCATTCGGGAGAGGTTTTCGGAGGAGTCGGAAGAAGTTCACGGAGCGGTCTGGAGAATGAATTGAAGGAGTTGGAGAACGATACTAAGCAGAGCAGTAGTCTAATTTGGGTGATAGCTGCAGACCTGAGATAGATGGAAGCAGTGATAGAAATTCTGCATATCCCGACAGCCCGTAGGAATGTTCACCTGTAAACATGGAAGCCGTAGTGAGGAAGAAGGAAGAATCACACCCTGAGAATTATATAGGCAAAGCCAGTCGAATGAGTGGTCGAACCATTGACCTACTCGAAAACCCCTCTATCCACGGAAGAAGAAATGCTGACCGGTAAAGAGTACGCGACACTGATTGATTCCAGCCGTACAGTACCCGGTAGGGAAACACCATAATCACCGAGATCCCCAAATGAGCGCCCCCGCATTCCAGTACCTGAATGACCGATATGAAAGGAAGCCGAGCAGGGAGGGAAGTTCCAGGCCAAACACGTAAGTGCTAGAGAGTTTACCGAAATAGGTGTACTTAGTTTATTAAGGAGAGGACTTTAGAAGAAAAATGTGTATATTTAAGTAATGAATATATGAATAAAGGAGTAATGTATTTAAGACGGACTTAGCCTATAATTTGGAGTGAAGCTCCTCATATAAATGCTTGCTGGAAGGAGAGGGTATAATAGATAACTGAGAATTGTTTAAGGTTGGGAAAGGTTTTTATAATATGTATGAAATTAAAGGTTGAAATTTCAATTTATTATGAGTTGATTTGTGGAGAGTATTTCTGATTTGAGTAGGGGCTAATTAATAAGTGATATATAAAGGTATAGAGGATTAACTGTTCTGAAAGGTAATGTTAAATTGAATTGATTGATATTTCCTGTTGACCTGATTACAGAAAGGGTGTCTGATTGAATAAATGAAATTTTCTTACAAATTGAGACACGAACTCTGAAGGTTTTTGTGAGCCAGTTCATTGGCGGGTAGTTGTTGGTTTATTATACAGACTGTTCAGAAGAAGAGTGGGAAGAATCTATGTAAAGTGTATGACACGACCTATTGAAGTCCCTGTAAAGAACATGAAGAGACACCATGACATAATGAATAATAATGTGTATTAGAGTAGAATATCTGATGATGAACCAATTGAGTTTGAACAAGATATTTACACATATAAAGGTTAATGAAATAACAAGTCACCAGCTAAATATAGTTTGAATAATTGCTATTGCTAGTTTCTGTATGATAGGTTAATAAACATTGTTTTATTTTACATTCATGTGTTGGAGTCTGTCATTCCGAAACTCAGCCAATCCGGTGGAAAAATACCTAAAATAATTGGGGTCCCCTTTGGGTCTGGTAATCTTCTGAGAACAAACAAGTCAGATGCTAAGTGGGAGGATTGGACTACGGGGATATACATATAAAAAAGGGGATAAATTATAATAATTAAAATATAAAGAAAATTAGGGCAACCAAGAAAAACAATAATACCCCCAGCCCCACAATTGGCAAGCCCCACCCCCACACATCAAACCAAAATACAGAGCTAAAACGAAATCACCGACAAGGGTTAATTGGATAATTGAACTATCCCCAAGAGTGTGGCAGCTTGTTGAAACCCAAAATAGAATTTATATTGGTGAAGCGTTGCTTATTGGAGGTAGTACAATATCAGGAAATTCTTCGTGAAGGTATCCACAATATGAGATGTGAAAAACGATGCCATTTCACCTTCTTCGGCGGTTTACTTACAAACTAAAATGATGTTTGGCAATAACTTGTTCGATTACCAAATGTTTATATTGTTGAATATTTTTTAATATTAAATATAAAGAATTTCTATATTTAAAAAACGTATTAAGGGCAAAAACATCAGTATAATAATAAACTGTGTATTCTTTATTTTATCACCAACTTTTAATGCGGTAAAATTTTTTACCCGGAGAAGCTTCTTACTCCGGAAAATAATACATTACAGTATAGAGAGGTGAAATTGGGACTTACGAAACCAAACCTAGTATATGGGAAAACTTCTTATGCGGGAATTTCTTATCCGGGTTCTACTGTACTAAAGACTTTTTTTTTTTATTTTAGATTGATTACATAAAAAACAGGCTTAAAACACTGCTACTGGATCCCGACTGGTAGCAATTATATTGAATTTATTAATATTTCATTGTATTCATTTAATAGCTCTGTACAGCGATCTACAAACTAATCCCAAAAATCTTTGCTAGGACAGAAGGTACAGAAGCAGCATCCTTCTCAATATCTTCTCATTAGTCGAATTCTAATGATATAAAAAGTGTAATCTTATTATATATGTTAATTATTTATATTTTAACTGTAATTTGTAAACTGTTAGATTGTAATTGTTTTCTAATGCTGTTGTATTGTAAATTATTTTTTATTTTTTAATCTCATACAAATCCCTCTAGCTCACTGTGCAATCTTGGTGCGAGGCCCATGTCTCAAGCTGAATAAATAAATAAAAATATTTATCTTTTTTCTTTTCCCAGAATTAGTTATCACCCACTGTATTATGCAGTTACACTACTCTACAATTATCATCGTCCTCCTATCTATTTTCGAGGTAATCCCTGCTATATATATGCATAAAGGGACTATTGCCTTCACAATGTCCGTCAATCTGTCCGTCCTCATATATATTCATCTGTTGTCTCTACCTTTCTCCCAACTCCCCTAATCACTTGGAGCTCTTTGACTTCCTCTCTTTGCAGTTTGACTTTCTCCAGTCCAACTTTCCTAACAGTGAGGTAACTTTCCTTGGCGATTTTAATGTTCACAACTCCAGCTGGCTTCCGTTTTCTAGTCACACTGACCCAGCTGGTCGAGATGCTGAGGCTTTTGCAATTACTAATGACTTAGCACAGATTGTTCATTTACCTACCAGAATACCGGACAATTATAACCATACAGCCAACACGCTTGATCTTTTTCTCACAAACAACCATTCTAAGTACACGGTCGAAGTGAGAGGTCCTTTACGCACCTCAGATCACAACTTGGTGATTGTCTCTTCTCCAATGGAGCCTTTATTTCTTGGCTATTCCCAACCTCATGTTGTTTGGCCTTACAAGAATGCAAAATGGGATGACCTGCGAGATTTATTTTTTTTTGTTTTCCTTGGTTGAATTACTGTTTCAACACTTCTGATGTCACCGTTTGCTCAGATCGTGTCAGTGAAATTATTCTTGTAGGCCCTAGGGGGGGGTGCTCTCCCCTGGACCTGGAGGTAGTGCGGTCTGGCATCCTAACCAACCTGACCTGAGGAAAGGCATGACAACCTTCAAACACAGCAACAACCACAAGATGGAAACCCGACGTTTGACCGAATACTTACATGACTTCTGGCAGCAATGCTGTAATGACAGCACAAAGGGCGCCATTACCAAAAAATTCATTCCAGACCGACCTCACAAAAAATCATCCAGAAATGCCGGTCTGGTTTTCCCCCAGGCCTACTGTCCTCATACCTACTCACTGGGCATGGGGCCATCAGAGGAAGGTTAATAACAATGGGATTAACAGACAACCTCCTATGCTTCTGCAGCCTCCCAGAGACATGGGATCACCTAATGTATACTTGCACAATCTACGAAGACCTAACATGTGTGTATTAATTACCAAAATACACTTTAATCCAAAACACCAAGAGCATTACCTCTTGAAATCCAGCGAGACCTATAATGCCTTTACCAACTTTGTACAGGAACTCTTTTACAGCGAAGGACCCTCCCACCGCCATAATCTTGGCTTATATTACCACTGTACATCAGAACTAAGGACAGAGCACAATCGCAACAGCGAATACCAACACAAAGGACTCTCCATATACGAGGACCGTCACATCAGAACAGACAAACGTCTACTGGTGTTTAATGTCAAACATGCAGGGATGGGCTCCCTCTGGTCCCTCCTCCAAAGACTAAAAAATAAACCGTTTTAAAAAACACAATACAAAACCAAAGGTGGGACATTGTCCCAAAGGAAGGCACAGACAGGATCTCTACTCCTGAAGGAACAAATGACCCACTCCACCACCGAAAACTCCAGCAATGGACCCAAGTACAGAATCTTGTTTTTCTCACGGAATACTGGACCATCTCCGAACCTAACCTCACTACTATTGACTCTCGAACGGGACTCCCCTGTTCCCCCCCCCAAATGGACAAAACCTGGACATGGATTACTATGGTGGCCTTGATATAGAGACGGCCTCTTAGCGACTCTTAATCAGCTCTCCCTTGAGCGGATCTTTTCTTCCAACTCCCCCGGATGGGAGGAGAGGTTACCCTCTTCTCGCTTCCCCAAATTTTCACTCTGGTGGGGCATGGGTACGGGCAAGAAAAAAAAAAAAAAAAAAACGGAGTCACCTTCACTATAGACTCCCCTTCTAACCTCCCAATCTTCAGTCTCCCCTCCCAATACTTTCTCTTACACAGTGTTCGTCCCACACGTTCAAACTTAAATTAAAACAAAATTTTGCCCAACCTTTTAGGCTCCTAAAACTCATCCTTTCAGCGTACAACCCCTCGCGGCGCTCTTTAACAAAATCTTACCTAAATCAACCGCGATCACCTCAACCTTTTTTTTTTTTTTTCTAACTTCTTGCCACTGAAATTCCAGGAAAGTAGGTGGCAGGACTTGCCAGAGTATCACTTACTTGTAACATCTGGCTAGCCTCCACGTGGCGGGATATGGGCAATGTTGGTACCCAATAGGGGCCCGGCGGCCAATAAGCCAGAGGAACAATGGGCACAACATCGTACACAACCCACACACTTTTAAATCTCTGGCTTGACAGTGTTCTGTTTCCGATAAATTGTGCATACGTGGAGATGGGAGAAACCCCAGGTGCCGTTTGACCCGAATATACCTTATACACCTTATTCTTGTAGGAATGAAATCCTTTATTGCACACTCCACTTTAAAATCTCGTCCTTGGTTTTCCAATAAATGTGCTAAGGCTGTTCAAAGAGTAGGACGTTGCATATCGTAATTGGCTTGTTCCCAATTCTTCAGTTTCATTTTCTGCCTACACCAAAGCTCGCAACAATTGTAAAGCAGCTACTAATCAGTCCAAACTAGATTTTGAACAGGCTAAAAGTGGAAAACTTGCTTCTTGCCCTAATGGTAGTCGAGCATTCTGGTCTCTTGCCAAAGCTATTCGCCACAACTTTGCCCTTCTCTGCTCCCAACTCTGTCAAAAACCAGATGGTTCTGTTGTCACTTCGGCCAAGGATAAAGCTGACCTGCTAGCATCCCATTTTTCTTCCAACTCACGTATTAATGATAATGGTAAAACACCTCCCACCATTTCTAGCATGCTCCATTCAATGCCTTCTGTGATCTTCCGTGAAAAGTATGTTAGAAGGATTTTGATGAATCTTGATGCAAAGAAAGCTCCAGGTCCTCATGGTATTTCGCCACTTGTTCTCAAAACCTGTGCTCCTGAACTTACTCTTGTTCTTTGCCGCCTTTTTTCACTTTCTTATTCCAAAGGTGTTTTTCCTTCTGCTTTGAAATTTGCAAATATCAACCCAGTTCCCAAAAAGGGTGACAAATCCCTCCCATCCAACTATCGTCCCATTGCAATTATTTCTACTCTTTCTAAAGTAATGGAGATATCAATTAACCGCCAACTCTTAAACTACCTAGAAACCTTTCGTCTGATCAACGATCGCCAGTATGGATTCCGTCAGTGTCAATCCACTGGTGATATTCTGGCTTATCTTACCCATTTATGGCCAAATTCAGTGGAAAAGTTCGGTGAAACACAAGCAGTTGCTCTTGACATCTCAAAGGCTTTCGATCGTGTTTGGCATAAAGGTCTTCTAAACAAGCTTCCATCTTATGGTTTGCCAACTGTTTTTTTGTAATTGGTTATCCAGTTTTCTCTCTGATCGCTCACTGAGGGTAATGGTAGATGGCTCTCTGTCTTCCAACTTCTCCACTAATGCTGGTGTCCCCCAAGGTTCAGTTCTTTCTCCCACTATTTTCCTCTTGTATATTAACGACCTTCTTCCATTGACTGGAAATCCTATCCATAGTTCTGCCGATGATAGCAAATTACATCTACTTTCCATTTTGAGAAACCTTGTCCTGCTCAATCAGCTTCAACTTCTAGAAAATCTGCTACCAATTCCTTACATGCCGATCTCCAGGTAATTCTCCAGTGGGGCAAAGACAACTTAGTTGATTTCAATCCTTCTACAACTCAGCCTCTCTTATAATCTCGCAAAAAGGATTCTTCTGCTCCTATGCTTATCTTTGGTGACACTCCGATTTCTAGGCAAAATGATATATCTCTTTTGGGGATTACCCTAACTTCTAATCTCTCTTGGCACAGGAACATTACAAATATTGCTTCCTCTGCTTCAAAAAACTTGGTTTTCTCTTTCGCTCTCGGCGTTACTTTTCTTCTAAACAGCTTCTCACTCGGTACCCAATAGGGGCCCGGCGGCCAATAAGCCAGAGGAACAATGGGCACAACATCGTACACAACCCGTACACAACAAATCGCAAATCCGCCCTGCCATGGAATATTGTTCCCACATCTGGGGCTGTGCTCCCAAAAAGCTCTCTCAAGCTTCTAGATTCCATTCAGAAGAAGGCAGTTAAGTTAATTATTGACTCATCTCTAACAGAGTCTCTCCACTCGCTGTCTCACAGACGTACTGCTTCTGTTGTATGCCTTTTCTACAGATACTTCCATGGGCACTGTTCTTCTGAATTGGCTTCTATAATTCCCGCTCTCTTTCAAAAGATTCCAAACACGTGCCGCCACCAGCCAACATCAATTTACTGTTCAAATTCACAGAACCAACTTTTCATCTTCCTTGTTTATTCATTCAACTGCAATTTCCTGGAACAACCTTCCTTCATACGTATTTTCTGAAAATTATAGTCTACAGAAGTTCAAGTCCAATGTCAACAAATGTCTTCTCAACTTCCAACCCAAACATGGTACCAAGTACTATAGATTCTAATACCTCAAGTGTTTGTGGTTTTCATAAAAAAAAAATCGACTCCCACTGAATGTACTGTTATTAAAATCGAGCCTTCCCAAGCTTTGTCGAGCACTCCCCAATTTAATTAAAATCGGTCGAGTAGTAATCACGCATTTCTTTATATATATATATATATATATATATATATATATATATATCTGATAATTAAAATAAATATGATATTTAAAATAAAAACATCAGCCAGTAGTACGGCAATAATGCAGAGCGAAACAAAACGTAAAATAATATAAAATAAACAAACAGGGAAGGGAAAGTAGCGGTAGTAGGACAAAAGGTAGTCGATAATCCCCTGTATAATTTAGTCAATTAAGTCATTAAACCCAATTAATAAAACATGATGTAAATTTAAAATAATGCCAATCATACATAATTTAGCGGAACCCCCTCGAAGGTACCATTTCCAAAAGACGTGAAATATCACCAAAAAAGGGTTAAAGAAACTACCAAAAAACTTAAATATCAAAATAATAGACTGACCATCATGCCCCATATCGACAGAGGACCACGAGGCCAATAATGGTCATGGAAATATTTATTTATTTATTTAGCCATATTTACATAGCCATATTTATACATATACATATAATAATAAATACATAGCCATATTTATTTATTTTTATCGCTTTTGCCTAACTTTTACCTCACATAATATAAATTAATGGTAGTAGTGGGTTGATATGCTAAATAAGCAGCGCCTGTGCCGCCATCTATTTCTATTTCTTTCCTTTCTATTATATAAGCTGGTTAAGCTTGCATTATGTCAGTGGTGTGGCTCTGATCTAGAGTGCTGTCTGTTCTATAGATTATTTTTCGCTGCATAAGGACCACCGCCATGCAAATCCTTTGCATTGGTTGATCTATCGGAGAATGGAGGTGTGGTTTGGTTCTTCGATATTTCCGCCTTTGCGATGATTTGTATGACGATTGAAATGCAGCGATTCCATGACCATTATTGGCCTCGTGGTCCTCTGTCGATATGGGGCATGATGGTCAGTCTATTATTTTGATATTTTAGTTTTTTGGTAGTTTCTTTAACCCTTTTTTGGTGATATTTCACGTCTTTTGGAAATGGTACCTTCGAGGGGGTTCCGCTAAATTATGTATGATTGGCATTATTTTAAATTTACATCGTTTTATTAATTGGGTTTAATGACTTAATTGACTAAATTATACAGGGGATTATCGACTACCTTTTGTCCTACTACCGCTACTTTCCCTTCCCTGTTTGTTTATTTTATATTATTTTACGTTTTGTTTCGCTCTGCATTATTGCCGTACTACTGGCTGATGTTTTTATTTTAAATATCATATTTATTTTAATTATCAGATATAATTAGGCATCATGTGGAGGATGTGCATTTGCTGCCTCTAATGATAGCTACATAGCCATATTTATTTATTTTTATCGCTTTTGCCTAACTTTTACCTCACATAATATATATATATACAGTATACAGGGTGTCTCAAAAATATTAATACAAACGTTTACGGGAGGTAGGTAACCTAAAGGAATGTGAATCGCACAGGAACCCATAACCGGAAACGTCACGGGAAAGTAGTAGCAGAGGCACATGAAGCAGAATTGACACAAGACAGAAATTAGTGGCAAACATTTATTTGACATAATATTAACAATGGATGCATTTCATGATGTTAAAACAGATGCTCCAAGGTTTCACCATGAGACGCGATGCATGCGTGACACCGACGCAGCATGCATTGGCAGACACGGTCAAACTCACCTGGAGTTTCTTTGACAGTAGCAGCAGCGCAGATGAGTGTTGCCACGAGATTCATTTCCATCTCCAAAGGCGATTCATACACGATAGATTTGAGGGCCCCCCACAGAAATAAATCAAGGCTCGATAAATCAGGTGAGCGTGGGGGACAGGCAACGGATCCACCACGGCCAATCCACGACGCCCAAAATGCCTGTTCAAATGGTCACGAACACACCTTCCATAATGGGCAGGAGCCCCGTCATGTTGAAACCAAATGTTGCGTCTCACATTTGCTGGAACAGCGTCAAGTAACCCTGGTAGAACTTGTTCAAGAAAGATCCGATATTTAGCGGAGTTCATGCGGGATGGTAACAGGTATGGGCCGACTAAGCAGTCACCGACCATACCTGCCCACACATTTATTGCGAAGCGATGTTGTGCCCCATGGGGGCGCACACCGTGTGGGTTGTCGTGAGCCCACACATGAGCATTGTGCTGATTGAATAAGCCTTCCCGAGTGAAATAAGCCTCATCCGTGAACAAAACATAGGCTGGAAAATTTAAGTCTTGTTGAACACTTTCTTGGAGAAACCACTGCGCAAAAGCACGTGCAGGATGATCTTGGGGGAGCAGTAACTGAACCCTTTGGAGATGAAAGGGGTGTAAGGAATCGTCGTGCCAGACACACTGTACACTGCAACGAGACACTCTTAAGGCAGAGGCATGTGTGCTGGTAGTAGGATTATTCTGGACGGCATTCAACACACTTTCTTCCATGGCGGGAGTTCGGGTCGAACGTGGTCTGCCCGCACTACTCCTGTTACCTCTAAATGACCCATAATCGCACAAATTTTGATGCACACGTGCAAACAAACTTGGTTCTGTACATGTCTGTCTGGGAAGCGTTCTCCATAAATTCGTTGAGCGGCTCGTCCATTGCCCTCTGCTAATCCATACACTAGGTGCATGTCTGCCAGCTGACAGTTCGTATATCGATACATGCTCTTCTTGCGGTGACTACTGTTTGAATGAGTACACCAGAAATTTTCCCTCTCGCGAACTGATGAACAGCACCGTGTACCAACTTATGGTGACGTTTCCGGTTATGGGTTCCTATGTGATTCACATTCCTTTAGATGTTACTTAGCTCCCCTAAACGTTTGCACCAATATTTTTGAGACACCCTGTATATTAGATAGGCAGATTGTGCACTGATCGGAGGAATGAATGGACAGTATGCCATATGTGCAGAGATAAAGTGTTCTCGGTTCGTCCATAAGTCGTCGCTTTTTTCTCGTACGTAGCCGAGTGGTCAGATGCGAAAGAACAAAAGTACAAGCACTTTAAATGGACAGTGGTTCCAGCTTGTGTGACTTCTAAATACTGTACGGTAAATGGTTCTATTCATTGTCAACATACAACCAACATTATTACTACCTCGGGTTACCAATACAGACTGGAGTCCCAAGGAAAAAGTTCTACGATAGCTTTTTTCGCAGAGTAAATAAAGCAGTAATTGCAGACAAACTTGGTCAGATCCAGAAACTCATTCTCCTTTATAATGACTAGGGCCTGACATACAACCTCCACCGCAGCCTTACAAATTATCACCGATATACTCCCCCTAGAACCTGTATCTCGCTTTCCTGGGTCGGCGACACAGCTTTTGTAAACATTAACCAGTGGAATTGTAAGATACCTATCTTAAAGGTTTGTTTTTTATTATTTTCTGAATGGAATTTAAATAATTTTTTTGTGAATAAATTCTATAAAACTACGTTTGAGCGAGTATAGAGCATATCAAAAGATACTCGCCGAATTTTCGTTTGATGTGGGCTTTGTACAGCTTTGCTAATGCTAAAAACGGTCCAGGTGGGATATAAACAATAGAAGGGTAACTGCGGGAGACAGGAGGGGTTTACCCGAAATCGAGCGGCCGCTGTGCTCAGTTTAAAATCAGTAAGTGGTTGACTTGGATAAATCGTGGTATGGTAAAAAAACGGTCAGTACTTTAGAGGAGAAAATGAGCCGTGACTTTTGTAATGGCAGACTACTTAAGTTTTGGGTAGATATAAAGACACAGACCCTGAGTGCATTTTAAAACTGAAGGAAGGCTAAGTCTGGCGAAGAGCATAGCGGAAGGGGATTAAGAGAGTTGCCATTAAGTAAAGTAGCCGATGGAAGCAGTTTCGAAAACAACACGCGTACTTCTGGGGAAGGATGACTTGCACATACAGGACTCGACAAGGACAAAGGAAGAGGACATGAGCGAATTAAGATGTTGGAAGAGAAAAGAGGATGGATTGGTCGAGAAAAAGGAGGGACAGTGGGAACAAAAAGAAGAAAAACGAGGAGAGAGTGAGGTGAAAAAGAATTTTGAGTGGAGTTGGAAGAAAGTCCTGGTAAAGTCTGGAGGGTCAGAGGTGAAGGTATGGAAAGGGTGAAGAGATAAAAGTTATGTAAAGTGCAGTAGTTTTGGAAAATGAGTGTGGGGATTGGAATTAGTTAGTGGGAGACTGAAGAAAGTTTTGGAGGGTAAATGATGGGCGATGTGAAGGCTTCAGGAATCATCTAAGTTACAAGAAGCAGAAGCTACACATAGCATCGAGCCTCTTTGTGATTGCCGCGTTATGAAGATGAAGACCCAGCAAGTGTTATGCGGAGACCAGTAAGGCAGATGACCGTTGAGTGAGACCAAGAGGCAGGAACCCTATTGAAGCAGTGAAAAGAAAAAGTAAGGTCTATGGAATTTTGGTTCTGTTAAACCGATAGGCAATAAATAGGACTGATAGCTGTATGCGTTATTATAGAAAAGAAACAGAGTAGATAAAGAGAGTGAGTTCTGTCTGCAATGTAAAAGCATATGTGGAGTAAGGAATCAGATGATATTGTCTTTAAAAAGGAAAGTAGGCGCCCGATTTTGGAGCCATAATTTGTTTATAAACCACAGAGAGACGTGTGTGCGTGCGGCGCGCACTAAGAGAAGGTTATATGCCAAATTTGATGTCCATGTGTGTCCCAGCGGCTAAATGACACTACGCATGTACAAAATCACGGTACACGACACTACGCATTTACAAAATCCATACATTTTAAACCTCTGGCATTCACAAGTGTTCTGTTTCACACCCACAATGCATAGCACGCAGAGATGGGGGAAACCCATGGTGCCGTATGACACTAAACACTCTACATTCTGTCCATGTGTATCACGAGAGAGAGGAAGTATAATGTAATTATGTATTTGTAAAAATAATAAGAGAAGTTTACCTCAATATAGTACGTAGAACACTTCCATATGATACTCTCCAAAAATTAAAACGAAAAAATCGAAAATCTTACATTACAGTAACAAATAATTAAAAATCCATTGAACACAATTAATAATCAATTTAACGCAATTAAAAATTAAGAAAATTAATTAAAAGAATTTAACGGAAAAATTGCAACACGATTTTCCTTCCTGAAGCTGACAACGCTTTTCGACCGTATGTCGTGGTCACAGGAATGAAAATTACCGAATAGGGGTGAGCATGGAACTTAATTGGGATTATTTGTCTTCGCGAATGCGCGTAAAAGCCCACGAATGTGAGATCAGATATGGCCGGCGAACATTAACAGAATTCTCCTGTAATTTAATTTCTACAATTAATAGTCGCGTATAATTACGTTGGACATTAAATATTTTGGCCTCGTTAAATAAAAAAGTATGTTTTTCGTTAATGGCAGGAAAGGCTAATTCTGACGCTGCTGAACGAGAAGCACGAGCTGAGGCCTCATGTTGATTAACACAAATATTCAAAGGAAAACGCGTCGAACCCTGATAAGCGAGTCGCAATCACCGCAAGAAATGTTGTATAACAGTAACTTGTGTTGCGAGCTGAGGAAAGGACTGAGCGATTGTTCAGTGTAGTGTGTAATTTCCGTATTGGCCTGGCCACAATTTTAAATTCGGTATCTTTAAAGAATCTATTAAGCTGTTTGTGCCACTGTTCAACATATGGGACAAAAATAAAGTATTTTTTGATATTACTATTGGTGGTTGGTGTAGTATTTTGTATCCTATCCTTAGCTTGTACCCTAATTCGGTTTATTGTAGCAAAGGGATAACTCCTGTTTAAGAATCTGCTAGTTAATATTTGTATTTCTGAGCCCAAAGCAGATTGCGTCGTTGAATATTTATAGGCATTTAGAAATTGATTAAAGATAATCGATCTTTTGTAGGTGAACGGGTGGTAGCTATTATAATGTAGAAGCGTACCAGTGTTTGTAGGTTTTCAGTAGATGTTAAATTGGATTTTATTCGAGTCCCGAGTAAGCGTGAAATTTAGAAAATTTAATGACTTAGTATCCGTATCTTTCCAATGTAAATTTGAGTCTAGAATGAATATTATTAAAAGAATGCAAAATGTCATGGATAGTACTAATAGTAAGTGATACGGAGTCGAAAAGGCGTCAAATGTATACACTCAATCGTTGAGAGATAAATCTCCGATATTAAGCCGCTCAGGCTCAATCCCATCTGGAGAGTATCATACGGAAGTGTTCTACGTACTATATTGAGGTAAACTTCTCTTATTATTTTTACAAATATTGATATCAAAGTAGAAGGTATTGAGCATTACAGCTCTGGTTCATACTATCTAATGTAATTATATATATAAATATATATATATATATGTTTAGGTTGTGAAGCACTTTTAAGAGGTTGGTAAAAAGGGGATAACAATATACCCTTAGTCGTGTGTATGTGGGTAAAGGGAAAGAAAAATATATAAGATAATTATATTTGTATAGGAAAGTAGAGAATATATGAGGTTATAAATATATACACTGGTGTACAAAATTTAAGGACCAGTCAGGCTTTCACCTGTATCTTCTCATAGGAGTGGCCTGGATATGGAAAAAGCGTACCAAAGGAACCTCGTGAGGTACAGAAATGAAGGAAACAACACCGACACAACAACGGAAACAAAACAGTACAGACGGACTTTATTCAAAAATGGCAACATAGCACTGGCTGCCATAATACAGATGCATCACTGCCAAAGGTGGAACAAAGGGAAGAGGTGGTCCTCAGTAGGAGATATGGCCACCCCTAATGTCGATGCAGGCTTCACACCGCCTGTCCATCCTTAGAACAATGTTGTTGATAAGTTCTTGGGTAACGTCGTCCATTCCTCTGTCACCGCCATCTTCAGCTGGTGAACATTTTCTGGTGGGTGTGGACGTGCCGCTAGGCGTCTCCCCAGAGCGTCCCATATGTGTTCGATGGGATTTATATCTGTGGAACGGGAAGGCCAATCCATACGAACAATGTCCTCACTTTCCAAAAGCATATCACAGCTGCAGTGCGATGGGGTGTGGCGTTATCATTCATAAACACGAACTAGGGACCAATGGCACCTCGGAACAGACGCACATGGGGAAGGATTACCTCAGTACAGTAGCGTGCACCGGTTAAGTATCTGGAGTTGTGTACGTTCATCGATGATAATGCCTCCCCAGATAAGAATATCTCGACCGCCATATCGATCCTTTTCAGTGATGTTTGCGGGGTGATACCGTGTGCCAACCTCTCGCCAGATTAGCTGACGTCCAGAATCGCTTCTGAGACTGAATCTACTCTCATCAGTAAAGAATATATTAAGTAAAGATTTTGTGGTTGTAACCTTTAGAAATAGTGTTGGTTCTTAAGTTTTGCACACTAGTATATTACTGTGGAGGAGCAAGAATTGAATGGTTGTATATGCAAGTTAATTTAGTATTTTGTATTGGTCATATATTTTAGATAGTTATAATTGTATGGGAAGAAATGAAATATATGAGAGAATTATAATTATATAGAGTAGAAAAAAGAAGTGAGTGATTGTATATTTATGATTAATTTAGTGCTTGTATTTTTCATATGATTCTAACAGTGCAATAAACTTTGTTATGTTGATAATGAAAACGTCTGATCATTCAAAATAATAATAATAATAAATAAATAAAAAATACACACAGCCCTATAGAAAACCACTGAAGCTTATCCTGGAAAGGGAAATAAGAAAATTCTCATTGCCTAGAATCTTCTGAGAAAGGATATTATTTCAATCAGATAGCTTCTGGGCCTTCGAGTAGGTGACGATTCCAGTTGTTTGAATTTAAATTTAATAACAACTACCATATTGGTTCCAGGGTAAACAGGGGGAGTAGAAAGATATATTTATATAGTTAAATAAATAAATAAGATCAAGAAAGAAAGAAAGACCCAATTCCCATAGAATTCATAGGGCTCACTACCGTGCGTGATCAGGAAATCAAGACAGAAAAGAAGTGGCTATGGGTCGAAGTACACAAACTTTGGCAAACTCGGTGGACTCTTGGTAAAAGGGGAGATTACCCGGAACGTTATTCCCGAAATAAGCTTCCTCGATCCTAGCACAATGACCTGGCTGACCCCTAACTAGGAAACTACCTACATGATAACTGGCCACAGTTCAGTTAGGACTAAGTTAAAGTGCCTGGGACTGGACTATGATGATAAGCGTTTTTGTGGCTAGTCGGAGGATTCGATCGATCTCATGCAAAACTGTACTATTTATCTTGAACTCAGAAGCCAACTTCTAATGTCTCCTTATCTTATTTCACATCAGCCTTACCACAACCTGATCAAAACTAAAGAGGTGTTCACTCCCCCTCCTTCAGTTCAGCTCAAATCTATTAAGAGGAGAAGATAGCTGCTGCCACTACTCATCAATAAACCTCACCTACTAGGACTGTACACTAGACTATGCTACTGACGCTGGGTTTTCCCAGCGTGGGATTACCGGGTCTTTGACTTAGCCCTTGATAACTCCTTTCTGGGGTAGTGGAGTCAACATGATGAATTCCCTCATTTTTTAAGCTGTTTAACTGCCCTGTTAAACAGCTTAAAAAAGTGGGGAACTGAGTATGCCCTACAGAGTAGGGCATACTCTGTTCCCCACTTTTAACTATCAATCAGCCCTTTTATAGAGCTCTCTACCCACCAGTGATTTTGCACTCCTGCCTGCATGGGGACATTCCCTGTCTTTTCAATCCTTTACATCCAACGCTCTTCCTCCCTCGTTTATTTTTCCTGAGTTGTCTCTTTCCTTACTTTGCTGGAGGAAAGGCTCCATCAGATATCTCAGGCCCGGCTCCTCGTGCTGTTGTCGGATGCTAGGAAGTGCCTTCTTTGGTAATAGTGCTCCTCAGTAACTAAGTGGCCAGATGAACAATACAAACAACAAACCAACACCTAACTCACAGTACCCAAGACGACTCACCCTCATCTGCATTTTCACAGCAACCAAGTTCGGCTTTGTGGGGAAACCACTGGTACAGTCCAACAAACACACTATGCCAACGTAATTATTTTAAACTCCTCTGATCTGGTGGTCGTATCGGGGTATAAACAAGAACATTTATTTATGTTATCAGTTTACTAAATGCATAGATCATAGAATATTAATTTTTGTTTATTACACAGATTTTTATCTTATATTTAGATCGTTCTGTTATCATCTCAAGCACGCATTGCTGATGGAATTTGTTGGTATTACTGGAATCTCTTTAAATTATATAAAGCAGAAAAAACGTCGTATCTGGTCGGAACTTATCAACATCTGGCAAGATCGTTGGACCACGTCAGTCAAGAGTAGAATCACATACAAGTTTATCGATAATGTGCTGTTTGTTTCTGATCGGAAAATTTCATCTTGGTGCTCTCCGAATATCTGCACGTCTTTTCTCATCACCGGGCACTGTTCCATCAAATCGAAACTTGTTCCGTTGGTTTTAGAAAATAATGACACTTGCCTTTGTCAGCAGCAAGAAGACTGGGCGCATGTTGTCATCCACTGCCCTAATTATTGTGACTTTAGAAATTCCCTAATGAAGAAGATCCGCAGTTCTCGCCTGACAATATAAAAGCTTTGATTGAAACTGTCTTCAATTTCAACTGTCTCCATTTTCAACAGTTTTCTGTTGACGTTTTCAACAGAAAAAGCAGTTACTGACAACTTCCACAACGACGCATCATGTTAATTTTAAATTCCTCTGACCTGGTGAGTGATGAATGGATGCCTTCTTCTCGCATCCTGCTTGCCTTAGTAGTACTGAAATTCACGAAGCCTTCAGTGACTTCTTTCTTTCTTTTTGATAAGTAAACATCTTTGGAGGCACATACTAAATTTTGGACGGTAGTAAAATCGTGATAAAATCGATCTTGAATGTGCTCAGATCTGGCATAAACCACCTGGTTGCAAAAAAGTGTTTACGATTCGGGGCATACCACTTAGGTGGCCTTGGACTATCACCCCTGGCATAAACCTTTTGGTAACCAGAGAAATGGATATCTTGAGGGCGGTGATCTTGGATGTGCTCAGAAGCTGGCATAAATCAGCTCTGAGCACATCCAAGTAGCGGGCGTGAGCATAAATTACATCGTTCATGATTTCGGTTTTAGCTGTTCGAATTTAGTAGGTGTCGTCAAAGATGTTTACACATAAAACATCTTTCATGCGTTCAGGGTACATACGCGATTTTCTCTCTCTCTCTCTCTCTCTAGTATGGGCAACTAGAGAAATCTGCAGACACACACACACCGATTTAGCACTGCCTTCGGTGGATGAGGGATCTGCAGTTTTTGGGCAATTAAGTTAATACAGGCCCAACTCCTCGCGCTGAAGATGGGTATCGCTTTGCTGCTGCCCGGTTAAGGTGGCATATACAAACCACGTGATTTACATTTGGTCAAATTACAACATTCTGTAAACAATACGATGATAACTGGCGGAGTTAAACTCTCCAGGTGCCGTCGCTACACTGAATAGTTGCATGTACACACGCATACATATTTTTCTTTAGAGTCTGAGTATTTTATTGTTATTTATGAATTTGTACGAGATGATCTATAATCAGAAGGAACCGGATAATTGTATAAGAAGTGTTTGTATATATGTTAATAAAAAAAAAATACATTAATCACAGAAGAAACATTAAATACGTGTTATATTTCAATTATTATTAAAATCAAGAAGAAATAAGTAAATGCATTACAAAAGCGCTGACAGTACTACGCTTGGTTAATTTATTAAATCACAGCACGAAATACTCATTGCATTTCTCGCGCTATTTATTACAAAGTACAGTATTACAACACGTGGAGTGAATGGAGGTAAGTGCATTAAAGCGAAAAAAAACACTTTTATATATTATAGTTAATCAATTAGTAATTAACTGGTAACAAAATAATTAGCTATTTATATTTCATTTTTGTTAATAAAAGAAAGGGCTCAACATCTTGTATGGGCTTGGAACACCCAGGGTCCTGAGCTAGATATCATCATTCTTCCCTTTCTTGATGATTCCCTTCTGACTCTTGTTTCTTTCTCTCTCTCTCTCTCTCTCTCTCTCTCTCTCTCTCTCTCTCTCTCTCTCTCTCTCTCTCATACTGTTATCAGTCAGCCTTCCCGCTGACTGATAACATATGCCATGTTCAGGTGCAGTCAGTTTTCCAGAGAAATGAAAGCTGTAGTGTGACGACAGGGTAAAATAAATAAACTTAAAACGTTGCTAGTCATAGTAGTGTGTGACTCATGTGTAGTGTGCAACGTTAATGACGTGGCTGTCATTATGACACATGCCAATTACTGTTATTTTCTTTTCCAGTACTGAAAAGGAAAAAAAATATATTCAATAATAGAAAACTGGGCAGCTTGCACAGCCCATAAAACATTTGGGCTGAACATAACGACAGATATGTAGATTTTAGGGAAAATTCGGGACAATTTTGATATTATTACTGTTCGTTCTTACTGGAATTAAAAAAACAAAAAAAGAAATAAAACTGAGTGTAACAGGGATGTATTTTGCAGAGTGTGTAAAGAAACAGCAAGAGTTAACGAGCAGTACAAACAGCTCATATTAATGGCACACTTCCCGATGTTAAAAAATAAATAAATAAAATAAAATAAAATAAAATAAACACATGTTTTAAATTCCACGTTTATATTTAGAAGTTTTTACCCGGATTTCAACATGACGGGAACCTATGGTGTTGATAATTGCATTTATTGATACTTGGATTGATATTTGGATTGTATTGTGTTGTGTTGTATTTTATATTTGTATTGATATTAATATTTGCATTTACTTCCTTTTAGCGTTAATTTAACGCAGGTATGTGGAATCATCAATGAGCTCCTTATGACATCGATACCGGACGAGAAAACATTTATTTGTTAACCTATATTAAATTTATTTTATATACTTAAATTATTTTATTTTTTTTATTAGAAATACTTAACATGAAATTTCCTTAGTTAGGAAAAAGTTTGGTGGTGCCAGGATATCTGTAAGGAGGAAAGGAGGGGGCTATTGATCTCAGCAGCTTCTGGATCCAGCCCCAGAGATGGAAAACGATGCATTCCCATCATATTTTAAGGGCACAAAAGGTGATATAGTTGTACACGTTGGCACTAATGATATTAAGAGTAGGAGACCGGCGGAATTACTTAGCAAGTACAGGTCACTGTTGAAAAAAAGCCGTGAATTAGGGTTGAACTTGAAAGGGTCTGCAATTCTGCCCAGACACGATAGGAGGGAGTATATGATGAGAGCCTTGTCGATCAATTCGGCCCTGGAGGGATTGTGCAAGGCTCAAGGGGTAGAATTTTTTTCAGCCTGGACTGTACTTGTTAACAGGAGAGATTGCTTCTACAGGGATGGGATACACTTAAATAGAAAGGGTGCAAGAATTTTTGCTGATGCTGTCGAGGCAGTGTTAGGTGGGTCGGAAAACTGCTAGTTGGGGGGGATACAAGGACTAATAGATTAACAGTAGCCAGTGGCAGAGGTGGAAGTGATTCTTGCACTGCTTCTATTGAAATGAGCAGAAGTCTGAAAAACAGGATGCAGGATATTTCAGAGACTGCTGGTAGTCATTGCGGTACAAGTAAACACATGGGTTGTGTTAGGGTAGCTAAGAATAGAAACAGGTGCATGTATACCTGCGTGTACACCAATGCTAGGAGTTTGGTAAATAAATTTGATGAATTTGAGGTATTGCTCAAAACATCAAAGGCAGATATTGTTGGGATATCAGAGACGTGGTGTCACACAGATATAAGTAATGCGGAACTGGAATTTGGGGAATACAATGTGTATAGAAAGGATAGACAGGACAGGAGGGGAGGAGGGGTTATGCTATTAATTAAGAAATACATAAAGTCCAAGGAAGTGAAGCCAGTCGACATCGATGGACAGGGCAGCGTCGAGTCAGTTTGGTGTGACATAAGCATAGGGAAATCAAAATTGAGAGTAGGAGTATGCTATAGGCCTAATGACTCTGATGAGTATAATAAGATATTGTACAGGGAAATAGAGTGGGCCAGTAAATCAGAGATTCTTATAATGGGGGACTTTGATTTCCCAGATATTGACTGGAATTTGTGGGTTGGTCACTCGCACACTAGCAAGGCTTTTGGGGATTTATTGGATGATTGTTTTCTACATCAGCATGTTCGTGAGGCAACAAGAGGGAGCAATACTCTTGATCTGATTATCAGTAGTGATTCCTCATGCATTAAGAACCTGCAGATAAATGAACCACTAGGTGGCAGTGATCACAGTGTGTTGAAGTGGGATTTACTCAAGGAGGTAACTACCATCAGAGGTAAAGGGAAGGGTTTTTGTTTTCGTAAAGGCGACTATGATGGTCTGAGACAGTATTTAAATTCTATACAGTGGGACCAACTGATGATGTTACCAACAGCAAACTCAAAATGGGAAGCATTCAAGGAACTAATCTTGGAGGCTACCAGGCTTTACATACCAACTAAGAAATATTGTTCAAGGTTTAGGCCTAAATGGTTGTCAGATGAACTAATGAGACATGTGGCAGAGAAGAAAAATGCATGGGATACATACAAATTAATGGGTGACATGGAAGCCTATGATAGATATAAGTTGGTCTGTAACCAAGTCACAAAGGAGATTAGGCAGGCAAAGGCCGACTATGAAAAATCCTTGGCAAAGGATGCAAAGAAAAACAGAAAAGAGTTCTTTACATACTTGAACTCGAAAAGGAAAGGGATGAATCAGATTGGTCCACTGGATATTGATGGTTCAACAGTTGAGGATCCTGCTCAGGTGGCTAACAATCTAAACGAGTATTTTGCATCTACATTCACGCATGAGGAGTTATTCAGGAAGGAGAATGATGTAGGTAAAGTAAACATTGGCAGTGAGCTGGATGATTTTGTAATAACTGAGAGGAAAGTGGAGGAGAGATTGTTGGGGATAAACATAAAAAAGGCACCTGGGGTGGATGGGATCTATCCAGTTATATTAAAGGAGGCAGCAAAGGAAGTAAGCAAACCCTTAGCCATAATTATGAGAGCTTCCTTGGACTCAGGGGAGGTACCTATGGACTGGAGATGTGCAAATGTGACCCCAATTCACAAAGGAGGTTCAAAGGCTGACACAAGTAATTATAGACCTGTTAGTTTAACTTCTGTTCCAGGTAAATTAATGGAGGCACTGGTTAAAGAAGCACTGCAGGATCATCTAGACAAGAATTCAGTTATAGCTCAGACGCAGCATGGTTTTGTTAAGGGCAGGTCTTGCCTGACCAATTTGATTGGATACTATGATGTAGTCACAAAAGAACTGGATGCAGGGAATAACTTTGATATTATATATTTGGATCTTAGAAAGGCTTTTGATACTGTTGCACATGGAAGACTGCTGCACAAATTGGAGCAGTGTGGCATTGGAGGCAAATTGCTGCTATGGATAAGGGGATGGTTGAGTGGCAGAAGACAGAGAGTGGTAATCAATGGACACTGCTCAACGTGGACTAATGTTATTAGTGGAGTTTCTCAAGGTTCAGTGTTGGGTCCGTTGTTTTCGGTGTTTATGAATGATATTGATGATGGGATATCAAGTTTAATGTCCAAGTTTGCAGATGATACAAAGGTTGGCAGGGTCGTTAAGGACAATACTGACGCTATGCTGCTGCAACAGGATCTGGACAGGTTGAACAGATGGGCTGAGAGGTGGCAAATGAGGTTTAACATCGACAAATGTAAAGTGCTGCATATGGGAAACAGTAACCCCAGAGCAACGTATCAACTCTGCGGTACTACACTGACAGTGGTGGAGAATGAAAAGGACCTGGGGGTAATTGTGCAGGCAGATATGAAGTTCTCTGAGCAGTGCAGACGAGCTGCAAGAGTAGCTCATGGTGTCTTGTCAATGATAAAGAGGAATTTTTCTAGCAGGGATAAGGAGGTGATTATTCCCTTGTATAAGGCAATGGTAAGGCCACATCTTGAGTACTGTATACAGGTCTGGAGGCCTCATTTCAAGAAGGATGTAGAGCTGCTGGAACGGGTACAGAGAAGGGCAACAAGATTAGTAAATGGAACAAAGGGTTGCTCTTACGAAGAAAGGCTTAAGTTTTGCAAATTACAGAGTCTGGAGACTAGGCACCGGCGAGGTGATCTGATAGAGGTGTATAAGGCTTTGAATGGTTTGAGCATGCTCAATGCCAATGGGATTCTTCATCTTTCTCAGAATAATCACCTCAGAGGGCATAAATTCAAATTGAGGAAGGACGGATGTCGGATAGATGTGCGGAAATTTGCCTTTGGCCAGCGGGTGGTTGGTTGGTGGAACCGACTTCCATCACTGGTTGTTGAAGTTGATAGCCTAAACAAATTTAAAGCTCAACTGGACAGGTATTTCGAACGAACGGAGGGGTGAAATGGGAGTGGGTTTTTTTTTTTTTGTTTTTTTTTTGGCTGATGCTGAATAAGCTTGCTTTCTTGCATCATATGCCTCTGCTAATGCTAATGCTAATATTTGGCACAGGAGACATCACAGGATTTTATGAAGAGGCACTGCCAAAGCAGTGTTCCAGGGAATCATTAAGCCTTAATTCATCATGTAACAGTAAAAAAAATCCACATTATTTTGACCATAAGGGAGGCCTGTAGCTCACCTTGGCCCTTGCCTAGAAATAGGGTGGCCAACCGTCCCGGTTTACCCGGGACAGTCCCGCAATCCGCGTCCTTTGTCCCGCGTCCCGGAAAATGTCTACCCAGGACGCCATAAGTCCCGGATTTCATGAAAGAGGCATTAAAATTAAAAAAATAATAATTATAAAAAAAATGAATTTTGTAAACTAGGACCTGTAATAAAGTTCTGAATAAATTATTAATTTCTAGTTTGAGCCATTGCTGCGACTCTGCTTTTAGTTGTTCCGTTTCAATAATGGGCATATGGTTCTTATGAATGTTAGAGCGAATTCATTTTAGGTTCCACAGTTTCGTAGAGCGATCGAGTGAGTCACAATAACACGTTCTTAGTTTTATATTGTAAATATTACTTTTCAGAGATAAAAAAAAAATTTAAATAAGCAATTCATGTCGGATGAAGAACCAAGCTGTAGCATATCAACTCCGCCAAACAAGATGAAAAACTGTGTTCAACGAAAAATTAAAAGCATCGTTTCAGTGGATGCGAGGTGTGCAAAACTCAAAACATCAGGCTTTCTGTGCTGTTTGCAAAAAGGAATTTTGTGAGGTCCATGGCGATGTGAAATCTCACATGAACTCTGAAACACATAAGGTAGGTCTTCACTAGGGTAACATGTGACCATGCGTCCCTATTTTCCCGGACATGTCCTCATTTTTTAAATATCATGGACTGTCCGGGAGGGCTTTCTAAAAGTTTCAAAATATCCCGAATTTTGGCTCTTAAAATTTGAAAATCTCCTGATCCTTATCATTGGTAAAATTTGTAAGCCGTACACCAATCAGCTTTGGAAGTAATCCCAAGAATCTCCACTTCCGACTGTAAACGACGCAGATCAGACATCATGCGTTCGGGGTTATTGACATTTTGTTTGTGCAGTTTGACTTTTTCACTTTATTTTATTTTTCTTTTCTTTTTTTTTTATTCTCTTTTACATTCTTGGTTACCTGCAATTGAAAGGATTATAAGTATTTATCCAACCCTAAGGTCTTTCTTTTTGTCTCAAGAAAATCCCCCCCCCCCCCCAAGATTAAAAGATTTATTTGAAAATGGGTTTAGTAAACCTTATCTTGTTCATTGCCAAACTGTAATGTCAGTCTTCAATTCACATATAATGAGCATTAAAAGGAATGACAATTCTTTGATAGAAATTATTGAAGCTCTTGCTTCAGTAAGGGATATTCTGTCAGAAAAAAAGTAAATGTCAGTTCATTTCCCCCAAAGCGAAGGAAATGTTGGAGAAGAGACAAAAAGAGAAATATACAGAGAGATGTGGAGTTTTCCGAAGAAATATCCAGAACTTATATTCATCATGCACTGAATATTTGGACATGTGGTTGAAACCACTGGAAAAAGTTGGGATAGTGTGGTTTCAACAATTGGGTACTTTCATACAAAAGGAGTGTGTGTGGATGATGTGAAGGGTTTTGATCAGTTTTGTAATTTAAAAAAATTTATAGCGAAAATTAAGGATACTAATGTTCCTTGTAAAGTAAGTGGGCTAATTATTTTAGCCACTGTAAGAATGAAGGGTTTTCCTCAGAGCTGTTAATAATTGCTCAATTTTTCTTTTCCATGCCACCACATAATGCATTTATTGAAAGAATGTTTTCAATGATGGAGATGCAGTGGTCTAAGGATAGAAACTCGTTTGCTGTGATTCTGTTAAGATACTAATGCTTACAAAATTCAATTTCAGTGACATGCTGTGTAAAGATTTCCATTCATATTTATCCAAAAACAGATTTACAGAGAAAAATTCATCAGTGGAAAAATATAAAAGAAATGAAGGGAAAAGCAAATAAATTACGTTGAGAAAAATAAGTTTTTTCTTTTATTCATACCATAAGTAAATTCTTTGTGTATCATTTTTTACAAGTTAAGCATTTCGCATAAGAATGGTAAGTGAGAATTCTGTTAATTTAAGGGATTTGAGATATTCAATTAAAATATTTAACATGTTATTACTTTTTTCAGTGACTGTGTTATTACCCTATTATCATAATAAACTGTCATTAAAGGCTTACGCCTTTAATGTTACACCATTTTTGAAAAGAATGTAAGAGAATGTAGGGCGTGTTTTGGTACAATAGGGAAAGGCGTCCTCAAAAGTCCAGATATTTCTGTCCAGATGTCCTAATTTTTAAGGTTAGAGAGGTGGCAGCCCTAAGCATGCCGCAAAAATTAAATTATTATATTAGGATTACCCGTAATTGATCACATAAACCCGTATTTGTATCTGTAAATTGCACGTGTTCTTTGGTCGATTTGTCTGCTTTGCTGGACGAAAAAACCCAGTTTCTGGAGAAAAAAACCTATCTACGCCTGAGACCGACTAATTCAGCAACGGAGTGAAAAAAGCCCATTAAAGTTTCTCTCGTCATCGACGGGATTCGAACCCGGGCCTTTTCCACCCGGTGTGGGGAGGACGATGACGATACCACTGTGCTACACATGCAGACCAGGTAGCATGTCACAGTCTATTAAAACGTTTTCCTTCCATGAAAGGATTCAAATGCCAAATCAAAAATAGCAGCTGCTGAATTAGCTTGAGTAGACCGGGGTTCAAGCCCCTGACTGCTGAATACGGTCGATCTGCCAACCCGCACTGGACCAGCGTGGCAGATTATGGTCCATTTCCCTCAGCATGAATTGTTGAGGAGGCTTCCATCCTGCAGTGGGTTGATAATGGCTGCACTTTACTTTACTTTACTTTACCACGCCAATGAGTATGCGATTTCTTACATTAAGTTGTATAGCTCAATTTTCTGTGAGTCTGAGACAGACTAGCAACCATAACTTAAGTAAAATTTGAACTTTACAAAGATTACGAAATTAAAATGTATACTATATTACAGAATTTATGTTAACAAAATATCGCAGAAATTAAAATGAACATAGAAATAGACTGTTGACAGAAATTAAATCACTAATGACAATAATCAATTTACTGTTGGAACAAGATGTGGAGAAATGGCAGTTGAAGTAGACAAATAACATGAGGGTTGTGAACAGTGATGAATACCGGAGAGTTGAAGTGCCAGTATTTGTTTTATGGGGTTTCTCCGTTCATTTTTCAGATGAAGCGCAGCCGTTCCTGCTGAGGGAACCGTTGTGTAGGACAGACCCACTAACATCAAGCTTGGCCGTCGTAACAATATCTAACGATGGCGACGGCTTGGCGCCTCACCTAAGAAACCTGAGTCTGTCAGATGAGGCGCCACTGTACGTGTCTGAGTCTGCGCGGTAGCACAGTGGTATCGTCACCATCTTTCCCACACCGGGTGGAAAAGGCCCAGGTTCGAACCTCTTCGATGGCGAGAGGAACTTTAATGGGGATTTTTTCACTCCGTGGTTGAGTTAGTCTGATTTGATTCGTTTTTTTATTGCGCAAAGGAAAATTAGGCCATGATGCGCCAAGTCCAGGCTGAGTTAGTCGGTCTCAGGCATAGATAGCAAGGTTTTTTTCCCCAGAACCTGGGGGTTTTTTCGTCCAGCAAAACAGGCAAATAGACCAGAGAACACACGCAATTAACAGAAAAAAATACCGGTTTATGAATTATATTACAGGTAACCCTAATATAATAATTTAATTGTACGTGTCTGACGGTCTGTGCGTACACGGTGGTATCGTCATCATCCAGGCCTTTTCCACACTGGGTGGAAAAGGCGCGGGTTCGAATCCCGTCGAACAAGAACTTTAATGGGCTTTTTTCACTCCGTGGCCGACTTAGTCGGTCTCAGGCCCTGAAGGACTCTAAGGCTTTTGGGAGAAAATTTTTATCACTTTTTTCTCAGACACTTGGGTATTTTTCATCCAGCAAAACAGGCAAATCGATCAGAGAACACGCAATTTAGAGACAAAATAAATATGGGTAGATGTAATCATTTCTGGTGATCCAAATATTATTTGTTGTACGTGTTTGACGGCTCACGAGACCAAATAGAAAGGCCGGGTGCCCAGCAACTATTGTTCTAAGTAAAATGATATAAATTGTGAATTTGCTTTAATAAATTAAGCTGTGTTTACGGAAACTTTTGCGTAGCCCAGGACTAAACCAGGAGGCCTTCACTTCCACGTAGTTCGGGGTAAGCGGCCACGTTTGTCCAGGCTGACTAAGAAAGGCCCAGGCTATTCGAGTAATAGCCTACTCGTGAAGTGGAGGTGAGGAGTTATTCTTAGTTGTTTAATATGCTCTGCTTAGGTTTTGGGACTCGTTTATTTAGAGTTTCATTGTGATTTTGTGTTATTAATTGTGTTCAAATGTATATTGAAGAGTTATTAATTGTGAGTTAAATTATGTAGAATTGTGAGTTAAAAATTTATTTTGAAATTATAGTTTGGTTGAAGTCTGCCTGACTATGACTGCACAACCAAAGAGGGAACAGTGTGTGAAGGAGGTTGATTTGATTCTGATTTTACTGCAGCAAAAACGACTGTGGTTATACTGCGCCAGGAAAAAGTTAAAATACGATAAAAGATAGGTTCTGGTAACCTTTTTAAAGGTTACCAGAACATTAAAATCATGTTCAAATCATTAAAAAAAATAAATTATCTAATTTAGATACATGTGTATATATTAATGGCTTGTAAAAACTTTAAAACTGTTGACACATGGTCGATGTCTGATAAAATGTGACTGAGTGTATATGGCCCAGTCGGATGTGTAAAAGCGGTAAAATATATATTGCGAATACGTGTAAAATTAAACCAATCGATTAAAATATGCTTTATAGATAAAATCGCGTTACAAGTCTCGCACATAGGAAGGTCATCTGTCATCAACAGGAACGAATGTGTTATATGACTGTGTCCTATGTGGAGTCGAGCAAGAACAACTTCCTCGACACGATTCCTGCGCAGACTGGACTGCCATGTTTGTATTACAGGCTTTATCTCGTATAATTTATTTGTTCGTTCTCTCTCTCTCTCTCTCTCTCTCTCTATGCCATAGTTCTTGCCATTTGGAGCATATCTTGTTGTGTGTTATTTGCTCGTAGTCTGTATAGGGGACTGACAGGCAAAGATTATTAGTGGGAGTTGCTGATGTGTCGGCCAATTCATTTCCCCTAATCCCAATGTGGTTAGGAATCCAGCAGAAGCGAATATGAAACTTGTGTTCATAAGGAGAATGTATCTTCTGCTGAATCCGAGAGAGAACTCGACTGGAATTGTGTCTCAAACATAATAAAGCGTAATAGGCTCAAAGAATCGGAATATATTATTGACCTTTGATATTGACTGCTGAGATATGATAGTGTCTGGAAAGACAGCTGCAGATCCTGCACAAGATTCTGACTTCGAGCCGTCTGTGTAAACTGGCAGGAAATCGGGGTGTTCAGCTCGGTGTGCTGAATAGAGCTGCAGGTAGACAGATGATAGAGTCGCAGACTTTACCCAGTTCTTAATGACGCCAATAACTAAACCCTTCTTCCCTTGTTAGTTCGTAGAATTCAAGGTTGTATAGTATATAATTATGAGGGGAGGAGGGTTGAATTGTCAGCAAAAACGACATAACATTTACCCAAGCATATCTTCGATTGTTGTTATGTATTCTATTGAAAAACGATAAAACTCAACCTTCGTAATATGTTTTTAATCATTATTATAGAACCCTACAGTACAATATTGGCGGTATAGCATGAACTGGCTAAAACCTCTTTCTTTCTCTCCTTGATTAGATTACAGAGTAGTAAGTTATTTCCCACAGCATGCGAGGAAAGGCCTATTCAACAATTATATAGACTTTTTTTTCACAGAGTGGCTAAGAAACTGACCATAGAATTCAACCAATTTATACACACGACATATGATTAGCCGAGCACCTGCGCGGCTAATTCTAAAAAAAGTAATCAACCAACCTCAGAATAAATACAGATTTTAAGTATGGATGCCAGGGTCTGATAAACAAATCAACAAAACACCGATATTTGCATGTCGGGTACTTTCTAATTAGGTAAATTTTATTATCGCATTGTAAGTTTGTTAGTTTAATTTCAGTCGCACTCAGTTTTCAGTATACCGTGGTTGTTTTTCTCGAGTTTTAATAAATTTTTGCAACCATTGCTACCATTTAGGTACAACTGTATTTTTCAGTTTTCCTATTCTCACATAAGGATAAAGTTTCAATTGTTTCAATAAAATTTAAATTTCCATGGACAGATGAACGTAACAGTCTGTGCTTCGAATCTGGGCAAACTGTTCAACGAAATTTAAATCGTAGGTTATAGATCATTATTTTCAGTAAAGTTTCAATTTAGTTCCATTACACATTATATTTTAAATTAGTACTGCTTACTATAATCCACCCCGTTCCAATGGTAAAATAATGCATTACAATATAAAGAGTTGAAATTGGGACTTAAGAAACCAAACTTAGTACAGGGGAAAACTTCTTATGAGGGAATTTCTTATCCGGATTCTAATTATTTATATATAGATACTTATCTTATCTATATATATATAAGCACTAATCATTTTCATCTGCACCTCCGATGCTCAAGTTCCTCTCTATGCAGATGACCTTGAGATCTACTCAGCAGTGAAGGAGATAACCGATTCTCAACGGCTTCAATGCGCCCTCAATAAATTCTCTCAGTGGCTATCTCTGAATGGCTTGTCCGCTAACCCCTTGAAGTGCAAAGTAATCTCTTTCTCATTCTTCAGATCTCCACAAATAATAAATACGGAGTACATCATCTCTGTAATCATCGAAAGGTGTGACCAAGTTAAAGATTTAGGGGTTTTCTTCTCCAGCAGTGCTAAATTTGATGCCCATGTCCTTAAAATCACAAAAGCAAAGCATTCAAAATTCAGGGATGTATCAAAAGGAATACCTAGAATTTCAAAAACTACAGATTTGTTATCCTATATAAAACCATTCTCCCAATCCTTGGATTCAGCTCACCCAACAATACTTTTGAAAAGACTAAAAATTGAAGCAGTCCAAAAAAAATTTGTCCAGTAGCTTACGTTCCATAACCCTCTATTTTATTACTCGGTCTACTTTGAATCGCTGTGTGATTACTTTCATCTGAGGACTCTGTGCACTAGAAGAGTTATTGTTGGCATCACCCTTCTAGCCAAAGTAATCACTGGAAACTATGAAGCATCTGATATCCCTAGTAAAATCAACTTCCATGCTCCTTGTAGACAAGTCAGGAATCTCACTGTTTCGCCTTGACTCTCCCACCACGGATTTCATGAAGTTCAGTCCACTAAACAGAATCAGCAAATCACTTTCTCATTGACTTTTCTGACAATTTCCAATCACTGATGAACTCCATCCACAAGTATGCCTCTTCTCTCATTTAATTATTGTAGTCTATTATTATTTTTTTCTTCTTTAATTAATTAATTTATTATTTGTTTTATCGGCAAATTAATTTAATGCATACTTCTTTTGTACATATGATTTTAATGTTTGAATAAGGTTTAGCTTTTATTATTATTGTTATCAACTCTGTTCATTGTTCTGCTCACAGATGCACTATCAATGGTTACCTGTTGTGTATCTTGTTATTAATAAAAATAAAATAAAATAAAATTTCGCGCATATATATATTACCACTAATGGTGAGTGGGCCACTATCTGATGATATGATTCCACAAAATATCTTACCGAACAGCAGGAAATCGAGTACGTAACAATAAATAGCTGCACTAGCTAAACCAGTTACAGTGCATGAAGTTCTCAAAAAATCAGGGTGTGGGGGGAAGTGGGAATTGAACTGCAGTAAGCTTACCATTCACAACGAAAAAACACCAGTCAGTAGAAAATCTTTTCATTAGCACAGGTCAGTAACAACGCTTGCTTTCCTGACACAACTCAGTGGATTCGTCTTAGTTTTCTTTCCTGTAACCCGCAAGTGTGTGGTGAAGTGAAACAAAATCAGTTTTTGTACGAGCAGGCCACTGTCCTTTGGAACAATTTTTGCATTATATGCAAAACTGGTTTCTTAGGTTAACGAAATTAGAAGGCTCAGTAGTGCCTACTTACTCCTCTTAAGTATCGCCTGTTATGATCTTGTTCTCGCGTAATGAGAAACTATAATTCTTTCAGAAAACAAAATTAGAATCGTTTTTATAAAGTATAGCACACAGTATTTCAACCAATAAAGAAATAACAGTGGCGTATTCAGGTTTGATTGATTGAGTTTTTAATGGCGCATTGGCAGGCGTATTCAGGGGAGGATATATCCCTCCTAACCATGCGTATAAGTGTTCTCAGGTCTATCTAAAAACCACTCAAAAATCTGGTTGTCATGACCCACTTACGATGATACCAGGATACGATAGAGTCTACATGTACGAGAGATATTCAATAAATAATTTTTCACGAACAACCGCACTGCCTGCTATTTATAGCTGAGCAGCAGAATTTAAGGCCAAACTAAGCTGCATCACATAGCAACTGTGCATAAACTTGACCGACCGTCAGCTAACCTTAGAGATCGATCAAGTTTATGCCTGTTCAGTTTCGCCCAAACAACAATGGATGTAAGAGGCGAGGAACGGTAAGCTGCTCTCAAATTTTGTTTTCATCTCAAGAAAACATCAGCTAAAGCGTATGAAATGTTAAGAGTCTTATAGTCAATCTATGTTTCTAGGGAAAGTCTTGTCTGACCAATTTGACTGGACACTATGATGTGGTCAAAAAGGAACTGGAAGCAGGGAATAACTTTGATATCATATATTTGTATCTTAGAAAGGCTTTTGATACTTCTTCAAACAGGCCTCTGAGGTTGGGTATATTCATACTGTAGATTTTAGTGTTTTGCACCAACCTTACGTAAAAATAAAAACACAAAGGAAACTGGACTTTTAATAACTGTGTTTATAATAAATTATAATAACCTGTATTTACAATAAATTTAACTTTACGATAAACTATACATATAAAATATTAAAATCTGCTACATTAAGAACAATAAAATGCATTAAAATATACTAAGTTAAAAGCGATAAAAAACCATAGCTTTCAAAGGCTCCAGCCTTCTTCTTCAGCGGTATTTTCTTATTCTGCAGTACATCTTTAAATATCAGCAGGTTCATGGTACTCATCACGTGTTTCATTCTCACGCGTTCCGTTCTCTTGCGTTGTGGAACCGGAAGTGGCTCGAGCGGGAGTCATACGGAACCGTTCATCCCTTCTGAGGATAGTGGCCTCAAAGAGGGGATGAATCCGCGTACCTCTATCTCTATTAATGTTGACTGTAGAACAGATCCGCAAACTCTCGAGCCACTTACGGTCCCAGAACTTATGCGCCCGATCGGTGATGATAGCATCGTCCGGGGAGATCTGGTGCTGCTTCTCCCAAAAATGTTCGGCCACGGCGGATTTGCCATACTCCGCATTTCTTATTGCCTTAGTGTGTTCCCCCAGACACACACTAAGGCAATAAGAAATGCGGAGTATGGCAAATCCGCCGTGGCCGAACATTTTTGGGAGAAGCAGCACCAGATCTCCCCGGACGATGCTATCATCACCGATCGGGCGCATAAGTTCTGGGACCGTAAGTGGCTCGAGAGTTTGCGGATCTGTTCTACAGTCAACATTAATAGAGATAGAGGTACGCGGATTCATCCCCTCTTTGAGGCCACTATCCTCAGAAGGGATGAACGGTTCCGTATGACTCCCGCTCGAGCCACTTCCGGTTCCACAACGCAAGAGAACGGAACGCGTGAGAATGAAACACGTGATGAGTACCATGAACCTGCTGATATTTAAAGATGTACTGCAGAATAAGAAAATACCGCTGAAGAAGAAGGCTGGAGCCTTTGAAAGCTATGGTTTTTTATCGCTTTTAACTTAGTATATTTTAATGCATTTTATTGTTCTTAATGTAGCAGATTTTAATATTTTATATGTATAGTTTATCGTAAAGTTAAATTTATTGTAAATACAGGTTATTATAATTTATTATAAACACAGTTATTAAAAGTCCAGTTTCCTTTGTGTTTTTATTTTTACGTAAGGTTGGTGCAAAACACTAAAATCTACAGTAGGCTTTTGATACTGTTGCACATGGAAGACTGCTGCACAAATTGGAGCAGTGTGGCATTGGAGGCAAATTGCTGCTATGGATAAAGGGATGGTTGAGTGCGAGAAGACAGAGAGTGGTAATCAATATACCCTGCTCTTCGTGGACTAATGTTATTAGTGGAGTCCCCCAGGGGGACTGTGTTGGGTCTATGTCGTTTTCTGTATTTATTAATGATATTGATGATGGTATATCAGGCTTAATGTCCAAGTTTGCAGACGATACGAAGGTCGGTAGGGTTGTTAATGACGGTACGCTGCTGCTGCAACAGAATCTAGAAAAGCTAAGCAGGTGGGGCTGAGAGGTGGCAACTGAAGGTTAACATTGACAAATGTAAAGTACTGCATATGGGAACCACCTACTTTCATGGCTGGCTTTACATCTTGACCTAGAATTACCCTAATCAATTTAACTGTGGAGAGGAACACCTATCCACCTGGCCTCCATGCCTGGAACATCATCCTGACCTCGAATCACGATGGACAAATCACAATACCTAGCCAACCGGCCACCACACTATCTCTTTCTGAAATCAAATACCCAGCAATCTGGCTCTCTACCTGGGCCTAACCTACACTTGAATCGCTGAAGAAAACTGCAACTGCCGAAGCTAAGCCACTGCATTCCATCTGCCCCTAGGATGGTATTACCGCAACTGCGAGACACTGGCCTGGACGCTCTCCGAATTCCTGAAGGTCCTCTTCCTGAACGTGACCTCACCTGGAGCGTCCATCAGAATATTTATGAAGGGGGCAGTCACATGGCCCCCATCCTCCATGCTCCCTTGCATGGAGCTTTACATCCATTTCCCAGGGAGGGGAGGAGGAGGCTATGCCTGCCTCCTCTCCTCCTTACCACCCTTCTTTTTTAGTAGTGAAGCATGGGCATGTCCCACTGATTACAAAGGGCTATTCTCCCTGTCTACACATTATTTCTATCCCCAGTCTTCAGTCTCCCCCCCCCCTTACTTTTATCTTTCACAGTGCGCAGTCCCACACGTCAAAATTTTTAAACATCAAAATCTAGCCCGCCCTTTCAGGCACTAATCTTATCCTTTCAGCGTACAAACCCAAATAGCGTTCTTAAAATGAACGTAGGCAAAACTGAACCGCGATATACAGCATACATTTTTTTTTTTTTTTTAGGTCCTAGCCACCGAAATCTCTGGAAAGTAGGTGGCAGGATCTAATTTCTATGCGTATTGGTGTTCCACAGACAAGAGTATGACGAACATTACGTGAGCACGACTTATATCCGTTTCACATACAGCGGGTGCAACACCTTCAACCAGGAGATGACGCCCAGCGATTGAAATTTGCGGTGGGTAAATGCTAATCGCCGATTAATTCCATTAATACTGTTCAATGATGAAGCTATTTTCACCCGTGACAGTATCAACAACACCTGTAACTCTCATAGGTGGTCAGACGAAAATCCACATGCCACTGTAGAAACAAATTTTCAACATTGCTTCTCTGTAAACGTGTGATGCGGTATCATCGATAACCAGTTGATTGGACCCTTCGTGTTACAAAATCGTCTTACTGGGCCTATTTACCTAGAATTTCTGCAAAACGAACTTCCACTACTACTGGAGGATGTTCCCTTGGCTACAAGGATTAGCTCCTGCACATTATACCCGTCTGGTGATACGGGATCTAAATCGAATTTTCCCTGAACGATGGATCGACTGCAGTGGTCGCGTTCATTGGCCACCAGTCTTCAGACCTCACTCCGTTAGATTTTTGTTTGTGGTGTGGATGAAAAGCGCAGTATACAAAGAAAAGGTGAATACAGCAGACGAATTGCTCGTTCGCATTTTGGATACTGCCGCCCTCATAAAGGAACGCCAAAACGACCTCAGAAGAACAACACAAGAGTTGCAAAGTGCATTGAGATTGACAGTGAGGTTTTCGAACATTTATTGTCAACTGTAGAAAATTTGTCAATTATTTGTGTTTGGTAGCGTTCAAAAAGTCAATAAATACAAACAAATAAGTCATTTATCGTTCTTTAATACCTCTCATAATGGCTTTGTGCGCACCAGTTTCAAACAGTTGTATCTCCTTATCCAATGAGAATTGGACACATGTTTATATGAACATTTTTACTCAGAATAATCGATATTATAACCTCCCACAATATTTACTGTTCCTCCTAAATCACCTGTATACATGGTACAATAACCGAATATTAACAATATCTTATATACATGAAACATTGTACATCATTAATTAATTCGATTAGCACATGACGAACAGCTAAACTGTGCAATGGGCATCCTGAACTTAGCTACAGCACAACGAGCTGGACAAGCAGGCTATAATTGTCCACAGATGAGTATCACATCCTAGAGACTAATCATCGCCAGTAATCTCCAAAAAATAAACAGTTCAAGGATGAACTGTTTATTTTTTGGTCCACGAGCAGTCAGACAACTCAACAGAAGTTTGTCATATTAACCAGCACATTCAAGAAAAACAACTAAGGCTTCTTGCCAACTGCGTTGGCAGGAGCAGAAGTGGACACCCACCCATGAAGGAAACAGAGTACCAACATCCTGTCCACTTCTACAAAGAAATTTCTGTTCCTATATAAAGAATAGCATATTCCGTGTAAATAAAAGGGTACAGTCCACCGATGCATCCATTATTCAATCTTAACTCCTCCATTTGCAAAAGAATATTCCTTCTCATGAAAACTGAATTTGCAAAATTTTGAAAGGCAATAAAATTTTCCTTTGTTTTAATAAGTAATGGCTCAATCCCATCCACCAGACGAGTTACATTAACATTATTCAGTAAATCAGCATATTCCAAACAATTAAAAACATGTTCCCAGGTTTCTAGATCACTACACATCCAGTTGCATCTTGCTACGATTCCAAGACTATTCTGTTTAGCAAAAAATTATTAAAACAGTTAATCGAGACCTCACATTGCTCATACTGAAAAGGTTATGATCATCTCTTTTTCTGATATTCAAGGAATGTTGTTTGTTATTTGGTTCTTAGGACATTAGCGACTAAGGCCATATTGCTCTGGGAATATGCAGTGGTCATTCCCTGACCTTTCCGCATCCTCCGTATTTGGTGGTGACGGGCTCGAACCCCGGTCTAATCAAGAAGCATGTGCTACGCGCTGCTGCTCCTTCCCACCTGGCTACGGAGGCGCCATTCAAGGAATGGTCTACCCGTTCGTCTCAAACGACCACAACTGCACGCAGGTGGGTGGGTGCTGCATTACGACAATGCGAGAACTCACAATGCTCGTACTGTCATCGACTATTTAGCATTAATGTTAATTAAGAGATGATCATAACTGGAACCACTAATACCTTGCACCCTACGAAAACGCCTCCAGTCGTTAGAAGAAGTTGTAAAGACATCGAAGACGATTCTCAAGCGAATGCCAAAAAATTTCTTCCACCATGTTTTTGAAGAATGGTAGACACGTTGGAGTAAGTGCATTTAGTCAAATCGGGATATTTTGAAGACCCATTAAGCGCACTTAAAAGAAAGCTACAAAAATGTTAAGCTTCTTTTGGAAAAAAAAAAAAAAAATCAGTACAAGGATCTTGGTTGGCTAGTGTGTAGAGTTTTCAGGTTATTAGTCTGCTTACTCAGCCAATAACATGGTTATACAAAAGTACCTTGCTTTCTTGAAAGTGGGACAGTCAAGCAACAAGTGAACATTAGGAAAGGAAAGTGTGGCCATCAAGACAGCAGGTTCAAAGTAGATCTAAACAAAATTCTGTTAGGTTCGCCCAAACCCTAAATAAACACGGGAACTGTTTCAAGTATGTTTTCACTAAATTTCCATCGCTTACATACGAAAAAAAAAAAAAAATCAAGGCAGGAATTATTGTTAAAACTCAAATCCACAAGCTGCTATCAGACTCTGCATTTGAAGAGCACTGTACATGAACCAAACCGATATAGACGCTTAGACTGATTTTAAAAATGTAGTATGAAATTTTTTGGAAAACAGTGAACATCCAAATTATGAGAAAATCGTAAACTTCTCAATCTCATCTCAACTATTTCCCAACTTTATGTAGCTTAATTGAACAGGAGGAGGATAGATTCCATCAGGATATACAATAAATGGGGGGAAAGTACCAAGGGGATGCAACGTGAATATAATGGCCGATTACTGTTGACTGCTAATAAAGAGGATCATCTACAGAAACTACCTGCCTGAGAAAGTCAATCAAAAAGTCACAAGTTTAACCCAGTCTAGTTTATAAGAAATCTATTTTGGGGCCATCTGTGCTTGACAGGAGGACGAAACTCTGATGTCTGTTTTTGCGTATATTTACACGCTTTGATATGTCTGTTTTTGCGTATTTAGCTCGGATATGTCTGTTTTTGCGTATATTTATAGGTATTTTTTATAAAAAAAATTTGTAAAATCCGTAAAGCTACAAAATAAATCAAAAGAACCACCACGAATAATTTCATCTTACTCATCTTACTAATTCCATCATGCCAAGCCCATACTCACCAGCTATGAGCCCCTGGGGTTATATAGGGCAGTTCTGGACTTCGTTAATTTCTGCAGACTGGATGTGCTATTTTTTTCTGTACAGTCCTCCTTAGAGTACCAAGGCTTCGCTCTTGAAGTATTGTTTTTCTGCCTGATTTATGCCTTTGAGATGTGAAACAACCACTTGATTTCTAGTCATTAAAAACTTTGAGATGGATGCTTTTGAGAAATCAGTCATCTCATTCGTTTCTTGAATCGTGGCTTCTGCTAAATGTGTACCCACGATAAAACCTTTTTCAAAGTCTGAAATATAATTTGAAAAAGTCTTTCTCCAGACTTCAGTCTTTTTTCAGTCTGAAGACTTCTGGCTTCAGATTACGACAATCAAAGCACCTGTGCAGTCTTCATACTGAACGAGGCAACACGTTCCAGACCTGACCTGAGAAGTTTATCCTTGACGTGGGGCAACGTGTTGCCCCACGTCACAGTTTAGTCACTTAAGAAATCCATGATGTGAGTTCCGTATAACTCTAATTTTGTCAAGATGATCTTACTACATTTCCAGACATTTTCCAGCACAATGTGGGAGGCCACAATAGATATTACGCTGGCCACCAGATCTATTGCGGACCACATTACCACTTAGACCGTTACTAAAGATTGGACAACTTCCGATAGTAGAGTAATCACCATCCACCTAAACCGATCCATAACCAGGACAATAATACCCAGGCAAAAACAGTTCAGATACGCCATCGGAAAGGCTGACTGGCCTTTATTCCAGGAAAAGGCTACGGACATCTGCCCATGCACTTGAAACGGAAAGGTTAAATCCGGACCAACACCAAACTGCAAATACAAGAAGCGGTTGACAGCAATCAAAAGGAAAAGATAGACCCTGGGAGCTGTCCCCTGGTGGTCTCCAGAACTCTAACAACTCAGACAGGAGGTAAACACCTATAGGAAAACCTTCCAGCACGCCAGGCGTAGCTAGCCTGCAGCTGAAGTCGAGGCACTGCGGGAACAATATGGGGCAACCAGAAACCGATACACAGCTAAGATCCGGGAGCGAAAACAGCGCACATGGGAACATTTGGTCTCCACGAGAGGAAATGATGATCCATGGGGAGTGGTTTTTCAAATAACCACGAACAAGCTCCCAAGAGGTGAAGTCATCCCAGCAACTAGGAAGCCACAAGGAGAATTTATCAAGACATGGAGGGATTCCATTAATAAAATCTTGGACGTCATGTTTCTGGAAAACCAGAACCCAACTACCCCAGAACAACTGCTGCTCTGCCACCTAAACAGCACAAGAAGAGGAGTCCTTCACCAGGACTGAGCTGGAAAATGCAGCCTCCAAACTATGGAACAATAAATCCCCAGGCGCGGACCTCCTAGAGCCGGAGATTGTAAAAAAGACAGTGGGGGTCATTCTCGACCAAATACTAAATCTATAATAAATACCTAAAAGAGATACTTCCCCCTTGCTTGGAGGATGGCGGCGCTCTGCCTAGTCTTAAAAAATCCAAATAAGCAACAAGACATCCCGGGTTCCTATAGACCCATAGCACTCCTCACAGTCCTCAGGAAACGTCTGGAACACCTCCTGAGGAGCAGGATTGAAAACTACTACACCAACTCTGGATTACAATCGCCAAACCAGTTCGGCTTCCAGAAGGGACACAACTGCAGGTGCCCTGGAGAATATCGTCAAAGAGGCTACAACAGCAAACAAAAAATACTTTCTTGTAATCGCAGTGGATTTTTCCGGGAAGTTTGACACCATCTGGTAGCCAAACGTCTTCGACAGGCTACGGGAGGCTAACTTGCCAACCAATCTTTATAAGTGCATCACCACCTACCTCTCAAATAGATGCATCACTGTCACAGCCCCGTACTGCTCAGTCTCAAGATCAGTCCATAGAGGATGCCCACAGGTCTCCGTCCTAGGCCCAATTCTCTGGAATGGGGTCCTGCACGGTTTCCTGAACCTAAATCTCGGAAATACCAAGACACAAGCCTACGCAGATGACTTTGTCCTGATGCTCGCTGAGGACAGCAGAGCTCAATTAGAAAACACTGCAAACCGGACGCTTGCTGCCTTACAATGGGACAGTCAAAACAATCTGCCAATATCCTCAACAAAGACAAGTTCCATACTACTTCGCGGGACCCTGTACATCAGGTGGCCTCCCCAAATAAAAGTTCTGGGGACCACAGTCAAACTAACAACAGAGTTAAAGTATCTCGGTGTCATCTTAGACAAGAATTTATCCTTCACCCCCCTCCCCGCATTAACTATATTCGGAACAAAATTAGAAAATAATCCTCTCTCTTCACAAGAATTATTTGCAAGGAAGGCCTGAGAAAGAAGACCCTCGCCTTTTACCATAAAACGATCTTCTTGGCAGTGATCCTATATGCATCGGGAGTCTAGTATCCAAAAGCAACAATCGGAACTAATAGAAGAAAGCTAGAAACAACGCGATACATCCTGCTCACTATATCTAGAGTCTGCAATACAGTCAGCACCCACGCACTCCAGGTCCTCATGGGTGCCGTTCCCCTGGACTTGTAAGTCGTTCGATGTGGACTCCTCTACCATGTCTCCAAAGGCCAAACTACTATCTGCCAGACCTTTAAGATAGATCTAACAAATGACACCAAAACAGAAAGAAGAGACTTACCCTGCACCTCCAACAAACCTGGCAAACACGCTATGAAAATTCACCAAAGAGTTCAATTACCTGAAAATTCGTGCCAAAAGTATACTCTGTATTCTCAACATACCCGCAATGGCTTTCACCAGGACTACTAACCACGTACTTGCTCACCAGCCATGGTGCCATCAGACAGAAGCTATCAGATTTTGAACTAAGTGACACACCTCTCTGCCACTGTGGATAGACAGAAACGTGGGAGAACCTGATGCACCACAATCAATTATGCGACGACTTACGCCACTCTCTAATTACAGAGACTCAATATGTATTACTAAATCAGGAGGACCGTGTACTGGAAGAGGAATACAGCTACAAAGCTTTAACCAAATACGTGCAAGACCTCTTCAGCAGAAGGGCCTTCCCTGTGCCACAACCACGGCAACCGCAAACACCGTAATCTCCGCTCCTCACCAGATGCAGAGAGAAGCTTGCTCACACGGATACCCACCTATTAAGACCAAACTACCTGGAAGAGACCCCGCCCCAGGAATGGCTAAAACATAGAATAAGCAAAACTTTGAGACTTTCTTTCCCGAACTTGAAATCCACAGACCGGACAACTGGCAAAGACACTGGCGATATGGACATTTCGATATGACAACTACCCAAGACGGAGCTGCTTTCTAGAAATCGCTAAAACGCTGTACTGACAGAGTGGGACTGTAAGTGAAAATCTCCACCTGACAGACAACTATCGAGCACTGAGCTCAGCTGGAAACCTAGCTAACCAAAATTACTCTCGATGAGACCCCATTCTGGGAATAACATATGCATTGAATGGATAGCCAGCCCTGGCGCAGGAACCTGCTGGACATTTCTATCCATGATATAACAAATAGCAAAAATGCTACTGCAGAGCCATACTGGCGATCTGAATCAGCTCCCTTGCCTGGCTCACTGTCTCTCCCCCCGTCCCTGGAAGGAAGGGGGACGATGGCCCCTGTCTCCCCCCCCTCTGGTGTGGCATGGGCATGGCCTACTGACATCTGACTGGAGTCACCTTCACTATCGACCCAATACTTCTGTCTTTCTCCACCCCCAGCCTTCAGTCTTCTCACCTCTATCTGCAAGCTAGCGTACGCCCACAAGTCAAAATCGAACTACTGTATATCCAAATCACTTTCGTCCACTTTTTTGGCCTCTCATACTTCAAGCGCTCTCCCTTCACAATCGAACGTTTTTTTTTTTTTTTACTGTATCACCTGACAATGCACACTACGCGGAGATGGGGAAACCCGTGGTGCCGCTTGACCCTAAACATACTTTACACTTTACTTAAACATCATTCACCGGCCGGTATTGCACTACATCCGGCGGGTGCGGGATTTTAGTGCGCTGAGCACTGACAGTGAATAATGGACCATGGCCTGGTTCCTCAAGGTTGGGACGGGCATTGGACGGCAACTGCCCTAGTACGAAGAGGCCTGACACTTTTTTCAGGCCGTTTCACAGACGTTTGGCGCTGTCGCAGGTGATCAAGGTGGAGATGGGCATTTGCCTAGATACCACCCTGACTCAAGAACATAGAAAAAAAACCTAAACATCATTGCTGACCAGGTACACCCTTTGCTGGCAACGGTCTTCCTCTGCCGGTGCCGTCTTTCAGCAGGATGCCCCCCCCCCGGGGTTGTTCGAGACTGGTTCGCGGAACATGAGGAAGACTTCCAGGTATTGCCGGCTCCAAATTCCCCAGCCATCAATCCTATCGAGCATCTGTAGTTTGTGTTGTTGGAACATCAACTCCTATCTGCGGCGTTTCAACAACGGACCTTACAGGAGTTAAAGGATCTGCTGGTTACGTGTTGGTACCAGATACCACAAGACACATTTAGAAATTTTGTAGCGTCCATGCCTTGCCGGGTACGAGCTGTTTTGGCTGCACGTGGAGGACCAACGTCATATTAGGTAGGTGGTCATAATGTTTTGGTTCATCAGTGTATAACAAAACATGGAAATCCAGGAAGTAGAAATGTTTCTTACCGTTCTTCAACCACATATGTAAAATTCGTTAATTTATTAGGGTCAAAAGTATTGACCATAATAAACTGAAATTAAAGAATCCAAATATTACCGCATCATCAGCTTTGCTGTTAGCTGCTGCCCTGGAACCTTTTCTAGAGCAGAAGCAGAATTTTATCTCTTACGCCGACGATATAAAATATTTTGTTGTCTCTAATGAAAGAGCTTTTGTGTTCGACGTCAATTTCCACGCCAACGCTAAGCTTTATGAACTGGAGACATACCTAGGTGAAATCGGTTTATGGCTAAACGCTGATAACAACAAATAAGAAGATAAAGGATCGAATCAAATTATCTATTAATGGAGAATAGGTTAAAAAGACAGCTCATACACCGACCTAGGAGTGACGTGGGACGAGGGCCTCACCTTCCAAAGGCACTTTCAGAACACCAGATCAGAAACTCTTGCTGCTATATCGGCTGTAAGACAGGAGAAAACTGGGATTCGAAACCACCAACTAGTGTGACCCAATACATCCAAAGATGCATCGTTCCTGTATCCCTATATGCTTCAGTAATTTGGTCCTCTGCTCCAAATACTTATATTAGCAAGTTTCTCAGCCTTAAATACTGGGTGCTCCGGTGGTTGAACAGTATTTCCGGAAGCCCTTTACAATATCAAAAGCCATAATGTAAAGTGCAGCCATTATCAACCCACTGCAGGGTGGAAGCCTCCTCAACAATTCATGCTGAGGGAAATGGACCTTAGTCTGCCACGCTGGTCCAGTGCGGGTTGGCAGATCGACCGTATTCAGCAGTCAGGGGCTTGAACCCCGGTCTACTCAAAGAGCGTGTGCTACTGCACTGCCGCTCATACCACTCGGCTACAGAGGCCACTGTCAAAAGCCATACTGCATACAAAACTGAACACAGCTCCGCAGATTCGGGTGGTCACATTATGTAACATCTGCACTCTAGCACAACTTCTGACTGGGAGTTTAGATGCCCCTAAAATTGAAAATCTTGTGATCTGAACCCGCCCTGCAGCCCGCTTCCAGAACCCTCAGAGTCTCCGAAGCGCTCTCAATAACACTGATGGATTAAGGCGGCTATTTCCTGCCAGTACTCTGGAGCTCTTTAGAGACTTCAAAATAGACTCGAACTGGTACTGTCATGAGTCATGAGAAAACTTACAGGAAGCTCATTGCAGCGGATTTGTATACAAAACTACAAATATAACGAAGAACGTAATTCAAGAACGACTTCAAGTGCCCTTGAACTCATAAAAATCTGAAATGAGCGATTTATAGTGTCTTCAAAAGACACTTACAGGACTAAGGATATTCCTTTTTGTTCAACAGAATGACGATCACAATCAATTCATAGTGTAAATGACTATGTAATTTTTCTATGTATGTATGTATGATTTCTGTATCTATGTAATTTTTCCTCTATATTTATTTATTTTATGTATTTTCTGATATTTTATTCTATGTTACTCTATAATACGTTTTGTCGGATGTATGTATAAGCCACCCTCCTAGATAATTTCTGTACGGGTGTTTGTTAAATAGACTGATGATAATAACAGATTCAACCCCTGATGCAAGTCGCACCGATCAATTGTCGATCATTATTCACATCGATAAAGGTAGAATCACCTATAAGTTTCTACCCGCGGTCAACTTCACCTTCCCCAGGCCATCTCCCTGACTACAGGTCACCTTCTTACTAACTGGTCACGGACCATTTCAGCAGAAAATTCTCTGGATCGAAAACGACCCGTGGTGCAATTGCGGCGAAGACGAAACCTGGGAACACATGTTATACCATACCCATCCTATGAAGACCCACGAATAAGACAAATTACTGAAATATAGCGATACCCACAAAACCAGGAACACATCCCATTAGTGGATGAACAGTCATATGCGGAATCTGCAAGCTTTGTACAAGCAGTGCTTACAATCAGAAGTACCAACCATCCCAACAACAGGACAGGACGAGCTCCACGCTAACCCTGTATCAGGGTAGGATCATACAAATCCTAAATGAGGTAGGATCGTGTTAGTACTTAAGTGCAGGATTTGCGGAGCATCATGCTTCTGCTACGTAAACCCTAGACCAGGGTAGAATCAATGCAAGCATTCTCCTGAGTGTGGTATCACATTTCAGAGCGCATGGCCGATGGTGATCACACAGTTGCATCTGCGGCTTTATTTCCCCCTTGCCCTCCCCTAAGTAATATTGGTGGATATTTTTTATTCTCCTCTGTCCTCCACCATCCCGTCACTGAAAGCTCAGGCAATTAGGTGGCAAGACCTGCCAGAGAATAATAGCCAATCTAGTTACCTCCTAGCGGTGTGTACGGACAACGTGGGGTCCCGCGGCCAAAAGTCATACCACAACAATAGAAACCAGTATAATACTTCTCACATACCACATACAATACTTTTGTCTGGCTTTTACAGAGTACTGTATATTTCACAAGAATACTTATGGAGCATTTGTGGAAACCACTGGTGGCACCCCATCCCCAAACACTATGTATGTCCTCCACCAACACTTTATCCCTGCAATCAGACCTACTCTTCTCTGTACTCCTTTCTAACAAAAACACTTTTTCCTGTATTATTTTTTTAACTTGGTCTTCAGGAAGCTCAGGCAACCCTGGCAGAGGCCAGCTAGAGTATGATGGGCAGCCTGGCTCACCTCCCAATGGTGTTGGGGGGGGGGGATTCAGGGTCCCAACAGGGGTCCTGCGGCCAAGCATCCAAAGACACAACAGAACATAATACTGCTTACACATCCTAAATACCACCTTCTAACCACTAAACGGAAATTATACTCCTGAAGAACTACTTTGTCTGGCCAACGAAACTTACCAAAACCACCATGAATTACAAACAGCCATAAGCAAATTAAAAAGCAAAAGAACTCCAGGTACGAACATGCTGGAGCCGGAAATAGTAAAGAAAGTTGCCGAAAATACCCCTGACTTCCTCCTAGACCTGTACAACCACTGCCTCAGCTCTGGCTGGTTCCGCTCAGACTGGAAGGTGGCCAGCATGAAACTTATACTTTAAAAACCCATCCAAACAGCCACAGATACCAGAATCATATCGACCAATAGCCCTGCTTTCGGTGCTAAGCAAAGTATTTGAACAACTGCTCAAACAGAGGATAGTAGAACACTACACCACAGCAAATTTAACTGCCAACAACCAATTCGGCTTTAAACCTGGAAGATCTACCCTTGACGCTCTGGAACGTATCCTGGACTTAGCAGAGTTGTGACCTAAAATATTTCCTCCTCATCTCGATTGATTTTGCGGGGGCGTTCGATGCTCTATGGTGGCCAAGCGTCCTTGCAAGACTCAGAGCAGCCCAATTACCAATGAATCTCTATGGCTGTATCCAGAGCTACTTAAGTAACAGAAGGATCTTAGTAGATGCTCCATACTGTAGGATGGAGCGCCGGGTCTGTCAGGGATGCCCCCAGGGCTCGGTACTGGGCCCTCTCCTATGGAACTGTGTACTTGACGAGTTCCTCTGCAAGGATCTAGGGAACATCAAATCACTGGCGTTTGCTGATGATCTCTCCTTGGTACTGGCCACTAATTCTAGGGCTCAGATGGAAATCAGACGCAAACGAAGCACTAACCATCCTCCGAGACTGGGACTAACCATCCTCCGAGGGACATCACCTGACCATTTCCTCAACCAAGACGAAATCCATACTCCTAAAAGGCTTCCTGACCCCAACCAGACCGCCCCAAATTAGAATCAATGATAGAACCGTTTACACTGAAATTAAATACCTTGGAATTATACTAGACAGAAACCGATCGTTTACCCCCACCTAAACTATATACAGACAAAGATTAAAAATTACATAGCCATGCTTGCCAGGGTCACCCGCTGAGACTGGGGGGGCTGAAGAGGCGCACCCTCGCGCTTCCCTACAAGGCAGCCATCATCCTAGCAATTACATATGCCTCCGGCACCTGGTATCACAAGGCGTCAACAGTGGTGAATCATCAACGATTGGACCTAATACACAGACCGATCCTCCTAACCATCACCCGAGCATGCAATACAGTATCGACACATGCATTGCAAGTTATCACGGGAAACTTACCTCTCGACTTGGAAGTAATCCGCACAGGAATGCAGCAGAAACTCAGGCGTGGAAAAACCAAAACGTATCTAGACCATACCACAGATCCGATAAATAACAGACAGGCAGAGAAGAAAAGACTGGAAACATCTGGCAGCAACGTTGGACTGACTCAACAAAAGGCGAAATAACTTGAAAGTTTCTACCTAATCTCCAACAGGTCTACCCACAATATCCGCAATGGTTCAACCCCGGATTCTACACTACTTACCTCCTCAAAGGACATGGAGTGATCCACAACAAACTGAACCTCCTTGGCATTACAGATAATCCCATGTGCACATGTGGCCCCCTGGAGACATGGGACCACATAATGCATGAATGTGAGCACTATGAAGATCTACGTGGACACCCGATCACATGGATACAATTCAACCCCAAAAACGAGGAGCATTATCTACTGGATAATGAAGCAAATTACAAACTATTCTCTAAATTTGCCCAGAGCCTCTACGGCAGATGGCAAACCCTCCCACCACCAGCAAACCCTGAGCAACCAGAACCAACACTGTTTGTACGGCCACACCAAGCCGTACTGACCTGCGGAATAACCAGCACAACAAAAACAGGAGTCTCGAATCCCTATTTCTCCATTGTGACTGAATCCAAACATCCCGACTTTCACTCCCTGACAGGCCATAGGGCCCACGGAGAAACCACGACTATCAAAGATAAGTCCAACCTATAGCGTGGAAATGACTCCACACACACCCAGGATGGGACCAAAGTACAGAAATGAACATGTAAAGACCACCACTATGCCGAGAACACATCCTACAAACAGTGATCGTAAAGATCTGACTCTTTTAATACACAGCTGGGGCGTTGCCCAATCTATAAAGACCAACGACCAAGCAGCTGTTGCAGTGCACAGACACCAAATGGACATAACTGGACCTTCAATCCTGATGGAAATCCTTCCCAACTGACGGGACTCAGTCCCATGAGCAACTCTCACCAAAAGATGAAGAACCTGCACAGTCATTGTAGGGACCTGACAAGAAAGTCTGAACGAATTCCATTAGCCCTGGATGGGCTAATGAAGAAGAGAAGGAGACAGGGGGAGCCGTCTCCCTCCCCCCACCACCCTTCTCTTCTTTCTGCAAGCTGGAGCTACCTTCCCTGTTGGCTCCTTATTTCTGACTATACCCCCCAATCTTCAATCTCCCTCCCCCACTAACTATACACAAGCGAAAGTCCCACACAATCCAAATTTAGTCATCAAAATAAATTTCGCCCAAAACTCTCGGCTTCTCATTCTAGCACCTTCACCACGCGAACTAACCCATACCAATTGATGTGTATGTATATGCATTTTTTTGTATGTATGTATATGTGCACTTTTTTTTTTTTTTTTTTTTTTTATAGGTCCAAGCCACTGAAATCTCAGGAAATTAGGTGGCAGAACCTGCCAGAGTAAATAATTATAATACTGGTGTACCTGGCCTGCCTCCACGGGGTGAAAGCGGAGCAACGTTGGGCCTCAGTAGGGGTCCATACAATATCCATACACTTTTAAATCTCTGGCATTTCCAGCAAACTGGCACACCCATCACGATGTAAACAACGTGGAGATGGGGGAAACCTCTGGTGCCGTATGGCCCTAAATACACTTTACTGCTTACACAAACCAGACATTACACTTTTCTGGCTTTTACTCAGATTCTGTATTTCTTAACAAAGTACTATGGCGCAGACGTGAGAAACCACCGGTGGCGCCTTCCACAAAACACTATGACGGTCATTACTCGTTCTGTATCAAAAGATGAAGAAGTACACGAGCGCTTCTTAAAGTCTGTTCCCATTGAAAAGCACGATACAAAATATCTTTTTGACACGGTGGCATCTTTTCTTGACAAACATGGAATAGATGTAGCAAATTGCAGATCTCAATCATATGAAGTGGTGAAACCCATATTTAGTCTCTAGAGCAAAGTTTCCGGTATCCCCCATACTTCTCCTTCAATCCATGCACGGCACTAAGTACTATAGGTTTTGATACCTTTCGTGTTTGGGGGTTTCATAAAACAAAAAAAAAAAAAAAAAAAAAAAAAAAATACGACAACGCTGTTAATGTGAATGGGATTCATTCTGGAGTCCTAGTCCGATTTAAGGAAATCAACAAACTGGCAGTATGGGTTCCATGTGCTGCACACAGCCTTAATTTAGTAAGAACCACGTCCGTAGAAAACTGATTGGCTGCCGTTAATTTTTTCGGCGTTTTACAATCGCTTCATGCATTCTTTGCAGCCTCACCACAAAGGTGGGCTAAACTGAGTATGATAGAAATACCTCGATGAAAAGTCTATCAGACACAAGGTGGCCATCACGTTAAGATGCTGCGAGATCACTGAAAAGAAATTACAATGAAATCCGTGCAGGACTGGTAGATATCTCATAATGTGAAGAACAGAAACTAACAGTGGTTCATTAAACAAAACCTTTGATAAAAAAAAAAAAAAAAAAACAGCTAAATAGCTTAAAATTTTCATTAATGACAGTCATGGGCGCCGGCAGGATATTTTACAATGTGGTGCATGTGGGAATAAAATTTCGAATATATGCAATATTTTAATTAAGTCAGTTTCACTGATTTACGTGTACAGTCGAGCAACGTTTCGTGATTGGTGGGAGAAAGTACTTCCATTTTGAAAGAAAGAATGTATTATTTTAATGTTTCAATGAATTAATGAAAAAATTAAAATTTGTGTATTACACAAATTTTAATTTTTTCATTACTTGCACCATACTTCCAGCGCCCACAAATTTTAATTTTTTCATTACGACCTCGTATTACTTGCACCATACTTCCAGCGCCCATGACGACAGTCATTTGGGAAGATCTTCTGAAAAACATCGATATAGTAAATAAAGCATTCCAAAGAACCTGGAACTGAGTTGTGCGAAATTATATTTTATTTTAATTTTTATTAATAACAAGATACACAACAGGTAACCATTAACAGTGTATCTAACAGTGTATCCAACAGGAAGATAAACATTGATATAGATTTAAACATTAAAATCATATGTACAAAAGAGGTATGCTTTAAGTTAAATTACAGGCAAAACAAATAATAATTAATTAATTAGAGAATATAAAAATCATAAAACAAATAATATCTTTTGATGTTCGAGTCGAAGACAAATTTGATAATTTTGAAGGAAAAAAAAAAAAAAAAGCAAAACAACTTAGTTCCAAAATCTGATTACAGACAATGCAAAGACCGAAAGCCGAAAAGGCAGAGCTCGTTTGGTGAAACACAAGATGAATTGGTACCAGAACTAAGTGCAAAAGATGCATTTGAATTCAGTTTTTTTTTAATCATATTGTAGACGTACTAGTCTATCAATCTCTATCAAAAGATAAAGTTCAATCTAAAGTCAGAAAGTTACTTAACATCAATTCGTCAGACTGATGTTTTCTGCGTTGTACAAGGGCAAAATGTCTGTAGCGGAACTGATAAAATCCAAAATAAAATATAAAAACTTGTTACAAGTTTTCTAAAAGTGCATATTGCATTGAAGATTTCTCTATCGATAACTGGGTCAAATGCAGAAGGAGAAAGATCATTTTCTGAACTTAAGCAAATCAAGAACTGAATGTGCTCAACTATGAGCGAAGGTAGCCTATCGTCTTTGGCTCTTCTGTGCATTGAGAGCAATATTATTCATAATATGGACTTTGAGGATGTGAAAAATTTTGCTGCAACGAGAAGCCCAAAAAATAAAAATTTTCTTAGGAAATGTTATAGGTAGCCTAGACATTGTAGAATTATTTTTTTTAATATAATTTTTGAAGTTTTTGTTGCTTTGTTTTATTTATTATTTATTTTTTAAAAATTTTCCCTACTTTCATAAGTCCTAGGCACTGCACAATTAATTTTAATGGTTCAATGCAAATTCTCGCCACTTTCCTCGAAATTACTGGTTAGATATCAACTCCAGAAGCTTTACTTATCTTTGGTCTTGAAGGCTTTTCTAAAAGATCATATGCAATTTCAATATAGCTGAAATCCACTCACTAACCTCTCATTATTATTGGGCATTTTTAGTCGATACAGAGCACCTGTTCAATTTATCAACATCAGCCAAGTTATCTAAGACTTTTCCACACTCATTATGTAAGGATCTTATCCGATTCGTTTTCTTCTTATTATTGTTTATTTATTTATTATTATTAGCCATATGCTGCACCAGCCAAAAAAAAAAAAAAAAAAAAAAAAAAACCGAGTTACCCTGAGAGAGAGACAGAGAAGTAGAAAGGAATCACCAAGAAAGAGAAGAATGATGATATCCAGTTCAGGACCCTGGGTTTGCCAAGCCTATACTCACCAGATGTGAGCCCCATTCACATCCATGAAAAACTTCTCTCGTTCTTTGCTCCCTTAGAGCATGACATTTCTCATACCTTTGCCATCCTAGCGATTTCTGTGATACCATTACAGATTAACTTGTAGCTGCATTACTTTTCATTGCTCTGTAGCTTCCCAATGCCATCTTTCTCTGCAGTAATAAACTTGTCAACTTATTATTAATCTATCTCACTTCCTCCTCGTGCTATAATTTCTGAAAAGCACACATGTATTTCGTGGCTTCTGTAAATACTGCTTTATAATTCCAATATATCGTCCAGCCTGTGCAGTCTGACCAATTGATAAAAACCACGTAGCATTTTGCTGTCATAATCCTCTTTACCCCTTAACTAAAGGGGTTTCTTTACCCCTTAACTAAAGGTCAATTGTCTAAAGGTAAAGAATTTTAATCTGTAAACTCTTAGAATACCGATTATTCACTCATCATCAGTTATTAAAAAAAAAAAAAAACCGCTTGTGACTTTTGTAGTAATTTACTAGATAACAGCATTGTTGTATTTTTAAAATAAATTAATTTATTCTGATGCTTTCTTTAATTTGGCGCTCATGGTAAACTGGTTTGAGAACAATATGGCTAAGGCCACATTTGCAAAACCATAATAACGTCTGCAGTATGCAGTACTGTATACTGATGATTTTTCCAAAAAAATCAAAAAAAAAAAAAAAAAAAAAACGCACAACCTCTGTGAAAAACCGCGATTCACAACAATGCGATTTGACAACATATCAGGATATTTTGCAAGTTGGTGCAAGTGGGAATAATTTTTTTTCTACACCAAATTTTCGAATACATGCAATAATATCTTATGTTTCAATAAATTAATTAAAATATTAAAAATTGTGTATTACTTCGAAATCCACTTGCACAACCCTGCCGGCGCCCATATCTGACAATGTTAGAAAAAGATATATTATAAATTATTTTTCTATCAGGCAGCCCATTTCTTCACTTTACGAAACGTACTATGAAAACGCCAATCTTTTAACATAACTCACACTCTACTTCCTTTCTGACACAAATGACTACGCAATAATTGCTACCAGTTGCTATGCCTCAATCCAGAATATCGATTGGCTAAAGCATTTCAACGTTTGGTTTTATTGGACAACAGCTGTACCAATGCCTCCTGGCTTTTTCAATCAGCTGTTGGTCATTTTATTTTCAGCCTCTTTGCGGGAAGAATTTCATTATGACGGCAGACAGGAAGAGGAGTGAATGCTGTTAGCGGTTTCATTTCGAGCTACAAAAATTTCTTTTGTGAAAAGATAAATGCAAGGTGGCTCTGAAACAAGTATCACTCGATTGGTGAAACTAAGTAAGATATCTAAGTCTGTTTAGTTCAGCTTTATAAACTTTTCTGAAATAAGAGTTGTGTGATTAGAGCTTTGTACAAAATAAAGCCATGAGAACGAATTCAAAGCTACAGAATTTGGATACTATGCACACGGAATGGGATTCGGAAAGTGCTGACTGTAGCTTGGAATGGTCGGAATCAACAGGTAGGCTGCCGCCTTTTTATGTATGTTTATTGATAGATAAATAAGGTACGCGGTTCAATTAAAACACTGTAGAGAAAATTATGAGCAAGTTCAGTCACGAGAATAGTTAATTAATGGAAAATTCCACGAGAACATCAGATTCATATACACCGACATACCAAAAGTACCGGCGAACCACGCACTGTGTAGTGTTTTCGGGTTTTAACGGCACTATGGGTTTCCTCCCATCTCCGCGTTTTGTATTGTTATATGTCACAGTTCACTGTTAAGGCCAGAGATTTAAAAGTGTGTGGGGTATGTATATGTGTAATGTTGTGTACTGTTGTGTACCGTTGTTCTACTGGCCATTTAGCCGTTGGGACTCACCGTTTCCACACTTAGCTCTGGGGAATCAGACCAGGTACCCAATAAATTTATATTTACTATGGCAGACCCTGCCACCTAGTTTCCTGAGATTTCAGTGGCTAGGGACTTAAAAAAAAAAAAATAGGGTAGGCGCTAGGCTTATTAATAAGCTGAAAGGTATTTAAGCTATTAATAAGCCGAAAACTATATGAATAAGTTAGATTTAAGTGTTGGAATTTCACAGCTTGTTTTAGGTGCATACTCGGTTGGTTCAGGTAGAGTATGGGGGTCTGAAGGCTGGAGGTGTAAGAATGAAGTATAGGGATAATAGTGAAGACAACGCACTGTGTGGGGGAAGAGAATATGAGCAGTGGTGGGATCCCCAGAATAGTTTTGTAACTATCAATTTTGAGGGTCTCCACTCTTTGCCACACCACTATTCACATGTTAGTCACATTAGACACCTTATGTAAAGTAGCAATAAGGTATTAATTTACTAACTGGTTTTTTAATCTCATTTTCATGTGCGCATTATGATGCACACATTAAAAAAAAAAATATATATATATATATATATATATATATGCATGAATATTTTGTTTTAATTATCACTTTTCTGTTTTAATAATTTTTATAAATTAAAATATTTTATTAATATATTTTTATCAATAACTTTATTATATTCATCTTTTATATTATCTACACTTAAATTTTTTTTATACTTTTTAAACTATTTTAATTCCACTTGTATGTTTTTTTTTTTTTTTTTTTTGTTCAGTGTATAATATATGTTCCTTCTGTGTTAAATGCCTTTACTGTTTAGGAGGAATAATAATAACAACAAAATATGTGATAATTTGCTATCATTTGCATCTAGGGTTACTATCTTTTACAGAATATTAATCTGTTACCTTCCTGCTCCCAAATGGATGCATTTCTACTTGGGGTGCAAAGATGGGGGAGGAAATTGTAGAAGATATATGAACTGTGTGACACTGGTATTGGATTAGCTAGGCACAGACCTAACTAAGAACTCATTATTGTTACTCTTACAATATTGAAGCAATTAAATTAAATATCCATTATTTTTTCTAATGAATAAAAATAAAATAAGGAATATTATCTATCCATTATTTGGAGGTGTTAAGAAGTTCATTTATATACAGACAACTAAGATATCTTAGTTTTATTCTCTCGATACTTATCCTTCTGACAGGTTTCTTGTAGCAGTTTTATTTTGGGTTTTTAGAGTTTTGTTGCACTACAGCAATAAAGTAAAGTTGTTTTTCAATTTTTTTTTATACTTCCTTTATACACACTAGTATGTGTGCTAATGCACTAGTGCAATTCTTATGAGTTTAGAAATTCTTACATTAAAATATACCATATTCATTCCTTTAGAAATCCTGGAATTATGTGCCACTTAATTGGGATAATTTCCCACAATGTGCCGGGCAGGTTTTTCTACACTATGCTCATTACGTATTATTTAACAGCAAGGAAATCAGTTTTTACCTCAACTTTCTTGGCATCTAGAGATTTAAACAAGTGCCAAAAACACTATTAGAGCAGTAGGATGTAGCTTGTAAAATATATAATATTGACAATTTTAATATTAATATTTGATTGATAATATTTTAATGTCCTTTTCTTAGAAATGGTACTCTCTGAACTTGCATTTGAAGAAACTGCTGAAATTACAACAGCTAAAGTGCTGGCTCATATGATTGAAAATTCCTTGCGTGAAGCAAAAGGCAAACAGCTTCAGTTTAAAGAAGTGTTACTTCCCTCTGATCTTACACTCCATATTGCTCAAGATATAATAAGAATGTCAGAAAATGAACCGTGTGGCCTACGAGGATGTACAATGTTTGTAAACCTTGAAGAGAAAACTGTATGTCACAGAATAGCAAAAATGGCATGTGACCCAAATACAGTATCTACATTTGAAATATCAGTAACTCTGCTCCAGGATTCAGGCAAGTGGCAAAATTTAAAGAGATTCATTCCAACAAATATATTTAAAAGCTTCAATAGGAAACCAACTCTAGTCATTGGACAAGGCTACAAGCTGTGTAAGAAGAAACTTTATCGTTCCAGTTTAGGCTGCTGACACTTGACATACTGCTGTAAATACGGAACGGCTGTGTTAAAAAGACATTTTTTGTTTTTCAAAAGTAGTTTACTGTAGTATGTACAAAAGTAAAATATTTTAGAAAATTACATAGGAAATGCCTGTTTATACTGTAAGATCCTCAAGTCTTTGAATATGAATGTACAATTGTCTTATTTGATATGAGTATGGATCAATCAGGATTAAAATTCAACATATTCAAAGGTATATAACATACAAGATAATAACAAATTGTATTTTTGTAAAATACAACAGGTTTTTTTGTTTGTTTTTAGACTATAATCAAGCCCGATTAAACACAGGCAAAACTATATATTTTGAATCCTTCCTACCAGGTTCCTAAATTACCCTCTCCAAACATGTCAACACCCCTCCAAGCACGGACCTGGCACCATTGGTAGTTTTGTCACTGATGTTAAACAACTAATGTGTAGCTTTCATTTAAATTGAGTGTCTTTCATCTTTTTTTTTTTTTTCAAATGAGGGCTGCATTAATAAAATGCATACTTTTTAATAAGAGGTACAAGCAAATAGAATGTGGTTTAAGTCCCAAACACCAGCACAATCAAAAAGTTAAATTAAAAAGGCTGTAGGGGATTATATTTCAGTGCAGCAATGTAGATATTTAAACAGAGAACTGCATTCAATTTTTAAATTAAATTAAAACTACATTCATGTGTAGTTAAAATTAAAGTCATGTTTATAATTATGGATAATATATTTTACAGACATAACCACACAGTCAACCTGACAAGCCCCAGATTTTAACTTTAATATTTCAAAAAAAATATATCAAATTTCTTAAATTGTGCTCAGAGTGCTGGACTTTTTACCAATAGATTACAATGCTTAGTAATTTTATTTCATCATGTTTCTGATAATAATTTCAAATTTCACAAACATTGTTTTTTGGCCACTAAAAATACTCATTAGTTTTAATTTAAAAAAAAATTATTAATGATATTTAAATTTTCAGAAGAGCATTCGTATCATAAAATGTAAACATGAAACAATTATTTTTGACAAATTTAAGTTTATGGAGGCATTACTCCAACAACAACAAATTAAGCTAATATTTGCAAAAAAAAAAAAAAAAAAAAAAAACACTTTGAAATCAATGTATTTCAATAAAAAAATAATAAATTTTTATTAATGGTGCCTGTGTATGAACAAATATAAACATAAAATAATTTATATCCTTCCCCAAGGTTCTTTTTATTATGTAAAAATTCAGAGTTGATTTACTGTTTGTATCCACAAACTTTACCTGAATTTCTCGTATTTTCCCACATAGGCCAAGTGGTGAACTTTTGAATAGCAAAAAACATGCCACTGTAGTGAAAAGAAGTGTTTCACTACATGACAAAATATTTAACCAGACACAACTGGAGTAATGATATCACCTCACAGGCCCACTCAACTTACACAAAATAAACAACATAAATGAACAAAAAAAAGCAGCACATACCAGACCAAAGAATACTATTAAGGAGGTAAAAAAAGTAACAATTGCTAATACCCAACCAGTGTGTCACCAGAATTAAATATTTCTGCTGGCCCTTTCAGGCTACATATTACTACCACCGGATTAATGTGAATCTAGCACACTGTTTTTACTTTACTTGCATATCTGGCGTGACATGATTCAGGGCAATTCTATGGCTACTTTCCAGCTGTTCTTATGTTTTTACACTACATGCATTGTTTTGAAAAACACTTAACCTTACCACTGTAAGTGAAGGTGACATCCATAATTTAACATATAGTGTACGTGTGTGTGTTTTTCCCTCCTTTGTTTTGCTGATATTTTGCAAACACAGTGGGACCAGTTGTTATATAGTTGCAAATCACTAAATGTCATTTTGGCTAACATTGTGCTGTTGTATTAGTATCACCTATATTGCATAAGAAAGCCCCAGGCTGACCAGTAAGAGGTTTACTCAGTAACATATTTGTTTGTCAAAATTAGAGAACAGTATGGTATACTAATACATTTGTTGATGTTGTTTTTATGTTGTCATAAGGCAAACCCAAAAATAGGTTAAAAAGTTAGGAAATGATGTATGAAAATTAAAAGTCATAAGTATACTGTTCTATTTCATTAACAAACTTAAATTTCCGGTGAATATAGTTTTAAAAAATTTAATTCTTTGTATTAAAAAACAACCCAGTTATATTTATATACACTTGCCATGAAATGGAACAAAATGCATGTTGTCTTTGTGATGGTCCCTATAATACTTGTTTATTCTCAATGATGTCTTTGTAACCTTATTTGCACAACTTGATTTTATTTAATTTAAAAGTAAAATATTTGCAACTAGTCAATATGGCAGCCATGGCCTCTGTAGTTATCACATGTGATGAGAAGATTTATTTATAAACAAAAAATTGTATTTGAAACTGTTAATTCATTTTATTAATTTTTCTTTAACTATTTGAGAATTTCAGCTTGAGGCAATAAAATTTTTTATCTTTTTTATATAAAAAAAGCAGCAGTTTATTTCAGTCTGAACAACTGTTATACAACAGATTACAAAATTGTAACCAAAACACAGATTTCAATTATGTGAAGAATTTCTATAGAGATTTGTATTAAATAAGTTACAAACAGCAACCTAGCTCTCCACAATACAACTACAAATGGCGCAGTGCTTTCATGCTGTAAAACTAAGAACAACTGATGCTAGAAATTAACTGAATTTTAGGTTTCATCCTCTGTGTCTGTCTGTCTGTAGGCACATTCAGTGCCGTTGTCATAAAATTAGCAGAAAGTATACTCTGTGAACATTACATATGCAGAAAGTATACTGTGCTTAATTAACTGAATTCCAGAGGGTATATGACATACACCCATGTGTGTGTGTGTACATACATGGCATATTTACTTATATATACAGCATATATATTAAAAATAATAAAACTATACGTATTGCCTAAGAATCAAATTCTAATAAATTATTTTTTAATTTTTAGTAAATATTTTAATAATATTTGTTTTTTAAAGTCTTTCAAAAACCAGAAGGTATACACTATTCACCTAAAAATATCCAGAGGGTATACAGCATATACCCTCCACTACAGCCCTGGGCACATTAGTTTAGCAGCTCTATTGTAGAGAGTTGACTTTTTATAAAATACATGTATGCAAAGTTGATACACCAATTTTAATCTCTTTAGCACAACAAAATTGTTATAAAAATTATACAAATTTCTTTACCCTTTTCATAATGAACAATTGCATATTGTCCTCCAATCATATTTTAGCAAACTTCTTAATTTAAAGTTGTTTGTTAAAATAAAAAATAAATAAGTGATCTAAATGAGGCAGTGTTTGATTGGATGTGTGAATCTTGTCAATCACTTAGTGCTGCCAATACAAAAATTGTGATTATTATAATACAAGCAGTAGAAATTACTGAAATTGAAGGGAGGTGCAAAATTAATATGAACAGACCATACTGTCAGTTTATTATGTATGGTTTTGATGTATGGATCAGTTTAACAGCTCCTCTGTCATGCTATCTTTATTATAATAAGCCTAACCTAAGCACTGACCATCACAATAGTACAGTAATACCTATATTTCAGTTGACTGTGGTTTGAATCTACATGACCACAAATGTAGTTAATGTATGCATAAATTATTGTGGTTGTTAATTGAATGACAGTCTTGTCTTCTGAAGGTTCTTTACTGTGACTAGGACCAAGCAGGGAAGGAGAATTTCCTGATAAGATAAGCTTGATAGAATAAATATTCCTTGAAAGGCAAACCTAGCAAAACCTTTTACGTAGCACCTGAACACGGGTTTGTACTTGGGCCCAGACTGACCATTACGTGGAAGTAAAGTTTGAGTTGATTGTGGTTCCAATCCTCATGACTACAAAGTACCAGGTGGTTTTTAAATAAGTTTCCCTATTCAAGAGACCCTAATGTCAAAACATTTAGAGATAGCGCTGTGAAAATCGGTGGGTATATCATTTAGGATTTGGGGAAGCAATTTGTAGAAGAAAAAAAATTAGTTTAAATTTCTGCAATCAGGAGAGAAATTGGCACTGTAAACATGAGATGGAATACTTAGGATTAGATTTTAATATCAGAACTTAGAAATCTACAGATATTGTTCTATGCGCTTTCCTTCACAACATTCTGAAAATGGAGGACTGCATGTGACACAGTTTCGTATAGCATCTCATTGGGGATGTTGGCTACATGCTCTTTAATGCTTGCTTTCAAATTGACAAGTGTCTGTATGCTGCCATGGTAAACTATCTTTCAGGTAACCCCATAGCCAGAAATCACAGGGATTGAGATCTGTGATCTAGGCTGGTCAGAACTGCGGAAAGTCATTTCTGAATGTTGAAAGGAGCAGTTCCTTCATTTGTCGACCAATGTGGGGAATGGCACCTTCTTGCATAAACACTATGGTCTCTAGGCATTTCCTTTGTTGCAGAGTGACAATAATGTGATTTCTTAGAATACTGCAGTACTGTGCACTAGTTACCTTACAGGGCCAGGAGGTGTAGACTTGTAGACTTCTTCAAAGAAGGATGGTCCGATTATAAACTCTGCTATGAATCCACACCATACAGTAACACAGTGGTTTTCAACCAGGGTGCCGCAACAACATTCCAGGGATGCCATGTGATTTGGGTTTAAGTGACTTAAACTTATTATTATTTTTTTTATTTGTCTATTTCATTATAAAATGGTGTACGGTATCTTTTTAATTTTGTGGTGATTTATAATTGATGTTTACTTAGTACCTCTATATAAAGAATAAAATTATTATATACTATATATATAGTACACACACATGCACACAGAGAATCAGATCTAACAGGCAGAAAATTGAGTAGGGTGCAGCACAATAAAACAAATTACTTAGGGGCCGTTATTAAAAAAAGGTTGAAAACCACTGCTATAACGTATGGAGTTTGTAGTGACCTTTCGTGCACAGCAGATGGACGAGAAATTCCCCATATTTGGCAGTTTTGTGCATTTACAGCCCCATGAAAAGTGAGATGTGCTCATCAGACCACGAGGTCATTCAAGCCCATGTATCGTCAAGTTTCATACGAGCCGGAAATCTTAGAGCAAAGTCTATTCATTGTTGCTGATCACAAGAAGTTCTTCCACTACGTTAATCTTGTACGGGGAACCAGTGTAAAATTATTCGAAGCACTTTATGTACAGTAGACCAGGGAAGGTTCAAATCTCTTGACACACCTCTGGCACTACTGGTTGGTAGTGTTTCTGACCATTGCAACTGCCACTTCGTCCACTACCTTCATTCCGATATGTGGTTGTGACTTGCCTGGAATTACATCTAACTCCCCGATTACTTCATATTTCTTTATTAGTTTTCGAAGCCCCACTGACGGTCAAAGGTCCTTTATGCAAACCTTTAAGTTTCCGACATTCACGTAATGCTGCATTAGCATTACTATTATTCTGGTAGATCAGTTTTACTAAAAGAGCACATTCCTTTTTTGTAAGAGCCATAATGGCTGTTGACCTTTCTGCTTTTATCTAACAGGATGTTATTTGCGTAAGCAGCATGTCTTGAAGTAAATGACAACTTTTACATATGTGCAGCGCCGTTTTCCACCTGGTGGTGGAAATCTGAACTATTTTTTATTTATTTATTTTTTTTTTTTTCTTCCACAAATCGCTTCCCCATACCTTATAAGACATACCCACCGATTTTCACAGTGCTAACTCTAACCGTTTTGACACCAGGGTCTCCTGAATAGGGAAACTTATTTTATAACCACCCAGGACGAGTTCATACCAGGCCAATGTAATGTAAAATATATTCCCTTAGTGCAATCAAACAAGATTTTACATTTAATGATTATTTTTGTCAAATGTTGCAAACTGCTCTGATCTACATGGTTACATCAGAATATAAACAGAAAATCTTTTTACATTTTTAATTAATACTCTAATGCAGTAGTTTTCAACCATGGTGCCACAACAATATTCCAGGGGTGCCACATAATTTGGGTTTAAGTTACTTAAACTTTTTTTTTTTTATTTATGTTTACTTAGTATCTATATATAAAGAATAAAATTATTATATACTGTATATATATATATAATTTGTATTATGAAATGTAATTTTTACAACTATATTATTGTAATAACTATCATATAACATATATTTTTAATATTATACACACACACACACACACACACAGGGAGAGAATCGGATCTAACAGGCAGAAAATTGAGTAGGGGTGCCGCAAAATAAAATAAATTACTTAGGGCTGCCGTTATTAAAAAAAAAAATGTTGAAAACCACTCTAAAGCAATCTTAACTTAATATAAAATATTCAATATAATACTTTATTAAATTATATTTAATATAATATAATATTGTATATATTAACATTTTTAAAATCAAAGGATTTAGGAGGATTTAAAAACACATTACTCATAACGCTTTAAAAAATACAATAGAAATTAGTGATTTTTGTATTGTTTAAATTAGGTTGAACTTTGCTGCATGCATGTAATTTAGGCCTAAATTACATGCATAGTATCAGATTGATTCGCTTTGTTCAAGGGGGGAAACCGGAAATAATCGTAATTTATCAAAATGCTTGCAGGTCTATTTGATTAATGTCTTCTTAAGTTGGGAATGAAAATGTGAAACAATCTATTGCCATACCCCACTTCCATTGCTAGAATTGTAATCTGTGGACTCAGTGTACCTGTGCAGGGATAGTACAGGTATACTAGAGATAGTATACCTGTACTATCCCTGTACAGGTATACTAAGTATGTGTAGCTGCTCCACATACCTAGTATACCTGATAGTATACTAATAATGGAGCAGCTACACATACCTCATCAAAAGTGTATCTTTGTGTAGAAGAGCACAGGAGGCATTGAGCAGTGCGTTGTGTTTGGTATGGTCGGAGATGGTCAAAGGTCATTGAAAAATGAAAGAACTATGATGCTCGATGAGTATAATATTTGTGCACTAATACATAGAAATTACGAGAAATTTACCTCAATGCTTTTTGTAAAATACTTCAGCACGACGCATTCCCCTGAATTCAATCAAATATAAAACTATTTCATGGTCTGGGGGGACCGATCGCCGATACGTCGGACCATTCATGTCTTTGGGGGAGAGAAGCCATTAAAAAAATAGTTTTCTGTTCAAATGAATTCAGGAGTGTGTCGTGCTGAAGTATTCCAAAAAAAAAAAAAAGCATTGAGGTAAATTTCTATATCTAAAAGGTCATTGATCTTAGAGTTTAGAACAGTAGAATGCCAATGAGTCAGTTTTTTTTTTTCTCTAACTGAGGATGCAATATATCATCAGGTTTTAACAGAGATGGAAGTGTAAATGGACAGAAGTTTCCGCCAATAGCATTCGCCAGAGCCAAGAAGCAAGTGTTCTATTCTACTTTTAGCCTGTTATTGACTTAGATCGATTAATAACTATTTTAAAACTCAAAACTACTTAACGTTTATACGTTTAATAAAGCACATCTCCAAAAACTATTAGTAAACGTCAGTAGCGTAGCTACCCTTGTTCGGGCCCGGAGGCAAAGAACATGTTCTGGCCCCTACATAATTAATGAAAATTGCAAAAACAGGAGACAGCCAAAGACCCTCGGAGGCAATTGCCTTACCTGCCTACATGCTAGCTATGCCACTGGTAAACGTGTTTCTGAAGCTGTTTTACCAAGCTTGAAACTACAGAGCAACAGCACTTTGTATAATTCCTCGCTAAAAAAACGACTCCGTAAGCATGACTGATGCAGCATACAAGGTGCAGTTAAAAAGAAACAAGAAATATTTTTTAAACAATTTATTATTTTAAATACAATTTCAATGTCCCCTTCAAAGTACTCTAGAGCTGCGCCTATGCAGTGCTCCATTGCTATTTCCAGTATCTAAAACAACAGCGGAAGTCCTCGGATGTTGTTGTTATTTGGTTTTTAGGAGCATTAGCAACTAAGGCCATATTGCTCCGGGGATATGCGGTGGTCATTTCCTGACCTTTCCGTATTTGGTGGTCACGGGCTCGAACCCCGGTCTAATCAAGAAGCGTGTGCTACGCACTGCTGCTCCTGTCCACCTGGCTACGGAGGCGCCGAAGTCCTCGGAAGAACCACCATTAACTGCTGCATTGTGTTCTTCTGAATGTCTGCTAAATCCTCAAATCGTTTTCCTTTGAGTTGGATTTTAATTTTCGGTAACAGAAAAAAAGTCGCATGTCCTCAGAGCTAACAAATAAGGCGGGTGCTCCTACGTTGTGATATTGTTTTTCATTAAAAACTCTCTCACTGACAGGAATGTCAGTGAGAGAGTTTCCGGCCATAAATGGACCGTTTCTTTCAAATTGTTTCACGAAGTCTTCCTAAAATCTGATTTGGCGGGACAAATTCATAATGAACAACAGCACAACAATAAGAAAAAACGAAAAGCATTGACTTGATCTCTACCGAGACATTCTTGCTTTCTTTAAATGGGAAGAAGAGGGAGTTTATACTGCATGCTTTGACGCTTGGTTTGTGGATGATACATTTCTGCACCATTTTTACTTACTCTAAATTACGATTACGATTACTCGTTTTGTTACCGAATGGTTAAAATACATTCACGTAAAGAAGCACAGTTCAATGAAAACTTTACCGATTGTAATGAAACAAAAAACTGATCGGTACAGGAAAAAACAAGTTACAGCAGGATATGAATGTTGTTGACATGCCCAGTAGTGTGATTCTCGTTTCATTTTAGCTGTGCCTTGTATAATCGCATATGAATGATGCAGACCAGTGTTGAATCCAGGGCATGCGTGGTCAGGGGAGTTTCACCCCCGTGGAATAAAATCCCCCGGCGAAAAATAATTTTTTTTTTTTTTTTAATATTCATTCAAAGACCTCGGATGGTGAAATTTTCGTCACATTTTGACGTTAAAAACGTTTTTACTGGCGCTTTTCTAAAAAGTTTGTAACGAAAAAACTGTCATTCAAAAAGCGTTACGGAAATTACGCAATGACGTCACTTCCTAAATGAAGCTAACTTCATATTCACTACTCATTAGGATTAGTAAAGGCACATGATGCAAGAAAGCAAGCTTATAAAGCAAAAGCCAAAAAAAAAATCTCATTTCACCCGGATGGCTGAAATGAGATTTTTTTTTGGCTTTTGTAATGTAAACTCACTCCAAATGTAATGTTTGTCTAGTTCTGCCTTGAATCTATTTAAGCTATCAACTTCTACAACGACAGATGGAAATTTGTTCTAGCAATCAATCACCTGCTGGCTAAAGGTAAACTTCCGCACATTTTTCCTACAACTGTATTTCCTCAATTTGAATTTATCCCCTCTCAGGAGATTATTCTGAGCAATAGAAAGAATCTGACCAGCATTGAGCATGCTCAAACCATTCAAGGCTTTATTAGCATTAGCAGAGGCATATGATGCAAGAAAGCAAGCTTATACAGCATCAGCCAAAAAAAAAAAAAAAAAAAACCCTTCTCTTTTCGCTCAATTTTTGGTCTAGTTCACAGCCTTAAATCTATCGACTTATTAAGACTATCAACTTCAACAATAACAGATGGAAGTCTGTTCCAACAATCAACTACCCGCTGGCTAAAGCCAAACTTCCACACATCTATTCTACAACTGCCTTCCTCAATTTGAATCTATTCCCCCTCAGGTTCTTAATCTGAGCAAGGTGAAGTATCCCGTCAGCATTGAGCGTGCTCAAACCATTCAAAACCTTATACACCTCGATCAGATCACCTCGCAGGTGCCTAGTCTCCAGATGCTGCAACTTGCAGAACTTAAGCCTTCCTTCGTAAGCACACCACTTTCCTTCTCTCACCAATCTCGTTGCCTTTCTCTGTACTCGTTCTAACAACTCTACATCCTTCCTAAAATGAGGCCCCCAGCCAGACCTGTACACAGTACTCAAGGTGTGGTCTGACCATTACCTTATACAAAGGGATAATCACCCCCTTGTCTCTGTTAACAAAATTCCTATAAATCATTGACCTGCTCTGGCAGCCCGTCTGCACTGATCAGAGAACTTCATATTTGACTGCACAAAATCCCCCAGGTCTTTTTCATTCTCCACCTCCCCGAGTGTAATACCACATAGTTGGTACATTTCTCTTGGGTTACTGCTACCCACATGGAGTACTTTGCATTTGTTAATGTTAAACTCAATTGCCACTTCTCAGCCCATCTGCCTAACTTTTCTAGATACTGTTGCAGTAGCATACTGTCATTAACAACCATGCCAACCTTTGTATCATCTGCAAACTTCAACATTAAGCCTGATATACCTTCATTGATATTATTGATAAATACACAAAACAACAATGGGTCCAGCAACGAACCCTGGGGGACTCCGCTAATAATATTTAATTAATAATTAATTAAATATTATTATGGAAGAAGTCATTAATTAATTAATGACTTCTACAACCAGCTCCAACATACGCTGGATTCAATTCCGCAGACAGAAGTGATCATCCTCGCAGGGGACTTTAATGCCCATATTGGCGTGGACAGATCTGGTTGGGAAACAACAATGGGCAAGTTTGGCCATGGGAAGATCAATGACAACGGCTTACGTTTGTTGTCCTTTGCCGCATCTAACAACCTGATCATTGGAAACAGCCATTTCCAGCACCCTCAAAAACATCAACTTACATGGCGAAATCCATCTGGCAAGGACTCAGCAATCCTGGACTACATTTTGATCAATGCCAGATTTCGCTCATCACTCATGGACGTTCGTGCCATGAGGGGACCTGATTGCGGAACTGATCACTACCTCATCCGGGCTAAGGTGCAGCTCAAATTACGGCATGCAAAAAGATCATCTCGGTCAGCCAAGCTGGACTGGAGGCAGCTAATGAATGCTGCCAACAAACAGGCATATCAAATCGCCCTATCCAACCGCTTCGAGATGCTGGCTGTGCCCGAGGATATAAATGAAGAAGAAAAGCAGATCTCTGATGCCATCCTGGAATGTGCCAAGCCCCTATGTCCACCTGCCCGACGTCGAACACAACCATGGATATCAGACGAGTGCCTCGACCTCGTGGACAAACGGAAACAGGCAAAGTTGGTCGACTTTGAACGGTACCGGCAGCTAAACCGAGAAGTCCGACAAAGAATGACAGCAGAAAGAGAAGCATACTGGAACCAAGTGGCAGACGATCTTGAAGTGGCGGCATCCAAAAACGAGTACCGCACTCTCTACCGCACCCTCAGATGTCTGAGTGGAAAGACCAAATTGACTAGTGACAACATCAAGAATGCTGATGGGACCTTCGTGCGATCACCATCCGAACGCCTGCAACGGTGGAGTGAATTCTTCAATGCTTTGTATAATCACGACCCACCTCAGGGACCGCCACCAACAGCACTCTCGATCGACCCCCCTGAGGTCTCCATGGTCGATGTTGAGCCTACAGTAGAAGAAGTGAAAGCAGCCATACAATCCCTGAAGAATGGCAGGGCACCAGGAGTGGACCAAGTCACCGCAGAAGCGATCAAAGCCGGGGGAGATGTACTGCTTCGCCGACTACACTCACTCCTCAAAACCATCTGGTGCACTGAACAAATTCCGTTAACATGGAGGAAAGCCATTATCGTACCGATCCACAAGAAAGGTGATAACCGGGACTGCAAGAACTACCGTGGCATCAGCCTCCTTTCCATCATCGGAAAGGTCTTTATGAAGATCATCCAGTCAAGACTGCAAAAACATCGCGAGCAAACCAGTCGAGAAGAACAGGCAGGATTTAGACCCGGGCGAGGATGCTGTGATCAAATCTTTGCCATTCGTCAGCTGATGGAGGAGAGGATCCGGTGTGGACAGCGAACCGTCATTGTTTTCATTGACTTTAAGTCTGCTTTCGACTGTGTTCACCGGCCTGCCTTATGGAAACTACTAGAGGTTGAACATGTACCTCGAAAAGTCATCACACTCCTCCAAACTGCATACAACGGTTTAACCAGCCAGGTGCGCATCCAGAACGATTTATCTGAGGAATTTACCATCCAAACTGGAGTCCGCCAAGGGGATGTAGCCTCCCCGTTGCTTTTCAACATCGTGGTCGACGCCATTATGAGGCAAGCATTCAGAAACAGACAGGGCATACAATATGACAAGGATCACTATGTGACTGACCTGATGTTTGCTGATGATAGTGCTATCCTTGCCGGTAACGACGCTGAAGCCACGGACATCCTCTACGACATTGCGCGCATTGCCCGGCCATACGGTTTGAAGATCAATGCTGGTAAGACAAAGGCCCTGACAACAGATGGGTCGCAAGCCACCATCTATCTCGAAGGCGTCCAGATCGAGCAAGTGCAGGACTTTAAATACCTTGGGTCGCTGGTCCAGGAGAAGAAAGTTGCATCCACCATGGAAATCCACAGCAGAATTGGACAGGCGGCCACTGCGTTCGCCTCGCTCAAATGGTGTCTGTGGAAGAGGACCAACATTTCCACAAAGACTAAAATCCGACTCTTCCGGACTTTGATCCTGCCCATTCTTCTTTACGGATCGGAAACATGGATTTGTCTCAAGTTAGATTTGAACAAACTTGAGGTATTCCAAATGCGATGCCTGCGGCAGATCTTGGGCATCTCTCTTCGCGACCGCATCACTAATGATACCATCCGCGCCAGATGCCAACAGCAACCAACCATTGCCGACCAAATCCAGAAGCGAAGGCTCAGATGGTTTGGCCACGTATGTAGAATGGGCACGAACAGAATACCATCCACACTCCTTTGGAGACAACGACCCACCCAATGGAGCATCCAACGGACCGCGCCTAGGAAAACGTGGGCCAAGCAAGTGGAAGATGACTTGAAGAGCCGACGTCTCGACCTTAACCAGGCCAGGACTGAAGCCATGGATCGTAAGGTATGGAAGAACATCACAGAGCAAGTCCGAAACCCTGCGGCACCTACAGCAGCATACTGGTTGCGTGGCCAACCGCCTCCCCCAGCTGCCAGCTAAGGACCAAAGAAGAAGAAGAAGAAGAAGAAGAATTAATAATTAGTCTATGTAGAGCAGTGTCCGTTTTTTACCACTCTCTGACGTCTCCCACACAACCAAGTATCAAAAGCTTTCCTGAAATCCAAGTACAGGCAGTTCTCGCTTTACGAGTTCCCAGGTTTACGATTTTTTCCCCCCGAACTATCAACAAAATCGAAAATATGAACATTAATTGCAAAAAATTAAAGTTAAACATTCATAAATACCGCATTTCAAACCATGCACGTAGCTATACAATACAGTGTACCACGCTTTACGATATTAATCCGTTCCAGAGACACCGTCGTATTGTAAAAATATCGTAATGTGAACCCAATAATGCATTGTTTTTTGGTAATTCGTTCTACGACCTCGGAAGTTGAAATTTTCGCTATATAGCTGTCTGAAAAGTCGTTTTTATAGTGCAAATTGTCTTAGTTGCCAATTCAAATCACTAAAATGTACTACACTTTCATCGTTATCATATGTTCTGTTATAAGAACCAATTTTGAAGGCCTTTGTGACATTTTTCTAAAGCACATTTCTGGAGGACACGACCATAAAACAATAAAAACAATTTGCACTTTCCGGTTTATTGGGCTTTTCTGTTAGTACAAGCAATAACAAACGGTCAGTAAACTCGATGTTACTGTATTTGCGAAAATACCGATAGCTGGAATTGTGTGGTTTTTTGCGTTATTATGGTGAAATGTGTTTCCCCTTTACTGAAATCTTCAATCGTATAAAAAACAAATAAATTTTCAGAATCTTCTGTTCGTTCTTTTTTTTTTTTTAAGCTTCGTAAACTTGATACTCCGCGCAAATTGTGTTAGTTCCAATTTGTGCGTTCCGTTAAAAAATGCTTATGTATCTATTGAAATTTATAAAAAAAATACAGGATTATCTTGGAAACAAACGCCTCTTGAAGCATTTCTCAAGCAGACGACTCCTTGTGCAACAAACCAACCAGTGCTGAGCCAATAATAAGTGACAAAGAGTGTGCATTTATTATTATTAGCTATATGGTGCAAAGAAGCCTTAGGCTTATGCTACACCAACAAAAAAAAAAAAAAAAAAAATTCCGAGTTACCCTGAGTGTGTGTGTGAGAGAGAGAGAGAGAGAGAGAGAGAGAGAGAGAGAGAGAGAGAGAGAGAGAGAGAGAGAGAGAAGTAGAAAGGAATCACCAAGAAAGAGAACATTGATGATATCCAGCTCAGGACCCTGGGTGTGCCAAGCCAATAATTACCAGATGTTAACTCCCGGGTTCTTTTAGTCAATGATGAATAACCATTCTTTAAAATTTGTACGTCATAAATAATTTCTTTATTATTATAATTTGCTTGATTTTACAGGCTACGTTTTAATTTCTTTGAATAAATCAATCATTGTTTAAACAAACTAATTTCATTGTTGAAAACGTAACCCATATTTTTATCATCATTATGTCTATGGGATTTAATTCCCGCTTTACGAGCGCGCGCCAGAAACAAATTAGCTCGTTAAGTCCAGAACTACCTGTACATAATATCAAAATAGTTTTTTTTTTTTTTTTTTTTTTCGCCCTCCCTGGGAAGCTCAGGCTAACCCCAGGGTCGGCCAGCCAGAGTTCTCTTCCCACTTACCTGGTCAGGCTCCCAGTGCCAAACGGTAACTAGCAGTCTGTGGTGTTCCACAGACCCTAGGCTAAGCGGCCAGATGAACAACATAACCCGCACTAAGCAAACATGAACATACACTAACATATGCTATCTGGCCTTGACAGTACTGTCTTACTTCACAAGAGATTCAAATGCGGAGTTGTGCGAAAGCACCGGCGCCGCCTGTCAAAAAACGCTGTCCCTATGTCACATCGTAGTATCCAATCAAATTGGTCAAACAAGACTTCCCCTTTACAAACCCATGCTGTGTCTGAACTATTACTGTGTCTTGTCTAGGTGATCCTGTATCACCTCCTTAACAAGTGACTCCATTATTTTCCCCGGAACAGAAGTTAAACTAACAGGTCTATAATTATTTGTGTCACCCTTTGAACCCCTTTGTGAATTGGGAATACACTTGCACATCTCCAGTATATGGGGACCTCCCCTGACTCCAAGGATGCTCTCATAATTATGGCTTAGGGTCTGCTTACTTCCCTCACTGCCTCCATTACAACTGGATAGATTCCATCTGTTCCAGGCGCCTCTTTTATGTTTAACTTCAACGATTTCTACTCCACTTTGCTCTCGGTTATTACAAAATCACTTATCTCCCTCTTAGAGTTTGATAAACTTCTGCCATTCCCTTCCTTGAATAACTCCTCATGTGTGAATGTAGATGGAAAATACTCATTCAGTTTATCAGCTATTTGAGCAGGATCATCAATAGTCGAACCATCTATGTTAAGTGGACCATTGTGATTCTTCCTTCTAGAATTTACGTAAGTAAAGAACTCTTTGCTGTTTTTCTTTGCGTCCTTTGCCAAAGATTTCTCGTAATCTGCTTTCGCCTGCCTAACCTCCTTTGTGACTTGATTACAGACTAGCTTATATCTTCAGTAGGCTTCTGTGTCGCCTGAAAATTTACATGCAACTCATGCATTTTTCTTTTCTGCCACCAACCTCATTAATTCATCCTACATCCATTTAGGCCTAAACCTTGAACAGTATATCTTAGTTGGTATGAAAAGCCTAGTAGCCTCAAAAATTAAGTCCCTGAAGGCTTCCCATTTAGAATTCCCCGTTGGTTACATCATCAGTTGATCCCACTGTATAGAATTTAAAAACTGTCCCAGATCACTGTAATCACCTTTACAAAAACCCTTCCCTTTACCCTTGATGGTAGTTAAATCTTTAAGTAAATCCCATATCAGTACACTCTGATCACTGTCATCCAGTTGTTCCTTTATCTGCAAATTCTTAATGCATGAATAATCACTGCTGATAATCAGATCAAGAGTATTTACTCCCTTTGGTTGCCTCTCGAACATGCTGCTGCAGAAAACAATCCTCCAAGAAATCCACAAAAGTCTTGCTAACGTCCAAGTGACCAACCCATAAATTTCAGTCAATATCTGGAAAGTTAAAATCCCTCATAACAAGACATTCTGATTTACTGGCCCAATCTATTTCTTTGCATAACTGTTCATTGTATTCATCAAAGTCATTAGGCCTATAACATACTTCTACTCTCATTTTCCCTTTCCCAGTGTTTATGTCACACTAAACAGACTCAACATTGCACTGTCCACCTGTGTCAACTGGATGTACTCCCTTAGATTTTGTGTTTCTTAACTAACAGCATAACCCTCCTCCCTTCCAATCCTGCATGTCCTTTCTGTATACACTGTACTCTCCAAATTCTAATTTTGCACTGCTTATATCTGTGTGACATGTCAGATACGTGGTGTTGGGTTATCTGACACCATGCCTCTGATATCCCAACAATATCTGCCTTTGATGTCTTGATCAGTATTTCAAATTCATCAATTTTATTTACTATACTTCTAGCATTAGTGAACATGCAGGTATATATGCACTTGTTCTTACTCTTAGTTACCCTAACACAGCCCATATATTTACTTGTTTCAAGATGACTCCCAGTAGCTCTTGAAGCCCCCAGTAACTTGCTGTCTAGGCTGCTGCTCATTACAAAAGAAGCAGTGCAAGAATCAATTTCGCCTCTGCCTGCAGCTACTGTTAACCTTTTAGTCTGAATCCCCCCCCCCCTCAAATCTAGCAGTTTCCGATCCACTTAACACTGCCTCGATAGGATCAGCAAATATTATTGCACCCTTTCTATTTAAGGGTATCCCCACCCTGTAGAAGCAACCTCTCCTGTTAGCAAGCGCAGACCACGCTGAAAAAAAAAAAAAAAAAAATTCTACCCTGTGAACCTTGCACAATCTCTCCAGGGCCAAATTGATTGACAAGGCCGTCATCATATAATGTCTCCTATCGTGTCTGGGCAGAATTGCAGACACTTTCAAATCTAACCCTAACTCGCTACTTTTTTCCAGCTTAGACCTGTACTTGTTAAGTAAATATACAGATCTCTTACTCTTAAGGTCATTAGTGCCAATGTGTACAACAACACCTTCTGTGCCCTTAAAAGATGATATCTGCACTACAACGTCATCAACGTTTGCCGCTGGCAGACATACCCTAATCCTGTTCCACCTATCCTTTTTACATAATATTTCCCGTCTCCCTGACAAAAGAGTCAACGACAATAATTAGTTCCTGTAGGAAAATACACGTCAATCAGATCAACTCGCAGGTGCCTTGTCTCCAGACACTGTAATTTGCAAAACTCAAGCCTTTCTTCGTAGGAGCAACCATTTGTTCCATTCACTAATCTTGTTGCCTTCTGTGTACTCGTTCTATCAGCTCTACATCCTTATTAAAAGGAGGCCTCCAGACCTGTATCCAGTACTCAAGGTGTGGCCTGACCATTGCCTTATACAAGGTGATAATCACCTCCTTATAAATGCTAGAAAAACTCCTGTATATCACTGACAAGACACCATGGGCTACTCTTGCAGACCGTCTGCACTGCTCAGAAAAACTTTACATCTGCCTGCACAATTACCCCATTTCCTTTTCACTCTATCACTGTCAGTGTAGTACCACACAGTTGATACGTTAATTTGGGGTTACTGCATCCCATATGCAGCACTTTACATTTGTCAATGTTTACTTCAGTTGCTACCCCTCAGCCCATCTGCTCAGCTTTTCTTGATCCCATTGCAGCAGTGTACTGTCATTAGTGTCCTTAACAACCCTGCCAACCTTTGTATCGTCTGCAAACTTGGACATTAAGCTTGATATACCATCATCAATATCGTTTATAAACACATAAAACAACAATGGACACAACACTAAACCCTGGGGGACTCCACTAATAACATTATTCCACGAAGAGCAGTGTCCATTGATTACCACTCTGTCTTCTCGCACTCAACCATCCCTTTATCCATAGCAGCAATTTGCCTCCAATGCCACACTGCCCCAATTTGTTGCAGCAGTTTCCATGTGCCACAGTATAAAACGCCTTTCTAAGATACAAATATATGATATGAAAATTATTCTTTGCATCCAGTTCCTTTGTGACCACATCATAGTATCCAATCAAATTGGTCAGACAAGACTTCTCCTTAACAAACTCATGCTGTGTCCGAGCTATAACTGATAGATGATCCTGCAATGCTTCTTTAACCCGTGTCTCCATTAATTTCTGGAACAGAAGTTAAACTAACAGGTCTGTAATTACTTGTGTCGCCCTTTGATCCGCCTTTGTGAATTGGGGTCACATTTGCACATCTCCAGTCCATGGGTGCCTCCTCTGAATCCAAGGAAGCTCTCATAATTATGACTAAAGGTTTGCTTACTTCCTTTGCTGCCTCTTTTAATATAACTGGATAGATCCCGTCCACCCCCCAGGTGCCTTTCTTATGTTTATCTTCAACAATTTCTCCTCCACTTTGCTCTCAGTTATTACAAAATCATCTAGCTCCCTGCCAGAGTTTAATTCACCTCTGGCATTCCCGTCCCTGAATAACTCCTCACGTGTGAATGTCGATGCAAAATATTCATTTAGTTTGTTAGCCACCTGAGCAGGATCATCAACAGTAGAATCATCTATGTTAAGTGGGCCAATCTGATTCATCCCCTTCCTTCTAGAGTTTACATAAGGAAAGAACTCTTTGCTATTTTTCTTTGCATCCTTTGCCAAAGAGTTTTCGTAATCTGCCTTTGCCTGCCTAACCTCCTTTGTGACTTGGATACAGACCAGCTTATGTCTATCATAGGCTTCCGTGTCATCTGTTAATTTATACAGGGTGTTTCAGTTAAACGTTTCAGAACTTCTAAGAGGGGTAGGGTACATCCTGACAACTCGAAATCATATAGCAATGTGGGGTCGGAAATGCTTTCCTGAAGCGGTGTTGTACACAGAAGCACCATAAAAAGAAAAGAGACCGTAAGTGAGAAATCGTTTTAATAATACATGAAAAGAAGCAAAAGGTACATGGATTAAAGTAAGTGTTCGAAGTTTCTTCCACGGGCTACAATGCACGCCTCACATCTCCGACGCATGGACATCCGAACATTCTGGAATACTCCAGGCGAATTTCGAATTTCTTCGGCAGCTACTGCGATTCTTGCAACCAGCTCCTCAGCATTGTCAACAGGGGTGTCATAAACTAGCGATTTTATATGACCGTGAAAATTCCTTCACAAGGGAAGGAATTTTCAACACGCATAACGACCATATCTGGGCGGTCGAGAACCCGCATGCAATACGACGTCGTGCAGCACAGATTCGATTTTCGGTCAATGAATGGGCCGGTATTATGGGAGATCACCTCATCGGACCTTACCTGTTACCGTGTCGTCTAACCGGACCTATCTACTTGATCTTTCTGCAGCAAGTATTGCCACAACTTTTGAGAGATGAACAGATTTCTGCATCGACGCAACAGACAATGTGGTTCCAACACGATGGAGCCCCTGCCCATTATAGCGGAGATGTTCGTAACTACCTGGATGTCACATTTGGTCAACAGTGGATCGGACGTGGTGGTCCCGTGCGTTGGCCTGCTCGGTCACCCGACCTATCATGTCTTGATTTTTATTTCTGGGGTCATATGAAATCGCTAGTTTATGACACCCCTGTTGACAATGCTGAGGAGCTGGTTGCAAGAATCGCAGTAGCTGCCGAAGAAATTCGAAATTCGCCTGGAGTATTCCAGAATGTTCGGATGTCCATGCGTCGGAGATGTGAGGCGTGCATTGTAGCCCGTGGAAGAAACTTCGAACACTTACTTTAATCCATGTACCTTTTGCTTCTTTTCATGTATTATTAAAACGATTTCTCACTTACGGTCTCTTTTCTTTATGGTGCTTCTGTGTACAACACCGCTTCAGGAAAGCATTTCCGACCCCACATTGCTATATGATTTCGAGTTGTCAGGATGTACCCTACCCCTCTTAGAAGTTCTGAAACGTTTAACTGAAACACCCTGTATGTATCCCATGCATTTTTCTTCTCTGCCACGCGTCTCATTAGTTCATGACATCCATTTAGGCCTAAACCTTGAACAATATTTCTTGTTGTTGTTAAATTTGTTGGTGCATCAGCAACTTAGGCTATAATTCACCACAATATTTCTTAGTTGGCATGAAAAGCCTAGTAGCTTCCAAGATTAATTCTTTGAATGCTTCCCATTTTGAAATTGCTGCTGGTAACATCATCAGTTGGTCCCCCCGTATAAATTTAAATACTGTCTCAGACCACCGTAGTCGCCTTTACGAAAGCAAAAACCCTTCCCTTTACCCCTGACGGTAGTTACCTCTTTGAGTAAATCCCACTTCAGCACACTGATCACTGCCACCTAGTGGTTCCTTTATCTACAGATCCTTAATGAAGAATTACTACTGATAATCAGATCAAGAGTATTACTCCCTCTATTTGCCTCCCGAACATGCTGATGTAGAAAACAATCATCCAATAAATCCACAAAAGCCTTTCTAGTATGTGAGTGACCAACCCACAAATTCCAGTCAATATCTGGAAATTAAAATCTCCCATTATAAGACTCTCTGATTCACTGGCTCACTCCATTTCTCTGTACAGTTGTTTTTTATACTCATCTGAGTCATTAGGCCAATAACACCCTCCTACTCTCAATTTTTATCTCCAAATGCTTATGTCACACCAAACAATCATCCAAGAAATCCACAAACGCCTTGCTAGTGTGTGAGTGACCAGCTCCCAAATTCCAGTCAATATCTGGGAAATTAAAATCCCCCATTATAAGACTCTGATGTACTGGCCCACTATTTCCCTGTACAATTTCTTATTATACTCATCAGGGTCATTAGGCCTATAGCACACTCCTACTCTCAATTTTGCTTTCCCAGTGCTTATGTCACACCGAACTGACTCGAAAATGCACTGTCCAGCCCTGTCGACTGGCTGTACTTCCTTGCATTTTATGTTTAACTAACAGCATAACCCCTCCTGTACTCACCAAATTCCAGTTCTGCATTTCTTATATCAGTGTGACACCACGTGTCTGATATACCGACGATATCTGCCTTTGATGTTTTGACCAACACCTCAAATTTATTTACCCAACTCCTAACATTGGTGTACATGCACCTCTTCCTATTCTTAGCTACTCTAACACAGCCCATGTATTTACTTGTTCTACAATGACTACCAGCTCTGAAATCTCTCTGAAATCCCCTGCGCCTTGTTTTCCAGGCTGCTGCTCATTCCAATAGAAGCATTAAAAGAGTCACTTTCACCTCTGCCAGCGACTACTGTTAATCTTTTAGTTCGTGTATCCCCCTCTCAAGATAACAGTGTTCCGACCCATCTAACAGTTCCTCGATTGCATCAGCAAATATTCTTGCACCCTTTCTATTTAAGTGTATCCCATCCCTGTAGAAGCAGTGTCTCCTGTTAAGGATATGAGATCCTCATATCGAACACAAGTAGAAAAATTAAAAACTTGACTGCTTCAATTGTTAGAATTACCAGAAAGGAATGGGGATAGGCAAAAGAGTGATTAACTTATGTTATAAGATAATATTGTTACCAATTGTGAGCTGCGCAGCATCTGTCTGGTTCAAACTTACTACTACTGTTATATTTTAAAATAAAATCAATTCACTGCAAAGATCTATGTTACTTACTATTCTGAGAGTGTTTAAAACGGTATCTACGAACAACTGCAAGTTTTCTGTTTATACTCTGGCAAGACAACTAAGTCAGTAGAGTTTACAATAAATCGTCAATAAAAATATTTTATCGTATTTAGTAGTCACGTTCTTGAACCCAGGTCCACTCAAGGAACGCGTGCTATGCACTCTTGCCCTGACCACTCGGCTACGTCATGCGAGAGTTCTCCCTCTTTGTATGTATGTTCCTTACAGAGCTTTTAGTTATTTTACTATAAAAGGTATGCAGATTTCATTTTTGGGTTTAACTAATGATGTGACTATTGATAGGAAATTGGAAAATAAACAAATTATGTGTAAATTAGTTGAAAATTGGCAAGAACGCTGGAACTGCAGTTATACTGGTGCTGTGACTAGGTTATTTATACCTAGTGTTCAGTTCAATTTCAATAATAAATTGAATAAATGGTTTCATATTAATATGGAAATATCTTTCTTGATAACAGGACATGGATCTTTGAGAGCCAAGTTATGTTAATTAGGTTTAGAATCAGATCCCGATTTTTCTTGTCATGCATTGGAAATATGGGAACATGTGTTGTGAATGTTCAATTTATGAGCAGTTTAGAACAGCTCTCAGAAATGTGCCTGAGCTTTATAGAGGAACAGAAACATTATTGCTGTCAAATCTTACACATTTTATATTTCAAGATTTTGCTAGAAGGGTTTTCTAGAAAAGAAGACAGTTAGCTGTCTTGGTTGCACAGATTTATTTTAATAGCAGTAATGAATAGGTATATGTTAGTTACAGTGTGCTCCTGTTCATCCTCCCCCGGACTTGCCGTTACGGGGAAGAAGTGTTACATAAATTTATTACAGTTTAATTTATCTTCTACTGGAACAAATTTAGTGACGTTTTGCAAGGAGCTTCATCTAAGCTCTATACTAGAGGAAAAACTTTCAAACCTCTGAAAATTGCAGTAGTTTTTCCAGGATAGTGGAAAATATGAACATGTGATCAAGGAAATTTATGTCACGTAATAAACAGGATAATGTGGACGTATAGCATTATCGTTGGAAAGCTTTCCAGCGATATATCGTTGGAAAGCTAAGAAATTTAGAAACAGAAATATTAAGGTTTTAAGAAAAGAAAAAAAACTTCCATTTGTTTAAGTTTGGCAAATTGCAGCGTCTGGAGACTAAGCACCTTCGAGGTGATCTGATTGAGATGTATAAGGCCTTGAATGGATTGAGCAGGCTCAATGCTCATGGGATTCTTCCTCTTGCTCAAACCTGAGGGGGCATAAACTGAAATTGAGGAAAGACAGCTGTGAAATAGATGTGCCGAAATTTACCTTTAGTCTGTAGTTGATTGCAGGAACAAACTTCCATCTGTCGTTGTGGAAGTGGATAGCTTAAATATATTCAAGGAAGAAGGGGACAAACTTCTGGAGCAAATGGATGGGTGAAATGGGAAAGGGTTTTTTTTTTTTTCTTTCCGGCTGATGCTGTGTAAACTTGATTTCTTGTATAATATGCCCCTACTAATGTTAACTTATTTTTTGCATTCAGTTACTTGAATACAGACTGCCCCTTAAAAAATCCAAGCTGTAGTTGCAGTATAATTGGGTGCCGGTCCAGATGGTCCTGCTTTACTTCTTTTACCAGTGGTTTCATAATTTTTCTTGAAACAGGCGTTAAGCTAACAGAGCCGTAATTATTCACGTCACCTTTTTCATCCCCTTTTTATGAATTAGAGATACATTCGCACATCTTCAGTCCATATGGACCTTCCTTGAATCCAAGGATGCTCTTAAAAGTATAGCTAAGGGTTTTTAGCTCCTTTGCTGCCTCCATTAATATAATTGGATAGATTCCATCCACAGCTTCTCGTTCAGGTTTCGCAAAGTCATTTCGCTCCTCGTTAGAATTTCGTAAACTTCTGACATCCCCTCCCTAAAGAATTCCTCATATGTGAATATATATATTAAAAATACCTATTCAATTCCTCCGCAACCTGGGCAGGGTCACCAGCTAATCTGACTTCCATTTAGGTCTGAAAAACCCTAGTAGCTTCTTTTGATTATATCCCTGAATACTTCCCATTTAGAATTTGCTGTTGGTTAAATCATCAATTGGTCTCATTGCACATAATTAAAAAAAAAAAAAAAAAAAAAAAAACTGTCTGAGACCACTGTAGTCACCCTTACGAAAACAAAAACCTTTCCCTTTACCCTTGACAGTAGCTATGTCTTTAATTTAATTCCATTAGTACACTGTGATCACTGCCACCAAGTCTTTTACCTGCAGTTAATTAATTCATGAAGAATCACTACTGTTAATCACATTAAGAGAATTGCTTCCTCTTGTTGCCTGTCTAACATGATGCTGTAGAAAACATTCATCCAAAAAATCCACAAAAGTCTTGCTTGTGTGTGAGTAACCAACTTATAAATTCCAGTCAACATTTGGAAAGTTAAAATCTCCATTATGATTTTCTGACCCACTATTTCTCTGTATACATGTTTGGCATACTTATTACAGTCATTATACTTAAAATCCACTTCTGTCAATTTTGCTTTACCAGTGCTTATACAGCACAAAACTGACTCAACATTGCACTCATCACCCATGTCGACCGGATGCACTGCCTTCGATTTAACATTTCTTAACTAAGAGCATAATCACTTCACCTCTCCTGTCCTGTCTGTCCTTCCTGTACACATTGTACTCCCCATATTCAAATTCCGCATCACTTATGTCTGAGTGATACCACGTTTCCACTATTTCTACAATGTTTGCATTTGATGATTTAATCAGTACTTCAAATTCATCAAATTTATTTACAATGCCCCTAGCATTGGTGTACATGCAAGTATACAAGCACATATTCTTACTCTTAGTTACCCTAACACAGCCCATGTATTTTTTTGTTCCATGATGACTCACAGCAGTGTCTGAAGTCCCAGACACCTTGCTTTCCATGCTGCTGCATTTACCAATAGTAACAGTACAAGAATCACTCTCACCTTTGCCTGCGACTCTAGCTAAATTATTAGTCTGTGTATTACACCAAGATAGCAGTATTCTAACCAACCTATCACTGCCCCGATAGCATCAGCAAATATTCTCTATTCAAGTACATCCTCTCCCTATAAAAACTGTCTCTCCTGTTAAAAAGCACAGACCATTCTGAGAAAAATTCTACCCCATGAGCCGTGCACATTCTCTCGGCCGAATTGACTGACAAAGCTCTCAAACGTATAGTCCCTCCTATTTTGTCTGGACAGAATTGCTGACATTTACATTTCAATCCTAACTCTCGACTTTTTTCCAACATTGCCCTGTACTTGTTAAGCTAGTCCTCAGAGCTCTACTGTTAATATCATTAGTGTAGACGTGTACAATATTACCTTTTCTTGCCGTTAAAAGACATCTGCTCTTAACGTCATTTAACTTTTACTCTTGGCAGATATACCTTGGTTCTATTCCTCCCGTCCTTCTTGCCCAACATATTTTCCGTTTCCCTAACAATAGAATCACTGACAATAACTAGTTCCTCTGCAACCAGTACATTCTGCCTTGGAGAGTGCCGCTGTGTTGTCTGATACACAAGTGCGAGCTCTGGCATTGAGTTGGGCAGCTGAGAGCTTGATGAGGGCCCCATTTTAATTCCTTCGATGGCATCTACCCTACTCTTCAAATTCTCATAAATGCCCATCAGAATCTGAATTACCACCTAATTTCTTCACACTCTCTACACCTAGCACACACAAAGACATTTCCCCCTTGCTGGATCATGTCCTGTTCCAGAAATCTGCAAACATTTTTCAAGTTGCACATTTTATTAGGCTGTCATACGTTGCAGAATTACCCCATTCGGCTCACCCCGAGCAACAGTGTGGCTCGGGGAGAACTTTGTGCCCGTTGCTTACTGCTCTAGTCTGGGTTATGGTTACCGTTTTAATACATTTAATTGATTATCAATAAAAATTAATATAATTAATAAATTTAATTGATTAATTGACAATACTACACTAAGCTAATAGATTCCTAACCGCAGTGATACGATTACCTTATAAAGTTTTACGTTATACATTAAGCTATCCCGTTATGGTCACAGATTATTTATAGCCTTACTACAAAGTAAAGGGTTAAATTATTTATATCCTTACTAAAAAGTAAAATTCCTTGGCTATACACAAAAAAAGATATATTCCCAAGAAGTGATTCGAACCTTCGATCTACTTATTTATCACAATTAAAACCGTACTGTTCCACCGAACTACTAGTCACGAGCTGCGATATTCGCGCCAGAACACCGATATAATAGCAGTACGAACAGTAAGTCAACTTACAAAATCACTTGTTATATATAGATAAATAAATAAGTTATCGAACGTGACTATTTAAAAACTATTTGTAAAACTCAATTTAATATGTTAATTAATCAAAAAGACGGTAAAAATTCCAAACACTTATCGTTCCCTCGAGCTCAATGTTGCATTCTGGCACTGACAACGTCAATTTGGGTCTAGTACGTCACTTCAAGACTGTAGCCAGCCCCATGAAACGTATTGAAACTTATAAATTGATCTGTAACAGTACATGTACCGGCCAAGACCGATTATGAGAAACCGCTGGCTAAGAAGTTAAAGAACAGGCACAAAGCGTTTGAGGTATGTGAATACAAACGTGAAAAACAACGAATCAGATCGAACTCTTGCATAATGGGTGCAAAAAATCTTAGACAATGGACATTGTTGTGGATGAATTGAACATGTACTTGCCATTGACTCTTCACGGTGGGACAATGTAAAATTAGTGATATGATATAGAAATACAGAAAACTGATTTGAAAAACTTTCGAGCCTAAAGGAGTAAGGTACCTGGAGTGGATGCAATATACTCAGTAATTTTGAAAGAAGTGGCAACAGAGTGCGCCGAACCATCAAGTTTAATTGTGACGGCGTCATTGGATTTGAGACAGATTCTTTTGGTCTGGAGAAGCTCCGACGTTCTGCCAATACATTAAATCAATAATCTTTAATATAGATTTGCCCGCCACAACAGACAAGGCCAGGAGCATTACATAAAAGATTGTATATAGAATAATGTACGTATTCAGAAAAAAAATAACAAAAAGAAAATAAAAATGTAAGATATATAAATAAAACGACGTATAAATAACGATTACAATAGTTCACATCAAATCGCTGGGCATGATCAGTCACAATTTCATATGAAGTATTCAGTATCCTCAGTTCCATACATGTGTGGCCTATGAGAAACAAAACAGAAGTCGAGGTGGTTGGCGCAGAGATATAGGTGAAGCGTATAAGGTTAGCGTTGAACGAGGAGGAAAGGATCAGTGTTGAATCCCGAGTGTTTACCCCAGTCACAACCCCTCCCCCCAGATTCAACACTGAGAGGGATCCAGTCGAGAAGCTAGTAACAATACGCTGGACGCGCAGCAAATATCTCCAAGTCAATTCCATTTTCTCAATCACCAGGATAATTAGAAGCATCTCTGATCTTGAAACGATTCTTAATGAGATGAAGCATTGGTTCCATCCTGAGGGCAGGGAGTTGACAGTGCCATTTGCATATGACCCAGAGATTTGGGGAGATTATTTGACCTGAGAAAATCTTGACAGTGATTGTTATCCATCTAAATTTGATTACATCGGATAGGGGTAGAATGGCCAGCTGATCAGCCATAACTGTGGTTCGCAATTATGGAGGGAATCGTTGTTTGTGGGTTGTCTCCACTTCAGCAACTAGAACTGGCAAGCCCAAATTGGAGAGCAGAGGGAGTTTTGTGGAGATTTTGCAGTGTGCTGGGTAGCCCATTATTCAACAGCATCTTAAAATTCAAATTAAAGCTTATTTTTTGGTTGAATTGCAAGGTCTTTGTAGGCTATGATGTTGTGTCATTGTTTCTGAGGGGGTTGGGCTGGATGACAGATGGAAATTGGTTGAGAGAGAGAGAGAAGACCATGGATGCAGATTAACCTGGGTTCAAGTTTAGCTCAAGGAATTGCAGGCACTCTGCTGGGGCATGAAGCTTTTATGGTAGTACCGATAACATCTGAAGGTGTTGCAAGCGGTGAAACTAGAAAAAGTGGGCCCAAATGCAAAGTTTAGTGTGGGGCCCTGAAAATATTTGTTTTGGTAAAAATAAAAAATTAACAAAGACATCGGTAAACGAGATACTCAGTAATACTCAGAAATATTATAGGTGCAATAGTAATACTGTACTCAATAATAATGACCCCCAATAAATGGGCCCCTACCCCTAATAGGTGAGCCCCTATTTGACTTTGGCCCCAGCAATCACAAATCCTTAAAATTTCTCTGGAAGCAGCAGCAGCTATGCTAATACCGTTTCACCTCTATTCACTGAAGTTTCGCTTGTGTTTCAGCTTACAAAAAACATGCTTCTTGTTAAAAAAATTGTTCATAGACATCGTAAATTTTATCATAAACATAACTAAAAAAAAAAAAAAAAAACTTACATTTTCACTCAATTAAATTTTTTTTCTGTTTCGGGCAAAACGGCAGTGGATCTCCATTCGGTCGTGGGCTCCAATGCACCGCATTGGCTGTGTTTGCGTAGTTAGGCCCTAGGTGTTGCTGAATTTATGAGAATTAGAAACTTAATACCATCTGCATAGACTACGATGTCCTCCCAAGAACGGATGAAAGGTGAGAGCAGCAGTCAATACAGTCTTTCCAAATTATGGACCATGATAGCTGTATTTGCATACTTCTAAATATGAGTCTCTGTTCACAAGACATTTTTGTCGTTATTGGCTTTATGGCACACCAGCAACTTGGGCCGTATTGCACAAATGTATTACGTCTATACAGACATGTAAATCGCTCCTCTCAACATGCAAATCGGTCGATCTGCATGTTGTGCAGCTGAAAAATCCAGAATTACTCATGAGGTAACCCTACTCCCTCCACCTGAAATCAGCTAACTACATCCCTAATTCGAGGGTTTAGCGTCAGACAACATTAACTACAAAATCATTTTGTAGTAAACATTTTTGTAATTAACCAAGAAAAATTAATTTGACATTTTCTTGGTTTACTGGGGGCATAGCCCAAGCTAACTTGTAAACTACTAGAGATGGTTTTCTGTGACACGATACGCGTTATTATTTGTATAAAGTTAAACTAAAGTTGTCTCAAAACAAAAATGCAATTGCGTAGTTAACGTTGTCTGACACTAAGCCTTCGAATTGAAAAAGCTTTTCAGAATTCCACCAGTCTCAAACAAAATTCGAACCTATACTTCACCACACGTGCAAGTCGCGAAGCCACTATCCTGTCACGGAGGACCACTTTAGCTTTTTAAAACATTTAAGAATCTATCTACTTCGGCTTCAAAGAATTTTTGCCAAGCCAACTAAAAAATTGAATTGCCAAAAATGTACTTAAACTATTATATATACACCGATGAGCCAAAACACTGACCACCTACCTAATATTATGTTGGTCCCCATCCCCCCACGTGCAGCCAAAACAGCTCGTACCCAGCGTGACATGGACGCTACAAGTTTCTAAATGTGTCTTGTGGTATCTGGTACCAACACGTAACCAGCAAATCCTTTAGCTCCTGTAAGGTACGTGGTTGAGACGCCGCAGATCGCAGTTACTGTTCCAGCACAAACCATAGATGCTCGATGGGATTGATGTCTGTGGAATTTGGAGGCCAGGGCAATGCCTGGAAGTCTTCCTCATGTTCTGCCAACCAGTCTCGAACAATCCGGGTGGTGTGGCATGGCGCATTATCCTGCACCGCCAGAGGGGAAGGTCATTGCCATGAAAGGGTGTCCCTGGTCAGCAATGATGTTTAGCTATTTATTTATTTTTTTAGGCAACCCGAATAATTAAATTCATCTGCCATGCAGTGTGTCTTATGTCTGTTAATTGCGTGTGTTCTATGGTCGATTTCTTTGTTTTGCTGGACGAAAAACCCAAGTTCCTGAGGGGGAAACCTTGCTATCTACACCTGAGACCGACTAACTCAGCCACGGAGTGAAAAAACCCATTAAAGTTCCTCGCGTGATCGACGTGACTCGAACCCGAGCCTTTTCCACTCGGTGTGGGGAGGACACTGACGATACCACTGGGCTATCCGCACAGTCTGATGTTTAGGTAGGTGGTAGGCATCAGAGTGCCCGGCATATGGATGACTGGACCAAGCGTATCACAGCAGAACATCGCCCAAAGCATGACCCCGGCGCCACTGGCTTGTTTTCGTCCCACAGTGAATCCAGACGCCATCACTTCCCCAGGTAAACGCCGGCCATCCACATAGTGCAACAGGAAACGTGATTCATCGGACCAGACGACCTTCTTCCAATCACTCAAGGTCCAGTTTCGATGCTCGCGTGCCCATTGTAGGCGCTGTCGCCGGTGACCCGTGGTTAGCAAGGGCAATCGGAGCAGCCTACGTCTATGCAGCCCCATTTTCAGCAGGGTTCGATGTACTGTGTGTTGTGACACATTACTCCTGTCACCAGCATTCCAATTACTGGCGAGTTGCGCCATAGTCGCCCTTTTGTTGCCGCCCTTCCGGAAGAGCCTTCGCTCACCTGGAGCATCGATGAGCCGTGATCGTCCAACACCTCGCCGGCGGTTCGTGGATTTTCCCTCCTCGGTCCACTTTCGGTAGGTACTAACCACGGCTGACCGTGAGCATCCCACCAGTCGTGCCGTTTCGGATATACTCTGACCCAGTCATCTGGCCATTACAATTTGGCCTTTGTCAAACTCGCTTAAGTCCACTTCCTTTCCCGTCTGAAGAACAAGAGTAAAATGATAAAGGAGCTCAATATCAGGTGTTTTTTATACCGTGTGCCGATCCGCGCACGCGCCGTAGTTCACTTGCAGTTGCTTCGATTTGCATAACGACTCACTGGTCATAATATTTTTGCTCATCGATGTGCATACTTGTATATCAGTTTATGGCTTAATTTTTGTGTTCGTTTTGCCAGCAAGTTCAGATGTATAGCCTCCTTTTTATAGTTATAGTTAGAAAATAGTGAGGCTTATTTCCGTGATTTATAGATTACGATATCCTTCTTTGTTTTCTATTTGTTTTAAAAAAGTGAGAAATAAATTTCACATTTGAATTTCTTCCCGATACTGCTAAATGAAAAAACGTTACATTGGCTAGAATCTAGGCGGCCCTAATAGGAGAAGAGGGAGGAGGAGTGGGATCACTATAAATGCAAGAAAGGGAGACTCCTCCTCCTTGTTGTCCTTCCTTTTTTGCAACATTAATTCTTGTGCCAGAGCCCCTGAAATCTAGGACCGGCCTTGATTTAGTACTACAAGACTTTAATGTCCCTGTGACGCTCTCAGAATGTCACTGCCGGACACATTATTATCACTTTATATATTTATCCAACCTCGTCAATCGGCTGCGAGCAAATATAAATACACGCGGTATTATTTCTTTCATGTAATAATTCATTATACATGTATTTGAAGTAATAAGTTAAGCTGGAAACCAGATGTACGACATACACGCAGCGCTTTGCGTTTATCTACTTTGTTTTCTATCCACGTACTTCACTGAAAGATAACCTTGACGATTATGCAGTCCCGTGACTGCTAAAACTAGATTCATCTGGCTCTAGCAAGAAAGTATTATCATCGCACAGCACTTTCAAAATATAAATATCAACAGCTTTACCATGTGCGGTGGGTAGAAGGAAGCAAAACACATTATAAAATAATGGCATTTGTTTAAATCATTTCTATTAAAAAAAAAAAAAAAAGCTACGTTAACCTTTCTCAGGTGTTAGCTATAACAAATGTAGGAATTTCTTTCTTGGGGGGGGGATATTAAAAATGGCGCAACCATGATAAGCCATGGCTCGTTCTAGAGGCTCCACTATTTCTTTTAGTGAGGATAAAAAGTAATAATTACATATTTTGAACCCTCTTCACATGCACTGGAGTAGTGCCTCGTCATGTTTATATCCGAACCAGCCCTGAGTGAAATGAAAGCATGAAGCTCTTTTTGTTGTCTGTCAACAACTTATCTGCTTCACGCAGACAATTGATAAAATCAGAAACCGCGATGTTGTAGACTCAGGTCCCAATAACCAAAAAAATAAAAATTGGATTCCGTGTCATAAACTAACTACCTCCACTCCAAATTCCTGAGTACACAATTAGGTGCGATACATAAAAAATAAAATAATTTTAACCACTACCCATTAAGAACACAAATACAGTACATTCTATGTAAACTGTACAATCAGCACGACGTTTCGAAACTTCTTTCAGTTTCTAGATAATATGCGAATTATCTTAACTAAGCAGACGGATTTGGCAAAAATATGACAAATTCTACGTTCTAACTGTGGGTATCGAGTGCCTAAAAATAAATAAATGCTGGTTCTCGTTCGTTTCTGCACTAACAAAGATAACGCACAACCACAACTGAGATTTATTATTATTATTAAATTATACTGTACTAGATTGGAGTTCTCTAAATCGCAATATCTGGAAAATAGATATCTGTGTGGTGACCTAATTGAAATTATAAAGATTTAAAAGAATTCAGTAAACTAAACGCTGATAGCATCGCTACTCTTCCTCAAATGACACACATAAGGGGACAGAAATTTAAATTGAAACAGAATAGTTTGATGTAATTGAAATGAAATTAGCATTCTGCCAAAGACAAATTTCATAAAACTTCTTTGCAAAGATAACTCACTTTTTAATTTTACTTATTTAAATTTTAAAAGGCGAGTTCTCATTGTAAACAGGTTTTTATCTAATTTGTGATTGTTATTTGGATAACTTTTTTTTTTTTTTAATGATTGTATAAGCTTGCTTTCTTGCATCATTTGCCACTACTACTAATACTAACTGGACGCCTTTTAGGCTATAATTTTCTAAAGTACTTAACCAAAGAGTCAGGGCCGTGCAAAGGTACTTGGGGACCCGGTAAAGGGGTCTCGTTTATTTATGTTGAGATTTTGATGGCTCCCTCGATTGAGAACCTATAGATCGGCGACCCTGGTGCGGCGCATCCAATGCATCCCCCCATTTGCACGGCCCTGCAAAGAGTAACTGATTGTCGGAATAAATGTCCATCTATTTTTGTAGAAGTGGGTAGTTTTAGCAAATTTAAAAAAGGTTTAGTCAAATTATTAGCAGGAATGGAAAAATTAAGATTTCTGCTGGTATTGGTAGTTTTTTTTTTTTTTTTTTTGCTGGTAAACTTTCTTCCTCGTTATGTTTCAAATACTAATAGTAGTACTGATGTACTGAAATAAGAATATGATGTTAAATAATTTCAGGTGCAGATGCGAGGTTATTTATTATAAGCTGGGAGGCTGAATTATTTATTATACACAACTTATAGTCAGGAACGCAACTTATAATACTAAAAAAGTACTTAAGAATAAAATACTAAATAGTAAATATAAAAATAGAGAATAAACAGTAATTTAAACGTACTTAAAAATCCATTTCTTCACTAAAAAAAAAAAAAAGCTAAACGCAATTTTCTAGTCTGCTGCAGAACGCTAAAGGAACGTTGGGCAACCCCCGAAAGTACGTATTCTAAGAGGATTTTCCTGATGATGAACAACAGTAAAAAACTAGGAGACCTTTCGTCCATGACTAACTTGATCATGGAATTAAAATAGCCCATAATTGCTCCTGTCCTCGATGGGCTATGTCCCCAACTTCTGTCAGCAACAAAAATCGAACCCTGGCATTTTCACTTGGTGTGAGAAGCAGTGAGGCCTCCGCTCCTCTTCTTTTTGTTCACTACAATTCCAGAGCATAACACTGTCCAGTCAAAACATTATGATCACCTATCTAACAGTGGGTACGTCCTCCTCTTACAGCCAGTATCACCGCCACACGGTTAGACATGGAGTCTATAAGGCCTCTATAAGAAACGTTGCAGGAGGTATGTCGTACCATGTCGTCAGGATACCATCCCGTACTTCTGCGATAGTAAGTGATAGAGGATGCGAACGCCGGATCTGTGGATCCACGTAATCCCAGAGATGTTCAATTGGCTCCATGTCCGGCGAATTCGACAGGCAAGGTAGCAGTTGGAAGTCACTTTAACGTTCATCGAACAAGTGGCATGTGTGACAGATTCGAGTAACGCAAGTTTTCGGAACTGACAACAGGCTCTGGTCAACTGCTTTTTTGTGCATCCATAGCCAGTGAGCAGATTAACTCATGTTCTCGACGCGGATAATAGTATTAGAATTAGTAGGGACAAATAATACAAGTGAGCAAGCAAAATGAGTGGACAGAAATCATGGGATACCTACCTAGTAACGGGTAGGCTCACCTTCCGCCCGGATAAGGGTAGTCACACAGCGAGGCATCGAGTCCACTAATCACGAAAATATTCCACAGGTATTTCCATCCATGCTTGCTGCAGAGCTGTCCATGACTCCATAGCATTCCTGGGTGGAGGATCCAAAGCTCGAACGGACCTTTCCACAGCATCCCAAAGATGCTCCACAGGGTTCATGTCCGGCGAATGGGGAGGCCATTCCATGGTGGTAAATTCTGCGAAATGCTCTTTGAACCATGTTCTAGTCACCACGATTCTGTGGGGAGACGCATTGTTTTGCTGGAAGAGTCCATTTCCCCGTGGGTGAACATGAAGGGATGCAGATGGTCTGCAAGGATGGACATGTAACCTGGACCGTTCAGAGATGCGTCTAGATGTATCAGAGGTCCCAACGTGTGCCAGTTGAACACGCCACAGACCATTGTGGACCGTCCACCTGCCTGAACAGTTCCTTCTTGACATGACGGGTGCATAGCTTTGTGCGGTTTTCGCCAGATATGCACCCTTCTGTCCGCTCGAAATAACTGGAAACTGGACTCATCGGACCAGCAGACCCGTCTGCACTCATCCAGGTCCTGTGCCGATGCTCTTTCGCCCAGTTGAGGCGAAGAGTCCTGTGTCATGGTGTTAGCAATGGGACTCTGGTGGGTCGGCAGCTCCCATAACCTACTGCATTTAATGATCGCCTAATGATCTTGGTGGAGACGTTTCTGGCACTTCCCTCGTTGAAGTCGGCAATGATTTGTGTCGCTGTCTCTCTCCGGTTGGCTGAAACAATGTGATACAGATGTCGATGGCCACGTTCATCCACCACCTTTCTCCGCCCACAGCGCTGACCACGATGAGATGTATTCCGGAAATGGCGTATTCCCAGTACACTCTTGATACTGTCGAAAGGGGATAGTGCAATTTCGGTACCACCTCCGCGATACAGTGACCGATCCATGCGTCGGGCACCCACTATCATCCCTCTTTCAATGTCGGTTAACTCACGACGTTTATCCATACTGACATCGAATTACCGTCTACGTGAATGCAATGTATCTATATACCTGCCAAGCAGTGGATTCGTGCATTAGCGAGAGGGGTGCACTTTGCGTTGCCCAGGAACCCCATGAATTCTGTACATCAACAATGTACAGTTTACATATACAGTACTTAAATATCAAGGCCATCTCAATACAACAATTAATATAAATTGTTTCAGCATTATTCAGGAAACCAAACACATATAAGGCTTAACAGAAATGTTGAAAGGTATATAAAATGTGTCGTGCATACATTTACAATTCATAGCTATTTATGGCTATATTCATTTACATAATCTTATCTATACAATATACATACACTTTAAACTGTTGACATAATACTTTATTTACATTATGCACTAATCAATCCGATTAAATAAAATTCTTTCAATTTTAGAGAGCTCAACCATTATCCTAAATACATTTCCTTCGTTTAAAAAAAAACTGTCTACAAAGATTATTATTAAAATTAATACCACTCATCTACCACGTGAAATTAGTAATAATCGCCAATGTGACGTTTCAGGTATCTTACCGATACCCATCATCACACCTTGCTGTTGGGGGTCAGCGAAATAAAGAGTTACAAATTTGAATATTACAATTACAATTTATATTACAATTACATACATTAGATAGTATGAATCAGAGCTGTATTACTCAATATGTTCTACGTTGGTAATAGTATTAGTAAATTGATAAGAGGAGTTTACCTCAATATAGTACGTGGAACACTTCCGTATGATACCCTCCAGAAATTAAAACGAAAAAATCGACAACTTACCGGTACATTAAAGTAAAATATAAATAATTAAAGTGAAATATAAATAATTAAATAATCAATTTAACACAATTCAAAATCAATTCAAAACAATTAAAATTCAAATTAACGCAATTAAAAGAATCTAACGAAAATATTCAAAACGATTTTCCTTCCTGAAGCTGACAATGCTTTTCGACCGACTGTCGTGATCACAGGAATGAAAATTATCGAATCAGGCTAAACCTGCAACTTAAATAGTGATTATGTGTCTTCGCGCATGCGCGTAAAGGTCCACGCATCGGAGATCAAATATGGCCGCCGAACATTAACAGAATTCTCGTGTAATTTAATTTCAACGGTTTCTGCAATTAATAGTCGCGTATAATTACGTTGAACGTTAAGTATTTTGGCCTCGTTAAATAAAAAAGTATGTTTTTCGTTAATGGCATGAAAGGCTAATTCTGACGCTGCTGAACGAGAAGCACGAACAGAGGCTTCGTGTTGATTTACACGGATATTAAGAGAAAACCGCGTGGAACCCTGATAAGACGAGTCGCAATCACCGCAAGAAATGTTGTATACTAGATCATTAATTTGTGTTGCGAACGCCGAAAGAACCGAGCGATTGTTCAGTATAGTGTGTAACTTCCGTATAGGCCTAGCTATAATTTTAAATTCGGTATCTTTAAAGAATCTGTTAAGCTGTTTGTGCCACTGTTCAACATATGGGACAGAAATAAAGTATTTTTTGATATTACTATTGTTGATTGGTGCAGTATTTTGTATCCTATCCTTAGCTTGTACCCTAATTCGATTTATTGTGTTAATGGGATAACCCCTGTTCAAGAATCTGCTAGTTAATATTTGTATTTCTGAGTCTAAAGCAGAATCCGTCGTTGAATATTTATAGGCATTTAGAAATTGATTAAAGATAATCGATCTTTTGTAGGTGAACGGGTGGTAGCTATTATAATGTAGAAGCATACCGGTGTTTGTGGGTTTTCGATAGATGCTAAATTGTATTTTGTTCGAGTCCCGGGTAAGCGTGAAATTTAGAAAGTTTAATGACTTAGTATCCGTATCTTCCCTTTCCAATGTAAATTTGAGTCTAGAATGAATATTGTTAAACGAATGTAAAATATCTTGGATAGTACTACTATCGGTAATAACTAGAACATCGTCTAAATACCTCCCATAGTATGTGATACGGGGACGAAAAGGTGTCAAATGTATCTGCTCAATCGTTGAGAGATAGATCTCTGACATTAAGCCACTCAGGCTCAAACCCATTGGTAATCCAAAAATTTGTTTGTACACCTTGTCTCGAAAGGTGATGTAGTTAGCCTCAACTAATAGTTTAATTAAGTGAAAAATCTCCTTTATAGGCAGCTTCGTATAATTAATCGGTGTCGAGTTTTTATTTAACATATCCCAAATAATATCTAATGTGTATTCAACGTTTACATTCGTATATAATGATGTAACATCTAATGAGAATAAATTGTCATTGTCGCCGAGTTTACAGTCCTTAAGATTATTAAATAATGTATCGTAATTCTTAATCCCAAATTGTATAACCTGTCTAAAAGGTTTTATAATGTTATATACATGTGTGGCTAAGGCTGAAAATGCCGAGTTCCTGTAGGAAACAATAGGTCGAATCGGAAATCCAGGCTTGTGTAATTTTACCTGACCAAAAAGTGCAGGAATATTGTATGTTCTGGACTTCAATTCCTTCAACTGAACCATAGTAATGTAGTCGTTTTTACGATATGTGGTTAACGTTTTATTGTATTGATTTACCAAATTGGTAAACAGTGTCGGGTCCACTTCACAATAAGTGGAGCTATCAGATACAACTGAATCTAACTTATTAATATAATCATGTTTATCTAGTATTACCACTGTATCTCCTTTATCTGCCCTCTGTATAATAATGTCCTTATTTTCTCGAAGTTCTCGTAAAGCTGAACTGTCATGTGTATTCAATTTAGGAAGTCGTGTTTCTTTTATGTTATTCACTACTTGGTTAACTTGTTGAATAAATACATCTTTTTGTGGAACACTACGAAGTCCAAATTCAAAATCAATTACGCATTGTTTTTTTGGCAGCTTTCGAGGTGGTAAATTATAATTTAATCCTTTGGATAAAAGTGAAATCTGGTCCTGCGATAGTGTACACGAGGAAAGATTTGTAACCTGTTGATATGTCGGTTCGTTGGATACTGGGTGAGGGGGTGTTCGTGAACTAGCCGACATATTCTGTGGTAGTGCGTTATGTGTCTGTGGGGGGGATGTCACCCAACTCGTGTGAACTTGGTCGCAAGCTCGCGACAATGTGTTAGAATTCGTATGAACGTGTCTTGAACTATTCGATAATGTTTGCAACTTATTAACGTGTCTGTTTTTTATTTCTGAGGCTTGTGCTTCCCGTCGCAAATCTATGGAGGTCTTCAATACAGACCAATCGTTCGGATGTAGATAATTTTTTAATTTATCGCGAAGCTTCCTAACCTGGGAAAGGTATTTTTGTTTATCCGAATATCGAGATTTTAAGGCAAGCTTAACAATATTACGTGATGTCGCCAGTGATAGTTGTTTTATGCCTGAAATTTTTTGATTTAAATTCACCCTGGCAAACTTCGGAACGATGTTGTTTTGAAGGCAATATTTTAGGAAAGAAATATGGTAACTTTGGGCCGAGTACCTTAGTGTTCGGCGGCCATATTTGATCTCCGATGCGTGGACCTTTACGCGCATGCGCGAAGACACAATCACTATTTAAGTTGCAGGTTTAGCCTGATTCGATAATTTTCATTCCTGTGATCACGACAGTCGGTCGAAAAGCATTGTCAGCTTCAGGAAGGAAAATCGTTTTGAATATTTTCGTTAGATTCTTTTAATTGCGTTAATTTGAATTTTAATTGTTTTGAATTGATTTTGAATTGTGTTAAATTGATTATTTAATTATTTATATTTCACTTTAATTATTTATATTTTACTTTAATGTACCGGTAAGTTGTCGATTTTTTCGTTTTAATTTCTGGAGGGTATCATACGGAAGTGTTCCACGTACTATATTGAGGTAAACTCCTCTTATCAATTTACTAATACTATTACCAACGTAGAACATATTGAGTAATACAGCTCTGATTCATACTATCTAATTAATTTTCATACTCTTATTGACTATTTCATTCACTTCCTGTCTCTCCAGTAGTATACAATCGATACACACAATTATGGGAGATTTTTTGAATGGCTTGGTACAAAATTACATTAAATCTACACTAAGGTACTCGGCCCAAAGTTACCATATTTCTTTCCTAAAATATTGCCTTCAAAACAACATCGTTCCGAAGTTTGCCAGGGTGAATTTAAATCAAAAAATTTCAGGCATAAAACAACTATCACTGGCGACATCACGTAATATTGTTAAGCTTGCCTTAAAATCTCGATATTCGGATAAACAAAAATACCTTTCCCAGGTTAGGAAGCTTCGCGATAAATTAAAAAATTATCTACATCCGAACGATTGGTCTGTATTGAAGACCTCCATAGATTTGCGACGGGAAGCACAAGCCTCAGAAATAAAAAACAGACACGTTAATAAGTTGCAAACATTATCGAATAGTTCAAGACACGTTCATACGAATTCTAACACATTGTCGCGAGCTTGCGACCAAGTTCACACGAGTTGGGTGACATCCCCCCCACAGACACATAACGCACTACCACAGAATATGTCGGCTAGTTCACGAACACCCCCTCACCCAGTATCCAACGAACCGACATATCAACAGGTTACAAATCTTTCCTCGTGTACACTATCGCAGGACCAGATTTCACTTTTATCCAAAGGATTAAATTATAATTTACCACCTCGAAAGCTGCCAAAAAAACAATGCGTAATTGATTTTGAATTTGGACTTCGTAGTGTTCCACAAAAAGATGTATTTATTCAACAAGTTAACCAAGTAGTGAATAACATAAAAGAAACACGACTTCCTAAATTGAATACACATGACAGTTCAGCTTTACGAGAACTTCGAGAAAATAAGGACATTATTATACAGAGGGCAGATAAAGGAGATACAGTGGTAATACTAGATAAACATGATTATATTAATAAGTTAGATTCAGTTGTATCTGATAGCTCCACTTATTGTGAAGTGGACCCGACACTGTTTACCAATTTGGTAAATCAATACAATAAAACGTTAACCACATATCGTAAAAACGACTACATTACTATGGTTCAGTTGAAGGAATTGAAGTCCAGAACATACAATATTCCTGCACTTTTTGGTCAGGTAAAATTACACAAGCCTGGATTTCCGATTCGACCTATTGTTTCCTACAGGAACTCGGCATTTTCAGCCTTAGCCACACATGTATATAACATTATAAAACCTTTTAGACAGGTTATACAATTTGGGATTAAGAATTACGATACATTATTTAATAATCTTAAGGACTGTAAACTCGGCGACAATGACAATTTATTCTCATTAGATGTTACATCATTATATACGAATGTAAACGTTGAATACACATTAGATATTATTTGGGATATGTTAAATAAAAACTCGACACCGATTAATTATACGAAGCTGCCTATAAAGGAGATTTTTCACTTAATTAAACTATTAGTTGAGGCTAACTACATCACCTTTCGAGACAAGGTGTACAAACAAATTTTTGGATTACCAATGGGTTTGAGCCTGAGTGGCTTAATGTCAGAGATCTATCTCTCAACGATTGAGCAGATACATTTGACACCTTTTCGTCCCCGTATCACATACTATGGGAGGTATTTAGACGATGTTCTAGTTATTACCGATAGTAGTACTATCCAAGATATTTTACATTCGTTTAACAATATTCATTCTAGACTCAAATTTACATTGGAAAGGGAAGATACGGATACTAAGTCATTAAACTTTCTAAATTTCACGCTTACCCGGGACTCGAACAAAATACAATTTAGCATCTATCGAAAACCCACAAACACCGGTATGCTTCTACATTATAATAGCTACCACCCGTTCACCTACAAAAGATCGATTATCTTTAATCAATTTCTAAATGCCTATAAATATTCAACGACGGATTCTGCTTTAGACTCAGAAATACAAATATTAACTAGCAGATTCTTGAACAGGGGTTATCCCATTAACACAATAAATCGAATTAGGGTACAAGCTAAGGATAGGATACAAAATACTGCACCAATCAACAATAGTAATATCAAAAAATACTTTATTTCTGTCCCATATGTTGAACAGTGGCACAAACAGCTTAACAGATTCTTTAAAGATACCGAATTTAAAATTATAGCTAGGCCTATACGGAAGTTACACACTATACTGAACAATCGCTCGGTTCTTTCGGCGTTCGCAACACAAATTAATGATCTAGTATACAACATTTCTTGCGGTGATTGCGACTCGTCTTATCAGGGTTCCACGCGGTTTTCTCTTAATATCCGTGTAAATCAACACGAAGCCTCTGTTCGTGCTTCTCGTTCAGCAGCGTCAGAATTAGCCTTTCATGCCATTAACGAAAAACATACTTTTTTATTTAACGAGGCCAAAATACTTAACGTTCAACGTAATTATACGCGACTATTAATTGCAGAAACCGTTGAAATTAAATTACACGAGAATTCTGTTAATGTTCGGCGGCCATATTTGATCTCCGATGCGTGGACCTTTACGCGCATGCGCGAAGACACATAATCACTATTTAAGTTGCAGGTTTAGCCTGATTCGATAATTTTCATTCCTGTGATCACGACAGTCGGTCGAAAAGCATTGTCAGCTTCAGGAAGGAAAATCGTTTTGAATATTTTCGTTAGATTCTTTTAATTGCGTTAATTTGAATTTTAATTGTTTTGAATTGATTTTGAATTGTGTTAAATTGATTATTTAATTATTTATATTTCACTTTAATTATTTATATTTTACTTTAATGTACCGGTAAGTTGTCGATTTTTTCGTTTTAATTTCTGGAGGGTATCATACGGAAGTGTTCCACGTACTATATTGAGGTAAACTCCTCTTATCAATTTACTAATACAATTACATACATACAGTTTTAATAAGTTAAATATTTTTGGATAATAAGTCTAAAGTATTAAGTTTGAATTACCGTTACAATAGAAAACAGATGACAAAAGGAACAAATGACTGGAAATATATTCGTAAAAAAATGATCAAAACATGAGAACTCACGATCACATAGTTTCCATTTGTACATTCATTGCAAGATCTAAGATTGGAGGGCGTATGGATACCGAGCTGGAAAAGCAAATAATAAATGAAAAGAAATATTGGAGAGAAGTCCTCAAACTATAGCGACAATTAAATATCTTGTATCCTATTCTCTTGCCTTTCGCAGTAAAAATGAAGTTTTTTGTCATGAAGGTAAATGTAACTATATAGGCGCCTTGGAATATTTATCTGAATTTGACCCGTTTTTGTTCGAACATATGAAAAAATATGCTAATTCCGGCACAGGAACTGTTAACTACTTATCATCTACAATATGTGATGAATTTATTGACATAATTTCTAAAAATTTACGAAATGTAATAATAAATGAAATAAAAGAAGCCAAATACTACGCTCTAATTGTTGATTCAACACCTGATGTATCTCACGTCAATCAGCTGACTGTTGTAATTCGCTACGTTCTTCAAAGTGGCATGAAAGAAAGATTTTTTAGGTTTCCTACCAATAACTTCACATACAGGAGAAAATCTTTAAAAAAGTAGTTTTAGCATACGATTTAGATACTGGCATCGCGGAGAGTTACGATAATGCGTCAAATGTCGGGGAAATATAAGGGACTTCAGAGCAGAATAAGAAAACATGTTTCGTCTGCCGATTTTATACCATGTGCGAGCCACCCACTAAATCTGATTGGAAATGCGGCTGCCGAGAGTTCTATAGGTGTGACAATTTTTTTTTAATATAATAAAGGAATTATACGTATTTTTTTCAAGTTCAACACATAGATGAAATGTCTTAGAAAATTTGTGTAAAAGTAAGCATCTGACAATTAAGCGTATATATATATGCCACTAGATGGTCGGCTCGTGCTGATGCGGTAAAATAATTACAGCAAAATTATGACGAAATTAAAAAATGCTTACTTCAGTTATCTTCAAACAAAAATGAAAAACCTATAGTACGATCTGAAGCTGCTAGTCTATTTTAAAAGATGGATATACTTTATTTGAATACGTATTATTATTATTAACTGTATGGGGAAAGATTTTAGAGAGAATATATGCTTCAAGCAAGTCGCTGCAAAAATGTGATGAATCTCTAAATACGCCAATATTATTGTACAATGCTTTAGTAGATTTCATGCAAAATATTCGGCACGATTTTGAAACTTTAGAAAAAGAAGCAGGAAAAATTAAAGAAATCACTTATACAAATGATAAGAAACGGCAAAGGACACGGAAACTATTTTACAACGAAAGTCCAGGGAATGATGCAAATAACAATCTCAGCGGAGGAGAAAGTTTTATAATTAATGTGTTATCTGTAATTCGTTAATTAGTAATATTATTATTAGCCATATGGTAGAAGGAAGCCTCAGGCTTATGCTGCACCAGTCAAAAAAAAAAAAAAAAAAAAAAATTTCTGAATTACCCTGAGAGAGAGAGAACAAGAGTCAGAAGTAGAAAGGAATCACCAAGAAAGAGAAGAATGATGAAATCCAGCTCAAGACCCTGGGTGTGCCAAGCCCATACTCACCAGTGTGAGCCCATTTGTGATTCGTTAATTAGTAATATTAAAAGGAGATCCGAAGTTTATACAAGTATTAACAATAAATTTAAAACAATTTTAAACTATGATATGAATATTACGAACGCATCATTTGAAGAATTCAAAATTTATGAAACCAACTTAAATATAATGGAACTAAAAAAATAAACTGGTATAATCTAGGGCCTGTATTAAACAAGAAAATATTAAATCCCCAGAATCCATGTATTCTTTTATTTAAGATAATAATATTGTTGCAACGTTTCCAAATTTAAATACAATTTTAAGAATATATTTGACACTGCCTATTTCGGTACTTGCCAGAGTAAAAAAATTTTTAAGAAGCATTTTAGGTCAAGAAAAATTAAATTCTTTTTCTATAATGTACATTGAAAAGGAGCTATTAAATAATTCCATTGACTATAAAAGAGTTAGAAAAAGCTTAAGATGCCGAAGTTCATGACAAGAAATATGCACTTAGTCAAAGCTTAATAAAGAGACGGCACTCACCTCAATAATCCGTTGTGGTTATATGAATCATGAAACAGTAGTGTGAGAAATCATGGTTAAACTAAAAGATCGGGGTAAGGAAATGGTAATTTAAAAAGGGTAATTGAAAAACTTAGCCTAGAGGAGGAGGGGTGCACCATATCATCCTCTAGTCGTCGAATTACAAAGCTGTGGAAATAAAATAAAATTATCTGAAATTAAAATTAAAAAAGATATCCTTCTTTGTTTACACGGACTTTCGATAGTTTCATCTTCAGTTGGCAATAAAAGGAGAGCGAAAGGGTTGCTGTAGATCTTTAAGTACCCGAAATGATTATACCGTGCTCGAAGAGTAAGTCGGAATACTCTCTGGATAATTTAAAATAACAAGTTTTTTTTTCAAAGATGAATTCTTCCAATTACTGGCCCTTTTCATACAATTCGTTACTACCTCACAATGGAGATCGAGCATTGACATCCATCCCACTCAACAGTCGTTTAGATTTCAACTAATCAAATACCTTATCCAGATAACTTAGGCATACAATGTTTCCTCACTACACTGAAAATACAGAGTAACGCAATATGCTTGCCCATAAAGATTTTATTATGAATCATAATCGCAGCCATCATATTCCCACTATGTTGAGCGATACTCCACCATGAACGAAAATCTCCTTTAAAAACACATGGTTCTTGAAGAAGAATATCTATATTCCTTTCTTCGATAATTCTTAGCCAGTTGCAGAGATACGGATACGGATCTTTGTCCGTTCACTTCAACAAAACTCACTCTTGCAGTTCTTACATTATTTGGGCCGCGGTCAGGGGTAATCAACGCAATGCCGGGCTACCATCCAACGAACTGGCTGTCACCCCTCGTTGGATGGTAGCCAGTGTGGTTGTAGGTGCGTTGCAAACCTTTTCACGGACAGGAAGTTCCTCCCGTTCTGTTGGTCTCCGTCGTCTTCAACAATCCATTCACGGGCAGTTGTACCTTTCCGCAGCCACTGGTGTCAACAGCGGTATTTTTAAGGGCTACATGTTAATCTACACGACGAAGGGACTATTAAAGAGACCACTCGAAGGCCGATAATCTGCCCTCTGTCGAAGTAGATGAGTTTCTGATATGGGAATGTGAATTCTCTACAATCCACATGCACTCTGAAGTCAGTTCGAGACAGAAGCCTATTAACTGAATCACAAGCGCATTCCTTTGAACTCCACGATCTCTACATTCATTTTCATATCAGCCGAAGATTACGCCCGACTGGTCCCGTATTTTATATCTATATTATGTCTTATAATAGGGGATTTTAAATTTCCAGATATGGACTGCAATTTGTAGGTGGTTTATTCACACACTAGAAAGACTTTTTGTAGATTGCTTGGAGGACTGATTTCTACACCAGTAAATTAGAGAGGCAACAAGAGGGAGTAATAATCTTGATCTGATTATCAGTAGTAATTATTCAAGCATTAAGAATCTACAGATAAAAGAACTAAAAGGTGGCAGCGATAACAGTGTATTCATGTTGGATTTACTTAAAGATACAACTACCATGAAGAGTGAAAGAGAAGGTTTTTGCTTCCATAAATGTGACTACAGCGGCCCGAGACACTTTTTATATTCTATTCAATGGCACCAATCGTTCATGTTACCATCAGCAAATTTTAAATAGGAAACATTCAAGGAATTAATCAGACACCGCTCGAAAACATTAACAGAACACACAGAAAAAGGGGTGAAACCAACTTGCGATGAAGTGAGACACTAAACTTGGTAGGGTGTTACAACCCCCTACCAAGTTTAGTGTCCCACTAAATAATTCCCACTATGGTGTACCACAGCATTACGATGAAATCAGGAGACAGTAAGAAACATTGGACAGTTATAAAAGGTACATTTATAGGGTTTGTATAAGAATTAGCAAAAACAGTGCAGAAGTCGATACAAGATGCTCGAAAATATGGTTACATGATATCGTACGATCTCCATTAGCAGTTAAACAAGCCTGACAGTGACAAATCACGCGTGATATAAGGGTGTATATAATAATCTTCTGCAGCAATAAATCCCAGCCTTCCACCAATGCAGACCTCAGCCCACCAAAGTCATAGAAGACTTGGCCGTCGGCGTGCAATATGAAACCCAAGGGCGTCCCACATATATTCGATCCGATCTAAGCCTGCTGATCGTGCTGGCCATGGCAGCGGTTGGATATGTGCAGTTTCAATATATTCCTCCACTACTTGAGTTTTCTGTGCAGTGGCGTTGTCATGGATGAAAAGAAAATCTCGGCCAACCGCAACCCTAAATATTCGAACATAGGGTTCGAGGATCTGTTTTTGGTACATCTGCGCATTTACGGTACCCCTATCAAAAACATGAACATGAGTGCGGCCATTGATCATTATTCTGCCCCACACGAGAACACTGCCTCCACCATAAGTGTCCCTTTCTCTGATGATGGAGGCATGGTACTGTATTCCTCATTATCTCCAGAAGTGTTGCACTGCTTCTATAGAATGAGCAGAAGCCAGAAAAACAAGTTGCTAGGGATTTCAGAGACTGCTGGGAATCATCGCGGAACAAATAAATACATGGGCTGTGTTAGGGTAGCTAGGAACAAGAACAGGTGCATGTATACTTGCGTGCACACCAATGCTGGAAGTTTAGTAAATACATTTGATGAATTTGAGGTGCTGGTCAAAACATCAAAGGCAGATATTGTTGGGATATCAGACACGTGGTGTCACACAGATATGCAGTGCGGAATTGGAATTTGGGAAGTACAATGTGTACAGAAAGATAAAGAAGGTAGGAAGGGAGGAGGGGTTAACACATAAAATCTAAGGAAATGCATCCAGTTGACATGTGTGGACAGTGCAATGTTGAGTCAGTTTGGTGTGACTTAAGTACCGGGAAAGATAAAGTGAGAGTAGGAGTGTGTTATAGGCCTAATGACTCTGATGAGTGTAATGAACAACTGTACAGAGAAATAGTGGTCCAATAAATCAGACTGTCTTATAATGGGGGATTTTAACTTCCGAGATACTGACTGAGGCATCTGGGCTGGTCACTCGCACACTAGCAAGGCTTTTTTGGAGAGCTTTGATATTTGGAGAGCATGTTCGAGAGGCAACCAGAGGGAAGAATACTCTTGATCTGATTATCTGTAGTAATTCTTAATGCATTAAGAATCTGCAGATAAAGGAACCACTAGGTGGAAATGATCACAGTGTGCTGATGTGAGACTTACTGAAAGATGCAACTACTGTCAGGGGTAAAGGAAAGGGTTTTTGATTTCGCAACTACGGAAGGTGACTTTCGTAGTTACTGAAGTTGACTACGATGGTCTGAGACAGTTTTTAAAGTCTATACAGTGGGACCAACTGATGATGTTATCAACAGCAAATTCTAAATGGGGAGCATTCAAGGAAGTAATCTTACTGTACTCTTACTATTCAAGTTTTAGGCCTAAATGGACTTCAGATGAACTAATGAGACTCGTGGCAGAGAAGAAAAATGCATGTGATACATATAAATCATCAGGTGACACAGAATGGTAGATATAAGCTGGTGCGTAATTAAGTCACATAGGAGGTTAGGCAGGCGAAGGCAGATTAAGAGAAACCTTTGGCAAAGGTGCAAAGAAAAACAGCAAAGAGTTTATTTACTTATGTAAACTCTAGGGGATGATCAGATTGGTCCACTTGATATCGATGTTTCGACTGTTGAGGAACCTGCTCAGGTAGCTGACAAACTGAATGAGTATTTTGCATCTACATTCACACATGAGGAGATTCAGGGAGGTGAATGGCAGAAGTTTATCAAATTCTGGCAAGGAGCTAAATGATTTTGTAATAATTGAGAGGAAAGTGAAATTGTTGAAGTTAAACATAAAAAAGGGAAAAACATAAAAGAGATAACAGAACAAAAAGGATCTATCCAATTATATTAAGGAAGGCAGCAAATGAAGTAGGCAAATACTTAGCCATACTTATGAGATCATTTCTGGATTCAGAGGGTGCTCGCGGCCTGGAGTTGTGCGAAAGTATCCCCAGTTCACAAAGGGGATCAAAGGGTGACAAGTAATTAGAGACCTGTTAGTTTAACTTCTGTTCCAGGGAAAATAATGCAGTCACTGGTTAAAGAAGTAATGCAGGACCATCTAGACAAGACTGCAGTTATAATTCAGACACGGCATGGGTTTGTTAAGGGGACTACATGTCTGACCAATTTCATTAGTTACTACGATGCAGTCACAAAAGAACTGTTTGGAAAAAAATAATTTTAATATTGTACACTTGGGTTTCAGGAAAGCTTTTGTTAGTGTTGCACATAAGACTGTTGTGCAAATTTGAGCAATGTGGCATTAAGGGCAAGTTGCTGCTATAAATAAAGGGAGGATCCTCCTGCTCTGTTGTCCTCCGTCGTCTTCAACAATCCACTCAACGGAGATTGGGAGAAGACAGAGTGTTAATGAATGGACATTGCTGTTCGTGCTCTAATGTTTTTAGTGGAGTTCCCAGGTTCAGTTCACTGTTCTTTTTTATGTTTATCAATGATATCGATGAAGGCATTTCAGGCTTAATGTTCACGTTCGTAGATGACAAAATTAGACAACATGGTTAATGACAGTACGCTGCAATAGGATCTAGAAATGTTAGGCAGATGAGAAAGGGGAATTGAAGTTCAACATTGATAAATGCAGCAAAGTTCTGCATACGGGTAGCAATAACCTCAGAGCTGTACCAACTGAGTTATACTACAATCGGGGTAGTGAAAAATGAAAAAACCTTGGGGTAATTGTGCAGTTAGTTGCGACATTTCACTGAGCAGTGCAGAGAGGCAGCAAGAACAGCTTATGAAATTTTGTCAATGATATACTGGAACTCTGTTAAAAGGATAAGGAGGTGATTACCCATTGTACAAGGCAACAGTCGGGCAACGTGTTGAGTATTCCGTTTGTGCAACAAAGAGAAGACATAATCTGCTATACTGACGATATTAAGCTATATACACAGATTAACCTTGGCGAACATAAACTGAGTGATCACTGAATTATGACCACCCCCATGAAAACTGAATGCGACCCGTTGACTACGTGAAGTACGAGACTGAGGAGTTTGTCGACCTATGTAGCATAGATAAAGTGTCAGTGGTTCAATAGGTAGTAAAATTCCGAGCATGATCGGTAAAAGGAAGAAGGATTTATCGGACTTTGATAAAGGCTAAATTATTGGTGCTCGACGAGCTGGTGCCTCGATTTCTTAAACGGCTGAATTGGTGGAGTGTTCGAGAGCTGCAGTAGTTAAAATGTACCAGGACTGGCGTCGAAATGGTCAAACAACGACCCGACAGCAAAACTGCAAAGTTCAGTGAAAGGTTGATATTAGAGGTGAGCACCCGGTCCGACGACTCGTACAGGTGAAAGGGCGCAGCACTGTTGAAGAGTTGACTACTCAATACAACATGAGCCAACCTGGAACAATATCTGGCATGACCGTGCGTCGCACGCATGGTCTATACCAGCAGACGACCCCTACGGCATCCTCTCCTAACCAAGGTTCAGCGGCGTAAAACACTCGCCTGGTGCAGAGAGCATGCAAGTTGGACGTTAGAAGAATGGAAGGTGTGCTGGTCGGATGAGTCACGTTATTTACTCCACACCGTGGATGGTCGTGTACGGATTTGGCGTCAACAACATGAGGCTCTTGATCCATTATGCATGGTGTCAAAAGTGCAGGCCAGTGGAGGTGGTTGTATGGTGTGGGGCATGTTTCACTGTCAGGAACTTGGACCCCTGGTGCGTGTGGAACAACATATCAGTGGTCTCCACTATCGTCAACTGCTTGCTGACTGTGTGCACCCCGCTATGTTACACTTTTTCCCGAATAGCGACAGTGTCTTCCAAGATGAAAATGCGCTGAGCCATCGGGCACTTGTGTAGGAACGGTTTGAGGAACACAGTTCTGACTTCCTGCATATCGATCGACCTCCGAACTCCCTCGATATCAATCCTATAAAGCACTTGTGGGACACTATGGAAAGGCATATCAGGCGTCTGGATACACCAATCACCTGCATAGCTGACTGCATTACACACAGCTTGGTTGGCCACACCTCCCAAACGGTTCCGACATCTTGTGAATCAGTGCCACGTCGGATATGTGCTGTACTGAGGGCAAAAGGAGGACTTACCAAGTATTAGGTAGGTGGTCATAATTCAGTGATCACTCAGTGTATCTCAACCATCAATGAAAAGATCAATCGAAAGTTAAACGACTTAGGATCCTATCTTCATCAATTTCGACTACTTATTAATCCTGCGAAATCAGCCCAAATTTTCTTTTCTTTGAAGCAACAACCCACTGAAGTCCAAGCTTCTCTAGATAGCATTCTCCTCCCAGTGGCAATATACATCCGGACTTGGAGGTCTTCTTCGAGTGCAAACTGACACTGAACCCCTCAATATTGACAAGCTCATAGCAAAATTCTGCAAAATGCACTGAACTACCAAACAACTACTCCACGTTAAGGATCTGGGTGTGACTCGGCGGTACGTATACACCTCTATATACTCCGTCGTGTTATATGCCTCAGAAATATGAGTATCTGCTGTCCCCACGAATATCAAGCGCGTATACTCCTCTGAATACTGGCTCCTTCGTTGGATCACGCATAAACATCATCGTCCACCACAGCAAAGAACAACTGCGATGACAACAGTACTAAACTTTGCTCGACTGCCAAATCTTATAATGGAAAGACGCCTCACCCTAACTGCCAAAATGACCACTGGAATAATCTTGGAGCAAAACATATGGGAACTGTTCAGCTAGAGAATCCTTCAACCCGGACTGAGATCAGCTCCCACATTTATAGCCAAGCCCAATGGACTAGTCCTTAGCGACCGTTTTACCCATGCAGAGGCTTATCAGTCCAAGCAATCGACGGCGATCTCTACAAATTTGCCAAGGATTGCTAATACCGGAGAAAGATCCTTGATGGCCTAAACTCAACCAGGTAAACTGCACAGTAGTGTGGGCAGTATAATAAATTTAAAAAGTATGTCTGCATAATGTTGTATATAATGTGAAAAATACTGTATAATATCTTTATGAATATATTGTGAATAATATTACTGAAACTTATTAATTTGTTGGCCCTGGGGGTTGAACACGATTTTCGATGTGGGGGCCCCGTCTTCAAGGCCTTTGTCCACCAGCCAATGTGAAGCCCCTGGCCTGGCATTCCTGCTGTGAAGGATACATTGTATACATCCTTTTGCACAATAAAGATTATATATACAGGGTGTCTCAAAAATATTGGTACAAACATTTAGGGGAGGTAGGTAACATCTAAAGGAATGTGAATCGCATAGGAACCCATAACCGGAAACGTCACGGGAAAGTAGTAGCAGAGGCACAAGAAGCAGAAATGACACAAGACAGTAATTAGTGGCAAACATATATTTGACATAATATTAACAATGGAGTACGAGATGGATGCATTTCATGATGTTACAACAGATGCTCCAAGGTTCCACCATGAGACGTGATGCATGCGTCACACCGACGCAGCATGGATTTGGGGTCCCGGTCGAACACACCTGGAGTTTCTTTGACAGTAGCAGCGCAGACGAGTCTCGCTACGAGATCCATTCATACACGATAGATTTTAGGGCCCCCCCACAGAAAGAAATCAAGGCTCGATAAATCAGCTGAGCATGGGGGCCAGGCAACAGGTTCACCACGACCAATCCATCGACGCCCAAAACCCCTGTTCAAATGGTCACGACACACCTTCAATAATGGGCAAGCGCCCCGTCATGTTGAAACCAATTGTTGCGTCTCACATTTGCTGGAACATCGTCAAGTAACCTTGTACAACTTGTTCAAAAAAGATCCGATATTTAGGGGAGTTCATGTGGGACAGTAACAGGTATGGGCAGACTAAGCAGTCAACGACCATACCTGCCCACACATTTATTGCGAAGCGATGTTGTGATGAATGGGGGCGCACACCGTGTGGGTTGTCGTGAGCCCACAAGTGAGCATTGTGCTGATTGAATAAACCTTCCCGAGTGAAATAAGCCTCATCCGTGAACAAAATACAGGCTGGAAAATTCAAGTCTTGAACACTTTCTTGGAGAAACCACTGCGCAAAAGCCACACGTGCAGGATGATCTTGGGGGAGCAGTAACTGAACCCTTTGAAGATGAAAGGGTTGTAAGGAATCGTCGTGCCAGACACGCTGTACACCGCAAGGAGACACTTCTAAGGCAGAGGCAACGGCACGTGTGCTGGTAGTAGGATAATTCTGGACGGCATTCAACACACTTTCTTCCATGGCGGGAGTTCGCGTCGAACGTGGTCTGCCCGCACTACCCCTGTTACCTCTAAATGACCCATAATCGCACAAATTTTGATGCACATGCGCAAACAAACGGTGGTCCGATACATGTCTGTCTGTCTGGGAAGCGTTCTCCATAAATTCGTTGAGCGGCTCGTCCATTGCCCTCTGCTAATTCATACACTAGGTGCATGTCTGCCAGCTCACAGTTCGTATATTGATGCATGCTCTTCGTGCAGCCACTACTGCTTGAATGAGTAAACCAGAAATTTTCCCTCTCGCGAACTGATTAACAGCGCCGTGTACCGACTTACGGTGATGATTCCAGTTATGGGTTCTCATACGATTCACATTCCTTTAGATGTTACCTACCTCCCCTAAACGTTTGTACCAATATTTTTGAGACACCCTGTATATTGTGTACAGGTCTGTACTCATTACAGGAAAGATGTAGAGCTGGTGGAAAGAGTACAGAGAAGGGCAAAAAAGCAGTATCTTAGCAATAAAAGCTTCAGTCCTGAAAAGTAAGCGTCTGGAGACTAGGCACCTGCGAGATAAACTGATTGAGGTATTTAAGGTGTTGAATGGATTGAGTACGCTCAGTACTGGTGGCATATTCTTTCCCTTGCTCAGGCTACGCACATAAGGGTGCATAAATTGAAAATCACGGTTGTAGAATAGTTGTGCAGAAGTTTGCCTTTAGCCAACGGGGGTGGTTAATTGCTGGAACAAACTTCCATCTGTCATTGTGGAAATTGATAGGTTAAATAAATTTAAGGTGGAACTGGACAAACATTAAGGGGATTGTTTTGTAATTTTTTTTTTTTTTTTTGGCCTGTGCTGCATAAGCTCATACACTTGTTTTCTTGCATCACATGCCATTACTACTACTACTATCCCCGACGCGCATGGCTTTTTTTTTTTTTTTTTCCGGACATCAAAAGCTAATTCTGCATAATAGGTTGTATCAAAAAATGTAATATTCATTTTCATTTCACAATTAAATTATAATTTAATATTAATATAATTATCACTGAATTTTTATTATGTTATTTTTATGTTACATTTATTTAATTAAATGTAAATTAAATTTATATTTAATTAAATAAATGTAAATAAATTATTCATATTTATTTTATTTAATTATTAAATCTTAATCAAATTAAAAATAATAATAATGCAAAGCAAAAAAACACTACTGAAGTTTTGAAAAAAACTCTGCTTCCCATAGAGTATAAATAAGAATAAATTTATTTATGTATGAAAAGCCGGCCAAATCCAGCCAGTAACAGATGTTTTTAATTTCTAAACTACTCTTTTCATTTGAAAAAATAAACATGCGTAATAAAACATAAAAAACTCTTATCAACAATTTTATTTTAAAATTGTTGATAAGAGTACTAAATTGTTGATAAGATAATAAAAATACGATTAAAAATCAAGTTGTCTCTTGATGTTTGGCGTTACTTGTGTTTCACTTTGCACATAGTAACAAACGCCAAAGTTTAAAAGGATAGTGACATCTTGTGGCAATTGGGGACATTTTGATGGTAATAAAAATATCTTTCTAGGCGAATAATAATAACAAAAATCTTAATATCAAACAGTATCATACATTGATACTGTTAATCTTACTATGTGTAATTAATTAGCACACTAATCTATATGTGTAAATTAATCCAATATCAATTTTGTAGTATAATATAATCCAACATTTTGTTATGCGTTTTGAGTTACTGATGGCCAAATCAATTTTCCATGCTGTTCTTATTATGGAGTACTGTACGTATATTCTATAATATATTTGAACGTATATTAAACACGTATATTCGAACTTGATAAATTATGGCGAAATTTTCAGGTAAATTACAACTAATCTACAGTTAATTTTTGAAGAGTTATTCTGAAGTGTATTAATTGAATTTGTTTACTACACTACTTTCCCCCCATGCACGCACTTCCATTATTTAAATTTTAATTCCTGAAGTACACTACATACTTGGATTACATATATGTACAACACTTATTCCAGAGCTATTCAACTATTGAGGGGCTGCATTGATTTTTTTTCCTCTCCCAGTGTACCTCTACAAATATCTTCCCTATGATAGATCAGTGAAGCACAGGCAGACGAATAACTTTACATGACAATAATAGAAAAAATTTAATTTTCTTCACACAAGCTACCATACATATATAAATACTTGCAGACACTGATCAACTTAAAAGGAAGTTTATTATTAAAAAATATACAATCATCATTGTAATTTGTATATTTATTAACTGTAGGTAAAATAAATTGTGACATATAAAATCAGTTTAAATGATTTGGTTAAAAATATATCCAATACAAATGAATTCAATAAAATATAAATATAGTACAAGTTTAAGAAGCCTTTCTGAACTGTAAAAAAACATATTAGCATTGAAGCGATATACTTTACACTGGTAGCCTGGAGATGACATACATTGCTGTCATGGGGGGAGAGCAATATGGTCTATGGATAAGTACAGAAGTGAATGGGGTAATTGACTATATGATGGTGTGGGAAAGGTGAACTTCATAGAGATATTTTTGTGGATATGTACAGAACTTAATGGGGTAATTAGCATTAGTAGAGGCATACAAGAAAGCAAGCTTATACAGCATCAGCCAAAAAAAAAAAACACATCCTATTTCACCTATCCATTCACTCCAAATGTTTGTTGATTTCTGCTTTGAATTTATTTAAGCTGTCTACTTCCACAACAACAGATGGAAGTTTGTTCCAACAATCAACCACCTGCTGGCTAAAGGCAATTTCCGCACATCTATTCTACAACTGTCTTTTATCCATTTTTTAAGGGCACAAAAGGTGATATAGTTGTACACGTTGGCACTAATGATATCAAGAGCAGGAGACCGGCAGAATTGCTTAACAAGTACAGGTCACTGTTGAAAAAAAGTCGTGAAATAGGGTTGAATTTGAAAGTGTCTGCAATTCTGCCCAGACACGATAGGAGGGAGTATATGATGAGAGCCTTGTCGATCAATTCGGCCCTGGAAAGATTGTGCAAGGCTGTGAAGGGGTAGAATTTTTTTTCAGCCTGGACTGTACTTGTTAACAGGAGAGATTGCTTCTACAGGGATGGGATACACTTAAATAGAAAGGGTGCAAGAATATTTGCTGATGCTATCGAGGCAGTGTCGATAGTAGTCACTGGCAGAGGTGAAAGAGATTCTTGCACTGCTTCTATTGGAATGAGCAGAAGCCTGGGAGTCATTGCGGTACAAGTAAACACATGGGTTGTGTTAGGGTAGCTAAGAATAGAAATAGGTGCATGTATACTTGCGTGTACACCAATGCTAGGAGTTTAGTAAATAAATTTGATGAATTTGAGGTATTGCTCAAAACATCAAAGGCAGATATTGTTGGGATATCAGAGACGTGGTGTCACACAGATATAAGGAATGCAGAACTGGAATTTGGGGAGTACAACGTCTACAGAAAGGATAGACTGGATAAGAAGGGAGGAGGGGTTATGCTATTAGTTAAGAAATACATAAAATCCAAGGGAGTGAAGCAAGTGGACATCGCTGGACAGTGCAGTGTCGAGTCAGTTTGGTGTGACATAAGCACTGGGAGATCAAAATTGAGAGTAGGAGTGTGCTATAGGCCTAATGATTCTGATGAGTACAATAAGAAACTACAGGGAAATAGAGTGGGCCAGTAAATCAGAGAGTCTTATAATGGGAGATTTTAATTTCCCAGATATTGACTGGAATTTGGAGGCTGGTCACTCACACACTAGCAAGGCTTTTGTGGATTTATTGGATGATTGTTTTCTACATCAGGATGTTCGGGAGGCAACTAGAGGGAGGAATACTCTTGATTTGATTATCAGCAGTGATTCTTCATGCGTTAAGAATCTGCAGATAAATGAACCACTAGGTGGCAGTGATCACAGTGTGCTGAAGTGGGATTTACTCAAAGAGGTAACTACCATTAGGGGTAAAGGGAAGGGTTATTGCTTTCGTAAAGGCGACTACGATGGACTGAGACAGTATTTAAATTCTATACAGTGGGACCAACTGATGATGTTACCAACAGCAAATGCAAAATGGGAAGCATTCAAAGAACTTATCTTGGAAGCTACTAGGCTTTACATACCAACTAAGAAATATTGTTCAAGGTTTAGGCCTAAATGGATGTCAGATGAACTGATGAGGCATATGGCAGAGAAGAAACATGCATGGGATACATACAAATTAACACATGACACAGAAGCCTATGATAGATACAAGTTGATCTGTAACCAAGTTACAAAGGAGGTTAGGCAGGCGAAGGCAGATTACGAGAAATCTTTGGCAAGGGATGTAAAGAAAAACAGCAAAGAGTTCTTTACTTATGTAAACTCTAGAAGGAAGGGCATGAATCAGATTGGTCCACTTGATATCGATGGGTCAACTGTTGATGATCCTGCTCGGGTAGCTAACAAACTAAATGAATATTTTGCATCGACATTCACTCATGAGGAGTTATTTAGCGAGGGGAAAGCCAGATGTGTATTCAACTCTAGCAGCAAGCTAGAGAATCTTGCAATAACTGAGAGTAAAGTGGAGGAGAAATTGTTGAAGATAAACACAAGAAAGGCACCTGGGGTGGATGGGATCTATCCAGTTATATTAAAGGAAGCAGCAGAGGAAGTAAGCAAACCCTTAGCCATAATTATGAGAGCTTCCTTGGACTCAGGGGAGGTACCCACAGACTGGAGATGTGCAAATGTGACCCCAATTCACAAAGGAGGATCAAAGGCTGACACAAGTAATTATAGACCTGTGAGTTTAACTTCTGTTCCCAGAAAATTAATGGAGGCACTAGTTAAAGAAGCACTGCAGGATCATTTAGACAAGACTTCAGTTATAGCTCGGACACAGCAAGGTTTTGTTAAGGGGAAGTCTTGCCTGACCAATTTGATTGGATACTATGATGCAGTCACAAAGGAACTGGATGCAGGGAATAACTTTGATATTATATACTTGGATCTTAGAAAGGCTTTTGATACTGTTGCACATGGAAGACTGCTGCACAAATTGGAGCAGTGTGACATTGGAGGCAAATTGCTGCTGTGGATAAAGGGGTAGCTGAGGGGGAGAAGACAGAGAGTGGTAATCAATGGACACTGCTCGTCGTGGACTAATGTCCCTCAGGGCTCAGTGTTGGGTCCATTATTGTTTTCTGTATTCATAAATGATATTGATGATGGTATATCAAGCTTAATGTCGAAGTTTGCAGACGATACGAAGGTTGGCAGGGTTGTCAAGGACACTACTGACACTATGCTGCTGCAACAGGATCTGGAAAGGTTGAGCAGATGGGCTGAGGTGGCAAATGAAGTTTAACATTGACAAATGTAAAGTACTACACATGGGAAACAGCAACCCCAGAGCAACGTATCAACTCTGTGGTACTAAACTGACAGTGGTAGAGAATGAAAGGGACCTGGGGGTGGTTGTGAAGGCAGATATGAAGTTCTCTGAGCAGTGCAGACGGGCTGCAAGAGTAGCTCATGGTGTATTGTCAATGATATATAGGAATTTTTCTAGCAGGGATAAGGAGGTGATTATTCCCTTGTATAAGGCAATGGTCAGGCCACACCTCGAGTACTGTATACAGGTCTGGAGGCCTCATTTCAAGAAGGATGTAGAGCTGCTGGAACGAGTACAGAGAAGAGCAACAAGATTAGTGAATGGAACAAAGGGGTGCTCTTACGAAGAAAGGCTTAAGTTTTGCAAATTACAGTGTCTGGAGACTAGGCACCAGCGAGGTGATCTGATAGAGGTGTATAAAGCCTTGAATGGTTTGAGCATGCTCAATGCTAATGGGATTCTTCCTCTCGCTCAGAATAATCACCTGAGAGGGCATAAATTCAAATTGAGGAAAGACAGATGTAGGATAGACGTGCGGAAATTTGCCTTTAGTCAGCGGGTAGTTGGTTGGTGGAACAGACTTCCATCCCTTGTCGTGGAAGTTGATAGCCTAAATAAGTTTAAGGCTCAGCTGGACAGGTATTTTGAACTAACAGAGGGGTGAAGTAGTGGGTTTTTTTTTTTTTTTTTTTTTTGGCTGATGCTGCATAAGCTTGCTTTCTTGCATCAAATGCCTCTACTAATGCTAATTTATGCCCTCCCCTCAGGTATGTAATCTGAATCAGAGGAAGAATGCCATCAGCATTGAGCTTGCTCAATCGTTACAAGTTGCAGAACTTAAGCCTTTCTCAGTAAGAGCAACCCTTTGTTCCACTAACCAATCTCGTTGCCGCTTCTCCATACTCATTTCAGCATCTCTACATTCTTCCTAAAATGAGGCCTCCACACCTGTATGCAGTACTCAAGGTGTGGCCTGACCATCACACCTTATACAAAGGGATAATCATCTCCTTATCCTTGCTAGCAAAATTAATGTATAATTAACTATGATGGTGAGGGAAAGGTTGAAAGATATATATGCCATGGTGTTAATGGGGAAGAGATAAAGGGAAAGGAAGTAGGCAGGGGCTTGTTTTCTTCTGATTAAGATGGGGATGGAAAGAAAGGGTAAATGAAAGAGGAGAGAAAAGGGGAGGATATGATGGAATAATTATAGGTTAATGGCTAGGTGGAGTGTTGGTAATTGGGGGATAGTTTGGGAGGGATGCCTACCCATCTCATGCAATATCAGTGATCCAAAAATTGGGTGTATATGCATACTGCTAGTCTTATTAATTTTAATTTCATAGAAAGTTATATCCTTCCTGCCAGCAATGCATGTTCATCACTTTGTAGGTGATATAGCTGTCTCAGTAACACTGCAATGTTTTCAGTCAGTCCTCCAGGTTGAAATGGCCTCACTGGGAAAGGGGGAAGTATATGATCTGAAAACAAATGCAAGTCACAATAGTGAGGTGATACATTTTCTTGTCTAAGAGATGCTGCATTTCCAGTAATCAGGGATTTGCTTAATCATCTAACTTTACTGATTTGTTTATCTTTATCTGAATCATTTGAGCACTGTGACCACGACCTGCTCATTATTGCTTGAACAATATATATTATGGACACACAATATATATATATGAAATATGAAAACGAAGAAGTGGAAAGGAAAAGAAAACAAAAAGAAGAGGAAAAAAAAAAAAAAACAGTAAGTGTACCTGAATGCACCCAGCAGCAAAACAGGATACAGGTATATAAATAAGTGTTACAAATGAAAGTAAAATGAAATTAAAGTAAATATAGATGGAGAAGTTATTAATCACAAAATGCCAGGCCTAGTTGAAAAAAAAATAATAAGAGAGAAAGAATGTTAAGAACCTAAAAAAAAAAAAAAAATCATTAAGTAGAATTAAGGTTGAATTAATGCCGAATTAACAGGCTAATCATATGTACAAAAGCTGAAATAATAGAGATAAAAATTATAAAATTTTTATCTCTTATTTGATCAGATATCATTATCAGATATCATTTTATCTGAGTATGTAAAAAGAAAATAGGATTGTTAATTTATATCTATTTTATAATATTATTTCTAATCTGTAATATTATTTTGTCACAGATCTGATTATATATATATATATATATATATACTCCCAAAAAATACAGTAGATATCACGTAAGAACTGCCATATACGCAAATGTTAGAAAACACCATCCCAATGTAGACCCATATACTTTTATCAAAAGCCAACTAAAAATATAATAGTAATTACTCAGAAGAGTAACCCCTTATTTACTAGGTTTATTGCACCCAGGCGAGGCTCGTCGCCTGACTGCACTACGACCTATTGCCAAAATTAACCCCCCCCCCTCCCATAGTAAGAGGCTGTATATATGTATATAGTTTTACCTCAGGACAAACAAGTGCTTTTACGCCTTGGAAAAGCGGTACCGGCACTGTCCGAGGTAAGGCATAAAATAAATGTAAAAATAATGTAAATACACAACTAAGTTAAGTAAAGTAAATTCATTGAACCAACCACCAAAACACAATAATAGACCTTGGCCTTAATATCGGGGAATTCGGCCAACACACCATCTGCACATATGTGAAACGTTAACGCGACAGGGCCATAAAAACAGCGCCATAGGGATGGCCATCCATAAAACCAGTTAAAAGTGGGAAATTTTTCCTTATTTCGACTCTACGACCTCCACAGAAACACATCAAGTAGGATGGGAAACTTTCCTTTTTCGACACTACGACCTCCACTTAAACACATCAAGTGAGTAAAGTTATTGCAATATTTTTATTAAAAAACTTACCCGTTGGGCTTTGTGTATTCTATCACAGTTGCTGGGTAGATGATGGGAAATTAATTTGGTTAATTATAAAAAAAGAATATAACTAATAACAATTAGGAATAATATAAACAAGGGTTCAAAAATTAGAATTTAGTACTGAAAAAATAGCAAAGCTGTGATAGATACAAACAGAAACGGGTAAGTAAGAAATGCATTACATCGAATGGACTGTCAATCCTCTCAAAGCCCCCGATGAAGTAGGGGATTGACGTACATGTGATGTAATACTGAAATGTATAAGAATGTTTAATATAATATTATAAAGTAGTATTGATAATTTGCTTATTGCTATAGTTTTTCATTAATAATTGTATGACAATTTCTTTAGCAATACGTAACAAGTTGAAAAATCCTAAATGTATAGGCCATGGTAAATTAAGATAACCGAGATTAGGCTATCGTAAAGAACAGTTATGTATTTACTAAAATACCTATGTGTAAAAAACACCTGTAATTAACAAAATTAATACAAAAGAATAACAAACCACAAAGATAAGACAAAAGAATAATAATATGTACTCTGTTTGTACCCATGCATTGCTAAAACAGCTACTGGGACAACAGAAAAAGCTAGTAAGAAATTAAATTAAATAAAACCACTATAATTATAAATAAAATACGGCATGAACTATCATATTACAAAAGAATAATATATATATATATATATATATATATATATATATATATATATATATATATATACACACACACACACACACAGATATCACAATAAAAAGGACAGGCCCATACCTATTAACATCAATATATCATAAACCAATGTTTGTGGACCAGTAAACTTTAATTCATTTCATGCTCCCTCACATCAGGCACTAAATGAGCAAGGCATGGTCACATTTTTGAAGTGACTCAGATAAAAATAAAGAAATATATATATATATATATATATACCAAGGACACATGAAATGAATTATAATTAGTATACTGGCCTGCACACATTGATTTACTGTGTACTGATGTTAATAGATGAGTCTTTTTATCATAATGTCCAGGAAGGGCTGAACATGGGCCTTTTCAGTCTCGTTTGTAAATTTCAGGAAGTTAGAACTGCTATTGAGATAAGAAAATATGTAATTTCACTCCCCTGATGAAGAATGGTGAAAATGTCATGTATATACCTTTTACATAATATACTGGAGAAAGGAGAATTCGGGAGAGAGTATGATTCGAAATCCCCCATGATGAGGTTTTCCACTGAGATTAAAAAAAGACCATGCCCTTCCAGGATATCACAATAAAAAGGACAGGCCCATACCTATTAACATCAATATCATAAACCAATGTTTGTGAACCAGTAAACTTTAATTCATTTCATGCTCCCTCACATCAACATTGCATATCCAGACACTAAATGAGCAAGGCATGGTCACATTGTTGAAGTGACTCAGATAAAAATAAATAAATTGTAAAGTTAGCACTTACCTTGAGAAATGAAATTATCCTAAGCAAGTCCTAGATTACTGGAAATTGATTTTGGCTTAAAAACATGCCAATGAGGGTACATCACATGCAGCATGTCTCAAACATGAAAACACTTGCCACTGTAGCTCACATTCCTTTCTATGTGGGAGTATCAAAGAGTACATTATCATCAGCATCATTAGCCATATGGTGCAAGGTAGCCTGAGGCTTTTGCTGCACCAGTCAAAAAAATCAATTTCTGAGTTACCCTGAGAGAGAGAGAGAGAAAACAGTCAGAAGTAGAAGGGAATCGCCAAGAAAGAGAAAAATGATGATGATATCCAGCTCAGGACCCTGGGTGTGCCAAGCCTCACCAGATGTCAGCCCCTGGGATCCTACTAAGTTATGACCAGAGGCGGATTTAACGGCAGGCGCACCGGGCGTGCGCCCTGGGCCCCGACTTCTGAAGGGCCCCTCAAAACCCCAACTTTACACTTTTTTTCTAACGACACCAAGTTTGGTTTCATATGTGCAATTTTAATTACGTACAAGTTTACAATCGGCGGTAAAACCTGATAGTAGTATGTTTATATTCGCTTATTTTCATTATTTCATTACTACGCTGCATACTATACACATACTACGCTGCATAGGCCCCGCGCGGCTGCGCTACCGCTCATCAGAGGAATAGAATCGTATTTGCTCCTTAAGTGCAGACTTACGATATACGCGTATTTGCCTATATCGTTAATTTATTGCACTACAACGAAAAATCTCTTCTCTAGTATTCTAATCATCAGACTATTAAATTTTATATTTTTCTTTTCATTGATATTTGTTTCATTTTTATAGCTACCAATGGTAGCTATAAAAATGAAACAACATTTATCAGGGGCTGAAAAAAGACAAAAAAAGACGAATATAATATAATAATATTAAATATAACATATATTATAACATATATAATACGAATATAACATATATTAAATTTTTATTGGAAATAAAACATTAATAGTACATAATATTTTTTATTTATTTAAAAAAATGGTTAACATGTATTTTTATTTTCCCTTTCTCTCTTTTTTTTTAAGGGGCCAAATATTTTCTTCTGCGCCCGGGGCCTCAGCCAACCTTAATCCGCTTCTGGTTATGACATCCACATCATACAAATACCTTGAAGGAAATTGCAGGCTATAAGCATCTATGTTACCACACACTATAAGCATATATATTACCAGTGAAAAAAGGGTGTGGTTATTTAACATATTAATTGCAGGGACTGTAATGCAAGCTACATCAGTGAGGCCATTTGGAAGCCTCACTTAAACATTACCACAGTGCTGGTGAGACAGATAATTTCACCTAATCAGTGTGGTCATCCATTACTGATAGAAAGGCCAATGATGCATACATAATAGATTATGCACAAAATTTTAAAATCTACTGCTGGTGGAATCTGCTCACATCTGAATAGGTTTAAAATAGGGACAATGGTATGCATGTACTCCCTATTTTTGAATCACTGTTGTATGAGATGGGCAGACTTCCACCAATTACTAATGTGCTGCTCAGCCATTATTCTCTAATTGCCTACCGTCATCTCCACACCTTTCTTTTCCCCTCTCTCACATACCCCTTTCTTCCATTCCCACCTTAATCAGAAGAGAACAAATATTCCAGGGGCTCACATCTGGTGAGTATGAGCTTGGCACACCCAGGATCCTGAGATGGATATCATCATTATTCCCTTTCTTGGCAATCCCCCCCCCCCCTCTCTCTCTCTCTCTCTCTCTCTCTCTCTCTCTCTCTCTCTCTCTCTCTCTCTCTCAGTGGTTCAGAAATTTTTTTTTTGGCTGGCGCAGCATAAGCCTCAGGCTTCCTTGCACCATATGGCCAATAATAATAATCCCATATCCACCCCTCTACATGCACTTTTTTTCCCTTTCTCTTCTTCATTAACATTCACAGCATATATACCTTCCCTTCCTCCCCTTTCCTCACCATTATTTAGTTAATTCACACCCTTTTGCTTATGCACTTAGCCACAGACAGTATTGTTTCCCCCAGGCTATCAGTATACAATATATAGCTTTTCTAGTCTATTTTTTCTACTTGAAAAGACTTCTTAACAATGCTGAAAGCTCCTAACATGTGTTCTGAATCTTATATATTTTTATTTCTTTTAAATAGTTTATTTTATTGATTTGTATGCCATCAAAATAATTTTACCCACACTTATTTTCATTTGCAAATTTCATAATAATAAACTTTCTTTGAAGTTAGTGGATTTTCTCAAGAATACGTACAGGCACTCTCGGCTTATGTAATACTCTACTTACGGAAATTGGACTGTACGTAAGTTTTTGCCGGCCGGTGCAAACTTAAAAAAAAAAAAAATCATGGAAATGTATTTTGCATCCCATAGGAATAAATGGAGGTCTGTGAAATATCATAATATGAACCCAATAACTTGTTTTTTTTTTTGATAATTCGTTCCAAGACCTTGGAAGTTGAAATTTTCGCAATATAACTAAGCTATTTATCTCTCTAATCTAAAAGGTCATTTTTATAATGGAAATTGCACTTTTATCGTTATCATATGTTCCATTATAAGAATCAATTTTGAATGCCTTTGTGATATTTTTCTAAAACACATTTCTGGAGGTCAAAACCATAAAACAATACGCACTTTCCAGTTTATTGGGCATTTCTGTTAGCACAAAATATTATAAACGAGTAGTAAACTATCTTATTGCATTTGCGATAATACCGATAACTGGAATTGTGTGGGTTTTTACGCCGTTGTGGTAAAATGTGTTCCCCTTCACTGAAATCTTCAATTATATAAAAAACAAATTTTCAGAATCTTCTCTTCATTCCTATTTACTTATTACAATGGTGAAGGGAAAGAGACCAACGGAAAATGCTAGGAAATGAAACACAATTGAGTTAGAAATGAAGATGATTAATTAAGAAGTACAAACCAAGACAAAGTTTGTCATCTATTGCACGGAATTAGGTCTCGCTGGTTCAGCAGTGAGTACTATTTTAAAGGACACTGCGTGTATAAAAGAACATGTTAAAGGATTAGCGCATTTAAGATCAACAGTGATCACAAAACAGCGTTCAGGTGCTATATCGAAGATGGAAAAGCAATTAATAATATGGATGGAAAATCAGATTTAGAAGCGAGTCCCCCTGAGTCCATTGGCCATTCAAGCAAAAGCAAGAAGTATTTATGAAGATATTATGGATAAGTACGGCGAACCCCAAGCCAAGTTCGTGGCAAGCAACGGGTGGTTTAATAGGTTCAAGCATTGCTCTGGTTTCCAAAACAAAGTATGTGGTGAAGTCACCAGTGCCAATTCTGCAGCTGCAGAGAAATTTTTTCTTTTGTTAGAAAAAACTCCTAAATCTCCACAGCTCTCAACTTCCGCAGCAGCGTGCTTATCAGCTGGAGAGTTAATTCTGGCAATGATACTCGAAAGTTAAAACTTGCTGATGTTATGCCTATCTCCTCTCTCTTTTTGTAATTTTATAATTTTGAAATTTTTGTAATTTTTCCTGCACATCAGATAAAAAAAATATTTGAATAAATAATTCTATTTACATGTTCGTCAAACATTTCTTTTTTGCTTCAATCAAATTCAGTACACATAGTTGCGAGTGCTGCATAAGCATTTGGGGAAATTCTAACTTATGTAGAGTTCTGCAGAACGCAACCCTTACGTAAGTCGGGAAGTGGCTGTATATTATTCCCAACCTTTGGGGGTTCTTTATTCATTATTTACTAAATGTTATGTGAAATCAGTTGAAAAAGTTACACGAAATATTAGTGGACACTTTTTGTATGTTGTTTGTGACAAGATTCACTGCATATTTCAACTGAGGAACACATATGTTGTGGTAAAAATTACTCAGTGAAGCCTGAAAACAATGCAACTTCTAAACAGTTTCACACAGCTTTCCCCATTCTCACTCTTTGGTACCTTTTCAAGAACATTTCTGTCTGTGACATATTGTGGTGGTTTCTTGAGTTGCTCAAAACAACTTCCATGTAAACATGTTTATTTTGTGCCTATTTTTATTTTGGACCTAGGAATACATCCCAGATTTGTTTGCACACGATTTTGAAACAAACACCATATATATATATATTGCTTAGATTTATGTAATTTTTTATTTTTCAGCAAATAAAACTGGTGGAGTTAGACATGCATGCTGAATCTTTTTCTGTCAGGATGAGGAAAACAAATATTCATATTATGATTTTTCAAGTGGGGTTATATTTTTGTATATGGAGTTTATTATGGACTGCTGAAAATGCACATGCTCTTGAAGGTAAATATCATTATTTTTAATTTTTTTAGTGTAAATCTTGGAAAATAAGTGTAATTGGAATTCTTTTTTTTTTACCTGAAATTAATTGAAGATTGTTTTTGGTTGGTCATGAAACAGTGATTCATTTTGAATAATTTTATTCAGCATATTCAAATTTTTTTAATCAACCTAATAACTCTAGAGTGTCTTTACTGCAAGAGATTCGATAGAGTACCATTATCAAATGAATCCAATAGCATTTATAAAAAATAATGCCTGATAAGCAGAAAAGTTGTTCTCCATAGGACATGCTTGCTCGAAAAAGACAAGCTCTTAGCCAAAAGATTTTCCAACCATTTTTTTTTTTTTTTTTTTTTTTTTTTTTGGCACATCGGCTTCTGTGGCCATAATGCACCTCCCAAGGTTTTTTTTTTTTTTTTTTTGCAGTACTTTGATCCAAGCCCGAGGCGGGATTCGAACCCGCGACCTTTGGGTTCCGAGGCAGGCACTTTACCCACCCGGCTAGCTGGTCGGCTTTCCAACCATTATAATACATGAAATGCATCTCTGCTGGAATTTACATTTGACTATTTTCTGGGCTGCAATTCTCATCACAGACTAGAGCAGAAGCACATAAAAATAAGAAAATATAATTTTCTGTTTTCTAATACCAATGCTAGAAATCTTGTTAAGTTTAGTTTTAAGTTTACTTCAGATTTATGTACCTACATAATGTTTTTTTTTTTTTTTTTGTTGAAAACAAAAACAGTTTCTACAGTCAATGTGTTCATCATAAAGGAACTGTTAAATTAAATAAACATAACAGTTCCTTTACATCTCAGCCGATTTGGTTTCATAGGCCTTGAGATTTGCCTTCTGTGTCACATGCTGTTTGTTTATTTGTTTGAGCTCAGTGAGAGGATAGATACTCTCATTACTTCTCAAATATAATAAAGCATAGTATTTTGAATTGATAAGAAAACACTCATATAACAAGAGTTTTAATATGAAAAACAATTTTTAATATAAAAAAATATACTCTAATTATGGTTGTATTCTTGTAAACTTTTAAAGTTGGGGGGGGGAAAGGAGTATTTTCCTCTGAGTGTTCATACAAACCTTTATCTACATATTTATATATTTTTTTGGTTTATAGTCCAAGTTTGCAGATGATACGAAGGTTGGTAGGGTTGTTAATGACACTAATGACAGTACACTGCTGCAACAGGATCTAGAAAAGTTGAGCAGATGGGCTGAGAGGTGGCAAATGTAAAGTACTACATATGGTAAGCAGTAATCCCAGAGTAACATATCAACTCTGTGGTACCACACTGACAGTGGTAGAGAATGAAAAGGATCTGGGAGTAATTGTGCAGGCAGATATGAAGTTTTCTGAGCAGTGCAGACGTTCTGCAAGAGTAGCTCATGGTGTCTTGTCAGTGATATACAGGAGTTTTTCTAGCATTTATAAGGAGGTGATTATGACCTTGTATAAGGTAATGGTCAGGCCACACCTTGAGTACTGTATACAGGTCTGGAGGCCTCATTTTAAAAAGGATGTAGAGCTGTTGGAACAAGTACAGAGAAGGGCAACAAGATTAGTGAACAGAACCAAGGGTTGCTCTTATGAAGAAAGGCTTAAGTTTTGCAAATTACAGTGTCTGGAGACTAGGCACCTGCGAGGTGATCTGATTGAGGTGTATAAAGCCTTGGATGGTTTGAGCATGCTCAATGCTGATGGGATTCTTCCTCTTGCTCAGAATAATCACCTGAGAGGGCATAAATTCAAATTGAGGAAAGACTGTTGTAGAATAGATGTGCGGAAGTTTGCCTTTAGCCAGCGGGTGGTTGATTGCTGGAACGAACTTCCATCTGTCGTTGTAGAAGTTGATAACTTAAATATATTCAAAGCAAAACTTGACAAACATTTGGAGCGAAGGGATGGGTGAAATAAGGGGTGGTTTTTTTTTTTTTTTTTTTTTTGGCTGATGCTATATAAGCTTGCTTTCTTGCATCATGTGCCCTTGCTAATGCTAAAGAAAAACTGTCAAACTAAAATTGTATTTGCTGTTTGTCTGTATTCAGAGACAGGCTTGCAACTCTTTCTTGCCATTTTATCTTATGGACATTTCAAGTAGGTGGACTAGGGAGCTTCAGTACAGTCAGTTCTGATTTAACGTGGTGCATGTGTTACTAAAAATCTCCGCGTTATGGTATTTTGCACATTAAAAACAACAGGGCTTATGGGAAAAATGGGGATAGAGGCAGAGCACTGAAAAAAAAAAAAAAAAAAAAGTTCAGTTTGGTAAGTTTGTTTGTTTGGAGATTTATTAGGTGCATCAGCAGCTATGGGCATAGTGTGCCAAGTTTGGTAAGTAAAATAGTTAGAAACCCAATAAAATTGCTAGCGCAGGTTTAAACATTTTTAATTTCTAATAAATAAATAAATATTACAGTAAATATAGCACTCTATCTTGACAAGATACCTTGTATTGGTTGGAGACTATGTACACTGTCATACATAGCTTAATTAATACTGTAATATATGCATACTAATTGGCATTTCTGTTTAATGATTTTTTTTTACTATAAAATTTAAAACAGTAAAAAAGATAAGCAATCAATAACGACAAACACGGCACACACAAATTGCATGGGTGAGATACGGAGTAACAAGTTTATGAAGCTTACAAAATAGAAATGAAGAGAAGATTCTGAAATTTTATTTATGTTTTTTATATGATTGAAGATTTCATGGAGGGCGAAACACATTTCACCATAATAATGTGAAAACCCACAGAATTCTAGCTATCGGTATTATCGCAAATGGAATAAGATGGAGTTTGCTACCCATTTATAATTAGATTGCACTAACAGAAAAGCCCAATAAACTGGGAACTGCTAATTGTTTTTACTGTTTTATGGTAGTGACCTCCAGAAATGTGCTCCTCTGCTCACACTGTCCCAACTCACGAAATTTCTGTTTGAACAGAAAAATGTGAGCTCCTTAAAACATGAGTCGGCCTACAATATCACTTGTAATCTTGTGAATACAGAGCCAATACAAAAATCGTGTTATACTCGCATTGTTCCCTAATACATCAGTCGCACTGGAGGACATTCATGTTGTTAAAATGCATGTTATAGCAGAACTGACTGTATTATCTCACACTGCAAGTGTGTTTTTGTTTAAGTTAAAATTATTATTTATATTGGAACTTTACAAACTCATATCAAATGGAGAAATAAATGGCATAAATGTAAACAAGTGGTACTTGAAAGAAAAAAAATGAGACAATTTACATGTCAGATGGCCAGAAGAAAATTTTTTACAATTGAGCTTCATGATATGTAATACCCCCTGCAAACAAAATGACAATACTGGGTTTTTCCACTTTTGTCCTATGAGTGGATAAGTGGGCTCACATAATTCTTTAATACTGCCGTGTTTAATATTTTAAGATAGAGATACACTTGTAAGAAAAAAAAAAAAAAAGTAGTAAGTTGAACTTGTGTCCTTGTTAATTTTTAAAGTAGCTTGATATGATGGAAAAGGCTACCAACTCCTGGACCAGAGGAATTTCTGCTTTTCATTCAAGGCTGTGGTTTAGCTTCTGGCAGAAGTATTGGAAGGTTTTTCAGTCCAAGAAGTGTTTCCCTCCTCTGAATATGAATGGTTGATGTACTGGCTGATGTTTCTGTTTCCTTTTGGACTTATTCCATATGTTTTCCACAGATGACATGTAAGACATGAAGATTTTATGCTTAATCTCTGAATATGAGAGGCTGTCCAGATTTCCCCCTTCTCAGAGGTGTATTGCTAAAAAAAAAAAAAAAAAATAGTACCAGAACGCTCGTTCTCCAGAAGACTATATAATAACGCCACATCAACCGTACAGTAACTGAATCAGACTCACGGTTCATAGAACAATAAGTTCTTACATTCAGCTCATGGCAAATCAAAATACAGCATTCGCATGCATCACAGTATATCTCATTCGTTGGATCTCTTTATCTAACACATTGTACTGTAGTAGGACACGTTCAAGTTTCATTGTGAAATTTATATTTTTGTTTTTAATAAATTTTCAAAGAAATCCATTTTAAAGATTACTATTAATACAGGAACTCAGACTTATGGAAATTCTTCTTTACATAAGTTTTTGCTGGCCGGTGCAAACTTAAATTCGTGGAAACATATCTGCATCCCGTAGGAATAAATGGGGGTATCATGAAAATATGGTAATGTGAACCCAATAACACTGGTTTTTTTTTTTTTTTTTTTTTTTTTGTAATTCATTCCAAGTCCTTGGAAGTCGAAAATTTTGCTATAATACTAAGCTATTTATCTCTCTAAAAGGTCATATTTATAATAGAAATTGCACTACCCTTTCATCGTTATCATATGTTCCCGTTATAAGAATCAATTTTGAATGCCTTTGTGATATTTTTCAAAAGCACATTTCTGGAGGTCACGACCGAAAAACAATTTGCACTTTCCAGTTTATTGGGATTTTCTGTTCGTGCATCTAATTATAAACGGATAGTAAACTCTATCTTATTGCATTTGCGATAATACCAATAACTGAAATTGTGTGGGTTTTTACACTGTTATGCTGAAATGTGTTCCCCTTCACTGAAATCTTCAGTCATATAAAAAACAAATTTTCAGAAAGAAACTTCCCTTCATTCCTATTTATGTATTACGATGATGAAGCAAAAGTGACCAACAAAAAGTGCAAGTGGTGGTAGCGCCAGGAAACAAAACAAAATTGATTTAGAAATGAAGATAAAAAAGATTAAGAAGTACGAAGGAAGACAAAGTTTGTCATCTATTGCAAGGGAATTAAGTCTTGCTGCTTCAACAGTGAATACTATTTTAAAGGACAGTGCGCATATAAAAGAACATGTCAAAGGATCAATGCACTTAAGATCAACAGTGATCACAAAACAGCTTTCAGGTGTTTTGTGAAGAAGATGGAACTATATCGAAGATGGAACAGCTGTTAATATGGATGGAAAATCAGATTCAGAAGCAAGTGCCCCTGAGTCTAATAACCATTCAAGAAAAAGCAACAAATATTTATAAAGATATTAAGGATAAGTACGGCGAACCCCAAGCCAAGTTTGTGACAAGCAACGGGTGGTTTAATAGATTCAAGCATCGCGCTGGTTTCTACAAAGTTAAAGTATGCAGTGAAGTCGCCAGAGCCAATTCTGCAGTTGCAGAGAAATTTTGTGATGTGTTGAAAAAAAAAATTATTGATGAAGGCGGCTATTCAACACAGCAAAGTTTTAACGTTGACAAGACCGCTCTGTATTGGAAAAAAATGCCAGATCAAACATACATTGCCAAAGAGGAAAATACAATGCCAGGTTTTAAGGCATCAAAAGACTCTTGCTTGGAGCTAATGAAGCGGGATATTATAGATTAAAACCACTGCTTGTGTACCATTCTGGAAATCCTCGCGCATTTAAGGGCATCAATAAAGCAACCCTACCTGTGCATTTCCAGTCGAATCATAGAGCATGGATAACAATATCAGTCTTTGAGGATTGGTTTTAATGCTGCTTCATTCCCAAGGTTGAAAAATATTTTAAAGACAACGATGTTCCTTTCACAATTTTACTTCTATCAGATAATGTTCCTGGACATCCTACGCATCTAGATGATTTCAATTGGAATGTGAGAGTCGTATTTCTACCGCCAAACATGACTTCACTCATCCAACCTATGGATCAGGGTAATATTTCGAATTTAAAAGCATACTATTTATGCACAACATTTGCTCAGGCATTTTCTGCAGTAGATGATGAGAAAAATTTTACGTTGAGAGACTTTTGGAAATCTTACATTACTTACCATGCCATCTTAAACATTAATAAGGCCTCGGTGGAAATTACCAAAATGTATGTTTAAATGGCATATGAAAGAAAATATGTCCACAGCATGTAAGAGGCTATAAAGGATTTGAAAAAGATGAATCATATGAAGAGGTTACAGATAAGATTGTAAAGGTTGCAGAGCTACTTCAGTTAATGCCAAAGACATGGAGGACTTAATAGAGGAAGAAAAGAAGGAATTATCTAATGAAGAACTTATTGACTTGGGCAACAATAGTGAAAAAGAAATGCTTGACGAAGCTCAAGATGAACTAAATGAGGGGCCGGGACACTTCATCGCCAGAGAGATGGCAGTGGCATTTCGTGAAATTGCATCGGCAATGGCAAGGTTTGAGAAGATGAATTCTGACAGCAAACGATTCTTAAAAGTTAACAGAGGGGTGAATAATAAGCTTGCTTGCTAGAAAGAAATCTATGATGAAAAGAAAAAAAAGCCACCGTCCAGTCATCCAATAACATGTTCTTTCATAAGGTTGAGCGGCCGACCCCTTCTAAATCGCCCCAGCCCTCAACCTCCAACAGCAGCGTACTTATCAGCTGCAGACGTCAATTCTGGCAACGATGCTCAAGAGGTAAAACTTACTGACGTTATGCCTGTCTTCTCTCTTTTTTTTGTAATTTTATAATTTTTTATAATTTTTCCTGTGCATGAGATAAAAAATTGAATAAATACAATAAAGGTTGATGATAAAAGATAAATAGAATAAAAATTCTATTTACATGTTCGACGAAAATTCTTTTTTGATTCAATCAATTCTGCAAGCACAGTTGCGAGTGCTGCACAAGCATGGAGGAAAATTCCCCGACTTATGCAGTAGTAGTAGTAATCGTGGCATGTGATGCAAGAAAGCAAGCGTATGAGCTTATGTAGCATCAGCCAAAAAAAAAAAAAAAAAAAAAATTACACAACCATTCCCTCTAAATGTTTGTCTAGTTCCTCCTTATTTTTATTCAACCTATCAACTTCCACAACGACAGTTGGAAGTTTGTTCCAGCAATTAACCACCCGCTGGCTAAAGGCAAATTTCCGCACATCTATTCTACATCTGTCTTTTCTTAATTTGAATTTATGCCCCCTTAGGTTCGTAATCTGAACAAGTGGAAGGATCCCATCAGAATTCAGCATGCTCAACCCATTCAAGGCCTTATATACCTCAATCAGATCACCGCGCAGGTGCCTAGTCTCCAGCCACTGCAATTTGCAGAACTTAAGCCTCTCTTGGTAAGAGGATCCCTTCATTCCCCCTCACCAATCTTGTTGCCCTTCTCTGTACACGCTCAAGTAAATCTACATCCTTCCTAAAATGAGGCCTCCAGACCTCAAGGCGTGGCCTGACCATTGCCTTATACAGAGGCAATGGTCAGGCCACGGGGGATAATCACCTCCTTTTCCCTGCTAGCAAAATTCCTATATATCATTAACAAAACCCCATGACCTGCCCTGGCAGCCTGTCTGCATTGCTCAGAAAACTTCATATAAGTGCAGATCAAGGAGCCAAAATTTCAAAAAAAGAGCTTGTTAAAATTATCAAAGAGGGGTATTATGCGTTATACTTCTCAACAAGTTTTTAACATAAATGAATCAGGACTTTTATGGAAACGAATGCCTAAAATAAGTTTCATATTGAAAAAAAGAAAAAAAAAACATGCCAGGTTTCAAAGTGGCGAAGGATCGGTTGACTTTATTGTTAGATGGTAACGCTGTGGGAGATTTAAAATTAATACCCCTTTTAGTTTATTTGGAAGAGGGCCAAAGTTCAACTCAAAATCGACACTTTTTTTATGATTAAATTCAATTTAGATCAATTAAATTCATGATTTTAATTGGAATTTTAAGTTTAATTTTGATATGTAAGTAGTTACCACATAATGATATACATATGTAATGCAGAATATTTATATGTACAAATATTTGAACATTAAATATTTTGACCGACATTTGTGTATCTTTTCACTACCGTTTATTATTGATTAGGAAATATCCCATGGCACCGACCGCAACTCACAAATACATATGTTATCTTATGGGAATGCGGCACTCTCATTCACTTAGCACTGTTTTTCCAGAACGAATTATCAGCTTTAACCAGGGGTCACCTGTATATGATATCAAAATTATTTTTTTGCATCCGGTTCCTTTGTAACCACATCATAATATCCAATCAAATTTGTCACACAAAACTTTATCTTAACAAACCCATGCTGTGTCTGAATTATTGCTGCAGTCTTGTCTAGATGATCCTACAATGCATCTTTAACCAGTGACTCCATTATTTTACCCGGAACAGAAGTTAAACTAACTGGTCTGTAATTACTCGTGTCAGCCTTCAATCCCCCCTTCGTGAATTGGGGATACATTTGCACATACATCTCCAGTCCGTGGGGACTGGGTGTCTCCGTAACCAGGTGGGCAGGAGCAGCAGTGCGTAGCACACGCTTCTTGATTAAACCGGGGTTCGAGCCCGTGACCACCAAATACAGAGGATGTGGAAAGGTCAGGGAATGATCACAGCATATCCCAGGAGCAATATGGCCTTATTTGCTAATGCTCCTAAAAAAAACCCAAATAATAATAATAATAACCGTGGGGACCTCCCCTGAGTTCAAGGATGCTCTCATAATTATGGCTAACAGTTTGCTTATTTCCTTTGCCTCCTCCTTTAATATAACTGGAGATCCCATCCACCCCAAGTGCTTTTCTTATGTTTAACTTCAACAAGTTCTCCTCCACTTTGCTCTCAGTTATTACAAACTCATTAAGCACTCTGCTACAATTGGATAACCTTCTGGCATTTTCAATCCTTAATAACTCCTCACGTGTGAATGTAGATGCAAAATACTCATTCAGTTTGTTTGCTATCTGCAAACAAACTGAATGAGTGAGCAGGATCATCAACAGTCAAACCATTGATATCAAGTGGACCAATCTGATTCATCCCCTTCCTTTTAGAGTTTATATAAGGAAAGAAATCCTTGCTGTTTTTCTTAGCATCCTTTGCCAAAGATTTCTTGTAATCTGCCTTTGCCTGCCTAACCTCCTTTGTGACTTGATTACAGACTAGCTTATATTTGTCATAGGCTTTTGTGTCACCTGATAATTTATATGCATTCCATGCATTTTTCTTTTCTGCCACGAGTCTCATTAGTTCATTTGACAACCATTTAGGCCTAAATCTTGAACAGTATTTCTTAATAGGTATGAAACGTTTAGTAGCTTCTACGATTAATTCCTTCAATGCTTCCCACTTAGAATTTGCTGTTGGTAACATCATCAGTTGATCTCACTGTACAGAATTTAAAAACTGTCTGAGACCACTGTAGTCATGTTTACGGAAGCAAAAACCCTTTCCTTAACCCCTGATGGTAATTATATCTTTAAGTAAATCCCACATCAGTACACTGTGATCACTGCCACCTAGTGATTCCTTTATCTGCAAATTCTCAATACACGAATGCTCACTGCTGATAGCCAGATCAAGAGCATTACCCTCTCTGATTGCTTCTCGAACTTGCTGCTGCAAAAAACAATCATCCAATAAATCTACAAAAGTCTTACTAGTGTGTGAGTGACCAACCCAAAGTTCCAGTCAATATCTGGGAAGTTAAAATCCCCCATTATTAGACATTCTGATTTACTAGCCCCCTATTTCTCTGTACAATTGTTCATTGTACTCATTAGGGCTATAACACACTCCTACTGTTATTTTTAGTTTCGCAGTGCTTATGTCACACCAAGCTGACTCAACAGTGCATTGTCCATCTGTATCAACTTCTTTTGATTTTATGTTTTTATTAATTAACAGCATAACCCCTCTTCCCTTCCTATCCTGTCTATCCTTTCTGTACAGACTGGACTCCCCAAATTCCAATTCTGCATTCCTAATATCTGTGTGACACCACGTCTCTGATATCCCCAACAATATCTACCTTTGATGTCTTGACCAACACTTCAAATATCTCCAAGGCATTCTTCCTTGGAGATTGCCGCTATGTTGCCTTGATGCACAGGAGTGAACTCTGGTATTGAGTTAGGCAGCTGAGAGCTTGGTAGGCGGCCCTCATTAATTTCTTTGAGGGCATCTACCCTACACCTCAAGCTCTCATAGACGCCCATTATGTAAAATCCGACTCATGTAGCGTTCCTTACATAATTCGGGGAGTTCCTGTATATATTTTTAGTAGCAATGGGTAAAATAGATATTTCTCCCTCCCATTTGATTATGCCATTGGTTCATAATATTAGGTATATAAATTTAATGATTTTCTATTATGACATTTAGAAAAAACGTACAAAAACATCATTCTGGTGCATTCCAGCCCATAAATACACCACTGCCCCTTCCCCCAATAGGGTTTCACATGCAATTTGTAATCTTTGAATAGCATCTGCCACAACTGATTTTGGGAGGGTCAGAGAAGTTGTAGTTGTGTGATAGAAAGATTATTAATTATCATTTCACATTAAAAGTCTAGTGTGAAAATGCAACCATTTTCACTTATGACGGGACGTTTTTGAAGAGAACAAGCGCCCCATACTTTTGTGACTATGCTGTATATTTAGAGCAACACCTGCTCGCGGGGAGAAGGCGGAAATATTTCTGGTCCCCGCACGTGCAGTGAAAGTCACCCCGTGGAGCGTCAGCCCTCCGCCGGTCGCCTGTTATCTAACAGCCGGAGGTCATTTGTCCGAGCGGAGTGGACAGGCGTCCGGGCGCATTTGTTGACAAAACAGCAAAGGAATGTGATTCTCGTGTGGAGATGCGAGGCTACATCTTCCAAATGACACTTTTGGGATAAACAGAATAAGACATCCACTGGAGGTTTGTGTTTTTGAAAGTCTGGTGTGAGGAAGTGAACGAATTTGTGGCCATCAGGCCTTTGTCCAGTCTGAAGGCACAAACCCTACCAAAATAAAGTCTCCTCCACACCACCTCCATAAATCCAATATTTTATGGGAGCAGAGCTCCAAAATCAACAGTCCAAAAGTTGTTGTTGAACCGTTGAAATTAACCAGAACAAATACGCAAGGGAAAGCAAAAGATAAGGGGGAGATATATATACGAACCTAGGGAAAAGCACAGGGAGTTCAGGTCGTGAGGAGTTTAGAGTTGGCAGTTCGGAGTTAACAGTTCGGAGTTCTGAGTTTGGTTTGGTTGAAGCGAAGTCTGAAAGTAGGAGAGAAGGTGTCTGCGCTCCTGAGAAAATACAGAATCCTGTTCGAGAGAAAGCAGATCCAACCACGGATAAAAGAGTAGCAGAAATGACCGAGATTGACGATCTTCCCAGAGTATCAACTCCTGAGGATATGCAGATTGAATCTGGTAAGTCAACTTTCCATGTCCCATTAAACAACTGAACTAGATAGTGTAAAAGGCGATCCTATTTACCCTTACATAGACTTCTCTCCTCATAATAACTTATCTTGTTAAGTATAGAGAAAAAGTGATAGTTTGAACTTAAGGAATACACATCACATTATAAGTTTAATATTATGATCGCTTTACAGTTGTTTTGTTACAAACGTCATTAGTGTCTTACATGAACCACTAAAATGTTATTACCTCGACGGGATGTACTTGGAGTTTTTCTATAACAGATAGCAAGCACGAAACTACACGAAGAACAACACTACCACTACCTTTCAGCTAGTCAATTTACATTAAGAGGCTAATTATATATTAACGTAAAGAGGAGTAAGCCAAATGTTACATGCCCTATTCTAAAAAACTGTACTTGTTTACTGAGTGTACATCTTATTTGTCTTGTGTAATAAACCATGTTTTGTTTAACAACCTTTGCCTATTGATTACTCTCTGATGACACATGATTTCTTTGAATGATTACTGATAAAGAACTGTTAAGGCGGCACTTTTGATTCTGATCAAATAGAAAGGAGTCAAAGGTGAATAATCACAACGCGATCTTGATGTTGCAGATTTGCTCAATGTCCATCTGAGTAAGTTTTTAGAACACGGGATTTGTCCTAACTAACTACTAGACGATTACATGAAAGCCAGGTTTCTCCGGATATAAATATTAGTGTAACTCTTGCAAAGAACATTTGATACCTAACTGACACATCACACCATAACTGAGAATTGCTGGAACCCTAGCAAGTTATACTACAACGGAGAAAAGTCCTGCGCAACACTAGTTCTGCTTTACAACTCATGCTGTCGCTACATAGGCAGATCCATAAGATTTATATTGTTGTTGGGGGGGGGGAGATTAATGTTCATGGCTGAAATCTGTAGTGATCCAAACACACTTAAATACACTGTGGCCTCAATATAACATGCCTCTTTATAATACTGCAGAGTTTTTTGATATACCGCAGGTATCATCAAGTCCCCCCAAAACGAAGTATGAAAAGAAAGTAGCACGCTCAGAGAACTATCAATTTCGTATTGGAAACTGGAAAAATTTAATACTGTATATCCTACAACTGTATTTCTAAGAGGGGAAATTAGCTAAAAATTGGCTGCGTATTCACTTCAGTATATTCGATATTAAGCTGTAGAGTAAATTTTGTAAACAAGACTTGTCAGAGACTAATTACTGTAGACACCAGTTTCTCCCCTCAGCTAGAGATGTAATAAGAGTACATCAGTGGAATGCTAATTACAAACAGCTACCTCTGGTGGTAGCTGTTTGTAATTAGCGTTACAAAGTAAATTTTTTTTAAGCAACAGCACATGACATCCTTTCTTCAACTAGAAGTTACACTTTAGGATAGCAGAAACTGCTAAACTAAACAAAAACAATCATGAATTGACAAGCGATTTATGGAGAAATTATGTGACTTTTCAAGCACTATGATAGGCTGGACATTTCATTTTGATTTAGTTTTCTCAAAACATGGTAAATTCTAGGGCATCAAAAATAAATACATGGCAAAATTAGCAAATCAGTAGGATCAAAGTAATGGCCACTAACGGAAAAAATTATACAGTTAAAAAAGTGAAAGATTATCAATAGAGTTAAGAGTAGCAAAACGAAATGCAGTATACTTTTCAGGTGTGGAATTCCAGAAGGAATGATCCATGGTTGGATGAAAGGGGAAGAAAAATTGCATTCATTTGTAGACTCCGCGGAAGATAAAGTTTGCCTCCAAAGAAAGAAAGAAAACTAGACTTTTTGAAAACAGTGATGTGGACCATGCTTATACAAGCAATTTCTGTAGGAGTGTAGTGAAAGAGTACTGATAAATGGGATGATTTTGAAAACACAGACACTTAAATTTAATAAGCTACTTGGTGGAGATGACATATTTAAAGCTTCTGAAGGGTGGCTCTGGAGATGGAAGGTTCATCGTGGGATGTCCCAGGTTAGGCTTGTAGGTGAATCTGCATTTGGTGATATTATAGCAGCAGAAGCATTTCCTGAATTTTCTGCATGTGATTCAAGATGGTGAATTCACAGATGAACAGGTGTTGTTTGTTTGTTTGTTATTTAGGAGCATTAGCAACTAAGGCCATATTGCTCCGGGATATGCGGTGGTCATTCCCTGACCTTTCCGCATTCTCCGTATTTGGTGGTGATGGGCTCAAACCCCGGTCTAATCAAGAAGCGTGTGCTACGCACTGCTGCTCCTTCCCACCTGGCTACGGAGGCGCCTATGAACAGGTGTACAACTGTGATAAAACAGCACTGTATTGTAAACTTCTACCCGACATGTCAATATATTATAAAAGAACCAATAAAGCAGGCATTAAAACTAACAAAGAGAGAATTACTGTGCACAATCAAGACTAGGAATCACAAGCTAAAGCTATTAAGCACAAATCTCTACCTGTGGTTTATAAAAATAGCTCCAATGTTTGGATGAATGATATTTTTGCTTCATAGTTGAAAATGAGTTTGTACCATCAGTGAGATGCTTTCCAAAAAAAAAAAAAGAAAGAAAAAAAAGGAAAAACTTTAAGAAAAGGCTCTGTTACTGCTGGATAACTGTCCAGCTCATCCTTCGGCTAATTTCCTGAAATCCTTCAATCACATTTCACACAATCAAAAGATCACATTTCAATTGCTTATTGGGAAATCTTTCAATCATGATCCTGATATCATGTTTCTGCCAAGGAACACAACTGCACTAATTCAACCCGTGGATCAGGGTATTATTCAAGCCTTCAAAAGCTTACTATACGAGTTCATAACCCTTGCTGGGGTTATGAACTCAGAAATTCAAAGTTCTAGAAATACAATTTACTATAACTGTTCTTGTGGAATTAAGTTTTTCTGGCCCTGATTAACTGCCTTGAACAATCTTTTCCACCTTTCAGATGGCTTCCTTTAACTCCAGACATTCCTTTTTTCTTTTTTTTGTGCATGTAGATTTTTCACAAACCTTTTCATCTGTGCTACGTGGAATGGTTTCAAACTGGAATGCACTCCTTTCTTTAGGGTTTCTGCACTTCATCATTGTTATTATAACTTGTGACCTTCCAATTTGGGATCCAAGATGTAACCTGATGGCTACTATAATCACAAAAGGAGTTTAATTTTATCTGCTGCAGATGTTAACATTTCTCAGATCCCAAGTTACTGACTTCTGTTATTTAATATATACAAATAGACTAATCATATTGGCACCCAAAATCTCTGCAAGCAGCCACCCACTCCTTCTGTGTTTTAAACTAGACTTGACAGAATTCTGTCTCAAATTTGCCCAGCCTGCTCTATGGTGGTGAGCAAAATTAGGCCAATCACTGAACTCTACTGTTTGTGACGTGTGGTGGTCCAAACACAAATATTTCTTTACCATATTATAACAAATAAAATGTTCCATGTTATCTGAGGTCATCACTGTTTTCATTCATCAGCATATCACTATATTCCTACCATATTCATCACGTGCTTTCTTATGTTACACCATGCTTTGCTACTGCTGTATACTGTATGGACAAAAATACTGTAACAACGCACCTGCCTGTGTGACAGTTTTCATAGCAGAAAGGGTTACAAGTAAATGCATAAATAGTATTTTCTTTGTCTGCATATATAAATTTAATATTTTATTATTTTTTGTGATTTGTTTTCTTACCATCCCAAGAATCAAAGAAAAAAGAATTTTACTTAAATTATGAACCAGAGCTTCACTGTTGTCAATAGGCCAATCTAAGGAGGCAGAACATGACACATAAAAGAAATTCAATTGATATGGCAATTGATATGGCATCTCTGTCTGTCTGTTCCCTGTATGTATGTCATTGTTTTTCCAACCTATGGTCAGGTCAGCCATGTTACCAGGATTTATATATTTCTACATTTTTTTTTACAGCCACCACTGTCTTGCCAACCTGTCGTAACTTCATGTATCTTATGTGTGTACAGGAGTGGGAGTGTCTCAAACTAATCTGCATGTTGTGCAGGCTGGGGAGGGGGGAAGAATACCTTGAAATATCTCATAGAGGAAAATTCTCTCTCCCCTCCATTTACACTTGGTTTTCCTTTAAAAATTTCTCCAGCCATGGGTAGAATCAAATCCACACTTCTTTATATGAGTAGCAGAACACCGTCCAGTCAATGGCCATGGAGGACTGTAATTAATACATTACCAGATACGGACATTTTTATAAACACTTATTATTGTTAACTTTTATTGTATCTGCATTCGCGGACCTTTCACTGTCATTTGTACACTTTTTTTTAGATACAGAAGATGTTGCTGTCGCTTTACTTGTTGATGATGAAGTTTCTGATTCACCACCTGAAATTTCTGAAAATATTGAAATTTTTGATGATATAAATAAAGAATTGTCTGATACTTCAGATTCACTTTCAACTGAAATAAAAGACAGTCTTCAGAATGGTGAATTAATCTCAGAAGAGCTTTACAGTGTGGAAAACACGTCAACGTTAGTGGATTCAGTGAATAGTTCTGATACAAATCAAAATCAGTCATCTGCAGTAAATAACACAACAGAATCTAAGGTTGACTGTGTGTTGAGAATCCTCATGGATGGAGAGGTGAGTTTTGTTTAATTGGCTGTGTGGTTTGTAGTTCAAAACTTTCTTTTAAAATAGATAAAAGTAGTGTTATATGTTCCGTATATATATATATATAACATTTCAGATACTTTTGAGAAAAATAATGATTCACAATAGATTCAAGACTCCTTTAAAAAAAAAAAAAAAAAAAAAAAAGTGCCATTTACTTATATACAGTGGACCTCTGCTTTACAATCGGTTCACTATACAATCAAATCACTTTACAATGGACTCTCCATAATAAAATACCTTTCACTATACAATATGTAGTAAGCGCAGGATATTATCATCACGTTTGCGAATTGAATTTTAATTCTATTTTAATTAATTAATTGTATTAAAAGGAGCTTAAAAAATAGGAATGAAGAGAAGATTCTGAAAATTTATTTGTTTTTTATATAATTTCAGTGAAGGGGAAACACATTTCACCATAATACTATAAGGTAAATACCCACAGAATTCCAGTTATCGGTATTATCGCAAATGCAATAAGATCGAGTTTACTACCCGTTTATAATAGCTTGCGTTAACGGAAAAGCCCAATAAACTGGAAAGTGCAAATTGTTTTATGGTAGTGACCTCCAGCAACATGCTTTAGAAAAATATAACAAATGCACTCAAAATTCATTCTTATAAAGAAACATAGCAATAAATGGTGAAAGTGCAGTGTACTTTAATGATTTGAGCCACTGATTCTACTAACCAGTGATCACTGGTGCCTACTTATTTCGCTCTACAATGGCTTACGATTGTCTCTGACCAGACCACGTGGTCCTTTGTCTCAGACAATAGCAGCATTTGTAAACATGTTGGGCACTTGTTTTGATTTCTATCCTTTAGTTCAAGTGATTTTTTTTTGTGCTTACTGTATTGAATTCTTGAACATACAACATTGCACTATGGCCCCTAAAGAGCACAGTAAGAAGAAAATTAAAATTAAACAAGAAATAGTGAAAAAAACATAATGACGGTGCTAAAATTAGTTCATTGGTGTACGAATATGGATTTTAACAGTCAACCATTTCTACCATAGTGAAACAAAAAGAAAACCTTAAAAAAGTTAAAGTGATGAATCTAACACAGTCCAAAAAGGCAGAGAACTGATTGTAGAAATGGAAAGGCTTTTGTTTCTGTGAATAAAAGAAAAACAAATGAAGTGTAATACAGTTCCTGGACAATACATTTGTGAATGTGCCAAGCAGATTTTTGAGGACTTAAAAGATTAAAACACCTTCAGCTAGTGATATGTGGACTTTAAAGCCAGCAAAGGTTGGTTCAACGGTTTTAGAAAAAGGTCTGATATTAAAAGTGTCTTAAGGCATGGAGAGGCTTGCAGTGCTGATCAGGAAGCAGCTGAAAATTTTAAGGTGGAGTTTCAAGAGCTTGTTGAGAAGGAGGCTTACCCTGCTCAACAAGTCTTTAATACAGACGAAACGGGCCTCTTTTGGAAAAGGATGCCTAGGCGAACATACATCACAAAAGAAGCGGCCTCGTTGCCTGGTCATAATAAGCCTACGAAGGATAGGCTTACTCTGCTATTAGGGTCCAATGCCTGTGGTGATTTTAAACTTAAGCCAATGTTGGTTTACCAATCAGAAACTCCCAGAATGTTTCAAAAGCAGGTTGGGTGTCTTTTGGCAGTGTAACAAGAAGGCCTGGGTGACAAGACACCTCTTCGATGAATGGGTATTTGAAGTGTTTTGTCCTTCAGTCAAAGGTTATTTAGAAAACTACTGTGTAGTCATTGGTTGGCATTTTGATGTGTATTTATGAGTAAAGAACAGTGCATAATAGTTTTGTAATGAACGGTAAATAGGTAATAGTAGCGATGAATCTTTTAAATATGAAAGAAATTTGTAAGGAAAATAAAATTGGTTGATTTTTTGATGAAAACTAAATTAATAAAAGTTTCGTTCTGTTAATTTTTATGTTCTTCATTGTTTTTTTCTCATTATTAAAAGCAAATTTTTGGAGTTCACAAGTGTTTTTACTGTACTGTTGATTTAGTTTTGGTTACGAAAAAAGGGAAATGTTTCTTTATTTTTCATTATATTTCATAACCTGATCTTAAATGGTAGGTTAGGAAATAATAGAAATGGTTTCCTTATATTTAGTGACCTAACGTTAAACATTAGGTTAGAAAATAATATAAGGAAAGAAAGATTCTATATATATAGTGAATAGCTGTTGAGGTTTTGATTGACTTTATGATATGTGTGTATCCCCGCACGAGTGTCTTTAAAAATAAAAGTACAGTAATAAAAAAATAATATTTTGTTAATAAACAATTTAGTCCACATGATTCTAAAGTAAATAAGAATAGGTTACCCTCTCCATTTCGGGAGGGGTTCAAGCTCCCATGGGATTCAAGTGGAGGTAACCTGACCCTTTTTCACCATTAGGGCATATTATTGAACAAGAAAATAAAAATACAGTCATAAAAAAAAATTAATTTTTTTATGAATGTATTTCTAAATATGACTGTGATTCTAAAGAAAAAAAGTTATGTTACCCCTTCCACTTCGGGAGGACTTCAGACTCCCATGGGATTTAAGTGGAGGTAACCTGACCTTTTTTCACCATTATGGAAAGCATTCATTAGAGCAAGTTACCATTAGTGCTTCTGAATACTGCAAAAATGATACTAACTCGATGTTATCGCATGTTGTGTTTGGCCACCAATTAGCACATCGTTTGCCACGCCTACCTCAGTATATTGTTCTAGACTTTGCTCCCGACTGATAACACCTACCGTCTGTTTACCGAGCGAGCAGCGCTAGAGTGCCGTATCGGGAAACTAATTTTATGTGTAAGTTATCCAACATTTCTCATTGTTCTCGTGTTGGCTTTCTTTACCTTCGCCCATTTTTTATCTTTTTTCTTTAAATTTGTATCATGCTCTACTGTTTATTCCGGGTGTATAAGATGCACCACAATTTTAGGGCGAGTTATTTTTAGATAAAAGGTGCCTGGTATACACTGGAAAATATGGTATTCTATATAAAACTAATACAATTTCTGTTATAAAAATCACCTTTTACAGAGATAAATAGCTTAGTTATATAGCGAAAATTTCAACTTCGAGGACTTGGAACGAATTATCAAAAAACTGTTACTGGGTTCACATTACGATATTTTCACAATACGATGGTGTCTCCGGAATGAATTAATATCGTAAAGCAGAAGTCCACTGTATTTACCTCATGATATTTTTAAGAGAACAATGCGAATTCTTTTAAGACAGATCATCTACTATACATTTATAAAAAATTCAGTTAATCTTGTGTGTACCATACAAGTACTGATATTATCTCAGGACAATGTGCACTGTTGCCACAGGCATTTCATCGAGGTTGTTTGGCTTCTGATCTTTCCATGGGGCTGCACTGCAGCTTAGTATACATGGTCTGGAGACTAAATGTGTCCATGATTTCTTCTGTGCCCTATGCTTTTCTTATCACCCATAAAAAATAAATAAATAAAAAAATAATGACTACCCAATTCTGCTTTGAACTTTATCGAACATTCTGTTTCAGCCACTTTGGGAGGTCTGGTAGTTTCTTCCAGTAATCTATAACACCCTGTCTGGAAATAAACTTGAGATCCAGCTTCCATTAAGATTTTAAATTTGTGTCCCCTGATTCTTGTCTTCCCTACGATTGAGAATATACCTGCTTTGTTCATTTTACTGATCCCCTTCAAGGCTTTACACACACACAACACACCTCAAAATTAAGCCACCTTCAAGATGTCTAGTTATCAAGCTTTGCACTTTCATACTTTCTAATCCATTCTTCAGATGGCTATCAATTAGTACTCCTCAACAATACGATATCTCTTCTTAAAGCCCTATCTAGATGGCATATGTCTTTTTTTCAGGTGTGGCCACCTGAATGCAGTGTTCCAGGTGTGGCATCACTGCCTTATAAAGGAGGCACAGTGGCATCCTTCTTGCTAACAGGGTCCCACAGATCATGAGCTGGACACTATATGCTTTCTTACCACTGCATGGTGAATTTCATGTCTGATTGTGTAATAGCCTAGGCAAGTTTCATCCTGAATCATGTCCTTTCAACTCCTCTTCCCTTAGCTTATAAGTAACTGCTGGATTTCTCCCCAGGTGCAAAGCCCTAAATTTAAAAAACATTGTATTTATTTAACTTCAGTTGCATTTTTCAGCCTACCTGCACTAATCAAGGCATTTTGAAACAACATGGCATGGTTCTGGTCATTGACTACCCTTCCTAACTTCAAATAATCAACAAACTTTTACAACTTCTGTTTGGATACAGGAGAGGTTCTCTACCCCCAGAACTGATTAGTTCTGGGTGGGCCTTCCTGTATCTGACTGTCTGCTTTCTCCTATCTTTTAGGCAATCCCTGATCCAGCAAGGAATCATACCAGTAATCCCAATTTGCTCCAGCTGATATGACTTTTCATGTGGAGCCATGTCAAAAGCTTTATCAAGTTTAGGGTAAAGTGGAGCAAGTGGATGGGTGAAATGAGAAGGGGTTATTTTTTTTTTTTTTTTTTTTGTTTTTGGCTGATACTGTATAAGCTTGCTTTCTTGCATCATGTGCCTTTACTAATGCTAATGTAAAGAATTTAAGTTGTTTCTTGCATCTGAATGTTTTATGATTTTGTTACAGCAAATAACCAAATATTGGTGAAGTGGGATTTCCCTTCATGAACCCTTTGCTGTGATTTATTAAGGATACCATTCTTATTGAGATTATTCTGTATTGTATCCTAATTCACAAAACTCCAAAGTCAAACTCACTAGGCTATAGTTGTCCATTACCTGTTTACACTTCCTTTGTTAATTGGAAAAACATTAGCACTTCTCCAATCTTGGGGGGATAATATCATACTGGAATCCAATGATTACCTTATTAACACTTCCAATGGGCTGATGTACTCATATGCAGGTGTGAGAGAGAGAGAGAGAGAGAGAGAGAGACTGTCCACCTGTGGAGCCTTATGTTCAGTAACTTTTCTAATAGTCTCTTCTCTGAGATTGCTATACAGCAGTCTGACTCTGTCACTGTTTCCACAAGGTTTGAACAGCCTTTCTACTATAAATATATACAGTATATATATATATATATATATATATATACACTCCCACCCAAAAGTTTAGAATCACAGCATATGATCTGTTTCATTAATTTTTTTTAAATTAGTGATGACAATAACGTGACATCTTAATATAAAAAAACATGCTACAAGATATTTTAAGATTTTTTTTTAAACATTGAAAAATTTACAGCAAAAAATTATTGAAATGATTAATATTAACAACTATACTGATTTTTCATCAAAATTTCTTCCACAAGATTTTATCCATGCCGTACACAGACATGGCATTCTGACAATTAATTTTATAATAGTGTCTTGACTAACACATTATTCCAAGCAATCTGCATGATTCCCATTAAATTTTGTAAAGATAGGTAGACTTCATGGACTTGACAGTCTAAACATCCCATAAAAGCTCTATTGGATTTAAGTCAGGCAGTTGGGGCAGCCACACCATAATTTGCAATAACCCTTCATGTTGTTTAGTTTCTAGAAAGTCCCTGTATAGCTTAGAGCTGTGCTTCAGGTCATTGTCTTGTTGTAATATAAAATTCCTTCCACAAAGCTAACAGTCGAGAGAATGTTGCAGGATTATGTTCAAGAATGTTTTTATAGCCTTCTTTTCTTAAAATTCCTTCATTCTTTCAGATATCACCCACTCCAAAAAAAACAGAAGTAACCCCAGATCATAATGGAACCTCTACTATGCTTGACTATAGCCATTGAATGATGTGGTACCATTTTTACTTCAGTTGATCGTCTCACAAACACTATGCTTGGATCCAAAAATTTAAATTCAGTCATCCACTGCACATTTCAGTTATCCAATATTGATGGTTCTTAGCCCAAGCCAACTATTTCTTTTGAATTTTTTGATTTTAATAAGAGTTTTCAGACCACTACATGATTATAAAGTCCTGCTTGTTTAAAACAAAGTTTTACTGTGGATGTAAACACAGGAGTTTCTCTTTCCTGTGGTACTCAGCTTGAATTTCAGTTGCAGTAAGTTGTTGATTATGTTTATAAATCAGTGTTATGGTCTTACCTTGTGCCCTCTGTTGTTAAGCATGGTCATCGTGATTTGTCCTTTAAACTGCCCGGCTCCTTGAATCATCAAATGGTAGTTTGTACTAACAAAACACCTAGTTTTCTTCCCAATACTGCTCAATGGAATGACTTTCTTTATACAGAGTTATAATAGGATTTCTTTTTGGAACATAGTTCCTTATTTCTTACCATTTTTATCACGAAACACATAAAACTAACACCAAACACCCTTTCTGAATGACTGGTGTTCAATTTTATAAGCTACAGCTCTTACTCCTCAATTTATATTATTGCAAAACACTCCAGAATCATCTATGATCTTCTATAATATTGAAACAATACTTCTGCTTTCTAGAAAGTTCTAAAATCATCCACAATGTTCTACCACATTCAGGAGTCTTCTACACATTCCTGGAATATTCTTGAATATTTTAGAAATTTCTTAAATATTATGTTTGTTTGTTTTTTTTATATATATATATATATATATAGCAGAAAATATTTTTATAAAAATCGATGAGCATGTTGGTCCTATTTTAAGGGAGAAAAATAATAAAAAAAAAAAAAAATATATATATATATATATATATATATATATATATATATATACATACACACACACACACACATACACTGGGTGGTTATAAAATAAGTTTCCCTATTCAGGAGACCCTAGTGTCAAAATGTTAGAGTTAGCACTGTGAAAATCAATGGGTATGTCGTTTAGGGTATGGGGAAGTGATTTGTAGAAGGGAAAAAATTAGTTCAAATCTCCCCCATTAGGGGGAAAATGGCGCTGCACATATGTAAACGTTGTCATATACTTCAAGACACGCTGCTTACGCAAATGGTATAATGTGTAAATAGAATTTAATGGTATGGTAATTTAATTAACCTCCATATGTATACAAAAGAACAGTATTGTGAAGATAAGAGTAATAGCTTCAGGTTTGTATATGCAGTAGACTTTCAAAATAATGGCACCACCTTTGGTGATTCAAGGTGCTGTTATTTTGATTTTTCCATTATCTGGAAAGTTTTATTTTTAATGTATTTAATGCAGAAATAATGAGGCCAAATAAGAAAGAGAGAGATTAAGAATGCAATTTTATTAGCTGCGCATAAAAAAACAAACATGTTGACGATCCAATGTTATATTCTGCCATTAATACACTTCTGCTTATGCCCTAGATAGCATGGCTTTTTTCCCCAGAAACTGCAGTTTTTTGTCCAGCAAAACAGGCAAATCGAGCAGAGAATACACAATTTACAGATACAATACACATGGTTATATGAATTAATTAACATTCCGGATGATCCTAATGTAATAGTTTGGATAATATCAAGTTTGTCACTAAGCTTTAATGTTGTTCTTATTTTCTTCTCTTTATGAAGCTTATTAACTTTAGGAGCCATAGTGAGGGATTTTTAATTTAAAATAAATGTAAAATAGTGATATAATCCATGATATCAGTACAGAATTCACTTTAAAAATGGCGAAGGTAAACAAATACAGTAATCACGTGACTTGCCATTTTCTTTTTTCAGCACTGCAAGATATCTGCACTGATGTCTACATCCGATCTCAATGTGCCATTATTTCGACAGTCTACTGTAGTATCTGTGAGCAAACCAAATTTGCTAGGAAATGCAAATTCAAATAAAAGTGGAGCGATGCTTTTATTTGAAGTGCCTAATATGCGATGTCAAGGCAATTCATGAAGTGCCTCCACAATATGAAATTGATGCTCTCTTAGGCAATTGCTCCTACTTGTGCAATAGTTATATTTCTGGGGGAAAAAAAATTTTATTCTACTGTTTTTATAACACTAATATATTTATTAAATTTCAGTAATAGCTGTATTTCATAATTTGAATCATATAATTTTTCTGGTCTGTCTTGAAATAATGTCCTTGCAGCAGGCACTAAACATTCTATGTGGCTGGCAGGTGATAGTCCTCTAATTGAAACCTAAAGATGAAGATTTCATAATTGGGGAGATGTTTTGAGGTGAGAAGAGTTCGATTTGGGTAGCCTGGGGACCTGGTGCTCATGTGTTTTGGAAGCCCTTTTTATAGTATTTGCACTATGCCAAGTTCCCTGAGTATTTTAATATGCATGGGAGATGAATGCAATAAATGAAAAGAGCAATAATTACATTAAACAAAATGTGGTTAAACTTTTTCAGAAGATGATTTAAAATATAAATTTTTTCCTTGTTTTGACTTGGCCGCCCAATAGAGTAAAATTATTTCAAAAATGAAATCAGAATAAAAAAAAATTAAAAAAAAAATAAAATAAATCATCTTTAAAAAACTTGAAGCAGGGGGGAAAGGAATAACAGTAATGGATCTGCTTTTCAAGTAAAGGAAACCAAAATTCTGTACAGACTATTCCAAAATTAAGCACACTAAATTCTTGTTCATACTCCAACCCAAATCAAACAGTGAGGCTGGTGTATTTTATTCACTAATCAATTTTTTGGAAAAAGGCAAGAAATTGTTTGATGCAGAATACTCTAAAATTTTATTATACAGGGATAATATGAACAAGTAATATCCTTACTAAGATTAGTGGTTTTTTTTTTTTTTTTTGGTTTAAAAAAAATATATGGTTTTCCAACTATGTTATGGTCAAATTTCAGAACAGTGTTGCAGGCGAAATTGAAACTGAAAACAAAACTATATCAAAAATAAGAGGTGGATGTTCACGTTTTGCACAAACAGAGCAGTAAAGAATTTTTTTTACTACTATACTTTTTCATTAAAAAAAATAATTAGTAATGAATACTAAAATTCACTGATGTAATTCTAATAAATATTTAAATTGCTGAAGGGTTTTTTTTCTGTTTTTGGGTACAAAATACATCAGGATAACAGTTAGATGGTTAAAGAGAGCATCTGTAGAATCATTTGCTGAAGTTATAACTACAATTAAGAACTGCATAACCCTTAAAGGACTAACCACAATTTTCTTGGCAATAATGACAAAAAAAAAAATAGGGAGGGGAGAAACAGAATTTTAGCACATATAAAGATTTGAATTGCATAATTTCAACTTGCTGGATTTCCTCCCAAAAACGTAGGAGCTATGAGATAAGCACAGAGAGACTTTTCACCGGGCTATTTTAGATGTGGTGAAAGGATATAAGGATAAACGGATACTTGTAGTGCTGGCAGATCACAAGGAAAAATCCATAACACAAACTTTTAATTTTATTGTTGACATAAGGCTTCTGTACATCATAAAACTTAACATGTTACACACTATATTCTGCTTAGTTATATAAATGGTGTATATTTATATGCTAGGATGTGTAGTATGTTATTAAAGATTAACAGAAATTTATCACTTTTATTATTTACATTGTATTAAGTGAAACATAGATAGTCTAACACTGCAATTTAAAATCATTCAAAATTATGTCACTTTTGCTCGAATACCATATGCCATAGAGCATTTCAAATTACTGTTTCAACTACACCAGGGGTGGCCAACTTAATTTGTGATGCTATCTACTTTTTTCCTTCAAAATGTGCCACGATCTACCAACTCAAAAATTTCATTGCACAAGGTTAAAAAAGTTAATCAACACATATTGAAAAATGTTGTTTATAAATTTTAAAATTCAATACAATTCAGAATTCTTATTTTAAATTCATACGTATTTAAAATTTTGATTTATGCGAAGTTTGTGTTTTCATGTCATCTGCCAAGCTTTCAAAATCGGGGATATACACTGATAAAGCCAACCGTAAAGAATCTTCTGTATGCAAGTCCGTAAGAGCACAGTGATTCTTTGGCTTTGTTTGTTTCAAATACGAAAAGGCTGATTTACATAGATATGTGGAACCAAAATAGGAATTTAAAAGTTCACTGCATTTTTTTACATTTGGGTACTTTTCTCAGCAAACATATTTCCAAAATTCATTTTCTGATGATCTGGCTTTTAGGAAGATATCGTTTCACATTGTAATAATTTTATTTTCAAGTAATATTTTCTCCATGTGAAAAATCACAGCACTTTTTTCTGCAATTTGTTTCGTATCTAAGTCGACATTAAATAGATAAGAAATGTATTGAATAGTGTCTTCAATTGTTTCAAAATCATCCACAACATTCTCAATTTCAGAAACATATTTCTCACTATTAAATTCAAAAACAGGATATTTTTGCAAATGATCTTGCATATTTGCAAAATGGTCGAATTTTTTTTCTTTGAGATCCTTAGCCATTGTCAAAAATTGATATTTATATGCAGAAATACTACTAATCATATCGCCCACATTTTTATTTTTTCCTTGTAATTCCAAATTCAGATCACTTAATTTACTGGTAAAATCTGCCAAAAAAAAAGCCAGATCACACAATCACTCCGTATCTTGTAGCTGCTGATAGTCATCCCCCACTTTGATCAACAAATTTTTAAATTTCATTCAGCAAATTTCGAAATCTCTGTAGAAACTTACTCTGACTCAGCCACCTCACATCTGTGTTTAATATCAGATCTGGTTATTTTTCATCAAGTTGCATTTTGAAAAGCCTCCTTGAAGAGATTGTCCTCTGATGGAATTCACGATTTTGAAAGCGATGTCCATAACACTTTTAGTATTTAATCTTTTGCTGACTAACACTTGTTGGTGGATGATACAGTGGTAACTCAAAAAATCTGGGAATTCATCATCCTTTTGACACAATGCGATGAATCCGTTAAGATGCCTCATCATTGCTTTAGCTCCATCTGTTATTACTGATACGAGCTTAAATAGTGGTAATTTAATTTTTTAAATAAAATGTTTGAATAAGTTAAAGATATCAAGACCTCTAGTTCTTTCTTCTAGTTCGTTCTCTCTAGTGGCAGAATCATTGAAAACCATACGAATAAAAACGAGCAACTGAGCTGTATCACTGACATCTGCAGATTCATCCAGTTGTAAAGAAAAGGACACATGATTAGCAATATGAGCACGCAATTGTTCGCTCACATTTTTACTCATTTTTTCGATGCATTGCATTACAGTATTTCAAGATAATTGCAATCTTGAAGAGCACTTTTAATTTCATTTTTGTTCTTAAAATTTTCAAAGAGAATCTGTTATTTCTAAAAATGCGTCTTTGATGAATTGGCCATCAGAAAATGATTTGCATTATTTTGCAAGAAGCTGACTTAATGCTACAGTTACTGCTTTGGATTGTAATTAGGTGTCACAAAGAAATTTTGTTGCACGAATAATCTGGATTTAAGTTCTTCTAATTCGGCGAAAAATCCAATTGGTATTTACCATGGAGTGCGTTGAAGTGCCTTTCTAAATTTCCTTTTTTGGGTATAGCCACAGAAGCATTGCAAATCAAACAGCTACATTTTTCTTTCACCATTACAAAAAAGTATTCTAGTTCCCACTCTTGATGAAAATGATACGTTTTACTCTTTTTCATAGTATTCATTTTAAATCAAAAGGTATTAAACTAACATATAAGTACTGTCCAGTTATTAAATCAGCAAAAGCAATGCTTACTGATTAAAACACTTTGCATTGCGCGAACCGGAAAAATATTCTGTCTGAACAGCTAACGTAGGATAATTGATGAGGATTCCTGAATGAGGAAGTTGTTTCCAAAATAACCGGACAAACACGCCACCATTTATTGCTCTGTTTGGTTATATCCTTGTAAGAATCAGTTTTGAATGCCTTTGTGATATTTCTCTAATGCTATTTCTGGAGGTTACAACCATAAAACAATTTGCACTTTCCAGTATATTGGGCTTTTCTGTTAGTGCAATCTAATTATAAATGGGTAGTAAACTCAATCTTATTGCATTTGCAATAATACCAACAGCTGGAATTCTGTGGTATTTAAGTTATTATGGTGAAATGTGTTTCTCCTTCACTGAAATCTTCAATCATGCAAAAAAATAAATAAATAAATTTTCAAAATCTGCTCTTCATTCCTATTTTTGAAGCTTCGTAAAAAAAAATAATAAATAAATAAATAAAATAATGCACTGGTAGCGAAACCAGCTGCACAATATAAAATTTTGGTAGTATACCTGACTGCACAAATACGGGATATGACCGTATATTTAAAATTCGTTGTGATAGACCGAAATTAAAGCCATGATCGACTGGTAGATCGCAATCGACTCGTTGGCCACCCCTGAACTACACCATTGAGAAATCCATGGGAAGCACTTACTTTTGTGCTTGTGTCAGAAAACAGTTAAAGTTTGTCGCACAATGTAATTAGAAGTATATTTGAAGGAACTTAAACTGGTTTAGAATACCCAGGCCTTTTATTATTAATGATTATTGTATTTTGGTCACTATAACCAAAAACAAAAAATTGCATCTTAAATAAATTATTTTATTCCATGACCATCATATTTTTATTTTAAGGTTCCTGAAGTAAAGCTTGTCAATACTTCTTCACTTTTAGAAGCCCTTACACCTGTGCCCAATATCACAAGTGGAGAATGCACAGTTATAATGTTTTATTCTCCTTGGTGTGTTTTTTCTGCTAGAGCTGCACCTCACTTTAATGCACTAGCTAGGGTATTTCCCAACATTTACTTTTATGCTATAGATGCAGTAACAAATAGCAAGTAGGTGAAATTTTGCTAATAAATTTTAAACTTTATATTTGATATTTATTTTGTTTGCACTTTATCTAATTAATCTTCATAATCTCAGAATTTTTTTCTTAATGTTTATTTGCTGTTTTATGAAAATGATTATAATACAAATGTTTCTCTTTGATGAGATATTTTAGAGAGAAGAAAATGAAAGTATTTTAATTTTTGAGGGCAAGTTAAAAAATTAGCATTACCATCTGCTGAATGGAAAAAGTCTAGGTCAGTGATGGGATTTTATTGGTATTGGTAAATAAGGCCTATTTTTATAATTAAAACATTCTGTTCAGAGTAATGGATGGTGAGATGCAAGAATTTATTCAATATGAATACTGTCTATGTGTGTGTGGCTTTAAAAACAACTGGTTCTAAACCAACAATTAAAGAATTACTTAAAATATATAGCAGCAAAAGTCTGTGTACTATAAGATAAAAAAAAAAAATGCTTTGATGCAGTACTTAAAAACAAAGGTGTTTGACTCTTTTTAGCATGGTGTAATAAATGCATTCAGTCCATTGGTGATTACTTTAAATAAAAATTAACCATTTTTGAGTGCCTTCGCTTTCGCTTTGTGTTCTTTTTATTGTACCAGTCTGGGAACTTTATTGTCGCACCTCATATCTAATTACTGGTTATTTGGTTTTTTTTAGGAGCATTAGCAACTAAGGCCATATTGCTCCGGGAAATGCGGTGGCCATTCCCTGACCTTTCCGCATCTTCCGTATTTGGTGGTGACGGGCTCGAACCCCGGTCTAATCAAGAAGCGTGTGCTACGCACTGCTGCTCCTTCCCACCTGGCTACGGAAGCGCCTAATTACTGGTGACATAAGCCTAAATACAGGTGGTTCCCGACTTTACAAGTTAATTTGTTCCTAGCGTGCGCTTTTAAAGCAAAAACTCAAAGTGGGAATTTATTAACAGGAATGTTAAAAACAGGGGTTACATTCTCAACAATGAAATTAGTTAGCTAATTAGTTTGTTTAAACAATGAATGATTTAGCCAAAGAAATGAAAACATAGCCTGTAAAATCAAGCAAATTATAATTTAAAGAAATTATTTGCGACTTACAATTGTTTATTTTTCATTATCATCGATTAAATGCACATTCGTTGATCACTCATTGTTGGTTTGTTGCCCAAGGAGTCGTCTTCAGAAATGCTTCTAGAGGTGTTTGTTTCTAAGATAATCTCTTCTCTTTTCTTTATAAATTTCACAATAGCATGCATATACATTTTTTAACTGCGCGCACAAATTGCAACTAACTAACACGATTCCTGTGGAGTAACAAGTTTATGAAGCTTAAAAAAAAAAAAAAAAAAGGAGAAGATTATGAAAATTTTTTTTATGTGATTGAAGATTTCAGTGAAGGCAAAACACTATTATTATTATTGTTAATAGCTATATGGTGCAAGCAAGCCTGAGGCTTATGCTGCACCAGCCAAAAAAAAATTTCCCAAGTTAACCTGAGAGAGAGAGAGACAGAGAGAGAGAAGGGAATCACCAAGAAAGAGAAGAATGATGATATTCAGCTCAGGTCCCTGGGTGTGCCAAGCCCATACTCACCAGATGTAAGCCCCTGGGGTTAATTCATTGTAATAACTTAAAACACAATTCCAGTTATCAGTATAATCAAAAATGGAATAAGATTGAGTTTACCACCCATTTATAATAGATTGCACTTGCATAAAAGCCCAGTAAACCAGAAAGTGCAAATTGCTTTATGGTCCATGACCTACAGAAATATGCCTTAGAAAAATATCACAAAGGCATTAAAAATTGATTCTTATAACAGAACATATAATAACGATGAAAGTATAGTGCATTTTAATGATTTGAATTGGTGACTAATACAATTTACATTATAAAAATGACCTTTTAGAGAGAGAAAAATAGCTTAGTTATATAGCAAAAATTTCAATTTCCGAGGTCTTGGAACTAATAACTAAAAAACAATGTGTTATTGGGTTCACATTACGATATTTTCATGATATGATGTTGTCTCTGGAATGGATTAATATCGTAAAGCAGGGTGCACTGTATTATATAGCTACGTGTGTGGTTTGAAATGCAGTATTTACGAATGTTTGACATTCATTTTTTGCAATTAATTTTCATATTTTCGATTTTGTTGATGCTTGACACTTGGAAAAAAAAAAAAAAAAAAACCTCATAAACAAGGAACTCGTAAAGCAGGAACTGCCTGTATACAGTGTTTCAATTAACTCTGTATTGTCCACACACAAATCCTCTGTGGCCATAAAAATTTGAAAACTCAGCAAACAATAATTCAGAAACATTCATTTTTTTGATGGCACCTATAATTTCAATTTTTTTCTGAATCCAACTGCGAAAAATCCATGTTCTATATTAAAAACAATTTAATTTTTAAAAATTAAAACTCACTTTAGACTTAACTGAGAGTGAATGCAAATTTAAAACTGCAATCTTCAAGCTATGCTTTGATTCAAGGATAATGTGTCACTAACAGCAGCACATGCTCCATGAAATGTGAGATGCACATGTAAACTGATTCCAGATGATGCATCAATGTCAAAAAGTTAGAGAGCATTACCGATTTCAGGAAAGTGCACAGCAGTAAAGCTAAATTACTGTCGGTATCTCTTCACGACATGTGTCAACCAACATGAGCATATAATTAAATTTAACTTAATCATCAATTCTATTATGCAATAATTAAGTCATTTGTAGAATTTTCTGGGAGGACCAATTCAAAGAAAACAACAGAAAATTTTGCCTAATCAACTGCTTTTTTCTTAATGGGAAAGGCATTTCCCATTATTTGTTTAGTCTAAAAATATTAGTGTGTTTCTGAAAGTAATGTAAGATGATTTTACTTGTACCAAAAAAAAAAAAAAAAAAAAAAATGATTCCATACCATTCAAACATATGACTGAATAGGATGTTTGCTCTTCAGTATACAATTGAAGAGCAATTATACAATATACAATATGATTGCAGTTGCACTGTGTCTCCTCATGCTACAACCATTGTATTATTATTTTCTTTACATAAAAATCAGTTTATTTACATTTGTTTCAGAAGTACACTAATGAAGCTTTTAGACTAAACTGAGGATTAGGAACAAACTTTCCTGTTAAGAAACAAGTGGTTGATTATGCAAAATATAAATTTAAAAATCATAAAACCAAAATGTAATAGTAAAACCTAGCTTAAATTCAATATCAAATTCAAAAATTTCAGCTCAAATATGATTAAAAAAAAAAAAAAGGTGCAGAAACAAACAGATTAATCTAAAAATAAGCGTGATAAGTTCTGATGCCTTTTAATTGGAATAACCTGTATTTTGTTTATTGTATAGTTAATTGTGTTGTGCTATATTTAATGGTTGATTTTTTTTAATGTTTACTTCAAAACGTTGAGTATACTGAGAAAGAAGGAGGACAAATTTCTGGGATGGCCACACCACAAGAAGAATGTTAACTTGTAGCACTTGGTTACTAACATACCTATACAGGGTTTCTCAAAAATATTGGTACAAACGTTTTGGGGAGGTAAGTAACATCTAACGGAATGTGAATCGCATAGGAACCCATAACCGGAAGCATCACCGTAAGTCGGTACACGGCGCTGTTCATCAGTTCGCGAGGGGGAAAATTTCTGGTTTACTCATTCAAGCAGTAGTCGCCGCACGAAGAGCATGCATCGATATACGAACTGTGAGCTGGCAGACATGCACCTAGTGTATGAATTAACAGAGGGAAATGGACGAGCCGTTCAACGAATTTATGTAGAACGCTTGCCAGACAAACATGTACCAGACTACCGTTTGTTTGCACATGTGCATCAAAATTTGTGCAATTATGGGTTATTTAGAGGTAACAGGAGTAGTGCGGGCAGACCACGTTCAACGCGAACTCCCGCCATGGAAGAAAGTGTGTTGAATGCCGTCCAGAATAATCGTACTATCAGCACATGTGCCATTGCCTCTGCCTTAGGAGTGTCTCGTTGCAGTGTACAGCGTGTCTGGCACAACGATTCCTTACACCTTTCATCTCCAAAGGGTTCAGATACTGCTCCCCCAAAATCATCACGCACGTGTGGCTTTTGCGCAGTGGTTTCTCAAAGAAAGTGTTCAAGACTTGAATTTTCCAGCCTATGTTTTGGTCACAGATGAGGCTTATTTCACTCGGGAAGGCTTATTCAATCAGCACAATGCTCATGTGTGGGCTCACAACAACCCATACAGTGTGTGCCCCCATGCGGCACAACATCGCTTTGCAATAAATGTGCGGGCAGGTATGGTCGATGACTGCTTAGTCGGTCCATACTTGTTACCATCCTGCATGAACTCCGCTAAATATCGGATCTTTCTCGAACAAGTTCTACCAGGGTTACTTGACAATGTTCCAGCAAATGTGAGATGCACCATTTGGTTTCAACATGACGGGGCACCTGCCCATTATGGAAGGTGTATTTGTGACCATTTGAACAAGTGTTTTGGGCGTCGATGGATTGGCCATGGTGAACCTGTTGCCTGGCCCCCACGCTCACCTGATTTATCGAGCCTTGATTTCTTTCTGTGGGGCCCTCAAATCTATCGTGTGTGAATTGCCTGTGGAGACAGAAATGGATCTCATGTCGAGACTCATCTGCGCTGCTGCTACTGTCAAAGAAACTCCAGGTGTGTTCGACCGTGTCCGCCAATCCATGCTGCATTGGTGTCACGCATGCATAGTGTCTCATGGTGGAACCTTCGAGTATTTGTTGTAACATCATGAAATGCATCCATCTCATACTCCATTGTTAATATTATTTCAAATAAATGTTTGCCACTAATTAATGTCTTGTGTCATTTCTGCTTCTTGTGCCTCTGCTACTACTTTCCTGTGACGTTATTGGTTCCTATGCGATTCACATTCCTTTAGATGTTACCTACCTCCCCTAAACGTTTGTACCAATATTTTTGAGACACCCTGTATAGTATTGTATATTAATATTTTCATTCTTCTATTGTTGCCAATTTGTTGTACTCCTCTGGTGACAGTTTTTGCCTGAGAGCACATTTGAAATGGGCTAATTATACATCAGAAAATTAGGTTTTGATTAACAAAAACTTTAAGGAACATTGTTAACCAAAGGTACCTGTAATAATAAGTAACTGCTACTGATGAATACTGATATCATTGAGATATTTGATTTATGTCGTTATGCATTATATAAATGATAATGTCACTATTAATGATAATATGGATGGGGTATTTGCTGATGCTACGAGGCAGTGTTAGGTGGGTTGGAAAACTGCTAGCTTGGGGGATACACAGACTAAAAGGTTAACAGTGGTCACAGGCAGAGGCAAAAGTGATTCTTGCACTACTTCTATTAGAATGAGCAGCAACTTGGAAAACAAGGTAATGGAGATTTCCAGGATTGCTGTGAGTCATAGTGGAACAAGTAAATACATGGGCTGTGTTAGGGTAACTAAGAATAGGAAAAGGTGCATGTATACTTGCATGTACACCAATGCTATGATTATAGTTAATAAATTTGATGAGCTTGAAGTACTACTCAAGACATCAAAGGCAGATATTGTTGGGATATCAGAGACGTGGTGTCCCACAGATAAGCAGTGCAGAATTGGAATTTGGGGAGTACAATGTGTACAAGAAGGATAGACAGGATAGGAAGGGAGGAGGGGTTATGCTGTTAGTTAAGAAACACAAAATCTAAGGAAGTGCATCCAATTGATGTTGGTGGACAGTGCAGTGTTGAGTCTGTTTGGTGTGAAATAAGCACTAGGAAAGTAAAAATGAGTAGGTGTGCGTTATAGGACTAATTAATCTGATAAATACAATGAACAATTGTGCAGAGAAATAGTGGACCAGTAAATCAGAATGTCCCTTATAATGGGGGATTTTAACTTTCCACATATTGACTAGAACTTGTGGGTTGGTCACTCGCACACTAGCAAGACTTTTGTGGATTTATTGGTGAATTTTTTCTACAGCAACATGTTCGAGAGGCAACCAAAGGGAGTAAATACTGTTGATCTGATTATCAGCAGTGATTATTCATGCATTAAGAATTTGCAGATAAAGGAACCACTGGGTGACATTGATCACAATGTACTGATGTGGGAATTACTTAAAGATGTAACTACCATCAAGGCTAAAGGGAAGGGCTTTTGCTTTCGTAAACGTGACTACTTAGGTCTCAGACAGTTTTTAAATTCTGTACAGTGGGATCAACTGATGATGTCACCAATGTTGAATTCTAAATGGGAAGCCTTCAGGGACTTAATTTTGGAGGATACTAGGCTTTTCATTCCAACTAAGAAATACTCTTCAAGGTTTAGGCCTAAATGAATGTCAGATGAATTAATGAGGCTCGAGGCAAAGAAGAAGAATGTATGGGATGCATATAAAGTATCAGGTGACACAGAAGCCTATGGCAAGTATAAACTAGTCTGTAATGAAGTCACAAAGGAGGTTAGGCAGGCGAAGGCAGATTACGAGAATTCTTTGGCAAAGAATGCAAAGAAAAACAGCAAAGAGTTTTTTACTTATTTAAACTCTAGAAGGAAAGGGATGAATCAGATTGGGCCACTTAACATAGATGGGTTGACTATTGATGATCAAGCTCAGGTAGCTGATAAACTGAATGTGTATTTTGCATCTAAATTCACACATGGGGAGTGCCAGAAGTTTATCAAACGCTAATAAAAGCTAAGTGGTAGAAAATCTAGGTGGTAGATGACTCTCATCAACCGGTGAAATACCACCACTTTGCTTATTGGAGGCTTGAAGTGGTGGAACCCATGTTTAGTCTCTAGAGCTAAGTTCCGGCCAACCCTTCCCTATCTCTTCCATCATGCAATATGATTGATGATTTTTGAGGTTATGATGAATGTCGTGGCGAGATCCAATATTCCTTACATTTCGAGGGTACAGCTCTAAAACGGTGTTCGCAGGCCGGCCGCTAGTTAGTACACCGGACTGAACCTATTGGTAACTCTCTAGGAAGCTTCCGGATCAGCTAGTGTATAATCTTGCTACCTCTACTCTGCCAGATAGTGACTGGAGGGAGTCCGAGTAGTGTGTATGCGGGGAGCATTGTCGAGGCCACGTTATGTCAAGGATCTGGGTATATTCTTACCACATGTACGCCATATCCAAAAATTTCATTACTTCATACAGCATGTCCCACCCACTTTTTCTTACTATTGAATACACCATGAATTGTCAAAATAATAGAGCAAGCTTATCTGCGAAAAGATCTAAACCTCCCAAGGACTTCCTAATTCATTTCACAAATATACGTGGTCTCAATTCTAATCTCAACGATGTCCATTTCCACTTGCAGTCTTCCAAACCCCATGTACTTTTTCTGACTGAATCTCAGTTATCAGTTGATTCAACTACTGCTCATCTCAGATGTCCAAATTATTTGCTGTATGATTCCTTTCGCCTCAAAGGTGGTACTTGTGCATATGTCCGTTCTGATATTCCCTGTCAGAGACTTGGCAATTTGGAATCTCCTCTCTTTGATCTTCTCTGGCTTAAACTCTCTCTACCTCATTGTGTAAAATTCATCTGTTGTCTCTACCGTTCTCCCAACTCCACTAATCACTTGGAGCTCTTTGACTTCCTCTCTTTGCAACTTGACTTTCTCCAGTCCAACTTTCCTAACAGTGAGGTAATTTTCCTTGGTGATTTTAACGTTCACAACTCCAGCTGGCTTCCGTTTTCTAGTCACACCGATCCAGCAGGTCGAGATGCTGAGGCTTTTGCAATTACTAATGACCTAGCACAGATTGTTCATTTACCTACAAGAATACCGGACAATCCTAATCATACAGCCAATACGCTTGATCTTTTTCTCACAAACAACAATTCTAAGTACATGGTTGAAGTGAGAGGTCCTTTAGGCACTTCAGATCACAACTTGGTGATTGTCTCTTCTCCAATGGAACCTTTATCTCATGGCTATTCCCAGCCTCGTATTGTTTGGCATTACAAGAATGCAAAATGGGATGACCTGCGAGACTTCTTTTCTTCTTTTCCTTGGTCTGATTACTGTTTCAAAACTTCTGATGTCAACGTTTGCTCAGATCGTGTCAATGAAATTATTCTTGCAGGAATGGAATACTTTATCCCACACTCCACTTTAAAATCTCGTCCTTTATCTAAACCTTGGTTTTCCAATAAATGTGCTAAGGCTGTCCAAGAGAAGAACGTTGCATATCGTAATTGGCTTGTTTCTAATTCTTCAGTTTCATTTTCTGCCTACACCAAAGCTCGCAACAATTGTAAAGCAGTTATTAATCAGTCCAAACTAGAGTTTGAACAGGCTAAGAGTAGAAAACTTGCTTCTTGCCCTAATGGTAGCCGAGCATTCTGGTCTCTTGCCAAAGCTATTGGCCGCAACTTTTGCCCATCTCTGCTCCCACCTCTGTCCAAACCAGATGGTTCTGTTGTCACTTCAGCCAAGGATAAAGCTGACCTGCTAGCATCCCATTTTTCTTCGAGCTCATGTATTAATGATCTTGGTAAAACACCTCCCACCATTCCTAACACGCTCCATTCAATGCCTCCTGTGGTCTTCCGTCAAAAGGATATCAGAAGGATTTTGATGAATCTTGATGCTAAGAAAGCTCCAGGTCCTGATGGTATTTCTCCACTTGTTCTCAAAACCTGTGCTCCTGAACTTACTCCTATTCTTTGCCGCCTTTTTTCACTTTCTTATTCCAAAGGTGTTTTTCCTTCTGCTTGGAAATTTGCTCATATCCAGCCAGTCCCTAAAAAGGGTGACAAATCCCTCCCATCCAATTATCGTCCCATTGCAATTACTTCTACTCTTTCTAAAGTAATGGAGAAATCAATTAACCGCCAACTCAAACTACCTAGAAACCTTCCGTCTGATCAACGATCGCCAGTATGGATTCCGTCAGTGTCGATCCACTGGTGATATTCTGGCTTATGTTACCCATTTATGGACTAATTCAATGGAAAGGTTCGGTGAAACACAAGTAGTTGCTCTTGACATCTCAAAGGCTTTTGATCGTGTTTGGCATAAAGGTCTTCTAAACAAGCTTCCATCTTATGGTTTGCCAACTGTTTTTAGTAATTGGTTATCCAGTTTTCTCTCTGATCGCTCACTGAGGGTGATGGTAGATGGCTCTCTGTCTTCTAACTTCTCCACTAATGCCGGTGTCCCCCAAGGTTCAGTTCTTTCCCCCACTCTTTTCCTCTTGTATATCAATGACCTTCTTCCATTGACTGGAAATCCTATCCATAGTTTTGCCGATGATAGCACATTGCATTCAACTTTCCATTTTGAGAAACCTTGTCCAGCTCAATCAGCTTCAAGTTCTCGAAAATCTGCTGCCAATTCCTTAAATGCCGATCTTCAGGTAATTCTCCAGTGGGGCAAAGACAACTTAGTTGATTTCAACCCTTCTAAAACTCAATCTTGTCTTATATCTCGCAAAAAGGATTCTTCTGCTCCTATGCTTATCTTTAGTGACACTCCGATTTCTAGGCAAAATGATATATCTCTTTTGGGGATTACCCTGACTTCTAATCTCTCTTGGCACAAGCACATTACAAATATTGCTTCCTCTGCATCTAAAAAACTTGGTTTTCTCTTTCGCTCTCGGCGTTACTTTTCTCCCAAACAGCTGCTCACTCTGTATAAATCGCAAATCCGCCCTGCCATGGAATATTGTTCCCACATCTGGGGTGGTGCCCCCAAAACCTCTCTCAGGCTTCTTGATTCCATTCAGAAGAGGGCAGTTAGGTTAATTAATGATTCATCTCTAACAGAGTCTCTCCACTCGCTTTCTCATAGACGCACTGTTTCTGCTGCATGCCTCTTCTACAGATACTTCCATGGGCACTGTTCTTCTGAATTGGCTTCTATAATTCCCGCTCTCTCTTTCAAAACAGTCCGAACACGTGCCGCCACAAGCCAACATCCATTTACTGTCCAACTTCAAACCCACAGAACCAACTTTTCATCTTCCTCATTTATTCATTCAACTGCCATTTTCTGGAACAACCTTCCTTCATACATATTTCCTGAAAATTACAATCTACAGAAGTTCAAGTCCAATATCAACAAATATCTTCTTTCGTCTTCTCAACCTCCAACCCAAGCACGGTACTAAGTACTATAGGTTATAATACCTCTCGTGTTTGGGGTTCTCATGAAAAAAAAAAAAAAAAAAAAAAGTGATTTTGTAATAACTGAGAGGAAAATTGTTTTAGTTAAACATAAGGAATGCACCTGGGGTGGACGGGATCTATCCAGTTATATTAAAGGAGGCAGGCAAAGGAAGTAAGCAAACCCTTAGCCATAATTATGAGAGTTTCCTTGGACTCAGGGGAGGTCCCCATGGACTAGATGTGTGCAAATGTATTACCAATTCACAAAGGGGGTTCAAAAGGTGACACAAGTAACTACTAGTAACTTTTCCCTGGAATACAAGTTAGTTTAACTTGTATTCCAGGGAAAATAATGGAATCACTTGTTAAAGAAGCATTGCAGGATCATCCAGACATGACATCCAGAAAGGGTGCAAGAATATTTGCTGATGCTATCGAGGCAGTGTTAGGTGGGTCGGAAAACTGCTAGCTTGGGGGGAGACAAAGACCAATAGATGGACAGTAGCCACTGGCAGAGGTGAAAGAGATTCTTGCACTGCTTCTATTAGAATGAGCAGAAGCCTGAAAAACAAGATGCATGGTATTTCAGAGACTGCTGGGAGCCATTGCGGTACAAGTAAACACATGGGTTGTGTTAGGGTAGCTAAGAATAGAAACAGGTGCAGGTATACTTGCATGTACACCAATGCTAGGAGTTTAGTAAATAAATTTGATGAATTTGAGGTATCAGAGACGTGGTGTCACACAGATATAAGGGATGCGGAATTACAATTTGGGGAGTACAACGTCTACAGAAAGGATAGACAGGATAGGAAGGGGGGGAGGTGTTATGCTATTAGTTAAGAAACACATAAAAACCAAGGAAGTGAAGCCAGTCGACATCGCTGGACAGTGCAGTGTGGAGTCAGTTTGGTGTGACATAAACATTGGGAGATCAAAGAGAGTAGGAGTGTGCTATAGGCCTAATGACTCTGATGAGTATAATAAGGAACTGTACAGGGAAATAGAGTGGGCCAGTAAATCAGAGTGTCTTATAATGGGAGATTTTAATTTCCCAGATATTGACTGGATTTTGGGGGCTGGTTACTTACACATTAGCAGGGCTTTTGTGGATTTATTGGATGATTGTTTTCTACATCAGCATGTTCGGGAGGCAACTAGAGGGAGTAATACTCTTGATTTGATTATCAGCAGTGATTCTTCATGCATTAAGAATCTGCAGATAAATGAACCACTAGGTGGCAGTGATCACAGTGTGCTGAAGTGGGATTTACTGAAAGAGGTAACTACCATTAGGGGTAAAGGGAAGGGTTATTGCTTCTGTAAAGGCGACTACGATGGACTGAGACAGTATTTAAATTCTATACAGTGGGACCAACTGATGATGTTACCAACAGCAAATTCAAAATGGGAAGCATTCAAAGAACTTATCTTGGAAGCTACTAGGCTTTACATACCAACTAAGAAATATTGTTCAAGGTTTAGGCCAAAATGGATGTCAGATGAACTAATGAGGCATATGGCAGAGAAGAAAAATGCATGGGATACATACAAATTAACACATGACACAGAAGCCTATGATAGATACAAGTTGATATGCAACCAAGTTACAAAGGAGGTTAGGCAGGCGAAGGCAGATTACGAGAAATCCTTGGCAAGGGATGCAAAGAAAAACAGCAAAGAGTTCTTTACTTATGTAAACTCTAGAAGGAAGGGGATGAATCAGATTGGTCCACTTGATATTGATGGGTCGAGTGTTGATGATCCTGCTCAGGTAGCTAATAAACTAAATGAATATTTTGCATCGACATTCACACATGAGGAGTTATTCAGCGAGGGGAATGCCAGAGGTGTATTCAACTCTAGCAGTAAGCTACAGAATCTTGAAATAACTGGGAGTAAAGTCGAGGAGAAACTGTTGAAGATAAACACAAGAAAGGCACCCGGGGTGGATGGGATCTATCCAGTTATATTAAAGGAGGCAGCAAAGGAAGTAAGCAAACCCTTAGCCATAATTATGAGAGCTTCCTTGGACTCAGGGGAGGTACCCATAGACTGGAAATGTGCAAATGTGACCCCAATTCACAAAGGAGGATCAAAGGCTGACACAAGTAATTATAGACCTGTGAGCTTAACTTCTGTTCCAGGAAAATTAATGGAGGCACTGGTTAAAGAAGCACTGCAGGATCATTTAGACAAGACTTCAGTTATAGCTCAGACACAGCATGGTTTTGTTAAGGGTAAGTCTTGCCTGACCAACTTGATTGGATACTATGATGCAGTCACAAAAGAACTGGATGCAGGGAATAACTTTGATATTATATACTTGGATCTTAGAAAGGCTTTTGATACTGTTGCACATGGAAGACTGCTACACAAATTGGAGCAGTGTGACATTGGAGGCAAATTGCTGCTGTGGATAAAGGGGTGGTTGAGGGGGAGAAGACAGAGAGTGGTAATCAATGGACACTGCTCATCGTGGACTGATGTTATTAGTGGAGTCCCTCAGGGCTCAGTGTTGGATCCATTATTGTTTTCTGTATTTATAAATGATATTGATGATGGTATATCGGGCTTAATGTCCAAGTTTGCAGACGATACAAAGGTTGGCAGGGTTGTCAAGGACACTACTGACACTATGCTGCTGCAACAGGATCTGGAAAGGTTGAGCAGATGGGCTGAGAGGTGGCAAATGAACTTTAACATTGACAAATGTAAAGTACTACACATGGGAAACAGCAACCCCAGAGCAACGTATCAACTCTGTGGTACAACACTGACAGTGGTAGAGAATGAAAGGGACTTGGGGGTGGTTGTGCAGGCAGATATGAAGTTCTCTGAGCAGTGCAGACGGGCTGCAAGATTAGCTCATGGAGTATTGTCAATGATATACAGGAATTTTTCCAGCAGGGATAAGGAGGTGATTATTCCATTGTATATGGCGATGGTCAGGCCACACCTAGAGTACTGTATACAGGTCTGGAGGCCTCATTTCAAGAAGGATGTAGAGCTGCTGGAACGAGTACAGAGAAGGGCAACAAGATTAGTGAATAGAACAAAGGGGTGCTCTTACGAAGAAAGGCTTAAGTTTTGCAAAATACAGTGTCTGGAGACTAGGCACCAGCGAGGTGATCTGATAGAGGTGTATAAAGCCTTGAATGGTTTAAGCATGCTCAATGCTGATGGGATTCTTCCTCTAGCTCAGAAAAATCACCTGAGAGGGCATAAATTCAAATTGAGGAAAGACAGATGTAGGATAGACGTGCGGAAATTTGCCTTTAGCCAGCGGGTGGTTGGTTGGTGGAACAGACTTCCATCCCTTGTGGTGGAGGTTGATAGCCTAAATAAGTTTAAGGCTCAGCTGGACAGGTATTTTGAACGAACAGAGGGGTGAAGTGGAAGTGGTTTTTTTTTTTTTTTTTTATGGCTGATGCTGCATAAGCTTGCTTTCTTGCATCAAATGCCTCTACTAATGCTAAAAAGACTGCAGTAATAGTTAAGACACAGCTTAGGATGATCCATTTCTTTCAACATGAAACATTGAGGAGGATTCCATCCTGCAGTGGATTGATAATGGCTGCACTTTACATTTTTTTTATGGGTTTCTTAAAGGAAGATCTTGTCTGACCAATTTGATTGGATACTATGATGTGGTCACAAAGGAACTGAATGCCAAAAATAATTTTGATATCATATACTTGGATTTCAGGAAAGCTTTTGATACTGTTGCACATGGAAGACTGCTGTACAAATTGGAGAGGTATAGTATTAAGTGTAAGTTGCTACAATGGATAAAGGGATGGTTGAGTGGGAGAGAACAGAGAGTGGTAAATAATGGACACTGCTCTTTGTGGACAAATGTTATTAGTGGAGTTCCCCAGGGTTTGGTGTTGGGCCCATTGTTGTTTTCAGTATTTATCAATGATATTGATGAAGGTATATCAAGTTTAATGTCCAAATTTGCAGATACAAAGTTTGGCAGGATTGTTAACGAGAGTATGCTACTCCAGCTGGACCTAGATAAGTTGGGAAAATGGTCTGAGAAATGGCAACTGAAGTTTAACATTAACATTAGTCAAACTTCAAAGTACTGTATATGGGTAGCAATAACTGAAGATAAATGTACCAACTGTGTGGTACACTCAGTTGGTACGTCTATCTTCAGTACACTCAGGGAAGTGGAAAAGACCTGGGGATAATTGTGCAGACAAATATGAAGTTCACTGAACAGTGCAGATGGGCTGCCAGGGCAGGTTATGGAGTCTTGTCAATGATATATACAGGAATTTTGCTAGCAGGGACAGGGAGATGATTATCCCATTATACAAGGCAATGGTCAGGCCACACCTAGAGTATTGTGTACAGGTCTGGAGGCCTCATTTTAGGAAGGATATAGAGTTGCTAGAATGAGTACAAAGAAGGGCAACAAGATTGGTGAGGGGAACAAAGGGTGCTCTTACCAAGAAAGGCTTAAGTTCTGCAAATTGCAGTTCCTGGAGAGTAGGCACCTGCGAGGTGATATGATTGAGGTGTATAATGCCTCGAATGGGTTGAGCAAGATGAATGCTAATGGGATTCTTCTAAGAACCTGAGGGGGCACATTTTCAAATTGAGGAATGATAGTTGTAGAATAGATGTGTGGAAATTTGCCTTTAGCCAGTGGGTAGTTGATTGGTGGCACAGGCTTCCATCTTTTGTTGTGGAAGTTTTTAGCCTAAATAAATTTAAGGCTGAGCTGGACAGGCATTCGGAATGAATGGATGGGTGAAATGGGGTTTTTTTTTTTTTTTTTTGGCTGATGTTGCATAAGCTTGCTTTCTTACATCGTATGCCTCTACTAATGCTAAATGTTTTTCCTTCTGCTTGGAAATTTGCTCATATCCAGCCAGTTCCTAAAAAGAATGACAAATCCCTCCCATCCAATTATTGTCCCATTGCAATTACTTCTACTCTTTCTAAGGTAATGGAGAAATCAATTAACTGCCAACTCTTAAACTATCTAGAAATCGTACATCTGCTCAACAATCACCAGTATGGATTCCATCAGTGTCAATCCTCTGGTGAAACACAAGCAGTTGCTCTTGACATCTCAAAGGCTTTCGATCGTGTTTGGCATAAAGGTCTTCTAAACGAGCTTCCATCGTATGGTTTGTCAACAGTTTTTTGTAATTGGTTATCCAGTTTTCTCTCTGACCGCTCACTGAGGGTGATGGTAGATGGCTCTATGTCTTCTAACTTCTCCACTAATGCTTCTGTCCCACAAGGTTCAGTTCTTTCCCCCACTCTTTTCCTCTTGTATATTAATGACCTTCTTCCATTAACCAAAAATCCTATCCATGGTTTTGCTGATGATAGCATTCCAGTTTGAGAAACCTCGTCCTGCTCAATCAGCTTCTACTTCTCGAATATTCGCAACCAATTCCTTAAATGCCGATCTCCAGTAGAGCAAAGACAACTCAGTTGATTTCAATCCTTCCAAAGCTCAGTCCTGTCTTATATCTTGTAAAAAGGATTCTTCTGCTCCTATGCTTATCTTTGGTGATACTCCAATTTCTAGGCAAGATGATATATCTCTTTTGGGGATTACCCCGCCTTCTAATCTATCTTGGCACAAGCAAATTTCAAATATTGCTTCCTCTGCATCTAAAAAAACTTGGTTTTCTCTTTCGCTCTCGGTGTTATTTTTCTTCCAAACAGCTGTTCACTCTGTACAAATCGTAAATCCGCCCTACCATGGAATATTGTTCCTACATCTGGGGCTATCCCCCAAAACCTCTCTCAGGCTTCTGAATTCCATTCAGAAGAGGGCAGTTAGGTTAATTAATAACTCATCTCTAACAGACTCTTCACTCTCTGTCTCATAGATGTTCCGGATAGATGTTACAGATGCTTCCAGGGGCACTGTTCTTCTGAATTGGCTTCTATAACTCCCGCTCTCTCTTTCAAAACAGTCCAAACACGTGCCACCACCAGTCAACATCCATTTACTGTCCAACTTTAAACTCACAGAACCAACATTTCATCTTCCTTGTTTATTCATTCAACTGCTGTTTTGTGGAACAACCTTCCTTCATACGTATTTCCTGAAAATTGCAGTCTACAAGTTCAAGTGTAATGTCAACAAATATCCTCTTTTGTCTTCCAAACCTCCAATCTATGCAAGGTACTAAGTACTATAGGTTCTAATAGCTCTCGTTTTTGGGATTTTCATTAAAAATATATATATATATATGAAGCTGTTTGTATTTCTTTTCACATGGCTGTTGTAGAGTAAAAATGGAGAGGGGTTTTTTTTTTTTTTTTTTGTTAATTTCTTATTTTGGACTGCCAGATATTGAAGAGGAAGACATGAGTACCAGTAATAATCTTTGTATCACTGATGAGTTTTGTTTCAATTTTTCTTATATTATCAAGCCATGTTAATGTAATCCAATTCTAGTCTGTTACGTGAATAGCTGTATACCATATAACTGCTTAACTTGTGAACTGCTGTTTGTTGTTTTATTATATTAACCATACTAGCATGCAGTTCATTAAGTTTTAAGTCATTGGAATGTTTTATTTTACTTAAAATAATATGTATGGCATCTGCAAAGTCTGATTGAGGTGTTTAAGACTTTGAATGGATTTAGTAAGCTCAGTGCTGATGGGATTCTTCTTCTTGCTCAGATCACACACACATGGGGGGAACACAAATTCATGTTAAGGAAGGACAGTTGCAGAATAGATGTGTGGAAGTTTGCCTTTAGCCAATGGATATTGTTTGTTTTAAAAATTCTGTTTTTGTAGTTGATAGTTTAAATAAATTGGAGTAAGAACTAGACAAGCTATTGGGGGGAATGAATGGGTGAAATGGGAGGTGTTATTTTTAATTTTTATTATTTATTTATTTTTGGCTGATGCTGTATAAGCGTACCTTCTTGCATCATTTGCCACTGCTAATGTTATTAGATAGAATCTACATTTCTATAATGACCATTCTTATACTACATGAATATTAACATAGTTTATTTAGCTATTAACTAAATCACTAAACATTAAGGTAACGTTTCGGAACTTTGCTGGAACCCATCCTCAGATCATACATAGGCCGTTGCCTACCTCCTGCTTTTCAAATGTCTCAACAGCCTCTATATGGTCGAGGATGGATTCTGGTATGGTTCCCCAAAACATTACCTTACTGTATAGTGATTTAGTTAATAGCTAAATAAACTATCTTAATATTTATGTGGTATAAGAGTGGTATAGAAATCTAGATTCCACAGAAAACTGCCATGTAACAACCTTCTCCAACTATGTATTAGAATGTTCTTTGAAAGTTACTTTTAAATGGAAAACTGTTTTAATAGGGTTTGCTCTATTAGGGAGAATATATCTTTCCAGATTATTTATTTCCAGTAGGAATCCAAAATATTTTGAATTCTTACTGGAAACAAAGTCTTGAACATTTAGTTTAAGGTAAAAGAACATGTGTATTTATTTTTGCCACAAGATTTTTATTTTAAGCTTAATTTTTATTTTCAGCCTTCACATGAGATATGGTCTTGTTTCTGTACCCACAGTATTATTGTTCCACAATGGTCGAGCTGTAGCAAAGTTTAATGACACTCATCCAACTTTAGATAGGTTTGTGAAATTTGTGAGCAGATATACAGGTACCTGTCTTTTGTTATACTATTGCTTAAGTTTTTTTGTTCAGAAATAAGTGTATACAAAATTTATATAAGGTAGGATGTATAATTAATACACACATTACAGAAGTAATACTCCTTAAATATGATCATGCAGATAGGTAAAGACTAGGAGGAAGGATTAAAAAAAGGCTTTAATACTAGTGCTGCACATGGAGTATAACTTACTGTTAAACTGAAATACAGGCAAATATCAAGTAAAAAGCACACTAATGTTTCTAAGAGAAACACTCAGTCATGAGATAATGAATTATAATAAATTAAAGAATCAACATGACTTGCACATAAAACTGCTAAGTTGTGAATGAATCATAGACAAACCAAAGAACCCAACAAAAAACTTTCTACTTCAAAAATACTGAGGGCAGAGGGCAAGGTTCAGAAATGTTAGCATGCTTTATATGTGTGTTTAGTTAATACTTTAATATTGCTGATAACTTTAAATTATATACTCATTTAAATTATATATTGTCTCCAAATAGTGGGGGGGGGAGAGAGAGAATTATTTAATGGTACTTGGGTTTTTACTTGGTGTTTATTTGGGAGAGTTATATTAAAGCTCTACTCAAACACACATTTTAGTGTTATTTATCTCTTCCTTCTGCTAGCATACCAGAAGTTCTGTGCATATTTTTTTTACTTTATCAGGAATGAATGCTTTTATGTAATGGATATGTTTATTGAAATTAATAATTGACACTAAGTAAATTTAGTACAATAGCCTCAGTTTTGTAAATAGTTACGAGCAAACAGGGTTTGATATGAAATAGATCAAACTCTTATTACGAAGAGAATAAAGGCACCATAACTTGCCTCAGTATTTCACCAGCATTTAAATAAAAAGTACTGCTTAAATGGAGAAGTATATTTCTATTTATTTGAAATATACTTCTCCAAAAATACATGCCATTAGCCGTACAGCTCCATTTTGACTTTTGTTAGCACCTCAATCTTACAGTTAGTGAAAGACCTGCCAAGCAGTGATGAAATATATTCGTAACAATGTGAGAGAAAATCTTGCATATATGTTCCTTAGTCTATGGATACGTTCTCAGCATTTAATAAATAAATTTTCTGTTTATGCTTCAGCACGACCACACAGCAATTCACAAGAGAGAGAGAGAGAATATAAAAGAAACAACACAGCTTGAACCTTGCACCATTGTGTTAAAAGAATAATTTTGTTATCTTGTACTGCTTAACTAATTCAGTAAAGCCTTTCATACAGTACTATACGAACAACTGTTGGAATAACATGGAATTAAAGGCAAGTTACAACTATGAATAAAGGGATACTTAATAATAGTAATAGACAGTAGTTAATAAACGATTACTACTCTTCGTGGACTAAAATCATTACCACATTAATGTGGTAATGATTTTACCACATTAATGTGGTAATGTGGTATTAAAATCAATACCACAGAAATCATTGTTGAGTCCCTTACTGCTTTTAATATTTATTAACAATAGTGATATGGGCACTGTCAAGTTCTATGTCTAATGTTGCTGGGATACAAAAATATGGGAGTTAATGACAGTAATCAGGGATTTACTTCAAGAGGATCTAGATAAACCAAGCAAATGGGCTGAAAAATGGACAATTGAAATTTAATATCTTTAATGAAAGGTACTGCATTTGTCTAACAGTAATCCTACATGAACATACCACTTGAATAGTACCAAACTCAAGGTATTTAGTAAATAAAAAGACATAGGGGTAATTATATAATCTGACATGATGTTCTCTGAGCAATCAGACAGGTTGCTTGATCAGTTCCTGGAATTCTTGCACTACTTCTATTAGAATAAGCAGCGGCCTGGAACAAGGGGTGCTGGGGGTTTCACAGACTGATGGCAGTCATCATGAAACAGGTGGGTGTATGGGATGTGTTAGGGTAAATAAGAATAGGTGCATGTATGCCAATGCTAGAAGTATAGTAAATAAATTTGATGAATTTGAAGTGTTGGTCAAGACATCAAAGGCGGATATTGTTGGGATATCAGAGATATGGTGTCACACAGATATGCAGAATTGGAATTTGGGGAGTGTAATGTGTACAGAAAGATAGACAAGATAGGAAGAGAGGAGGGGTTATGCTGTTAATTAAGAAAAACAAAATCAAAAGAAGCGCATCCAGTTGATATAGATGGACAGTGCACTGTTGAGTCAGTTTGGTGGGACATAAGCACTGCGAAAGCAAAAATAACAGTAGGAGTGTGTTATAGGCCTAATGAGTACAGTTGTACAGAGAAATAAGAGTGGGCTAGTAAATCAGAATGTCTTATATTGGGGATTTTAACTTCCCACATATATGTGTCAGACAGTTTTTAAATTCTGTACAGTGGGATCAACTGATGATGATGATCCCACTGTGTATGGAAATTTTCCTTTAGCCAGCCAGGGGGCGGTTAATTGCTGGAACAAACTTTCATCTGTCATTGTCGAAGTTGATAGGTTAAATAAATTTAAGGGGGAACTGGACAGACATTTAGAGGGAATCATTGTGTAATTTTTTTTGGCTGATGCTACATAAGCTCATATGCTTGATTTCTTGCATCACATGCCATGATTACTATTCCTATTCTACCATATTATTATTAGCCATATGGTACAAGGAAGCCTGAGGCTTATGCTGCACCAGCCGAAAACAAAAAATATATCATTGTTATACAGAAACTTTGCTAGTTATAAGGGGATGAATCAGATTGGTCCGCTTGATATCGATGGTTTCGACTGTTGATGATCCTGCTCAGATAGCTGATAATCTGAATAAGTATTTTGCATCTACATTCACACATGAGGAGTTATTAAGGGAGGAAAATTCCGGAAGTTTATCAAACTGTAGCAAGGTCCTTAATGGTTTTGTAATAACTGAGAGGAAAGTGGAGGAGAAATTGATGAAGTTAAACATAAGAAAGGCACCTGGGATGGATGGGATCGATCCAGCTATATTAAAGGAGGAGGCAAAGGAAGTAATAAAACCTTCAGCCAGTGTCTTTGTACAAGCATACAACGTATGCTATATGCAAACAAGCAAAATGAGTATATACACATACATATTATGAAGGGTTTTTTTTTTTTTTTTTAAAGTCCTAGCTGCTGAAATCTCAGGAAACTAAGCGGCAGGACCTGCCAGAGTAACTAAATCTATTGGGTTCCTGGTCTGCCTCCACGGGGTGAAGGTGGGGCAACATTGGGGTCTAGCAGCTAAATGACCAGATGAACAACAGTACACGACATTACACATGTACAATACCCACACACTTTTAAACCTCTGGCATTCCCAGCAAACTGGTACACCTACAATGAAAGCAATGCGGAGATGGGGGGAAACCCCTGGTGCCGCTTGACATCAATGGACGCTGCTCTTCATGGACTAATGTTATTAGTGGAGTCCCCCAGAGTTCGGTGTTGGGCCCACTGTTATTTTGTATATTTATCAATGATATTGATGAAGATATATTAGGCTTAATGTTGAAGTTTGCAGATGATACAAAGGTTGGAAGGGTTGTTAATGACAGTAATGGCGGTGTGCTACTGCAACAGGATCTATAAAATTTGGGCAGATGGGTTTAGAAGTGGCATCTGAAGTTTAAAATTGACAAATACTTCTACCCATACTGCATATGGGTAGAAGTAACCAGCAAAGTGGAGGAGAAATTGTGTGGTACTACACTTAGGGTGGTAGAAAATGAAGACCTGGGAGTAATTGTACAGTCAGATATGAAGTTTTCTGAGCAGTGCAGACAAGAGCAGGCCATGGGGTATTGTCAGTAATATACAAGGATTTTTCTATTGGGAAAAGGAGGTGATTATCCCTTTTTATAAGGCAATGGCCAAGCCACGCCTTGAGTACTCCGTACAGTTCTGGAGGCCTTATTTTAGGAAGGATGTAGAGTTGCTTGAGCTTGTACAGAGAAGGGCAACAAGAATGGTCACCTGCAAGGTGATCTGATTGAGGTGTATAAGGCTTTGAATGGGTTGAGCATGCTGAATTCAGATGGTATTCTTCCGCTCAGATTAAGAACCTGAGGGGGCATAAATTTGAATTGAGGAAAGGCAGTTGTAGAATAAATTTGTGCACATCTAACTTTAGCGAGCGGGTGGTTAATTGCTAGAACAAACTTCCATCTGTGGTTGTGGAAGTTGATAGCTTAAATAAATTCAAGGAGGGAATGGATGTGTGAAAATTTTTTTTTTTTTTTTTTTTTTTTTTTAATTCTGATTCTACATAAGCTCATATACTTGCTTTCTTGCATCACATGCCTCCATTACTACTACTATCCATTTTGTATTAGGCCACATCTGGAATACTGCATACAGGTTTGGAAGCACCATTTTAGGAAGAACATGTCTGTTCGAAAGGTAAAAGAGAAGAACTTAAAAAGACCACTTCAAACCAAGCAGGACAGACTACTGTATATTAAGTGATATAGCTGTTAGTTAGTTAGTTATTTGGTTTTTAGGAGCATTAACAACTAAGGCCATATTGCTCCAGGATATGCGGTGGTCATTCCTTGACCTTTCCGCATCCTCCGTATTTGGTGTTGACGGGCTCGAACCCCGGTCTAATCAAGAAGCGTGTGCTACGCACTGCTGCTCCTTCCCACCTGGCTACGGAGGCGCCAGTGATATAGCAATTTGGTAAGGAGTCTTCTGGAAAAACTTGAGTCTAAGGGAAGGTAAGTTTCCAGAAGTGGCAGCAGAAGAAGGCTGCATGTGAGTGCATCTATCTGGTGAGAATGTTAATGAGATCTCCATTCGATTCTAGGATGGTCTCCTTGGACTGGAGAAGTGCTAACATTTTTCCAGTCGACAAATGATTTGCGAAAGAACTGATCTGCAGCTATAGAGTGGCAAGTTCATTGTATTGGGCAAGATCATGATGTCTGCAACTAACCTTTACAAGTTATAATCACTGTGAAAAGGGAACAAGAACACATATTTTAATGGGATTTGCTTTATTGGGAAGAACACATCCTACAGTTTCTTACCTACTGTCATCAATAGTCCACTTTGATATGAGCTGCTTTTTTCATCAGAGAATATTAATGCAATTCTGTTCACATTATATTCACCATATTCAAATTCCACATCCCCAATAACAGAATGACAGTTTCTGTTAATCCTATAATATATGCACATGTGATAACTTAATAAATATATCAGATTCATGAAATTTATTTACTGTATAAGCAAGAAAATGTATGCCTATTTGTGTTTTTACTAACTCTAATACTGACCATATAATTGCTAGTCCCATGTGGACTCTCAGTATGCCTTTGCAAACCCCCCAACTGTCTCCCCTGTTAATAAATGCAGGTCCTGTTGTGAAAAATTCTACCTCATGAACTTTGCATGATCTATAGGACCCAAATGATTGACAAGGCTCTCATTGTTTTCTCTCAATATTGCCTCAAGTCTGTGAAATAAATCGTCAGGTTATCTATGTGTAATATGAATAGTATTAAGAGCTTAATAGCAACAGTACAACATCACCTTTTATGCCTTTAAAGGATTACAATTGTTTTTAATATCACTAACTTTTACCCTGGTTCTATTTACAACTATCCTTAGAACATGAAATACTTCTCTCTTCTCTGACAGTAGTTACCAAGAATAACTGCTTCCATGTAGGATCAGTGCCTTCTGCTTATGAAGATTTCACCATGGAAAAAATGCCACAAGTTAGGTCAGTTTGTGTATGTGTCTGCAATTCTGACCAAAGACAACAGGAGAGATTATATGCTGATAGACTTGAGGATATCTGCAAGACTCTATTGGGGGAATTTTTCTTTTATCAGCATAGCCTGCATCTGTAGGTAGAAGTAATCTATCTTGTAGAGTTAGCATTCATTTAAACAAAGGTGATGCAAGGATTTTTGCCAGTATCATTGAGGATACCCTAAAGGTTCAGGGAAACTGCTAGTCAGGGGAGGAAGAGTAATTTTGATCCATGTTTACCTGATAATATGGGTCAAAGTAATACTTGCACTCATCTCATGAATTCTTGTTTGTTGCCACAACAGCCAATGTTGATAAGATGTTCTGAGGGGGAAGATAAAGCTTGGAATACAAACCTAAATAACTTCAAGGGGGGGTGTGTCAGGGTTTGTTGTTATTTGGTTTTTAGGAGCATTAGCAACTAAGGCCATATTGCTCCGGGATATACGGTGGTCATTCCATGACCTTTCCGCATTCTCCATATTTGGTGGTGACGGGCTCGAACCCCGGTCTAATCAAGAAGCGTGTGCTACACACTGCTGCTCCTTCCCACCTGGCTACGGAGGCGCGTGTGTCAGGGTAGTAAACTATAGAAGATTACATAGTCTCAACTGTGTCTACAGGAGTGTTTTCAATAAAATGGCTGAATTTGAACTCCTGATTAGGAAAACTATTGTTGATATAATAGTGCTAACAGAAACATATTTAGGAAAGAAAAGGAAGATAGAAGGGGTGGAGGGGATCATGCTTCTTATCAAAAGCAGCCGGAGTGCAAAAAGGACTTTTGCCAAGTCTGAAGTTACATCTGCCAAAATAGAATCTGTGTGGTGCATGAGTTAGTTTGAAGCAAAGGAACAATGAGAGTGGAAGTTATCTACATACCAGAAGATTACGAAGAATATGGTGAGTCTTTACAGGCTGATGGAATGGGCAGGCAGGCGTGAATGTCTTATTATGGGTGACTTTAATCTGACCTAGACTGAATTGGAATGTGTGTGAGGGAAATTAACCATGGGGAAAATCTTTTTTAAATAAACTAGATGATTATTATTTGTACCGCCATGTTAGAGAAAGTACTAGGGGTGAGAATATTTCTGAACTCATCATTACTAATGAATCAGATGACATCACACGGCTTAAAGTACAGGAACCATTGTCAGAAATTGATCATGCAATCGTCAGTTGGAAAATGAAGAAAGATGTTGCAGTTGCAGGTAAAGGCACGGGTTTTAAGTTCAGAAGAGAGGACTTTGCCATTTTAAGGTGCTACATGGCATTTGTGAATTGGGAGGATTGCCAAGGGACAGTGAATACATTTGAATTATGGAATACTTTTAAAGCAAAAAAATCACAGAAGCCATGAACGCATACATACCTTTAAGAAAATACTGCAGGAGGAGAACGTCGAAATAGATAACTGTGCAGCGGGCTGATCAAATAGAAAAAGGTAGCATGAGACAATTACAGAGCAATGAAAAGTCCTGAAGCTTACAACAGGTACAATTTGATCTGTAAGAGTACCAAAAATAAGGTCAGGGAGGTCAAGGATGTATGAGAAAGTATTGGCTAAGAGAACAAAGAATGGCGACAAGGAATTTGTGTTTTTTTTTTTTAATGTAAACCCCAAACACAAGGTATTAGAACCTATAGTACTTAGTACCGTGCTTGGGATGGAGGTTGAGAAGACGAAAGAAGATATTTGTTGACACTGGACTTGAACTTCTGTAGACTGTAATTTTCAGGAAATACGTATGAAGGAAGGTTGTTCCAAAAAACAGCAGTTGATTGAATAAACGAGGAAGATGAAAAGTTGGTTCTGTGAGTTTGAAGTTGGACAGTAAATGGATGTTAGCTGGTGGCGGCACATGTTCAGACTGTTTTGAAAGAGAGAGCGGGAATTATAGAAGCCAATTCAGAAGAACAGTGCCCATGGAACAGTGCACATCGGCAAAACTATGGACAGGATTTCCAGTCAATGGAAGTATCTGTAGAAGAGGCATGCAGCAGAAACAGTACATCTATGAGACAGCGAGTGGAGAGGCTCTGGTAGAGATGAATCATTAATTAATCTAACTGCCCTCTTCTGAATGGAATCAAGAAGCCTGAGAGAGGTTTTGGGGGCACCATCACAGATGTGGGAACAATATTCCATGGCAGGGCAGATTTGTGATTTATACAGAGTGAGCAGCTGTTTGGAAGAAAAGTAACGCCAAGAGCAAAAGAGAAAACAGAGTTTTTTTGATGCAGAGGAAGCAATATTTGTAATGTGCTTGTGCCAAGAGAGATTAGAAGTCAGGGTAATCCCCAAGAGAGATATATCATTTTGCCTTCTTGAAATGCCAAACAACACGAGGTTGGGAATAGCCATGAGATAAAGGCTACATTGGAGAAGAGACAATCACCAAGTTGTGATCTGAAGTGCCTAAAGGACCTCTCACTTCAACCATGTACTTAGAATTGTTGTTTGTGAGAAAAATATCAAGCGTGTTGGCTGTAAGATTAGGATTGTCCGGGTATTCTTGTAGGTAAATGAACAATCTGTGCAGGGTCATTAGTTATTGCAAAAGCCTCAGCATCTCGACCAGCTGGGTCAGTGTGACTAGAAAACGGAAGCCAGCTGGAGTTGTGAACATTAAAATCACCAAGGAAAATTCTATGTGAATATAATAAAGAGGAAAGCTAATCAGATCAAACCCTTGTACACTGGGTGTGGGAAAGTCTTAGATAATCCAGATGATATTGTGGATGAATTGAATAGTTACTTTGTATTGGTTTTTACTGATGAAAGACACTTCATCCTGAGAAGAGGCTGAGCCATATGAAATTAGTGATGTTGTAGTTATAGATGATTGTTTATTAGAAAAACTTTTGAGTATAAAGGCAAATAAGGCTCCGGCATTGATGGCATATACCCTATAGTTTTGATGGAGAGCATGAAGGAGTGTGTTGGACCATTAAGGTTAATTATGAGGACTCTTTGGACTCAGGGTTGGAGAAGTTCTAAGAGTGAAGTTGGTTAACTACTGACTGGTTGGTCTGACTTTAGCAGTAGAGGCAATCTTAAGAGTGCAATCCAGCGACATTTAGATAGATATGGCATTCTGAAAGACACACAACATGGCTTTGTTAAGGGAAAATCATGTTGAAATAACTTAGTAAGCTATTTTGATACAGTTACTCATGAGCTGGATTTAGGGAACAATTTCGACTTAGTTTATTTCAATTTTATCAAAGCATTTGACTCAGTCTTTCATGAGAAGTTACTGTGTAAGCTTGAACAGGATGGAATTACTGGTAAGATTATAAGATGGAATGCTGGGTGGCTGCAGGGCAGAAGAAATGGATTGTGATTAATGGATATTCTTCGGATTGGTGTTGTTTGGTTTTTAGGAGCATTAGCAACTAAGGCCATATTGCTCCGGGAATATGTGGTGGTCATTCCCTGCCCTTTCCACAACCTCCGTATTTGGTGGTGACGGGCTTGAACCCCAGTCTAATCAAGAAGCGTATGCTACGCATTGCTGCTCCTTCCCACATGGCTACGGAGGTGCCCTCGGATTGGTGTAATCTCAGGAGTGGGATCCCTCAAGGATCAGTTCTTGGACCACTATTTCTCATTTTCATGAATGACATCAACGAACGGATAGAAGGCATGATGTCAAAATTTGCAGATGACGTAAAGATTGGCAGAATGGAGTGCCCAGCAGTGCTCCTTCAGGGTGACTTGATTTCAAAGATGGTCAAAGAAGTGACAGCTATGTTTTAATGCTGTTAAATGCAAGGTCTTACACTTGGGGAATAGCAACCCACAAATAAATTATATACTTGGTGGAGTTGATTTAAAAACAGTGGAGGGGGAAAGGGATCTGGGAGTAACAATATGGGCAGATATGAAGTTTTCTGAACAGCGTGGCGCCTCCATAACCAGGTGGGCAGGAGCAGCAGTGCGTAGCACACGCTTCTTGATTAGACCGGGGTTCGAGCCCATGACCACCAAATACGGAGGATGCGGAAAGGTCAGGGAATGACCACCGCATATCCCCGGAGCAATATGGCCTTAGTTGCTAATGCTCCTAAAAACCAAATAACAACATAACATTCTGAACAGTGTAAACAGGCAGCCAGGAAAGCCCATTATGTCCTATGGATTTGATATATGGATATATATATATATATATATATATATATCAAACATTATCCTATAGATATAGGGAGATCATAATCCCACTATATAAGGCAATTGTAAGACCACATTTGGAATACTGCGTTCAAGCATGGAGACCTCATCAGAAAAAAGATTGAGCTTCTTGAAAGGGTCCAAAGACAGGCAACTTGTCTGGTTAGATCAGCAGAAGGACAACTGTAAAAGGAAAGGCTCCAATTGTGTGGACTACAGAGCTTGGCAACCAGGCACTTCAGAGGGGTGACCTGATTGAGGTTTATAAGACTCTGAGAGGGATTAGTAAAATGAATGGAGATGGAATTCACTGTTATAAAGAATTCCAGAACTAGAGGTCATAAATTCAAATTACAAGAGTTGAGGTTTAGATTAGATCATAGGAAGTTTTGTTTTAGCCACTGAGTCATTGATTGCTGGAACAAGTTGCCCTCATAGGTAGTTGAGGTTGACACTTTGAATAAATTCGAAGTGTCAACTAACTGGATAGTTGACCATGTGAGGAGGGAAGCATATAATTTGTATGTTCTTATCTACTTTACTTGGGGTGGGTTTTTTTTTTTTTTTTTTTTTTATGAAAACCCCAAACACGAAAGGTATCAAAACCTTTAGTACTTAGTACCGTGCATGGATTGAAGGAGAAGTATGGGGGGAGGGAGATGCCGGAAACTTTACTCTAGAGACTAAACATGGGTTTCACCACTTCAAGCCTCCAATAAGCAAAGTGGTGGTATTTCACCGGTTGATGAAAGTCATCTACCACCTATGCAAGAGGTGGTAGATGACTTTCATCTACCACCTACCCAAGTTAAGCAAAAACCTGTGGCATCCTTGCAGTATATGACAAATACTATTACTATGTAGCCAGATGCATGAGGCTAGGTTCTAGCATTAAGTTAGTCCAGGGCTGTGCAAAGGTACTTGTGTGGCCCGGATGCAAAAGGGGTTAAGGAGCCTCATTTATTTATGTTGGGACTTTGAACGCTCCCCAGATTTGGGGCCCAATGCACCCCTCTACCCATTTGCACGGCCCTGAGTTAGGCAGCTGAATGTTGATGTTATTCCTTTGAGTGCAATAACCCTTTTATTCAATCACTCAAATTCTTCAATCAATATAAATTTCCACTTTATTTCCTCATTCTTTTTTACACCTGGTACACTAAAAGGCATTTTCTGTGGCATTATATCCAGCTAGTTAGGTCTATATATGCCAACACACAGTACAAGCAATAAGACCCTGATTTATAGAACTATATTTAGCAAATCCACAGGGTATCCTCACTGCTCTGGGACATATGCTTTGCATCTCTAGGTCAACAGCACTATACCCCACTATATATCACAATGTGGTACCCAAGTACAGTAATAATAATAATACACTCGTGCATGTGTGTGTGTGTGTGAGAGAGATAAAATTTGAACTGTTATACTTAAAAGCTTTCTCCAATATTAGCAATATCAACAGCTGAATTTATATTAAATGCAATATATAGGGAGCAATGGTTTATAAGAAAGTTAAAACCCTCCTCAAAAAAAAAAAAAAAAACAAGCAAACTATGCTAGTGTGTGTGGGTTTTTTTTTTTTTTTTTTTGCCTTCAAACTTTTTGCATGCAATTAAAAAGAATGAAAAAATTTAATAAAATCTGAAAAACAATTTTATTAAATTTAACTAAACTATCTTGAGTATTATAAACATAATAAATACAGTATTAACATAATGCTATCATTAAGTCAAATGTATTTAATGCTAAAGTCTTAAGCTATGTAAGCTATATAACTCATTGTACATAACTCTTTCTGTACATAACAATGACAAAACTAAGTTTTCTACTTAGTGCATCAATCTCATATTAGTATGTCACAAGTTGCCTTGGTATTGTGCTTAGTAAAGCTCTTCATGTACAATGACATAATATAGCTCATAGCATAAGGCTCTAGCTATAAACCCATTTGACTTCATTTTATTTACTGCACTATCTTACAGTAAATAAAAAAATTTATAAAGACAAGACTTCATATAAGCAACCAAAATTTAGTAATAATTTATCTTGAAATTACAGGTCTTCATTCTGAAGTTATTGTGAATGTGACCTCAGCTGACATGACTGGGCCTGTTCCAGCTACACTTTCTCAAAAGACAGACTATGTTCTTACACTGGCTTGGATATTCACTGTTAGTTCCATGCTGTGGTATTTTGTTAAGTCATCACTATGCCATCATATAATTGAGAGTATTAAAAATACATGGAGAGAAGCTGAGGCCCAACATGAGCATGAAGATTGATGTAATATTTAAATTGATGAAGTTTAAGAATTATTACTGTACATTTATGTAATTATAAAATATCTGTAAATAAAAGGATTTTGTTTGTTTTTGTATTTGATTAGTATTTTGATTCAAAATTTTTATTGGAAACTTCTCAGATTCATTGATGATGCTGTGTAAACACAGCAGGATTATAATGAGAAGGAATGTAACATTGTTAATACTACTAATATATAATTTTCTTCAAAATATAGGAATACCCTGTGGCCTTTAACATAAGGGATACTTTCAAACATATAGTCTGCAACTTAAAAGGAGAGTTGCATTATTATGAAAATTATGAATAATGTCAATGCCTTTCTAAATGGTACTATTTCTAAGTCTAATTAAGTAAATACAATACGATGTAATGGCTCTCATATTAATCATACAATATCTCATACAGTAGACTGCCACTAACAACAGTATTAAGTTTTTCAGTTTCAGATTATCATCATGTGGATCAAAATAATCACTCATTTTGTTTTACTGATTATAATTATAGTCTAATGGCTGCTAGTTAGTGTCCATAGCCGAGTGGTCAGGAGAAGGAGTGCAGTAGCACACGCCCTTTGAGTAGACTGGGGTTAAACCCCTGACTGCTAAATATGGTTGATCTGCCAACCCACACTGGACCAGTGTGGCAGATTATGGTCCATTTCCCTCAACATAAATTGAGGAGGCTTCCATTCTGCAGTGGGTTGATAATGGCTGCAGATTTATTTTTTATTTTATTTAATTTAACATTAATAATTCTTTTGTCTCTATTTTTATGATCATTTAGCATAACAGTGAGATGAGTTACTTAAAAAGAGGAGGCTCTTGTTCTTCTTCTTCAAGAGGAGTGTTTCCATTTACTCAGGGTTTCCTCAGCCTACAAGTTATTTTTTGGTAGGAATTTTTTCCCGCCATAAAGTGCTGTTCAAGGTGTCTTGGTCAGTTAAACCTCGGGCGGTCATGCACTCCCGTACTTCACCCATCCATATCCTCCTATGTCTTCCTCTTCTCCCAGGAGGTATCCACTCCAGGATAGCCTTTGGATATCTGGTTTCTTGCATCCGTTTTACATGTCCATACCATGTTAAATGCTTTTCTTTGATAGTGTAAATAATATTCTTTTTCGCTTCCATTTTCTCTCTTACATCTTCATTTCATTTTCTGTCTCTTCTAGAAATTCTTTCGGAGCGTCTCCAAAAATCTATTTCTGTGGAGAGCAATTTGTTTTGTACTTGCCTATTCAACATCCAGGTTTCTGCTCCATACAATAGAAGACTTTGTACAATCGTTTGAAGTTTATTTGTTTGAGGCTCTTGTTAATTTTAATATTAAAATGAAGTCAGATTGTTATAAAACAGGTAACAATGGCAAGGGAGAAATCAAAGAGGATTTGTTGTAGAATAGAACTTTTTTTTTTTTTTTAGCATGTATATTATTACAGTAGGTTCAAGAAGGAAGATACAAATTTAATAGGTTCTAACCTAAAATAGATGAGTGGCTATTCATCATTTTCCAGATTATTTTTCAGGTGTTGATATTCTTGACTGTTTGGTTTTCATTTTGTTAAGTGCCAAAACCTTGTTTTCTCACTTTTGTCTCAGATTCATTGATGATGCTGTATAAACACAGCAGGATTACAATGAGAAGGAATGTAACATTTTTAATACTACTAATATATAATTTTCTTCAAAATATAGGAATAACCTGTGTAAACAGGTTTATAGAGTATATGCCATCAATCCAGGAGCCTTACTACCCTGTAGGCTCAAAAGTTTTTTTTTTTTTATTAAATAAATGTAAAATTTCAACATTACTAATTACGTTTTTTTCGAACTTCGCTCCCATAATTTCTCATTGACGTGAAGAGTTTTTCTTCTGTAAATACCGATGCAAAGTAACTGTTGAGTTAACATTAGCAGAGGCATATGATGCAAGAAAGCAAGCTTATGCAGCATCAGCCAAAAAAAAAAAAAACACACCCATTTCACCCCTCCGTTCGTTCGAAATACCTGTCCAGCTGAGCCTTAAATTTATTTAGGCTATCAACTTCCACAACAAAGGATGGAAGTCTGTTCCACCAACCAACTACCCGCTGGCTAAAGGCAAATTTCCGCACATCTATCCTACATCTGTCTTTCCTCAATCTGAATTTATGCCCTCTCAAGTGATTATTCTGAGCAAGAGGAAGAATCCATCGGCATTGAGCATGCTCAAACCATTCAAGGCTTTATACACCTCTATCAGATCACCTCGCCGGTGCCTAGTCTCCAGACACTGTAATTTGCAAAACTTAAGCCTTTCTTCATAAGAGCAACCCTTTGTTCCATTCACTAATCTTGTTGCCCTTCTCTGGACTCGTTCCAGCAGCTGTACATCCTTCTTGAAATGAGGCCTCCAGACCTGTACACATACTCAAGGTGTGGCCTGACCATTGCCTTATACAAGGGAATAATCACCTTCTCCCTGCTAGAAAAATTCCTGTATATCATTGACAAGACACCATGAGCTACTCTTGCAGCCCGTCCACACTGCTCAGAGAACTTCATATCTGCCTGCACAATTACCCCCAGGTCCTTTTCATTCTCTACTACTGTCAGTGTAGTACCACAGAGTTGATACGTTGCTCTGGGGTTGCTGTTTCCCATATGTAGTACTTTACATTTGTCAATGTTAAACTTCATTTGCCACCTCTCAGCCCATCTTCTCAACCTTTCCAGATCCTGTTGCAGCAGCATAGCGTCAGTAGTGTCCTTAACAACCCTGCCAACCTTTGTATCATCTGCAAATTTGGACATTAAGCTTGATATACCATCATCAATATCATTTATAAATACAGAAAACAATAATGGACCCAACACTGAACCCTGAGGGACTCCACTAATAACATTAGTCCACGATGAGCAGTGTCCATTGTTCATTTGCAACTTCAGCTAGTGATATCTAATACTATCTCCTGTCCATTACATAAGGTTCAATCTGGTTTGTTCTTCTCCTCTTTGCATTTATATATGTGAAGAATTCCTTATTCACCCCCCACTCTTTGCCAGTGATTTCTCATAATCTGCCTTTGCCAGCCTAACCTTTTCTGTGGCACTATTACAGATCAATTTCTAGCTGTTATACGCTCCTGTACTTTTTATTGCTCTAACTTTTCCATACTGTCTTTTTCTGCTCAAGTAATCTGGCAACTTCATTATTTATCCGACTTGGAATCCTTCTTGTGGAGAATTTTTTAGTAGTATATATTTGTAAAATAATAAGAGGAGTGTACCTCAGTATAGTACATAGAACACTTCCGTATGATACTCTCCAGAAATTAAAACAAAAAAATCGAAAAAGGGCAAGTAAGCGTGAATGTCTTATTATGGTGATTTTAATTTGCCTCTAATTGATTGGAGCAAATGGGAGGAAAACTCCACAGGGGGAACAAAATTTTTAAATCAACTAGGTGATTGCTATTTGTATCAACATGCCAGGGAAAGTACTACAGAAAACAATACTCTAGACCTCATCATCACCCATGAACCAGATGACATAATAGGGCTGACAGTACAGGAACCAGTAGCAGAAAGTGATCATGGAGGTCTATGGAGAGAGAGAGAGAGAGAGAGAGAGAGAGAGAGAGAGAGAGAGCGAGCAGTAGTTAAAGGCAAAGGAATGGGCTATAATTTCAGAAAAGGAAATTACAATGCCTTAAGGTGCTACATGGCCTTTATTAACTGGGTAGATAATCGCACAGAAAGTGAATACAATTGAATTATGGTATACCTTTAAAACATTAATCACAGAAGCCTTGAATGTGTATATACCATTAAAAAAAAAATATTCCACAAGGAAGTTTCCAAGTTGGGATGAATAATGAAATTGCCATATTACTTGGGCAGAAAAAGATGGCATGGAAAAGTTAGAGCAATAAAAAGTACTGAAGCCTATAACAGCTACAAAGTGATCTGTAATAGTGGCACAGGAAAGGTTAGGCTGGTCATGAAAAAGCAGATTATGAGAAATTGCTGGCAAAGAGTGGGGATAAGGTTCTTCACATATATAAATGCAAAAAAGAGGACAAGCCAGATCGGACCCTTATGAAGCGGATTTGGGACAGTATTGCATACTCCAGCTGATGTTGCAGATGAACTCAACAGTTACTTTCATCGGTATTTACAGAAGAAAAACCCTTTATGTCAGAGAAATTATGGGAGTGACGTCGAAAAATATCAAATTAATGATATTGAAATTTCACATGATTATTTAATGAAAACATTTTCAAGCCTACAGGCCAGTAAGGCTCCTGGGATTGATGGCATATACCCCATAATCTTAAGGGAGGCAACAAGTGAGTGCATTAAACCACTGGGGCTAATTATGAGAGCATCACTGGACTCGGGAGTGATTCCGTTGGATTGGAAAAGTGCCAATGTATCTCCATTACATAAGGGTGATTCTAAGTGTGAAGTTGTGAAAACGGCCCATAACCTTCCTCAAGTCATCAATGGGACTCGAATTCAGGTCTTTTCTACCCAGTGTGGGGAGGTCGACGATTTTACCAACTGTACTACCCAGAATAAAACGATGTAAAAAGTTTTTCGTCTAATTACAATTTCGTATGACTTAGTAGAAATTATACATCTTTTCAATTTAATTTAATATGCTCTTAAATTTATTTTAGCCAACATTTGACACAGCATAGAAACTTTTTTTCTCCCTAACTGTTTATTCTAACTTGCCTGTTACATATCAGACAACAAACGCGGATACAAATAACAGCCACACGTACGTTATGCGCTGCTTTGATAAGGGAAGTTTTACAGATTAACAAAGCAGCTCTTAATCCAATATCTGTTCATCTAAAAAGATACAATCAAGTTAATATAAGTATTTTTATGTTAAAATATACGAGGGATGGTCAATAACTATTTATCCTTGCCTAGAAATATTTTAGTTAGGGATTTGAAACTTGGCTGAAAATTTCATCCTCTATATGTTGGTTTGGTTGGGTTTTTTTTTTTTTTTTTTAGGAGCAACTAAAATTAGCAACTAAGGCCATATTGCTCCAGGGATATGCAGTGGTCATTCCCTGACCTTTCCGCATCCTCCGTATTTGGTGGGCACTGGCTCGAACCCCGGTCTAATCAAGGAGCGTGTGCTATACACTGCTGATCCTGCCCACCTGGCTACAGAGGCGCCACCTTCTAGAGCAGGGGTGGGCAACAGTCGGCCCGCGGGCCACATCCGGCCCACGACGATGTTGAATCCGGCCCCCTCGGTAAATGCATAAATATAGAAAATCCATACCTGACTACACTCGCCGTAAACGTTCGGCTTAATTCGGTTCAATCGGGAATCACGGCCAGTACAACAGTAACCAAGTGATTCTACGCAGCGTCAAAGAGTTATTTCCTAATTATTATTGTAGCACCGATCGAACCAAGTTCCTTTGGGTTTGACTTCTTATTGAAAAAAATAATATTGGTGCGAGATATTTTATGCCTTTTTAATTATTACAATTTTTAATTTAATATAATTTATAGCCCATAAAATGAGCCAATTAAAAAAAATTGAAAAATTGATGCCGAATGCCGCATTTTCAATGATAATTGGACATTCAGATATTTTTTTAAAAAAATACGTTAATAATTTGGTAATTCAAGTAATATAACATTTTTTAGGTTCTGATTTTTTTTATTAAATCGTTCAATCTATTCCGGCCTGCATCATGATGCGAAAATTTCATTCGGCCCGCTGACGAAAAAAGTTGCCCACCCCTGTTCTAGAGGTACATACATTTTTCCATCTCTGAATAAGTTCTGTCGAGCCTTTTGAATAGAATTCCACTCTTAGCAGAAAACCAGGTTTCCATTTTATTAATTACCTCAGTGAAAAATCACCATAATGGTTTCTTAATTTTAGGGAAAAAGACTACGTCTGAAGGCGGAAGGTCAGAAGAATAAGGTGACTACTCTAAAATTTCAAAGCCACACCTGACTGTAGAGGCCTCTGTGAGAGCTGCCTTGTGAGTAGCAGCATTGTCGGCTAAGAAGCAGACATCTTTGAATAACTTCCCGCATGTCTAACTTTCCCGGGAGATTTCTGTTGTACTCCCCCAGTGATGCAGTTGCCTTTTGGGAGATAATCTATAAAAATGATACCTTTAGCGTCCCAGAGGCCTGACAATATGATCTTGTCGGCAAAAAATTGAACCTTGGCTTTTTTGGGCTTGGTGAAGATGAACGTTTCTATTGTTTGCTCGTCTATTTTGTTTCTGGGTCATAATGGCGTACCCAGCATTCATCCATCATCACAATTCAGTCAAAAAAAATATATATATCAGTATTTCCCTCTACAAAGCTCCATTGTGCGGAACACTCTTTCCTGTGGAGCTTTTGAGACATCAACAATTTCGAAACCCGTCCTGCTGCCACCTTACATTATGGTTAATGCTCATCTCAATGCTAATGCTCACCTCATTTGCCATAAAATTTATAGTCATACTGCTGTCTTCAAGGACTAACTGTCTATATCTGCAAATTGCATCACAGCCACGATGGTAGAATCTGACCTGACTGAGACGGGTCTTCATTCTCTTGGATCATTGTGCCTACTGCTTTACTCACACTTCAACTGTCTTTTCCAATTTTTCAAAGTCTCATATGATAAATAATCCTCCCCATATACATTAGAATGTAAATGGTGAGGATTACGGCACATTAGGACACAAAGTATATGGGAAGGTAATCCTCCCCATACAAATTGTATATAATAAAGTACATTAGGGTATGTAATGTGATGTTTGTGATGGTTCAACGTCACAGAAATTCAATATATGCATCATTTGTAGAACGGACTAAGTCCCAACGGTACTTAAATTCCCTCCACACACTGTACAGCATATCAGAGAATACAGAGGCCACTGTTGATGTGATGCATTCTTTCTGCTGAACAATGTCCTATACTTCTGTGAAGTTCAATTTACCTTTCATACAAACCCACAGAAAAAAATCGAGCGGGTTAGGGTCAGGTGATCAGGATGGTCAAGGAAATCGTACAGCTCTACCCATCTGGCGGTCTGGCATTAAGGAAGTAGCAGACATCACGAAACCACTGAGCAGGAGCTTCACCCTGCTGGAATATAAAAGCTGGTTGGCAGTCCTAATTGTGGTGCCACAAACAGCTGAAACGTATCTAAGTATGTATGCACTGTCATTGATGACTTTAATTCAGTCATCAATAGGATACATTTCGATTTCTCTTTTGGGGTCATCATCTTGCAATGCGAAAGATGTCATATAAAATAAACATATAATCGGAAAAAACATTTTTATACAAAAAATTAAGGCTTCAAAAGTTGTTTCATTTCTGTGTAGACACCCTACGTATACGCTGCCCTCTCATTAATATCCAGAAACTTGCATATCTACAAATAACCTTTATTTACAGGAAAACTAATAATGTGTACTGAAACCTTTAACCTTTATGACAGCTTCTAGTCTCCACAGTACACAGTCCACCACTACTTTTTTTGTCAATGTCCTCTGAAATTTTCCGCTATTCACCCTTCAAAGTGGCGTACAGTTCAGCTCTGTGTTTTTGGGCAGTCTCTCTTCTGATGCATTGGACGACCCAATTCATCCCCGAGGTTCTTTATAGGATTGAGGTCAGGCTCTGAATCCAGACCAACTTTTCGATGCTCACGTCCTAAAACCAGTATGACATGGAACGTTGGTCTGTTGATACACTGGTATGTGCCTCCCTGATGTGCTGCCCTACAATAGAGGTAACTCCTCAGCATTCACGGTTTTGTCCAAAACAACCAATGGGCCCAGGCCAAAACATGAAAAACAGCCCCAGTCCTCACTGCTTCTGCCAAATTTCATTGCTGAGACGATACAGTCCGGCAGGTGCTTTTCTTCATGCATCCGCCATGTTTGTGATGTTTCTACTAGTCTGACAATACAACCGCTAGACTGTGCACCTTGGCTCGTTACTCCAAAGCACAGCTTTGCATTAGTCTACAGTCCAAGAACGACCGCGGCCTTACACCAAGCCAGATGGCATCTGGCTTGTGGACAGCTTACTGCCGTGGCAACCCATATCACGAAGAGTCCCGAGTACTATCTGGTGCTGACATGTTCAATCATCTCACTGAGGACCTCTGTGTGTAATGCGACAACGTCAGCTTAAGTTCAGAGTGGTGGGGTTTTTGCAGGGCTTTCCTGTCACGTTTAATCAGCTTCGGGGGGTTTCTGACGGTTTCAGCACCAGTCCGCTGCCATTTGCATGTCGCATCACCAACTGTCGACCTAGAGAACTTCAGTGCAGTTTAAATCGCACGTACAGACCGATTGCTTATGTGGCATCCTATTATCATTCCGCGTTGGAAGTCTTAACTATGTCGATCGCGGCATCTAACATCCACAGTCGTACTACTGTCTCCTCAAAGGCCTGCGAGCATATTTATAGTTGTGTTTGACGTCGTGGTTGGTAACTATCAACTGAGTTATGTCCGGATATTAACTGCAGGGCAGTGTATATTGTATTTATTTGCTTGGTACATCGTATTGACTTTTCTGGTGGCTTGAATGAAACTTCCTCCTCAGAAAGCAATACAGTTATTTTCCATTTATCTTTATTTTTCTCTTATTTTTATTACCTTTATCATTATTCATTTGCAACCAATGCTTTATGCTGTATAATTTTTACATGTGTATCTATAGACTGATTACTAAAAGGAATTTCCCAAAATGAAAAGGGTTTCCACTGATTGGTGTTAGTGTAAATACGTGCAAATCATATCTTATATGATGACCTAATATGATTTGGAGAAATCATTAAAAACGTTCCTGTTTATACTCTCTCACAACCACCAAGTCAGAGGAGTTGACAGTTAATTATTTTGACAATGAATGCAATGCTTAACCGTATTTAGCAGTCACGCGAGCTTGAACTACGGTTCACTCAAAACGCTTACTTGCCCTAATCAGAGGTACTGTATTATCACAATGCAAGCGCAAAACCCTAAATTTAATTTTAAGGTCGTTTTCTCCAAACAGCATCGCTGAAGAACTGTTCTATAGTACATATTCTTGATTAACTGTTTGTGGGGCAAATTCATAATGAACAATACCGCAGATCAAACAAAAATGCGATAAACATGATCTTTACATTTGAGCGAGGTAGACTGATTTGCTGGGGGGGGGGGCGTTTCGGGTCATAGCCACAAAAGTTCAATAATGATGGAAGAAACACAAAGTCCTGATGCTGCTGACTTTGCCAGCAGCATCAGGACTTTACAGATAATTAAACAATCACTCCTGATCAGATCACAACACGAGCGACTGAATCATTGGTTTTTGAAGATGGTGGTAGCCAGAGAGAGAGAGAGAGAGAGAGAGAGAGAGAGAGGATAATCTTCGATAGACAAACGGCTCTCTTTAAACTTTGCGAACTACTAAAAAAGTCCTCGTATGACACATAGCATCTTCTCCGAAAGCTATTTGTACTTCTCCCTAATTTCAAACAAAATTTTATACAAATGGGATGTTCAATAAAATCACTCATTTTAAAATACGACGAAACACATTCATAACGACTACAGATAAACAGGCGATTCATGGTTTGTTTGTTGTTTGGTTTTTAGGAGCATTAGCAACTAAAGCCATACTGCTCCGGGGATATGCGACCTTTCCGCATCCTCCGCATTTAGTGGTCACGGGCTCGAACCCCGGTTTAATCAAGAAGCGTGTGCTACGCACTGCTGCTCCTGGCTACGGAGGAGGCGATACATGGTTTGGCTAGATTAGTAGCCAAACATGTTGCAACAGGTCAACTCACTACTACGTCGCAATATCACCCCCCCCCCATATAAGTCGTTCATCACACATATTTGACCTTGCACCTTTAAGAAATCCTCAAATAGTTAGGAAGCAAGGAAATTAGTACTGTATTTCCGTAATCACGCAACCCGCGTGTATACAAAAGTAGTTTACCCCTTGAAGCTAGTAGTTGGTTTTTTAAGCATCCCCGGATAACCTGCTCTCTATCAAGCGCAGTGTATTGTTATTACTGCTGGACGAGGCCTCACACCCTTCCTCTTCTCGTACACGAGGGTGGCGGCACGACGTTAGAGGTCAGTACGCCCGAGGAAAACACCACGATAGCAGTTGCTATGCCAGTACTATAAAGCTCCCCATTTGAAGTTTTTTTTATTTATTTATTATTATTTTTATTCTTTTTTTATTTTATTTTTTTTTTTTTTTGCTGCACCATTCTTATTTAGATAGCTTTAGGGTACGCGTTTTAAAACCAGGCCGATGCTGTCCGTGGTTAACATCCGTAGTTGAACTGCGGAAAATAATCTTTTAAAGATTACTTGGAAAATTGAGGACACGATCAAGAAAAAATTATTTCATAAATATTATGCATAATAATTGCTGGTTTCATCATCGCTTACTATCCTGCGCAACGTTAAACGAAATCGGAATCACCAAGCCAGATGCACCTATAATTCCTAAATTTTATGCAGAGTAACAACTTACCCTTTGCACCCACTCAACCAAATAAATAAATATGTACAACACTTAAATAAAAGGAATTGTCAATTCCATTACGTAGGCAGTCCTGAACGACTACAGGCTTGTCCATAACAGATCATATTCATCAATACATTTACGAAGAAACTGGACAAAAACATTTTTTTTTTAATAATAAAACGTATTTATTGTTTTATAAGACATAATTGAACAATTATAAACATAAAACCCTCAAAAGAAGGGTGACAAGACTTTCCGAGATGAAAATCTGGACAAAACGAATCGTAAAGATGAAAAAATCTGGACAAATACACCCTGAAGAAGAAAGTCGGAACTTCTCCAGAGACCAAACTATAAAAAGCCAGCCAACGTAATTCTTATTGCCCTGGCTTTCTAGAGCATCCTAATATTATCCACGCTAATATCATTTCATAAAACAGTAAACAAATAGCTATGTAATTGTAATTTTTTATTTTCTTCAAGTGACATTATCAATCAATTAAACACAAAAATCAAAACATATTTTTCAAGGGAGGGTTAGGAAGTTACAAAGGGGAGGGGGAGAGAAGCAAGCAGGAAACTGACCTGAACATTGCATTATTTTTAAACATAATCAACATTTAAATTGTCTCATCGTTCTATTAAATTTTGGAAAAAAGCTGCTAAAAAAAAACACATCAGGGTTTCATGACCAGTGATGCATGTCAATTTCTTTTTTTCTTTCTTTTCTCCTCGCGTTTTCCCATTATTATATGGGGACAGCGTTTTTTATTTTATTTTATTTTTATTTTATTGTTTTGGCAGACAATTTTTACGGCCGGATGCCTTTCCTGATGCCAATCCTCACCCTTTATCCGGGATGGGGATATGCGGTGGTCATTCCCTGATCTTCCGTATTTGGTGGTCCCGGGCTCGAACCCCAGTCTAATCAAGAAGTGTGTGCTACACACACTACTGCTCCTGCTCACCTGGCTACGGAGGAGCCTGATGTATATCATTTTCTACTTCCACATAATTAGAAAAACACATGCCACCAAGCTGTAGTTTAAATTAAGTGAGCCAAAAAAATGGAAATAGCAAGGGCCAAGATCCATTCATCTGCCTAATTTTTCTAGGTCAAGGATGTACGCAGGATGATTAAGAAATTCCCATTGTCTCTTGGGTTGTCATGCCGTACTCGAGGCCTCCGTAGCCGGAGTGCAGTAACACGCTCTATAAATAGACCGGGGTTCAAGCCCCTGACTGCTAAATACGGTCGATCTGCCAACCCGCACTGGACCAGCGTGGCAGATTATGGTCCATTTCCCTCAGCATGAATTGTTGGGGTGGCTTCCATCCTGCAGTGAGTTGACAATGGCTGCAGGTTTTTTTTTTTTTTTTTTTTTTTTAACAGTACTCGACGTCTCAATAGTCCAGTCGGTTTTCTGAAAATTGAGTCCTTAATTCTTTCAAAAATATATCACGGTATCTTCAGGCTCTTGGAAATGAAAAAGAACATGACAATCCCAGAAAACAGTCTATTAAATTACAGTAATTGTTAATAGCTCAACCCCCAGGGGTTCACATCTGGTGAGTATGGGCTTGGCACACCCAGGGTCCTGAGCTGGATATCATCATCATCATTCTTCTCTCTCTCTCTCTCTCTCTCTCTCTCTCTCTCTCTCTCTCTCTCTCTCTCTCTCTCTCTCTCTCTCTCTCTCTCTCTCTCTCAGGGTAACTCGGGAATTTTTTGGCTGGTGCAGCATAAGCGTCAGGCTTCCTTGCACCATATGGCTAATTATAACCTTAAATTTCACTACTGGGATGAACCACAAAATGCATCCAATTGCACTGTTGATGTATTTCCAATATGGTTGAAAGTGGAGCCGCGATTCCATTTCTAACTATGCAAAGTTTGAAAATTCAGTCATGTTTTTCAATAGATTAAACCCCCCCCCTCCGTTTATAACCAAGTTAGAAAATGAGCAATATGCAACACAGTGCATACAATATACAACAAACTAATGTACAATACATATAATTCTTTTCACTGTACCTTAGCTTTCTCTCGATGAAGCATATGCTTGTACAGGACTGTGGTTCCCTGGTCAGCCTGCGCGGCAAAATTAGGACGATATTGGTTAGAGCCCGCACGGCCCACTGTGTACTGTAGCATCAGAAAGTCCTAGTGGCCTTTAATTCCCTACGCATATACAGTCACAACTACGCAAATTCTTTTAATTCTTCTGGTCTCTGTCACGTTTTAAAACCACGTTGATGCCGTCCGCAGTGTAGAAGTTGACCATCGCAAAATAATCTTTCACATAGTAATAAATAAATTTTTGTTTATCCCAGAGAATAACCAACAAGTTATTTATTGCTATGTGAAATAAGTTTCAGTATAGAAATACAGTATTTATTTATTTTTATATTTTCGGAATGACTATAATATGACCATCCAAAATCAGGAAAATTCCAAGATGTCACGAGGATCAGGTTCCAAGATTGCCGGATTGGACGTTCAACTGCACACGGTTTTAATGTTAGTGAACTTCTACATACCTCAGCTTGGTGATGGTCTACAGACCCGTTCCCTAATGGAACCCCCCCCTCCTCCCTCTTGGACATTTCCCAGCCTCGTTTCTTACAGGTGTGAAATTGGATGACCTGCGCAATTTCTGTTCCTCTCCTACTTGTCTGGATCACTATTTTAAACCTTCCAATGCAGGACCGCAGCATAACCGAATGCCGTTCCGGTTCGTCACATCGGTAATGTCATGTACATACTTCATTATTAAACCAATTCGTCACAACGGTAATTGATTTTAAAAAGCTAAAAATAGCAGACACATTGTCATCTTCGGATAAAATCTGAGTGTATACGGCTCAGTCAGATGTTAAAAGCGGTAAAACGTATATTGCTAAAAACTGGACAGTCAATTAAAATGTGTCTGATTGATTGATAATATTGTGTCACAGGACTCACACATAGGAGGATTATCAGCCCTCAGCAAATACGAATGAGTCAAATGACTGTCTTATGCGGGTCCGAGCAAGAACAACTTCCTCCTTACGATTCCTGCGCAGACTAGATTGTCACGGTTCAATTACAGGCTTTATACGATATAATTTGTTCGAAGTCTGTCTATTCCATGAATCCTGCCATTGGGTGTGTATATTTTGATGTATTATTTAGTCTATACAGAGGACTGACAAGGCAACAATTATTAGGGAGAATTGCTATTTGGCTGCGGTGTCAGCCAAATCATTTCCCCTAATCCCAATGTGGCTGGGAATCCAGCAGAAGCAGATATCGTATTCACGTTCATGGAGAGAGTGGATCTTCTGCTGAACTTGAGACAGAACTGGATGAGGATTATACCTCACAGTTATTAAAGCCTGTAAGACGCTGAGAGAGTCGGAATATAAAATGAACCGTTGGTTTTGGCATTTACTAATGTGATCCAAGGCTAACTCTATAGCGTGCAGCTCTGCAGTAAATATGCTGCATTCAGAGAGAATCTGCTCCGATGTAGTGGTGTCTGTAAAGACAGCAGCAGATCCTACACACGATTCCGACTTCGAGCCGTCTGTGTAAACTGGCGCGAAGTCAGAATGTTCAGCTCGGTGTGCTGAATAAAGCTGCAGGTAGACAGATGATGGAGTGTCCGACTTTCCCCAATTTCTAAGGGACAAGTCACAAGTTGGTACATGAGCGTGCCAGGGTGGAAGGGGTTGCTTTGGTATTTGGGCAGCCTTGTCTACCTTGATCTTACGTTCTTTGAGTAGCTCTTGGAGACGAATACCAAAAGGACGATTGGCAGTCTTACAAGTGTTGTACAAATTTCCCCATCGTGGCTCAAAAACGAAAAACGAAGAAACGAACAGCAGACGGTCTGGCAGGGATTTCAGTTTTAAAGCATACTTTAGAGACAACTGCTTGCGTCGGAGCGATAACGGTGGTTCGTTTGCTTCGACGTATAAGCTCTGGACAGGAGATGTTCGATATGCTCCAACAGCGATGGGAGAGCCTGATGATGGACAGGATCCAGCCATCGAAGTACACTGTCTCTGGCCGAATTGTATACCAGGGACCCGAAATCTAGTCTGGATCGTACAAGCGCACGGTAAAGCCGTAGAAGGGTGCACTGGTCCGCACCCCAAGATGTAGAGGAGAGAGAGCGGAGAATATTCAAGCCTCTTGTGCATTTTGCACGGAGAGACGGATGTGATCCAGAAAGGTCAGCTTTTTATCAAATACGATCCCAAGAATTTTGTGTCCGCCGCTACTGTAATAGCATTTTGTTCAAGCCTTAATTCAGGTTCAGGATGAAGATTACGCTTGCGACAAAAGTGTACGCAAACGGTCTTCTGCGGCGAGAACCTGAATCCATTAGACAGGCCCACGAATTTAGGCGATCAATGGCTTTTTGCAGTTGTCTTTCAATAACCCTTATGTTGCATGACTGACAAAATATGCTAAAGTCATCAACATAGAGGTCACTGTTTACAGCTGGAGGGAGTTGTTCTGTGATTGAATTTACTTTGATGGCGAAAAGTACCACAAGGATCACTTAATACTGATCCTTGTGGTACTCCCTCCTCTTGGCTGAAGGAACGAGAGAGTGAGGATCCCACACGAACTTAGAAAGATCGATTGGCTAAAAAGTTTTTAATAAAATGGGGAGATGACCTCTAAGACCAAGGCTATGCAAATCTTTTAAGATGCCAAATCTCCAAGTTGTGTCATACGCTTTCTCCATGTCAAAGAATACAGACACCAAATGTTAACGTTTCAGGAAAGTATACCGGATCGATGTTTTCAGTCTAATAAGATGGTCCAGAGTGGACCGGTTCCTTCGGAAGCCGCACTAGATGTTGGAGAGAAGGTCATTTGATTCTAAATACCATATTAAACGAAAATTAACCATTCTCTCCAGGATTTTACACAGACAGCTAGTCAGAGCAACAGGACGATAATTAGTAGTGACTCTTGGATCCTTTCCTGGCTTAGCAAAGGCAAGAACGATTGCCTTGAGTCAGGAATCCGGAAACTGTCCTTCAATAAAGATTCTGTTATATAGAAGGAGCAGATGATCCATAGATTTTGGTGAAAGTTGCTTAATCATTTCAAAATGGATGCTATTTGGTCCAACAGCACTTGCCTTGGAAAGAATGAGAGCTCTTTTCAATTCTTGTATAGTGAATGACCTGTTGTAGAGATAAACGCTCTCAGACTTAAAATTAAGTGCCTGTTTTTCGATTTTATGTTTCAGGACCAGGAACTCTGGGGAATACGAAGATGTTGCAGAGATGTTAGAGAATGTTTCCCCAAGAGAATTGGCTATTGCAGTTGGATCTGCAATAGTGCATCTACAATAGTATCTGCAATAGTATAATCTAGGATTGAAGTAGTGTGGGATGTATATTTTCCCTTCATTTTCCGGATTTTATCCCAGACCAACTTAGTACTAGTGGACTGAGTAATTGATGAAGTAAAACGGATCCACGATTCCTTTTGACTCTGACGGCGGATGTAGCGTGCTTTGGCTGGTGCGCGTTTAAAGGTTATAAGGTTGGTCGTGGTAGGATATCGGCGGAATGTCCCCCACGCTTTGTTTTGAGCCTTTTTTGCTGTTGTGCATTGTAAATTCCACCATGGTTTGGGAAATGGTGGAAACCGGGCAGATATTTTTGCGATGGCATTTGCTTGGACGATATTTTCTGTGATGTACATTACTGCATCATTGATAGGCTCCTGACTGACGGTACTGAGGTCCAAATTTGCCTGATATTGGAAGGCAGTTCAGTCAGCCTGATCAGTCTTCCACTGTGGTAAGCTGAAAGGAAGACACGGTCTCCCACTGTGTAATGAGGTTATCACTAGGAAGTGATCACTTCCGTATGGGTTCTCCTCCCAAGTGAGTGAAGGGAGTAGAGAAGGGGAGCAGATAGAGAGATCAATGGCAGAAAACGTACGGGTACGCATGTGGAAGAAGGTGTTTGTGCCAATATTTAGAAGGGAAAGGTCATTGTCATTTAGCATACGCTCTATGACTCGTCCCCTCTATTGATGCTAGCCCCACAGGGTGTTATGTCCATTAAAATCCGCGAGAAGTAAGAAAGGGGGAGGCAACTGCGTTACAAGATCATCAAGGTCTTCCTCGGAGATGTCAGTCCCAGGTGGCATATCAATAGAGCAGACGGTTAATAAAAATCCCACTGTAAGGCGAATTGCAAGAGCCTCGATGCTGGTTGTAACTAGCAAGCGCTGAACTGGGGTCTGGTTGCCCACAAGGACAGCCACTCCTCCATGAGCAGGACCATCCGCAATTCTGTCCTTACAAAAAATTGTGATGTTATGCATGGTGGGATCATCATTTGCCTTTAGATAAGTCTCCTGCAAGAAAAAGCAAACTGGCTCATGCTTTTGCAGGAGGGCCTTGATGTGATCAGTATTTCGCTGGAATCCACGAAAATCCATTGTAGGAATTTAGCTATTATTTTGGCTTGGTGGGTCCCATCAGGCAGCTTCCGAGGTGCTGAGGGCTTACTTTTGTCAATCTTGGATTTATCTTTTTTGGGGAAGAATGGACGCTGTCCCGTGTCCATTTCTTCCTCCGCAAAGAGTTCCAAGACTGATTCATCCGGTACCTCCTTGTCCTCTACATCCATTGTTTCTGTTATTACTGGTGGCTCTTTACCACTTGGTTTTGGTAGTGGTGGAGCACTAGGAGGTACGGGTATAGGTGTGGCAGCTGACTTTTTTTTTTTTTTTTTTTGGTGGGCTTTTGTGAATTAAATAAACAGAGTGCAATCGGAGTGAATGACTCTCTTGGTGGTACAATCATCTCAGTTTGCGTACCGATAGTGCACTTCGCAGAAACCTTCTGGGCATATGAAGGCTTCCCGCTATTTATTGGTTGTATGCGTTTTCTAGCCTCTGGGTAGGAGATATTCAGCTCTGTTTTTAGTTTTTGGATCTATTTTTCATCCTTCCACCGCTGGCATGCTGTGGAGTAGGCAGGGTGCTCTCCTTGGCAATTTATACAGATCGGTTTGGAAGCTGGACATTCCTTGCTCTCGTGGTCTTTCGCACCACATCGAGCACAGGCAGGGTTACCACGACAAGCCGTTTGTGAGTGGCCGTATTTTTGGCATTTAAAACACCTCAGTGGGTTTGGAACATAAATCCTCACTGGGCAGTTTAAGTACCCCTGCCTTGATGGAACTTGGAGGCCGTGGGGTGTTAAATGTTAGGATGAGAACTCCGGTAGGGACGAGATTCCCATCCTTCCGCATTGATATTCTTTTGACAGCCGTTCTTTCAATTCAGAGCAGATCTCTTCTTCAGAGACATGAAGGTCCCACTCTGAAATGACACCTCGTAAAGAGTTCAAAGTTTTGTGGGGGGGTTACAGTGATAGGTATTCCTCCTATTGATGTGGCTTTCAGGATTTTTTCCGCCTGTTTCATAGTTGTAGCTTCGACCAAAAGGTCGCCAGAACGCAGTCGTTTTACAGATTTAGGTGATCCTGCCAACCCTTCTAATCCTTTTTGGATAAAGAAGGGTGACATCTTTCCAATTGACTGCTCTCCGGTGGAATGGAGAATGAGGAAAAGCGGTGTTACTGATGGTGTTTTATCCTCAGTTCTGGCTCTTTTGACAGAGGTGTTGTCTGTGTTATCGTCTCGATTAGGTAGGGGCCTTGTTATGGCCCCAGAAGAAATAGAATTTAAATTACTGATATGAGTAAGATAAAAATTTCCGATGCCCTAAGTACCTCATCCACCACGGAGCCCTACAAGGGGACTCGTGAACTAGCAGGTACTGCGTACACGAATGGGACGCCAAGTTCGCTTAGGAGCACCATACCCACGTTTCCAATAAGCCTTGATCCCGTCCCAGGACCAAAGGGAGGGAGACTTATTGGAACGCAGCTGATCCTAGCAGTAAGAACCACCCGCCGATTGATCCCAGTCGGGCCGGTCAGGGACCATCCGTCTTGTCGAAGCAGGGGCCAAAGTGGTGTATTAAGGCTGGGCCCCTCAACCACCAGGATCCCCCTTTCCGAATTCCACGGGTCGCGGCGCACGGCTGCACACGCCGGATTCCAACGATGTAACCCTGGAACCAAGGTATCAACCAAGGCAAGGCGTTAGATCTCAGTGATGCTAATCTGGAAAACCAGCAGCATCACTGGGAGGTCCCCCTCACCACGTACAGGTGCCCACGTCGAGGGGGCCGTTACAGAGGATTTGCTACCCTTCTCAAAGAAAAGGTTCCGGACGTACGCACTGTTCATTGTGTTTCACACAGACACCATCTTGTAGCAAAGAAACTCAGTGGTAAACTGCATGAATGATGCTATAAAAGTGTGTATCAGGTCAATTAATAAGATCAAAGCACATCCACTTAATTCATGTATGTTTGCCACGTTATGTAAAAAAAAAAAAATAAATAAAAAATAATAATGAAACGTTCAACCAATTATTTTTGCATACCGAAGTAAGGTGGCTGTCAAGAGGTGATGTTTGCAAAGACTTGTCGATTTGTATGACTCAACTGTGGATCTTCTTACAAGCATAGATCCATCACTATGTGACGAGTTGAAAAAGTGTAAGAACCATCTGTTCCATTTGGCAGATCTGTATTCAAAATTTAATGAAATACAGAACCAACTTCAAGGTAAAGATATTACCATCATTTAAGCCCGCACAATTCTATTAGGGTTCCAAGTCAAGATAGGCCTATATAGATCTTCATTGGCACGCAGAGATTTTCAGTATTTCTCAAACTTAAAACAATTGGAAGGAAGAGATAAAATAATTTTCAGATAATCATTTGGAGATATACATAGAGCATCTTGAAAAATTAAGTGAAGACTTTAAATACTTTTCAAGGACCTGGAGGAAATGAATGTACCTGATTGGATGATTACGCCATTTGATATAAATATAGAAAATGGAGTTGAACAAGGTTACTTAAACACGAATTCATTGATATGTATGTTGATATAGATGCTAAATCTTTATTTAATAATAAAAGTATCAGCGATTATTGGAAAAATATAAACGTTACAACAAAATATCCCAAACTTTCTGCAGCCGTTGAACCATTTTTACTTGTGTTTCGGAGCACTTACATGGTCGAAGCCGGTTTTAGTCACATAAATGGCATTTCAACAAAAGAGAGGAACCGACTAAACTTGGAAGAGCGTGGTCAGTTAAAATTAACCCTCAAACCCAATATTAAAGAGCTTATTAAACCATCAACCACATCCTTCGCATTAATGAAGTTCAATAAATATATTTAATATGATATATAAAATTCAATAAAGAATATGTTAATTTATCTTTAATGTTATGTTTTTACAGAGGAATTCAGAAAAAAAGGAATAATTTTTTTAAAAAATAAAGAGTTAAAAAAAAACTGCAAAAGTAAATATTTAAATTAAAATAAGTAAAAAATATTTGAAATATTTTAATTTTAAATGATATGTACATCACATCAGACACCATCTAGAGCTTCAATATATGTTTCCCACACTTTTCGATATAAATTAAGAAACATATACTCTTCACTGCGATTAAACTTAGAAACAGACCTTAAAACAGACCTCGACTATAGTCATTAGGTAAAATCTATTCTACATAAACTGTCCTTAATATGTTAGTTCATGATATTGCCTCAAGTTTTGCATCTATAAAGTTATATATCATTCGAAAAGTCTCAAGCAGGAATCTGTTGTATGATATTAACCAGAATTTAATTAATTAATTTTTAAACACGAAATTAAGAAATTGATGGCTTTGCCTATATGACTAAGTTATTGTAAATCAGGATATAATAATGATAACCCCAAGGGCTCACATTTTGTGAGTACACGTGTATAGGCTTGGCACAACCAGGGCCGCCGCAAGTGGGTAGGCGAGATAAGCGTCGCTTACGGACGGCAGTTCAGGAGGGCGCCAAAAAAAAATTGACATATACAAGTGGGACCTCTGTTTAACGAACTTCTTTATATAGAAATTTTCTATTTAGCGATTCTTTTTAAATTCCCCTGGGAAATTACATTTATAATAGTTTCAGTAGAACGAAGAAAATTTCCATATAACGATGGATTACGAGAGACTACTGGGAATCAATTGTTCGCACCTCTGGCCTTCAAGGCAATTGAGTCAATGGTGTTTTACTAGGAAACACTCGTTGTTTTCTAGAAATACTCAAAACTAATAAATATGTGCGATAGTGTAACTGTGTCCCATAGTAAAGAATGGGAAACTGTTGACCTATTGAATATTAATTTCTAGAAATATCTCGATGAAGTGCTGCTAAGCACGAATAAAGAGCCAAAGGGATTACCATTCTGCAACTTAGTGTTACTCTTAAAACTTAACCAAACGCCTGTATTCTACAGGCGTTTGGTTACAGTTCCTGTTTGATTCCTGTGTCACAGTAGCTAATCAAATTGGTCAGAGAGGATCTCCCACTTAACAAACCCATGCTGTTATTCGGTATAATATTCTTTTCAAGTTGATCCTGCAATGCTTCTTTGGCCCCTGACTCCATTATTTTCTCTGGAACAGAAGCCAAGCTTACAAGTCTATAAGTGCTCACTTCGCCCTTTGATCACTTAGTTATTAGCGCCCTACATTCTAACTCTTGCATCGATAATCTTGGTATATCACCTCCTATCGTTCCAAACACATTCCGCGAAATCCATCCCATGGTCCTCCAACACAAGGACTTTAAAATAATTCTAAAAAATATTAATACACTGAAGACTCCGGGTCCTGAACTATATTTCTTCAATTCTCAAAACCAGAGTTTGTTTCTTTGACAGTGATAAACATGAAATGAGCTTTCTCCTATTTTAGGTTGCCTTTTTCACTTATTTATTCCATTGGTGTTTTTGCTTCTCGCATGGAAACTTGCTCACATCAAACGAGTTCTTAAAGAGGATGTCAAATCCCTCCTTTCAGTTATTGTCCCACTGCATTTACCTCTACTCTTTCCAAAGTAATTGAGAAATCCACAACTAGCTTTTATACTACAGTATCTTGAAACTGATCGATGAAAGCTAAAAAGTATTCAATCAATCTCGATCCACTGGTGGTAAAATTTGATTATGTTACTCATTTTTGAACAAAATCGATGGAAAACTTCTGTAAACTCAAACGATTAGTCTTAATTTCATTTCCATGCCTTTTGATAATGTTTGACAGAATAGATTAAGAGCAGCTGCAGGCAGAGATTCTGCACCGCTATTGGAATTTGAGCAGCCTGGAAAGAAATGTATCGGAGATTACAAGGACTGTCAAGGGTCATCGTGGAACAAGCAAATACATGGGCTGTCTATGTCTTAGAATTACTAAGAATAAAAAAACAGGTGCATAGAAATTTGGGAAGATTCACCAAATCATTCTGAAAAAAGCCAAATTAACATCTCCATGAATGGATTATCGTGAAAATTCATTGATATTTTAATGTTGAGAACCTTAAAGGGATTGTGCAATTATTCCGGTCTGAGAGGTCACAACGGTTGGGATTCAGGTTCACTATATTCGCCATTGAGTCAGCTTTCGATGATTGTGCCCTACCTCTGCAGGCGGTGTGAAGTTGAGATCCTGTCCGAGTGGGTCGCTATACAACACTTGAATACGGCTTCTTACGTTGAAATATCCAGCAAGACTAGAAAAGTTTTGCTTCAAAGAATTCAAGCATCTGCCCTGCCTAACAGCCAATTCTCGGATCTCAATCACGACACGCACCTGTCGGATGAACAGGAAAGGCATGTTCATCGGCACAACAGTCTGCCGCATCACTCCAGAAACTGAGGGCATTTTTTTTTCAATTCTCCCCCCCCCCCGTGTCTGTCACTTTTAAACATGTTGTTTATCAATGTCACGTCGTTTCGAAGCAGTGATGGAGCTTACCAAGGAACAATGCGCCATTAGTCACGGTCCTAATACAGTGGTCAAGCAGTGCATATTTATTGTTGAAAATACACCAATCAATCACGACAATTCTATGAACAGACCAGGGGCTGATTGGCGAATTTAGCCCTGGTTTACTGTAGGCGTCGAAGAATTAAAGACAAGACTCAGAATAAGAGAATTGTGCTTTATTTTAAAAAATTACTACAAATGTTATTATTTAAATGAATTATTAAAATCGTTCAGTTTTAAATACAAAAAAGCTGCAGACTTCTGAATAATAATTTAACAACAATTTTATTTTTTATAATACATTATTACAATTAATATATTTTAAAATTAATAATCAATAATTTAATTTAAAAAATAATGAAAAACAAACGGCAGTCGTGATATTTCAATATAGGCGCCAAAAGAAGTTATATTAATGCTGCAGACATGTCCTTATGCTGGAGTCTCCCCCACGGTTCTCTTCTTTCATCTACTGTTTTCCTCCTGTACGAGTATGTTAATGATCTTCCTCCATTATCTGGAAATCCTATCGATAGTTTTGCTGATGACAGTACATTAAATTCCACACTTTTCAGTTCAACAAATCCAACTCCGCACAAACGGCTACAACCACTAGAATAACCACCACCAGCTTCCAAAATGCTGACCTCCAGATAATGCTCCAAAAAAAAAAAAAAATGTCCACCTCAATCCTTCTAAAACCTAATCCTTATTTCTCGCAAAAGAAGAGTCTGCTGCTCCCATGCTCATCTCTTCAGGAATGCTCAGATTCCTGGACAAGATCACATTTTTATTGGGGATAAACCCTGACTTTTCAACCTTTCTTAGCATAAGCATATCACTTATTGCATCGAAAAAAAACTAGGCTCTCTTTCGCACTGGGAGTTACGTTTCTGCTGAACTTTGGCTTGGAATGGACAAGAACGTCGTCCGGTTATTATTATTTTATTATTAGCCGTATGGAGCAAGGAAACCTGAGGCTTTTGCTGCCCCAGCCAAAAAGAGAATTTCGGAGTTACCCTGAGAGAGAAAGAGAGAGAGAGAGAGAGAGAGAGAGAGAGAGAGAGAGAGAGAATCACCAAAAAAGAGAATGATGATATCCAGCTCAGGACCCTGGGTGTGCCAAGCCCATACTCGCCTGATGTGAGTCCCTGGGATTCATCACACTCATCGATAATATTAAAGCACCTACATGTATTTCGATTATTAAAAATAAGGATATTTTATTAACGAGCGGTTTTTTTTTCCGTAAAATTTTCCTATTCCAAGAAGCTGTTTTCAACATGTTGACTCTACAATTAGTCCTACTATGGAATATTGTCCCCGAAACCTAACTATTCAAAAGGGATTTAGGTGCATTACCGATCCTTCACTCATTACCACACTGTTAATCCCAAACTCAGTCCATTCCCTATCATACAGACGTTTATTACACAGTTTCTGATTAATGTCTTTTCCAGCTAATTCGATTTCTACCAGCACCGTTCTTCTCAATTAGCATCTTTAATTCCGCCTCTTTCTGCCGAAACAGTCCGAACACGTGCATCAATTAGTCAACATCCATTCACAGTTCAGCTGCAAACTCACCAAACTAACTTATCCCTCTTCCTCATTTATCCTTTCTACTTTTGTTGATTGGAACAGCCTTCCTTCTTTAATATTTCCTGTGAATTACTACAGTCTTCAGAAACTCATATCGAACGCCAATAAATATCGTCTTAACCCAATACAGGGAAAAGCATTTATGATTATTTAAAAATTTTGTTTAAAAAAAAAATAATGATTCGTAGAATACAGCCGTTGGGGATGCAGAATAATACTGAATTTCCTACATGGAACCATTAATATGCATAGTGATTCAGATCATAATGCAGATCCATTAATATTAATGGAGAGAGTCGGAGAGATTAAAAATGCCCTATATTTTAATACAATAATTAGTTTCCCAGCGCCATTTTAATTTTTTATCCTAAATATTTGGCCTAATTAATGATATCCGATCTACCCTCATCTAGACCCTTTTAAGTAGGATTCAAAAGATATCGTCCCCTCGGAAATGTCAGTAGATCATTTAATCGGAAAAAAAAAAAAAAGAAATGCAACGAACTTCGGATGCTTCATTATATGTATGGTTTATCCTTCTTAAAAACTATGCTAATAACTTGGATTTAGATCGAGCAATATCAGCAATCGAAAAACAACCTCCTTATATCAGAGAAACTATGTTTGTTCACTTCCTTTATCTTGACCTAGATTAGAACAGAGATTCAGTGTCAACACTGCATGTTGTTATGCCACTTACCATAATTGTTTTCCTCCAAGGGTTGCGATGTGTATTAGTTTTGATGACCTATACTGAAACGAGCAGGTTTCAGAAGTGCATTAATCCCGTCTTCAACTGCATATCTTTTGTTTCTAAGGAACCAGATCAGACAACTGTAGGCAATCTAGTCCTTTCATCAACATGCCTCCGAGGAAGGGTGGAATCCTTTGTATCGATTACATTTCAAGGTCATCTTTTTATTTCTGGATATTAGAGGCTGTGTAGTGACTCGCACAACTGTAATCAAGAATAATCAGCAACAATCTCGACACATATTACATCTGTAGTGTGAACAGGGTTCAAAATGGACCGAATGCATCTGAAAGACATTCCTATTCATCACATGCATTTGTAATACGGCATTTACGTACTTGATTATTAAAAGTAAGATATGTTATTAACAAGCGTTTCATTTCTTAGTGTTCCATATCTACCTCTGTGAATATACGTTTCTTTTTAGCGTAAATAACAGGAGCTAACATTTTTTTGCCACTAGTTGTGGTTTCGTTGGTCATGATACCTATAAATTTAAAGCTTCCTCTTCACCACATCACAGGTGGTTCCGAATAAATATCTATTGAGAAAATGTCGATATTCGTCATCTCCGATACTTCCTAACCAAAGTCAAACGTCCATTTCATCGGTCGAAACCAGGTCCTAGTGATGCCAGTGGAAAATATTTTTAGAGAACAGAACTATTCCGAGAAAATGCGTGAAAAAAAACTCTCAAAGATACAGTCGAGCCTTCGAAATCTGGAATTCATTATCGAGCACCAAACATTTCCCGGTTACGTTTAGAAAAAATAGGCGAATCCGGGAAACCATCCGAAAATCGTTCGTCAGAGCTGATTGTGCAGGGTGCAGATTTCACCGATTATCCGGGGTAAGTGGGAAATAAATTTGCCTGGATAGTCGAAACTCCAAATAATCAGAAAATGAGAAAAATAATCTCGTAAATATGACAAAAACCATATTTATACACTAGTCTGCAAAACTTAAGGACCAACACTATTACTAAAGGTTACAACACAAAATCTTTACTTAAGGTACTCTTTACTGATGAGAGTAGATTAAGTCTCAGCAGTGATTCTGGACGTCAGCTAATCTAGCGAGAGGTTGGCACACGGTATCACCTCGCAAACATCACTGAAAGGGATCGATATGGCTGTCGAGGTGTTCTCGTCTGGGGAGGCATTATCTTGGATGAACGTACACAACTCCAGATACTGTAAGGCGTACCGTAACCGGTGCACTCTACTGTACTGAGATAATCCTTCCCCATGCGCGTCTGTTCCGAGGTACCATTGGCCCCAAGTTCCTGTTTATGGATAACGCCACACCCCCATCGCACTGCAGCTGTTGATATGCTTTTGGAAAGTGAGGACGTTGTTCGTATGGATTGGCCTGCCCGTTACACGATCTAAATCCCATCGAACACATATGGGACGCTTTGGGGAGACGCCTAGCGGCACATTCACACTCACCAGAAAATGTTCACCAGCTGAAGATGGCTGGTGAACATTTTCACCTGACAGAGGAATGGACGATGTTACTGCAAGAACTTAACAACATTGTTCTAAGTATGGACAGGCGGTGCAAAGCCTGCATCGACACTAGGGCTGAGCATATCTCCTACTAAGGACCACCTCTTCCCTTTGTTCCATCTTTGGCAGTGATGCATCTGGTATCACGGCAGCCATTTTTGAATAAAGTCCCTCTGTACCGTCTTGTTTCCGTTGTTGTTTCCTTCATCATTTCTGTACCTCACGAAGTTCCTTTGGTATGCTTTTCCCATATCCAGGCCACTCCTTTGAGAAGCTACAGGTGAAAACCTGACTGGTCCTTAAATTTTGCACACCAGTATAAAAGTAAAAGTGGTAGTGATCGTTGTTCTGCAGCATGGGCCGGTTTGACATAAAATTTAATAGAAAATTTTTTTTTTTTTAAAGAAAAACATGGTTTGGTTTCTTTTTCCTTGGTTGGCCTTCCTGCCAACGATAATTTATTTGTATATCTGAAACGTGGATGAATCAGACTGAGGAAGTCCTAGCGGTGGCAACTGCTGTAGGTTGGTTCCATGTTTTCTTCTAGGGTCCCACGAAGTGGTAGTGGTGCCATCTTCTGTAGGCCCTTGCTCTTCTTCTCTGTCAGCCACGGGTGCAGCTATGTTTCCTCTTTTGAGGGGATTATCACTGATGCGGGTAATCTGTATATCATATCCCTCCCATCCCTAGTTCATGAGATCATTGATGAAATCTCAAAATGGCTTACAAACCAACTCCATGCATCGGCCACGATAGGTGTCTGTGGAGACTAATCTTTCTTCACAACTGAATCATCTGAAAATTTGCCTCATACGTAAACTAGTGAGTTTTAGGAGCCCATCTGGCCACATCTCAACCGAGAAGAGGACAGAACGAACTTTACCTCGTTTTCTATTCAGCAATTATATCTGTACTATCTCAGTCATCTGCGCATATAGCACAGTGGTTATAACCACAGTCCTCCCCCACCGGGTAGAAAACGCTCGAGTTCGAATCCCGTCAATAACCCGAGGAACTTATATGGGCTTCTTTTTATTTATTTATTTTTTTTTTTTTTCGCTCCATGGCTGACTTAGTCGATCTCAGGCGTGGACAGTAAGATTTATCCCCCCCCCCCTTCACCTTCGGAAATATGAATTATTCATCCAGCAAAACAGACAAACATGGTGGCCCTAAAATGACATTTTTTGTACTATTCCAGCCCATTATGTCCTACTCACCACATTATGATCCTATTGTTTTCCTAGTTTACAGATGCTGGCGTGCAATTTAATTCAGCAGTGGCAAAACAAAACAAAAAAAAAAAACTGTTTGTAGGCCTACATACCTTAAAATCAGATGTTATGTTGCTGAATCAATAATCCCCTGGTATGTGTTGGAACACACTGATGCAGGACTTTCACTGTCTCCTTACAACGTGTTTTAACTTTGCAGCACATACTGTTGCTTCGAAGTCCGTAACCATCTTGGAGAGACCAAAGGCATGGTGGTTATCCGAACTTACCAGTATGTTTAAGCGTCAGCAAACACTACTCTAAAAATGGAAATCGTCCGACAATATTCTAGACAGGATTGCTTTACTAACGACCAGAGCAATCTTCAACAAAGCAAAATCTCAATAAATAAGATGTTAGCTCCATGCCACCCTTGACAAAGCTATCTTTCACTGAGGCAAATCAGGAATTCCCACGAATCACTAAATCGTGAAGACTGGCTTCGACACATTTCAAGCTTCGGGGCAAAATTAAATCATACGCTTCGACTGCTGGAAACTTTTATCACCAAGGCATCCATCCTGTTATCTATGCAAGTGACACAGCAACAGCTGATTGTAGCAATCAATTTGTTCTCGCTGTCAGCAACTGTTGGTTCAGATAATATACCGGAGTTGACTCTAAAATGTGAGTCCATATATACTTAATATACTGGTTCACATCTATAATGAAATACTAGCTCAACACTATTTCTCTCCAGAATAGAATGTTAATCTATCTTTTCTCGAAATTTCTGCAGTAACCCTGTTAACTCACTTTAGAGCAATATCAAAAGGCATCCTGTCTTCTCAAACTATTAGGAAAAAACCTTGCTACCGATCTTAACTTCTGTTTTTTGTTTTGTTTTTTTTTTTGTATCATATCATATCAGAAACACATTACTCCATAAAAAATAAATCATCTGGTTGACCTGCTATCTACAGCATCAAAAATTCTTTTTGAGCCCAACGATGAAATGGCTATTACATATCTAGACTTTTACGCTGCATTTGATAGTGTTAACGTCGATGGTTACATGGTTTAAGGCAACATGTTACATTTCCTCAAGGCCTCCTCAAAGTTAGGATCCTACAGTTTAACATAAGTGGTCCATCGTTCACCGATCTGTTGACATGGCGTTCCACGGGGTCATCTCTGGGCTGTTGTTTTCAGCACTTTTACATTCCTTTGTCCGATGTAGTCGTCAACTGTTATGCTATTCTGATAATTTAAAAATAATTATCCAGAATAAATCTACTGACTGTAAGTAACCCGCTACAGCACGTCTCAATGACACCCTGGGCTTCGACGCTGAAAAAACCAGGCCAGTTTGCCATCAAGATAAACCCTGATTTGTCTGGAATGTTTAGTTATCTTTTCCCGAAATTTCTGCAATAAATCTGCACGGATAATCCTCTTCTTAAAGCCAACACCATCACAGATTGTGCCAATGATCAGCGGAACGCAAATTCCAATAGTGAACACGCATACGGAGTGTGAATACCCTTTTACAGAAAACTCAGGTTCCACCGTCACATTGAACCAATGCAACTGAAAATGCTCGCGATATTCTCCTATATTGTCAGTTGACTGTTCTAATAACGATGGAAACTCCACTTTTATTAGGTACTGTCAATGTGTACCACTGTGCTATTGTCAAAACTACATAAATATCTTTTTATGTATTTATGCGTATTATGTATTTTATGTTCTTTATAATGTATTGTTTTTTCTTCTAGTTATAGTTAATATATTAAATATTCTGAGAAAAAAAAAATCATGAAAATACAGTTATTCTGAAAACAAAAAAAACATTGTTACTGCAAAATTTAGTTATGTTTAAGCATCCACACTACCTGTCCGAATAAAGTGAGCTCTTAAGAAACATAAGCAATCAATGGCATGATCGTTTAAAATGGATCTAATTTTGGTACATACAGTATTTGATTAGCGGCAGGAAACGCCCTTTCGGATTCTATTCTGGTACTGAGATAATCGTAGACGATCTCAGTCCATATTTTCTAGGCTTCGAACTTTTTTAGCAAAAATAGTTAAAAGTATTTCATTAATTTCCGTCTCAAGTTCATCTTTTAAAATCTCATTGGAGTCAGGCAATTTCTTATTTAGGAAAGAATTTGCGGAACACTGATGTTCTGTTCCATGTTGGTCTTCCATCGTTGAATTATGTTCATCATTTTCTGAAGGAAAAAGATGTTTTATTAAGCGAAGTACAATTTTCACTATAGTGTCTTGACTGAGTCTGGGAGAGAGCAAAGAGTGGGGATAAGGAATAAAGAAGAGAGCAAAGAGTGCAGTTAAGGAATTCTTCACATATAAAATGCAAAGAACAGAAGGACAAATCAGATTGGACCCTTATGTAATGGACTTGGTATAGTATTAGATACCATAGCTGAAGTTGCAGATGAACTCAACAGTTACTTTGCATCGATATTTACATAAAAAGGAACCCTTTGTGTCAATAGGATATTACGGAAGTGAAGTTGAAAAAAATGTAATTAATGATGTTGAAATTTCAAATGATTATTTAATGAGAACTTTCGCGCCTACAGACGAGTAAGGCTCCTGTGGTTGATGGCATATACCCTATAATCTTAAACGAGGCGGAAAATTAGTGCATTGAACCATTAAGGCTATTTATAAGATCATCACTGGACTCGGGAGAGATTCCGTTGGATTTGTGTAAATTGGAACATAAAGGCGGTTCTAGGAGTGTAACGGGAAATTACCGACCGGCCAGTCTAACTTCAGTAGTAGGGAAAATCATGGAGGCAATGATCAAGAGTGGAATTCAGGATCACTTAGATGGAAATGGAATTCTGTGGGATACAGCATGGTTTTGTAAAGGGAAAATCATGTTTAATTAATCTGGTTAGCTATTTTGACAGGATCACTCAAGAGCTGGACTTTGGGAATAATTTCGACATTGTTTATGTGGATTTCAGCAAAGCATTTGACTCAGTCTCACATGACTGGTTATTTTATAAGTTGGAGCAGGCTGGAATCATAGGGAAAATCCGTAGATGGACAGCACGATGGCTTGAGGGCACCAGGCAGAAGGTTGTAATAAATGGTTATTCCTCAGATTGGGTTAATGTAAGTAGTGGGGTTCCCCAAGGTATTGGGGAACCCCATCAGTATTGGGACCACTATTGTTTTTGATTATCTTAAATGACATCTATGAAGGAATGGAGGGCGTGAGGTCTAAACTTGCAGGTGATGTAAAGATCAGTAGAGTAGTTAATGATCGCCGCGAAGCAGCGCTTCTTCAGAGTGACCTAGATGGTTGGAAAAGTGGCAGCTACGCTTTAATTCAGCAAAATGCAAGGTCTTAACACCTGGGGAACAGCAACCTCAAAAAGCAACCTCAGCAACCTGGGGAACAGCAACCTCAGCAACCTCATTTGGAGTTGAACTAAAGTCAGTAGTGGAGGAACGGGACTTGGGAATTACGATACGATCAGACATGAAGTTGTCCGAGAATTGTGGACAGGTTGCAATGTTGCATGGTGTCCTATCGATGATTTATCGAACATTTGCTAGTAGAGATAACGTCGTCATAATCACATAAAGGTGATTTTATAACCTTTATGTGATTAAATTATAAACAATTATTTTTTTTAAATTAGTACGGAAAAACCGGTATTTTTTTTGTATCAATACCGGAAAAAAATGACCGGTATCCCGGTATTGTAAGCCCTAGAAGCAAGTTAGAGACAATCCTTCTTACGGAGCATTTGGATCAGGAAAAAAAACCAAGGCAAAACTTGATGCCTTACTAGAAGAGAGAGAAACAAATGCCACGGCGTTCTCTCTCCTATTCCGACGCGTTGAGGATCCCAGCATCATCAACAACAGCAGCAGCAAAGAAACCAATCACAAAGAAACCGCTTCTACCAACGCCAAACATAGTGATATTCCGCCCAAAGAATACAGAAGAAACCTGTACTTGTGAAGACATAAAAAACAAGATAATGACCAACATGAGAGGACTTAAAGCAAACAAGAATTAAGGGAATTAGAAAGATGAGAAATGTGGGAGTGGTAATTGAAACAGAGTGAAAAAGAAGTGCAAAGCATCATTGAGATTCCCAAGACTGCAACCCTTGGACTAAAAGCCGAGCCATGTCCATAGTCATTTTTGACGTCAGCAAAGCAATCTCACCACAACACCTAGCAGAAGAAATATATCAGAGGAATTTGCGAAACATACTCCCTGACGCGGAGCCGCGCAATCCAGTAATGCCAAGATACTCCACTAAACCAGGGATGGCGCCAGTACAAACTGGATCGTGGAGCTCTCTCCGGCGGCATGGCAGGTGATAAAGAATCAAGCCAGGATCTACACAGAATGGGGAAGCCACCGCTTCCGGAAGCATGTGGCCGTGCCCAAATGCTTTAGGTGCTGATCTGCACGGTAGCACAGTGGTATCGTCACCGTTCTCCCCGCACAGGGTGGAAAAGGCCCTGGTTCGAATCCCGTCGATGACGCGAGTAATTTTAATGGGCTTTTTTTCACTCCGTGGCCGAGTTAGTCGGTCTCAGGCGTAGATAGCAAGTTTTTTCCCCTAAAATCTGGGATTTTTAGTCCAGCAAAACAGACAAATCGACCATAGAACTCACAATTAACAGACATAAGACACACAGCACGGCATATGAATATAATTATGCGGGTGGCCTAATACAATAGTTTTTTTTTTTTTTTTCCCCTTTAGGTGCTCCAAATACGGCCACACCTCCTACACATGCATGCAAATCACCCCACCTGCGGTCACTGCTCTGAGAAAGGGCATGATTACAATGCTTTCCCCAACAAAGCCAAGGAGCCAGATTGCATAAACTTCAAGTCGCTGAGAATAGATCACAACCATTCAATAAGGGATCCCAAGTGTCCAACCTAACTAAAAGCCAGAAGTTCACACCGAGGACCAATCAATTATGGGGACACATATTAAAAAGTTTAACATTACTATGATTAAGATCTTTCAACTAAATGCATAGAGGGCCAGAACAGTGGCCGACCAGATCCGTGTCAAAGCAGACGAAGAAAATGCTCTTATTATCATACTCCCGGAGCCGTATGTGCACGCAAAAAGTGTTAAGAGATATCCCCTAACCAACAAGATAATTCAGACGGATGTGGACACCCCCTGGACGGCTATCCTAATTAGGAACCAACATATCACTGCCACCAAAATTACACAACTTTGTATGGCTTTGGGTTGCCTGTGCCCACGTTATTACAGCCGTGGGCGCTTTTTACATTGTCGCACTATATGTTAGCCCGGAGAAAAGATCACTTTTGCAATTAATTACAACACCTCCTTGATGTACTACCGAATCAAAATATAATAATTGGTGCTGATGTAAACTGTCGCTCACCAGCCTGGTTTAGCACAACATCGGACAGGCGGGGTACCGGGAACCGCCAACTTCTTGAGGCGTTCCTCATTGGCTCTCAGATCTCCATCCTTAATCAGCCATACCAGCACCCGACCTTTTGCAGCACCCTTTGGGAGTCCACGATTGACGTCTCGCTTGCTACAGGAAGCATCGCACCGTTCGTGACCAACTGGAAGGTGCAAGACACATGGACAACATCAGATCACCGTGTTATAACCTTTCAAATTACCAGAACTCTAACAAGAACACCACCAATCAAGCAACTCCATAACAGATTTACCATAACTAAAGCAGACTGGGAGCTCTTCGGAAACTCGTTGACTGCAATGGTAGAAAAAAACCAACAGCTGCTGGACCAATGGAGTGATCTTGACTCATGCCAACGCAAGGTAACAGAAATTATTACAAGTGCCAGTGCAACCGCAATAAAAAGAAAAAAAAAACGCACTGCCTGGTGCAATTCCCTGGTAGACCCCTGAGATTCAGTAACTAAGGAGAAAAGTAATTAAAAGAAGGAAAGACTTCCAAAGAGCACGGAGGACCTGGCCGGCTGCAGAAGTTGAGGTGCTTAGGCAGCACTACAGAGATGCCAGGAATCGTTATACAGAGACTATCAAGAAAAGTAAAAAGAGATTATGGGAGGGCTTGGTCTCCACAACAGAAAACGCTGACCCCTGGGGGGTCAGCGTTTACAAAGTCACCATCAACAAACCCCCAGGGGCGAAGTTTTAACATCCACTTGGACACTGCAGGGTGTGCTCGCCACAACTTGGGAGCAATCCAGGAAAAATATTCTTGGCATTATTTTCAAAGATCCAGCTATACCGATCCAATAATAACAGCACCAATTGTGCCAAGAAAACCAGAATTATGACACATCGCAGATGGATACCCCTTTCTCACGGGAGGAGCTCCTTGTAGCCGACGGACAGATCAAAACCAAGAAATGTCCAGGCTTAGATTTGATCGAGCCGGAAATTGTTAAAAAGGTAGCTGAGTATGCACCGAACCATCTGCTGGAAGCAGGAAAATACCCCACTGAATGGAAGACAGCAAATATTAAGTTAATTTTGAAGAACCCAACCAAACAGCCAGAGAATCCAGACTCGTATAGACCCATTGCACTTCTGTCAGTGTTGAGTAAACTGTACGAAAGATTACTGCATAAAAGAATTTTCCAGCACTATGAAGCAGCAGGACTACCAGCGGCGAATCAATACGGGTTCAAACCACATTCCTCCACGATAGACGCACTGAAAATTTTGCTCATTGCAGCGAAGGAATGCAGCAGGAAATACTTCCTCCTGATCTCCATCGACTTCGCCGGGGTGTTTGACTCACTTTGGTGGCCGACGTCCTCGACAGGCTGAGGGGGGCCAGGGTGCCAACGGCTCTCCCCCGGAGATGGAATCACTACTATGTGACGCCGGTGCCAAAAAAAAGAACAACTCTAAAGACCCTTCAGACTTTCGGCCCATATCGATTAGTTGTTCGCTTTTAGAACTCTTTGAAAAAGCCATCCTCCTTTAATTCAACAGTGTTTTGCACACAGGCCACCCCCACCTCCATACCGCAGTACAAAGAAGATCCACTATTACTAATTTGTTGGAGACTCTCTTCAGAGTACAAGCTTTAAATGAAAAGGCCCAAATTGATATCATATTCCTTGATATTAAGGCAGTTTTGATAATGTTTCCTTATCTGCCCTTGAAAATATTTTGTCAGTTTACTTCCGCATTGAAGGTAACCTATTACAGATTATCAAGTCCATTTTGAAGCCAAGAAACCAAATTGTACAACATCAAGAATTCCGTGCAGAATACACCCTCACTTGGGGAATTCCTCAGGGAGGTGTTTTATCAGCTTTGCTTTTCGCGGCCGCTCTGGAACCTTTTCTATCGCGAATTATAGTTTTATTTCATATGCCGATGATATTAAGTATTTTGTTGTCTCTAGCGAACTCGCCCTTGTGTCCGACGTCAATTCCCATGCCAACGCTCAACTTCATGATCTGCATTTATACTTAGGTAAAATAGGTTTATGGCTAAACTCTGAAAAGTCAGCACAACTGACAATAACAAATAAGAAGATAAAGAATAGAATTGAGTTATCTATAAATGGAGCCCAAATTAAGAAAGTCTGCACTTACACTGACCTTGGATTGATTCACGTGGGATGAGGGCCTTACCTTTAAAAGGCACTTTCAGAACACCAGAACAAAAACTCTCGCTGCCATTTGGGCTGTAAGACAGGAGATAACTGGGATTCGGAATCAACAACTAGTGACCCAATACATCCAAAGATGTATTGTTCCTGTTTCCCTCTATGCCTCAATTATTTGGTCTTCTGCTCCAAATACCTATATTAGGAAGTTTCTCAGCGTGGAATACTGGGTGCTCCGGTGGTTGAATAGGATTGCCGGGAAGCCCTTTACGATTTCAAAATCCATACTGTATACAAACTTAAACGTAGCTCCATGGATACAGATGGTCACCATGCGTAACATCAGCACTGTTGCACAACTTATGACTGGAAGTTCAGATGCACACAAATTGATAACCTTGTGGTCAGGCCACGCCCTGGGACCCGGATCTGCTACCCTCAATGTCTCCAAAGCGTTCTGCATCACACAGAGGGATTAAGGCGGATGTTTCCTGCCAATACTCTGAAGCTCTTTAGAGACTTCAATATCGACCCAAACAGGGTACTGCCATGACAAAGCCTACAGGAAGCTGATAGCTGCAGATGAAGAGAGTGTACATTTCTGTGGAATTTGAACTCTTGATCATCTGTAATGAACGATTTTTGTGTCAAGTGACTGTTGTTGTATTTATTGATATGATTAGATAATGTCTGTACAGGGGTGTTACATAAATAAACTGATAATAAGTGGTGCTAATATTCCGTGTTGGGTACATGAGTTTCGTTCACGCTAGGGTTTGTTGGTATACACAATCAAACCCAATGTAGGCGTTGATTTTTTTCTTAAATCACTATTTTTAAAAATGTAAAGGTTAGATATAAGTTAATAATCTTTTCAAAAAAATTTCCGTTTATACTGTACTCTATTACAGCCCCAAGGGACCAGATGAGTTACCAACTTCATCGTAATTGCTTTACTGCAGCCGATAAATCTACACAACATTTAACGATGGAGCACGCATTTTTTATAACAGCATACGGGTTTGATCTGTGAATTAATGTGTGATCAAGGGCGGTTCAAAGGGCTTTTTATTTTTTAAGGGAGGGAAGGAAGGGGACCAACGCATAAAAATTATGTTTACAGATAATGCGGAAGCATAACATGCAAGAACATTCTTTTGAAATAATCTTGTGAGAGGTACTACACTAATTACCCCAGCCCCTCGATCGGCCCTTATGATATTCAAGTACCTTTTATCACTGATCACTAATAATTACTCATCTCTTTAATTTGATAATAAAATATTTTCGGAAAGTCTGCCGTATTTCAAAGGTACATTAGAATGTTAACGTTAAGAATCATCAGTGCTACTCGAAGATCACAAGTTCAGAATCATTTTATTATACTAGACACGCAAAGCAGAAATTTTACTTTACACGGCGTACCGCAGGGTAAAAATTAAAGTACTGTCATAATAAATAACTACATAAAATATATAAAATCCTCAAGAACAAAATCTGAACGCATAAAACCTAAGCAGTTCATATGAAACCTATTTTGGAATGTTAGGTGATCGATACATGTTGTGGGACCTCGTTTCTGGTATGTGGTTGCAGGTCAACGTTAGACAGATGGTTTCGTGGTAATCGTATGTGCAGACCTTTCGCTATATCTCTAATATAGAGAGAGCTCACCAACCATCATGATAACTACTACTTTTGTATACGAATACATCAAAATTAAAAACGTCTGCTGACCGAAAAGCTGTTGTATATCCCAACAAAACAACTTCTATTGCTTTGATATCATGCAATGAAGACTTGTAACAGAACTACTGGGTTCTTCCATCATCAGACAGCAAGTAACCTGTATTAGCGTCCTTGTGTCGAGCGGTGAACGGATCACAGCAGCCCCTTCCAAATAATTTTTAATGGATAAAGGATTCGCCTATTAGGTGATGTTATCCGATTAAAAACGATTTTAATTACTTTAGTTGACTACGTTAACAAATGTAGTCATTTTTCTAAAGAGCCGAAACCCAAGCGTTGTCACCGTCAGTAGAGAAACAAAAGCATCCCCAGACGATCGACGGTAAAACCTAACACTGAGCATCGTCGTTTTACAGAACTTTATTTCAATTTATACATTTACCTTGATATTATATATATATACACACAGCAAGTTGTAAAATCCAAGTTGGAGGGTATGTATTGTGGCGCTACATTCAGCAAGGACTGTTATGATTGTTCACTTCCGTCTCTAGACAAAAATGGGAGAAGCACAACGTACAATCTTCTAAGTGCCATCCGTTGTGGGTCCTCTCACGATCGACCATTCTGCTATGCCCATGTAGGACCATTCTGCTATGCCCATGTAGGAGCTCGGCAATGCCTGGGTAAGACATTGCTCGGCAATGTCTTACCCAGGCTAACAGTACATAGAGATGTGTAAAGAACTAACGGGCCCAGTGATTTGGGCAAAAACTCCCAGGGGGACTGAATCTTAGTTATAGAAATGGCCGGGCTTCTGGCCATCGTCCAGGGCGTGTCTTCGTCGGTTTGGATAATCCTACAAGTCAGAGGGAAACCCCCCCCCCGGCTTGCTTGTCGTGCGATTATGGTTCCTGATTGAGGATAATATCAAGATTTCTTTGGTCTTCCTCGAGTCTTATTCGTTCCACAACCCCTGGCGTGCTATGCATTGATTTGCAAGAATCGAATGCCGCTGGTATTATAGGGTCTATGATGTGGGGGCATAATCAGGCTCGAGTTGTTGAGCTCTCTTTACCTTTAAATATATGGGTCATTTAGTGTCCCTTAGGGAATGTTTGTAGTCCATCCTCGCAGCCATACAGTTTTCACAGGCTGGTTAAACTGATTTATTGGGGCAATTGTTATAGTCGTGTCCAGCTGAGCACAGTGGCCACACGTTCGTTCCGTTTGTGAACTTGTATGTGTGGTGTGTGCTGCTCAAAACGACAGCACCGAAAAACTTGGGGACCACAACATATTCGCAGGAAATTTTTACCTGATTTTCTAATCCTCTGAATGAGAATAGCAGGTAAAAATAAAGTAATTTTACGAACAAAGAAAGAACAATTCAGAAATATTTCAGTTAGTGAGAGTGGGCCTGTCCGTACATCACAAAGTATAGATGTAAACATCGATATGGTAGGATTTGGGAGAAGATCAAAATTAAAAGCATCAAAACAACAGACAAAGCAAAGAAGTAAAGTAGAAAGACGGTAAAGTTAAAAGGTGTTCAAGGAGGTAGTCAACATTAATTTAATCCCATACTTACCATATGTATGGCGCACTATCGCCATAGATGCTGATGCGCCAAATAAATCCCCAATCAACCAACCAATCAATCAATCAATCAACATTAATTTAATCTCCCTATCGTACCTCCACTTAAAGACTCGGCGAATTTAGTCATTTTTGGGAGAGGCCTTGTTCTAAAGTATTGTCAGTAGTGGGTCAACCGTAGAAGATGAAAAAGTTCCGTTGTGATGAAAAACGAAGTTGTGGTTTAGTAACGTTTGGCCTCTGTAGCCGAGTGGTCAGGAGTGGGAATGCAATAGCACACGCTCTTTGAGTAGATCGGGATTCCAGTCCCTGACTGGACCATCGTGACAGATTATGTCCATTTCTCCCAAGACGAATCGTTGAGGAGGCTTCCATCCTGCAGTGGATTGATAATGGCTGCAGTTTATCTAACGTTTGAGAATAACAAGTTTAAGAAATAACGTAGTGATTGGGTAACGTTCGAATTAATTGGCGGAGTTATGTGAATAGGAGGAAAATATATAAGATTTACTCACGCAATGTAGAGTGGGAGGGGTTGTAAAGGAAACAATGCAGTTGTGAAAGTGTGATAAATGTTGGAGAGAAAAAAAATGATGAGAGGGAGAATGATAGAAGGCTGCGGAATTCGATGTACTACAGGAGGGATGTAGTGATTGAGAATGCTAGCTAGTAAAGTACAGTATATTACAAATAGTGGCTTGAAGAGAGAAAATGTAGGGTGTGGAAGGGTGTTGAATTCTGTTAGGAAGAGAAAAGGGAAAGCCTTAGTTCAGCAGGAATGCAGATCACAGAATAGTTGATGAGTTCCAGGAAAGGCTCCGAAGATATAACTGTAAGTCCTCAGATCAGAGATTTTGGAACTTTATTAAATTTAGGAACAGAACTGACCAGACCTATGTGTAACGTTGATGGAATGTGAATAATATGATTATTAGAGGTATGAAATGTATATAAATGAAGTAATATTGAGCAGGAACGAGCTATAAAAATGATGAATAATAAGACGAAGCAGTGTAGGACTATTATGAATTAAAAGGAGATAAAGGAACAATTATACATGATTAAAATGTTAGAGTTTTTTGGAGGATTTTAAGGTATGAAGTCAATGTGAATTTATTTGTTTGTAATAGATAGTACCTTAAAGATAAGAAAAAAAAAGGAGGGGGGAAATGGGATAACAGATATTGATCGGAAGATCTGAGAATAGAATATGATGGATATATTAGTAGCAGTGTGGTTATTAAGAGTTTTATCACTGAAAATAAGTAAATTTCATATTTAACTATGCCTGACTGACCATCTTATCTGTATATATATAATATTATTTCTTACTTGATTTGCCTGTCTGAATGAATACCATTAATGTGTATACTGTAAATAGTTTGTATAATAAATGTCTTGGTTTTATGTTGTGTGCCATTTGCTCATGAATACGTAGAGATTACAGAAATAATATAATACATTATATGGGGAAACAAAAAAAAAGAATCCCTCAGCTCCTGGAAAATTTTGATAATATTTCTTCAGGAGCTTAAGGTCGCACAAAAAAAAAATAATAATAATTACACTATTGCCATTGACGGCAATACTAAGATACAGGGATATATAAATTGAAATAAAGAAGTAAGAAAAACAACCCTCCCACAAACGATGGCTACCCCACCCTAAAAAAAAAATCGTGTCATTTTGCAATTGTACCTGTCAGGTAGGTAAAGACAATTCAATGACCCATTTTGTTCAGTTAGTCAATCTCGACTTTGTTTTTCTATCTGGGTTTGACCGCTTGAATGGGATTTGGGAAGTTACTCTCGCCCTGAAGGTTGCATTGATGGATCTCTTGTACAAGGTCCTCCGGTGTAAGATCGTTGTCCACATTACAGATGATACGTGGCCCTTTCTTCCTAGAGGCTTCAGCAGTTAGACCAATGGAGGAAACAATTGGATTGTTGATGACTGACTGTGCTTCATGGCAGTGGCTGTCTCTATAAGCCAGGGGAGTTCCTAGGGTATGTCAGGTGCAGGGGTGGGCCGTTCAACCTCGGAACGGCCCACCCCTGCTATAAGCACACCAATGTTTCGCGTTTTGATTTGATAGGTGTAGTTTTCAAGTGCTTGGAAAGTTTTTCTACTACGGTCTTCAGTGCCTCACTAGTTTCATTGGTAGATTCTCCTGATGGTTTTAATAATAAGACGAGGTGTGTTTCTTCAGCAAGGTCTTCTTTAGCAAGGTAGACTTATCCGCTGGTTGTTTCCTCAGCGCATCAGCATAGGAAAGGGAGAGTTGTGGCAATTGGTTCTTCCGTCCTTCCATGTAAACTTCAAGATTAGCTTTAGTTTTTGGTTATCAATATGAAGATTCATTAAAAGGTGCTCTAGTTTTAATCCATAGTAGAAACACAATATGCAGTAGACTTCAGAATAACGGCACCTTCGGGGATACAAGGTGCCGTTATTCTAGATAATATTTCCATTATCTAGAAAGTTTCATTTTTAATGTATTTAATGCAGAAATAGAGAGATTAAGAATGCAATTTTATTAACTGCACATAAAAAACGAACATGTTGACGATTCAACATGTTTGTTTTTTATATTATATTCTATTATATTCTGCCATTAATACACTCCTACTTATGCCCGTTCTATTATTATATCAAGTTTGTCACTAAGCTTTAATATTGTTCTTTTCTTCTCTGTATGAGGTTTATTAACTTTAGGAGCCATACTGAGGGATTTTTTTTAATTTAAAACAAATGTAAAACAGCGGTATAATCCGTGATATCAGTACAGAATTCACTTAAAAAATTGCGAACTTAAACAAATACAGTAATCACGTGACTTTCCGTTTTATTTTTTTCGGCACTGCAAGACATTTGAGCTGTACTAAACATCCGATCTCGATGTGCAGTTAGCTCGAATGTTCCGTTATTTTGGGGTGCCATTATTTCGACAGTTTACTGTAATATACTGTGTCCACAAAAAATGTATCCATCACGGTTCATAGTTTGCGTACTAAATCGCCCACGGTCATTTGCCATTTATATCAACACTTAATCCTATTGCCTGCCGAGCTCTCGCCCACATACAACTAGTTCTCAGGTACGATTGTATCATAACCTTTCTAAAGTCAGTATATTAGTCATATTATACAAAATACAACACAAATTAACTAACTCAATGACACTTAGTTAAGTCAGGAACAACCATTTGACCTCGCGGTGGGGATGGTGTCTCCACTCCATCACGAGTTACCGTCCCTACCACGAGGAGGTAGGTCGCCCTATCTGAGAAACCTGTACCCGGCGTCTAAAGAAGCCTTTTACATAGTCAACAAACCTGCCGAACACTGATCATTACAAAGTTCCACCAAAATGGACTGAGAGAGGGTGAGCGTCCCTCCCTCCAGCCTCGCTCGGAGGTCTGAGTAATTATTAAAATTACTCAGATGGTTATAAAAAACAAAGCTAATAAAATAAAATGGGGCGCCCACGAGGTATGCGAATATTTCAAAAATTACACGAAAGACACGTGTGTTCACACACTACTGTTGCATCATAATATAACGTACCTATTAAATTTAGCTGACATTCCATAAATTATTTTTCAATTCTTTTGTCACTGTTAACAAAACGCAACAGTCAAAATAATTAACGCAGTTCATTAAAAGTTGGTCTGTATTTTCGTTATAATAGTTCTATGAAATATTTTGGTTGGTTATTAAAAACAATCCAAACTAATAAAATAAAATGGATCAGCAAATCTTTCTAGTTCAGTAGAACATCGCATTAAGTTCTCCAAAGAAGGCTTGAAAGGGCTTGAAATTCATCAGAGGCTTCGAGCAGAGTATGGGGAAAATCGCGCCTGACACTGTTCAGTATTCTATAGCTGCAAATCATTCAATGCGGATTGAGAACGACGTACACAAAACAAGGTAGGAACTGCCAATACCGGATTTAGATAGTCCAGGTCAAGGCCCATATATCTTAGAAGCCCAATAAATAAGCTTGAAGGGTGAGCCCAACCAACAATAATTGTATTATTCCGGGACTTCACCCCAACCTGTAACTAATGCGCATTAGTAAATCTGACAGGAGTGTCACAAAACGAACTGTTGTGATATTCCAGTTAGTGGAGCAGAAGCATAACAGTGTGCGAACTGATATGAATCCCCAGTTGTTAAGTTTTAAAAACCTCGGATTCAGTGAAGTTGATCAGTACCCAAAAATCTGTTTAAGGGCCAAAAGGCGATACAAACTCAGTTACAAACTCAGTTTTCTTATGTTCTGAATGAACGATTCCAGAACGAAGAGGCCAGCTTTTTAAAGGGCATTAAAACTACCCAAAGGTTTGGATCCGCCACTTCACTCCTCGAAGCAAACTTTTCGTTAGTGAATGGAAACGCATATACTGTTCTCCACTGAAACACTAAAAATTAAATTTAAATATTCACAAAATATTATTTTCTTATTTATTTATTTTTTTGACGTGAATGCGTCTTTAAATTCGGTCCGGTATAGGGGGGGGGGGTCTCTACGAAAACTCTAGCGACCAAAAAAATGGCAAGATTTGTCGCGCTTATCTCGTAAACTATAAATGATAATCTAATGATTTAAATTTTGTTGGATAGAGGGATTATGTCCGTATCTAAAATAGTGGGTAGTGGGGGTGTGCAGCGGTAAGGGGGGGAGGGGTAGCGCTTGCGCGTGAACACTGAAAATGGCGACGACGCGCGGCGTTTGGGCAGTGTAACTTTGGATTGCGAAGAGATAGGACGTTGAAATTGGTGTCGATTTGTAGAGAATAACAGGATCTACAATATTATTTAGCAATAATAACCGATAAAATAAAATTTTTAAAGTTATAAGCCGATAATTGTGCTGAGTTGAAGAAAATTTTCATAATGTCGAAAAAATTGCAAAGGAAATATGATCACAAATGTAAGAAACGTATATCATTGGAAATAAAAATTCAAAAGTTCAACTTGAAGTACATTTCTACATCGCCCACTACTCCGGGCAACACTTGTATAGCTTTAACCTTTGTAAGAAACATCGATGTAAATACTATGCCACATGTATCTTACTTCTCCTATCATCGGCCTTTGATAAATAAAATTACACTTCACTTATAACCACCAAGACTTTATTCATTTACATCTTACTCTTCCTCTAATAACACAAAGACGGATTCACGCCTGCGGTTGTGAATCCGTCTTTGTGTTATTACACAACGTTTGCGGTTGTGTCCCCGTACACAACCGAATCGGTAAATTGACTTTATGACTACATTTTCCTGGATATGTCAAGCCTGACAAGAAATCTTATTTTCAAGAAATAAAACCATTACACTTTAAACATCACGATAAATACGAATATCAAAAAGAAATATTTATTGTGGTGTTTAAAAGTGCTTTAACATTTCATATCTTTAAATAGTGTCACCTGCGATGTAAAGAAATTATAAAATTTCACTTTTATAATATAGACAAATTTTCTTTATCTTTATCAGAAATATAGAAACCACATAAGCCAACTTCAGATCCTCAATCCTTCCGTCCCATTGCACTCTTGGCAAATCTAGGGAAAATTCTCGAATGTCTCATGGTCCTAAGGGTCTCTGCGCTTTTCCAGGCAAAAAATCTAATCTCTCCACATCAATATGGTTTCACACCAGGACGCTCCTGTGAAGAGGCCCTTTTCGACCTGATGTTACATATAGAAAACTGCGAGGCCAAGTTTGAATTGGCAATTTTTGTCGATTTTGAGGGAGCGTTCGACACTATCTGGTGGGACAGTACCTTGGAGCGCCTCCGATCTGCCTCCTGTTCCCATCAACTATATAAGCTTTTTTTCTTTAGCTACTTCTCTGAAAGAACTGTTATCCTAAAATCTAAGTATCAACATGTCCTCAGGCTTTTCTCTCGGGGATGCCCCCAGAGGTCGGTTTTGGGACCTGTTGTGTGGAATATGGTTCTACAGGATTGGCTGTCCCGCTCCTTTGAGAACACCAAAGTTGTAGCCTTTGCCAATGACCTTACGCTCGTTGTGTTTGGAAAATCTAGGAGTGCCATTGAACACAACGCCAATCATGTCCTGTCCGATCTCGTCTCCTGGGCAAAATCGGACAGGATTTTGCCATCAGACGAAATGATGCTCTTTAAGCACAAGCTAGACTTCAGGCGTCCACCATTGGTTAAAATCTCTGGAATCAACCATAGTAACTGAAGCTACCAATTCTCGGAATGGTTATTGATCACAAACTGAGCTTCCTGCCACATCTCACCCATCTCAGATCAAAAGTCAAGAAGCTTTCTGGCTCCATTATTCGTGTATCTCCAGGAATGACTGGGGCCTTTACAAGAGGACGCTTCGTCTCTAATATAAAGTAGTCTTCCTGCCAATCATCACATATGCGGCGGGAGCCTGGTTTCACCGAGTTGGCTTTGTCAAGATGAGAGACAGATTGAGTTCCATCCAACGCATAATGCTACTGGCAACCCTTAGAGTATTTACAGCAGCCATCCAGGTCATAGCTGGAACTCTTCCTCTGGATCTGTATGCCGCCTACAGAGGACTAATATTTAGAATTAAAAATAACATCCCTGCTAAGTTCCTTGACATCGAGCTTGATCTTGACACCGACTCAAAAGCTGAGAAAGCCAGATGCTACAATGAGTCAGTGAACATCTGGCAGACCCGCTGGAATACGTCCCAGGTTGGGATGGTTACCAGAGGATTCCTTCCTGACGTCACCTTTACATCCTCTAATTCTGCCCAATCCTGGCTTTCCCTCACAATGGAGACTTCCTTCCTGATTACAGGACATTTAGGCCTGTGGTCAGGAGCGAGAGTGCATAGCACGCGTTCCTTGAGTAGACCAGAGTTAAAGCCCGTGACTACTAAATACGATAAATATTTGTACTGACGATTTATTGTAAACTCTACTGACTTGGTTGTCGTGCCGGAGTATAAACAGAAAATTTATTTATTTATTTTATTTATGGCTCTCTTAATGAAAAACTGAACCAACTAGGCCTCTGCACGACTGATCTGTATACTACTGCGGAGCCAAGGAAAACTGGAGGCACCTCCTGTTTGACTGTATTCTGTACGAAAATCTCAGGCAACATTTAGTGAACACCATCTCAATATCTGAAAATCAATTAGACCAATTACTCCTAACCCTTGAACGTTTATCTGCTCTTCACAACTTTGCTCGAAGGAGAAGATCATAGAGAGTGGTCAACACCCCTGGCATTGGGCCTGAAGTGGATTAGATAGATGGGAGTTTTTTTTTCCCCTTCTTCAGTTATTTTATCCTTTTTTTCTCCCTCAAGTGTAGCTCCGTCGTTTTATTTTATTTATTTATTATATTTTATTTATTTTCCCGTTTCCCTCTCTCTGGTGTAAATTATTATTTTTTAATTTTTTAAAATTTTTCGCCCTCGTGTTCTGTTTGGAGTCAGCCACTCCAGTGTTTTTTAATTGATTATTATTTTATTTTTATTATTTTTATTTATTTATTATTATTTTATTTATTTTTATTTCACGACTTGCACCACGGGTGGTTTTTTTTTTTTTTTTTTTCTTTCTCTCTTCTCTGTTTTATCTGTCCCTCTGGAATGGGACCCCAGAGGATACTGGCCCACCTGCTGGCAACACCAGGTGGGTCAGTCTCTTTTGAAACAGTACGTGCTTTACTGAGACTGGCCCACCTTCTTGTGGTGTGGAAGAGTACCCAGAATCATCTTTCCAGGTGATTGATGATTCTGGGTAGCCAAGCGGCCAGAACAGAACACACATAAACCTACACATTTCTGGCCCTTTTACAGTTGATTCTGCTCTTCACAGTGACACGAGGCAGAGTTGAACAGACGTTCTAGGTGCAGAAAAAACACATGTCCACATAAAAGACAAATTTTATTTTTCCTTAAAAAATCATACCCAAAACAGTTTTCTTTTTTATGATGAAATAAAAATTGTATTGTTCAAGTTAACCTAACCCGACGTACTGTCAGGTTAAATATAAAGTAATGCCTTTAAATTATTGTTTGAATTTAGTAATAATGTTTTGAAAATTCAATAGTATTCAAAGATATTCTAGAATGGGTGCTGTAAATGATAAGAGTTAGTACTATGTAGTATATACAAGAGCGGATTAAGGTCGGTTGAGGCCCCGGGCTCAGAAGAAAATATTGGGCCCCTTAAAAAAAAGAGAGACAGGGAAAATAAAAATACATGCTAACCATTTTTTTAAATAAATAAAAAAATATTATGTACTATTAATGTTTTATTTCCAATAAAATTTGAATATAATATATGTATAATATAATTAATAATAGCATAATAATAATAATCACAAAGTTTTGAACTAATAGTTGAACATATTAGTTTAACTATTATGTTCAACTAATTTGTTGGGGTTATGCGTGGGCCCTTCAGAATTCGGGGCCCAGGGCGCGCGCCGTTAAATCCGCATCTGACTATATAGGTTCCAATTTAACGTTCAATGGTTAATTTATTTAAGAAAAGTATATTCCCTTTCCAATGACATGCTTTTTTTTATTATTAATCTCTCATGTATATCGTTTGGTTTAATTTTTCTATCAAATTGTAATAAAAACGCCTTTGAAACCAATTTATCCATTACACTACTAGTTCTTATCGTTGCACGTATAACACTGTACCCCCATTTACAAGGTCAATTAGTTCACTTGATGGGGGCAAAACCCATCTAATTACGTATTTCATTTCGTATTTAAAAATTAGCTCATTAAATTGATATTAATATCATAAATTTGATTTAGAATAAATTCACTGGCCTTCACGATTTTCAATAAATCTAGATTTTGAGGCGCCAAGCAAGGTCTGGTTTGAAATATTGCAAGAATTGGTCAACATCACTATAATATCTGTTTACATCTTGTATTCAACGCCAGTAAAATTGCAATTATCAACATTGAAAACAGTTAGTTAATGTACGCAGTGTGCTTCATTTCAGACACGGTCGAATGCTTTTTTTCTTAAATTAATTGAATTTTTGTTCTTTTTTTTTTTGTGATTAACAGCAGAAGTAAAAACTAACATTTAATCTGTAAATTTGTTTTTCCTTTTTTTATTTTTATTTATTTTATTTTTTTCAATACAATGTATGGAAATAATAATTGCCCAATTTCTACTTGTCCCATTTTAATGAAATTTGGAACATCTCGAGAAATATAAAAAAGAGCAAATATAAATTTGTATTCAACGAATTCATATTGTCCACGTACTTTCGGTACTTCTCCGAGCAAATCAAATATATATAAATGCGGTCACTGTTTCATACATTTCCGAATACGACAGGGTGAGATTTAAACCCAAGTTAACAAAAACAGGTTCCTTACAATAAGCAGCCGGTCTTTATAATGTAGATAAACATTTTTCTTAAATCCTATGCAGTATTTGTGTTATAGGAAAGAAGGAAAGGAACTTGTCATAATTCTTCGGGGCAGTTCTTTCCTAGACAATTAGATCTTAGGTCTCTTCACCTCTGTAAACTAGTTTCGTCAAATGATGCTCAGAGAGAGACCGTGTGCTATTTCTTCTGTCTTGCTTCTTAATTAAGGTTCCGCTTACAAAGTGGAATACTCTTCTTGTGTTCTAATTTTACCAAAAGTGTCAAGCTTGTTTCTCTGGAATGCCCTCTTGTCTTGAGCTGTTAGCAAGGTTATCAGAAAGAGGAGGAAGAGGATTCCGCTATTGACACCATTTATGAACAGAGTACACAAGTTAAACCTGTTCCACCAAACTAAAATAATATGATGCTTTCAACTTCCTGAGGGAAAAGCATAGTTTAAAATTACCATCAATTTAATTAGGACTTAAAATAGGAAGGAGCTTTGAATAATGCTTGATTTAAAGATAATTCGTATATACTTGCACATTTAGTACCCCACATACATACATATCTGGTACATTATTTGTTTATCTTAAAGAACAAAAAAAAAAAAAAATTTCAGAATTCTCAACACAACGTCTCTCCAATATCATACTTTTCCAGAATTTTTCTCTAATCTGAAAGTTACACTAGACTTTAACTATCCTTTTATTTCTATTACGGTTCACTCCGGCTTTCAAAGTCTGAAATTCATTAAAAATTAAAAGTAGATTAAAAAAACAAAGCCTGATATATGTGGAAACTTACGTTTCAGTTTTATAGGAAATAGGCAATATTCACAATGGAGTTTTCTCTATGTAGAAGTCTTCGTCTGATGACAATGGGCTAGCGAGATTAGATTAAAATACAGATTTAGTATCTGAATCAAACTTTTAGGAATGATAATGATATAGTTATTATATTCCGGGATCAGGATTATTACCCCTTTAGACCGGCGAAGCGCTAATGTCACCCTACGCCATGAGATGGTAGAGGGGATAAGCAATATTGAGAATTGTTTGATCGCCGAGTTCACTTCTATGGTTAAAGACACAATACACAGGCACAAGTCGTTATAAGACTGGAATCCTAAAGGAATCCAGAATGACTTTGTAAAGGCAAGTCTTGAAGTTGCATTGGCAACATCCCCTTGTACAGTAATGAACTTGTCTGTGACGCTGATGAAGCCTCAAAGTCAGGAACGGGTGATAAAAGATTGTGACGATCAGTTTTTGAGTGTCGGCGTCGAGATCGTTCTGACTTCGAACGTGGAATGATTGTGGGGTGGGGAGAGACGTGCAGGTGTCAATATCTCGACAACAGCAACATAGTGTTCCCGTTCTATGGTGCCACGACTGGCTCAACAGTGGTCGAACAACCAGCGAAACATCGCACGTGGGACAGCCACATGTGGTCAACGTTCATGGTGAGCGTCGTTGTCTCATCTCGTAACAGAGCAGCAGCAACGCAGCACAGTGGCCCAGTTTACTCATCCATTCCAAATAGGAATAGCAAGAAAACCAGCGTTCCCATAAAGTATGCTCCAGACATTACTAACTGGTATAGGCTATCGATGACCATCACGGGTACCCATGATCACTGCGAGACACAAGAAACTGCGCCTTGCATGGACACGTCAGTATCAGCACTGGATCATCGACATGTGGAAATCTATATCCTGGTCTGATGAATCCTGTTTCCAACTCTATCATGCTGATGGGCGTATTGGCATTTGGAGAAAGCAACATGAGGCTGTTGTTGGGTTTTACGAGCATCTAAGCGACTAAGGACATGTTGCTCCGTGTATATATATATATATATATATATATATATATATATACAGTTTTCTATACGAATACGCATAGAAAATGCGTATTCGTATAGAAAAAAAAACTGCCCTCGGCTCTTTGACCATCTGATCACAAAGAGAATTATAGCAAGAGTCTAGCTTGCATTATGGGTCTCAGTGCTTTGTATAAAGCTGTGTCACAAAGGCCAATAATTTTTAAAGAAAAGTAAAATGTAATGAAGAATAATAAAAATACATAAAAATAATAAAAAGTAAACATGTTTTTCACAGAACGCTTTACTTTTTCAAGACAGTATTACTCCTTATTGATGGGATAGGTGGGCGGGGGGATTAGTGGAAAAAGAATATAACCATATGCCCAATGGAAAGAAACTCCAAGCTCGAATACTGTCAGAGGCTGGATGATTAGGGTTTGAATCCCCCATGAAGTCTGTGTTCTTCAAACTGCACAACATTGACTCGTAAACAGCAACTTTTACAGACATTACAATATGACAAGCCATTGAACTAGCGCTATTGAGCAATCGACAAGCCAATAAGGGGGAAAAAAAAAAAAAAAAAAAAAACTGCACAACCGACAGGAGAGTAGCCATACGAGCTTTGTTTAATTCTGCTCTGTTTAATTTTGTTCTTTCTATATAATTCTGGCTACTGAAGTGGGCCATACGGAAATTTCGGCTTCCCCCTACACCAAGGACCACCCAGATGGCGGCAGCTCTCGACATCAGACGTCTTCCTGCCATCATTCACGAGAGAAGACTCGTCTTTGCCATCAAAATGATGGTCGGCATTATTTCAGTACCAGATGGAGGATCCTGGTCCCAAGCCTTAGGGCTAATCCAATCCATCAGGCCATTCCAAACCGGTTAAAATTATCTGATCGGTTCTTACCGGTGCAAATGCTGCAGGACATACACTCCATGGACGGCGACCTCTACAAGTTCGCAGTAGATAAGAAATATAGGCAGAACGTACTCGGTCGACTTCCTTCCCAGGATCACGTCATAGGACATAAGAACCTGCTTCCGAGGACCTGTCCATCACCGCCATGGATCCATCACTCCAGTGTTCAAACCTTTCTGGAGTCATAATGCTGTTTTTGTTTTTTGTCATTTTATCTTTGTTTATTATGTTGCGTTATTTCTTTTATGTAAACCCCTGGGTTGTATAGCCGTGAAGGGAGTTATATACAGCAATATGCCTTCTGTATATAATAAAGAGTTCTTCTTCTTTATTATATACAGTTAGCCGATGTGAAGGGTACATTCTGGGGGCGAGAGTGCTGTCGGTGTACAGCTCCGCTGCTGTTATCGTAACTCTCTAGGTCGTGCCAATGACTATCTTTAGTTCCCCCCCCCACACCTGCCAAAGAAGTCCTTGGTGCGCACCTCACCAAAGCAGCTCATTTAATATATTAGCAATATCTTTGATTTTAAAAATCTTACGCAGACATAATTATGTAGATGTATCTTAATTTAATAATTTGGAAATCTCCAGATTTAAAAGTGGAAAATTCTTTTCAACATATTGCTAATTTAAGGAAAAAAAAAAAAAAAACTGTAGTTCTAACACTATTTCTTTATAAACCTAAACAGAATGTGTTACCTTCTACATTAATTAGGAATGACTTTCAAATAAATCATATTTATAGAAATAAAATTCATTTCAATGCGCGAGTACATAACACAATCGCGTTTTTGAACGCGCGCGCGCGTGTGTGTGTGTGTGTGAGAGAGATTCGTTTTAAAGAAAGTATATCCTTTAATTCAATTCGGCGCACACACACACAAATCTATATGAAAATTAAAGTCAAGGTCGTGATTTTGTGGTCTGTTTCAAACAGCAAACCGGTCGGGGGTTCGAGGTGCGGGTAAAGGTCAGTGAATCACCTGCGTCACGAATGTTATCCAATCTTTATAAAGTAGCGCAACCCTCCCATCTCCCGTAAAGTGCTTGAGGTCCAGTGGGGTCCGGAATCGTAGAGCAGCACAAGAGCAGAAAAAGGATGTGTCTTACACAGCTGTGAATGGCCAGTCAAGTCCTGTCCTACCTCGAACTGGCGACCTGCATTTCAAGAAAGAACAAGATATAAAAGGCTGAAGTCGGTCAAGACCGCGTAGATCTTGGTCGTTAGGATACTGCCGGAGAGTGCTGATTTCCTGGTGTGCGGGAAAGCGATGAAACAGGTAATATTTTTATTTGAAGAAAGTTCAGCGCTATTTTTAAACCTAACTGTTGGTTGATCATTATTATAATGAAGTTAATTATTACACAGTGCAGGAAAGAATAAATAAATATTACATATATAATGTTTCGTTAAAGAAAAGGTTTGATAGCAAAGATGGAAAGGAAGGTGGGGGTAGGGAAATAGGAAAACAAAATTTATGAGTTTTTTTTTTCATTGCACATTCCTCCATTATAATCGGAGGCTTCAATAATGTAAATGGAGGACTGTTCGTGTAATAAAACTCGTAGATTTTACTTTCCTTTTATTCCTTCCCAATAATTTTGATTTTTGAAAATTAATTTGTATATTCGTGGGTTCACAAAGCTGTCGTTAGCCATACACAGTTATTGAAATGTTGGCTTAAAATTTTAGCGCTCTGAGAGACTAATATTAAGATTAATTAAAAGTATTTAGGCTATCCATTCTGTCCATAAACACAGAAATATATATGATATATGAGCGTGTAACATCCAATTGCAAAGCAATGGCTTTATCGTCTAAAATTCCAATGAAGACCAAATGAAAGTCGTGGCAAAATATTTACAGCAAAAACAGAAGATCTACAATAAGTTTCACAGACTTTGTTGTTAGGGGAAAACAGCTAAGATAACAATACAGTTTTGTGAATCTCATGAAGTTCATTAGCGAAATTAAATAGACACTTGGTGTGGGAGATATTCAACTTTATGGTACATTTAACCAAACCAAGAGTTTTGGAAACAGAGGAAATTCACAGACGTCGAAACTAAAAATAAACATGCAATTAAAAAGCAAATATCTTTAAAGACTGAGATTCAGTTTGAGAAGGGCTTTAATTATAACTGAAAATGATTTTAGGAGAGCGAAATCTAAGAATGAACCTTGGAATTCTGAATTTGTCAAAATTGAGAGAGAAAGAGATGCCGTTAGAGGGGGTGCGAGTAGGGGGAAACAAAGACCGTGCTAAAGCCTCATGCAGTCAAGGTCAGAATAACTAGGACGATAAAGTCATGATTACACATTTTAGAATTTCAACCTCACTGAGTTGATCTAACGGATGGTTTGCGTTACCAGTGAATAGAATATTTCTCGCGTAACCAAATCTCTTCTAACTAAACACGAACCTTACAAGGTTACATTGTGAGAATCGATTTGTGGCGTCCGGAACCATGAAGGAGAAAAGCAAAATGTGGTTTCAGTTTATTACGATTGGGTGATGAGTCCTTCATTGCTTCAGAAGCGCACGTTTAGGATCTTCAATATATTGAAGATATTGAACTTTTTGGCATTTCTCCATATATGGAGAAATGCCAAAAAGTTTAAATATGCATCCGAATACAAAATTTTGTAGCAGCAGGAGCTCGAATATGCTTTAGGAACTACCTAAGCTAAATGCGGTACTGTAATGTCTAATACCGAAAAGAAACGGACTTCTTCGGCATCACATAAAAAATAATAATAAAATAAATAAAGCAACAAGTGTATCACTCATACCGCCTCCCCTCCGTCGCAACAAGCGGCTATCTAATTTCGCTTTGAACTTTGTCAAATAACCTGCCTGGACCACTATGGCAAATAATTTATTTATTCCAGTGATATATAACACGCTTCCCGAAAGTAACCTTAATGAGATACAATCTTCTGTTACTCCCCAAAATTCTGTATTTGTGTCCCCTGATTCTTTCGTTCACCAGTCAAAAATACCTACCACTTTCATTTCACTGATTCCCTTCAACGCCTTATACACCTCTATCAGGTTCCCCATAAGACGTCTAATTGCAAAGCTTTTCAGTCCGCACCTTCTAAGCCGTTCTTCATGTGGACATAGATTGCCCTTCTTTGAATACTTTCTGAATTAGTCTTTTTTTAGGTGCATTCCCCTGACCTGAACACAATATTCTGCGACCTGTTGACCACGTGAGGTACGAGAGTGCGCAGTTAGTCGACCTACGTAGCATAGATAAGGTGTCAGTGGTTCAGTAGGTAGTAAAATTCCGAGCGTGATGGGTAAAAGGAAGGATTTATCGGACTTTGATAAAGGACAGATTGCGGGAGCTCGACGAGCTAATGCCTCGATTTCCCAAACGGCTGAACTGTTGGGGCGTTCGAGAGCCGCCGTTGTTAAAGTGTACCAAGACTGGCGTCAAAATGGTCAAACAATGATCCGACAGCAAAACTGCAAGGTCAACGAAAGGTTGATGTTAGAGGTGAGCGCCGGGTCCGACGACTCGTACAGGCGCAGCACTGTTGAAGAGTTGGCTACCCAATACAACATGGGCCAACCCGGAACAATATCTGGCATGACCATGCGCCGCACGCATGGGCTGTACCAGCAGACGACCCCTACGCATCTTCTCCTAGCCAAGGTTCATCGGCGTAAAAGACTCGCCTGGTGCAAAGAGCATGTAGGTTGGACGTTAGAAGACTGGAAGAAGGTGTGCTGGTCCGATGAGTCACGTTTACTCCACACCGTGGATGGTCGTGTACGGATCTGGCATCAACAACGTGAGGCTCTTCATCCATCATGCATGGTATCAAAAGTGCAGGCCGGTAGAGGCGATTGTAATGTGTGGGACATGTTTCACTGGTAGGAACTTGGACCTCTGGTGCATGTGGAACAACGTATCACTGGTCTCCACTATCGTCAACTGCTTGCTGACTGTGTGCACCCCGCTATGTTACACTTTTTCCCGAATGGCGATGCGCCGTGCCATGGAGCACTTGATGCGCAGGAATGGTTTGAGGAACACAGTTCTGACTTCCAGCATATTGATTGGCCTCCGAACTACGCCCCGATATCAATCCCATAGAGCACTTGTGGGACACTATGGAAAGGCCTATCAGGCGTCTGGATATACCAATCACCTCCATAACTGCATTGCTGATTGCATTACACACAGCTTGGTTGGCCATACCCCCCGAACAGAAGCGTCCGGAAGGTATCAAGCAATAGCTGCTGTACTGAGGGCAAAAGGAGGACCTACGAAGTATTAGGTAGGTGGTTATAATTCAGTGATCACTCAGTGTATATCACAGATAGGACAGCATGTGACTTCCTAGCCACTAGTCTACACTGCATGGAAAACAGAATATTTGTGAAATGAACGAAGAAGTATTTGGAAAGTTTAGGTCTTTATGCAGATAAGTTTGTTCTATTAATGTATTAAGCAGTAAAGAAAAGGTGGGGGGCATGTATGAATGAAATTTTTGGATATGGCATACAGACACAACAAGAATATACCCATCTCCTTGACATAACGTGGCTTCGAAAATGCAACCCTGCCCCAGCATACACATTACGCGGACTCCCTCCAGTCACTATCTGGCAGAGTAGAGACAGCAAGATTATACATTAGCTGATCCGTATGCCTTCTAGAGAGTCATCGCCAGGTTCGGTCCGGTGGACATCTAACAGTTTTAGTGCTGTACCCTGCTAATGTAAGGAAGACCGGACTCGCCATGATGCCCAACATAACCTCAAAAGACATCAATCATGTTTGACGGAAAAGATGGGGAAGACTGAGCATGGGTTTCACCACTTCAATCCTACAATAAGCAAAGTGGTAAGCTTTGATGAGCTTCATTACCACCTAAAATTGCCCAGTAACACAGAGAATCTTCCTCTGTGTTGCCAGGCATTCCTCTTGTGTGGTGTGAAAGCCATCCTTCAACCCCTGTTTACGTTGATTCATACCTGAGTGGTCACCTCCAGTATAGTGGCATAGTGTTTTGTGGAGGGCACCACCAGTGGTTCCCCACATCTGTGCCATGGTACTTTGTGAAGAATTACAGAACTTCTGTAAAAGCCAGAAAAGTGTAGTATCTGGTTTGTGTCAGAATGGTGTTATGTTCTGTTGTTATGGGTCTGGCTGCTTGGCCGCAGGGCCCCTAGTGGGACCCCACGTTGCTCGCCACCACCGCTGGGAGGTGAGCCAGGCTGCCCATTATACTCTGGCTGGCTTCTGCCGGGGTCCCCTGAGCTTCCTGACAGACACACACAAAAAAAAAAAAAAAAAAAAAAAAGAGTATGGAAGGAGCGAGTAAGGAAATAGTGAAGAAAGGTGGAAACCTTTAGTGAAACCTGCACACGGGGGTTATTAACAGTCCCACCATCGGGAAGGTGCAAGAAGAGGATTTGGTTATCGGCGAACGACCAGACTTCTCCGAAATTCGCTCCACTTGACTCAAGTATTACCTGAAGAGTTCCCTCAGCATTTTAGACTCCCAAATAGCAAGCCCTAGCTTGTCGTACCTAAGAGAATGTCTGTGACCAGCCTAAGCGTTAATTATTACAGAAATGGTCTAGGTATCACTACAAATTTTTTGGAATTCTAGATTTACGCTGTTCTTGTTTTGATACCTTTTTATGATTTCCTCTAGTTCTACCTGCTGCGTTTTTTAAACACCAGTGGGCGAGTTTCTGTTGATGTAGAACAACTTGGCATGGATACATCAGATTGAAGTTTCTCATCTTCATTATCTGTCTCTTGTTCTTTTTAAGGGCATCAGCCAGTACTTGAACTTCTGAGCTGAAACTCATTATCAGCTGGATCAAATATTCTGTTACCAGAAATACATACAAAGTACTTAAACATAATACAAAGTAGTTAAAAAAGAGCAGTCCACGAAGAATGGGGCCTGCTAGAGATGGAAACAGGGAAGAGTGGGGAAGGGGATTGGTCCCAGGAGGATAAAAAAAAGTCATGGGAGACAAATGTTCCCAATGGGAGTGCCATATGAAGCCCGCATGGCAAGTATCAATCCTAACCCCAGAAAGGGGTTAGCGTGACATAATAAAAATCCCACAACCTCCAGTATACTAAATGCAGTATTTCAGAACCTGCACACGAGGATTATTAACAGTCCCACCATCGGGAAGGTGCAAGCAGAGAATTTGGTTGTCGCCGAACGACTGGACTTCACCGAAATTCGCTCAAAACACAACTGCAATTCATTAATTTCAATTTTTCCCCTCAGAAGACAGGAAAACTTACTTTCTTACTTTCTGAAGAAAGCTCTGAAAGGCAAGGGTTTCGCGTCCGACAACAATGCTCACAGAGCCACAACGGAGGCACTTCGCAGTATTTTGAAAAATGGCTTGCACGAAACATTTAATGCGTGGGTACGACGGTGGCGAAAGTGTGTAAAGTTCAAGGGAGAGAATTTTGAGAAGGAGAAATCCACAGAAGATTAAAATAAGATCTTGGATCAGTCCGCGAATTAAATGATCACCCCTATTTACAACACTCCTTGTATTACTACATATAATAATACCAGGAGTATTGTAATATAGTATAAAACAACTAAATTTTATCTTTTAGCTTTTTACAACTCTGACGATATATATATATATATATATATATATATATATAGCCTCTTTATTTTATTTTATTTTTTATTTTTTTTTGGTACATAAGGCAATTACAGGTCAGACGCAAATACTCGCAGAAAGGATGTAGACATGGCACATATTTTTGTTTTTGTAAAACAAAAACTTAGTATTGTTCTCGTAAAACGAGAAGATAAAATAAAAACTTTATTTTTAATAAATACTACCATTATTCGATTAACAGAAATACCTACATTTCAGAATATACATACTATACTGTATATATTAATCTTTATTGCTATTGGTACGTATAAAGCAGCAGTAACGATCTCAGGATTTTCTAAAGGATGTGGCTAAAGCAGTTTTCTGTAGTATCATCAAACTTCATCATATAACAGTAAAAAAATTCGTATTATTTTTATCATGGGTGATGGAACTATAGCCTCTTTAGCGCTTACTTGGCACTGCCACTGTGCAACAGAAATAATATCCACCACATTTAAGAGGCATGAGGTTTAATTTTAAAAAATAATAATAAAACCTTTTTCACAAATTCATGTCACGCTTCGCTAAAAATGCAAAAAAAAAATGAAAACGAACAGTAGAGTTAAAGTAAAATATAACTATGTAATTTGATACGTAGGTGACACGCCTGCGATTTGCACAATAAAGCTGGCGATGCCATCTGAGTTTTCACTGCTAAATATATGAACTCCTAAAGGAGTTCGTTAGTCCCAAAGAAGGCTGTTAGTCCCAAAAATTGTATTTGTTCCCCCTGGTTTTCTCTCGCCCACCGGTAAAAGTATAAATCCTTCATTCCGTTTAGTGATTTCTGCAGGCTCTTATTATCTTATCTATACCTCTCTTATCTATACCTCTTATCTCTTATCTATACCTCTATCAAACTCTAACAAGGGTTTATGCCCTTGTTTCAAATGGATGCTGGTAGATTTTCGAAACTTCCATTAATTCCGGCAGCAGCATCTCACGCACATGTATTCAAATGCAGTACAAATGATGGAGGACTGCAAGAACATCTACTTGATTAAATAGATGCCACAGAACCAATCTGGTAGTGGACTACGGTTGCGAACGGTGCCTCGCTGCAATAAAAGAACACTGGTTGCTGGTTTTGCGATTACCGGTCAAAAAGTTCCTCATAAAGTTTGATTTTAAATGAAAAGTCGAATTTACTGCCTTACACAGAAATTTAATTTTAGGGTGATCAATTTTGTTAATCAATATCATAAAATAGTATTAATCAAGAAGCAAATCAAACATTTGGGGAGTTCTTTCTAATCATTAAGCAGACGTGCACTCGGGATTTTTCTTTAGAGTGGATGGTAGGCTGAGGATCAGAGGTGTTTCTTTGACCTAAAACAAAGTGTAATTTTTTTTTCTCGTTTTGATCGAATCTCTTGGGTGAGGTGGGGGGTGAAGCCCAGCAGCTGAAGCCATGGGTGCACCCCATGTTAAATCTCACTGGAAACTTTTATTACTTATATTCGCAGTATCAATGGAAATAATAAATACCCACAAGCATAAAAGTACTCAGTAATATTGATAAGTCAGGTCGGCTGTAGAACAACAAAACTAAAATGAGAGGTTGATACAATCTTCCTTAAGAAGTTCTGTTGAACTTCGATAACAATTCCACAAGACGCGATCTTCTGAATGTAAAAGAATGAGATACTTCCAATATTTATGCATAAAGTCGAATACAATATAAGTTAATTTTTTCTTTTGTAAAATTAGTGTTGCTACTAGAGTATTTTCTTTATTTTTTTTACCACCATTAGCACTAAGAATTGTCATAAAAAAAAATTAAAAAAAAAAAAAAAACTCTCGCTTCTAGTAATGTGGTACTGTATTTATTTTGGAAAGTATTAACAGCTGCGTCGCCTATTCTACCACTCATAGCATAATACTATTACACTTCATTCTTTATTGTGCTATACAGTACATTTCTGTATACCTTGTAAAAATAAAGCGTACTGTACGCATGCATTAAATAAAGAACACCAACCATACAAGATTTTTGTTAAATCTCTCTATTAGAATTAAATTGATAAACAAATTTTCGCCTCTTATTAAATGTGAAACGAGAAGTACTCCAGTTACCTCCTTTGGGGCCCCTTACTATTTTTAACCAAACTAAACGGCATAGTCATTGCAATAAAGTATAACGAAATCAAAATTTTAAGTTTTCCAGACGATATTAAAATCTATAACACGAATTACGTAGATAACTGCTCATTACTCAAATAAATATTTACAATTACTGGGTAAACGGTTAAAAGATAACGACTGAATCCTTCCAAATTTTCTACTGTATCATTTTACAAGTTCTATAAATATAAATGTTCTATTTTATAATATTCACAAATACGAGAATTGTAATACTCGTACATCACTAGAGTATTTGATTATAAACTTGGCTCTATCTCTACTTCTAGAACCCTCTTTTTTTCCGCTATTTTGGAGCGACATTTTATAATCAAGAAACTACAAAAATCATATGTAATTTGCGAGGAAACAACTTGGTTTAATTAAAAGAATTTTCTGGAATTTTAATAACTGTAAATTTTTAATAAAAATTCATAAAATGACTGCTACTAATATTAGAATATTACTCATTCATTCGGAATCCCATAATTCTAGTGAATTTCTAATCGAAATTTACGTAACAAATTGCATAACTTTTCTCGATATCTTTGATTACAATTAAACCTTAACCGCATTAATTAGCTTTCAAAAGAGGGGTCAGCTATTTGCGTTGATCGTTTTCGAAAGTCACTATTGGATCTTTGAGTATTTTTCAAAATCTGAAATTCTCTTTATAACAACAAAACACTACTGCAATTCATTAATTTCAATTCCCCCCCCCCAAGAAGATACAGGAAAACTTCCTTATTCAAATTACGTAAATGAAGATCGAATTAAATTACCTACGCGATAATTTAATTTCTCGATGATCGATTCTGTTATTGAATACCAGAAAAATGGTATTAACCAAGAAACAGATCGAACATTGAGAAATACTTTATAATCATTAAAAACAAAACAAAACAAAACAAAAATATAAATAAATATTATTGGTTTTACCAGTTTTTAATAGGAAAATGAATCGCAAAACCATCTTGACTTGGACGTGGTTTTTTTTATAATTTTAAAAATTTTAATAGACATCTGTTAAAGACATTTAAAAATTGATACTTTTCATTTTAATGTAATTTTTATATTATTATTTTGGTTTATTTCTAGAAGCGTTAAAGTCCATCGTTTTAAATGCATCCTATTTGATGTCACTGTAACAATTAACAACTCAGTTTATGCTTTATGAATTGCATATGCGATTTGGAAAAAAAAAAAAAAATTGCTGCAAGTTCTCATTGTGGAATGTACGAGAAAAATTATAAATTTTTTAACTTTTACAAGTCACTTCTGTGTAATGCATGGTATTCGTGAATTCTGGTAGCATACCAGATCATATCAGTTCGGCGTATGATAGCGCCAGACTAAAAATGAAACCTCTGGTATCCCGTTATGTAAAAACCAGGGACGAGGAACCTTTATTCATCTATGGGCTGGATGAAATTTATTTTATAAAATGCTGCGGTCGGTTATGTACTTTATAAATATTTGTTTTATATATATTTTTTACAAGGATTTTTCTTAATAACAACGGTAACTTCTGTTTATCAAGAATACAGTATTAAATCAGAAGCACATAGTTAATAGAAGTGGAGCCGAAACATAACATATGAAATAATTATAACACAAGAAATGAAAAAATAAAATAACCCATGAATAAAGACGCTTGCCTAATTTTTGAACTTAGTCATGTTTCACCAGTGCCAATGTTTGACGAAATACGTAACAGAGTTAATATAAGTCATCTTTGTACATGGGGCCTCACTTAAAATATTCGGTATTTTTAAAAACTAAAAAAAAAAAAAAAAAAGGAATGAAAATATAAAAGTAATTCTTGTTCTCAATTCTGAATACATCACTTTAAACAGCGCGAGCAAAATTTCATGACTTTTAACGCTCAGTTCCGAAAATCAGTTAAGCACTTGCCCAATAGTAACAATAGACGTGTTTGTAATAAAACAGCAAATTCCTCTTTACTATACAATATTTCAAATAAATAAAATAAAATAAGAGAACACTTACCTTTGGGTTTCTGTACCTGATATTGCTGGAAAAAAAATTAAGTCTAACCCTTTCACTGACTACAAATTAAGTTTGCTTTGAAATTTATTACTTTTTAATTTTATTGTTTATTTTGATTTTTTCTTTTTATTTATGTTTTTAATTTTATTTACAGTATTTATTTTATCTTTTTATTTATGTTTTATTTTATTTATTTTCATTATTTTAAATTTTATTTATTATTATTTTATTTTTTTATTTGTATTATTTATTTTATTTGCTTTAAAATTCCCCTATTCACTATATTGCAGTTGATATAAAAACTCCGTGCTTAGTTTTGTGATTTTTATAGCATGAATTTACTAAACTACATAAATAAAATTATAAAATACTGGTATGCAGGGCCGGTCTGTCCATGGATAAAACACATGCAATGTTCATAGGCAGTGGATAACTGATGGATCCTTTATCATCAGTCTTCTACAAATGACTTGATTTCGTTTGAATGATTTCAAATTACAAATGATTTCATTTTGGAGGAGGCATTTCTCTCTTTGCATATGTTTCACCTAGAGTCATGGGATCGACCCTGCTATAACGGGGGGAAAAAAATATATTTAAGCACAGTCCGTCCTACCTGTTAAAAGCTGCCATTCGATCCACTTGCACTCAGGAAAATTAAGCGGGAACTGACGTAAGGAAAGAAATAGAACATATATTTTGGTCTTAAAGTAATAATGAATGCATAGCTATTGCTATAAATTAATGTATTTTGAAGGAATTCTGAATAACAAAGGTAAGCGAGGAAAAGTTTTAAGAAATCGCACTTTACCACATGAATATGATTTAAAGTAGTTCATTGGTAGAAAAGTGTGATTTCTTAAAATTAAGTCTATATTATTCACCCTAATATCCTTCTCTAACTACATTAAGCAGAGAATAATATTATCGAACAATAGATTAAGCTTGGTTGTTGGTTTTTAGGCGAGTTAGCACATATTGCGCCATTGTGTATTGTCTCTACAAGTGTGTCATTTGCCGATTTGCACGTTGTGTGGACTGAAAACCCCTACTCTTTCCGCCTGAGGTCGAATAACTACATCCCCAATTGAAGAGGCCTGCAGAACTTCCTGAAGTCTACGCCGGAACTCGAACCTAGACCTCTCCAAGCGAGTAACAAATGGAAAAACCAATATACTGTCAAAGAAGACTCATTATACAACATAAGGTAAAAGAAGGGAGCAATACCACTAGAAAAGAGGGCAGCAACAAATGTTCGCAACTGCGAACATAAAGAACAGGTCTGAAAGAGGAATGAACTCCATCCTGAAAGTTACACAAAGTAAAACTTCGAATTAGGGAAGGATCTAAAATATTTTTGTCGTTCGTAACAGCTTCCGCTCCTATGACCTTAATATCTACAATCATAAACGTGATGTTGATATCATCTCTGAGTGGAGATCCTAATTATAACTAGATGCTGCTCAGAATTATAACCATTGTTTTTTTTTTTTTTTTTATTTTATTATTTGTCTTTATCGTGCCTTATTAGGATGGCGCCGTAATTACTTCCTGTTAAATTCCTGATGGAAGAAAACTATATACTCGTACTATAGAAATTAAGTACATCTTAAAAAAAAAAAAAAAAAGGGAATTTTGGAAATATTAAAAAAAGCCTTCAGGAACAGTTATTCACGATTTAAAAATGCTTTAACTTAAGTATATACAAAAATTTCAGGGGGAAAAGTGAGCTATTGTGCTCCCTAAATAAAATTTTTATTAATCTGATCAATTAATTTAAAAATTATCTTATGTGTATCCCATTCACTTTTTCTGTACTTAGGGTGGATCCACTTAAATTCAAGTGAAATATTCTGGAAGATAAATTACATTTATAAAACTGGAATTCCTATGTGACAGCTACTATCTATGTGTCCTGTGTCCTTTAATACGTTTTGCCCAATAATAATTAATGAGCCAACTAATTATAGTTAATAATTAGACTAATAATTCGAAATATTCGTTTCAGAATAATGAATGAATAATTGACAATGCTGTTGAGAGTTCACGAACTGGTCCACTGAAATTCACTTTTTTTTATTATTATCTATTCACGGTGGAGTAACAACCAGGAGTGGATTTTGCTGGAACAATGCACAGTAAATTGGAGTTCAACAGCCATTAGGTAGTTTTGCCTCTGCACGGTGGTGCAACACGCTGTATAAACATATGCAGAACAAGATTTGAGTGGGCAGGGCTTCCCCCTACATCAGCACTGTCAACATATTTGCAACAATCTTCATTCGTTTTTCTTGTCCGCTCCCTACTCGCATTCGACATTAACATCTTCGGTGAAGTCAAATTCTGCTAACTAAACACAAGGAAGGTCACCGTGATTATTTTCTGACCCTGCGTTTGTCACGTATAATAAACATCTACAGAGCAAGGGCAACCAGGAAGTATCCCAGTTTCCCAAGCAGAGTGCCTGCACGGAAATAATGCTGCAGGAATTTAGAAGGATTAACATTTTAAACAGGTTTAACCTCACTAAACGGCTAGTGATGATGCCGTGCAAACTAGTATACCACACTTTCTGTCGGATGAATAGATGAAAACCTCATACTCAAAGCTTCCTTGTAAATAATAAAAATAGAAGTTTTTTTCGTAATTAAAATGTCTCTTAAATAATTTATATGTATTATCTAAGATGATACATATAAACCTTTTACTGTCATTAATCTACAATAAATAGACTACGATATACCAGTCTGATCGGGTGATTATGACATTGAAATTAATGTATAGCTATGAAAAGTACGATACACACATACACAGAGTGTGTATGTGTGTATCGAGAGCTAATTAAACATAGAGAAGGAAACTCCGCATTCTCGAATAGTTTTGAAAGCTGAAGAAATAAGGATCAGTCAGATCAAATAATTAAAATTGTTCTACCAGCTACAGGAATACTGGCTCCAGTTTATAGTATCGCGTGCTTTGATTGTTATTCGTAATGAATAAGTAATTTATTAATTAACGCGCTGTTAAATAATAAATTTTAATAAAGACAATATCAGATAAAATGTACGGATAAAGTGTAAATGTGAAAATATAAAAACACTGGATATATTTTATTATATTACAGTACAATACAGTACACTACTTGTAAGTAATGATTTATGCATATATAGACATATACATTACACACACATATAAATTATTGTGAGGTTTTCGAGAAGCAAAACAGGAGTATACTTTTTTAACAGGATTCTCCTTTCGGATATTAGGAACGTTGGATAATTGCAACAAAATATAGTTTATAAAAGGAAACAATTTCCTTCTTGTTATATTGACCTAGACATCTTTCCTGAGGGTATAACACACTCACACACATGAAGTTAACTCACATTTCTTAGCTTGACTGGTAATATATAATTAAGAAGGCAGTGATCTATTTGTCTCTTTCGTTGCCCTTCAGAGAGATCATCCCACGTTGCAAGTAGATTCAGCAATCAAATTATATACTTCCTGTTTTTCATAACAAGCTCTAACAAGCCATTTCTTCTAAAATGCTCTGTGAACAATACTGCAGTTTCTGAAGTTGCTTTCCTAATAATACTTTTGTAGCATAAAACAATTACCCAGATTCATCTTTCTACTGACTTATTAGACCTCAGGTATATTTGACTGTTGGTTGTTCTCTCGGTAATGGACAATGCCTCAAAAAAGTACGGCCCACTCTTAACTACGATTGTACTCGTATGTCGACCGTAATAAAACAGTAACAAAGAAATTGTAAACCCTTATAGCCACGGTGACCCTAAGGAAGTACAGACAGATTTTTATTATTCGCACAATAGCATCTCATCGCTCGACAGCAGCCACACGGTCAGGCATTAACTCCCAGTAGCTCACCGCGTGCTCGAATCCACATGACACCACGAAATAGACTTACAAATATCACAATTATTCTGACTTGCAGTTACATTTCAGGCAGTTCAATTTTTATTTCTTAAATTAACTGATTTTGATTTTTAAAATTTTTCTCTGATTATCAGAATAGTTAATGACTAATTATCTTTAACAATCGATCAAATATTACTATATAAAAGTAATATTTGTTAACTGAAAATATTTTTATAGTGTGCATAACGTTTTTAAGATTTCTGCTATGATTAATATAATAATCTAACAACAATTATTGATAAATATTTTAGTAAAATTATAAAAAAAAACGAGCTCTTCAGAACGCAACGACATTCATACGCGCACCACTCTCAGAGAACATTTCGTTTGTGTGCATTCGCCATATTGCCTATTCGTTTCCTCAATTAGCAACAAACATTATATCTGGTGCATCAGCTACATTTCACAGTACTGTATATGAACAGCACTGTGAAAACAGTGCTGTTCATATACAGTTCATATACAGTTATTCCGAGGTCGAATAACTTGAAGGGCCCAATATAAATTCCTCCAGCTTGTGATGGGACTAGAATCCAGACCTCTCTAAACGAGTAAAAAAGGTAAAAACTATTACGATGTCAAGGAGGATATCGCATGAAAACCAATTCCTCTAGTACAGTGTTTTTCAACTCAATGGCATATTCCTCACGTTGATTAAGAACATAATAATTTTTGTTGTTATACTCTTGTATAGTTCTTATATAATATCGTGCAAGTAGTAATAGTACATCACTTTTATACATAGCAATAATGGCAACCCGAAGTTCGCATGATTTTGTTAAATGGTATTCATAAAAGGAAGTAAATGAATCATTTTCGTACCATTTAATAAAATATCTCAGCATAAGTTTTACGATTACTTCATTATCACCCTTAAAAAAATAAATAAAATAAAGATTCAGGGCCACAATAATATACTTCTAAATAAATAAAGCAACATACTGACCTATACTAAACTGCAATGTTTCTTTAGCATAGCGAGTGCAACAATTCTTGAAACAGAGAAGAGCAGAGGAGGGATAAGATGGTAAGGATATTTATTTATTTATTTTTCGAGTAATTGGCTTTTTTAAAATCAAAATCAATTTCCAAATGAACAATTCTATAACAGTTTGAGTTAATATATTATATAAATTCATGTTTAAGGTGCTAATAGGAATACAGTGTTATTTTGCTATATTATTCGTGTGCATTGGTAATATATGATTTGTATGTAATATATGCTCATATTATTTAATGTATATTTCTGTATGTGAATTACCTGTTGTAGTGTACAAATAGGTACAAAGGGACCCCTAATTGAAAACTGTCGGGATTGAAGCAAGACGCAATAATTAATTTATTAAAATAAATAAACTAGAAAAACTTTATAGTTTTTCTAGTTTATTTAGTTATTGCAGTTATATGTCAGGGATGGCCAAACCTTGATTGGCAAGCAGGCGAGATATGAGCTACAACGATTCATAACTCAAAATAACATTTTCCATTAGGAAGAAATTAAAAAAAAAAAAAAAAAAAAAATGCACAAACTCGCCAACTGCAACTTAATGTCTAAAGATTTCAATACCCAGTTGTTATCTTATAAGAAATTCGTGCACTGTTCCTGTGTTTTTCACATGCTTTGCCTTAACCAACAATTCTTAGAAATAATTCCTATAATTTCAAAATGCTTCCAAGCAAACTAAACGCGGATTTTGATACTGAGCATCTTCAACCAGCTTCTTGCAACGGGATCCCTGTCAGCGATCTAGAGCTTAGACCCATGTCATTGATTGATCGCTCAATCAATGACATGATTGATCGCTCCGTTTTATGAAATTAAATTTTTTTAATGCTTAGATAAATTTTATTTACGTGGGCTTGTAAAAAAGTAGTGTAACAAGAGTGTACGGACTCGTGTACACGCCCTCGCAAGTAAAAATCACCATTCAAAAGGGAAGTTTGTTATGGTGAATAGAGATTGTGCCAGTTCGTGCAGCAAGTACCTCCTTGAATTATGTTTATGAAGGTAGATCAATGCGCTTGAATAAGGCTGCAGTCGGATGAGGAAGAAACACAAACCAATGTTCCCCCGTTTTCAGGAATATGAGAGTATGATGCATTGTTCTTCGTGTTGTAGCCAAGTAGGTGAAGCTTATTTTGATAAGAACACGCATGAGAATTCAAGGTGTGGTGTGCCTCGTGAAGGCTGATTTGTGCCACAAGATGAACAAATCTGCACTCAGAGGCCAACACTTAAAAATGCGGGTAGTCCGTTCCCTAGTTACTCTTCAAGAAAACCAGGCTACTGATGGTATCACAGGCCTCCCTTCAGGAAATAGAACATTGATGCTCTTAATGACCTGAAGACCCACTTTTTTCATTTAAAATTTTTTCGTGGATTCCTAACCGTAACAATCTCTTTTATATTATTGTTCCGACATCATGTTTACCAATTTACGTTTTGCATAAATTTAATTTTAGGAAATCATTATGTTGTAATGGTTTTATTTTTAAAATATTCATAAATCAAAATCTTAGCTCACGCAGCTACTAAGACAGGTGTAGGACAACCCCCCCCCCCCCTCCAGGACAAAACCACCTCAATTAAAGCGCAAAGTAGGATACCACCCCCTTGGGACAAATAGTAATACGAAATTTTTAAGCCATAATTGTTATTCTTATTATTTGTAGTTCTTTAAGAATGAACACTTAAAGAACACTTCTCTGAGATGTGTAATATTACATTCATTATATCATATGCCTGCAATAAGGAAGGCATTATAAGTACGTATTGTACTGTAGCATACATTAACACTTGCATTATAAATTTATAGCACACTGTTTTTTACAGGAGAACAAAATTATTTACACAATCATAAAAATGAACATAATAAAAGGAACATCACACCGCATCTATGAAAAATCAAACAGATAAAGCACAATATTGAAAATCTCATTAAGCGTTACGGTTCATTTAACGTTCATATTATAATAAGGTGAAGTTCATTTTACTTGCGCCTCATGCTGTGACCTACGCCATTCAGAAATTCCTCCAAGGTCTTCCTGTCATTCACATAGTCCAGACACAGGTTCTTCAAACGCTGTTGATAACTCCTTTGTGGAAAGTTTGACTCTTTTTCTTGGAAGCTCACCACGAGAATCCTTAATCAGGGCTGTTGATACAAGAGCCTGAACCTTTCTAATACTTTCAATGGCCTTCCAGATGGCCGATGGTCATGCCCCACAAGCCCATGGAAAGCAAGATTCCAACTCTCGCATAGGTTGTTGGTGCGATCCTCCTAATCAATGGTTGCCTGATGGACATTCCATAACTGTGGTGGAAACAGGGAAGGAATCGTTCTCATGCATACTGGAGGAAGTATTCCGTCAGGAAGAACTCGTAAGTGGATGCGATGGCAAGTGCCGAACACTTAGGTGCTACTGAAATAGTCCATTAGTCCTTCCAGTCCTTCAACAAACTTGGAGGAACAACAACTTCGAGGAATTTCTGAATGACGTAAGTCACAGCATCGGGTGAAAGTAAAATGAACTTTACCTTATTATGATATGAAACTTATTAATTAACCTTAATGAACGTAAAATGAACCTTACGCTTAATGATATTTTCAATATTGTCCTTTATTTGTTTGATGATTTTTTCATAGATACGGTGTAATATTCCTTTTTTTATGTTAATTTTTATTATTGTGTAAATTTTGTTCTCCTGTAGAACAATGAGCTATAAATTTATAATGGAAGTGTTAATGTACGCTACACTACAATACTTATAATGCCTTACTTACTGCTTACGATATAATGAATGTATTATTTTACATCTCAGAGAAGTGTTCATTCTTAAAGACCTACAAATAATAAGAATAAAAATTATCGTTTAAAAATTTTGTTTTATTATTTGTCCCAAGGGGATTTTTATCCTACTTTGCACTTTAATTGAAGGAATTTTGTCCAAGGAGGTTTTTCCCGGATTCATACTAAAACACTTTTGCAGATCCAGGAGGAGTTGCACACCCAATTAGAAACCCAAATATGGCTATTCTGTATCTGGATAAATAATAATTTTAGCCTTTATAATAATTAATAAATTATATAAACAGCAAATAAATCAGTAATAATTTTAAACATCTAAATTAAAAATTTTCAATTTAACTTTAAAAATTCCGTGAACTCCCTTCTCTAAAATACAGATACAGTACATTAATTCGTAAGTTTTGGCCTAGAACTATAAACGAGACAGTTTCTTTAGTGGTATATGACGCCAATATCTAGGGGTTTTTTTTACGCCAAAACAAGTAAAAAAAACTTCATAGAGACAGGTGCCCAATTTTGAATGATTTTGAGCAATGTCTGTTTGAATTTTATGGAGTTTTGAACTGTTAAAAATTAATAAACATAAAATATGATTATGGTAAGTAGACACATCTAATAAAATACTTATTCATAATAGGTACCTGTCTGCTTATCTTTCTATACATTAAAATAATTTTCCTCCTAGTGATATTTATTCAGCCAATGGGAGAATAGGGATGCGGGTACGTAGTAAAAAGTAAACTCCAGCCATTATCAACCCACTGCAGGATGGAAGCCTCTTCAACGATTCATGTTGAGGGAAATGGACCATAATCTGCCACGCTGGTCCAGTGCGGATTGGCAGATCGACCGTATTTAGCAGTCAGGGGCTTGAATCCCGGTCTACTCAAAGAGCGTGTGCTACTGCGTCCCGCTCCTAACCACTCGGTTACGGACAGGAACCGGGGGTACGTGGTAATACGTAACAAATAGTAAAATACGTAACAGAAGCTTATTTTACTGTGTTAAAACAAGCTTCTGCTTTAGCGTGATCATGCTAGCTAAGCCTGGTGCACGCGCTTTGTTTATCTAGCATGACCACGCGGTACCATTCTTGATTTCCATATATAACTTATTTATGTATTCATAGCTGAGGAAGAGACACACAGTGTCGAAAGCTTCTATAAGTATTTTATTTTATCAAAAGAAGCAAGCGCAACCCCCTAATCATTATTTTTTTTATTATTATTTTATAATTTTTTGCTATTAAAAACTCCAGTCGTTTCCATAAAATTCATACAGTCACTGCTCCATAACTGTTCAGAACCGGACATGTTTATGTGAACTTTTTTTTTTTGACCACTCGGCTACGACGACCTTCATGTTTATAAAGAAAATTTTATGAAAATAAGAAAATAGAATAGCAATATATTTTTTAAATAATTAACTTGTATTCTTGATACTACCCTTGTCGCTCAATAAAATTTCATGAAGAGGATGTGTGTGTGTGTGTGTGTGTGTGTGTGCAGGGGCGTTATCTAACAAAAAAAAGTGTCAATGTCTTCAGTTGTATTCAGATTTCACTTTTAAATGATTTCAGTTCTTTTACAAAGGGATTGCGAAACCACTGAAATAAGTTCGATACTGTATTGTTGAATTATTGCAGAGCGAAACGAATTCTGCTCCCCTCCGCTAGATTACCGAACGACCCCTATTAGATCTTCAACAATGATACCAAACCAGCCGTTCGGCCCTCCTGACCCCTTTCCCCACAGTGGCGGATCTCGCGGTATGGTAGTTTCGCCAATGAATTATCTCCTTCCTGAATAAATAAAATATATAATAATAATAATAATAATATATTTTATCTAATATTTATTTATATAATATTTTATAACAAGATAGTAATCAAATAATACAAAAGAACCCTCAAACTAGTGAGGATTAACTTTACATATACTGTATCGGCCCTCGTGGGGCACAGCTGGTATAATCACCGTCCTCCCCACACCGGGTAGGAAAGACCAGAGTTCAATCTCATCATTAAAGCGAGGAATTTTTATGAGTCTCCTTCAGAACGTGGCTGCGTTAGTCGGTCTCAGGCGATAACATTTTTTCTCCGGAAACTGGTTTTTCGTCCAGCAAACAAACGCAGAACACCCGCAATTTACAGACGTAATATATACGGCTAACCATGGCCTAAGGTGCTGATGCGCCGAAAACCCAACAACAACTGTAGATATATCGAATACATTTTATTTTAAAATGCATAAAAATATTTAAAAAGTAGATAAGAGCCAATTTTTGGTATAACATTTCGTTGAACGCTTGGGCTATGTTCTCAGATCGCCAGCGTTCCGAGGAATAATTAGAAGAGTTTTTTAGCACCTGGTTAAAAAAATACACCAGTCTAGTTGCATACAGTTTGAACTTACTATTAATAAGTCGCCCAAAGTTTTTGTTCTGTGGCTTGTCGTTGGGCGAGGCCTGGGTTCAAGTCCGGTCAGCGACTGAAAAAAATCCTTTAAGCATCTTTAATCAGAGATGTTGTGAGGGCTGCAACACCCTTATATGTTGTAGGGTTTTAGGGTTTAAGGTTTTAGGGTTTAAGGTTTTTTAGGGTTTAAGGGTTTAAGGCCATATTGCGCCGTTTACAGTATATTGTCTGTAAATTGCGTGTGTTCTGTGATCGATTTTCTGTTTGCTAGACAAAACACCCGAATTTCCGGGAGAAAAAATCATGCTACCCTCGTCTGAGGCCAACTAACTGTGCCACGTTGTGAAAAGACCCATAAAAATTCCTCACATCGACCGATTCGAGCGCAGGTCTTTTTCACCAGGTATGAGGAGGACGGCGATTCTACCAACTGTGCTATTCAGGAGGGATGAAAAACCCAGATCGGCCAATTATAGCCTTGAACTAGTCATCCAATTTAGGACAGTGGAAATGAGATGGAGAATTGTCTATTGAAAGGAAGGGAAAACTGTTTTCTACTCACAACCACAGTTGTGGTGTATGGATAGATTAACTACGTTAGTTCTAATAAAACATCCTGCTGGCAGACAAAAGCATCTTACCTCCATTAATTACTTTAGTCATTAAATGTATTCGACTTCGTCAAATGAAAATGAATTCGCTGCGTTCTACATATATATTTTTTGATGCTACACCGTAACCTCTAGGTCAAAACTTAATAACTATGTGTCCTATATAACTGACAGTTCTGCTATTCCTACCGTGAGGCTTATTAGTCCTGACATTTTAATAATTATTTCTAATTTTATACGGTACGTACCCACCCGCGTTTTTCATCATGCGAGACTAATTTCTGGTTGCATGCAACAAGGCGTTACAGATGGGAGGAGCTCCCCCTACCCATTTATTGAAAAGAGAAGACACCAAGGAGTGTTAAAAAAAATGTACATTACCATTCTGTACTTCGCACTTTCTTCGTTTTTTTTAGTCGCCGAATTCTGATTACGTGCTATTCGTGTTTCCTTTTCGTCTGTAAACCAGAATATTGACATGCAGTAAATTGCAAGCGATTACTACTGATTAATGTCTGTTGGAAAGTTGGCCGATCCACACAAACGTGCTAAAGGATGTTGCATCTGGTGTGTGTGTCTGTGTGTGAAAAAGAAAGAGAGAGACATGACGTGTTTTATGAATAACCTAGTATTTTCATACTAATATGCTCCTATTTACATTCATATATTTATTTTTACAGTTGCTGTTGTTCAACATTCTCCTATCTCAGACTATATCTGTTTACTCGGAGACTGGAACTGCTACCACAATTGGAGAAACGAAACCGCCAGTAAAATACTTAGGACCTTTGGTATATTCCGGTCTTCCACCTCCAGTTGTGTTATTTCCAGATGCTTCCAAAGCTACGAAAAGCCCAATAAAAGTTTCCCCTGGAAGGCCTATTGAGTATGTGCCATATCCTTATCACGACTTGCCTATCTTAATATACCAATCTAAAGATCATCCACCAATTCATGTTGTCAATGGAGACCAGAATGTACAGAACGGCGACAATGAAGTTAGGGAACAGCAAGTAGCAAGTTCTAAGCAGAAAGAATTTCGATATCCTTCACAAAGAGGTTCTCGTGACAGAGCTCCACGTGGTCGAGACCAAAGGTTTTTCAACAATAATAATCCTCGTTCGGGTGGTGGAAGAAGACAACGTGGGAGAAGTCAGAAAAATAAAAGCGGTTATAAGAAGTTTCAAGAAAATTATGTACAGGCGACAGAAAATAATATTAAACCTGGAAACGGTGGTGGAAATTCGCCGCTTTTCTTCAATGCACAACCTATCATCATAACTGCATCAACACAGCCAACTCCAATTTTTGTACCTCTCAGAGCAAGTGGCAACGGCAGAGCAAATGCCAATGGTGATAAAGGAACAAGACCGAAAAGTAATAATCTTCGTGAAAATTCGAACCTTCAAGGTGATTCATCTCATCCTCATATTATTTACACAGGACACATCCCATTTCAATTTATCCCGCACTCAGGCATATCTGACGGGTCTGCGCTTCATGGCCTGAATTTCAATTTTGGAAACATCCCACAAGGTGGCGAAAGCATACGGCAACCTGTATTCAGCAAAGCAGTGAAGCCTCCTCCCACTACAGGAGGTTATTCAGGAAAGATTGTTGGTGCTAAGACAATAGATTTTGATCAACAGGTGAGCAGCAGCAATCAAGTACAATTCATATATGGTGCGCAGTCAGGAAAGCCTAAGTCGGTTGCCTATATTGAAGGTAATCCTGGATATATTAATGGGGCTGGAGCTTATGCACCAATGAACTTTGGCGGTTTAGCTGCCGGAAGTTCACATGTACCGATAGCTTATGGGAGCGCACCACTCGGTAGTTTTTTGAACTATGGCATGGTGCCATTCAACAGACTTAGCCAGTTTCTTTACGGCCTCAGATCATATGGATTATTCAGCGGGTTGGGAAACCAGAACTTAGGAGACCTCACAGCATTATCTTCTGAACCTCCCGGAGTTGCAAAAGCCTTCGCCTACTATACACCTTATGGAAATCAAGCAGCATATCCAGTTCAACTTTATGGACCAGAGTCTGTCGAAGTTTATGAAGAAGACGAATCAGATCATATTGCTTATAACTTAAAGGATCTCCCAGAGGAAATAAAGAATATTATTGAAAAGAAGCCAACTACCGCAACTACGACTCAGAAAAAGGTCACTTTCGAACCAAAACCAGCTGCAAGTGCGACAAAGCCGATTCCAACGAAACCATCTTTACTGAAATTAAACGAAGACAATGATCCGGACTATCCAAAAGTAAATTATAAAGTTCCACCAACAGCTGTTACAGCAGCTCCCCAACATCGAAAACCGCCGATTATTATATATCAAGGGCTGCGACCACCAGTTCATGTGTACTTACATCCAGATAATGAGAAGTCCAAGGAAGGTGCGGAACTAAAAACAACACCAAAAAATCCACCTTCGGATGAGTATAAAGCAGCGCACAAAATACGCGAACAAATATCCCCTTCTTATGAAAAACTTGCAAGCGATACAGAAACGGAAGAATCCATAGACAACGAAGAAATAGACTACTATGACAATCATCAGTATTTCCCAACTTTTCCAAAACATTCTTCTGCAGGTAGACCGTGGTTACCTCTGGCCCGTCCACGAATTCTCTCTGACAGTGATTCCAAAGATGAATGAAAATACCACAATGTACATAAAGTAACTAATTACAGTTAACACTAACAGTGATTCACGGGTCTCGCAAATAAACACTGTATATCACAGGGGTGTCCCTCGAATTTCGTGACTAATTTTGCATATACGTGAATCGCAATCTTGGAACCTTTTTCAATATAAGTGACACAGTTAAAGGGACTCTATAATGAACTCGTCCACCAGGATTCTAAGGAATTTTCAGAACTCGCAAACTATTTGTACATACGTATAGTATATGTATTCCTTTAAAGAAACGTCAAGAATTACACAAACACTTTTATACCACTCCGAATGTGTGCATGCTTAAAGATGACATTAACCACCATAAGGCAGTATCATATAATCAAGAGAGCATCTGTTAGACAGCAAGCATCTACTGATATTCAGAAGTCTCGCGACATCGGAGTGTACCCACACTGCGAACGATACTTGAACTACTACGAACAGTTTTAAGTGTTGATACTCTTCGCGTTTAAAGTGCATATATTATTTTATGTCATTTTCATTTACATACGTAACAGACACAAACCCAATAACAAAAACCCCATAATTATGGGAGTATGATTTATTTTTGCATCATCTTTTTGAATAGTGGCATATACCTAACACATTAAATGATTCCATATGTAATTTTAACCGTGTTCTAACGTAAAATGTTTATAAAGCATTAATATGAAAAGGTACATCATTGAAAAGAGAAGCAGAAATAATAATAATGCTGATCCAGAACGTTACCCAGTCTTGTTACATTATTTTCGATAGAAATATAAAATTCGAGATACGTTTTTTCTCCTTACGATTTCCAGGAAAATATTAATCACGTAACTCGAGAGACACCTGTAGTTGCAGATATATATATATACGTATAGATAGATACAAATGTAAATTTTATTATAGTCTTATCTGTTTTAAGTAATCGGCTGGACCGAAAAACCTTCACTGATTTTCCATTTCTGCATCAAGGGCGTATACCAGGAGTCTTCAACCCAAGGCACATCTGCATTTCATGAAGCTTTCTGTGAGGACCGTTAATGCTCGTCTAGAACCACAGCGTACTCCTTTTTGGTGCCAATAAGTCTTGAAATGATACTAAGCGCTAAGTTCAGTACTTGCTGGTCATAGCGCAGCCATTTTTTTTTTTACCACTTTTTTTTTTTTTTTTTTTAGTTCTAATGGCTGACCTATTTAAAGTGCTACCCATTACAAATGGAAATTTGTTTTTATTATTATTTTTTTAAAGTTACGTACTTGTCGGAGGTTCCCGGACCAAAGGTGGCGTTTCACATTAATGCCTTCAAGGGTGGGGCCAGAAACAAAGGTACTTTTTTTTTGTCAATACTCTGACGTAGTAAATATTTTGCACGCTGACCAGTAGAATTGAATTTATAATTTCATTGTTCAGTTAACACTGAACAGTGCTTTTTTTTTTGGTGGTGCCACAAATTCAACTTGCACCACAGGCATATCAGTGTCCAGGTATGCCACAAGAATCACAATAACGAATTTCAGAGATTACAAATGATGTCTTCGGCCCCAAAAGGTTGAAACTCCTGGTAGGAACCCTCAGAAAATTTAAGACTTAACGAGCAACACAGTTGTAATAAAATGTGTCTTAAAAGCTACATTGCACATTCTCCACTAGTCTTATTAATAACATTAATAATATGAATAACATGAAGTAATTAATTTTCCATGATACTAAATACAGTAAAAAAAAAAAATTATATAATATACAGTATCACACCACTTTTGTTTCACAAATCTTCCCTAACATCTAGCCCTCGAGTAATTTCTCGTGTCAGTTTGCGATATTGCAATTCACATATTTTTTGCTTGTTATTGATAATGAATGAAGTCATGTAAGGAAGTGATGTAAATAGTTTTATAAAGTTTTAATTATGAATGTAATGTGCATATTTGTTTGTCTCATTGTGGATCTCATTTAATTATTTGGTCTTTCTCACAGTCCTCCTTTGGATTTACCAAGAAGTTGGATTGTGCACTGAAATTATAATAAAATGCTACTTTTAAAGACTTGAAACAAATTTTCTGTTTATACTCCGGGACGACCACGCGGTCAGAGGAGTTCACATGATAGAGAGAATACAAGAAATAGAACCGTATTTAGCAGTCACGGACTTGAACCCCGGTCACTTATATTACCCACATGCTGAAAACACTATTAAAAAGGTAGTGCTGTAAAAAGTGCACTAAACACTCGCCTTTCATTCTAAAATCTGATCTACAACAGGTCAAATTTTTTGTTTCTTTGATTTTCTTGCAGGTTCTTCTACTTTGCAGTTCCTCTTCAGCATCCAGTAATTATCAGCCACCATGTTGACATTCTACCTCCCCTGGTTCTCCATATCTTTAATATCCTGGAGAAACTTCACTCTATTCTTCACTAACACACCTAGATTTTCTGGGAAGTAGTCGATGTGCGAGTGTAAAAAATGTACCTTGAAGTTTACCAACTGAGAAATGCCATTTGAAGTTTAAAATTGGCAAATGCAATGGGTAGCAGTCATCCCGAATTAATCTAACAGCTATGTGATACTGTACTGCGACTAATGGAAAATGAAAAAGACCTGGGGGTAATTGTGCAGTCAGATATAAAGTTCTCTGAGCCCAGGAGTGCTCGTGGGGTTTTGTCAATAATATACAGAAACTCAGCTAGCAAGGATAAGGAGATGATTATCCACTTGTATAGGGCACTAATCAGACAGCATCTTGAGTACTGCAGATCTGGAGGCTTGATTTTAGGGGAGTGAAGAATGAAAAAGACTTGTGGGTTATTGTGCAGTCAGACGGCAAAACCCCATGAGCTAGGATAGCTCATGGGGTTTATCAATGATTTTCAGAAACTTAGCAAGCAGGAGATAAGGTGATTATCCCATTGTATAAAGCAATTGTTAGACCGCATCCTGAGTCCTATATACACGTCTGGAGGCTCCATTTCATGAAAGATGTAGACCTACTGGAAGAACGGGTGCAGAGAAGCGTAATAACGAGATTAGCGAAGGAAACGAAAGGGTAATCTTACCAAGAATGGTTTCAGTTCTGCAAACTGCAACGAGTAGGGACTGGGAACCTGCGAGCAGGTCTCAATGAAATATTTAAAGCTTGGAATGGATAAAGCAAATTCAATGCTGATGGCATTCCACCTCTTGCTCAGACTACACACGAGGGCTAAAAATAAAACTAAACTTCAAGAGCCGAGTCAAAGCATTGGCTCAGCAAGACGAAGGTTATGGGGGAAACCAAAAATCGAAATAGCAACAGAAAAAAATACATTACTATCAATCAATCAAGAGAAAATAAGGTAAAGTTTCCAAAAGGAATTCGATACAGAAAATTAGAGCGCAAATTTCGGCTTTCAAAATTAATCTAATACCTTAAACTCTGCAGAAGATTGCATAAAGTTTCTTTGCAACTGCAAAAAAGTTGGCAATTTAAATGAACTTGAATTTGAGCAACAAGAATTCTCCAAGAAAAGAATGTTTGATGATGAACAAGACGATGTTGGTATGACAGAGAAGGAAATTTTAGGATCCAGTTTTCCAACATTTTAGACAGCGCAAACTAGTCACTAAAGCACAGACTTGAGTCAATCGTAAAGCATAACGAGTAATTCCACTTTCCATACAATTTGAATTATGGCACAGAAATGAGGCTGAACGAGCAGCATAACAATTTTACAGATTTATAAATTCTGTTAACAGATGGTGATCAAAAAAAAGACATCTCTGGCATCAATTTACACGAAGAATCAGGGCGCCAGAACCTTTCGAACAAGCATATCTTTAATTTGGTAATAAAACATTTCTGAAAATATGACTTTACTGGAAGATATTCGATAATGTGTGCTGCTTAAATATTAGGAGTCAGTACTACAGTTATATGTTTAGTATTTTTTAAAGAAAATCGACATGCAAGGCATGTCGGATAACGCCGGGTTGAGTCAACTTGTTTGCAATAATACGATTAAATGAAACCAGTTCGCAAAACAACCAAGTTCAATTAAAAAACGAATACAGAACTTAATTAAATCTGTTACCGAATGTATTAAGAAAGTGTCCACCTTGTTCGTGTAGACATGCATTTGACATTTTTATATGTCCATCAATAACGCAAATGCAATTCTTGGTGCTAACGAATGTCTCTTGCCATTGCAAAAAAATGATTTGGATACGGCGTTACTAATGTTCCAAACAAACACCCCTTCTTACGGGGAAAATTGCATCTTATGCACTGCACTAAAAATGCCGATATCAAGTGACGTCATGTGCTCTGCTGCCATAGCTGCCTTGGTACACACTGTTGACCACTGCGTTGCACGACGTTTTTTTTCCTTACAAAGCAACTTAGGTATGTTCTATGGTTGATGATTTGCTTGTTTTTATGAATAAAAACAAGTTTCTATTTAAAAAAAAAACAGCACGAGCTTCATCCGAGAGGGCAAACTCAGCCCCTGTTTGAAAAAATACCATAAAAATGCTACCCATCTTTACCTAATTCGAATCCAGCCTTTTTCACACGATCGCAAAGCCGCGAGAATAAAGATATTTTCTTTTTTGCAAAGCAATTTCATATATAAAAGTCTAACTTCCTATACACTTGGAAATGAAATGACCATACGAGGTATAGCTACAAAGTTCCAGCAATGCGTTTATAAGTTAAACTTATTTATTTTATTTTGTCAAAGCAATCTCTTTGGGCAACTTTACTTTCTGCCGCGATTGAAAGCATTTCGGAAACTTGTTTATCGATATTTATTTATTATTATTATTTATTTATTTATTATTTATTTATTTTTTTTTGAGGCTTCGACATTGGCTACTGGTGGGCTAATGGGGCCGGTCCGTAAAGGGTGTGACGGGCGCATTGCAAGCTGCTGAAAAGTATCGCAAATCCAATAGCCATAGGACCTAACCTGCTAAACAAATAAAAGAAATTCGCAATTGAACATAAAAAAGATAGAGGAGAAAGTTATTAATTAGAATTACCTTTGTTTACGTTTCCAAGAAGCAATAAATAAAATGTACAGTTAAAAATAATAATTGGTTAAATTATTATTGTTAATTACCACCAAATGATGACAAAACTAATTTATTACGCACAGAAAACAATATTTAATCAACTATCTTAATTAATAACGCCTTTAATTTCTTTTTCATAGAAGTTTACACTCGCTTTTGTTTCTGTTTCATAGAGAACAGTTTATAAATACTGAATAAAAAGTTGTAAACACCAATCCTTTGAAGTAGGAAATATTAAAATGCGTCATCCCAATCGGTTTAGCTGTTTTGAAATTCCTTGGTGCATCAACTACTCTGGTTATGGTACACTAGTTCATGTAGTACTAAATGAAATCTTTAAGTGTGCATTATCTGTACAAATGTATTCTGGGACTGATTGCAATATTCCGCGATCTAAAAACTGAATAGCTCAGAGGACAATTACCATCGGGAAAATGAAATTAACCACTTTTATCGATGAAGACGTACTAATTGTGTAGTATAAGGGGGCACTGGCCAAAATATATATAAATAAATAAAATAAAAATTATAATTCCATCAGTAAAAATAAATAACAGAAATAAGAGATAAATATTATATAAAAATAAACAACCTATGTTTTCCTCTTCACGTAGGTAACAATCCATTCCTTGCAATGTAGTGTGTCCACGTATACTTATGGCAGCGACAATGATTATTTTAAGGCACTGGATGCTTATCATGCGTATCTGTATGGTGTATTTTTCGTATAACTATTGTACACGGGCCAATTTGCATATTGTGAGGATTGGAAACCCGGAATTGCTCATGTGGGGGAAACCCATGGGTGAACCACTCACCGCCTGAAGTCGGCTAACTGCATACTCAATTGAAGAGGAGTAGAATTCCTTCAGTCTATGAAGGGCTGTGACCCAGACAATCGAGATGACGGCGACGTACCGTGCAGACTAAGCTGCCACGAAGAACTTGTACAGAGCGGTCAATTAAAAACATGCAGCTACCAAAAAACGATTTCTTATTTAAAATCCAACCATTTTAAAATCAGAACTCGAATGTAGGTCACAAGCGGATTAAGGAATATTGAAAGAATGAAACCAAACCACTAAAAAAAAAAAAAAGTCCTTATTTTAGCACATCCAGTGACTTGCACGTTAAAAATAAACAAACAATTTTTAGGAATTCCTATAATCGGATTATGTAAACTAAATACATGGTCTGCAGAAATGGAATTTAGGTAGGATAATCGTTTTATGACACGTGGATAAACTTCATGTGACCGAACAAGAATCAGGTCCACATAAAGAGGACAGTCAAGCTGTGGAGTGGTTAAGGGAGAGCCGGTTAAGCTAGAATACCCTACACTGTACACTAGGTTAAGAGCCGAAACTAGAAAAAAAAAGTCACAGTTACAATAGCTTATAATTCTATGAATCAAAAATATATTTTCACTTTGAAGATTATTTATTCATGTTCAGAGTTAGAATTTTTGCAACTACCTATTTAATGAGCAAGAACACTTAACTTCCCACAAAAATGCATGCGGATTTTTTATTTTTTTTAATTTTTTGACAATTTTTCCTCTAAAGTACCATATGTACTTCATTCATACATCTGAGAATATAATAAACAAGGGTGAACCGGTAGATAGACCACGGGGTTACTTTTGACCGTGAGATTCCAACACATCCCAACGCCCTTAACCTAATATAGCTGAGTGGTCAAACACAGAGCGGTGAATTGTAAGTTAATGACGGCATCCAGGGTTTCCCCTATATCCGTAAACAGAGCGGTGAGTGACCGTAGCTCAAGCCCGAGACTACTAAATACGGTGCTGTTATTGTATTCTTTCTATCTTTGATTTCCCCTGACCCTGTGTGGCCGCTGCGGAATATAAACAGAAATTTTAACGGCCACCGTAGTCGAGCGGTGAAGAGAGAGTGTACAGACGCGCATGCGATCGAATGGCCGTGGTTCAAGCCCGCATGAATACTAAATACGCTGATGTTATTGTATTTTGTCTATCCCGTAAAATCCTCTTACGTGGTTTTCCCAGAGTATAAACAGAAACGTATTTATTTATGTTTTTTTAAGTGTTAAGTAAACAACAGCTACTTGACGTCATCGACCTTTCGACCACGAGGAAATATATTCATAGAAAAATTCCCTACACTTCTATAGTATAATCATAAGGGCTGAATAAGTACTGACCGTTAAAAATGGATTATGCACAAACGTTTTGTTTTGTTTTTTTCAGTCAAAATGGGCACATTGACGTATGATCGGCAGTGGAATCAATATCCTTAAATGGGATCCTTCTTTTAAATATAAATCATTTAAACCCAAAAACTTGATTTTTGGATAGTCACTTTAGAAACTGAGATAATAACAAAAATGTGATTAGAAACTATTATGAAACACTAGCATTTTAAGGCAAATATTATAAATTAAAAATGCATGCAATTTTTTTTTTCAGCCTCAATGAAAATTTAAATAGTTACACTGAGACATTTAAACCTGTTTTACTCTCGCTACTTGGCAACAACATTGGGTTTAAATTAATTAAGCTAATTCAAGTGTGCAAGGTGACGTGTCGTATTTTGGTTGTCGTGCGGGGTATGGTATTCAACCAAAATGGGTGTCAATGAATTTAAGACACCCATTTTGGCCAGCATTAAATTTTCATTAATAATTTCAGATTTTTTTAAAACGCTTACGCTGTTGCAATAAACGTTCAGTGAGGATTTGATGAACAAGAACCGAATTGCATTTCCTAAGTGCAAGCTGCAAAAATCTCCGAAAGTGCTAGAGATGTATTGTTTCTAAAACTTACGATTAATGTTTGAATTGATAATTTATTGTAAACTCATCTGACCTGGTTGTCGTGCCGGAGTATAAACAAGAAAATATACGGAAAAGTAATAAAAATATAAAGACTAAGGGCGTTAAAACAAATATACACAAAGTAGCTTTCGGAGCGATGTACCCCTTTATCATTTATGAAGTTGATCAAAGCCCACGCCTTTATGAACTTCATAAATTCTTCTGACGCCCAAGGCGTTTTGCTAATATTCCAGAACAAGTGCAATTATAAACAGATTTGATTTAAAATTCAGCTATGAATACACACAATTTTATAAATTAATATGCTACAATACATTTAATCTCAAAGAAATAAAATACGAATAATAGAAATAAATAAATAAAAAAACGGGTCGTACTTGCATTAGTGGGATGGTTTGTCCATACTTCGTTAAAAAAAAGTGCTTCGTGTAAACAAGTCCCCTCTCCTCCAAAAAAACCAAGGTGCCCCAGGTGAGGCGAGCACCACACTTCGGAAACACACCTTGGTGATTTGGTCTATGATAAGTAAATGAGAAGAAATTTGAAAATTATTAAAGAAACATAATGCATAAATCCGGCACGTGCGTCGCTTTTTTTTTTTTTTTTTTAAGTCCGGCTAGCCTACTTCCCCTCTGCCTTTAATACGGTCCACGATACTTGAGCAAATATTCATAAAGTGTAGGATTTAATAACTGGAATGCTCTGGTGCATTAAGTAAACTATCAACCGGAACTACGTTCCTTTTTAACTTTAGCACAGTTTTAACATTCATGCATTTAAGATTTCTTTTCGAAATTTGAGGTTTATAAGGCGCTGAAGTGTTGGTAAATTAAATGAGGAAAGTCTATTCGCAAGTGGGAACGTACTTCCGATATTCAATTTCAAAAGTTCCACTAATAATCCGCATGCGAATAACAGCCGGAGACTAATAAAGGTTAAGCCTTTTCAATCGTGGTTATAGTTATCCGATCTCAGCAGAGGGAGTCGGGCTTTCTATGTAAGGTATTCCGGATTTTTTAGCCCCACAACATGCAAACAGGCATGCGCACACACACTCGTTTATTAAAAATAAAAAGCAGAGCAATATTATCTTAAATATTAATGCGCGATATCAGAAATTTACCAATGTTTTATACCCTGCGTCTCTTTAAAATATTTCATAAATTTCAACCATAAATACAGAACAATTACTAAACTTTCCTTTTGATAATTCGAACCAACATTTTTAAATAACAATAACCAAAGAAACCGGAAGTTTCTTGGACAAGTAGATAAGCTAAATATGGACAGTAGATAATCAAATAAAATATGGACATAATAGATAATCAAAATAAGCTCTAGTTGGTAATTTTGCGAACACTCTCACGAACGTATCTTAAGATAGCAGAAGTCGAGGTAATTAGCTCATTAAACACTATTCATTGTGCTTCCGTTCATATAACAAGTAAAAAATAATCAGTGATACGTTCCATTTTTTTTTTTTTTTTTAAACAAGTTCGTTAATGTATGCAGTGCGTTACATTTCAGGCATGCTAGCAAATAGTAATAATTCAAAAAAAAAAAAAAAAGAGAGCAAAATTCAACGACTTTTATGCGGGAACATTTCGTTTTGGTGCATCCGCAGCATTGCCCATTAACTCCTCCAACCAGCGTATGCCTACAAACATAATATCCGGTGCTTCGTCTACAATATCACAAAATCAAAAATATACTCTGCCATGTGGGAGATCAGCCAGGAATTAACAGGGATTCGTGACGCTGAATTGGTAAAGAAATACGTACTTCGATGCCTCATCCCATACCTTTCTATGCAGCAACTATTTGGTCCTCTGTCCCTACAACACACTTCAACAAGCTCTTCAGCCTGGAATATTGGCTCCTGAAATTACTAAACCGGCAAACTGGAAACCAATACATTATTTCCAGGGATCAACTCTTCATCAATCTCGAAGTTACCGTGGGAACAACAGATTGTGGCAGCGAACCTACTTGCACTAGCCAGACCAATCACAGGACGCCTAGAAGACCCTGATAACACAGACCTGATTAAAACTCCCCGAATTGCTGGAAGAAGTCAAGTGGACCCAAAGCTCCCACTGAGAATCAGTTTAAAACAACCTAAAAGGACTGAGATGGATGTCTGCAGGAAACGCCGTAGATGTAACCAACAATCTGGCCATCGATCTTGATAAATTCTACCAGCAGAATACATGCGGAAGCCAGAAGCTAATGGACACATACACAAATCTATCTTTTTTACTCTCAAGAACACCACCAGAAGGAAAACAACATGCTACGACAATTCCTCCATGACAGGATAAATATAAAATAAAATAAAAGTGAAGCTATTACTGATCTCCTCCCTTGATATCTATCACACAAGACGCCTGAGCAGAGTTAGTCAGGAAAGAAGAGATGCTATGGACAACAACCAGTGATGAACTGCTTCAATAAAAGATATCCTTTATATTATTGTACATATTTTTCATAATACTGTACAGCGCAATTTTAATAAAATAATGTTTTTCTTAATTTGAGATACTTCGGTTTACCCAGCTTCGTTTGTGCCGTCTGGGCGGGAGGGACTCCTCACTTAGGTTGGGTGGGGTATGCCGCTTGCTCGATGAGATCAATCACCCCCCCCCTTCCTCCTCCTCCTTTCCGAGCTATTGTCACTCTCTCCACAACTGGAGGTTAGCCTGTGCAGCCATTGCTCCTTAAAGCTCTTCAAACAGAGAAGTTTTTCCTGATTTATTTTCTGCTTTATTAGTTTAAATTGTCATATTAACTTATTTTCTAGAGTAGCTTTATATTCCTAGTTACGATACTTAGTTTAAAGTTTAACTTAGACAGAGATTTCGTAGATATTACTTAGTATCGGTAACGGTATCAAATCCACGTGTCACAAATTGAACGAGAGGTCTTTTAACCAAATTTAGTCGATTTATTAACCAATTGTTATATCAAATTATCTTCTATAAGTAGATTATAGACCTAGTCAGGATCCTTAGTTTATTCTAAATTGAGATAGCGAGAATTCGAAGCTAATCAATACTTACGAGTCCGTAGAAATACCGTTCGTGAATTCCCGCCATTTTTACACGATAGCATAAGCTTAGTGTAGTAAAGTTCATAATATAATATTGTCAATTAATCAGTAAATCTATTAATCTTGATAAACTTTATTGTCAATTAAATTGTATTTTTAACTCTATAAATATATATAACGACTTAATCGTAACAAATAATTAATACATAACTATAGTGGTACACGTGATACGGAAGTTGTATAAAGGGAACACTAGATACCGAAAAAAAAAAAAAAAAAAAAATATATATATATATATATATAACATAACTGTTTTGGGATATAACTTAAGGATTTAATTTTTGTTTTAAATTTTATTGAATTAAATTGGAATCATGACTCTGACCAGAGCAGCAAAGCAAAAGGCTCAAGCTAATGGGAGTGCTGTGGTTCAGGGGAGAACTGAGGGGGGGGCAGTTGCCCTCTGAATCACAGTCTATTAAAATGCACTGTTTGCTTGATGTTTGCGGAGCAGTCGGGTACGGGACATGATACTGCCAAGGGGGATATCTTTGTGTGTGCACGATGTAAGGAGTGCAAGGAAATCAGGCGACAACTCAGCGTTGTTATGGGCCATGAGACCTTGAAGGACAGGGTGGATGCCCTCGAAGGAAATAAATTGAGGGGCCCATCAAGCTCTCAGCTGCAAACATCAACGCCAGAGCTTGCACTTGGTCATCAGGCAACACAGGGGCAGCCCCCTAGGCAGAATGCGCTGGTCCCACAGGAACTAGTAGTTGTTGGTGACTCTATTGTCAGGGAAACGGGGAACATGCTTTATAAAAAGGATAGGTGGAATAGGACCAGGGTATGTCTGTCAGGGGCAAAGGTTGATGACGTTGTAGAGCGGATATCATCTTTTAAGGGCACAAAAGGTGATATAGTTGTACACGTTGGCACTAATGATATTAAGAGTAGGAGACCGGCGGAATTACTTAGCAAGTACAGGTCACTGTTGAAAAAAAGCCGTGAATTAGGGTTGAACTTGAAAGTGTCTGCAATTCTGCCCAGACACGATAGGAGGGAGTATATGATGAGAGCCTTGTCGATCAATTCGGCCCTGGAGGGATTGTGCAAGGCTCAAGGGGTAGAATTTTTTTCAGCCTGGACTGTACTTGTTAACAGGAGAGATTGCTTCTACAGGGATGGGATACACTTAAATAGAAAGGGTGCAAGAATTTTTGCTGATGCTGTCGAGGCAGTGTTAGGTGGGTCGGAAAACTGCTAGTTGGGGGGGATACAAGGACTAATAGATTAACAGTAGCCACTGGCAGAGGTGGAAGTGATTCTTGCACTGCTTCTATTCAAATGAGCAGAAGTCTGAAAAACAAGATGCAGGATATTTCAGAGACTGCTGGTAGTCATTGCGTTACAAGTAAACACATGGGTTGTGTTAGGGTAGCTAAGAATAGAAACAGGTGCATGTATACCTGCGTGTACACCAATGTAGGAGTTTGGTAAATAAATTTGATGAATTTGAGGTATTGCTCAAAACATCAAAGGCAGATATTGTTGGGATATCAGAGACGTGGTGTCACACAGATATAAGTAATGCGGAACTGGAATTTGGGGAATACAATGTATATAGAAAGGATAGACAGGCCAGGAGGGGAGGAGGGGTTATGCTATTAATTAAGAAACACATAAAGTCAAAGGAAGTGAAGCCAGTTGACATCGATGGACAGGGCAGTGTCGAGTCAGTTTGGTGTGACATAAGCATAGGGAAATCAAAATTGAGAGTAGGAGTGTGCTATAGGCCTAAGGACTCTGATGAGTATAATAATATATTGTACAGGGAAATAGAGTGGGCCAGTAAATCAGAGAGTCTTATAATGGGGGATTTTAATTTCCCAGATATTGACTGGAATTTGTGGGTTGGTCACTCGCACACTAGCAAGGCTTTTGTGGATTTATTGGATGATTGTTTTCTACATCAGCATGTTCGTGAGGCAACAAGAGGGAGCAATACTCTTGATCTGATTATCAGTAGTGATTCTTCATGCATTAAGAACCTGCAGATAAATGAACCACTAGGTGGCAGTGATCACAGTGTGTTGAAGTGGGATTTACTCAAGGAGGTAACTACCATCAGAGGTAAAGGGAAGGGTTTTTGTTTTCGTAAAGGCGACTATGATGGTCTGAGACAGTATTTAAATTCTATACAGTGGGACCAACTGATGATGTTACCAACAGCAAACTCAAAATGGGAAGCATTCAAGGAACTAATCTTGGTGGCTACCAGGCTTTACATACCAACTAAGAAATATTGTTCAAGGTTTAGGCCTAAATGGTTGTCAGATGGACTAATGAGACATGTGGCAGAGAAGAAAAATGCATGGGATACATACAAACTAATGGGTGACATGGAAGCCTATGATAGATATAAGTTGGTCTGTAACCAAGTCACAAAGGAGATTAGGCAGGCAAAGGCAGACTACGAAAAATCCTTGGCAAAGGATGCAAAGAAAAACAGAAAGGAGTTCTTTACATACTTGAACTCGAGAAGGAAAGGGATGAATCAGATTGGTCCACTGGATATTGATGGTTCAACAGTTGAGGATCCTGCTCAGGTGGCTAACAATCTAAACGAGTATTTTGCATCTACATTCACGCATGAGGAGTTATTCAGGAAGGAGAATGATGTAGGTAAAGTAAACATTGGCAGTGAGCTGGATGATTTTGTAATAACTGAGAGGAAAGTGGAGGAGAGATTGTTGAGGATAAACATAAAAAAGGCACCTGGGGTGGATGGGATCTATCCAGTTATATTAAAGGAGGCAGCAAAGGAAGTATGCAAACCCCTAGGCATAATTATGAGAGCTTCTTTGGACTCAGGGGAGGTACCCATAGACTGGAGATGTGCAAATGTAACCCCAATTCACAAAGGAGGATCAAAGGCTGACACAAGTAATTATAGACCTGTTAGTTTAACTTCTGTTCCAGGTAAATTAATGGAGGCACTGGTTAAAGAAGCACTGCAGGATCATCTAGACAAGAATTCAGTTATAGCTCAGACGCAGCATGGTTTTGTTAAGGGCAGGTCTTGCCTGACCAATTTGATTGGATACTATGATGTAGTCACAAAAGAACTGGATGCAGGGAATAACTTTGATATTATATATTTGGATCTTAGAAAGGCTTTTGATACTGTTGCACATGGAAGACTGCTGCACAAATTGGAGCAGTGTGGCATTGGAGGCAAATTGCTGCTATGGATAAGGGGATGGTTGAGTGGCAGAAGACAGAGAGTGGTAATCAATGGACACTGCTCAACGTGGACTAATGTTATTAGTGGAGTTCCTCAAGGTTCAGTGTTGGGTCCATTGTTGTTTTCGGTGTTTATGAATGATATTGATGATGGGATATCAAGTTTAATGTCTAAGTTTGCAGATGATACAAAGGTTGGCAGGGTCGTTAAGGACACTACTGACGCTATGCTGTCTGGAAACGGATCTGGAAAGGTTGAACAGATGGGCTGAGAGGTGGCAAATGAAGTTTAACATTGACAAATGTAAAGTACTACATATGGGTAACAGTAACCTCAGAGCAATGTATCAACTCTGAGGTACTACACTGACAGTGGTGGAGAATGAAAAGGACCTGGGGGTAACTGTGCAGGCAGATATGAAGTTCTCTGAGCAGTGCAGACGAGCTGCAAGAGTAGCTCATGGTGTCTTGTCAATGATATACAGGAGTTTTTCTAGCAGGGATAAGGAGGTGATCATTCCCTTGTATAAGGCAATGGTTAGGCCACATCTTGAGTACTGTATACAGGTCTGGAGGCCTCATTTCAAGAAGGATGTAGAGCTGCTGGAACGGGTACAGAGAAGGGCAACAAGATTAGTAAATGGAACAAATGGTTGCTCTTACGAAGAAAGGCTTAAGTTTTGCAAATTACAGAGTCTGGAGACTAGGCACCGGCGAGGTGATCTGATAGAGGTGTATAAGGCTTTGAATGGTTTGAGCATGCTCAATGCCAATGGGATTCTTCATCTTTCTCAGAATAATCACCTCAGAGGGCATAAATTCAAATTGAGGAAGGACGGATGTCGGATAGATGTGCGGAAATTTGCCTTTAGTCAGCGGGTGGTTGGTTGGTGGAACCGACTTCCATCACTTGTTGTTGAAGTTGATAGCCTAAACAAATTTAAAGCTCAACTGGACAGGTATTTCGAACGAACGGAGGGGTGAAATGGGAGAGGGTTTTTTTTTTTTTTTTTTTTGGCTGATGCTGAATAAGCTTGCTTCCTTGCATCATATGCCTCTACTAATGCTAATGCTAACTGGAAAAGAGATCGAAGCCATGACAGAGGGAGAGACCCACAAATACCTGGGGATGATGCAGGCTCAACAGTTACAGCCAGAAGCTAAAGGATACATATAAATCTACAGTTATGACAGACCACCGGAAGGAAAATTGCCAAGACACGACAATGCTTCCCATGACACGATAAATGTATAATAAAATAAAGTGACGCCGTCACTGGTTCCCTCTCTTGGCATCTATTACTCCAAACATGCCTGGCAATGAGCATTAAGACAGTCAAGATTGAAGAGATACCACAGGCAAAAACCAGTGGCCTCAATCCTTTATATTTTTGTACATATTTCTCATGTTTTCGTACAGAACTTTTTGATAAAATAATATCCTTCTTAATTTGGGACACTTCTGTATTCCACAATTTTCAAATAGGTAAAATAAAAAAAAAATGTAAATTCTGTACCTTTCAGGTTAAGCATAGATGTGCTCCATGTAACCCCCGGACATATGTCTCTGCCTTAATCTCTGAATGCTGTCGATGGGGGTGACTCTTGAGCATAGCAATAAATAGATTTAATTAATAAATAAATAAATAATAAACAAACAAACGAAAGATGGGCAAAGAAGACACTCCATAGTAGACACTACAATGACCTCCATCAAGATCATATAGATAAAATGACTCCCAATGCAATGCATGGCTCACGAGAGGAACGCTCTTCCCCGAGACTGAAGGATTCATGCTCGCCATCCAAGACCAGGTAATCAACACCAGAAACTACATCGCAAAGGAGTCTGGAGTGTCAGATGACACATGTCGACGATGCCATTGGCCTCAGAAACGATCCAACACATCACAGCAGGGTGCAAGAAGGTGATCACCCAGACTGAGTACACTCGTAGACACAACCAAGTAGCCAGGATAACACATCGGAAGCTAGCAAGAAAATACCAGTTGATCAAAGAAAGTGTACCGTATTACAAGTACGAACCCCAGGCAGTACTAGAGACCCCAACCCATGGGCTGTACTGGGACCGCGCCATAATAATGGACATGTGCTCCATGTCCATTATTATGGCGACATAACCCTTGTCGACAAGAAGGAAAAGGCTACCTATCTGATTGACATAGCAGTGCCCAACACTAGCAACCTTCAGAAAATCCACGAGGAAACAATCAGGAAGTGCACAAAAACCTAAGACAGGAGATCAAAGAGATGTGGTATGTGCAACGAGTAACGACCATCCCGATCATCGTGTCAAACACCGGTATGGTGCCAAACCGCCTAGCAGCAATAGGTCTCCCAGTGAACACCTACAAGGAACTCCAGAAAGTCGCAATCCTGAACACCTGTAAGACAGTCAGAGAGTTCCTCGACCAACAGTAACACCAGACATAACAGCAACCACCCTGTGTACTTGGTAGCAATACCTGTCGCTATGTGGAACCCACAATCAGGGAGAAATAATATAAGAGCAATAATAATTATAACAATAATAATAACCAGAGGGGGTTCCGCCCGCTGCTCGCTTAGTTCGCTAACCCCCAGTCAATATCAAATATACAAAAAAATGTCAACCTGCGCGGCATCATTACTGAAGCCGCTTCGGAAAGAGTTTCCTTCAAATGATCGACCGATTTGCTTAGACAGGCCGCTCGAGCGGCTTCTCGAAAAGTCTCACACTATGTTCACAGTTCTCACGTCTTCGAAACACCTTAGACGTTTCGCTACATGTAACAATAATTTCAAATGAAACCTCTCGACATCTCGCGGTGAGATGCTATTCAATCACTTTACACATTTTTTATTTCCCGTGTTATGCCACGTAAAATGTAGAGGTATGACGGAGTGAGTCAAATATTCTGCACCCCTCTCGTAATTATACTAACATTATAACGCACTGATCGAAATCTAATTAGGAAATGACCTATGTAATTATTTACCTGCGCATTTGTAGTGACGTAATTCCCCCGACCACTCGTACACGTCACCCGCATCCCTCTTCTGCCATTGGCTCGAATAAATATCACCAGGAGGAAAACTTTTTTAATGTACGGAGAGAATAGGGTGATTCGCGTCCCCCCCCCCCAGCTCGCTGCTTTGGATAAAATAAAATAGAATACTTACAGAAGCTTTCGACACTGTGTGTCTCTTCCTCAGCTATGAATACATAAATACGTTATGATATCTATATAATATCGGTGTAGGTACACCACAGACAACTCTTAAAGAAAAACTACGATCGTAGTATGAAAAGGTATAATTTCATCTATATCTCATATTGTGATCATCCTTCACAACGAGTTACCAGGTGCAGTACTCCACTACCTAGAATAAGTAACACTTCACTAATAAAGAAGGCTGTGGGGGGGGTTGTTTGTGGGATGTTATTCTGGGGGGATAATTTTTTTCCTTTTATTATTTATTATTTATTATTTATTTCTTTAATAATAAATCACGTTAGCCTTCCAGACCCACCTCTTTTAACTTTGTATTTCTCAATTAAATTTCCCCCTTAATTTACCTCCCCTCCACGTTAACACCTGACTTGTATACTGCACAGAAGATCACAGATTCTGGGGGAATAATAGTTCGTGTATGTCTCCTCTGGACTGGCTGAGTATTCAGAATGACTCAATACTACACATGATAAACATATACAAATTTGTTTATATCACAGTATATACATTAAAGAATTGTATCATACAACATCAATTGGTATAATGTTAATAACTGGCATTATATGTGTGTTAAGATGTAAACTTAATAGCAAATGATATAATATGTCTCTTCGTGTCTTTCTGCTTTTTCTCCTTCTGGTTTAGGTTACATCTCATAACATTATTTTTTACTTTCTAACAGTTAAACTTCCCAACTGGAATTACCTCAGTGGGCTTAACACCTCTATGGATATTGTCCTAGATTTATAAATCCCCGCTATAATCTTTCATTAATTTATCCCTTCCAAAATAATTCAATCTTAATATCTTGTAACGTTTCAAGTACATAGAACACCTTTACTTCTTAACACCTTTACTTCTTAACTTAGAACATACCAGTCTCAAGTACATGTATCTAAATCTTCCTTGCTTTAACTTATCCTTGAGATGAAGTACATACATCTATGAACCCTTTTCTTCCTTTTATACTAATCAATACCAAATCTACTATCAACTAAATAAACATTTTTCTAAAGTCCTTCTCTTCAAATCTAGCTTAAAATTATTATCTCGTACTTACATAATAACTTAGGGAATCACTCTTTACACTACCTTTTTTTCAGTTCAGGGGCGACCATCATCAACAGCATAGGGCATCATCAGGCTCCAACTGGAATTTTTCATCGGCCAAGTACTGCTGTTCATCTACAGGGATTCTCCTACGTTCAGGAACTCGCTCTTCTTTCCATACGGCTATTAAATAAGTTGCTCCGGCCTGCTTTTTGGGCGCCTGATCAGTTCGACGAAACTGGGAAGCATAATAGAATTATCAGGACTCTTCCTACTACTTTATTAAGAAGCCTGGCTATGTAGCTCTTCCTTATCTTGCTATACCGAGGCTTTTCGATCCTTTTTTTTCTCAGCTCCAGCATAGGTGTTTCCATCTTTCAACGGTTATCTCCTTCCTATTCCAACAACTCTTAAACAGCAACTCATTACTCTGTCCGCTACCTTCTGGCGATTCTCCCGGCACTTCTCGGGATTTCTTTCCAGCCGCACATCACTCAGGCATCTCCACGGGAACTCTCTAAACTTCCACACTGCCAAAACTCACAACTCTCCCACAAAAAAAACCTCTCTCTCCTGTCTTGCATCTCCTTTTTGTTTCAGCCGCTCATTCTATTTTGATCCAATCGTCGTTCGTTCTCCATCATCTCATTATTCTCATTCGCTCTCTCCCACTTCTTCCGTTTTTCTTGGCCCTTCCCTCTCCTGGGGTAACTTCCTGTTTACGAAATTTCCATCAACTTCGATGAACTACTGGGCGTCTAGAAATTTCTAGATATTTCCTTGTGATCATTCCCGATTCACTTACCGCTATTAGTCCACTCTGTTTTTTCTCTACCCCTCCTTGAAATTAATAAGTGCTCAAGGAGTCGGTCTGTTTCATCTAGCGGCTAGCCATTACCACAGGTGTATGCCACATCCAGGGTCTCCTTCACCCTCTTAGTTCTTAAAATCTTCCTCTCCACAAGGGGGAGTTGGTTCCCTTGTTCTTTCCTTCCAAAGAGTTGCTCACTTTCTGTTTATGCGACCATGAACTGGCCTTACAGTGCTCCCATTGTCTTGTGTACCGTCCTGCTACCCCCCGTTGTTACGTTAATCCTCCCCTACTTGACTGTATGGTACAGAGCGATCGCAATCTAAGCTGAAATCATCCTATGTACATAATATTATTTAATATATACATTTTTTTTCTTGTTATGTTATAATATTTATAACATAACATTCGCTAGTATAAGTGTAAGAATTTTGTTCTTACAAGGCTATTATTATTTATTCTTGGTGGGCGCCATCACCCAGACGGACCGTTTCAAAGCTAGTTGGCTTTTCATCGGTGTGTGCCTTTCACACTATGATCGTAGTTTTTCTTTAAAAGTTGTTTATGGTGTATCTACACCGATATTATATAGATATAGAATCTTAAAATATTCTGCCTTGTTGCATTTAGTTTATTTAAATAAATACGTTACATATGGAAATTAAGATTGGTACCGCGTGGTCGTGTTAGATAAACATAGTGCTTGACCACGCTTAAAGAGAAGTCTGTTTTACCACAGTAAAACAAGCAGCTTCCGTTATGTATTTTTGTATTTGTTACGTATTCCACGTAACCTACATCCCTCTTCTCCCATTGGCTGAATAAATATCATTAGGAGGAAAATTATTTCAATATACAGAAAGATAATAGCCGGATTTCTATTGGTCCAATTTAAATTTGGTTTTAATGGCCGACAAATCTCCTTAAAAAGGCCTAATATACAATTTCATGAAAATCCGTCCACTGGGAATGAAGTTGGTACATGGATACATACCAGACGAATGGACACTCTGAAGACACAACAGGCACAGATGCTAACGCGTCTAAAAGTAAACGGAAAATCCAAATGGATTTTATTATTTTCACGTTTTCTTATAGTATTCTGCAGCAGGTCATACTTTCTATATTTTCTTTTTAATAGTTTTTTCTTTTTCTTTTTTTTTTTAAGAAACATAGAACAAAGTCAGCATTCTACGTGAAATAAAATAATTTTAAAACTGATATGAGATCAAACAAAACGTAGCAATTATGGTACAGTATGCCAATATAATAAATATTGTTATACGTTTTTATTAATCTTCTAGACGTGCGTTATGAAGGGAACAAATCGAATGCGGCCCACTAATGGCAAAACTTGTCCCTCAACAAATAATTCTTATTATAAGCAGAAGTATGCCGAATCTGCAGAAAGCAAAAAGAGTATTCCGGAAACAATTTTTAAATTAATTTTTTTTTTTTTTTTTTTTTTTTTTTACCCTTTGAGAAAACTTAGAATATTGTAAACAGTAGAGGATTTTGAAAAGGGTGCAGAGGAAGGATCCGGACATTGTGTAGCAATAATTGTATTTGCCAAAGTCTGCTTAATTATTTCTCGCCCTCTCGGAAAATGGCACAAAGTCCGCCACTGCATAGAAAAATTTATTTTTATTATTTTCAGAAGAACTGACCCACATTTTTAATTTAATCCAAAAGGAAAAGGTTACAATACCTGACTTTGAAGAAGAAAAAAAAAAAAAAATGTTCACTACAAAAATGGCAACCATAAAAAAAAAAAAAAAAATAGTACAGTCGAAGCTCTTCTTTATAGTGACTTCTTTTTAACTTCCCACACATTATAACGTCCTATGTGGTTGGTCCCAGCCAATTTTTCATTAACCTAATGCTATTTTATGAACAATCGATATAACGCCCTTCCGATATAACGACCGTTTTCCCATTTCTTGTGGTGTCGTTATATAGAGCTTCGATTGTACATGTACTCACCCTGGTTTTTTTTTTTTTTTTTTTTTTGATTTGGTAGTTGTTGGCGCATCGGCTTCTGTGGCCATATTACACCTCCCACGGTTTTTGCAGTACTTTGATCCAAGCCCGAGGCGGGAATCGAACCCGCGACCTTTGGGTTGCCGGGCAGGTACTTTACCCACTCGGCTAGCCCGGTCGGCTCTCACCCTGGTATTCCTAATTAGAACGAGAGTGTGTGTGTGTGTGTGCGTGCGCATACGTTACTGACGCCTAATCATATTCCTATGCTCAACTCTCGGGTATAAGGTGAATGAGAAATGGTGGAAATAAAAAAAAAAAAACATCAAGAACACTAGGTTAACGTAACATCATTTACATAGTAACGAGATTTCAGCTTGACGATAGTGTCAACATTAAACCGAGATCAAATTCCACAAACAGAATATAACAAAGTTGAAAAAGAAACGTCAGGAGCCATGTGGTGCACAAATATGCAAGAGGACTAAAAGTAGGTTCAGAGAATAAGCCGGCGATTACCGCCAGCAAATCTGAACATCTAATTGAAACAAGTTATCTATGGGGGGGGAGGGGATTTGGCTACCATCTGCCTAATAAGTTACCATCTATTCAAAATCTCTGAGCGGTAAGGACGTAGTAAGGGAAGGCAATCCTAGAATTTTTTTAATTAAAAAAAATTAATTGTACAAATTTCCAATTTAAATTTTCGATCTTATCAATGAAAAGTTTAAAACACTTCAAACTATTTAATACCCATGGTTCATGGGTATTAAATAATTTAGTTAATTAAAGTTACATTTATACTAAAAAAATAGTATATATATATGTTATTTTTTATTTTATTTATTCTTTTTATAAAATAAAAAGAATAAAAAAAATAAAAATTTATTTTAATTATTCTGTACCACTGGAAAAAATCACAACAAAACCCAAGTCCTGAACATGGTATTTGAACCCGAATAGTTTCAACACCAACAACTAAGGACGTCATGGTATCCACTCCAGCAAACTGCAGTATGTAAATTCGGCATTGGTGAACACTAAAGAATTGCAACAAATTAACTGAATAATATCACTTCATAGAGGGGGGAAAGAGAAAAAAAAAACACAAAGTGCCTAACATAGTTAAAAGCATCTACTAAAAATAAATAAGCAACCATTTCAGTGCTCTTATGCCACAGTGATACATATAAACATAACATTCTTTAATAAATAATTAGAAGATTGTTACTTTTTTAACAGGGGTTGGATTAGCCCATCTTTCGGACTATAGGCAACAATTTTCATTTCCCCTCTTCGGAAGGCAACGTAAAAATCAGTATGCAAAAAAAAAAAAAAAAAAAAAAATTATTTTCAGGCACAAAATAATCGCATTTTGCTGGTAATAACGCTCCACTTCTCGCTCTCCTCCCCTCAACCTAATAAAATCATCTAGTTTGAATAAGACTTCCTTGGTAAGTTGCAAAGCAAACGTTAATTTATGATAAATGTTTCTTGAGTGGATACCTAAAGAAATATTTTTTGCAGATAGCACCCCTTTTTTCTATTATTTTTAACTTATTCGAAGTTTTAAAGCATATTTTTTTTTTTATCGGTGAAATTACGATTTAAATTTTTATCGGTGATTTTACGATGTAAATCTCTTAATCTAAACTTTCATATTACGTATTTATTAAAAGAAAGCTTATGCATTTGAAATTAAATAATAATTTAATAAAATACTTACTTAGAATTCTTTCTTTCACATAAATATCTGAACTGCACTCTATCAAGACTTCCAAGCAAATGTACCACAAATCGAAATAGTAAAACGCTGAACTGGGAAATAAACCAAATGCACAAACGATGAACAAATGTCAACCAAGGTCAGAATAAAAATTCGCGCAGACGACTTACTGCAAGTAGTTCTAACATTTCTATCACACGAGTCATGCAATCTAGAAAACATTTATAAAATGGATTTTTAGCAGTAATATTATCACGGTTTAATAAAATCCCAGAGGCCTTCTATATTATGCTTCAGGGTTTGAAAACTTTTTTTTTTGTTGTTTTTTAATGACTTGGGGAAATAAAATTTCATACAAAGAAAAATCGGAGAAAGAACAGAGAGTATAGAGAATTAAAATAAAAAATAAAAACAATGCCAAATCAAATGAAAATCTTAATTTTACATTACATTTCTTTTATTGAAGAATTTTCAGTCGACGAACGTTCCTAATTAGCACTTTAGTATACTTAACCCAATCGAATAACAAACTTACTTTACAAAAGGGCCATAAAAGACCAAATACATGCCCACTGTGATACGTGCTGCCACCGATCAAGCTATTTTATTCTGAGCAGTATTCTATATATATTTTTTTCTTCTGATGGGATTAAAAGTAATAATAATAATAATATACAATACTGCTCAGAACAAAAAAATATATTAATATTATTATTAGTTTATTGACATATATTCACCAGTACAGCTCAGTTGGTTAGGAGTATGACATTAGCGAGTGGTCAGTATCTGAGTACAGTAGTACACGCATTTGAGTTGACCGCCGTTCCAGTTTACATAACCCATAAATAAAGAAATGTTCTTATGTTCTCTATCATGAAAACTCCTCTCGCACTGTGTGGTCGTGGGTTATAAACAAAAAATTTATTTATTTTATTTATAAATTCATTCTGGGACTGCCCATCTTACCGAACGGTCCAAAGTTTAAATCCATCGTACAGACATCGCAGCATGAATGTGTTGTTTTTGTGTATGTTAATCGCCAAGGTAGTTAAGTCCATGAGGCAACATCAATACATCTGATTGCATTATACAATATTTGAAATGGAATTGATTATTTCTTGTACGGTTCATGTAATCGTAAGGCACAGGTGTCAAACTCAGAAGTGCTCAGGGGGACCCACAGTTCTCGAGCAGTTAGAGGGACACACAAGCGATTCTCGAGTGACTCGTGGGTCGCTTTAGATTGCAAACAGCATTGCGTAAAAACACATCTCATAACATTAACATTTATGAAGGTTTGTACCATTTACGAATTTTATTTAAATTTTATATGTGTATCTCATTTAAGTGACATCACCGTATTTAGCAGTCATGTGAGCTAGAACCATGGTCAACTGAGAAGTGTGAATTTCTGTACCCTCGCGTTTTACCAGTTGAGTACGGTGACCCAAAATTCAAGAAGCCATTTTTTTCGAAAGTAACTTTTTTAAAAATTTTAGAATTATTTTATTTTTATTAGTTTTGATACAAACAAATTTTTAAAAAAACCTATACACTGTACTAACAACATAAAAATGAATGATTTAATAATATAAAATGAGTACGACAGACAATATAAATACGAAAAATTAGAGGAAGAGGCAATTCAATGAGGAATGGCATTTAATTTATGTGACATTCCTCTTGACAATTTTGTCAGTAAGCCAAAAAGGTAAAACTTTTCATAATACAGTATATTATTTAAAGATATTTATCAAAGAACAATAATATCAAAAATCTGTATGATATTTACAAAAAACAGATTGTGTCCTCTTAAAATCGTATAGGGGAATATGCACTATATTGCCAAAAAAGTAACCTGACACGACACCTCCATGTTTGAAATAATCTTGATTTAAAATTTTCTCTATTAATTTTTACAATATTTAATGACATATCTGCTCACCTTTGGCCTTAGTTACACACTATATTCTCCTTGGCACATTCTGAACTAACAGGAAGACGAAAGTTTGGACTTTTCCTCATTCAACAATTCAGCTACTGGTTGCAAGGGTACTGACGTGCCCGAAGCCAACGCTTCAGTTCATCCCAGAAATATTCAATGGGATTAAGGTCGGCGATTTGAACAACCCAACGAAATATTGCACGGCTTGTGTGTCCCTGTAGCTACTTGAGAACTGTCTCTGTGGCCCCTGAGCACTTCTGAGTTTGACACCTCTGCCTTACAATTACACGAACCATACAAGAAATAATCAGTTCCATTTCAAATATTGTGTAATGAAATCAGATGTATCGATGTTGCTTCATGGTCTTAGCTACCTTGGCGATTAACATACACAAAAACAACACATTCATTCCGCGAAGTCTGTAGGATGGATTTAAACTTTGGACGATTCAAACCAAATCACTACAGGTTATGCAATATGGTATGGTGCATTGTCATGCAGAAAAATAAGAGAGCCTCCATATACGCCTTCCCCAGTATAGGAAGAGCGCAATTGTTCAAAATAGCAATATATCGCACAGCATTCACTGTTCTAGAAATGAACCAATGGTCCAATCCCAAACCGTGAGAAACAACTCCAAAGGTGACAGCATCTCTGACAAACTTCACATTTGGTAAAAACCTGCGGTAATCCGTCACTCCATACAACAACCTTTCAACGTTCCAGTGACAGCAGTAGTGGGGGGGGGTTAGTTGCATCAGCGACTAAGGCCATATTGCTCCGTGTACATTACTGTCTGTAAACTGCGTGTGTTCTGAGGTCAATTTTCTATTTTTGCTGGACGAAAAACCATGTTACCCTCCCCTGAGACCGACTAACTCAGCCACGTTGTGAAACAGGCCCATAGAAATTTCCGACGTCATCGATGGTACTTGAACTCTGAGGCCCTCCGGTCTCTTTCCGTCATTTACTGCGGTCTACACATGAACGTTTCACAGCTGTAATAGCACCACATTTCTCTCTGGTGGTTATGTCAGCTACCGCTCATCTAGAGTGTTGCACGTTTCCTACAATGACACGAACAGATTGATTTCTAATATGACATCCTACGACAATTTCCCCATTGGAAGTCGCTAAGCTCAACGCCTCATTTCGTTCATCTGCTTACTTCTGACGTGACGCAGTTGCTCATCAACATATTCGTGATACGTGATTGCAAATATGGGGCATTGTTAACAAAGACCAGGGTTGTCGGAATAAGTCTGCCTATATAGTACATAGAGATATTATTTGTTTAAATAAATCTGTTGCATTTGCAGAATTATGCAAGATTTTCTTGTACAAATCTCAGTCCCATAATGATTCCTCTATTCTCCAAGCTATTCAGTTCCAAATGAATTAAATATTTTACGTACATAATATCCAACCGCGGGGTAGCACAATATATATAACCGTCCCATTCCCACACCAGGTGGAAAAGGCCTAAGTTCTAATCGCGCCAAGGACGCGAAGAACTTTTATGGACTTTTTTCACAATGTGGCTGAATTACTCGTTGTCTGGCGATATTTGCATAGTTTTCCTAACAGAAACTTGAGTTTTACGTCTACTGAACCGGCAAATTGACCACAGAATTCACACAGTTTACAGAACAACAACAACAACAACAACAACAACATAATTTACATATACAATGATATTCGAAATAATTGTCATTTTATGGTGTTTGATTTTTTCATGGTACAACGGCAGCATTGGTTAAAATGCGTCAAATTTTTTAATGCCATTGAAGATTTAATTGCCAAACTGAACGTTTTCTTCTAAAGACCCATAAAAATTCCTCGTGTCATTCATGGGATTCAAACTCAGGTCTTTTCCACGACCTTGAAAAACTTGAAAAAGATGATAATTATACCAACTGTGCTACATACAACGGCAAATCAGAACTTAAAGAAATTTATGTATTTAAATAATTTTCCGTTTAATTAAAGTAAATTTCATTGTAAGTCAATTCGGCACATTATGCTGCAGTATAAACTGCTGAAAATTATTTGAAGTCATCTGCATGCCGTAACATTGAAGAAAATTATTGCTTTAAGTTGTGGCCGAGTTAGTCGGTATCTGATAAAGAGTGCATAGTTTTTACCCTATTGAAAACATCCGAAAAAAAAATAAATAAATTGACCAGCGAATTCATTTGTGCAAAGGATTTACTACTGAACAGTATTAAATCACTGATATGAAAACAGAACAATAATGGATCTAAGCTTACAGACCTTTTTTATTTAAATAAAACAGATTGGATTTTTTCAGCAGGAATCAGAACGAACCATGTGATGGCTGTTTTGTGGTTATCTCATTTTGCGCAACTATTTTCGTTGGTCAATTTATCTATTTTTATGAATGAAACCCCAAGGAAAAAAATTATGCGATCATCTTCGGAGACCGACTGACTCGGCCACATTGTAAAACAATGCTCACAAAAGTTCTTATCAAGCCGGAACTCGAACCCACACTGTGCTACTCACTAGTACGAAAACCGTATAACCGTGTAATATTTAAGCCATTTCAATAAAGAAGTTTTATCATAAAACTTTAATTTTAATATTAATATTAGAACTGAAAGCTATTATAGTATCGTATAAAAATAAATAAGCTAATATAAAATAAGCCAAAAAGTAGTAATAAAAAAATGAAAAGTTTCTCATTGTTGTATGATGAATAATTAAACATCTTTATGTGATATACTGCTGAAAAATCTATAAAAAAATATCTACAAAACTTAAAGGAATTATAACAGTTTAAATGCAATATTGTCATTGCTTATTTCGTCCCACTTCAGCAGATGAAGCAGATCTCTCTTAATGTAACGTGGATGAAGTGGATCAATAGAATAACGTAGAAATCAAGACCTTGTGCAAACTTGTCCAAATGAAGGATAGCTGATATTATTTCGATTTTGTTTATCTTTCGCAAGTAATAAAATACTACATATATTTAAATTCTTCCATTTAGTTTTTTTCTCAATTGTATCCTACACTGACTATAGCTGTGTCGGTAGGTTGATAAAGCTTGTTTCTAATGTATAGGTTCATTAAAAAATTCTCGAAACTAACAGAATTACTTAAACTGACCTTAATGAATATCCATTCTGAGAAACTCTAGGATATTGGCTTCATTATAATGCTCATAACCCCTTTTACAATCATATAGACTTAGACAAATGATTTCAAAATCCAACGAGTAAATGAGTCAGGTAGCCTCCAGCTTGGGCTTGTCCTGATGTTCCCTCTTTTTTTTTTTATCCCTCCCTGAAGCAATCTTTTAGATCATGTACACAGAAAGAGAGGCGACTCCTTCAAACGTGTTTTTGAACGCAGTTATGAATATGGAATCACCTAATAATTCTGCAATTAATATTTAGGGCTGACTGTGGTCTTGGAGTCCGGAGGCGAACACTGTCAAGAATATTGTGGGACACAGTTCATATACTATCAACAAAATAAAAAAATAAAAATGTTTTTATTTGCCCATTGTTTTTAATATCTATTGTTATTTTGACTTAGCACCTGCATTAAGGGGTTATGTAAAGTTAGGAATTCCTAATTTCTTTATAGATGCAACGTGTATCGACAAGTTTGTTTGTTTTTTTAAATCTTTTAAACATGAAGATCTTAGGTCCGTCCTTCATTTCATCTGTCTTCTCGGCACGGTGGACTGGAAAATAAACTCTTACTTAAATATTTCAATAGCCAAGTTTTTCAGTTGTCTACCTTTCTTTTTTTTTTTTTTTTATTTTAATGAAAACCTCAAACTCAAGAGGCATTAGAACCTATAGTACTCAGTACCGTGCATGGTTGTTTTTATTGGATTTTAGGAGCATCGGCTACTTAGGCCATGTTGCTCCGTGTATATTATCTGTGAATTACGTGTGTTCTAAGGTCGATTTTCTGCTTTGCTGGACGAAAAACCACAGTTGGGAAAAAAACTATGCTACCCTCGTCTGAGACCGACTAACCGTGCATGGACTGAAGGTTGAGAAGATGAAAGAAGATACTTCTTGATATTAGACTTGAATTTCCGTAGATTATAATTTTCAGAAAATACGTTCCAAAAAACGGAAGTTGAATGAATAAATGAGGAAGAAGAAAAGTTGGTTCTGTGAGTTTGAAGTTCGACAGTAAAAGGATGTTGACTAGTTGTGGCTCGTGTTCGGACTGCTTTGCAAGAGAGAGAGCAGGAATTATAGAAGAACAGAGTTCTTCACTGTTCAGAAGAACAGTGCCTATGGAAGTATCTATAGAAAAGGCATGCAGCAGAAGCAGAACGTTAATGAGACAGAGAGTGGAGAGACTCTGTTAGAGATGAATCATTAATTAACCTAACTGCTCTCTTTTGAATGGAATCTAGAAGCCTGAGGTAGATTTTGGGGGCACCGCCTCAAATGTGGAAACATTGTTCCAAGGTAGGCGGATTTGCAATTTGTACAGAGGAGCAGCTGTTTGGAAGAAAAGTAAAGCCGAAAAGCTGAGAGCAAAAGAGAAAACCCAGTCTTTTAGAAGCAGAGGAAGCAAAATTTGTAAAGGGCATATGCCAAGAGAGAGAGAGAGAGTTTAGAAGTCAGGGTAATCCCCAATAGAGAATATGACCTTGCCTAGAAATCAGTGTCATCGAAGGTAAGCATAGAAAGAGAAGAATCCTTTTTGCGAGATATAAGTCAGGAATGAGTTTCAGAAGGATTGAAATCAACTGTTACCTTTGTCCCACTAGATAATTACCTGGGGATCAGCGTTTAAGGAATTGGTAGTGGATATTCAAGAAGTTGAAGCTAGTTGTGCAGGGCAAAGGATGATCGATAATGATTCATCAGCAAAACTATGGATAATATTTCTGGTCAATGGAAGAAGGTCATTAATACACAAAAGGGAAAGAGTGGGAGAAAGAACTGAACCTCGGGGAACACTACTATTAGTGGAGAAGTTAGAAGACAGAGAGCCATTTACCATTACAGGCTGTGAGCAGTCAGACAGAAAACTGGATACCCAATTACAAAAAACAGTTGGCAAACCATGAGACGGAAGCTTATTTATAAAATCTTTATGCCAAACACGATCGAAAGCCTTTGAGATGTCAAGAGCAACGGCTTGAGTTTCACCAAACTTTTATATTAAATTTGTCCGTAGATGGGTAACATAAGCCAGAATATCACCAGTGGAACGACATTGACGGAATCCATACCAGCGTTCGTTGATCAGATGGAAGGTTTTTAGATAGTTTTTCCCTTCTATGGGCAAATTACAAAAACGGGTTAATTGATTTCTCCATTGCTTTAGAAAGAATATAAATACTGTAAGTGCAATGGGGCGATAAGGTTGGCATTCCAGGTGAGCGGACGCGCTTAGACAGGGCTCCTCAGTTAAGTGGTTTACTTTTGGATAGTGCTTTTAAATATTTGATTTATTTAGATATTGTTGGATTATTTTGTTATAGGTTTTCCTGTAACTGTTTGATTTTAATAATATTATAGATATAATTTTTTAAAGTTACTTTCATTGATATTTATTTAATTTTATAATGGCAGTTACGAGATCTGCCTTAAACACGTCACAGGGTATCGTGACTCACACGGAAATAGCAGATGGCGATTTACGGGTGAGTCATGATTTAATCCGTTGTGGAACCTGTGGAATGTTTTCCAAGGTCGACCTGGTGACTAATCCTACCTCACCTGGGGATTCTTTTCTTTGTGATCGATGTAAGGAGTGCACCGATCTTAAATTACAATTTGGTGCACTGAGGGAACAATTTGAGTCCCTGAAAAAACGAGTGCTTGCCCTCGAAAATAATGCATCTGGGAGCTCGTCAGGGACTCAAAACTCCAGCAATCTACCAAGTGATGCACACCCGATTCGAGCCTCAAAACAGAAAAACCAAGTGCAAACTACTCTGGTTAAAAAGGACATTGTATTATTAGGAGACTCCATTGTCAGGGAAACGGGGAACATTTTTTGTAATAAAGATAGGTGGAGGAGAACCAGGGTATGTCTGCCGGGAGCAACTATTGATGATGTCACCAACAGACTGTCAGATTTTAAAGGGGGTAAAGAAAATATTATTATTCATGTGGGGACAAACGATATTAAACGTACACGATCTGACGATTTGTTGGAAAAATACAGGACCATGCTGAGGAAATGTCGCGAGCTAGGCCATAATGTCTATGTGTCGGCAATTCTGCCCAGACACGATAGGAGGGATTATATGTTAAGAGCCTTGTGGATTAACTCAAGACTTGAAGGAATCTGCAAGGCTTTAGGGGGTAAATTTCTATCAGCATGGCCCACACTTGTAGGTAGAAGGAATTTGTTTTGTAGAGACGGGATACACTTAAACAAAGGTGGTGCAAAAGTTTTTGCCAGTATTATTGAGGATACCTTAAAGGTTCAGGGAAACTGCTAGTTAGGGGGGATGTGGGTAATACTGACACGCGTTTATCTGATAATATTGGTCAATGTAACTCTTGCACATACCTTAAGAGTTCTTATCTGTTACCCCAACTGGACGTATTATCTAGATGTTCTGGGGGCACAAACGTTTCACGTGTGCGGGTAGCTAATGCCAGGGAAGAGAGCCTAAAAAACTTCAAGGGTTGTGTTAGGGTTGTTAAATATACAAGAACAGTAAATCTTAATTGTTTATACAGTAACGTTAGAAGTGTCGTCAATAAAATGAGCGAATTCGAACTGCTGGTTAAAACAAGTAACGCGGACATAATAGGGCTTACAGAGACGTGGTGCCACCCGGAAATTGGGGATGATGAGTTTCAGTACGGCTTGTATAATGTATTTAGGAAGGATAGGTTAGATAGAAGGGGTAGTGGGGTAATGCTTCTTATCAGAAGCAGCCTGAGTGCGACGATAGCTTTCCCGGATTCAGACGTCTCACATGCTACTATAGAGTCTGTATGGTGTGAGATAGTTGGAAACAAAGGTATAATGCGAGTAGGAGTAATCTACAGACCAGGTGATTGTGAAGATTATGACAAAAGCCTCTACATGCAAATGGAATGGGCAAGTAAGCGTCAATGCCTTATTATGGGTGATTTCAATCTGCCTCTAATTGATTGGAGTAAATGGGAAGGAAACTCGACATGGGGAACAAAATTTTTAAATCAACTAGATGACTGTTATTTGTATCAACATGTCAGGGAAAATACTAGAGAAAAGAATATCCTAGACCTCATCATCACACATGAATCAGATGACATAACAGGGCTGACAGTAGAGGAACCAGTAGCAGGAAGTGATCACGGAGTTCTACGGTGGATGATGACGAGAGAGGTAGCAGAAGTAAAAGGCAAAGGAATGGGTTTTAATTTCAGAAAAGGAAGTTACGATGCCTTAAGGTACTACATGGCCTCTATAAACTGGGTAGATATCGCGCAGAGAATGAATACAATTGAACTGTGGTACGCTTTTAAAACATTAATCACAGATGCCTTGAATGCGTATATACCATTAAAAAAATACTCCACGAGGAGGGTTCCAAGTTGGATGACTAGTGAAGTTGCCGCATTACTTGAGCAGAAAAGGGTGGCATGGAAAGGTTACAGAACAATAAAAAGTACTGAAGCCTATAACAGCTACAAGGTGATGTGTAATAGAGCCACAGAAAAGGTTCGACAGGCAAAGGCAGTTTATGAGAAATCACTAGCAAACAGAGCAAAGAGGGGGGATAAAGAATTCTTCACATATATAAATGCCAAGAAGAGCAGGACAAACCAGATCGGACCTTTATGTAAGGGAAAGGGGATAGTAATAAATACACCAGCTGCCGTTGCAGATGAACTCAACAGTTATTTTGCATCGATATTTACAAATGAAAAGCCTTTTGTGGCAAAGGGAAATTGTGGGAGCGAAGTTAAAAAATATGTAATTAATGATATTGAAATTTCGCAAGATTATTTAATGAAAAAACTTTCGAGCCTACAGACCAGTAAGGCTCCTGGAGTTGATGGAATATACCCTATAATCTTAAGAGAGGCGGCAAGCGAGTGCATTGAACCATTGAGGCTAATTATGCGAGCATCATTAGACTCTGGGGAGATTCCCTTGGATTGGAAAAGTGCAAATGTATCTCCCATACATAAGGGTGGCTCTAAAAGTGAAGTTGGAAATTATCGACCTGTCAGTCTGACTTCAGTAGTAGGGAAAATCATGGAGGCAATGATCAAGGGTGGAATTCAGGATCATTTGGATCGAATTGAAATTCTCAAGGATACTCAGCATGGTTTCGTAAAGGGAAAATCATGTTTAACAAATCTGGTTCGCTATTTCGAAAGGGTCACTCACGAGCTGGATTTAGGGAATAATTTCGACATTGTTTATTTAGATTTCAGCAAAGCTTTTGACTCAGTCCCACATGAGCGGTTGCTTTATAAGCTGGAACAGGTTGGAATCACTGGGAAAATCCTTAGATGGATAGAAGGATGGCTTCAGGGCAGGAGGCAGAGGGTTGTGATAAATGGCTATTCCTCAGATTGGGTTGATGTAAGAAGTGGGGTTCCCCAAGGATCAGTATTAGGACCACTGTTGTTTTTAATTTTCATAAACGACATTGATGAAGGGATAGAGGGCGTGATGTCTAAATTTGCAGATGATGTTAAAATTGGGAGAGTAGTTAATGATCACTGTCAAGCTGAGCTTCTTCAGAGAGACCTAGATAGACTTCAGGAATGGTCAGAAAAATGGCAGCTGTGCTTTAATCCAACAAAGTGTAAGGTATTACACCTGGGAAACAGTAATCCCAAAAAAACTTATTCACTTGGTGGAGTTCAACTAAAGCCAGTACTGGAGGAAAGGGACTTGGGTGTTACGATACGGTCAGACATGAAATTCTCTGAGCATTGTAAACAGGTTGCAAGGAAGGCCCATGGTGTCCTATCGATGATCTATCGAACTTTTGCAAGTAGAGATATGGACGTGATAATCCCATTATATAAGGCTTATGTTAGACCACACTTGGAATACTGTGTTCAAGTATGGAGACCGCACCTGAAGAAAGACATCGAGCTTCTTGAAAGGGTGCAAAGAAGGGTAACTCGCCTGGTGAGATCGGCAAAAGGGCGTCCTTATGAAGAAAGACTTCGAATATGTGGGTTGCAGAGTTTGGAAACTAGACACCTTAGAGGAGATTTGATTGAGGTGTTTAAGGCTCTGAGAGGCATCAGTAAAATGAATGAGGACAAAATTTTCAAGATTATAAATGATGCTAGAACTAGGGGACATAAATTCAAGTTACGGGGGGAAATGTTTAGATTGGATTGCAGGAAGTTCTATTTTAGCCAGCGAGTTATAAATTACTGGAATAAGTTGCCTTCATGGGTGGTAGAGGCCGACAGTTTGGGGAAATTCAAAGGTCATCTGGATAGTACTTTCGGGTAAGGGAAGCACATAGGTTGATAGGTTTAATTTCCTTTTTATTTTATTTTTTTTATTTATTAATTATTATTATTTAGTTATTTATTTATTTATTATTTTTTTTTGTTTTTATCATTGTTTTGTTCGGATTTTTTTTTTTTTTTTTTTTGGCTGGTGCAGCATAAGCCATAGGCTTTCTTGCACCATGCGGCCGTTACTAATACTAATACTAATACTAATACTAATAACTAGATGGGACGGATTTGTCATTCTTTTTAGGAATTGGGTGGATATGGGCAAATTCCAAGCAGTAGGGAAAACATCTTCTTTGCAAAAAAAAAAAAAAAAGGTGACACAGAACAGGAATAAGTTCAGGAGCACAAGTATTGAAAATAAGTGGAGAAATACCATTAGGACCTGAACCTTTCTTAGTTTCGAGATTGTTGAAATACTTCTGCCATTCTTTTTGACAGAAGACCACAGGAGGCATTAAATGGAGTGAACTGGGAATTTTGCGATGTGGTTTACCAAGATCATCAATACATGAGTTAGAAGAAAAGTAGGATGCTAGCAGGTCAGCTTTATCCTCGGCTGAAGTGACAACAGAACCATCTGGTTTGGACAGAGGTGGGAGCAGAGATGGGCAAAAGTTGCGGCCAAGTAGCTTTGGCAGAGACCAGAATGCTCGACTACCATTTGGACAAGAAGCAAGTTTTTTACTCTTAGCCTGTTCGAAATCCAGTTTGGACCAATTAATAACTGCTTTACAATTGTTGCGAGCTTTGGTGTAAGCGGAAAATGAAGCTGGAGATTTGGATACAAGCCAATTGCAATATGTATGCAGCATTCTTATCTTGAACATCCATAGCACATTCATTGGAAAACCAAGGTTTACACAAAGGGTGACATTTTAAGGTAGAGTGTGGAATAAAGGATTTTATCGCTGCAAGAATACTGTATAACCATTTTTATTAATCAACTGGTTGTTCAACTGCGTCGGCAGGTGACCATTAGGTCTACCAAGCTCGGGAATAAAAATTTACATAAAAAAAGGGTTTCCACCCTCTCCTCCTTAAGAGATGGTTTTAGTAGAGTACAACACAGCATTGTTAACTCCCAAAACTTATTTTAGGTAAAAATTTTACTTGGATTTTTATTTATTTATGAAACCGGGATTATTTGATGGCCGAAAGGTCCTTTCGTTACGCAGGTACGAAAGGTCTCAGATGAAAATTTAATAGTGATTTGAACGTTAATACATTTTTCCAATAAAAACACGTAATTGAAAAAATTAAAATACTTTTTTTTACTACACTTTATAACGTTGAAGGCGCCTCGGTAACCAGGTGGGCAGGAGCAGCAGTGCGTAGCACACGCTTCTTGATTAGACCGGGGTTCGAGCCCGTCACCACCAAATACGGAGGATGCGGGAAGGTCAGGGAATGACCACCGCATATCCCCGGAGCAATATGGCCTTAGTTGCTAATGCTCCTAAGGACCAAAAAACAAACAAACATAACGTTGAAATTGTCCTACCTAGAAGGAGTGGATGAAATATTGTGATAATTACTATACATCCACCCAACAACTGACTGACTAACGCAACCCCCATTTGAAAAGCCTTTTAAAGCCTTTTTAAAGCTGCTGTCGTCTCCGATGGAAAAAATAACAATTCTCTTCTGTAGAAGGGACTCGCAGCAGATTTCGTGAAAAGGCAGATAAATCCCTTATACTTTATAGTTATATATATAATACAGTTACAAAATATTAGAATAAGAGTCATTTTGGTGCAGTCATCACAACGCTACCAATGACATAACACCATTTCTAATATCGCGATTTTAACCTCATAATCATAATAACAATCCTAAGCTTACTATGAACGTTATCGCCCAAATTTTCTTTCAGCGTGCACTCAGTTATCGCGCATTAAAATTAATTGAAAGAATTCGTTCATATTCAATAGCAGGCGCGCAAATATTATGGGAACAATATGAGAGAGGGTTTTTTTCTTTTTTTGGCAGATGAAGAATAGGTTTGCTTCTTTGAATCATAATCCCATTTGAATATTAATAAGTTCAATATATATTTAATGTCGATTCTGAACGCGTCTTAGTGAAACACTAAGAGGGTTCGGATTATATTCTCTGTTCCTTTCCTATTCACTTGTGTTTTGTATGTCTATGAATGTGACCAAAACTAATATTTTCTGAAAGTGTGTCGGTTGATGGAAGGAAGTTTAGACAAGACCTGTCCTCCTCTTTGTTTGCTGGTTGGGTGAATCCGGTTTCCTTATGTAAGGTCAAGTGTGACGGAAGGGAAAAAATGACACGACACATTTACAAGGGACGCTAACCTATCCTACGCGTGGGAAGCTCATTGCGTTAATTAAAGTTAAGCGCTATGCGATAAAAGTACAACTTCATTTATCATACAGCTCATAATTTTAATTTAGTAGTGAAGGCATACGTATGTGTAAATAATATTAACCTCCATCTTTCAGCCAAATTCCACCTACCACGGAATTCCTTTAAGGAAACAGTACAAATGAAAATAGTCTTCCTGATATCTCTCAAAAGCGTCTTATAATATATATAAAGGATCTGCATTAATATAATTCAAATGATATATTAAGAATCAGCATTAATATAATCTGCTCTAATACTGCATTATTGTAGCATTAGGCATTTGCTTTCTTAACGGTAAACTAGAACTCTTCATAAATTCGAGTTGATTTTTTTAATATTTTTGAAGAATTAGTATTTAAATTGTTCATATGTTTTGTTTTTCCCTGATGTACAATTGTGACATTCGTGTTCATTGATTTCAGCATGACATGAGCTGGAATGGAGTAGAATAATAATTCATTAAAAGAAGAACGAAAATTAAGAGAATATTCATCCAAAGAAGTGAGAAAATTTTACTATGGCCATAATTATTAGCAAAATAACACTGTTATGTGTTTTTTTGCTAATAATTATGGCCCTTAGTTATTTTAGCACAAAATTAAACAACAATAATAAAGATGACCCCGTGTTCAAGGAGACATTTGTAATCACGTTCGATTCTGTCAGATCTCTTAAGATTAACATTGATAACTCATCTCTATTTTACGAATGACACTTTTATTACGATTTTACTTTTATCTTTTATAAGCTTTTCCTATTGGATGGTATTTTTAATAGATATTTTTCATATTTTGGGACTTTTTCCCTGTCTCATGTATTTCATAAATAAATAAAAATAAATAAAATAATAAATTTTCAGGTTGGATGAATTTAAAAATTCCTAAAATTTAAATTTTTCCTTTTTACCCAATGATTTGGAGTAACACACCTCCTTTAACTACAACGTCAACATTTCAAAATAATTTTATATAATATGGTTCTCGAAATGAAATTTTAATTGCAAGATCTAAAAACATTTTGTGGATCCAGAAACTACCAATTCTGCTATCCGCCCATGATATTCGATCCCGCTCCTTTTCCCCTACCAGAGATGGTGGACCTGATAACTAAACGGTGTGATCCAAGTACAGTATAAAAGCAATAGTAACATCTGGTCTTTGAAGTGTATAGCTTCTAAGAGAATTGTGAAATAAATGGCACGTTGAATGCTAAATAACTTTTATTAATAGCTGTTTAGAGAAAGCAAAGATATACTTTGCTCTTCATGATTAATGTAGGACCGATCGAGTCCAATCATAAATGTAACTAACAGGCTTGTTTCTGTGTCACATCCTGGTCCAAGTTTCCTCACAGCTGAGCGATTCTTTCCTTCGGGGTTGTTTATAAGTACTAGTGGCAGGTGGGCGTGTCGATCTCAGCTGCAGATCGTGATGCTGCTATGTATGCTATGGAGTTCGCGCCAGGGCTGAGGGACTTCGGTAAATGACGGACGATGCCCTGTTATGTCACCCGAGCAGTTGTTTCGCAAGGCTAGTAAACAACCCAGGCTGATTGCTGAAGACAAAACTGAAGTGTATTACCGGAAGCTAAAGATTTCAATTTCTTCGCACTGGTACAATAGGAATACGAATCAGAGCACATAAAAATACAAAAATGATGAAATCAATATTTTATGAATACTTTGGAAGAAAATTGCTCAGTAATACTACTGTTAAAATATTGTGTTCCGTTGTTGTTGTTGTGTTTAGTAATCGAATACATTAACTAAAAAAAAATGGATATTGGGCAGGAATGTGAAAAAGGAAAATGGCAATTATCATTCTCTTTGTTTAACTCCAGATTCATAATTATATGGCATCAAAAATTCACCAACAAATAAATAAAAATTATGGTAAAATATGTAATCAATGGTAACTTTTTTTAGATACACCAATGCTTTTGAAACTCCTTCGGTGACAGCATCACGTGTTTGCACCGCGCAATAAAAAGCAGGTGGACAGATACGGAAGAATGCTGTATGTGTGGAATTCAGTGGGAGAGTGAACAAGACAAGACGACTCTGAACGTGGCATGATAATCGCAGCCAGACACGCCGGCATGAGTACCTTTGGACGCTGTTGCAATTTCAAATACTCATGCTGGGACACACCGGCAACCATAGCCCCCTTTGGAAGTCTGCGAATACCTGTTCTTTCTTCATTGCCAGTGATCTGATTTGGGTATTAATCGGGTCACACAGCTTTTCTGCACATTCACACACCACATGACTACCTTACGTTTGCATATATTGTTGTATAAAGCCAGCATCTACTTTGCGCTCTGTACCATTCTATTTATTAATTTGTTTCTTTCTTCCAACACCTTTGGATCACGTTACCCGGGTTAACTGCCATGTCAGCCAGTACCTAGTCTGCTGTGTATATAGCCGAAATCATCATGGTCCTAATAAAGTGGCCAGGTAGTGCATTTCAAGGCAAGAACTGAAATAATTACAAAAACTGCAAGAATTTCTGCTTTCAACTTTTGTCTTGTGGTTAGTTTGGTGGGCTCTGTCACTAGAGGGAGCAAATTGTTTTAAACTGCAGTGGAAATTAGAAATGCATGCAATTTTCAGATTATTTCAGTGCTCGTGTTGATATATAATCCCACAGCCCTTACTACTCGCAGTAACAATTGTGTAGAGCATTGGAGAGTGAGTACTAGCGCTATGATGGTTTCGGAGTATCTTTTGATAAGTAGATTGTTGTTCTTGTAGGACAGGTGATGAAATTGTAGGAATGGAGAGTGTATTGTCCTTTGAAGTTAGAGTTCAAGCAATGAAAGCGACTGATCCCTTATAAGAAGCATGTCTTGTTGTTTACTAATATTCGAGTAATTTAATATTGTGTACAGGTCGTTGCTTAGATATTTGCATGAAAAACAGGCCATTAGAAAAAGAATTGAAGAAGGGATTTTTTTTTCCGGCTGCGGGGGGGGGGTGTTATCACCAGAGTATAAGCAGAACATTTATTTATTTAGACCGGCATATTGTGCATGGGACTCTTCCAATTTTTCGTTGGGAGAAGTGGCTTGGTAATGGATTATGCGGAGGTTCCCAAACTGTAGGAACCTCTGGCATAATCCTCTGGACCTCTGGAGCTCCCTCCCCCGGGGCACACTTGGTTTATTGGAGAGGCGTTTGTTGTTTTCACGAAGCATTTTTTTTTAACGAAATAGGGACAAACCATCCAACTAATCCAGATACGAAGCATTTTTTATTTTATTTATTTGAGATTAAATGAATTACAAAAGTACGTATATTCATAGCTAAATTTTAGGTCAAATCTGTTTATTTGCACTCGTTCTAGAACTTGGGAGGGGGCGTGAAATTTATGAAAAATTCTAAGGAGGCTCAAGGTATAAAAGTTTGCCAACCTCTGGATTATGCGATTACTGTAAGGCTGTGGATATGATGTAGCATGTATTTTGTTATTTGTCCAATGCTAGGCATAGCTTACAGAGGCATTTTGGGATGGCACAACTCTCCCTAAATCAGACTTTTTTTTTTTTTTTTTCAATTTCCGACTCTTTTTGGTAGGAAGGCTAAGTTATTGTTATTTTTAATAGTCGTTTCTATATCTGGAAGATTCGTTGGAGTGCTTGGAGTGGTTTACGCACCCATTGTGTGATCTATGCTGTCTTCAGTTAGGCACTCTTAGTAATGAAGCAGAGGAAGGATTACAGTCGAATAGAAAAGAATCACTCCTAGACTCACCAGACATATTTCATCTTGTTGCCTATCCACGCCATGTAGGTAGACATAATGGGAATAAACTTCCTCTGAAAGCAACCTCTGTCGCTTTGTATCCCTTGAAACGATGTTTCCATTCAACTCCCTTAAATCATTTAACACGTTAGAAGGGAGTCAAAAGGAAAATTTTACGAAACGGAACGCTTGTTAATTAAATATCTTATTTTTAAAATTCAGGTATGTATATGACATCACGAATGTGCTTGACAAAATGGAAAGGCCTTCCTGTTGATTCCGAGTCTTGACTTAGAAGATGGCACTGAAGCGTAAAAGAAAAGTAAATTTTCTGTTTATACCTCGGGACGACCACACAGAGTCAGAGGAGCTCACAAGATAAAGAGAGAATGCAATAACAGCACCGTATTCAGATGAAGTACAATCAACTTAAACGCATGAACTACGTTGTACTACTACTGTACCCTCATGTTTCACCATTCGGCTACGGCAGCACCAATGCTTGATATCAACAAGTCATATCGGAACTGGATCCTTTCCGAAACTTCCATGCACTGGAAATCTAGCAAGTTAACATGTCTTGTCTTTTTGATGCCTAAGGGTAACAGCTTCACTACTGTATTGGTGTGTGTGTGGAGCTGTCCCTCTTGTTTCTCCTCTTCACTTGGTACCTGACCATTCCTGACTCTACGAGGTACTGTAAAAGCTGACATGATCAGTGGCGATACGAACCTTACTAGTTCAATCTGAATGCTTCTTTGTATAACTACAGTATATAAAATGTAATGTGTAAAATCTGAATTTACTTGAAATAGAATAAAATTTTAGATATCATGAATAATGTGTCACCTATGTGAAAATTTTTGTATGTTGTTATCTGTTAGAACCCTTCTAGTTGATTAGTGGTTCAGGAGTTGAACCAAAGATGGTTCAACTCCTTGGTTTAACCTTGATTAAATAAATCAATAAAAATATTTTCAGTGGGTATGGTATGAGCCACTTATTTTATGTTGGGTATCGGACAGTACGATTATTGAGTAGATTTAAGTGTAGATTTGGATTGCAGTAGCCTACGTTACATGCTAGTGGTGGTTAATATATTTTGGGCCATGGGTTGCTTATCTCCTGAGGGGGAGTAAGTCATAGGGTGGTGATTCCTGTTCCATTAGGATCGCCTGATCACTCCGTGGGTTGCATGAAGTGAAAAAGATATACAGTATATGCTTCGTGAACTGGAACAAGGCAGACCTACCATATGACTATTTCTGTGCCGTCTCCTTGAGCCGAGCTCTCTATGAAGTGTTAGTCGTTGGAAATTGGAATGGGCATGAAACTCAATAAGTGCGCAAATTGCATCTTGTTAAGTGCAAGGTACTAACGCAGTTTAGCCTCTTCTCTTTCAGACAGCAGTCCTACATCTTGCATCACTTTTTTGCTGTTTTCTACTATGCGTCGGAGACCTTTCAGTAATCGGATTATACATATTCCAAAATTAAGATACTTGTCAAGACGACGAACCGAGTTTTAGACAAATAACGGACTTTTTTTTGGAAATGCTGTTTATATCAAACCTGCATTAGCAATTTAGGTCGATTCGCGGATAACGGTGCGTCTTTAATATGAACATAAACCCAAAACTTGATGTCGGAAAGGTGGAAAGAGAGTGGAGAGTACAAAGTGTATCCAAGAAAGAAATTGAACACAAGAATGTTTACAGTTTTCGAAATTATTTTTGTTTCTTAACTTTTGGACAGCACAGCCCTAGAATGAAATACGTCTTTTGAACTTTTAGGCTATAACATTGTAATCCGTATTTAACTCAGAAATTGGCTACAAAACTCAGAAATTGGCTATCTTGATTTCAACGATAATATTGTATAATACTATACACGAGGTGTAGAAATAATGTTCCCAGACTGGTACTATTGCGGTCATGTTCGATGAGTTTAAAAACAAACGGAAGTGGTATGTTATAGTTCAAACTTCCTCCAACGTTGTTCAAAGTAGTGGTATGTTGTAATTCAAACTTCCTCCAAAAGATGGTGGTACAGATTGTCCAGTAGGCTGAAAAGTTGCTAGTAACAAGTACGATGGGTTCCCGAAAAGTAAGGTAACACATCTTTTCTCTCGATGATGTTTAATAATACGAAGTTGAAATTACACACCAAGAAATAAGTGAACATGCACTACTTCTCCACAAAGTCTCCAGTTTTATTGATGCACTTGTCCCAACGATGGATCAGTTTATCAATACCTATACTGAAGAAGTCCATGCCAACACGCAGTAACCAACATCGCACCGTAACCAACGTAACAGTAACCAACATCGGCCTCATCCGTGGTGAAATGCTTTCCTGAAGGGTGTTTTTTCAGAGGGCTGAACAAATGGAAGTCTGAAGGCGCTAAGTCTGGTCTAAAGGGGGGGGGGGGGTTGTGACAGAGTTTTCCAACGATTCACAACGGCAGTGTGTGCAGTTGCGTTGTCATGCAACAAAATCACGTTGCATGACAACGTGATTTTGTTGCATGACAACGAATCTTGTCAGGAGTTCTAGTCGTTTGCGTCGAATGTTGGCTTTCAGTTTTTCCAAAAAGTAAAGCTGTGCATTGATTGTTTCTCCCTTCGGCAAGAAATCCACCAACAGAAAGCCTTGGCAATTCCAGAACGCTGTGGCCATGATGTTCGATCTTCAATGTCAACACGGCCCGCTTTGAATTCAATGCACCAAAAACATACCTGCTTCTTTGTCATCACCTTTTCGCCATACACAGCAACCAGTTCACGGTGAATGTCACTTGGTGAAGACCCTTTTGCTTGCTAAAAGCGAATAACTTCAAGAACGCCTGTTTTGGACCACACTTGCAATTGGAATCTGCTGTGAGGCGACAGTACCGCAACATTGCACTGGCGGACGTTTTGAACGTTATTAACGGGTCTATCAGTCCACAGCGTTTCATCTCATTCCCTTTCAGCATTATTAAGGAAAAAAATGTGTTACCTTACTTTTCGGAAATACCTTGTAGTTTCGTTAGTAATGTTAACTTTCCATGTCATGATTTTGCAATGGAGCAACGAACGAATGTTGTAAAGACACGACGAAACATGACTTTGTACAGATCAACTATCCTCCCTACTCTCTCGCGATACCAGCGGACTTCTTCCTCTTTCCCAAGGTGAAAACTGCCCTCAAAGGAAAAAAAAAAAACGTAACCGCCGAAGTGAACATCAGTTCTTTGGAGGCCTTCGCTCTTTTCAGAAACTTTTAGAACGGTGTAAAAAACGGTGTAAAAAATGTAATTACTTTGAATAAAAATTAAGCCACTTTTGAGCTCCTTCTCTTTGTGTTCTTTTATTGTACCATTTCGGGAAGTTTATTGCTACACCTCGTATTTGAAAATCTCAAAAGATACTTCAATTCAACGCTAACAATCTTCAAAGGTTTTCTAGTGTTATACGCATAGTATAAGTACTGAAAAGAAAATCTTTATCTAGTGTCCCCCGCGAAACAGACACTGAAGCACTTCACAGCATACAGTAAAGAAGTTTTTAAAATTCATATCTTTTACTACTTGCAGTTGCTTATTGGAATACTCCTCTTTCTGTCTCGATACCGAAATGGTGCCGCTTATAAGCATTTACGTAAACATCAAATGGATACAACTTAATTTATTATTACAGTAATGTATTGCTTAATGATTACACGTTTATCACGTTTGAAATGCAATTATACAATTGTTTTTTCATGATCTTAGATATATTATGATGCATTGTTCCCCTGAATGCTCTTAGAATATTTGACGAACTCGAAGTCGTATATTATGGAGATATGATGGGTGGACCTGCTTTTATGACTCAAGACGCGTATACGGAAACTGTAACGGCAGCGGAGTAAGTCAGTAGGTCAAGTTTGAAGTCATTCTCCCCTCTATAGAACAGTTCATGCGCCTACCTCTTCTGGAGTGGAGCTCCTACTGGCCAAAGGGGAAACAGGTTAGATCACACACTGTCTGTTGTTATGTTTGCTGTATTCCAACGACTGCAACCGCCTTATCTGGTGGAAGAAGTGGGCCACTGAAGTTACATGTTTACGGACGCTGGGAAGTAAGAAAAGCGGAAGATACGTTGAAGTGAACTTAGTTGATCAGTAGGTCTGGGTCAGGTGATTGGAACAGAAAGAGAGAGAGAAAGAAAGAATCAGATGCACAATAGTGAAATGGAGAATTGGAGGAAACAAGCTATCAAGTAAGAATTTTTTAAAAAAGTGTTTGATTATGCGTTTTCTCATTATAACCAAGTTTGATAGTGTTAATTAATTCCATTAATCTGAATTAAGTTAGGTTTTAAAGATCAATCAGATCTAAAAATATACATCGGATTTAACACTGGATTTAAATTCTCATGCTGCTAATTTAAATCTTACGCTCCTCTGAAAGAAACATAAACATTTGCGATTAGTTAAAAAGTTAAGCAGGGTTAAGCAGTTAAAAATTTATCTCTTTTGACATTTTAAATTTAATATTATTTTTAAGAAATTTTCCTTAATGCAGATTTCGTTCATACGAACGAAATCTGCTTTAAGGAAAAATTATTATTGTGTCACAGGGCATTGTCATTGTCATGATCAAAATATAACAGATAATTGTATCGGAGTATTTAATGCCATTTTAGTTCTGTATTCAGTCACGATTAATTTGTTTTTGCAAGGCTTATAATAACACAACTTTGTGGTGAAGATGTTTTGCAAAATATGACATCGTTGATGTGTTAATGTTTTCTGAAGGATGCGCTAGGCCAAAGAAAGTATCCACCCTCCCCATCCCCTCTCGATGTTTGCATTATTTCGTTTATTAATGGTTTTAAATTACTATTTTATAATAATGTCAGTAAATGTAGATGATAAATATATGTTATCATCTGAAATATATTAATAATTTCATTTATTATATATTTTTTCTAGCGTCAATTTTTGAGAGATTGAAAACACCACATCCAAAATCCATCACAGGAACCAGTTACTAGGAAATTTGGACTCGTTCTCTTTCATTATACGAAGCGAAATAAATCTCAGAATGGCAGAACACCTCGGAAAAAGATCACAGAATTTATCTCTTTTGTCAACAATGACTTAGGAAACTTTTATAGTACTGTATTCGATATGAATAAGGATGCAGAACAGAAGACAAGTGAATTTTTACATTTCAGTACATCGGCATCCAAATCAATATAAGACTTTTAAAAAAATGGAATAATCACTACCAACTTTTGCCACTCTTTGTTGTAGTCCAGTCATTCCATTCAGCAATTAAATTATCTGCAGACGATGAAGGTCCCGACTGTCTGTCACTGACAGGGGTCCGGCAGGTGTTCTTTTTCTTTTTTCCCAATTAAGCAATTGTCTAAATCATCCGAATTTTTATTTATTAGCTTCTTTTCAGAAGGATGAGCTGAAAGTTCGCTAAAAAAAAGAAAAATTAAGGGTTTGTACGAAGTGCTTATTATCACCTTCATACTGTTTCTGGTGCTTGTATTCTTGGGTAAATACGATGGAGTCCGCGTTAAATCCAGTGGAGGGTCCCCAATCTCATGATCCAATATCCCATGATCCAATATATAATTAAAGTAATGTTATTGTCATATTCAGGGTTACTCTTGAGAACAAACTCATCCACCCATGTGTATTATGTCCATGAATTGCATGTTTCCTCTGGTCGGTTTGCCTGCTTTGGTGGACGAAAATCCCCTTTTCCGGGAGGGAAAACCTTTATCTATGCTTGAGACCAACTAACTCAGGCACGGAGTGAAAAAAAATTAAAAAAAAAGCCCACAAAAGTTCCTCTCATTATTGATAGGATTCAAAGCGGAATTTTTCAATTCGGTGTGGGAAGGACTATGATTATAACCACTGTGCTACCGACGAGGACCAAATGTAATTGCATTAATTGTAATTAATTTTTAACTTTATTATTTTAATCTAATCTGTAGGCCTGACGATGAAAAACAGTTTTAAGTTTTTCCGTTGACGTGTATTCAATTAAATTTGCAACATTTTTTAATAAAACATATTAATCTTTACTTTATGGTACAACAGTGTTGCTTTTTTTTGCATTTCGTATCCATAAATAACCACGTAACTTCCTCTTTCAACTAATCTTTACAAGAATGAATTAAATCCTTGCTACCTTTGGCTATGGGACTTTTTCAGAGACAATGTTTATGGAACTTACCTACCCTTCGAATTTATAATATTTGAAACATGAAATTTGAAAGGAAGTTTCCAATTTGATCCAAAGTACTTTAACAGCTCCATGAATAATTGAGAATGAAAATGGACATGCAGAAATATTGAAATTAGGCTGTGAATACTTTGTCTCAGATAGATTTCGCAATGTTTTGAATTCCCTTGGTTAATACATAAATATCCATTTTATAAAGTTTAAATTAATCGTGAGATGAATTTAAATTTTATAAATCTATTTGAGACCAAGTATTCATAGCCTAAGTTTTGATGAACTTGAAGATGAATATAAGGACGAAAAGTTTCAGTTCTGTTGATTTAAATTAAACTCTAGGAAACTGCCGCATTAAATTAAAATTGTGCTAATTTATTAAATGCGGCATCAAATTTATGAAACGTCCTCCTTAATTTAAGACCTTTTGAATGCAATTTTTTAATATCTCCTGATAATTTTAAGGATGTTTAGCCATTTAATTTTTTTTTAAATCCAGACATTTAATTTTTAAATATAGAAACATTTAAATAATATTTATATATTTTTTAATTTAAATTTTATAAAATAAATTTTTAATTTTTTTAATTTGCGTTTATTATTCTAAAGAGAATGGATGCAGTTCTTAGAATGTTTTATTAACAGAAAAGTAATAATTATTTTATTAAATTGTGAGTTTCTCACTTTTTAAAATGACAGAATCCATATAAAGATGCGAAAGGCTACAGAAAACAGGTTGATACAAGTTATATTTTATATACAGGTTATATTTTGTATACGACGAATTTATTTTACAAGAATGTTTGTATATTTTTAGGTACCTGCTATTTGGCGTTGTTTTAATTCTGGTAACGGAGTGTAACAGTAGCAGTCAATTGCCCAGAAATCCTCAGAAGGATCGCAACGTCATTTATGGATCAAACTATGGAAGAAACTTACGCACTTCCACCTCTCCCTATTCGAATGTTTTACCCCTTCCTCCTCATCGTCTACCATCACGTGCCCACTCCGATTTGGCGCAGCCTCCCCAAACAACATGGGGTTACGATAACTCAAACTCTGACTCGCATAATCGTTTTCGGCCCAGTTTTAGAGTGCCTCTACGAAGCTCAGAATCAAGTACAAATAACTGGCATTCTTATCGTATTCGACCTTCTTCCAGTAGTAGTAGTAGTAGCAGTATCGATACTTTTGGTACTGCTAATGTTCTTCCACGATACGAATACACGGGAGGATTTCAACCATCGTTACAAATCCCTTACAGAGCTGCATCCTCAGACCTGCAAATGTCAGCTACTACCAGCAACGAGCCGGAACCTTATTCTAGTTCAAAAAGAGGAGCAAGGGATTTTCAAAAACTATTGGTTTCACCGCCTACCCTTCCAAAACCAGAAGCTCAATACGAAGAAGGATTCTTTCCTTTACCTTTCATTACTACTACCGTCAGGTCAATTGCTATCGATCGACCTTTGACCATGGTACCTGCTGCTAACTTCACAAAAAGCAGGGCAAAAAAACTCCAGGAAACTGCCGCTTTAAGAGCGAAAGACAAGGAACCGTTCCAGATACCATCCCCAAGCTTAACAAACATCGTTACTTCTGCCAGTCTACCACATGCTTCTTTCTACACTAAGCAAGAATCCAAGACAAGAAAAGTCATAAGTCTCCACTGTGATGGCAGCAGGGACCTAGGGTGGTGTGATCTTGGAAATCAGTATCCAAGGTAGGAAACATTTTATGAATTAAATGAAATATGGGAATTTTTTTCTTTAACTTCTCTATAAATTTAACTCAGTGGCATCACGCAATAAGGCACATCAAAGTTTAGGAAATATAGATGTGCTATTTATAATTAATTAACCTTTCATATTAATAAAGACTTTACTGAAACAGTGGCATTTGTTTCTAAGTAAGCCTAATTATAAGGACGAGTCAAATGAAAACGAGATTTCGATTGTCCGAATTTAAATTATGCCGCCACAGGTGTAACTTTAGGGATAAGTGCAACGCTTCAAACGTTTCAGTTCATGAATTTCATTTGGAAACCGACAGAAACGTTGTAAACTGGGATTTTCTCGGAAACTAACACAATATGAAGAGAAAACCAAATAAAAACATTAGGGTCACCCTGAATTTCTACCATATATGTATTGTGTCTGTAAACTGCGTGTGTTCTCTGGTCTATTTGCCTGTTTTGTTGGAAGAAAAAGTTTTTAGGGGGGAAAACCTTGCTATTTACGCCTGCGACAAACTAACTCAGCCACGGAGTGAAAAAAATCTCAAAACATCATCGACGGGATTCGAACCGGGACATTTTCTACTAGATGTGGGAAAGACGGTGACGATACTACCCGCACAGATCGTAAAATGAAGAAAAAGGAAATAAATTTCGATTTTACATTGACTGTGGACAAGCACTTCGATTTGTGATTAGGAGTTCACTGGCGCGTCAGCTGCTGTGGCCATAATACGTCTCAGATATTTTGAACCACAGAGCACGCGTTGCAGCATGAATCAGTCACTGCCTAAGAAAATTGAAACTTTGGAAAGCTCTGGAATGATAATGTTTGTAGTATTTTTAGGCTTATGGACTACTGATGTCCCATTTCATGTGAAATTTGAAACAAAAAATGCACGAATTCATAAAATTACAGTAATTACAGCAGAAGTTCATATAACCGCTCCTTTTTAAATATTTCTCCGAGGGTAGTCAGCAGTAGGGGGAAATAGGCGGCCGGACATAAAAAAAAAATCTTTCTATTTTATATATTTCTTAGACTGAATGTCATTATTACTATGTATTTGCAACATAATATATACATTTAGTGATCCTAAATCATGACCACCTCATCCGTAATGGACTATTTCGAATAGACTGCGGGTCTATGCGAAATAGTCCATTCTCGTAATACAAAAAGCTGAGAAGCTTCCTACGCTACAGCAGCAGAATTTGCATCTGGTCGCGGAAGTCAGGGTGATAAAGTAGCGGTTGTTGGATGTAGTAAAGGTATTACGGAGTTTCAAAGGGGCACGATTATGCAAACTCGTGCGTCGGGTACGTCCATATCGGAAAGGAAACGTCCTGTCGGTTGCTCACGCCCAGTGTGGTTAAGGTGTACGAAGAATAGTGTCGAACGGGTCACCTCCCGCAGAAAGAACTCTAAAGGATTAGGCAAGGTGGATGTTTATGGTGAGCGATGGGTGCAGCGCGTTGGACGAAATCAACTGTCAATAACGAAATCAGTTGACATCGCAATACCGCAATACAATATGGCGAATGCAAGAACGATATCCCAAATGACGACGCGCTGCACACTCAGACGTATGGAGTTACGCAACAGACGACCAAAGAGACACCCTCTCCTCATCACTGATCATCGTCGATGGTGAATGCTGTGGCGTCAACAACAACTGGACGACTCGAAACGAGTGTGCTGTTCGGATGAGTCCAAATACCTGGTGCAACACGCCGACGGACGCCGTCGTGTGTAGCTCAAGCAATACGAGTCCATGGACCCATCGTGCATGGTGCCTACTATCCAGGCAGGTTGCGGTGGCTGCTTAATATGAGGCATTCTTTGCTGGCAAGGATTAGGATCCTTGTACAATAGGCCAATTTCACTGGTGAGGTCTACAAGCAGCTCTTAGGAGACCATGTGCACACCCTGCCATGCTGCATTTTTCCCCAGACAGAAATGGGATCTTCCAAGACGATAATGCGATATATCATCGGGTTCCCTACTGTGCACGAGTGCACGAATACAATGAAGATGTCACTCATCTTGATTGTCCTCCAAATTCGCCTGACCTCAAGCCAATTGAACACCTGTGGGAAGTTTTGGAACGGGAAGTGTGGTGTATGGACGCGCAACCGTCATCTATTCAGATACTGTGGAAGGCAGTGTGGCTGCAGATCCCTATGGATGTCTTAAAACATCTAGTATGGTCAGTGTCTAGGCGAATAGTGGATAATATCCATGCGAAAGGTGGTCCAACTCGTATAAGGTAGGTGGTCCTAATTCAGTGATCACTCAGTATATAGATGAGATGTATATAGATGAGATGTAAATAATGCAATCATATCGCGCCATTATACCTCATATTAGAAAATGTTGGATAATTCCAACACCCATATAAGAATTCGAACCCACGACCTTTATTTTTTAGGCAAAAACGCTACTTATTGGATAAATCAGGTAACGGAGATTCGCCTTTTGGCTTAATGCTTGTAGTTTTCGCTCTGTGGAGATTATAGGAACGACTGCTACTATTAGCTAATAAAAATATTCAAATATGATTTCCGACAATATTTCTAGATTAAATTATAAAAACATACTTATTTTATTATGCAATCGAAATCTCTCTCTCAATATTAAAAATCGGAAAAATTAATTTTTTTTCTCTAATCGTGTAACCTCATTAAATTATGATATCGGCTCACCTAAGCTTACCAAGTACAGGATACATATATAATGCTAATTAACCCTGAATACTTAGACTATGTACCGGCATATAACTTTAAAAAATATCGGAATTTTCAAAAATCCAATTATGTCGATTCACTCACGAGTATAATTATGTCAATTGGAAATTCAAGAGTCCTCAAAATTTTAAACGATTTTTATTGATATTGATCAGAAGCATCCTAGATATTGATCTAGGATGCTTCTGGATCGGCTAGTGGGTGTGTGTGTGCGCGTGAGACTACGTTGTGTCAAGGAACTAAGTATACATGTATTCTTATTTGTGTACGTCATGGTCAGGTGTGTGTTGTTGTGTGTGTGTGTGTGTGTGTGTGTGTGTGTGTGTGTGTGTGTGTGTGTGTGTGTGTGTGTGTGTGTGTGTGTTAAGCACAAAGCAACTAAGGCTGTGTGGAATGAACCACAGTATAAACTCGAGTTTCCGGGAGCAAAAAACCATCTAAACCTCGTGTAGAGATCGACTAATTTAGCCCTGTTGTAAAGAAAAAAAAAAAAAAGGAAAAAAAAACCGTAATCATCAGCATTCGAACTCAGACGTTTTCCATCCGGTATAGGAGGGTGATGATTATAAACGATATGAGGGAAAAAATTTCGTTTTCATTTGGCTCACTCTCACACACGTTTTCTTAACTTTCTGAAAGAATCCCTACCACCATATTTATTAAAACACAAGTTTTACTGAAGAAATTAATAAAGTGCAGGCCCGCCTTTGACTCCAATGACAGAACTAATTTTGTATGGCGCCGCCTCACACGCAGAGCTTCTTCTCGGAAGGAAGGATCTTTCATCAGTAAAGCCCGATGCAAAGTAACTATTCAATTCATTGCAACATCAGCTGGATTATCTAAAAATTTCCAACACTCCGTACACATGGGTCCGATCTGATAAGCTTTCTTCTCCGTTGTATTCACATACATGAAAAATTCCTTGTCCTGTCCCCATTCTTTGTTCTCTTAGCCAACGCTTTCTCGTACGCAGCCTTGGCCTACCTAACTTTATTTGTGTTGCTATTACAGATCAATTTGATTCTATTGTAGGCTTCAGTACTTTTCATCGCTCTGTAACTATCCCATTTTATCCTTTCCTGCTCTATTTAACCGGCAAGCTCCACAGTCATCCATTTCATCATTCTTCTCCTGCAATATTTTCTTAATGGTATGTACGCGATTTTTATGATTTTTGCTTTAAAAGTATTCCATAATTCAAACATATTCGCCCACCCTCGGAAATCCACCGAATTCATAGATGCCATATAGCGCTTTAAACTGCCAAAATCCCCTCTGCCTTTTCCTTTAACTACTGCAACATCTTTCTTCATCTTCCAACTAACGATTGCATAATGGCTTCTTGACAATAGTTCCTGTAGTTACTTTAAGCCCTGTGATGTCATCTAATTCGTTAGTAATGATGAGGTCAAGAATATTCTCACCCCTAGTACTTTCTCCAATATGCTGGTACAGATAATAATCATCTAGTTTATTTAAGAATATTTTCCCTACGGCGAGCGAGTTTCCCTCCCATTTATTCCAATCAATCTGGCAGATTAAAGTCACCCATAATAACACATTCACGCTTGCTTGGCCATTCCATCTGCATGTAGAGACTCTCGTCATACTCTTCACAATCTTCCGGTCTGTATATTATTCCCACTCTCATCATACCTTTGCTTCCAACTAACTCGCACCACACTGATTCTATACTGGCAGACGTAACTTCAGACTCAGTAACAGCTCTTTTCGCGCTCAGGTTGCTTTTGATAAGATGCATGACCGCTCCACCCCTTCTATCTTCCCATTCTTTCCTAAATACAATATACTGTAGTGGAACTCGTCATCACTAATTTATGGGTGGCACTACGTTTCTGTTAGCGCTATTATATCAGCATTAGTTGTCCTTACCAGGAGTTCAAATCCAGACGTTTTCTTAACAACATCCCTGGCATTATTGTAGACACGGTTAAGACTAAGTAATCTTCTATAGCTTACTACCCTGACACACCCCTTGAAGTTGTTTGGATTTGTATCCCAAGCTTTATCTTCCTCCTCATTTGAAATGGCACTACCCACAGAACATCTTATCAGAATTGGCTGTTGTGGCAACATAGAGGAATTCTTCAGGTGAGTGCAAGCATTACTTTGACCCATATCATTCATCAACGCGAATCTAAATTACTCTTCTTCTTCCCCCTAACTACCAGTTTCCATGAATCCTTTAGGTATCCTCGACGATACTGGCAAAAAATCATTCTATCACCTTTGTTCAAATGAATATCATCTCTACAAAATAGATTCCTTCTACCTACAAATGAGGGCTACGATTATAAAATTTCCTCCTTAGAGCCTTGTAGATTCCCTCAAGTCTTGAGTTAATCCACGATGGATTAACTTGTGGATTAACTCAAGGTAACGAGTTAATTTATTAAGGTAACGAGTTAATGCACAAGGGATTAACTCGTTACCTTAATAAATTAGTTTATAAAAATGGCGAAACTATTATATATTATCTTTGAAAGATATTTCGTGAATTAGAATGATATTTCAAAGACTGATTTTTCTTTAAATTTCCCAGCATCATACATCAAGTCGTAAAAGCGTGCGAAGAAGTCATAAGCAGGATTCATATAGAGATTCCAGAAAATTTCGAAGAATTGGATGGAAATTCTCTCGTCTCCAAAGATGATGATTCCTTTAATGCAAGGAAGAGAGGAAACAGTGATGCATGGTCGTGGGAAGAATACCTTTATCAGAAAGGATCACTGTGTGAAATCGAAAGACAATTTATCAAGCCAAGCGCTGCCAGAGACCTACTGGGAAAGTGGAATATAATTGTACAGACACCAGAAGTGATCCAAAGGATACCCATAGAAATGTGTAGGTGAGTAGGGCTTCAGAAAATTGCAAAAGTATTTCAATACAAGCAGTAGTGAAAAACTTTAAAAATTAATAACCATTTAATAGTAATAATGTAACCAATTAATATTCATAATAAGTTAATTCCAATTAATATTCCGAATAAAACACAGCATATCCGAGACACGGCACAACTTTAAATGCATCCCACACATAAGATGGGATGCATTTAAAGAATGATAACATCCGTTTCAAAGCGAACAAGCAATTACAAAAGTTTAATATAAAGGATTATCCAACTAAAATACTACGCAGTATACAATAATCCAATTGAAATGCAATTCAGTTTTAATTACAACAAAATTTTATTAAAATAGAATTACAGATTGTTCGCGCAGACATATAGTCACCTCATGCAGTCAAACACAGTGTGTTAAAAGTGTGTAATCACACTTTGAACACACTGTAGCACAAAGTAAAATCACACTTTTGCAATAATTACTAAATAAATAATAAAAAAAATAAAATAAAATAGACTTATGAACAGGGGCGGTCCTAGGTAGGGGTAAAACGGGCTATAGCCCTAGTTATGATCAAAAGGATCACCGATTTATCCTCCCCTTAACTGCTCACCCCTTTAGAAAATTCTGAAACTGTCCCTATTTAGAGATTTTTTAAAAGCGTCATCTTCAACGAAATACGCGTATATAGAACGGAATGTATTTTATTTTATTATTATTATTATTATTTTTTTTCTTTCCAGAAAACCAAATTCGCCATGTTCCAAGATGGCTGACTGTGGGCAAAAATCTCGTTGCGTCCAGAAGTACAGCTACTACCGCCTCGTAAGTCTAGATCCTAAGGAAATCCAAACATGTCCATCCGTAGTTTTGTACAAGTTTCCCTCCGTCTGTGCGTGTCAGTTGGGAGCTTCCTGAGAACATTCGCTGTTGGCGTGAATTGTAAATTAAAATCTCACTGTTGTTATTTAAGAATTGTTATAGCTGTAATATAATTGTGATGATGATACTACTGCTTTTTTTGTATAATGAAAATACTTTTGAAAGATTGGGCAGATTCTCCGTTCCAAGGAGGGCGACAGTGAAAGCGTCCACTTTTAAAATCATCGTTATATAGGCAATGTGTGAAGGGTATTGGATATAGTAAAAAGCCATGAAATAGGGACAATAAGAGTAAATGCTAATTTTAATTAGATATTTATTAAACTGAAAAACTATATAATTAGTGAAGCAAACATATTGTTTTCTCATAATCCTGCAATTTTTATATTTGTTTTCGGTTACAGATAGTAAAAAATAAGTAAAATTAAATAACTATGTAAATAAATAATAAAAAATAAAAGATAAATAAATAATATATATTCCGATTTTCTATCAGTAGTTTAAAAAACTCTTTTAAATCGACGTTATGTAATTTTATTAGTTAACTCACGTATTTTATTCGTTTGAACTCATAAACGAGGTCTATACACATATAATTGCTCAACGACGAAATGTTTGCCTTAATTAAAGAAACGTTCCACACAGCAACGAAATATGATGTTCAACAGATTTACAAGAATGAAACTAAAATTATGGGAATAACTGGTTGGAATGAATAAGGGGACTATTCATTAAAGAACAGATGTGGCCAACTATGGAGAGCCTAAAAAAAGTGGCCGATGAGACGCTAATATGATATTTTAAATTTTTAAGAAGGAAGGAACAGGACGACTATAGAAGCATTCATAGGAAGCTGATTGAAGATTTGCTTAATCGCCTCCTTTTGTAGTCCATGACAGCTATAGTTTATGATTTAAGGTCTATTGCTAAGTTGATATTTTCCTTAAAAAAATCTGCTTTACAGACCCAAACTTGGGAATGTTGTACAGAAAGGCCATCAAAAAGGTTTTCCTTATTTGATTTCTTGGAATAGCTGCTTTTAGTGAAAATAGATTTCCGCTAATGAAATGATGAAGCCTACTTCTTAGGATTCGACGTTATTTAAAAACTTGATAAAATGTTAGTACCGACTGATTTTTCAACAGTTTTCTATAAACCACATACAGTAATAAATTGTTAAGCGTTGATATGTTTAATAAAAGTATTCATACTGTAATAGTTATCAATGCTTTCTGTAAACTATTAAAGTTATTCATAGTTAAGTAACGGAGTTGTGTGTTTCATCATCATTGCTTCTGTTGTTATTATTATTGGACACCCATGGCAATAGTGCCAAAAGTGAAGCTCTGTTAATGCATTTCATAACTGCCATTCACTCAACCACCCTATGCGCATCCATTTTACCAAATAGCAGCAGGTAGTTTCTTTTCTTTTTCCTTTTTTTTTTTTTTTTTTTTCAGAACAGTACATTTTGTATGCAATAAAGAGTTCTTCTTCTTCTTCTTCTTCTTCTTCCTCTACATACACAACACTGGTAATCAAATGAATATTTCAGTTATATCACAAACAAACAACAATCCATCTTCCTGCCCCAGCTCAGGGACCTGGTGCAGAGACCTTTGGTACAGGTAAATAAATAAATAACATATACGAAGTCTTTGATAAACAGGGCTGTTCCTAGAGTTTGTTCATCATCATTATCAGCCATTTTCAATCGACTGCAGGATGAAGGCCTCTCCAGCAACTTTCCAGTTCCTTCTGTTTTTAGCACTGGCCATCCATTTACTACCCAAAAATTCATGAATTTCATCTATCCATCTCCTCTTTGTCTTCCAGGTTTTCTTCTAGCTCCTCTTGGATACCATTCTGTTATTTTCTTAGTCCATCTGTCATCATGTCTTCGAGCTATGTGTCCTGCCCAAGACCATTTTAGTTCTTTAGTTTTGATAAGAATGTCCTTTACTTGAGTTTGCTGCCTAATCCATGTGTTTCTCTTCTTATCTAACAGTCTGATTCCCAATATGATTCGTTCCATTCTTCGCTGTGTAGTTCTCAGCTTCTCTTCCATTCTTTTGGTGAATGCCCAAGTTTCACTTCCATAAGTCATGGTGGGGAGTATACATTGGTTCATTATTTTACGTTTCATATTCTCCATTAAAAAGTTTGTTCATATTCTCCATTAAAAAAAAAAAAAAAAAAAAAAACACAATCAACAACTGGGGAAGCTAAAAATGAAGGGTTTAAGCGGCTTCCAATGTCCCAAGCGGTTTTTGAGACTAGTTTTACGTCGTCCCTCTATACTGCCGTCCAGGCGAAGATATTATCAGGGCTATAATATACCTTCAAAGTGTACTAAACACTCTCCCAGGAGGGAGAATTATCGTCGGGGCAGATGTAAACTATGGGTTCTCGGCGTGGTACAGCACAACACCAGACTGGTGAGGAGCAAAAAACGGCCAAAGACTGGAGGACTATCTGGGTAACTCCCTTTCATAACCCTCAATCAACAAAACAACCTCCCCACTTTTAGCAGCACCCTTTGGGAAGCCACCATTGACATTTCTCTGGCTACAAGAAACACAGCCAGCTACATCTCCGACTGGAAGGTCCAATATGATTGGACGACGACCATGGACCACCGAGCCATTACATTCAGGATCACAAAAAATCACAATAGACAACCCATTTCCAGAGTAATGCAACGTAGATATGCAATAGAAAAAACAAACTGGGAGGCGTTCAGGGGTGCCCTGCTGGAAGTGGTGGGACAACAGCAGCAGAAACTCAAGCAAACTCAAAATCCAAACCTTCTTCAAAAAGAGATCACCACTATATTAACACAAGTCTGCAATGCCACAATATTAAAATGAAAAAACCTTCTCCCGGGGGCAGTGCCCTGGTGGAACGAGGAGCTTCGAACGATGAGAAAGTAGGTACAAGCCAAACGGAAAGCGTACCAAAGGGCGAGAAGATCCCGGCATGATGTGGAGGTCGAAGAACTTAAACAAGTATATCGAACAGCAAGAAACGCATATATACGGAAAGAATAAAGAAATCAAAGCAGCAATCCTGGGAGGGACTTGTCTCTTACACAGGAAATTCGGACCCCTGGGGGTATACAAAATCACCACAAACAAACTCCCCAGGGGGAAGTGAACACCACTACGGAAACTCCACAGGGCAACCTAACCAGTACCTGGAGGGACTTAGTCTCAAATATCTAAAACAACGTTTTTCATCCGCACATTAATCCAACAACAACAACTGAGCAGCATGAGATCTGCAGTTTGTGGTGATTTTGTATACCCCCTGGGGGTATACAAAATCACCACAAACAAACTCCCCAGGGGGAAGTGAACACCACTATGGAAACTCCACAGGGCAACCTAACCAGTACCTAGAGGGACTTAGTCTCAAATATCTAAAACAACGTTTTTCATCCGCACATTAATCCAACAACAACAACTGAGCAGCATGAGATCTGCAGAGAACATGAAATCTATCAGACTGGACAAGTTGAACCGCAGTTCACACGGGAAGAACTCCAAGCGGTGGCAGCTCTTATTAAGAGGAAAAAAACGTCCGGGGCCCGACTTGTTTGAGCCTGAGATTGTAAAGAAGGTTGTGGAGCTTGCCCCGGAGCTGTTGCTACACCTATTCAATCTCTGCCTGCACACTGGCACCTTCCCTGATGGCTGGAAGGTTGCAAATGCGAAACTGATCCTTAAAAATCCGACGAAACCACTATATCTACCAAGTTGTCCGTATGCAGCAAACTCCTAGAGCGTCTCCTCCATGTACGGATCCAAAGCCACTAGGAGAAAGCAACCCTAGTATCACCAAACCAGAATGGCTTCAGACCAGGGCACACCATGGCTGATGCTCTACAGACATTGCTCACTCAGGTCCGCCAACCAGACAGGGAATACTTCCTGATTATTGCATAGATTTCTGGGGGAGGGGCGTTCAACACCCCCTATCGTGGCCGAGCGTCCTCCGCAGGCTTAGACAAGCAAATGTACCGGACAATCTGTTCAATACCATGAAACGCTACCGCTCAAATAGGTGATCACAGTAAATGCTCCTTATCAAAAACTCACAAGGCGGATACACAGTGGATGCCCCCAAGGGCTCAGTCTTGGGGCCGACCTTATGGAACTTGGTGATGGACGAATTTCTCCGCTTTGACCTCGGAGAAGTACGATCAAGCCTTCTCTGATGACCTCATCTTGACGGTGGCTGCAAATTCCAGGGCCCAGCTAGAGACATTGGCAAACCACACGCTCCAAATCCTCCAGGACTGGGCAAAAGCACACTGCCAGACCATGTCACCACCAAAAACATCAAAAAATTGGAAACAAGACCGTAAAGTTGTCGGAGCAACTCAAATATATTGTTAGAAAGCTTTCCTTCCAAGCCCATCTCAAATACATCATAACCAAAGTAAGAAAATATACTGCCATGGTTGCTAGGCTCTCCCATCGGGATTGGGGTCTCAAAAAGCAAACTGTCTCGCTGTATTACAAGGCTATTTTCATTCCTGTGATTACGTATGCAGCCGGAGTTTGGTTTAGCAAGGCTACGACTGCAGTAAACAGATGAATCCAGGATTTCACTCAACGTACGGTCCTGCTCTCCATCTCTTGCGCCTGCTGCACTGTGAGTATTCACGCCCTCCAGGTCCTGGTGGAAGCCCTCCTCCTCCTCGACCTGGAGGTGTTGAGAACAGGAAAGTTGTATCATTCTCTCAGACCTGCTTGGGATTCGAGCTGAATCTAACCAACTGACTGTTTCCTTGTTGTGCGCTCTACACCGATCAAGTTTCATACCCCAAAAGCCCGTAATGCTCTTGAACGCAGTTGGATTTGTTCCTTATACGATAGGTTTTCGTCCATTACCACTCCTAGGAATTTTACTGAATGAGTGGCGACGAGAACATGCCCCGCAGTGGAGGGCTGCAGAGAAGCTGCTGGATTTAGGTCTGCTTGTGCTCTAGGTGAGAAGATGATATATTTGGACTTTTCAGGGGTTTATTTTAAGCCCAAAATAAGTAGCGTATTCACTGAAAGAGGACAGATATTTGTTCAGAATGATAGAATTCGATAATTCCTCTGCCTGGTCCGGTGAGGTGTTAGCCGGGCTTGTCGTAGCAATAACATCGAGTTTACTACCCGTTTATAATTGCTTGTAGAAACAGAAAAACCACATAAACCGGAAAATGCAAATTGTTTTTATTTTTTTATGGTCGTGACCTTCAGAAATGTGCTTTATAAAAATGTCACAAAGGCGTTCAAAATTTGTTCTTATAACAGAACATATGATAACAATGAAAGTAGTACATTTTAGTGCTTTGAATTGGTAACTAATACAATTTGCACTATAAAAACCACCTTTTAGAGAGTTATATAGCGAAAATTTCAACTTCCGAGGTCGTGGAACGAATTACCAAAAAAAACAATGTGTTATTGGGTTCACGTTACGATATTTTAACGATACGATGGTGTCTCTGGAACTGATTAATATAAAGCGGGGTACACTGTATTGTATAGTTACGCGTGTGGTTTGAAATGCGGTATTTATGAATGTTTAGTATTCATTTTTTTGCAATTAATCATATTTTCGATTTTGTATATACTTGATACTTTGAAAAATAAAAATAAAAAATACTCGTAAATCCGGGAACTCGTAAAGCGAGAACTGACTGTACTGTATTACGGTATTTCTCGTTCGAATAATAACAGTTCTGATTTGTGCCAGTAGATGGAAGCACATTTCACACTGTGACCCTCACAGATAAAAACAGCCAGTATAACAGTCGTCCTCCCACTCCAGGTGGAAAAGGTCTGAGTTCGAATCCCGTCATAATAAACTTTATGGGATTTTTTATAACAGGATGAGTTAGTGATTTATAGTAAAAGCTTTGTAATTCGGAAGGCTGTAGTAACCTCTACATTCATATTCAAGAATAAGGGTGTCCAATTAGTTTTCTTGCTAATTCGCGGTCCCTATTAAAAAATGAATAAATAAATAAAATAAATACTAATTATTATTATTAAATGCAAATATTAAGATAACCTATTTTATTTTTTTACAGAACATTTGCATATGATGTGTTAATTTAAGAACATGAAGAACATAGTGAAGCAAATTTTAAGGAACTGTTTAAAACGCATAAATTTGTATAATAGTCTCTGATCATAATAACATATGAAATTAGTGTTAAATAAATCATGAACTGACTCGGCCTTGGAAAGTGATGCCCTTATTTTTTTATTATTATTGAAAATATGTGTCCAATTTGTGTCATATTTTTCATACAATGTGTATGACAAAGGATTATTTTGAAACATACAGTTACCATTAAACACATAGGTATGTACACAGTCATGGCTCTTGTTTTCTTTCACAAATAAGCATTTAGTTTATAACTGTACTGTTTCTATTTACACTTAAATCATAATCTTTTCTGCTTTTATTTTTGAAAATTCATTTATTATTTTGTAAAATTCCAGGGTCTTAGCTACACCACATTCAATGGTAGACATAGAACAAGCAGAACAATTTGGCGCCTAATGCTATTTCTCAAATGGTCAGGAACTACCCCAGGGGGGGGGATAGTTCCCGACCATTTGAGAAATTTGAGGGGCTCGCATCTTGTGAGTATGGGCTTGGCACACCCAAGCTTCCGTAGACGAGTGGTCAGGAGCGGGAGTGCAGTAGTACACGCTCCTTGAGTAGACCGAAGTTCAAATCCTGACTGCTAAATACGGTCGATCTGCCAACCCGCACTGGATCAGCGTGTAGATGATACCAGTGTAGATGCTCCTGCATTTCTAATCATCACTTTCATCCGAATAACTTTAATGGTCCGACACTACTTCGCTACTTTTTCTCAAAATAATCGCTATATGTTATTTATCCCAGACACTCGCGTTGCTACAGTGGTTACCATCGCTATCCTTTTACATTAAGTGATGAAAAAATGTTCTGTTTATATTCCAGCAAGACCACATGGATCATAGGAGTTTACAAGAGTAATCAGTTTTGACAATGAAAACAACCAAACGTATTTAGCAGTCACGTAAGCTTGAACCACGGTCAACCCAAGCGCGTGTACACTGGTGTGCAAAAAATTTAAGAAACAGTCAGGTTTCAGCCTGTAGCTTCTCATAAGAGTGGCCTGGATATGGGAAAAGCATGCCAAAGGCACCTCGTGAGGTACAGAAATGATGAAAGAAACAACACCGACACAACAACGGAAACAAAACGGTACAGAGGGACTTTATTCAAAAATAGGCTGCCATGATACAGATGCATCACTGCCAAAGAGGTGGTCCTCAGTAGGAGATATGGCCACCCCTAATGTCAATGCAGGCTTTGCACCGCCTGTTTTATATTTACCACTCGGTTACGTCAGGCCTGAAGACTAGGTTTGAATCCTGCCTTGACGAGAGGAATATTTATGGACGTATTTTTGCACTCTGGCCGAGTTAGTTGGTCTCGGGTGAGACTGCATGCCTTTTCTTTCTCTTTTCCATGTCTTTTCTCTCTCTCTCTCTCTCTTCGGGAGACATGAATTTTCCCTTCAGCAAAACAGACGAACCGACTACAATATACACCCAATTTATACACACAATACGCGCTGTCTTCCCAGTTGATAAAGATCATGTAGCATCTTCAACTATTGTAAGCCTCTTTCCTGAAATTGAAACTCTTGCTTTTAAATAAGAGCTCACTCATCGTCATCCACTTTAAACTAAGAGCTCACTCATCGTCATCCACTTTAAACTAAGAGCTCACTCATCGTCATCCACTTTAGTTCTCTGCGATCATTTCCCGCTAAAGGCTTTTGTACTGTCAGTCTCATGACACTATCGGAAACACGGTTGATGATCATTTCCAGGATGTTCTTATCTTCAATACTTTCAACTACACGTTGATATAGATGACAATCACTAGCTAAGAGAATAAATTAAACGTTATAAGCAATCTGATATTTAAATTAAACTCATTGTTAAGTCATTGTGGCCGATTTATGGCATGTTTTAATAATTTTGTTCATTTAATTGCTTAGTATCAGATGGCAGTTATTATCACCTCAAATATTTCTCTTTGAAGCGGTTAGCAGCAATCTCACATGCATGTGGTTTAATTTATACATCATTAATCAATCTAGTTAATATAAGAGTGATTTAATTTATATATCATTAATCAATCTAGTTAATATAAGAGTGATTTAATTTATACATCATTAATCAATCTAGTTAATTTAAAAATTTCCCCCCGTGAAGTTTCCATTCCAATTGCTCCAGTCAATAAGAAGCAGACTGAAATTTTCCGTAACAGGCACTTGTACTTGCTCACCTAAATTATAAGTAAGCCTCTAGATTTTCCAGTAATTTATTTTTGATAATTTTTGTGATTTTTTTTTTTTAATGAATTCCAAATTCAGCCGTTTTGACACTACTTTAATTTTCATCTTCTAGTATGGCGTCTGACAGAAGCCACTTTTTAAATATAGAAATCATATCAAATCCTCCTGAGTACATTTCCTCGCCGATATTCTTTAAATGGTTATATTGTAATTTCTATTTTCATTTCAATATATCATGAATTACAAAACATGAAAATTTTGTTTTGGCGTTTAACAGATGCCAGATGAGCAAACGCGTCTACCATTCTTCTACGCAGGGTATAGAAGAATGGTAGACGCGTTCTTCTATACCCTGTTCTTTATGCGAGCGTTTGATTTTCAATGAGGGAGGGGGGAAGGAAGGTTTTCTCAAAACAAAAAAAAAATGCAATAAAAACTTTCGTTATGACCATTATTGCTTTCTTTCAATATTTTTTTAATTATTTAGTAAATAATAATTAACAGATCACCATTTTTCAATTTAGTAAAACAAATTAAATATGATTTTTTTACAATTAAAACAAAACAGGTGGGTTAAATAGACGGAAAACGAGTGTGCTTTTTAAAATTGAGGGTGCGAGTGAGCGAAGTTTAATTTCGTTTGGTGTTTATGGCCAGCGCAGCACATTCGTTGTCTTACCCCTAGTTATGACCTGTCTGCAATGGTACTGGATGAGACCGGCCCATGCGGAAATGTCCACGCTCTTCAAAATGGACTGTCGCCTCTGTCACTGCCCTACATTATCATATCTATGGGTAATTTCGGCTTTGTTCTCTTTCGTGTGTGTTACGAAAGTGATTCAGTGTCGAGCAGACCGTTGTGGTTGGGAAATGTATTTGGTATTCATACGGATTTGAACAATATTAAATATAACTTGTCAGTGGCGCAACCAGAATTTTATGTTTTGAGGGAGTGCTCCGTACCGTTTTGATTTATAACATACAGTATGCAGGGGTCGTCAACCTTTTAATTCCTACCGCCCACTTTTGTATCATTGTTGATGGTAAAATTTCCTTACCGCCCACCGGTGCAGCAGTAACTCAATTTAGCACCTCGTCCACGAGTATACTTCGAGAAGTGTCCGGTGAATTATTATCTATATTCAAAGTTTAGAGATGATATTCAAAAATAAATTGCAAAAGCATATTTTAAAAAGTCAAAATCGCGAAGTCGTTAGCAATGTGTTCGATATATGGAGGAAGAACAAAATTTGTAACAAAGGACAAAAACCCCCACCGCCCATCATGAAAGCTTGAATTGCCCACTAGTGGGTGGTAGAGACCAGGGTGACGACCACTGCTGTATGTGATAAACGGTTCTGATGGAAACAGCGGTAAACGATATTTTTGTGAAAACTGAGGGTTTTGCATGCAACGAATGCAATCTGACTGGATCTACACTGGTAGCTTTTACAAGCGCTTATAGGTGAGACAGTACACAATTATATAAAATAAAGTGGTACTGAAGGATATTTTAGCCCCTTCGGTCCCCATTGAGTGCTCATATCTGTCTCGTAAATATGTTGACAACCTACAGTTGTCAACATATTTAAGGGTGTGGTTAATTTATGCAATTTTTAAGCTTTCAATTTTTCATGTCATATTAATTTTAATTAAGAGTTCTCTGATCTGTTCTAAGTATAATTTTTCACTGCATAAGGCCACCATTATTCAACTATACAGGGTGTCTCAAAAATATTGGTACAAACGTTTAGGGGAGGTAGGTGACATCTAAAGGAATGTGAATCGCATAGGAACCCATAACCGGAAACGTCACCGTAAGTCGCTACAGGGCGTTGTTCATCAGTTCTGGAGAGGGAAAATTTCTGGTTTACTCATTCAAACAGTAGTCGCCGCACGAAGAGCATGCATCGACATCGATATACGAACTGTGAGCTGGCAGACATGCACCTAGTGTATGGATTAGCAGAGGGCCCACACAGTGGGAGCCCCCATGCGGCACAACATCGCTTCGCAATAAATGTGTGGGCAGGTATGGTCGGCGACTGCTTAGTCGGCCCATACCTGTTACCATCCCGCATGAACTTCGCTAAATATCGGATTTTTCTTGAACAAGTTCTACCAGAGTTACTTGACGATGTTCCAGCAAATGTGAGATGCAACATTTGGTTTCAACATGACGGGGCGCCTGCCCATTATGGAAGGTGTGTTCGTGACCATTTTGAACAGACGTTTTGGGCGTCGATGGATTGGCCGTGGTGGACCCGTTGCCTGACCCCCACGCTCATCTGATTTATCGAGCCTTGATTTCTTTCCGTGGGGGCCATCAAATCTATCGTGTATGAATCGCCTGTGGAGACGGAAATGGATCTCGTCTGCGCTGCTACTGTCAAAGAAACTCCAGGTGTGTTCGACCGTGTCCGCTAATCCATGCTGCGTCAGTGTCACGCATGCATCGCGTCTCATGGTGGAATCTTCGAGCATCTGTAACATCATGAAATGCATCCATCTCGTACTCCATTGTTAATATTATGTCAAATAAATGTTTGCCACTAATTACTGTCTTGTGTCATTTCTGCTTCTTGTGCCTCTGCTACTACTTTCCCATGACGTTTCCAGTTATGGGTTCCTATGCGATTCACATTCCTTTAGATGTTGCCTACCTCCCCTAAACATTTGTATCAATATTTTTGAGACACCCTGTATAGAGCAGGAGTGGCCAACTTAATTTGTGATGCGATCTACTTTTTTCCTTCAAAATGTGCCGCGATCTACCATCTCAAAAATTTCATTGCACAAGGTGCACAAATCGAGGGATGACTGTATATTTAAAATTTGTCGTGATCGACGGAAATTAAATCCGCGATCGACTCGTTAGCCACCCCTGATATAGAGCACTGGCAGACTGATCGGTGTGTTTGTCAGGTCGGTGAGGTAGTGATTTATTTAATGTTCGAAATGAAGTGATTCCCAACTATTGTTGGCCTTGTGTCCTTCCAACGAGATGAGGCACAATGGGTGCTCTATTTTATTTTTGTTTCACTCTGTTGGTTATGTTGTTGTGGTTGGTCTTCGTCTCCGTTTATAGCAGTGGTTTTCATCTGGGATGCCGCAACAACATTCCAGGAGTGCCACATAATTTGGGTTTATTAATTTTATTAATAATTTATTATTATTTTTTTTAAAATGTATATGCTTGTTTCCTTATAAAAAAAAAGCTGTACAGTATCTTTTTAATTTATGGTGATCTATAATTGATGTTTACTTATCACCTCTATATAAAGAATAAAATTATTATATACTATATATATATATAATTTGTATTATGATATGTAATTTTTATGATTATATTATTGTAATAACTATCATATATATATATTTTTTTAATATCACACACATACAGGGAGAGAATCGGATCTAACAGGCAGAAAATTGAGTAGGGGTGCCGCAAAATAAAATAAATTACTAGGGGTGACGTTATTAAAAAAGGTTGAAAACCACTGGTTTATAGTGATATTTCACGTAATTTAGACCTGGTACCAGGAGGAGGCCAGGTATACCACTAGGTGAGCGCCGTTGAATTTAAATTAATTAGCATTTTTGTAAATTTATATTATTATTAATATTAATACATAAATAAGCATAAATTAAATATAAATATTACATTTATATTATTTGGTGATTTCATTAATTGGCATACTTTCTAAATTATTTTAGGAGCGCATTCCTTTTGCAACGCCCTTTGACGTCCTTCTTTTGTTTGTATAGTTGACATATTGACTTAATTTCTATTGGCTTATGCTGGCATATTCTTAATTTATATTCAAATTATGTTTTCACAAAATGTGGTATGTAATGTTTTGCAGCCACCCATGTTTTCTGTACTGATTTTTTCCCGTTTTTCTTTCTTTTATCAGTTATTGAGTAATAAACTTTATATATATATATATACAGGGTGATTTAGGAGGAATATTAAATATTTTGGGAGGTTATAGTATCGATTATTCTGAGTAAAAATGTTTATACAAACATGTGTCCAATTCTCAATGGATACGGCTGTTTGAAACTGGTGCGCACAGCTCCCTGAATCAGATGTGACCAAGCAGTTATAACCTCACTCTATTTGGTGTCAGGAAGTGTTGTTAAGAATGCCGCGCATCTTCACACATGCTGAATATACCGATATGGTGTTTGTCTGTGGTTTTTGTGGTGGAAGTGCTACCGTTGCTTGTAGAGAATGCCGTCGATGGTTTCCTAACCGCAGAATGCCGAATTCAAGAGCGTTTACACCAAACTGCGTGACACTGGTACAGTTCCCAACGCTCATATTTCTTCTGAACGTGAAAATGAAAAAAATGTGGATGAAATAGAACACATTCGCCAGTTTGTAAATCGTAGTCCTACTATTAGCACACGAAGAATTTCTACGCGTGTCGGTTTCACAGACAAGAGAATGGCGAACATTACGTGAGGACGGCTTGTATCCATTTCACATATAGCAGGTGCAACACCTTCAACCATAAGACGAGGCTCAGCAATTGGAATTTTGTCGGTGGGTATTAATGAAATTTTGTCGGTGAGTATTAATGGAATTAATCCCCGAATAATTCCATTAATACTGTTCAGCGATGAAGCTACTTTCACCAATGATGGTATCAACAACACCCATAACTCTCATAGGTGGTCAGACGAAAATCCACATGCCACTGTAGAAACAATTTTTCAACGTTGTTTCTCTGTAAACAGGCCGCCGCAGCCTTTCCTAGTGATCAGGCGCGCGGGTGCATAAGTACACGTGCCTTGAGTGACCGGGGTTCAAGCCCGTGACTACTGAATACGGTGCTATTTCTTGTATTCTGTCTATCTTGTGAACTCCTCTGATCATTTGGTCGTCCCGGAGTATAAACAGAAAATTTATTTATTTATGTGGTGCAGTATCATTGGGCCTGTTGTGTTACAAAATCGTCTTACAGGGGCCATTTACCTAGAATTTCTGCAAAAAACTTCTGCTACTAGTGGAGGATGTTCCCTTTGCTACAAGAATTGGTATGTACTTTCAGCATGACTGAGCTTTTGCACGTTATACCCGTCTGGTGATACAATATCTAAATCGAACTTTCCCTGGATTGGCCGCAGTGATCGCGTTCATTGGCCACCAGGGTCTCCAGAGCTAAATCCGTTAGATTTTTGTTTGTGGGACTGGATGAAAAGCGCAGTATACAAAAAAAAGGTGAATACAACAGACGAATTGCTCGCTTGCATTTTGCACACTGCTGCCGTCATAAAGGAGCGCCAAGACGACCTCAGAAGAGCAACATGTCATATTACCACAAGGGTTGCAAAGCGCATTGAGATTGGCGGTGGGATTTTCGAACATTTGTTGTGAACTAAAAAATTTGTCAATTATTTTTGTTTTGTATCATTCACAAAGTCAATAAATACAAACAAGTCATTTATCGTTCTTTAATACCTCTCATAATTACTTTGTGCGCGCTAGTTTCAAACAGCTGTATCTCCTATCCATTGAGAATTGGACGCATGTTTATATGAACTTTTTTACTTAGAATAATCGATACTATAACCTCCAAAAATATTTACTATTCCTCCTGAATCACCCTGTATATATATTATTTCATTTATTTATCATCAAAGTTTTTATATATATATATTATTTTATTTTATTTATTTATTTAACAGCTATTATACTCGATTTATTTCTCAATTTCCTTTTTAAACGGTCTCCTTAACTTGACATATGCGCAGACGTGTTACTATTAGGAAATGGTTATATGAACAAGTGTGTTATATTGACTCTGGCAAGTTAAAGTTTATATGGATAACATTGCACTTTTGAAAATATATGTTGTACTCAGGTAGGTCATACTTTGAGAATAACATTAAATTTTTTTGAAATAATATTTCATTATAAAGAGATAAAATATTTTTTGACATTTACTCTTAGGACTGGCTATTAGGCTTAGTGACAATTTTTATAATATAAAGCGCGTAATGAGAATTCTATGATATTCAGTCTGGATATACGAGTGAAGGTTAAGTATTTTAATGATGTTGAATTGTTAAAACGCAGTGTGCACTCAGTGAAGCCTACCAGCACCTGAGTTTGACATTGGCTTAGATAACGAAAAATCGCAGTTATGGTCATTTTTATGCACTTCGACAGTTGGGAGTATTTTAACCAATGTATGTTAATTATATATTAAACTGAACTTAGATTTGATAATCTACTTTAGCGGCAGAGCGTGACAGCGTGGAGCGCTTTTGTTCCAACTTTTGACTAAACCTTTGATTCCAAATTGTTATTCTCTTGGAGTATGCGTACCGCACATTCTCTTTGCTTTTCTCTATGCTGGGAATTTACGATGTACTTTAAGTAATTCAAAAAATTTTAAAAATATATTATATATACAGTATAAGCAAAGTTATAATAATTAAGTGAAAGAAAGAACTGATAGATGGAAATGCAAAGCGCACAAGGTGCCAAACTAGTAGGGAAAGGATAGAAAGAAAAATAAAGAATTAAGAATGAATGAAAGGGAAAGAAGGTGAAAAACCTAAGTGAGACATTAAATTATAAGAAATTAAAGGCTGAATTAGAAAGCCAATTAAAAGAAAGCGTTTTAACAATTCAACATCATTAAAATACTTAACCTTCACTCGTATATCCAGACTGAATATCATAGAATTCTCATTACGCGCTTTATATCATAAAAAAATGTCACTAAGCCTAATAGCCAGTCCTAAGAGTAAATGTCAAAAAATATTTTATCTCTTTAAAATAAAGGTCAGGCGCGCGGGTGCATAAGTATACGTGCCTTGCGTGACCGGGTTTCAAGCCCGTGACTACTGAATACGGTGCTGTTTCTTGTATTCTGTCTATCTTGTGAACTCCTCTGACCGTTTGGTCGTCCAGGAGTATAAACAGAAAAGGAAAGCTAAAGCAATTTGATGGATGAAGCTATAAAGTAAAAGCAAAAATAAATGATTAATATTTAAGATTACAATAACTTTTATACAGTAACTTTAATACCATAACATATAACTATTATACTATAACTAAATATATTCCCTCTGTTTCCATATTATATTGTCCTACTTTAAACTTAAAAATCTAAACTTTATATATATATATATATAAATTTTTGTATTAATGTATTGAATAAAGTATGCATAAATGGATGTGAAAGTTACACAAAGTGCCAGTAACTAGAAGGGTGAGGAAAGTAGAAAAAGAAGTGTAATAGATTTGTGAAAGGTGAAAATAATGTTAATATTCTAAAGGTTATGATGAATTAAGCATCATAACCTTTAGGATATTAGTACATCATAATCTTTAGGAAATTAGTACATCAAAATACTTTTGATGTACTAATTTTAAAAAATTTTCCAAGCCAATAGTGGAAGAACTGTGAAGTAAAATTAGTACATCAAAATACTAATAAAATAAAAATACATAAAGATGGCGCAGTATTAAGCACAAGGTGCCGAGGCTAATAAAAGAAGAAAAGTAAGAAAAAGAAAAGAATTAGAAATAAAAAGAGAAAGAATTTTAAGAACCTCGTATTATCCTCCTACTAATCGCCTTCTTGTTACACCAATATCTCAACGGATGGAAAAACGACTAACACTCTCTCAGCAAAACACTCTTGCCTGGTATCCTTTAAACTCTTTTCTTTTTATCTTTTTACTTTTTATCATTCGTTTTTCCGTCCGTTAAGCTATTAACGTAATACAAGAGCGATTCGGAAATTCTTGCTTTTCTTTTGCCCTGCTATTTTCACCTCTTATTTTTATTACTTTTTTCCTTCTCGCACCCTCTTTTATTTCCCGTTTCTATACCTTTGCTGTTACACTAAATTTACCTCTTCACTAAATTTTCATTAAACATTTACCTCTCCTTATCTCGGACATGCAAAATTAGCGCTATCCTTTTAACAGATATATACTTAAGTTATATACATGAATTCAAGGTATTCATCACTCTAATTTAATTTCCTTAACTTAATTATATACCCTGTGTTGGGGTTACCTTACTTATGTTTTTGGAGGATTTATCTTTTTCTTCCCCCTCCCATTTTTATTTTTAATCTTTCCTCTATTACCACAGTTTTGTATAGAAACGCAGTGGTTTGTTACAAGATCAGGTAGTAGTAGTAATGGCATGTGATGCAAGAAAGCAAGTGTATGAGCTAATGCAGCATCAGCCAAAAAAAAAAAAAAAAAAAAAATCACACCATTCCCTCCAAATGCCTGCCCAGTTTCGCCTTAAATTTATTTAACCTATCAACTTCCACAACGACAGATGGAAGTTTGTTCCAGCAATTAACCACCCGCTGGCTAAAGGCAAATTTCCGCACATCTATTCTACATCTGTCTTTTCTTAATTTGAATTTATGCCCCCTTAGGTTCGTAATCTGAACAAGTGGAAGGATCCCATCAGAATTCAGCGTGCTCAATCCATTCAAGGCCTTATACACCTCAATCAGATCATCACGCTGTTGCCTAGTCTCTAGCCACTACAATTTGCAGAACTTAAGCCTCTCTTGGTAAGTGGATCCCTTCATTCCCTTACCAATCTTGTTGCCCTTCTCTATACACGCTCAAGCAAATCTACATTATTCCTAAAATGAGGCCTCCAGACCTGTATGCAGTACTGAAGGCGTGGCCTGACCATTGCCTTATACGGAGGGACAACCACCTCCTTTTCCCTGCTAGCAAAATTCCTATATATGATTGACAAAACCCCATGACCTGCCCTGGCAGCCTGTCTGCATTGCTCAGAAAACTTCATATCTGACTGCACAATTACTCCCAGGTCTTTTTCATTTTCTACCGCCTTAAGTGTAGTATCACACAGTTGGTACGTTTCTCTGGGGTTACTTCTACCCATATGCAGTACTTTGCATTTGTCAAGGTTAAACTTCAGTTGCCACTTCTTAGCCCATCTGCCCAAATTATCTAGATCCTGTTGCAGTAGCAGACTGCCATTACTGTCATTAACAACCCTGCCAACCTTTGTATCATCTGCAAACTTTGACACTAAGCCTGATATACCTTCATCAATATCATTGATAAATACAAATACAAATATACATAACAACAGAGGACCCAACACCGAACCCTGTGGGACTCCACTAATAATATTAGTCCACGAAGAGCAGCACCCATTAATTACTACCCTCTGTCTTCTCCCACTCAACCATCCTTTTATCCATTGTAGCAACTTACTCTTAATACCATTCTGCTCCAATTTGTACAATAGTCTTCCATGCACAACAGTGTCAAAATCTTTCCTGAAATCCAAATATATGATATCAAAATTATTTTTTGCATCCAGCTCCTTTGTAACCACATCATAATATCCTATCAAATTTGTTAGACAAGACTTTCTCTTAACAAACCCATGCTGTGTCTGAATTATTGCTGCAGTCTTGTCTAGATGATACTGCAATGCATCTTTAACCAGTGACTCCATTATTTTACCCGGAACAGAAGTTAAACTAACTTGTCTGTTATTACTCGTGTCACCCTTCGATCCCCCCTTTGTGAATTGGGGATACATTTGCACATCTCCAGTCCGTGGGGACCTCCCCTGAGTCCAAGGTTGCTCTCATAATTGTGGCTAAGGGTTTGCTCAGTTGCTTTGCCGCCTCCTTTAATATAACTGTGTAGTCTCCTGATGAAATTCCTGATCTGCACTGGTGTTCAAAGAAAGTGCATCACCTAGGAATTTCACATTTCTAACCCCTTTTCGCGATGGAATGTTACATTAATGCCAAGCATCAGAAATAGAAATATAAACAAAAGATATTTATTAATAGTTAAGGCAAAGCTAAGTAATATTTGACAGGTGCTCTCAAAATATTCCAAAATGAACATTTGCAACCTTTATACAACAGTTTTAGTAAACACGACAAGTACGGCTGAAATGTTATCAGAAGCCCTCAATTTGCTTCAGTTTATCATTTTAAATGGAAAATAAAATGGAAAGTTCACCAGGTTCAAACTAATATTTAGTTGAACCGCCTCTGGCCCTGATGACAGCAGAACACCGTTGAGGCACTGACAAGATCAATTTCTGTAGATAATTCTTCCCATTCTCTTTTCAGCTGAGACGAAACTCAGACGGTTTTTAAGGCATAAGCGCTTCAAAACGCGGTCCTGTTTTGGCGTAGAGACTCGTTTGCCTCCAGTTCCTTTTTTTCCTATCAGCAGAACCAGTATTTTTGAGTTTGGAAAGAAATCTATTCACTGTCGACTGATTACAAGACACTCTATAAGCAATATGACGGGAAGAACATCCTTCCTCACGTAAAACAACGATAGCACTCTTCCTTCGTGGCGTCAACTGTACGTAACTCGCCATCCTGATACAAGCAAGGAGTGACTGCAACTCTTGCAGAGGGCTCTTATATAGCTGAAAGTAACAGCTGATACAATATTACGTCATAACCTACCCATGTCAATCTTATCTGATGCAATCTGTAAGAAATATTGCCATATACTTACGTTATTCGGACGACAATTACAATTTTAAGGGGTGATGCGCTTTCTTTGAACACCAGTGTATGTACCAACTTTCTTTAGTTTGCATCAAACTTTTTCTTTCTCTTTGTTATCATCTTCAGCACACTCACTTTGATGCTTACTATTTTTCGTTACTTATTAATTATATATTTTTGCTTTCCCTTTCAGCTTGTCTACGTTTAATTGGCTCATTGATTCAGCCTTTAATTTCAGATAATTTTGTAATTTTTTTTTGTCTTTATCTAAAAAGAGAAAGAAGTTTATAAAGTTTCTTAAACTTCTTTCTCTTTTTATTTCTCATTCTTTCCTTTTTCTTATTTTACTTCTTCTATTAGCCCCCTCTCTCTTTCTATATATATATATATATATAAATGGGTATTCATATATACATTAAAATATATATATATTTTTTAATATATATATAAATGGGTATTCAATGTAACCCCTCAAAGGTAATGTTTAAAGAGTTAAATATGAAAAGAGGTATACAGTTGATGAAATGGTTTCAGTGATTGCAAGATTAATAAATCAGGTATGAAACTTTTATGCATACTTAATTCAATATATTAATACAACTTATATATATATATACACACAGTACTACCATAAATACTGACACAAAAGTAAGACTCCCTAAAAGAAAATGGAATGGGGAGATAAAGAAAACAGAAGTACTGTCATAGGTCGTCATTAGGTCGGACATGATGCACCTACAATTTTCAAACTTCTGAAACCACTTGGAATAAGCCGAAGATTTGTCTACATGGCAATTGATAGGTACAACGAACAACAGAGAATTGATGACAAGCCCCGGTCCGGCCGCCCAAGAACTGTGAGGACCCCTGCAGCGAATTCTGTTCTCCGCAAGGCGGTGAAGAACAGAATTCGTAGGAATGCCCTACGAAAACAGAAAATCATGTCCAGAGAAATGCTAATATTACCAAGAGCATCGAAGTATACTCTTCGATCGTCATGCCTAGACGTGGTGTGAAGCAGTGATGCAAGCGTAGTTCCTCCTACCCATTGCTAGTCATTGGCTGCAGGCCGGCGATATTAGGTTAGTGTGTTTTTTCCCCTCTTTCGCTGAGTATTCAAGTTAATCTTTAGTATACGGTGTCCCTTATCCTTAGGGTAGTGTGTTTATTTCGTTTTTCACTTGAATCCCTCCCGAAAATAGTCTAGTAAAAAAGAAAAGGTCAGGATTTGTTTTGCGACCATTCAGGAGGGATTCAAGGGAAAAACGGAATAAACACACTAACATGAGGTATCATCATCATCATCAGCCATTTTCAATCCACTGCAGGATGAAGGCCTCTCCAGCAACTTTCCAGTTCCTTCTGTTTTGTGCAATGGCCATCCATTTACTACCCACAAACTCATGAATTTCATTTGTCCATCTCCGTTGTTGTCTTCCAGGTTTTCTTCTAGCTCCTCTTGGGTAACATTCTGTTATTTTCTTAGTCCATCTGTGATCACGTCTTCGAACTGCGTGTCCTGCCCAAGACCATTTTAGTTCTTTAGTTTTGATAAGAATGTCCTTTACTTGAGTTTGCTGCCTAATCCATGTGTTTCTCTTCTTATCCAACAGTCTGATTCCCAATATAATTCGTTCCATTCTTCGCTGTGTAGTTCTCGGCTTCTCTTCCATTCTTTTGGCGAGTGCCCAAGTTTCACTTCCATAAGTCATGGTGGGGAGTATACATTGGTTCATTATTTTACGTTTCAGACAAATTGCGATATTGCTCCTCAGTATGTGACTATATTTCCTGAATGCTATCCATCCAAAATTTATTCTTCTCTTGACTTCCAGCCATTTATCATTATTACAGCTAATGACTTGCCCCAGATAAGTATATGACTCCACCTTTTCAATTACGGCTCCTTCAATCATTATATCCCTTTCTGTGTCATACTTGTTCATCATTACTTTTGTTTTAGCCATATTCATCTTTAGTCCAAAATCCTTACTAACTCTGCATAACTGATGAAGATTTTCCTCTAATTCTTTGGGATTGTGGCTTATGACCACATTGTCAACTGCCAGTTGTAAATGGTTTAGGTACTCTCCATTCACATTGACTCCTTTCTGCGACCAGTCTAATCTTCCGAAAGCTTCTTCAAGGGCAGCAGTAAACAACTTCGGAGATATTGTGTCTCTGTGTCTAACTCCTTTCTCAATTTTAAATTTGCTATTGTACAGCTTTGTCTAGTCTAATAAAAGAGGTAGCATTCTCATATATTTTCTTCAAAATCATAATATATGGGGTATCTATGCCTTGTCTCTCCAGTGCCCTTATGCTGTATGGAGTCAAATGCCTTTTCATAATCCACAAATGCCAGGCATAATGGTTTTATATTCATTTGCTTTCTCCATTAGCTGTGACATTACGTGAAGGTGATCAATAGTTGAGAATCCTGCCCTAAAGCCAACTTGCCCTTTCGGTTGAGTCTCATCTAGTATTCTTTCTAATCTGTTAGTAATGACCCCTGTGAACAACTTGTAGATGTGGGATAACAAGCTAATTGGTCTATAATTTCCAATTTCTGATTTATCTCCTTTCTTATGCAGCAAAACTATGATTGCATTATACCACTCCTTAGGCGCCATACCTTTTCTAATGTATTTTGTAAAGAGTCTTGCCAGTTTCTGTCATGTCTCTTCCTCCCAGTTTTAACAACTCTACAGTAACTTCATCTTCTCCCGGAGCTTTCTGATTCTTCATTTTCTTCAACGCATGTTCTCCCTCATCAGGAAGGATATCAGGTATGTTGTATGTGTTACGAATTTATGATCCATCTTTCCCACTGCTGGCATCATTCCCTCGCTCCTTGTATAACTCTTTATAGTAGGCTTCTGCTATTTGAATTATGTCTTCTCTGCTCACTTTTAACCAGCGATTCATAAGTACACCATCGCTATTCTTCAGTTTCGGTATCATTTGTCTTTCTGTATTACTGCTCATGACTGCTGATTTAAATCTTTTGTTTTCCCTTAATGCTTGTTCTACTTTTCTTGTGTTAAATTTTCTTATGTCCTCTATGAGTCTCTTTCTAATGGCTTTGCATAACTCAATATATTTAATTTTCTCCCTGTCAGTGTTTTTCTTGCTCTTCATTTGTCGTCTTCGGTTCATCATGACAAGTGTTTCTTGACTGATTTTTTCTTCTTTGGATTTCTTTTTACCTATAGGTTTCTTGGGCTTTATCACTTTGAGAAAGTTGTAATATTCCTCGTCGATATCTTGGTCCTGAACAGTCTGCAGAAGCCCGAACTTGTTCTTATGTTCCAGTACATACTGCTTTTTCTCGTCTTCTGTTATCTCAAAGACCTTTGTATAATTTACTCGGTCAATTTTTTCCTTTCTTTTCTTACATCTATATCAAGTGTGCATCTTACCATTTTGTGATCACTTCCAACATTTACCTTGTTCACGACAGTAACATCATTCACGATATATCTTCTGTTAGTGAGGATGAAGTCGATTTCATTAGTTGTTAATCCATTTAGGCTGTTCCGTGTCCACACTCTGTTCACCCTTTCCTTGAAAAAAAGTGTTCATTACTGGCATTTCTCGATATTCTGCAAATTCTACAAGTCTTTCACCTCTTTCATTTCTTTCACCAATTCCAACATTTCCTATGGTTCCCCTTTCTGCACTGTTTTTTCTCTTTCCAACCTTAGGATTGAAGTCTTCCATAATGATAGTGCAGTGGGTTTTCTGCTCACATAGAAGACTCAATTTCAGTGTACGTTTCTTCAACCTCTTCATCATCATGGCTCGAGGTTGGTGCATAAATCATTATAATCTTCAGCTTATACCTCTTAGAAATCCTGAGTCTTGACACCCTTGGTGATCTACTTTTGAATTCCAAAATGTTGTTTTTTATATCTTTATGGACCAGACAGCCAACTCCACCTTCACTCCTTTCACTGTTTCCATTGGTGTACAGCAGATTTCCATTTGAGGTATACCGTATACTAAAGATGACGGATCCCCTTTAGGTTAGTGTTTATTCCAGTTTTCGCTTGACTCCCTTCTGAATACTGGCATAACATATCCTCACCCTATTTTTACTAGTCTTTCGTTTTTCCCAGTAACCTTACCAATTTAAGAAAAATAAGTGAAAAATGGAATAAACACACTGTTATTACTATTATTATTATTATCAGCCGTATGGTGAAATAAAGCCTGAGGCTTATGCTGCACCAGCCAAAAAAAAAATTTCTGAATTACCCCGCGCGCGCGCGCGCGCGAGAGAGAGAGAGAGAGAGAGAGAGAGAGAGATTTGGTTTGGTGTGGATTTTATTGGCGCATTAGCAACTAAGGCTATAATGCGTCTGAGAGAGAGAGAGAGAGAGAGAGAGAGAAGTAAAAGGGAATCACTAAGAAAGAGAAGAATGATGATATCCAGCTCAGGACCCTGGGTATGCCAAGCCCATACTCACCAGATGTGAGTCCCTTCTCTGATATCGCTAGCTTGTATATCGCATTCCTGGGCATTCGTCAGTTGAAAAACGGAATTCACTTTTAACCAGCGATAAATTAGCAGCCCATCAAAGCAACAGGTGGGAGGAGCTACGCCTGCCGATCTCTGCATCACGTACCCCCCCCCCCCTCGGCACGACCGATCAAAGTGTATACCGTATACCAGTGGTTCCCAAACTACTGAGATATTTATATATGCATATGTGTATGAACACTGGATTTTCTGAAAAGAAAGTTCAAAGTTTTATGTTTAAAACAACTCAACTTTATTCTTATTTTTGCATAAATATATAATAATAACTTTATTTATCATCAATTTGCTATACATCGTAAAGCAGATTTGACCAGTTCCAGAGGGTCCTTATCGCGGAACTGGTCTGCGGATCCTCAGTGGTCCACGGATCCCAGTATGGAAAACGCTGCCGTATACCAAAGATTAACTTTTACTTTACAATTAAATTGGGAACCTTTTTACAATTAAAATACGAAGTAACCACTATTTAAAATGACATTTTAAAAATTAAGGTTAGGCTTCACTACAAGGCTCTTACTCATGGATCTTTGCGACAATTAGTGATAGGAAGGCCCACTGCTTCGCAGTGATTGGCTGCTTAAAAAATTTACTTATTTTCGCTGATTGCAATAAAGATTTTATATTATCACCACGATTTTGCAAGCGAGTACATCCGGTAGGAATACGATATACAGGCCTGGAAAAAAGGTTAGGTTATGTTACGCCACCAATTCGGACAGATTCATGCGTAAAACAGTTTATGTAATCTATAGTATATATATATATAGTATACAATGGGCATACTGTTTTTCGCTTGAATCCATTCAGAATTTGGTGTAAACTGACATAACCTTTTTAAATAAGTCAAAATGAAAGTGTACTAAAAACGAAAAATTACTCACAGGACTACACTTTCCAATCAATGCGAAGCAGTGGGCGGAGTTTTACCTGTCCATCACTCATTGCGCAATGATCCACGGATAAGAGCCTTGTACTGAAATTAACCATAATTAAAATTAAAAATGAATTTGCATTTATAATTTCGAACTTTTTTAGCACTGTACATTTAGCATGTTTACATGTTGATAAAACGTTTGTTTTATCTTATTGAAAATTCGGGAGTTGGAAGGTAATTTTAATTCAGGCATACCTGGAAATGTGATCTATTAGTCTACCGGTTTAATGAATTGGCATTTTTGATGTTTACAGCAAGGTTGCTTCAAGTTTTTGCGCCTCAGTATTTTATTTTTTCTGTCCGAGCGTGATCTTGAAGTCTGCTTGCCTTCTTAAATTGTGTGTTATTTCTTCATCTATTGTTATAAAAAGGATCTGAGGAGAGGAGGGGAGGTGTGTATCTTAGAGCATTTTAAACAAAGACATATATGTACGTGTGCACACAACAAATTTTAGTAGAAAGACATGTGTAGATATAAGTTATGTATTCTCTTGATATATCACCATTGAAGATACATTACGTTCACAATCTACCTTATACCTTTGTGTTGAGACACTTTTGAGTAGCCAGTCGGGTATATTGTGTCTGAATTCGAGACACTATATACGCGACTGTGTATATTGTTATTAAGATGTATTGTACGACAGGTATCTTAGCAACCAGCCAGCTGCAATCACGTGGATGTTGCTAGCTGGTTTCCGTCAGTTGCCACGAAAGTGCTGGTCACCTACTTTCAGGTAACTGTTCTGAGATATCTCTGTCTAAACTATGGATTTGGTAGGGCAGTTCTGCAAATAGTGAAGTGATCAGTGGTGGACAGGTAAGGTATGTGTGTGAGTGGCCTTTTGCTTATCCACTTTCCCCAATAAAAGCGGGGGGAGTGGATAAGCAAAGTATAGGAGAGAAGACGAAAGGAGCACCCACCAAAAAATAGAGTATCACAAGATATATTCACAGACTGACACTTGAGGATGGTCTTAGTACCACAGATTCTGACCTGGAGGAGAATCTTATGCAGAGCCCCTTTCCAACTGCTGAAAACGAAACATTCTCTCATAGAGCCACAGCCGGGGGGCCCTGAACTAAGATTGTTTTGTAGACCTCCGCATCCTTGGGTCCTGGTGCAACAGCCAGTAACTGGAGCGGCATGTGCAGGAAGTGTTAGTGGAGAGGAAGGTAAGTAACACGAAATTAGAGAAAAACAGATTAGTCATAAGATGGACGGGGGGGGGGGGGTTTGTAGAACTGGTTACGTCTAGGTAGGGTTAGTAAGGCCTTTTTTTCTATAAGATGCAAGGACAAAGTTAACACATATATGCGTGCGTATTTCTTGATATAAAACTATTAAATTACTTTGTTTATGGCAATGGCGAAAATATCGCTGTTATAAGCTCAGGTAATTAAAATCAACATTAACTACAGTACAAAAAAATAATAAATAAATCAATAAATAATAATCAAGGAAAAATGATAAAATATTTTTAAATTATTTCTGAATTGCTGAAAGTACATTGTAAATTCCCATCATCGAAACGGAATAGAATGAGCGACACGGACTCCGTCAGAATAGCAGGTTGTAACACAGTTGCAGTCACACATCGAAGCTGAATCGCTCCAACGACGTCACACTACCCGTTTATCGCTCGAGAACTTAAATGGTGGCCTTTGCAATCTCAAATCGCGCATGGATTTCGTTGATAATTTTTTGTGATTTCAGCATTAAACTTAAGCAATTAGATTAAGTTAAATATGACGTTTCTGGCTCGCAATTGAATATTTTGCTGATGCTTACAAAAAATAAACTATCGACCAAATCCATGTATGACTTGGGGCCTGCGCAGACCACCGTGTAAGTTGTCTATCTGTATTCTTTACCTCAAGCCACAATAGAGGCTGCTTGGATGCAATAGTTTTCATGCAAGATGCAGCACTACTGCATCTTGATTGTCAAACGACATGGCTGCTTCGTGACACTTTCCCTGGGTATCACATAATTTGCAGATGGGCTGAGAGGTGGCAACTGAAATTTAACATTGACAAATACAACTTTCTGCATTTGTCAATGTTAAATATGAGTAGCAGTAACCCCAGAGTGTAGTAGTAGTAGTAGTAGTAGTAGTAGTAGTGGCACATGATGCAAGAAAGCAAGTGTAGGAGCTTATGCAGCATCAGCCAAAAAAAAAAAAAAAAAAAAAAAAATCATCACGCCATTCCCTCCAAATGCCTGTCCAGTTCCTCCTTAAATTTATTTAACCTATCAACTTCCACAACGACAGATGGAAGTTTGTTCCAGCAATTAACCACCCGCTGGCTAAAGGCAAATTTCCGCACATCTATTCTACATCTGTCCTTTCTTAATTTGAACTTATGTCCCCGTAGGTTCGTAATCTGAACAAGTGGAAGGATCCCATCAGAATTCAGCGTGCTCAACCCATTCAAGGCCTTATAGACCTCAATCAGATCACCGCGCAGGTGCCTAGTCTCCAGCCACTGCAATTTGCAGAACTTAAGCCTCTCTTGGTAAGAGAATCCCTTCATTCCCCTCACCAATCGTGTTGCTCTTCTCTGTACACGCTCAAGCAAATCTACATCCTTCCTAAAATGAGGCCTCCAGACCTGTACGCAGTACTCAAGGCGTGGCCTGACCATTGCCTTATACAGAGGGACAATCACCTCCCTCTCCCTGCTAGCAAAATTCCTATATATCATTGACAAAACCCCATGACCTGCCCTAGCAGCCTGTCTGCATTGCTCAGAAAACTTCATATCTGACTGCACAATTACTCCCAGGTCTTTTTCATTTTCTACCACCTTAAGTGTAGTACCACACAGTTGGTACGTTTCTCTGGGGTTACTTCTACCCATATGCAGTACTTTGCATTTGTCAAGGTTGAACTTCAGTTGCCACTTCTTAGCCCATCTGCCCAAATTATCTAGATCCTGTTGCAGTAGCACACTGCCATTACTGTCATTAACAACCCTGCCAACCTTTGTGTCATCTGCAAACTTCGACATTAAGCCTGATATACCTTCATCAATATCATTGATAAATACACAAAACAACAGTGGACCCAACACCGAACCCTGTGGGACTCCACTAATAACATTAGTCCATGAAGAGCAGCACCCATTGATTACCACCCTCTGTCTTCTCCCACTTAACCATCCTTTTATCCATTGTAGCAACTTACCCTTAATACCATTCTGCTCCAATTTGTACAGTAGTCTTCCATGCGCAACAGTGTCAAAAGCTTTCCTGAAATCCAAGTATATGATATCAAAATTATTTTTCGCATCCAGTTCCTTTGTGACCACATCATAATAACCAATCAAATTTGTCAGACAAGACTTTCCCTTAACAAACCCATGCTGTGTTTGAATTATTGCTGCAGTCTTGTCTAGATGATCCTGCAATGCATCTTTAACCAGTGACTCCATTATTTTACCCGGAACAGAAGTTAAACTAACTGGTCTGTAATTACTCGTGTCACCCTTCGATCCACCTTTGTGAATTGGGGACACATTTGCACATCTCCAGTCCGTGGGAACCTCCCCTGAGTCCAAGGATGAGGAAGTCCAAGTGACGCATTAACTGTGCGGTTCAAGGTAGTGGAGAATGAAAAAGACCTTGAGGTGGCGGATCCAGAAAAAAAATGACAGGGGAGGCACCATTTGTGACAGGGGGAACCATTTTGTGCCTTGTTTGTGCACAAACAAGGCACAAAATTGGTGTTGGGTCCTCTGTTGTTTTGTATATTTATCAATGATATTGATGAAGGTATATCAGGCTTAGTGTCGAAGTTTGCAGATGATACAAAGGTTGGCAGGGTTGTTAATGACAGTAATGGCAGTGTGTTACTGCAACAGGATCTAGATAATTTGGGCAGATGGGCTAAGAAGTGGCAACTGAAGTTTAATCTTGACAAATGCAAAGTACATGTACTGCATATGGGTAGAAGTAACCCCAGAGAAACGTACCAACTGTGTGGTACTACACTTAAGATAGTAGAAAATGAAAAAGATCTGGGAGTAATTGTGCAGTCAGATATGAAGTTTTCTGAGCAATGCAGACAGGCTGCCACGCAGGTCATGGGGTTTTGTCAATGATATATAGAAATTTTGCTAGCAGGGAAAAGGAGGTGATTGTCCCTCTGTATAAGGCAATGGTCAGGCCACGCCTTCAGTACTGCGTACAGGTCTGGAGGCCTCATTTTAGGAATGATGTAGATTTGCTTGAGCGTGTACAGAGAAGGGCAACAAGATTGGTGAGGGGAATGAAGGGACCTCTTACCAAGAGAGGCTTAAGTTCTGCAAATTGCAGTGGCGTGAGACTAGGCACCTGCGCGGTGATCTGATTGAGGTGTATAAGGCCTTGAATGGGTTGAGCATGCTGAATTCTGATGGGATCCTTCCACTTGTTCAGATTACGAACCTAAGGGGGCATAAATTCAAATTAAGAAAAGACAGATGTAGAATAGATGTGTGTAAATTTGCCTTTAGCCAGCGGGTGGTTAATTGCTGGAACAAACTTCCATCTATCGTTGTGGAAGCTGATAGGTTAAATAAATTTAAGGAGAAACTGGACAGGCATTTGGAGGGAATGGTGTGTGTTTTTTTTTTTTTTTTTTTTTTTTTGGCTGATGCTGCATAAGCTCGTACACTTGCTTTCTTGCATCACATGCCACTACTACTACAACCTCAAGGACCAGAGGTTGTCATAAATATACGTGGTCTCAGTTCTAATCTCAACGATGTCCATTTCCACTTGCAGTCTGCCAAACCCCATGTACTTTTTCTGATAGAATCTCAGTTATTGGTTGATTCAACTACTGCTCATCTCAGATGTCCAAATTATTCGCTGTATGATTCCTTTCGCCTCAAAGCTGGTCCTTGTGCATATGTCCGTTCTGATATTCCCTGTCAGAGACTTGGCAATTTGGAATCTCCTCTCTTTGATCTTCTCTGGCTTAAAATCTCTCTACCTCATTGCGTCAAATTCATCTGTTGTCTCTACCGTTCTCCCAACTCCACTAATCACTTGGAGCCCTTTGACTTCCTCTTTTTGCAACTTGACTTTCTCCAGTCCAAATTTGAATTAAACATTACGCACGACCAAACTGCGTGACGCCTCGAACTAGAATGGCAATCACATCAGCATCAGTGTTGCCAACTGTAGTCAGTTGAAAATAGCTAAGCCACAATGCAAAAATAGATAAAATCCTATGTTAACAATGAAAAAAAAAAAAAAATTTTTTTTGTAGCTAAAGGGAATTGGAACGATTATTGAATTTCTCCGAAAAACGACAGGGAGGCACATTCCCCTGTGTCCCCCCTCCTGAATCCGCCACTGTCTGGGGGTAATTATGCAGTCAGATATGAAGTTTTCTGATCAGTGCAGACAGGCTGCCAGAGCAGCTCATGGGGTCTTGTCAATGATAAACAGGAATTTTGCTAGCAGGGATCAGGAGGTGATTATCCCCTTGTATAAGGCAATGGTCAGGCCACACCTTGAGTACTGCATACAAGTCTGGAGCCCTCATTTTAGGGGAACAAAAGGGTGCTGTTAACAAGAAAGGTTTCAGTGCTGCAAATTGCAACATCTGGAGACTAGGCACCTGCGAGGTGATTTGATTGAGGTGTTTAAAGCTTTGAAAGGATTCAGCAAGATCAATGCCGATGGGATTCTTTCTCTTGCTCAGATTACGCACCTGAGGGGTCATAAATTCAAATTGAGGAAAGACAGTTGTAGGATAGATGTGTGGAAATTTGCGTTTAGCCAGCGGGTGGTTGATTGTTGGAACAAACTTCCATCTGTCGTTGTGGAAGTTGATAGCTTAAATAAATTCAAGGAAGAACTGGGTAAACATTTGGAGTGAACGGATGGGTGAAATGGGAAGTTTTTTTTTTTTTTTTTTTGGCTGCTGCTGTATAAGCTTGCCTTCTTGCATTAATATGCCTCTGCTAATGCTAATTTTCAATCTGTTCTTAACTGCTTGGTTACCTCACTCATTTGATGTCAGTTCATGAGATTTTTTGTTTTTGGTTTTTTTGAAGGACAAGTTGTGCCCGGACAGCATTGAAACCCTTGAAAACGTAAAAGGCTGCTTGTGAAGGGGTCTTTTTACGTCTTTCGGGTTTCAGTGTTTGAAATTTCGAGCGACCGTTGACAACGTAATTCTATGGTTCCATCATAATGTTGGTATCAGTGAACGTTACTGTTTGAAATATTAACGTGTAATATGGGTACGGTTTGCGATCGGAATATTCACATTATCCATTCACTCCTAAACAGCTATGCTCATTTGATGGCACTTTATGGAACAAGTTTTTTCACTTCATTCCTCATTTCCTGATTATTGTCCTGTCCGAGGTTTAGCTCTCTGTGATTAGCTGTTTTCCGTTATCTTCAAAGTGCCGTAGTTTAATATAATTTTATAACCACCCTGTGTATGATTCTTTTCTATCCTGTATGGAGATATTTTCATGTATACCGTTAAAAACCGTATTTTTAAGAGTGATAGGGAAATAGGGAAAATGGGATAAGAATAACTAGACCTACAAACATTCGCTGTAAAGCTAAATGCCAGTCCCCACCACTTATGATTAAAATAATGTTGTTTTTGCTTGTTTCTTTGTTTTGGGAACATGATGATTCCCCGCTTTTGGCGTTCCCTGCAGAAAATCTCCTGTATACTCATAAAAATATAACGAGTGGAAGAAGAACACATTTTTTTCCTGGTTTGAGAGTAAAAAAAAAGATGATTATTTTTGCATATTGATTAATATTTACCTGTTGTTTTTTCTGAGTAGGTAGACCTAGGCTAGAGAAATTATTTCTATAACTTCAAATAGTTGTGATTTTTAAATAATTTCCTGTGATGAAATAAGTGTAATGTTACGGATCTGAAAAAACTGTAAAAATGAGTTTAACATTCTTAGATTCTGTTTGGCGTTGTCAATAGAAAATTACTGTTTTTTTTTTTTGGCTTTTTTTTTTTTTTTTGTTAAATTTGAAGTGTTCAAAACATTAATGTAAAAGTACTTTAAGGAAAATAATAGTTTCAGTAGGGCTAAAAAATTCCCTAGCAGCGAAATTAAAATCAATTAAGATGTAATTAAGAAGTGGGGTACTGTTTCAACGCAGGTTATTAATAAATCGAAATAGTTCTATAAAGACGGTCGACAGTAAAACTAGGATTTGCTCTCGACCGTCTGGGGACGCTGTTGCTTCTCCAGTGCTAGTGTCAGCGATTGGGTTTAGGCTCTTTAGAAATGACTAAAATAAAGGAATAAACTTTCTGTTTATGTCCCGGTCGCATGACCACATCAGGTCACAGAAGTTCACAAGGTAGATAGAATACAGGAATATTTATATCGAATTCCATAGTCAACCAAACCGATTGCATTTTTGTATTCTCGCCCTTGACCGCTCTGCTGTTGTGGCCAATGCGAAGGCCAAATTGATGCAGTTAACCAAGGGGCTGACATCTGGTCAGTATGGGCTTGGCACACCCAGGGTCTTGAGCTGGATATCATCATTCTTCTCTTTCTTGGTGATTCCTTTCTACTTTTCTCTCTCTCTCTCTCTCTCTCTCTCTCTCTCTCTCTCTCTCTCTCTCTCTCTCTCTCTCTCTCTCTCTCTCTCTCTCTCAGGGTAATAGGGAAATTTTTTTTTGGCCGGTGCAGCATAAGCCTCAGACTTCCTTGCACCATATGGCTATTAATAATAATAATAATAATAATAATAATAAAAGCAACAAAATATCGTTTTTAATCGGATAGCATCATTCAGTAAGCGCGAATCCGATATCCATTAAAAACCCAAGGCACCTCTGTTGTGACTTCTCTCACATGCTAAAAATTAACAAAAAAATAAAATGTAAGTTCATGCTAAAAAAATTATAGTCTGTGAGAACTGATTTAAAAAAGTATATAACAATGTTATTTACCATTTGTTCATGATTTTAATTCCTGTTAAATTATTTCTCTAGAAATTGATGGAAATAATAATAATAAAAGATTTCATTCGCCATATACGAAACTTGACTAGACACTACTAAAGTTCATGCTCACATTTTGAATGCAAATTCAACAATGTCTAACGTCAATTATATCAAAAACTATAAAAAAAATAATTTTAAATCGCAGGCTTTTCGACATAACCACTGCTCTCTGATTGCTATATTTATTTTCAGAAAGCGGTTGTCGTTTTCTGAATATTCAATCAATGAGGCAATTAAGGATTTCAGCTGAAGCTGTAATCAGAAATCAAAATAAAAGATGGTTGCGATCAGTCATTATCTTTGCTGTGTGAGACTTTTCTTTCTTCTCCCGATTTCCTGCTTCATGAATCACGTCTGCTCTTCATTTAATCTTCTACCTAATGGTAACTAAGATCATCTTTCCTTCAAAACAGGCCACTCACATTTATGGCTGTCAGTTTTTTCTAATCAACCGTAACGACACAGTCTCGGCACCTCTGTAGTGACACATTTGTGAATGTTAGCAGTCCATGGCGAATATTTGACGATAGCGGTTGCAAGGTTTTCACTGACCAGTATCCCGAGGGCGAATGTTGTTTTTGCATGTGATGAAAATGAATAAATGTGTCAGTGTTAACTACGTTATTCTTCTTCTTATGAAACATAATAAGTTTTAATCAACTTCTTTGTTAGGCAACAGCGGATTTTTCTAGCTTTCTAGTTAGGCATGTCTTCCTGATGGACGTGCAACTTTATAATCTCTCTCTCTCTCTCTCTCTCTCTCTCTCTCTCTCTCTCTCTCTCTCTCTCTCTCTGTAAAATAAAAGATTAGAGTTACGATATTTCTTATTCCTCTCACAATTGCCGTCTGGTCTAGTCTTTCACGAAATGCAATAACCATAACTATTTTAGAGACAAAACAGAAAATAAAGAAAATGTTACCTACTGCAGAATACCTTTAGGAAACTTATAAAAAAAAAGCTGTTTTTATAAACTATAAACTTTATGAATTTTTGATAAATAAATTTTATAAAGTAAAAACAAAAAAAAAAAAACCATTATACTTTTTACTTTAATTTTCCAAGAAAAAACGAAAAATATGAATACAGTAGTATCGCGACGTACTTTGTCTAACCATTTTAATGGCACCGGGAGATAACAGCGGCGGTTCAACAGCGTGTTGAACCGCCGTTATCCCAAATATATTTTTTGATCTGACTTGGCATGGACTTAACAGGACATTGAAAAGTTACATGAGAAATATTACAGCATTCATATAACAAACCGCCTTCAGTTGTCGGAGTGATGATTGTGCTGACGAACATGACTTTCTAGTTCATCCCACCCAGTGTTGAATCCAGAGCGTTTGCACTGGGGGGGAGAGAATGTAAACTTCGGGAGGGGGGGACGTAGTATATGTGTATATTTTTTTATGATTATTTAATATTTACAACATATTAGATAGTATGAATCAGGGCTGTACTACTCGATATGTTCTACGTTGATAATAATATTAGTAAAATAATAAGAGGAGTTTACCTCAATATAGTGCGTAGAACACTTCCATATGATACCCTCCAGAAATTAAAACGGAAAAAACGAAAAAATCGACAACTTACCGGTACATTAGAGTAAAATATAAATAATTAAATAATCAATTTAACACAATTCAAATCAGTTTAAAACAATTAAAAATCAAATTAGCGCAATTAAAAGAATCTAACGAAAATATGTATATTTACAACATATGTATACGTTACAAACAAATCAGTATATTTATATTTATGAATATTATAATAAGAGAATATGAGAAAACAAAATAGGAAACAAAAGGAAATATTTATTATTTAACATCTAAATACTAATAGTCATTTCACAAAAACGACATTATTGAAAATAATCCCAGTTCAATAATATGAAAATCACCGATTAAAATTCGCAAAAAAAAATTATACAAATTATAATCAAACATGCTTGTACGTATTGTAATAATCTTATTCTTTGCTTTTTCGTTGAGTGTGTATCAATCACTTCATTTATTAATTTTTCCGATAACTCATTCGGGCCCTCTAAGCTTATCTTCATGCAATCTTGCAATATTACAGTACAGATGCATATATAATAAAAAGGTTATAAAATGTATTGTTTATAGTCTGCAACCAAATCGTCTGTTTGCGATATACAAAGGAAGAATTAGCCACAAGTACACTCTTGCTGTGAAAAAAAAAAAAAAAAAAAAAAATTCAAATGAAGGGAATGTGAAAACCATAAAGTGAAATTGCTGAAGATTGTAGTGGCTGCAGTAGACTCCTCTCTCTGCCTGGACATCGTTTAGGCCTTTTCCCTGAAGCCGCGGGACACTTTATAATTACAATAGCATCTGTCAGGAACCAATTCAGGCGAACCTATTCGCGGCCTGCGGCCTTGTTTGCGATATATATACAAACAAAGAATTCGTCGTAAGCAGACCGTTTGTGTGAAACACTACCAAGAGATGGTTTGTGTGAAAATAAAGGGAACCTGAAAACCATAAAACGAAAATGCGGACACTTGAAATAGTGACTTTTAGTTACAATTTGCGCAGCCAGAAATATTTCCCATTTAATTATTTTTAAATTTTCGTGTCTTTTGAATTTTAGTAATTTATTTTTGCCGTGTACCACTTAACAAGTACTACACTTAGTTGATGTGATTTTTCGTGCTGTGTTCATTTGACATAAATTTATTGAATTCGTGTTTTATAAAATAAAAATTACTATTTTCCACCGGGGGTGAAACTCACCCCTGGTCACTCCCCCCCTGGATTCAATACTGATCCCACAGGTGCTCGGTGGGATTGAAATCTTCGGATTTTCTTGGCATTTACAGGCGCGTTAACATGAATGCTCAATGCACTTATTGTCTCAACCATTGTCGCTCGTCCCTATCCGCATGTACTCGACTCCTATCAGAACGGATTTAAATGAAATTTGATATTTGGGCCTTTAAAAAATATCTGTCGAGCCAATCCAGATTTCATCAAAACCGGACTACTAGAATTCCGGCAGTTATTATTATTATTATTTTTTTATTTTTTTTTTTTCCCGGCTTCATATAATAACTCGGCTCAGAGCAGATGAATTTTATAAAATTTCATATTTGCGCCTTTTAGAAAAATGTGCACAGCCGTTCCAAATGTAATTAAAATCGGACTAGTATGAATCAGGCAATTATTTCTTTTCTTCTTCGTCTTTTTTTTTTTTTTCTTTTTCTCTTTTAAGTCTGCATGATAACTCGATTCCCAGTGGATGGATTTTCATGAAATTTTATATATTTTCTTTTATAATGGACCTGTATACCAATTTCATTAAAATCAGACGAATGGAAATCACGCTTTTTTTTTTTTTTCCCGTAAATATCACTTAGGAGTGGTCAGGAGCGAGAGTGCATAGTACGTGTTCCTTGAGTGGACCGGGGTTCAAGCCCGTGACTACTAAATACGATAAATATTTGTATTGACGATTTATTGTAAACTCTACTGACTTGGTTGTCGTGCCGGAGTATAAACAGAAAATTTATTTTAAGAAGTTCAAAATTATAGCGACTAAGCTTCACCAAACAGAATTATGGGATCAACAAATAACTCTCTCATTGACATAGCATTAGTAGAGGCATATGATGCAATAAAGCAAGCTTATACAGCATCAGCCAAAAAAAATAAAAAATAAAAACCTTCCCATTTCACCCATCCATTTGCTCCAAAGATTTGGCTACTTCTTCCTTGCATTTATTTAAGCTCTCCACTTCCACAACGACAGATGGAGTTTGTTCCAGCAATCAACTAACCGCTGGCTAAAGGCAAATTTCCGCACATCTATCCTACAGCTGTCTTTCCTCAATTTCATTTTATGCCCCCCCTCAGGTTTGTAATATCAGCAAGAGGAAGAATCCATTAGCATTGAACCTGCTGAATCCATTTAAGGCCTTATACACCTCAGTAAGATCACCTCGCAGGTGCCTAGTCTCCAGACTCCGCAATTTGCACACCGTAAGCCTTTCTTGGTAACCGAACCCCTTTGTTTCCCTCAACAGTCTTATTGCCCTTCTCGTTCTAGAAACTCTACGTTCTTCCTAAAATGAGGCTTCCAGACCTATACGCAGTACTTAAGATGCGATTAAACCATTGCCTTATACAAAGGGATAATCACCTCCTTATCCCCTTGCAAACTGCTAGCAAAATTCCTGTATATCATTGACAAAACCCCTTGACCTACTCTGTCAGCCTGTCTGTACTGCTCAGAAAACTCCATACCTGAATGCACAATTACCCACAGGTCTCTTTCATTCTCCACTACCCTGAGTAACACCACCCAGTTGGTATATTTCTCTGGGGTTACTGCTACCCATGGGCAGTGCTTTGCATTTGTCAATGTTAAACTTCAGTTGCCACTTCTCATCCCATCCCATCTGTCCAACTTTTCCAGATCCCGTTGTAGCAGCATACTGTCATTACTGTTATTAACAACCCTGCCAACCTTTGCGTCATCTGCAAACTTTGACATTGAGCTTGATATACCTTCATCAATATCACTGATAAATATACAAAACAACAATGGGCCCAACACCGAACTCAGGGGGGACACCACTAATAACATTAGTTCACGAAGAGTAGTGTACATTGATTAACACTCTCTGTCTTCTCCCACTCAACTATCCTTTTATCCATTGTAGCAACTTGCCCTTAATGCCATACTGCTCCAATTTGCACAGTAGTCTTCCATGTGCAACAGTATCAAAAGCGTTCCATGAAATCCAAGTATATATATGAAATCAAAATTATTTTTTGCATCCAGTTCCTTTGTGACCAAGTCATAGTATCCAATCAAATTGGTCAGACAAGACTTTCCCTTAACAAACCCATGCTATGTCTGAATTATTACTACGGTCTTGTCTAGATAATCCTGCAGTGCTTCTTTAACCAGACTGCATTATTTTCCCTTTTTTGACAATTCTCAATTTCTGATGAACTTCATCCATAAGTATACCTCATCTATTGGATTGCAAAGTGATTAGCTCTCATTTTAGGCGCAATATAACCATAGCAGCTAATGCACCAATAAACAACCATACCACACAGAGTTCTCATTTAACCTTTGGGCTTTATTTTTAATTTTATTTCTATTATTATTTTTTCTATTGTTAATTGAACTTACTGTACACGTATAATTGTACATATGATTTTAATGTTCGGACCTATTAAATGGTTTATTTTACAGTTGGATTTCTCCCTTATAATAGTTATCAACTCTGTTCTGCTCTCATACACAGTTAATAGTTATGTTCCTATTTATTAATTACTATTAATAGTAATATTATACTCCGGCACAACCCCCAGATCGATAGAGTTTACAATTAATCAATCAATACAAATTGTTAATCGTATTTAGCAGTCACGGGCTCAAACCCCCGTCCACTCAAAGAGCGTGTGCTACTGCACTCACGCTCTGACCACTCGGCTACGTCAGGCCTGAAGTGTTGTGCACGTTGTTATCAATAAAAGAAAATAAAAATTTAAAAATTAGAGCTGAAACATTGAAAATTACGTTTGTAGCCGTGCGCTGTTTGAAGTAATGGGCAATACGTCGGATGTGCAGAAACGAAATGTTCTTAGTTCGCGCATAAAAGTAGTTGCCTTTTTGCTCGTTTTTGTGTTATAAATCACGAATTATTACTAGTTGTTAACGCACTGCGTACATTAACTAACTTGTTTCAGACTAAACTCATTTTAGGGCTTATGCCTCAAGCTGCTCGAAAGTTTTAACTGATGTATAATTTTAGAGTTAGCTTCGTATTAATATTATGATGTTCTTGAACTAACTTATACGTCAGCTAACTTGTTTCATTTGTTAAAGACTTGAATGACACTAGTCATTGAATACCCGATAAGTGCAGTGGAATTGGGTATGCAAATTCTGAGTTGATTTTTGGAACTAATTTTGTTTTTCGTGTAATTATTTTCCGCATCCAACATAGCTGCCAAATTTGGCTGCATTTCTTCTATTAGATTACTCTTTATACAGCTTTAAATAGAAATACTCTTAACTGCAACCATCCAGTTATTTTGAACTTTCTCAGTGGAATTTCAAAGAAACAAGCGTATCTTTTACGTCGAGAACTAAACCTTCCTGGTACTGTTGTCTTTCAAGCTGCACAAACCAGCTCGTTCTTCATGAACCGCCCTCGCAGTAAGTACAGTGGTTATAATTGCCGGTAACTCTTAAGGCCGGTTGGCGACCTCAACCGGCATCCTCCCTGGGTGTCTTTTCCGCCCCCTCCCTGGGGTTTCCCTTTCCCTTTTCGCCTGGTGGAACTAATGTTCCACTGATAACCGGGGGGGGGGGAGATGCCTTCATCTAGATCCTTTCACCCTTAACTTCACCCTCCTCTTTATTCTTGCATACACCCTGTACTTTTCCCGCACTTTATCTTTTTTTTTTAACTTGGTCCAGTAAGCTCAGGCGACCCAGGCGGAGACCAGCCAGAGATTAATGGCAGCCTGGCTACCTCTTAGCGGTATGTGCCGGCACGTGGAGTCCCACTGGGGCCCTGCGGTCAAAAGCCAGAACACAATAACATAACCAAAAACAATACTATACACAACACTTTTCTGGCTTTTACAGCGGTATTATTAATATTATTATTATTATTAGCCATATGGTACAAGGAAACCCGAGGCTTTTGCTGCACCAGCCAGAGAGAGAGAGAGAGAGGGGAATCACCAAAAAAGAGAAGAATGATGATATCCAGCTCAGCACCCTGGGTATGCAAGCCCATACTCACCAGATGTGAGCCCCTGGGTTAAATACAGTAGTATGTATTTCTTCACAAGAGTACTCATGGCGTAGATGTGGGAAACCACTGGTGGCTCCTGTCCCAAACGGAAAGTATGTACACTGTATATCTTCTGACTTCGTTTCGTAGAGTTTGCTAGGCTCAAGGTGCGCGCTTATTACCACATCTTTATCACACCACGCATAATTTTAATAATCCTACTGGCTCTGTCATATCATGTCATGTTCACACAGGTTTCTTGCACTGTTTCCAGAAGCGGATTAAGGTCGGCTGAGGCCCCGGGGGCAGAAGAAAATATTGGGCCCCTTAAAAAGAAAAAGAAAGAGAGACAGAGAAAATAAAAATACATGCTAACCATTTTTTTAAATAAATAAAAAATATTATGTACTATTAATGTTTATTTCCAATAAAAATTGAATATAATATATTTATTAATTTATATTCGCGTCTTTTTTTAATTTGTCTTTTTTCAGCCCCTGATAGATGTCGTTTCATTTTTCTAGCTACCATTGGTAGCCTACCAATGAAAAGAAAAATATAAAATTTAATAGTCTGAATGATTAGAATACTAGAGAAGAGATTTTTCGTTATAGTGCAATAAATTAATGATTAATTAAAATTCAAAGATTATTCATAAACTACGAAAATCCAGCCGCTGATGTAACAACAGGAATTAATTTTATCTTAATATAATTTCAACAATTTACGATATATGCGTATTTGCCTTTATCGTAAGTCTGCACTGCAGGAGAACCTTTGTAAGTACAAAGGAGCAAATACTATTCTATTCCTCTGATGAGCGGTAGCGCAGCCGTGCGGGGCCTATGCAGCGTAGTATGCAGCGTAGTAATGAAAATAAGCGAATATAAACACACTATCATATTTTACCGCCGATTGTAAACTTGTACGTAATTAAAATTGCACATATGAAACTAAACTTGGTGTCATTAGAAAAAAGTGTAAAGTTGGAGTTTTGAGGGGCCCTTCAGAAGTCTGGGCCCGGTGCGCCCGCCGTTAAATCCGCCTCTGGTTGTAAGGTATGTTGGTGTCCAACTGCTTCTGAGATTTCTCCCATCTCCGCGGGTGTGCGTTGTATCGGGTCAGAGATTTGAAGGTGTGTTGGGTCATGTGCAGTATATTGTGTTGTGCCCTTTGTTCTTGGCGCATATGACCCGCGTAGTCCATGCGCCATTAAACCTCAATAGAAACCAAACCAACCAAGCTCTTTGTTCTTCTGGTCTATTAGCAGCGAAGACCCTAGTGGGACCCGACGTTACCATACCATGCCACGGGGAGGATGATTGGGTCTTACCATCTACTCTCATGGGATTTCAGTGGCTAAGACCAGATTTGAGAATGAAATGATTGCTGTTTCTTGAGCAACGGTTGTAATTTTAACAGTAATCAGTTTATCAGGCGATAGCAAGGTTTTTCCCCCACAGACCTGAGGTTTTTTCGTCCAGAAACAGGCTAATCGACCAGAGAACACACGCAATTTATAGACAAAATTATATTATATTCGTAGATTATAATATAATTTTGGTAGATGTAACGTCACCTAATATCATAATTTTTGTAATTTTAGCAGAGGTTGATAAGTTGTTCTGGGGCAATAATTTTGATGAATTTTATGCCCATGGGGCATAAAAAAAAAAACGTTGTGTAAGATGGGGAGGGTGGAAACAGAAGGAAGGGAACATGAGCCCTGCAGACAATAATGCTGCTTGGCACCTATGTAGGCGTCACCTATTAGATGACGAGGCATATGGCCCATACACAGGCGTCACCTGTTAGATGACGAGGCGTTTGGCCCATACACAGGCGTTTGGCCCATACACAGGCGTTTGGCCCATATTCAGCCCCTGATAGATGTTTCATTTTTATAGCTATCATTGGTAGCTATAAAAATGAAACAAATATCAATGAAAAGAAAAATATAAAATTTAATAGTCTGATGATTAAAATACTAGAGAAAAGATTTTTCGTTATAGTGCAATAAATTAATGATTAATTAAAATTCAAAGATTATTCATAAACTACGAAAATCCAGCCGCTGATGTAACAACAGGAATTAATTTTATCTTAATATAATTTTAACGATATAGGCAAATACGCGTATATCGTAAGTCTGCACTGCAGGAGAACCTTTGTAAGTACAAAGGAGCAAATACGATTCTATTCCTCTGACGGTAGCGCAGCCGCGCGGGGCCTATGCAGCATAGTATGTGTATAGTATGCAGCGTAGTAATGAAATAATGAAAATAAGCGAATATAAACATACTACTATCAGGTTTTACCGCCGATTGTAAACTTGTACGTAATTAAAATTGCACATATGGAACCAAACTTGGTGTCGTTAGAAAAAAGTGTAAAGTTGGGGTTTTGAGGGGCCCTTCAGAAGTCGGGGCCCAGGGCGCGCGCCAGGTGCGCCTGCCGTTAAATCCGCCTCTGACTGTTTCACATGGTTTTCCACGTAGTTTTGCATTTGGTCCTCTCGTATGGAACTTGGCTCTGAACGACTGGTTGTTTATATCTTCTAACGTTTCTCAACATGCTTTCGATGACGACCTGATTCTGTTGGCACAGGGTTATTGGCGGTCTTATTAGAAAATTTTGAAAATTATTAGAAAATATTGAAAATTTTCTAATAATTTTATTAGAAAATTTTGCTTATTAGAAAATTTTGAAAATTTTCTAATAAGATATTTTCTAATAAGAAAAGCAGCTAGAGCTTATTAGAAAATTTTGAAAATTTTCTAATAAGCTCTAGCTGCTTTTCAGTAACTAATAACATTTCCATTCCTTCAGAAAAACAAAACAAAAAAACCCTAAACTTCTGGTTCTTAATAATATTTTTATTCCATAGCACAGAATTAAGCATTCCTATGACCTTTCTACTTTCACCAAGTCTTCTTTCAATTTCCTGCGCAGATGAATTAATTGCCTGGATAATTGCACCCAGGTATTTAAATTGCTGTACAGTTTTCACCTGTATTCCAACTAAATCCTGAAACTCCTCACTTCGATTCATGTACTGTACTCTGTCTTATTAAAATTAACTGTCAGTCCCCATGTTTTATATTCTTCTAGTAACTTTTTGCCCATGTAGTTTACATCATCATCGTCCTGTGATACCACAACTTTGTCGTCTGCAAACAGTAGATTGTAATGGTACTTATTCTGAACAAGGGGGGAGGGGAACACCTATTGAACTGCATTTCTGTGACCATGGTCTTAGAACAACTTCCTGGTACAGAACAGGTCTTAGAACAAGGTAGGTGACAAACAGCATCCTTTGGAAGTCTTAAATTTCCTTGATATTTTTTAACCAATTTTTATACAGCATGTATTGTTCTTGTAGATTCTTCTAATTATTTCAATTAATGGCTGGCTTATTGACATTTTTTCATAGCCTTCCACAGAAGATTTCTTTGCACATTATCATACGCTTTCCCTAAGTCTATGAACAGGATACCTACATCTTGGTTTGTAGTCTGACATTTTTCCAGAAACATTAATTGTAAGATTTTTGTTGGCCTGAATTAAATTAAATTTAGGGTGATTTGAAATTTTTTTCTAAAAGTGCAAGTATAAAATTTTATGAAGTCGATCCATTGGGAGTCGAGTTATTACATAACAATCGACGGACATAATTAAGACAATTGGCGCATTACGCATGTATACTCATGAGCCAAAACATTATGACAACTTACTAATAGCGTGTTCAGCTGCATTTCGCCTTGAAAACTACTTGCACCGGTGTGGCTTCGACTCCACTAGACCGCGGAAGGTACTCCCAGATATTCTGGACCAGCTCGACAGAAGAATATTCCTGAGTTCGACAACGGTGGGAGGCATCGGCGTGGACTGGCGAATGATACGTTCCACTGCATTCTGCATATGTTCGATAGGATTGAGTTCGGGGGAATTTGGCTGACAAGAAGAGTACAAGAAATGCTTAGGCATGATCCTCGAACCATTCCTGCACAATGATTCTCGAAGCATTCCTGCACAATGATTCTCGAAGCATTCCTGCACAATGATTCTCGAAGCATTCCTGCACAATGATTCTCGAACCGTTCCTGCACCTTGTGACACGGGGCTTTTTGAAGTAGTCCTGTGCCATCCGGATACATGTTCAGGATATAGCGAAAAACCTGGTCAGAAACAATGTCGAGGTAGAATTTGGCAGTAAGGGTATGTTTAGTGGGATTGAGGGGACACAGTGATGTGTATGGAAACATCTCCCAAATCATGATACTACTGTAGCTGCCTGTTTTCGTCTGTAATCGCGCACTCTAGTTGCTCCGCGTTTAGTGCTAAAAATATAGTGTTCAAAACAGTGCACCATGATGAATCTAATACCAGAAGATTCCTTGTAGTGTCAGCGACCCATTGATGGAGCTATTGTCCAACTATCTCTGACAGGTAAATCTTTATTGTAATTTTTCTGTTGTTTTTAACACATATCTACAGTGAATCATTTCCCGAGTACGATTTACGGTTAATGTAGAACCGCCCGAGGTCAAGGTCACCACACAATTTACTTGATTAAATCCCTTAATATGCGCTTGCAGCCAATGTCAAAGGCTTGCGTCGCTTACGATACAATGTGTCAGCTGCTCACTTAGCTTCGAGGCATGCTGTATCAATAATCTTTCGAAATTGCAATTGCGAACCGAAAATTCTACCTATGCCAAGAATGCAAAACACCTGTAAATCAGAAAATATCATTAAATAAAAGGTCGAAATTGAAGAGAAAGGTAACGGAACCTAATAATTCCATGAATACAGACAGGTCGACGTCCCCGTCAAGAGCCAACGAAGAAAACAGTAGTCTCAGGCCTGCTACCCTGTGCAACTCAGAGGACCACATAGCTGTAAATGAGAATGAAATTCCGTGTGAGGTGCTAATCAGCAACAATGAGGCTATGTATTGCGCCGCACGTTAAGGTCAGAAAACACTCGGAGAGCTTGAGATTACGAAAATAGCCTGCCAAAACAGTTCACCTGTCACTGAATGGTCTAAGAGTGGTAGGCATTCTGTCGAGTCTGAGAAGAAGAACAGCCCTACGCAACTCCATAATAATGAAGGATCAGAAAGAAATCCCTCTACCCAAACGTGCATTCCCAGTGAACAAGCTCTCGCGCAGGATGACAACGATTCGGATAAAGCGTCAAGTGAAACAATGACTATGGGCGAGCCTCAGCTTCTCTCTACAGAACAAGGAACGGGAATGAAGCCAGCTAGTGAGACATGCTACCTCGAACTCCTATTGTTGGGGGGGGGCGGAGCTGAAAACTGTCCTAACCACTCTCCCGCATCAACCATTCATCCCACACAGGAAATTACCTACCAGGATCCTCCTCCTCACAACTTTAGTAGGTCTCCTCAAAGGTATAATCTTGAGGATATGGTGAAACCGATGAAAAAGAATCTGGCAAAACTTCTGAGCGATAATTATCGACTCAAAATTCAGAATGTGCTAATTATAGATGATCTACTTCTGCTCAGATAGCAAATTAAGGATCTAACATTTCTGGTCACGGATCTAGTAAACCTAACAGAGCTCTCCAAAACTGGGTGATGCCTCGGTCATTACCAACATCCTATCGTCACAGGAACTTGTTAAGTTATACAAATGCAAGGCTGATGCGGAGAGAAGTGCAAAGATAGAGCCTCATTCGAGACAACTTGACAACAGAGCAGGTCCAACGTACCCCACCAACCAAACTGTAGAGAACCAGCAAAATCACGGTGACCAGATGCCACCCAAATGGGCATCTCGGTTCCCCCCCCCCTCCCGCAAGACGCATTCACAGGGAGACCAACTACACAGCTCCCCTTTAACAACTACCCCTTCGACAGAACTTCGACGAGCCTTCGGCTGTCACTGCGGAGACCCTAACTCAGCCCTTTCTTCCCATGCCAAGCGAGCAGTACATAAACCCCGGATTGACGCCAAGGGGCCCTCCAGATGTTATGCACAAGTCATTCAGACAGCAGCTGATAGCACAAATGTAGACAGGTCTACCTGATGCACCATGCCAGAACCAGACGGAACGGACGCCCTTAATTCAGCCACTAAGTGTACTCAACGGACGGAAACGTCCATGGAAACTCTTTGACTCAGGCAAGTTTGCGAAACTTACAACATCACAGTAGTGACTTCACGGGCCAAGCTGTTCATCACTAGGCTAGCGCCTACTACCCAGGCCACCGCTATAAAAAGCTTCTTGGACATAGAGCTTGGTGTAAAGGTAGATGTTAGAGCCATTAAAACAAAATACCCATCATATTCCTCGTTTGTTCTGTCTTGCCCTCGGGCACATCTGCATGAAGTGCTTAACCCAGCAGTATGGCCGACAGGGGGATATAATTAAGCCATTCATCGAAACAAAAAAAGATACCAACCACAAGTCCCCTAGTGTACAGCAATAGCAATCAATTTACGATGCAAATGGATGTAACCCAAACAACAGTAATATTTTTTCTACAAAATGTTAGGAGCCTTACTAACAAGCTACATACCTTGCATACCCTGCTCCAGGAAGACATTGATTTCATATGCATCTCAGAAACATGGGTTGATGAAAGAAAACAACTTGGATTGCTCCTCTCGCCCACTCATTATCAATACATTGCAAACTCCAGAAAGGATAAGAGGTGGTGTTGCCATATTCTACAAGACCTCTTTCTGGCAGATACATGTCTACAGCAGTAAAACATCAAACTATGAAGCAATCACTGCAATTTTCAACAAAAATGAAAAAAGGATCCAAATCTGCCTTGTGTATCTCTCACCAGGACACACCTCATCAATCAGAGAGGATCTTATTTCGTGGATGTCTGCTCATCTATGCCCCAATATCCAATCAACCATTTTGGGAGATTTCAACCTGCCTCTGCCAAGGTACAAGGATGCAAGGCAAGAAATGGAAGATACCATGAGGACCTGGGGGCTCATCCCACCGAATACACCACCGACCAGAGGAAATCAAGGCCTGGACAGCGTCTACCACAATTTTGAACAAATACAAATCATACGCTATAACTCCAAATTCATGTCGGATCACCTACCAATAGTGTTTGAAATTGCACAGGCACCTGCATCCTCAGTCGCTGCGACCAAACCAACGGACCCTGTACAAACAGTAACTACGTTTTCATCCAACCTAGTCAGGTTAAATGTTATCCTCACTGAACTCAAAGAATTTAATTGGAATAATCTACTTCAAACCAATGGAAGAGGCAATTAATGCCATTTCAAAAGAATTGAGAAACATTGCTCTCATTGGTGCATCGAAGACAATCAAAATCTCCTTAAACAGTGGCGGTTCAACTCCGAAACGAAAGAGGCTTTTAATCTAAAGCAAAAAGCCTACAGAACCTGGAAAAAGTCTGGCTCCATGCTAGATCACTTTGCTTACAACAAACAAAGAGTGAATTTCCTGCGTGTTCGGAAAAAGGCACATCGTATATATATCCAGAGAAGACAGGCATTGCAAGCGTATCGTTTCTACACGTGGTCGTCAGGTGGAAATGGATGGAGAAACGATAAAACTGTGGACACAGTCAACCTTCCGCTCTGACCAGGAAAAATATCTACCCCTCCCTGTAGCGGCCATCACAGATAATGCCTCAACTCCTCATCAACAGGCAAATATTTATCAAATATGATCACATATTGGAGATGACCACCACGACCTCTGTCGGCATCCCACAAGGGGCAGTTCTCTCATCATGGTTTTTTGCTGCAGCACTAGAGCCCTTCCTTGCGAAGCACCCAAACTTTATTTCATACGCTGATGATCTTAAGATGCTGGTCACATCCGATGATCCAGCAAAAGCTGAGGCAGTCGGCTATGAAAATCAGATAGTACTTCGAGCTGCAGGTTTATCTAGGACGTCTGGGACTTAAACTGAATCCTCAAAAAGCAGCTGAGATGACTTTCACAAAAAGGAGGACTATTAATGATATTATGCTCACAATAAATGGGACCACCATTAAAAAAGTTCACTCTCACACGGCTCAACTCCTCATGGCAGGGATGGGCACCAGGTGGTATTTGCCTAATGGACTATCACCCAGTGTCAGAGTAGCCTGTTTCGCTTTACAACACATTAGACACACGTGTTCACACACTTACACTAACAGGCTATTTATGAGAATATGGTATTATGCGTACGTGCTAAATTCGTGGAGGTGGATGTATGTCCGGGTGCCACCCTTCGACAGTTAAATACATACATCCATGGAGGTGGATGTATGTCCGGGTGCCACCCTTCGACAGTTAAATACATACATCCATGGTTCAAGGTCCAGTGTTTTAAGAATTCCTGTGTGCTGAGAGTCATAAAACGGTTTACCTTTTCGTAGGGTTGCATTTAAATGCTTTTTAATTGTAGATGATTTCTGGTGATTGAACACTGCCTGGGCTCTGGAGAAGGCTATGCGATCTTGTATAGCACCTGACTCTTTTGTTTTGTTTTTCTTGAAAGCTGTTGTTCAATGCAAACGTCCACCAAGCTTTCGAACGGGGAGTGATGCTGACAGTCTTTGTAGCACCATAACGTGCAATGGTTCAAATCCATCTGGTCATGAGGTCCACTGCTAGCTCGAGATCGCAGTTATTGAGGATGCAGCTTTGAGGCATTGTGATGGGTCACGATGTCTCAAAGCACATCGTGAAAAATCACAGCAGAAAAATCAAAAAAATCACAGCACCCAAATTCATTGACCCATCACGATGGGTCAATGAATTTGGGTGCTGTGATTTTTTTTTTTTTTTTATCTTTTTGGGGCCTTGGATATCGAAGTTAGGCGCGGCTAAGTGCAGGAGTGTGGTAATGGGTTCGTGATCAGATTGAAAGAGATTGTGAGGACTGTCTTCGAGGTGACATGGTGCTGAAAAGAATATCAGATCCAGGAGATTAGATCCTGTCGTGGGGTGGCAGTTAAATACACTGATACCGTACTGTTAATGAATTTCCTACTAAGATGTGCAAGAGTAGGTGGAAAATTGAAATATCCACAGATAATGTGCTTAGCAGAGGCGTGGAAGTGATTTACCAGCCAGTCGATTACATCTTCAATGATGTCACTGTTTGGGCATGGTGGAATGTATACTGTTTCTATGTCTATCAGGTTGGTGTGAGCTTGGGGGACACCATAGCAGCTTCAAATGCAAAATATTGGGTTACCACAGTATGTGTCAATGATAAGATAGTGGTATTATAGAGTATTGCGACTCCCCTCCTCTACGATCCTCTATAGAGAAACAGCATCTGATACCCGACCTGAGGAGCACGGGCAAGGGAGTCCCGCTCATGCCCAACACACGTTTCGGAAATGCAGAGAATATCAAGGGTTTTCGAGAGGAGAAGCTGTTCGACAATGTATAGCTTGTTACAATTTTTTTTTTTTTTTTTTTTATGTGAACCCCAAACACGAGAGGTATTAGAACCTATAGTACTTAGTACCGTGCTTGGGTTGGAGGTTGAGAAGATGAAAGAAGATATTTGTTGACATTGGACTTGAACTTCTGTAGGTTGTAATTTTCAGGAAATACGTATGAAGGAAGGTTGTTCCAGAAAACGGCAGTTGAATGAATAAATGAGGAAGATGAAAAGTTGGTTCTGTGGGTTTGAAGTTGGACAGTAAATGGATGTTGGATGGTGGCGGCACGTGTTCGGACTGTTTTGAAAGAGAGAGCGGGAATTATAGAAGCCAATTCCGAAGAACAGTGCCCATGGAAGTATCTGTAGAAGAGGCATGCAGCAGAAACAGTACGTCTATGAGAAAGCGAGTGGAGAGCCTCTGTTAGAGATGAATCATTAATTAACCTAACTGCCCTCTTCTGAATGGAATCAAGAAGCCTGAGAGAGGTTTTAGGGGCACCACCCCAGATGTGGGAACAATATTCCATGGCAGGGCGGATTTGCGATTTATACAGAGTGAGCAGCTGTTTGGAAGAAAAGTAACGCCGAGAGCGAAAGAGAAAACCAAGTTTTTTAGATGCAGAAGAAGCAATATTTGTAATGTGCTTGTGCCAAGAGAGTTTAGAAGTCAGGGTAATCCCCAAAAGAGATAAATCATTTTGCCTAGAAATCGGAGTGTCACTAAAGATAAGCATAGGAGCAGAAGAATCCTTTTTGCGAGATATAAGACAAGACTGAGTTTTAGAAGGGTTGAAATCAACTAAGTTGTCTTTGCCCCACTGAAGAATTACCTGAAGATCGGCATTTAAGGAATTGGTAGCAGATTTTTGAGAAGTTGAAGCTGATTGAGCAGGACAAGGTTTCTCAAAATGGAAAGTGGAATGCAATGTGCTATCATCGGCAAAACTATGGATAGGATTTCCAGTCAATGGAAGAAGGTCATTAATATATAAGAGGAAAAGAGTGGGGGAAAGAACTAAACCTTGGGAGACACCGGCATTAGTGGAGAAGTTAGAAGACAGAGAGCCATCTACCATCACCCTCAGTGAGCGATCAGAGAGAAAACTGGATAACCAATTACTAAAAGCAGTTGGCAAACCATAAGATGGAAGCTTGTTTAGAAGACCTTTATGCCAAACACGATCAAAATCCTTTGAGATGTCAAGAGCAACTACTTGTGTTTCACCAAACCTTTCCATTGAATTAGTCCATAAATGGGTAACATAAGCCAGAATATCACCAGTGGATCGACACTGACGGAATCCAGTATGGACTGGCGATCGTTGATCAGACGGAAGGTTTCTAGGTAGTTTAAGAGTTGGCGGTTAATTGATTTTTCCATTACTTTAGAAAGAGTAGATGTAATTGCAATGGGACAATAATTGGTTGGGAGGGATTTGTCACCTTTTTAGAAACTGGCTGGATATGAGCAAATACTTCTTGCATCTTGCATTTTGATAGACATTTCGAATGGTGATTGCATAATAACTAGAGTTCGTACAGGTGGCAAGTCTCTTTTTAAGGTTCGCACTGGTCTACTGTGCATTATGATGTGTATAGAGATATCCATCACAGGTCTGGAGCCCTGGGGTTACTGTCATTATAAGCAGCTGAGAGTTGGATCGAATGATATGTGGACAGTTTGTTTCCTATAATAAGTTTGTTCTCAGTGGAGTTATATGATTTATTATGCGTTTTGTTGGCTTGGGAGCTTGGTAGCTTTAATTGCTATTGCGTTTGACGTTGCTTTAGGTGGTTTGTGCGGTTCTTGGCTTCTGATCTAGGAAGGGTTTGACTAGGGTTCCAGGGGAGCCAAAGCTTTGGATACAGCACGAAGCTTATCTTTCCTGGGTGGCAGGTGAGGATGAAAGAGGCGTAGGTCGGATACTTGATTTTTCTCTGTCTCACATCAATATTTATTCCGTGTACTTCTGCAAACATGGCCTTAATGCTGCCTGGTTTAGTAGTCAGTTCCAGTCGAGATACAAAGATTTGCCTACGAGTCTGAACCGCTGTGATGTCGTATGAATTAGAATGAATTCCCCTTGGAGGAAAGTTCTGTGGCATCTCTACTGCCCTGTTGTCTTCCATGTTCCATATCTTGAAAGGTTGAATACATTATCCGGGTTTCTTTTACGTGAACTTGTTGATCGGTGAGAGATGCCTTGGGCAGGGAGTAGATGCTGCCTATAAGCTTTGCTGGTGGGATCTTTTGGATATTCTGAGCATCTTTTTGTCCGGTGACTACCTTTGCAAATGTGGGTCTTGATGCACCCTTTCCAGTATGGATTGTCTCTTTTAACCTTTTAAGTTGGTATTATTTTGTTCAGTGACTACCCCAGTGTTGTATGCAGGTTTGGGAAAGTTACCTTCATTGAGACATGCATCTTTGCTATTGAGCTGATTCATATCTCATTCTGTTATTACTCTCATTGGACTAACGGTGACAGGCGTATGAGCCATTGGATTATATATAATTTGGGGATATATATAATTCCCTTAAACGTTGGAATCGTGTATCATTTCTACTTCTTTTGGCTTGTTTTCTGAGGTTCCTTGAGCCATACTAATTGCAGCTTTGCTGGGTATACCGTTTTTGTTGGGCATAAATAAGGTTGTTAGTTGACGCACTTGATTGTTAGGAGCCCTAAACCCTATTTCTTGTTTCATGTCATTGTTCTGTACACGAAGCGTAAGACACACAGCGCGGCATATGAATTTAAATTTTTGGGTGGCCTAATATGATAGTTTGGGATTTTTTTTTTTTTTTTTGGGCATCACTGGACGAACCCCTAATTCCCATTTAACACACTCTCTACCGCCAGGCCCTACCTCGGCATTGTTTCAGACAAAGTTTTGCTCTACATGATCACCATGTATTCAGATGGCACTGGACTCTTTCAGCAAGACAACGCCATGTCATCACAAGGCCCGCAGAAATAGATCGAAGATCATATCCAAGCATTTCGTAAGATGTAAGGTGTAAGGTATGTTAGTGTCTAACGGCTCCTGGGATTTCTCCCATCTCCGCGGGTATACATTGTATCGGGCCAGAGATTTGAAGAATGTGGAGGTCGGTTGCTGTATATTGTGTTGTGCCCTTTGTTCCTCCGGTCTATTAGCCGCCGAGCCCCCTAGTGGGACCCGACGTTACCACACCGTGCCACGGGGAGGCTGACCGGGTGCACCACTGATGCTAGAGTACTCTGGCGGGTCCTGCCACCTACTTTCTTGGGATTTCAGTGGCTAGGACCAGATTTGAGAATGAGATGATCGCTGTTTCTTGAGCAACGGTTGTAATTTTAACAGAGCATAGGGTTGTTCGCTGATAACTTGTTCTAGGGTCAAATAGGTCGGGCAATAATTTTATTGTATTTAGATTTAGACCTGTGGGATATATATATATATATATACATGTACTTTGTATATATATATATATATATATATATATATATATATATATATATATATATATATATATATATGTACTTTGTATATATATACACACACACACACACACACACACACACACACACATATATATATATATATATATAAATAAGTTGTACAAGAGAAAAGTAAGGGAGGTAGGCAGAAGACTGGAGGCGAGGAAACAGAAGAAAGAAGCCAAAAAAAAAAAAAAAAAAAAGAGAGAGAGAGAGAGATACCCTGCAAGTGCAGGGTAGGTACAGCTAACACGGCCAGTCAGTTTGAGCCGCCACTTGGTGGAAATCCAGCAGTGTGAGTGCTGCTATGGTGGATGGGTCATGTTCAGTAAGGTCTAGTTCAGGTGCCGTCATTGGGACTCCATTTGGTGAGTCTGTGTCGCATCCAGACTGAAAGCTGGTCCAAGCATTTCGTGTGTCTCCCTGGCCAAAATTCTCCCGGCATCAGTCCCATCGAACATTTGTGGAATGCGGTAGAACGCAGAATTCGCTAGTCCTCGCCACTGCCTCGCTCCGTTGCCGAACTCCTGGACGGCCTTCTCTCCTACTAGTCCAGGATAACCTTCCACGGTCTCGAGGAGTCGATACCACGCCAGGTGCAAGCGGTTATCACTGCGAAAAACGTCCAACTCGCTATTAGGTAGGTGGTCATAATGCTTTCGCTCATGAGTATGTTTATATAGATATATAAAAATCAAAATATAAAAATAAAATAAGAATAGAAAAAAAAAAAAAAAATGATTGGATCCCGTACTAGCAAGTCAGTGCCCGCAGAAGAACAGAACACTTAAGGAAAGAAGAAAAATATGAGAAAAAGAATAATATGATAGATTAAAGAAGAATCTTACACTGCCCGGCAGTGCCAGCAATCACGTCGTTAGGAAAGTAAGGCAGTAGTCACAGAAGAAAACCGGCAAGGAACGTCTGTTCCCTCAAGAGTTTGAATAATTTCCTTATCAACAATATCAAGTGAGGAGATTATGTTATGTATATGTTAAGTGTCAAAGCAACTTAGGCTATGAGGAATCAGTATATTGGCTGTAATTGCTTGTGTCGGTTTGCTGTTTACTGGATGAATAACCCAAATGTCCTGGATGAAAACCATGGAACCTTCGCCTGAGACCGACCGACTCAGCCACGCTCTGAAAAAAAAAAAAAAAAAAGGCCTATAAAAATTCCTCGCGTCATTAACGGGATGTGATCTCAGGCCTTTTCCATCCGGTGTGTGAGGGAGGTAAATATACAAATTGATCCTCACTGTGCTACTGTGAGGATCAATCGAGAAGAAACGGATATCGGATGTTTAACTTTTTTCTGAATAGGCATAACTCTGTAAGTACGAAAAGAAATTGGCCCAAAATTATAACCTTGTTATATAAATCAGTGAAAACATCTAACATGATTTAAATGGAGCGATCTCATGACAAATACAAGAAAATGGCATCAGGGCATCAAAACTCAGCAGAAATCGAAGAGAGGTTCACTTTCATAAGATCATTTGAACACACAAGAAAGAAAGAAAGCTGTAAAATAAAACTATCTCCATCGTATGCGGCCATTAGGCTACTGGAGTAAAACACCCTCTGGACAGAAAAGTATTCTGAAAATTTCCCCTTCATCTCCGAAGGTAGGAAGAAACTTTTATCAGCTATTTCACAACGTGGCGGAGTTATTCGGTGTTGATTGAGGGTTAAGTGATTTTAGCTCCCTGAAACTCGGGAGAGGCAATTTTTCAGATTTTTCCTATCGAAGAACACATGCTATTACAGACACAATACATTGGCACCTCGTGGCTTTAGATGGGCTTATGGACCGAATCTTCGGACCTAAATCTAATTGAGCGTGTTTGGCATGCTCTCGGAAGACGAGTCGGGGCACGAAGAAATCCTGGAATTCTCAATGTGCTAACACCTGCTCATATAAAGAGGCCAGATTTATTACAAGTAGCCTTGTAAACAGCATGAGAGCTTATACAGGAGTTGTTGCGCTATCAGCAGGGATCATACTTCGTATTAAACGCCTCTCAGTTATATAGGAATACAGTAGCACCCTCGATTCTAGGAAATTCATGAAAATAAAAGCATATAGCTTTTGAAATTCAATGCAATTATTATTACTTATTATAATACTCTTAACCCATAATAATTTTATTGCAGTTATTATGAGTAGTTATTTTCCTAGTCCACGAGGCGTATTTGAAGAATTATAATATCTTTTCCCAAAAGTTTCGTATAATTCCATCACGTATATGTTTTTCTTGATACACTGTACTGTATATTCTATAATTGTAACTTACTTTGGCCACTTGTGTATATTTATGGAATGGAATTAATTTCAATTTTTTTAAAAAATTTCTTTAGTTTGGTTTTTCGTTGTTATCTGATTTGAAAATTAAATATAAATAAAGTAATTTAAGTTTCAGTATCTTTATTACCTTCTTGTATTACGTATAATACAGTATTACCATCTTGTATTATTGGTCTACGTTTTATCATTATATGGTTGTGTGCTTTTCTGTGAATGAACAAAACATTGGAAACATCATCAAGATTTTATTATTTAAAAAATATCGGCATTTTAAAAAGTGGCGTTTGTGAAAACGCCGTTGTGTGTGTATATACATATATACATATATCATATATTTATACATTTGCAATATATACATTTACAAAATATGAAGGTGAATCAAATGGAAGCAAGATTTTGATTTTAAATTTGATTTGATTAAATTTTAATTATGCACTGTCATAAGTGCGAGGTTAGGATTTGTATTAATGTTTCTAAATGAACAATAGGACACATCGGTTGTTCTCTATGCTTGAAGAGGGATGCCCACAGAGCTGATAGTATCACTTTCACAGCTAGATGTATGCCAAGCACTGCGTTATTCAGTTATTTTTATTTATTTATTTTTAATAATACAGTGGATGGATTCGCTCCAGTAGAAATTCACCGGCTTATAGAAAAGATATACGTCGAGAATGCGTTACATCGTGGTAACGAATGGGGAAATCATTATCACATGGAAGAACGCTGGAGAATGGCAATCGCTAACGACAAACTCACGTCTTGTCACAGAGGAAATGTTGTTTTAGCAGACAGTGTTATTAGTTGTTTGCGACAGTGATGTGTAGCCAGGCAGCTAGATATGGGTGGGTGTCTAATTGTGGAACTAGGCAGAGCAGCCAAGAAATTTCCTTCGTCGTCCGCAAAGCGAACCGAAAGTAGGAGTGTGCCGAGAAGATTATGATTATTAATATTTTACCACAGTGAGGTGACAGTTATAATTAGGGTAAAGACATTTATGGAAGTGTATTTCCACTTTTCATGTGGTGAAATCATTATTATTAGTTGTACCAGGGCCGGTTCTTGGGGGGGGGGGTACATTGCACCATTGCATCTCCGACTGAAAGGGGCTCCAAAGTCCTAACAACAAAGTCCTCCTCCATCCAGGAAAAGAGAATTGCTCCTTGTTATCTCTTTTCTTCACAGTTAATTGACCCACCCCCTCCTCCCGAAACTGTAGGACCAACCCAGAATTATGTCTATTCAAATCAGCTTGTTATTCTCTATTTTTCTAGTGTCCAGCTCAGTTTCTTCTTTCCTTTAAGGAAATTTACCCAAAACTTAAAAGAAATTTCTTAAACTACTAGCATACCCAGTAATCTGCCATAAAATTATGGGGAACATACTCGTACTTCTTACTCTTGAATTTTATTATAGCTTGGATATAGCATACTTTTAGTTTACATTCTCTTAAAAAATAAATTTAAGAAATTTTTGCTTATACTCCGGGACTATCCCCTACAGAGGAGTTTACAAGATACAGAGAATACGAGAAACAGCACCGTAGCAGTCACGGACTTGAACTACGATTACTCAAAGCACCTGTGTACCTTCGCCCCTGACCACTCGGCTACGACGACCGTCTTCTAAAACGCAAATCTGTACCTCTTCGAGTAAATAATTATTTGTGTCGAGCTACCTATTCTTGCTGAGATACGTGGAGAGGGGGCCTTGTGACGGCTCCTCGTTAAGGTCTGTGCCAATCCCTCTTACTAACCTCTGAAAGGACATCTATATGTATGCAGGTGATGTCAAGATTACAACAAAAATTCCGCCATGGTCTAGTACTGTGGATGCTCTCGCCCAAATCAGTAGCATACTCAAGAGTTTCGCCAACTACTTAAAAACGTCATCCTTAATCCGAAGAAAACAGTAGTGATGATGATGATATATTCAGATATAAGTAATTCCTACATGTTTATTCATAATCAAAATCAGTCTCTCACTAAAGCTAAGTCAGTCTCTCTCTCTCTCTCTCTCTCTCTCTCTCTCTCTCTCTCTCTCCTTGGCATTATTTGCCGCGAAGGGTATTTCTTCTCTACCAAATTGTGACATATATGGTAAAGGCAATTATTTCTTTATTCATGGCAACATTCCAGAAACTCTACCGGAAGTAGATGAGCATTCTTAATCACTGTCTCCTTTCGAATTTCATGGTTTTGGAAGAGTGAAACGCGATTTCGTAGGATATCGAGTCCGCTAAGCCGTCAAACGTTGTTTCCAGCAGCAAACAAAGGACTTACGCAGGATATAAAAAAATATGGGATAAGGTCTTTATCCCATATTTTATTAAGGAGATACTCAACAGTGGTAGATGTTTTCGAAATTTAAAAATTTAAACTACCCGTTATTGGTCACAAAATAATTCTTGCTTTCATTTGACTCACCTATGTATATCATCTTATATTACAAATAAATTACAAGTTTCGATTTTTATACACATAAATCTTAATGTCACTGCCAATTTCGAAGCAATGCTAATCTGAAAAATAAGCAAATGTGATAACGCAGCCAAAATCTGTAACCTTTCATGACATATTTATCGCCTGGTGTCTGTTTTATCGAGGTACCTGCCTCGGGCACTAGCCGACCGAGGAAGGGGGAACTAAGAGTTAAAAGGATTTAAATAGTGTTAAGTTTATATAACATACAGTACTGTACTTAGTTAAGAGAAGGGCTGAATTCTGACTCTGCTGAAATACCCCTCCTCAGTTCCGTGTTTTAATAGCAGCTGTTTCGCATTTCGCGAATACGATTGTGCGACTTAAATTGTAATATTTTTTACTTTACAAAATTTGTAATATTTGTCCATTTCTTATTTCTTTAACTTCAAACGAAGTACAATACCTTTAATTTTTTTAAACATTGTTCCAAAATTCGTAATAGTTGTTCTTCGGAGAATTAATATCAACTCTTACCGCAGTGTGTGATGTCAACTCTCAGTGTAATATCAACGCTTACCGGAAAGTGACGTATAGTTGGTTAACTTTGGGATCAAAACACAATAAGGCATTTCTAAACAGGACTGTAATGAATAAATAAAGTTTATGCTTCATTACAGTTAATAAAAATATGTATGTTTTATTGAAATAAATAATAATTATAGATGAAATTAAAAATTTCGGTACGTTACTGATAATTATTTCAGTTTAGAGTGATGGAAACGAAACGTCATACTTTTAAAATAAAAGAAACATATTACTATATTGTTATTTCTGATATTTAATTCCTTCTCTCCGACTGCTATTTCGCATTTATTGCTGCTTGAATTTAATCAGTACTATGAACATTAAAGTATTAAGCAAATGCAAAAACCGAGTGTTTCTGTTTCATTCTATTGCTCTATAATAATCTTAATATGAAGTTACATTAAAAGGAATGAATATTTATCTCCAGAAATCGTTGGTTATCTGTGGGGAGCATAGGTACGCGTTTGTCGAATTCGCTAATACATTAGGTTGGGCCTAAGTTCATTGTAAAATCTCAGTCATACATGTAATCACGCGGAAATATGTAGCAGGCTACATTGTAAAGGAACTCAGCATACCAGTGGATTCCAATCCTTTCACATTTCGCTGCTCTGTGAAGTTTGCTCTCAGGCCGTATTAAAAATATTTTCTGTGACAAATGTAAGAAAGCGTCTTTCGCATTTTCCAATAAACGGAGGGGAGAAAATGCCCAGTGAGCTATACGTTGATCACCTATAAGTGCATAACAGGAGGCAATGACGTTATCTACCAGAATATTACCTTCTCGAGTCAAAGGAGCAAATACACCAACTCCAACTGTTGTCTCTACACTAACTACAAGTTTTGCTAAGACATTTCGTCTCTCCTTTACGAATATGTAATGGCCGGGTTGGATATTTTTAGCAAATGTGGCGATGTGCGTATTAAATGACTGCTGTATGTCGGATGAGAATATTAGATGACTGGGAGTCAGTGTGATTTCTGTTCCGTCCTCTGTCCTAATTATTTGAAATGTGCTTTCTGCATTCTTCTTGCGGTCCAAAAATAGGAGAATTTCACTGAACACTAGTTGTCCATCCGCTCCTACGACCAATACTTCGTCCCCAGCTTTCAAGTCAGCTACGCGGCGTTCACCCAGTGGCGTGTGAACCATGCTATTTCCGTGAAAGCATCCTGCTGTTCGAAGGGCTCTAGCAGTTTCTGGAAAACAAAAGAAGAAAGGAGTTAGTCTCCCCACTTTTGCTATAATGGTAGTGGACGTGTTACTGCAATAAAAAGGTCATTCATCAGTAAAGACCACTAACAAGTTTAACCATCCTTTTAATAGTAACTTAGGAGAGGCCGTAATTGCCAGTTGTAAACAGTGTCGTTAAGAAGGAGATATTTCTGCTATAGAGAAGTGATTAGAGTTTAAAAACCACAGCAAATTCCTACTTAGGCAGGCCATTTACAGAACCGACTACTGCCCTGCTGGGCAATCCACCCACAAATCCATTTAACCACAGTAATCCATCATTATAGCACATTATAGCAAACAATCGGTACCCACGAGAGAGAGAATCTTTTGTTTCATCACATCTTGCATCGCTCACACAAAACGAGTTTCTCCAAATAGGTAGCTTTAAGAGCACTGGCGAAGTCTGCTTCTCCAGTGCTCTTATAGATTATTTCCTATAGCTTTCTCACCATGTGAATATTACAAAAATTAGGCACTGCATTAATTAATTAGTATCCAAAAACTTGTATACAATCGTGTTTAAAAATTCCTATTCTATAAATGTCGGAAGTCAAACAATACAGCCCTCGTAATTTCATTCATATACGAATTATTTTTTTCTAATAATTAGGCAAATTATTCTTTCTAATAATCAGACGGCAGGTTTTTAACATCAAGTCAGTATGATGGTAGAGGTACCCCGTATCAGGAAAACTTTTTTCTGCCGTAGGGGAATATTTCACTAAAAAATACAAAATAATATATATATATATATATACATAAATTATTTATAAGAATTTTACAGAATGTAACAGTATATATTAATAATTAATGGACCAGGGACACTGCCAAAATTAAGCAGAAGTAACCCAACAACTATAATGGATACATAAGTTTGTATGTAGAGTGTGAAATAGGCAAAGATAAAGGGCTAACGGAACTGAAATTGTAACTACGGAGAAGAAAGACAGAAGGAGAGCAGAAGGATAGAAGTAATTAGAAGTACTTAATGCTGCATATCCTATGATTTCAACGCCTACTACCAGAGCCAACCGCCGAAATCAAAGAAAAAAGCAGCAAGACGTAGGGCCTCTGTTGAAAAGCCGGTATAGAAGATAAAAGTTATATATATATATATTTTAAATTTTATTTTATATATATATATATATAATATTGATAAAAATAATAGGATATAATGACATTACTGAACGGCTAAGCAACCAAGAAAAAGTATTAAATTATTAAACTGGGTTATGGATCTGGGGCACTAACTAGTTATAGTAGAAATACCCAGCAACCATAATGAAATATAGACAAATGTATTTTATCAGTGTATTGGGTACGGGTGCTGACCTCTCATGATATATATATATATATATCTAGTTCATAAGTTGAAAGCTTCGCCCCTAGACAGCAATAAGCTGCTACATAATGATAATGATGGGTTTGGGTTACAATGAGAGGACAAATACAGAATAGTGATGGTTTTTTTAATATATTTTTTTAAATTTAAAATGAGTTAAGAGTGAAATATGTTAAGGACTGAAAAGTACAGATGATTTTTTTCAATAGTGTTCTTAATATTCATTTCTCACACTTTTTTTTAAACATGTCATCCATTCAAGGAAGACTGACTCAACTACAAACGCCTATCCCACTAGCTTCCGGGTTCCCAATCTGTGGGTCGCGACTCCCAAGGGGGTCGCCGCGGTTATTTTTAGTTGCAATTATTTTTATATGAAATTTCACCACGAAGGTGTTCACCACTTATTTATTTCAATATGGCATATGGCTACACTGCAATATTCTGCTATGGATATAACACTGATTTTTAATAAATGAAAGGAAGTGACTTAAGGTCCACCGCAGCGGATACTTAAAAAACATTAAAAGCCTGCCGTGTTCATACATATTAAATTATATTATTTTAATTATTTGCTATGGCGGGCCTTTAATATTTTTTCAAATTTCCGCCGCGGCGGACCTTGATTCACTCCCTAAAAAATAAAATATACAAATGCAGTGTTATCATTAGAATAAAATTCTATGTTACAAATAGTAAACTGAAAAAAAAATATTCACTATGATGCAAAATTCAATATCAAAATTCATTTTTAATCGGTGTCTCGACGTGTGAATAACAGACGTCGATAAAGGTGAGTTGCTCTCTTAACGCAGTTGAAGATCACCCTGTATGTTTTGCTGACGCCGCCATTGTTTGCAATAATGTCCGCGAAGGACCGTCTAATGCAAACTGGCGCGAACTTAGTTCGCCAATGGTCAACCACCTTTAGTTGGTTCCATTATAGAAACCAGCCATTCGCTGATAGAAACCAGCCATTTACTGGTAAGACTATTGCCAGTAAGACTCTTCCAGCTCCTCTGCAAGAGGTACTTGATTCTCTGATCAAAATTGTGAATTACATCAAATGTGGAGCCCTCAACACCCGTCTGTTTAAAGAACTCTCTAAAGACGAATTCTGATCACGAGGTTCTTCTTATCTACACTGCTGTACGCTGGTTGTCGAAAGGAAATGTTGTCAATCGTGTCTTTGAGATGAAAGATGAAATCAAGTTGTTCCTGGAAGTGCAAGGGAAACAGACCTTGTGGCTTACTTTAATGATGAAGCTTGGATGAAAAGAGTTGCTTACTTAGCACACCAGCTAAATAAGCTAAATTTTAGACCAACTATTTTAGACTAGCTAAATAAGCTGAACCTGAAACTTCAGGGAAAGGAAACACACATTATCCAATTTCAAGACAATCTTCAGGCATTTGTATCCAAGCTGCAAAACTGGCATCGGAAAGTAAATCTTGGAAACATTGCTATGTTTGAAAATCTCTGCAGTGTGGTAGAGGAATCTGAAGGTGAACTGCATGAGAATCTGAAGGAGGAGATTACTGGGCACCTTGAATCCCTTGAAAAGGAATTTCAGCGGTACTTCCCTGAGCTTACGGAAGAAGCTGCACTGGTACGAAACCCATTCTCTGCTTCCCTGAATGTAGCCAGCGTTCCCGATGAAGTACAGGATGAATTCTTGGATCTGCGGAACGATTCCTCGGCACGTAATTTGTTTTATGAAAAATTGCTGATTCATTTCTGGTGTGCTATGTATCAGTCGTAATCAAATGTCACCATGCTTGCCTTTCGAGTTTTACTTCCATTTGCCTCTACATGTCTCTGCGAGAGTGGATTTTCAACGCTTCTTCATATCAAAACAAAGGCAAGAAACAGACTGAATGTTGAGGATGACATGAAGTTGGCTTTAACAAACACTCAGCCGCAAATTTTGAAGCTGGTTGCCCAGATGCAAGTACAATCATTGCATTAAATATTAGGTTAGAATTATATTCTTAAAAATCTATAAAGATGTGTTTTCTTTACCCTATTAAAAATGCTTTTTTATGCAAATGTGGCGAAGATCGCAGGTTACTTGGCTATTATAAAAGGGGGTCGCGACTCGAAAAAGGTTGGGAACACTGCACTAGCTGTTCGTTGTATGTTTGCTGCAAGTCATCATGATGTTACATAGTAATACTGATGGAAAATATCAGTTATTGTTTGGCCATATTTCTTCAAAGATTTATTTGATATTTCCATGAATTTGTTCAACATGCATGGCATAGCAGAAAGCTTAACGTACGGCTAGAAAATAAAACACTTTAAAATGTCATATAATTTTATCAAATCTAAAATACAGTAGGTTCTACTTAAAGATAAGATTGTGCATTTTTTTCCTTAAAGGGACTATACATGATTTATTAAGGGGGGTTGCTAAGCCACTGAGGCTGCATGCAGTACTTTATGGTAATATAAGTACATACTGTAATGCAAAAGAAACTGAGCACATTCAAATAATAAACTTACATTTTCAATGCATTTTGATTCTTGTTTCCTGAGCGTTGTCGTGGATGTTTTTCTAATGATCGCAGTCAAGGCTGCCACTCGGGAGTAAAACTGTGGTGGAGCTGATATTCAGGTGACACTTTTAAATAAAATAAATAAATTTTCTGTTTATACTCCGGGACGACCAAACGGTCAGAGGAGTTGAGTCAAGTGCGTTGAATTTTGTTCAAGTCCGTTTGTTCTACAACAGCCAGTTGCTCTGTTTACACCTGCACATTTGTAGGATTGTTAGTAATCCTAAATATACCTCCCATTTGCAAAGAATAAACATACTGTACCATGTGTTCTGGAGGTGACAACCAGGTGTAAATCAACGTAAGCAGGCATTGAGGTGTGGCATCCACACTATATAGAGTAATTGGCCAATTCTTTGTGTTACCGGGGGGTACTAGCTGGTAGGTGACTCTCATAACACCACTTTGCTTAAATGGAGACTTTAAGTTGTGAAAACCATTTTTGGTCTCCAGAGAAAAGCTCTGGCATTCCCCTATATCTTTTGTCATGTAGTATGAGTCATGTCTTACTGGTGTAGTGTTCAGCGCCACGGCAACTAGGACCATGAGACATCAGTATATTGTGTTAGTGCATTCTTTTAGTCCGTTTGTCTGTGTTGAACAAAAGGGCCAGGCAAGGGATGTTGCACCACGTAATCCTTGCCCCAGATGGACTAACTCGGCCATGCTGTGTGTTTGTGTGTGTATATATATATATATATAACCCTAGAGGTGGGAATCGAACCGTGGCGTTTTCCACACGGTTTGGAAGGACCGCTATCGTAACTACCCGTGAGTAAACAGGCTGTATCCTTAAGTTCATACAAGGAAGACTTACTGTTGCATCATAACATAATTTAATTCCATACCAAATGTCTTTATTTGTCCTGCTGTAATGATTATGTGCAAACGGGTGTCTCAGTATTGATGTATATATGTGTGTGCCGGATGCTCTGCATTGTGCCTCGACACAGAAGGAACTCCAAAATGTTTCTTAAATGGTTATAATATAGCTATAACAAAAGAAAGGAAGAGCTGATCCAAAGTCATGCATCCGAACCCTGAATACCATTGCACGGCCCTGCAGACACCATCACTTTTGGGAAAACACTAGTTTTAATGAACAAGTTAATAACGCGTAGGGGCTCGTATCACGCATCGATCCTCCATAACTCGTTTAACTAGTTGTTGCTTGTAGCAAGATGCAGAAATGTGTGTCCCTTTCTTCTTCAGGTCAGTTGTCAGTTCAGCTGTTGAGTAGGGGCATATTGGCCGCGCCCAGATCATCCTAAAGATGTTCAGTCAGATACAAGTATGGACTCTTGATCAGTCAGATGAGTTATTGGACTTGGTTTTCGTCAAATCAAGTTTTTACGCAAATTATTGTGTATGGTGAAACATTAGATCTCATTTCCAGAGAACCACCAGAGTATGGGTACCAAGGAATTGTCTAAGATATCGGTATTGCGATCCAAGATATCAGTACTGTTGGTTGTAGTGGGATGCTAAAACAAGGATAATTATATACTAGGGTCTCTGCTTTAACACCTAGTTTCTGATGATGGTGAAATAATACTTTAGTTGCAAAGTTATAGACTAATATCAGAGTTAGTTAACATTTATATGTGCTAATACGCCCAAAAAAGGCAAGGAAATAAAAAAAACATTAGGGAAAACAAAATAATAGGCATCAAAAAACATAAAAAAACGATAATTTATTTATTGTTCTATGCAAAAAAACAATAATTTATCTGTTGCATTAATAATAATAGAACAAACACAGCGTTGCATACATAGATATAAAAGTAATATAAAAATACATAACAAAAATATGAAAAAATTATGGTAATTGCCTCTGTATATTTTCTTTTCAGTTTTTAATATTACCTCATTCAATGCTACCTACAAATTCCGTTCGATACTTCAATTGTCGTGGTAACTTAATTACCATATATAAGCTAGTAATTCAGCTTATATAGTATCAGCTTATATGGCTAATACACAGTACAGTATATTTAGCATTTCAATATTGTATCGCTTTATCTTCATCCAAACAATTCACGTATTAATTGCCCTTGCGATTAGCACATTTGTATTAATCCCTACCCTTCCAGACCGTGGAAACTATCTAGGTTGGAATACCATCTCTAGGCAGTATCTCCTAGTGCGGAGGTTTCGTGATGAATGAGTTATTCTTCCGGAAATTCACGTAATGTATTGTCAACTTTTCAAAACAGTTAAATCGCCCTAGAATACACATAATTTACAGACCTTGGGATATCGTGTCCATAAATCCAGCAGTCCAACAGGTTATTATATTTTTTATTTATTTGTTTATTTTTAAATGTTTGTTTAGTCCCCTTTCTTCCCTGTCCGAAATGGGGCTGTTTTTTTTTTTTTTTTTCTTTTCTGTTTTGGGGCCAATTTTTTTAGTTATGGCACTACATTGTAACGCAAATTTATTACTCAAAACCAGACTCGTTTGTGCATCGTAAACATTTTTAAGTAAAAACTTTCTGATAGATTATATATATTATTTTTATTTCTTTTCAGGAATGAAAAACTAGAACCTTAAGCCTTATCTAAGGTGCGTTTTGTGTGTTTCAAGACTTTTTATTTGGATTGTAAAAGGGTACTATTCCAGATAAATGGAATTGGAATTTCTGGCAACCTAACCAAGACGTTTTGCTCTTCAAACAGTGGCAGGTATGTTTGTCCTTTAAATGCAGAATCTTATGATAATAACATTTTAAAAGTGCCGGATTAAGGCACGAGCTAGTAGGGCTCTTGCCCGGGGCACCAAATTTTACAAAAGGGGGCGCCGAAAAATATTTCTGCTGGGGCGCGAAAATACTTTGGTCCGGCACTGAGTGTTAATGTATTACTGTAATATCATTCCTGCTGGTCGATAAGTACACAAGGGTTGTTCGCTTAAAACAAAATTCAATTTCGCTTGAAGACCCGAATCGAAAAGACGTCTTTTTAAAGCTTTTTTTCAAAGAACTAAAATAATAAAAATCATATAGACATGGCGACAAATGTGGACATGGTTTATAATTACCTCTTTGTGCAGAGGCTCCCAAAGTCTGGGACACCGCCCCCCCTCGAGGGAGAACACATGGTTTTTTGAGAGAGATCTTGTTGTTTTCATTAAGCACTTTTTAACGAAATATGGACATTCCACTAATCCAGGTACGAAGCGTTTTTTATTTATTTCTATTATTTCTGTTTTATTTCTTTGAGATTAAATGTATTGAAGTACAGTATATATTAATTTAGAATAATAGTATTTATGTATATTCATAGTTAAATTTTAGGTCAAATCTGTTTTATTTCACTTGTTCTAGAACTTGGGTGGCGCGTGAAATTTATGAAAAATTTTAAGTGGATCAAGGTACAAAAGTTTGGGGATCTATTCTAGTGTATCTTGTGAGGCGATGCCGGAATCGAGTTGGCAACGTGTAGACGTATTATCATAATATTGGATGATTATTTCTGTTACACTGGACAACAAATTTTAACATTTTGTTTGTTTTTTTCCGCCGAAATAAGGGAACTTTCGTGGATTTCGGTGAGCTGAATACAAATTCAAGTCAGATATTGCGTAAACCCACAGATTCAGAGAGGAATGCAGATTACGTTTATTGAAAATTTTAATGAAATTTTAACAAATACAGTATTACAAATAACAGCGGAAAAAATATAAATTATGTTTTTAGTTTGCCTTTTTTTTTTTGTAATGATCAGGAGACTCTCTGATCAGTATTCAGTAACAGTCTGCCAGCATACTGTGCTTCTGCCTTCCTTGGTAACGTTTCACCATGGTAACAATATATTGATGAAAATGTTCCCACATTCATTCTTGACGTGTTCAGGGCTATGTGGGAAACAGTCTAAATGGGAATTTTATTCTTGTCCTGATCATCTAATTTGCAGCCAAAATAAAGTTCACATGCTTTCTTTCAAATCTTTATAGATTGCCTATGATATTTAATTGTGTAATTACCACACATAACAAAAGTTATTTGGTGAATTTAACACTGAAAACAGTGGAAAAATTTTAAAAGGACATGCAACTGTTTCATGTTTTTTCTTGTACAAATTATATTTTACATAAATATGTAGATAAATTTAATGATTAAGGAAAATTCAGAATTTAATTTAAACTCTATTAACTTAAACTCTATTGGAAGCATTTCAAGGATACGTTTTCGGATAATGGATTTTAGTGTCTTAGACATACGCTAATGGACTTCCTTCGTCGCAAAGACCCAAAATGTGACAAGTTCAGTAAATTTTGATACTTATATATAGAAAGAAGTCGATGGAGCCACAGAGGGGAGGATTTGGGAAGTTCCAGCCCTTTCAGCATCACCTTTTCCCTTCTAAAGCTTCAGAACTTAAAAGTAAGTGTCTGGCTCATAGTTTGACCTCCTTGGGAAACGAATTATAAGTGAAAAATATATTTTTTTATGAAATGAAACGATGAGCCTGGTCTTTAATTTTGATTTGATCTTGTATTTTTTTCTATCCTGGAAAAATCGCTGTGTTACGCTGTTTATTTTGCTTTTTCGTCTTGTGATGAAGTTAGCCGAAGTCTTGTCCTGCTTGAATTTCACCCAAAAGATCGATGCAGATCTGTTCTCACCTCAGTGATTGGTCACGAACGAAGTTATTTTGTCACCATCTTCGCACAGACATTAATTTCAGGACTGATAGTTAAAATTTAACGAGCGCTCTTTTTATCCATCATCAATTGTTCTGCTACCATTGTGATAATAATTCTTTGATATCTCTATGAACAAGTTCCTGCATTTTTTTTTTTTTTTTTTTTTTTAACATGTTCATCTTTCATCAGTTTACCCTCGTTGGACAGCCTGACCGGAAATTATCATGGACGTTTTCTCTTCCTTCAGAAAATCAATTATGCCAGTCGGAAATTCGCCCCTTCGGTATTGCAGGCTCACTATAAACTACTTAACTATAACACTTTTCATAACTGTCGGTGGAGTTTCCCTCGATTTGATTAGAAATTTAGCTTTGTGCACTGATTCGTAAATTTTGCACAAATTTAAATGTTTTTGTAGCAAAAACACTTTAATTTAATAGGATAACTTTTATTGAGACTCACAGTAAATGCAAAAACTTAACCAGTATCATATTATCTGATGGTACAGATAATGCAAATGCACCAGTGCCCTTAGCTGATGGGGGTCTGAAAGTATAATATGTCTCTAGCTCTAATGATAGAGGAACAACTTAGTTGTTAGTCGTGACAGCAGTGCCTTACTGTGACTATTCCTGGAACTTCGCCAAAACTGATGCAAAGCAACATAAAACAATATATTTTAATATTATTCACATTGACTTGTTATTAATTTTATGAGTTGCACACTGAATAGAATTATAGACATCACCCGATTTTAGAGCTTTGGTATATGTATGCATAAGAGTAAATCTCTAACTTCGACTAACGTGAGCACTTAACGTAATATTAGTAACTGTTAGTAGTCGCATGGACCAATATTTCTAAGCCGAATGGGTTCCTTTCTTGCATAAGCTTTTGGATAATCTAATTTTATTTATTGTATGCATCCTTAAAAAGAACAGCAATCGCTCGCACAAGAAATTTTCTGATTTTTAATTTTAAACCCCGTTACAACTTTAGTGCTATATTTTTCGTTTATAACAAACGAAAAAAGAGAACTTTGCACTCTTACAATTAACATGGCCTCCGTAGCCGAGTGGGCAGGAGCGGGAGTGCAGTAGCACACGCTCTTTGAGTAGACCGGGGTTCAAGCCCCTGAATACGGTCGATCTGCCAATCCGCACTGGACCAGCGTGGCAGATTATGGTCCATTTCCCTCAGCATGAATTGTTGAGGAGGCTTCCATCCTGCAGTGGGTTGATAATGGCTGCACTTAACTTTTACAAAAAATAAAAAGAAATACAAAAATACAATTGAACTGGCAAGAGATACATAACACAAGTTTAGAAAATTCAGATATTACAGCAGACAGTTTTACTGAATTTCATAAGAAATTAGAATAAACAGAAAAATTATGGAGAAAATATCTGCAATCTTAAAGAAAATACTTTACAGAGATAAATCTACGCTGTTTACAAAGGTTAAAAATCAATAACCGTGTGGCTGAAAATGAAGAGCAGCATATCAGTTATTCTCCCATTAGGGGTATTTACTATCTTAACAGATGAAATGTATTTACTTTATTGGAAAAATTCATTTGAAAATCGACATTTCGCGAAACAACTTTCCAAATTAACTTTTACTGACCTAGTTTCTCATGAAAAAGATTTAATTATGGCAATAAGCAAATACTGTAGCAGCAGTAAAATTTATGGCCATCGTCAAGGGTGCCGCAAGGATATCAAATGCCTGGGCGAATTTTGTGACTTGCCCTTTGACAGTTAACTTTCGAAAATTGATATTGTGCATCTATATAAATTTAAAAAAACAACAACAAAAAATAAACACTGTGATATTGATTTTATCAGTACATGCTCATTGAAATTGTTCTTAATTCTTGCTGAATTCTTAATTAGCATTATAAAATGTTATTCTTAATTCAAATGAATTAAGAATGTTATTTTCAGTACTTTCAGTTCCAGTATTTCAGTTAAGGGAATATAGAAATAAGTTTATTTAAGCCAATTCTTTGCCCAATGAAGCCTGAGAAGTCTTACTTGATTCATTGCTTTAATCAATACGCAACGGTAAAACAAAAAAAAAAAGAAAAAAAAAAAAAGAAAAGAAAAACGTTATGGTCATAGGAGAAGATCTGGGTCATAGGAGAAGAGCTGATGAGGAACAAGTATGAGCCCGAAGCCCGCCGGTTTATTTATGTGAGTTCATGACTAGTTTATTTAGTTTTTTGTCGCCCCTCACATTTTTTCGCCTTAGGTGGCTTTTTTTTTTTTTTTTTTTTTACTTAGTAGCTATACTACTTCAATCCATTAATCCGCCAATGCCCAATTGGATCTTTGTTTAAAGTTTGAAATTAATGATTAGTAATACTTTCTGGCTTTCTTATTAACACAACTAGAAACTTACCTGACTTCACCGAGCAATGAATATGGGATCTCGATTCGTAATATACCCAGTCGAACCCCGCTTCCACTGCTAGACGGGCTAGCATTCCATATTTGGACCGGTCTTTGTCGCTTGTTGTAATATCAACGGCTCTTCCCTCATAATGAAGTGATCCTCGTGAATGATGACTATCTTCGTCCCATCCCTCAGTCACTCTTAGGTACAGTCCAGGCCACTGGTTCATTACTGATATGGCTAACGTATTCAGTTTTTCTTTACAACGCTTTAAAAAAAAAAAAAAAAAGGGACGTTTAGAACAGCAGAACAACAAAAATACAGGTATAAAAGCATAAAGCTTACATGTAGAATATAGAGCATTAGAAAAAGCTAGATAATTTAGTTAGAGCATTAAAAAGGCTGGATTGGAGTGAATTTAGTTCTAATCAATGCATAATTCTGTTTTCGAGGAACTATATACAGTGCCGAACAAATTGATAGCATTCTCCAGTTTCAACTTATTATTTTATTTATTATTTTTTTTTTTTTTGTATTTTTGGGTACGAATACATATTTAGATTTTTTTTTTTTTTTTTTTCATGAACAGTAAAGAGAAAAAAAAATCGAATTTTTTCTATTCATTTAGTATCACTACGGTTAAGTGTGATACTGACTGGAAAAAATATCGAAATATCATGGAGAGAAAAAAAGAATTTAGGCATATTTAATAATGAACAAAAAGATCATTTATTGTGGATTTGTGGCCTATTAAGAGGATATCGTCAGCGTATCGTATAAATAATTTAATATCGGGGGGGGGGGGTATGGTTGTAATATATGATTTTCTACGGAGGTTAGGTAAATGGGGGGGCTGAGATCTACCTATGGGATTAGGGATTCCACTCTTCAAGTATTAAATTCCAAACTACCCTATAACATTAGCACCGGTTTGGAATCTCATGCACCTGAGATTCCCACGTGTATCCAGGAGTATCCAGGAGCATCGCGGGAACCTAGTCTTAAATACACGCGTTTACTCTCATTCTACCATTGCCAACTGAAGACGTATAAAACGAAAGCCACTTGTTATGGCTATTGGCCTTCTGTTTCCAACCGTATAACTAAAATCGTTTCAAATTTCAACATTGACAACCAAGGACGAAGACGTGCACTTCTACTTCCTTGCGCACATTTTAATTCTGTTTTTAAATCCTAACTTATTCATGCTAACTTAAATTTAAAATTATCATCCAATTTATTCCAACATCAATGCAGATTATAAAAAGGTGAGTATCATAAATTAAGCTACGCTATTATATTGTGTCAGTTAATTTCCATATCAAGAATATCGTAAGAATTATTTTACGAAACACTGTTAAAAAAACAGAGAGAAGAGTCTAGTCTATGTGCAAAGTTAAAAAATAGAAGGGATTAGAGAAAAACCCTTATAATACTGGTACAGACCTCAGTTAATATTTTGGTAAACTGGGAACCTCCCTTGTCACTTGTAACCAAAAAGAAACCGCGCTAATTTAGGGGCGTTACCGTAAAGAACTGAACAATATATAGTGGACCGGTTTCAAGCAAAGTCACCTACCCTAGATGCACAACAAATTAAATAATCTTTGTACGAATGATTTTCTGTCGGCAGTCTTCAGTAAAGAGTTATTTCTCGGCTATTCTCCTCTTAATGGTGCTATTGTGAAAACCTTTTCGCTGTTGTCACAACCAAGATGACATAGAATAAAACAATTGAACATTGCTTTTTTTTTTTTTTTTTGTGCTTTTACTGGTTGTACTGTAGTGGTGGATCCAGGAGAGAGGGAGGAGAATCGGGGCAATCTCTCCCCCAGAGTAGATAGAAGCAAATACCTGTGGCTTAATTTTCAGTTACTGCAAGCCACATATATCATCACTATTATATCGCCTCTCCCCTCCCTCTAGAAACACAGCCTGGCTCGTATTGTTTTACTAAAGTAAAAAATCTTTGTACAAATGTTTACCGCCACCGACTTCAGGCTATCTGCAACATGTAGCAACTTCCCTGCTGCCTTCGATATTTATTATTATTAGCTACATGGTGCAAGGAAGCCTGAAGCTTATGCTGCACCAGCCAAAAAAAAAAAAAAAAAAATCCCGAGTTAACCTGAGAGAGAGTCAAAAGTAGAAGGGAATCACCAAGAAAGAGAATGATGATATCCAGCTTAGGACCCTGGGTGTGCCAAGCCCATACTCATCAGATGTGAGCTCCTGGGGTTATGCGCCTCCCTAGCCAGGTGGGAAGGAGCAGCAGTGCGTAGACCGGGGTTCGAGCCCGTCACCACCAAATACGGAGGATGCGGGAAGGTCAGGGAATGACCACCGCTTATCCCCGGAGCAATATGGCCTTAGTTGCTAATGCTCCTAAAAACCAAATAACAAAAAAACAAACAAAACTAACCTGGGGTTATAACTGATCGATTGCAAAATATCTAGAGGCAGTATAGGGTGTGTTTAAAAGCATATTTACACTAAATTAAAATATTTAATGTTCATTTGTGTGGAGAAACAGTTTAGCTATAATTTTGAACTAACTACAACAAATAAATTCACTTTATAATGATTTTCAATCTCACTGTATAGAAAGGACGTATATTTCGTTACTAACCTTATCCCTTTTTATTTCATCTATTTTCCATAAATCTATTCCTTTCTAAGGACGAACAGTTCCTTCCTGTGAACTTCGAAATCCAGGCGTGGGAAGCTCATAGTCTTCAGTAACACTGCTTCACTTTTAACCATTGGCCGCTTGGATTATATTTATCAAGGTTTTTGATTTTTTTTTTTTTTTTTTTTTCAGATAAGTGATTATTAATGTCTGAGTGGAAATGCAATGCCTGTTTCTATCGTTTCATAGCAATTTCTCCTTTAATATCCAAGATAATTTAAGAATAGGACCACATCATAAAATTCTAGATTAGAGCATAAGAATTTAGGCAAGGTTCTTATGTAAGAATTATAAAATACTGTATGAGTAGTTCAAGTACCTTTTGCCTAGGAATATTCAGTATGATGCCATGCTGGCTTGATAAGTAGTTTTTTTGAACGATTTGATTAATTTCTAAACTATTTTGGGGTTAAAAAAACTGCTAAATAAGATGTTTTTATCGATTGAAAACATATTATAACAAAAAGAATTTCTCGATATCTAGCATGACTACACCCTTGTGGGTTGTAATATTGCTAGATATCGAGAAATTCATGGAAACTCATGGATACTTTTGCTATCATATCGTTAGGTGGTCGCCTGTTCCCTGTTTCTTTATCAGATGCCAATCAAATTTTTGGATACGAACGTAGCTTCAATTGTTTCCTGGATGAAAGAGGAGGCCACGTGAGCAAACGAATTGCTGGAACATCACCTAAGGCACGTAGCCGAGTGGTCAAATGCGAGGGTACAGTAGTATACGCGTTTGAGTTGACTGTGGTAACTCCACGTGACTGCCAAATATGTACTTATATTCTCTCTATCTTGTGAACTACTGACCCTATGTGAGCATCCCGGAATATTATCAAAATTTATTATTACAGTAAATCCTCGGTTTTACGGACTTCGAATTTAACAGATAAAAAAAATTTGGATTGGCACCACAGTTAGCGCCTCCGTAGCCAGGTGGGCAGGAGCAGCAGCGTAGCACACGCTTTTTGATTAGACTGCGGTTAGAGCCCGTGACCACCAAGTACGGAGGATGCGGATAGATCAAGGAATGACCACCGCATATCCCCGGAGCAATATGGCCTTAGTTGCTAATCTCCTAAAAACCAAATAACAACAACAGCAGCACCAGAGTTTCTTGAGTGAGATAGGCAAAATCGGGAACGCATGAATCACGGCAGGCGACAGAGAGCATCACAGTCTGCACATGGATACTTTTGCTATCATATCGTTAGGTGGTCGCCTGTTCCCTGTTTCTTTATTAGAACTTTCACTTACATTCTATCATCGTGGCACATAATAAAACTAGTGAAAACAGAGAGTGTAAATATGTGTTGTGCAGAATTAAAGCTGTTAGAGAAGTTGGACTCTGGTGTCTCTATTTCCAGCGTCCGTGACAAAGTACGAGATATTGTAAAAAGCAAGGCTTAGGGAAGGCTTTTAAGGATTGATGAACATTCACCAGTATATCAACTTCTGTCTTTTGGCTCAAACTCTGAATAAAGTTTTTATAAGCATCACTATATGGTCATGGTAAATTACCCATGAGGAAAAGATCGGGAAGTACACGAACCTAAGACAGGAAGTCAAAGAGATGTGGCATACGCAACAAGTAACGATCATCCCAGTCATCGCCTCAGTCACCAGTATGGTGCCAAAGACCCTACAAAACAGCCTAGCAGCAATAGGTCTCCCGGAGAATACCTACAAGGAACTCCAGAAAGCTGCAATCCTGAACGCCTGTAGGATAGTCAGAGAGTTCCTCGACCAACAGTAACACCAGACATAACCACCCTGTGTACTTGGGAGAAGTACCCGTCACTGGGTGGAAACCCTCAATCAGGGAATAATAATAATTAAAACAATAAAAATACATTATTGCTATAACATTCAGTCGAATCTTACAAGCCATATTTCTCAATGTTATTTATATACTAGATTAATGGAAAACTATCGACCCTGTCTAAAATACTTTCACCAGCTTGGCCTTTAGAATTCATTCGCGGAATCTCTGGTGGATTTTTCCAAAGCATATCCCTATGGTGACTGTACAAATCCGCCTGCCCTGCCATGGAATATTGTTACATGTGGGGTATGTCCCCGCAAAGCTCGCTGAAACATCTAGACTCTACCAAAAGAGTGTAGTCAGGTTAATTCTTGATTCTTCACATACAAACTCACTCTACTCCCTTCACTATCGCTTAAGCTTTTGCTGCATGTTCGGCATATATAGACACTGTTCTTGAAATTGGCTTTGCAACTCCATACTCCCCGAACTAATCTTGAAAAGTTACATTGTACTGAAATTCAGGTGTAACGTCAAAAACTATTTTCTGTCTTCTCAACCTGCAACCTGTGTATCGTTAAAAATACACACACATTTATATATATAGATTTGGGGTCTTCGTTAAACAAACACACACACATAATTCACTGTCATAGAAATCACGTTATGGCGAGAGACATGATCACGTAGTCACTGGAACATTTTTTTTTTTTTATTTTTCATTTTGTTCATTGTACTAGGCACTCCCAGCCAAATTCAGGATGGGCCCCAGGTTATCAGCGCCCTGTGCGTGAATTTTTGGTACGCCCTCTCCGACTTGAAATTTACAGCAATTCAGTGAATTTTCGGGGCATTTTGCGCCCGCTAAATTTTAGTACCCTGTTTGGGGTAACTGTCGATCATGCTTATGCCGGCCCTGTAGCCAATCTTTGGCTGGGAGTGTCAAACCCACCATAAATTTTACGGTATCATATGCAGACTATATCACAGAGGTTAAAATTTATGATATTATGCAGAGAATTAGGTACAGTATCATGCAACCAGTATCATACAGATATCGCATATTTTCCCCTGTGTGTGAGAGGGTGGTGCAAGCTAGACTATGCCAACCCCACCTTGTGTTTTTAAGGATACTGTAATGAGAAAAGCCGATCAATGTAATGGTGAACGTGTTTCTGTAATATAGTGTAGGGTTAGTTGAGTGAGTCCAAGTGCCTGAACACAGCCAAGATTCTCAAACGAATGTTAAGGAATCCCTTGATCCGATTTGCGCCGTAGAAGACTTGCATCACATTCCAGTCCACTCATTTACGAAAATCGATGTACCTGCATATGTCCTGGCCATCAGAACAATAGCTTGTAAAGGCTTCGTGACACAACACATATCCTAAGATCCTCCCAGCAGAGTAAACCGCATATATTCTAAGCTCCACGCTGCACAAAAAATTGCATGGATTTTGCATGAACTCTTATAGAGACAGTCCATTACCTTAAGCTTGTGCAGCACAAGGAAGTGCACAGGACTACCATTCCTTTTGAAATTATCATCCTTTTGTCTTTGAGATTATTTGATGTAATACATCCTATTTAATAGGATGAGAGGCCGCTGTAGCCTAGTGGTCAGGCGCCTGGGTGCATAAGTACACGTTCCTTGAGTGACCGGGATTCAAGCCCGTGACTGCTGAATACGGTGCTGTTTCTTGTATTCTGTCTATCTTGTGAACTCCTCTGACCGTTTGGTCGTCCCGGAGTATAAACAGAAAATTTATTATTATTATTATAATGCTGCACAGCACGAGGAATTGTACGCGGTGTAAATGCAGCACACAAAGTTACATCCTCAGGCTATTTCGTTTTCTTGACATAGCAGAACAAAGTAGCCATCAGTCAGTACCAACCAGCAGCAAGACCTGTAAAATGCACCACCTTCAATCATGACTCATCCTACTTTGCTGCAGAAGCCCCCGTTTTCCTCCCTTATTGAAGTTTTGGCCAACTATTTAAGAAAGTCCTTGCATACCTGTGAGACAAGCTGTCCACTTTTTCATGCCAGTTTACACTCGTCGGGGATGTTAACTCATCTTGAATACTATATTTCACTTTGCTGTAGAATAGAGCAAGCAACCCACCATTGCCAGAACGGATTTCCACACATCAATACTTTCCCTTTAATTGATTTAGAAAACAGTTGGAGAATCCCTACTAGAGACCTCTGAAGTTCTCTGGCGCTGTGATCCAACTTTCAGAGATTGTCCAATTTCAACAGGCATTGCCTTGAGTGACCAGGGTTCAAGCCCGTGACTGGTAAATACGGTGCTGTTTTTTGTATTCTGTCTACCTTGTGAACTCCTCTGACCGTTTGGTTGTCTCAGAGTATAAACAAAAAATTTATTTATTTCGGCTGAGGAGGGAAGGAAACGAACTCAAGCCTTTTCTGCATGGAATGTGGCAGCAGCAACTACAGTAATGATGGATAAGAACTTTACTTACCGCTCTATATTTTAGATAAGTTTATCAGTACAGTTTAGATGAGTAAATATTTATTTATTTATTTTTAATCAAGGTGCAGTGATCATGGTTGCACGCCTCCTCTCACCCCTGCAGACACTGCCTTTTCATTGAGGGAAACATACAAACTGACCATAGGATACACACCGTTAAGCGACAACACGCCTCATTAGTTGCGTTTGTGCAAAACCAAATAATTTTTTAATTAAAGGCTAACAAGGTCTATGTATAAATGAAATTTGTACTTTGACTTGCGTTTCGAAGATGGAGAAACAGAGGAGAGAAAGGGGGAATCATTTTGTGCATTTTGGTGACTATGTGGAAATATAAAGGAAAATATAATTAAAAAAAAAAAAAAAGAAGCTGTGTTTTTTGTTACGTTTTCTATGTGAGAAAGGATTATTATTATTGTTGTTGCTCTTGTATTATTTCTCTCTGCAATACCCGTGACGGGTTCCACGCGTCACGGGTATTGCTTCCAAGTGCACAGGTAGTTATTATGTCTGTAATATGGTAAGCAATGGTCTCCCACAAGGAACTCTCTGACTATCCCTACAGGTGTTCAGGATTGCGACTTTCTGGAGTTCCTTGTAGGTGTCTTCTGGAAGACCTATTGCTTCTAGGCTGTTATGTAGGGTCGTTGGCACCATACCGGTGGTTGACACGATGATCGGGATGGTCGTTACTTGTTGCATATGCCACATCTCTTGTCTTAGGTTTTCTGTACTTCCTGATTGTTTCCTTGTGAGTTTCTGCAGCGTTGGGCATCGCTATGTCAATCAGATAGGTAGCCTTTTCCTTCTTGTCGACAAACGTTATGTCTGGTATGTTGTGCGGGACTGTTTTGTCCCTAATTGTGGCGTTGTCCCAGTACAGCCTGTGGGTCTCTAGTACCGCCTGGGGTTCGTACTTTTATATGATACACATTCTTTGATCAACTGGTATTTCTTTGCTAGCTTCTGATGTATTATCCTGGCTAAATGGTTGTATCTACGAGTGTACTTAATCTGGTTGATCACTTTCTTGCATCCTGCAGTGATGTGTTGGATCGTTTCTGAGGCCAAGTGGCATCGTCCACATGTGTCATCTGACACTCCAGACTCCTTTGCGATGTATTTTCTATAGTTTCTGCTGTTGATTACCTGGTCTTGGATGGCAAGCATAAATCCTTCAGTCTCAGGGAAGAGCGTCCCGCTTTTGAGCCGTGCATTGGAATCAGTTTTATCTATGTGATCTTGATGGAGGTCATTATCTATCTATACATTAAAAAAGTTTTCCTCCTAGTGATATTTATTCGAGCCAATGGGAGAAGAGGGTGAGGCAATTATGTCACTACTTTTGCAATTATTGATAACTGCCTGCATAACGTTCACCAACCTCGTGCACGTGTTCACTGTCTAACGTTTGATGTTCCATTGTAACGTTTTTTATATATTAATAAATATTGTAGTTTAGTATTTTGTAAATATTTTAAATATTTGTATAGTTTGTAAATATTTCAGTTAAATATTTTAGTCCTGTTCTTTCGGATGCAGCAATATTTTCATGTATTATGGAACCCGAAGCAAAAGGCCTTTTCCTAAGTGACCTATGTAAACGCAGGCAAATAATTACATAGTGATATACACCAGTATAGTATACACCGGCTGGTACTTCGATGAAAGCGAGGAAGACGGCGATAATTGACAAAAAAAAAAAAAAAAAAAAAAAAACTATTATTTTTAGGCCACCCGAATAATTAAATCCATCTGCCGTGCTGTGTGTCATGTCTACTAATTGCGTGTGTTCTATGATCGATTTGTCTGTTTTTTTTGGACTAAAAATCCCCGATTCTTGGGAGGAAACCTTGCTATCTACGCCTGTGACCGATTAACTCAGCCACGGAGTGAAAAAAGCCCATTAAATTACCTCGCGTCATTGACAGGATTCGAAACCGGGCCTTTTCCACCCGGTGTGGGCAGGACGGTGACGATGCCACTGTACTACCCAATGCAGACTGGCGATAATTGACAGGTGAAGCCACCTCCCTTTTCTGGTTGTTTTGTGTTGTCGAGGAGAGTGTCTGAGCTTAGGTAGGGTGTCTATCCCTCCATCTCGCTGTTTTAAAATGGGAAAACGAGTTCCCGATTTAAAAATAGCGGCAAATGTGGGGGAAAACATCCTAAGCATATCAATGTAGGAGGACAGTGGGTGGGGAAAGCAGTGGCATCTTCTAATTACTGCTTTGTTCCTGTCCGTTTGTCGAAACATGGGAGTCACAACTTGTCAATCACTGCTTTTCCACTGTTTTTCTTGCTGCCATGTGGGAGGGTGTACACTGTTCTGAAGTTTTACCGTGATATTTATTCGACCTTGAGAATGCCGCGCACTACACTTGCACAGGTAAATAATTACGTAGGTCATTTCCTGATTAGATCTCGACCAGTGCGTTTCTTTTAGTGTCTTTTACATAGAAAAGATTTGACTTATTCTGTATACTTCTACATTTTACGTAGGAAAGCGCGTGCAGGGTGGGAGAAGCCCACTAGTTATTGTTATTATTATCTTGTTATGACAATAACTTGCTGATAAGAATTTTAAAATCCTTAATGAGTTCATGGTGCAATCTAATTGTTGGTGACTAATAGATTGTATTATTATTATTAAAATCAATTTATTTATAAACAGCTGTCTAGCGGTTCAAGCCATAAATAATGTCCTGAACTTCTGGACAGCTGGTCAGCTAGGAGAGTGATCAATCCGACATCATTTATCCCAACAGTGTTTAGGAAAGTAAAATTCTTCAACGTAAAACAAATTTTTAATGCTTAAGTAACAGAGTTGAGCTTTTAAGAAAAAAAGTTGGGAACAGGTAGGATTTACCGTCTATTACAGCTATGCTTTATCACAGGGATGGCCAACAAGTCGATCGCGGCTTTAATTTCGGTCGATCACGTCACGACGAATTTTAAATATATATAAAAAACAGATTAGTCAAAATGTAAATGTTATTATTATGCGCCCCACTGCATACGCTTATTACAAATCCATTGAACCACGTGAGTACTCTTGGGGCCGGCAGCCGCTAGGCTTTGTCTAGTGCAAATTCACGCAGTTACGTCATGGAGAGCATTGTGTATGTGTCGAATTCTTATTTAGCTTACTTAATATTAATAACTGGACAGTACTTATGCGTTAATTTAATATCCCTTGATTTAAAATGAATACACGAAAAAGAGTAAAACGTATCATTTTAATCAAGAGTGGGAACTAGAATACTTTTTTGTAATGATAAAACCAAAATGTTGTTTGATTTGTAATGCTTCCTTGGCTTAAAAGTGCTCTTCAAGATCTGCAATTGAAATACTGCGATGTGACGCATCGAAAAAATGAGTACAAATGTGAGCAAATAATTGCGTGCTCATATTGCTACTCGTGTGTCCTTTTCTTTACAACTGGATGAATCTACAGACGTCAGTGATACACTCAATTGCTCGATTTTCTTTTTCGATGATTCTGCCACTAGAGAAGAACTGCTGGGTATGGTTTCGTTAAAAGAAAGGACTAGATGTCTTGATATCTTTAACTCATTCATACATTTTATTGAAAACCTTAAATTAAATTAAATTACGCTATTTAAGCTCGTATAACAACAACAGATGGAGCTAAAGCAATGACGGGGCATCTTAACGGATTCATCGCATTGTGCCAAAAGGATGATAAATTCCCAGATTTTTTGAGTTACCACTGTATCATCCACCAACAAGTGTTAGCCGGCAAAAGATTAAATAGGTACTAAAAGTGTTATGGACATTGCTTTCGAAATCGTGAATTCCATCAGAAGACAATCTCTTCAAAGGAGACTTTTCAAAATGCTACTCAATGAAAATGAACCAGATCTGATATTACACACAGATGTGAGGTGGCTGATCGGAGTAAGTTTGTACAGAGATATTTCGAAATTGAAAAATTTGTTGATCAAAGGGGAGATGGTTACCAGCAGCTACAAGATACAGAGTGGTTGTGTGAGCTGTCTTTTCTGGCAGATTTGACCAATAAATTAAAGTGATCGAAATTTGGAATGACAAGGAAAAAATAAATGTAGGTGACACGATTAGTAGTATTTCTGCATTTAAATATCAATTTTTGGCAATGGCTAAGGATCTCAAAGAAAAGAAAATTCTATCATTTTTCAAATATGCAAGATTATTTGCAAAAATATTATTTATTATTATTATTAGCCGTATGGTGCAAGAAAGCCTGTGGCTTATGCTGCACCAGCCAAAAAAAAAAAAAAAAAAAATAATAATAATAATAAATTTCTGAGTTACCCTGAGAGAGAGAGAGAGAGAGAGAGAGAGAGAGAGAGAGAGAAGTAGAAAGAAGTCACCAAGAAAGAAAATATCCAGCTCAGGACCCTGGGTGTGCCAAGCCCATACTCACCAGATGTGAAATCCTGTTTTTGAATTTAATAGTGAAAAATGTGTTTCTGAAATTGAGAAAGTTGTGGATGGTTTTGAAACCAGATTCAGTGATTTTAAAACAATTGAAGACATTGTCAATATATTTCTTATCCATTTAATGTCGACTTAGATACGAAACAAATTGCAGAAAAGATCGCTGAGATTTTCACATGCAGAAAATATTACTTGAAAATGAAATTATTACATTGCGAAACGATATCTTCCTAAAAGCCAGATCATCAGAAAAAGACTTTTGGAAATATGTTTGCAGAGAGAAGTACCCAAATGTAAAAAAAAAAATGCAGTGAACATTTAAATTCGTGTTTCGGTTTCACATATCTATGTGAATCGGCCTTTTCATATTTGAAACTAACAAAGACGAAGAATCGCTTTACTCTTACGGACTTCCATACAGAAGATTCTTTACGGTTGGCCTTATCACAGCATATCCCCAATTTTGAAAGCCTGCCAGATGACATGAAGACACAAACTTCGCATAAATTAAAAATTTAAATACATATAAATTTAAAATAAGAATTCTGAATTGTATTTAACTTTACAATTTATAAACATTTTTCAATATGTGTTGATTAACTTTTTTAACCACGTGCAATGAAATTCTTGAGATGGTAGATCGCGGCACATTTTGAAGAAAAAAAGTAGATCGCATCACAAATTAAGTTGGCTACCCTTGCTTTATCAGATAGCCTCTAAATGGCACCGTCTAGTAAGAGGAATACATTTAATAAATGTACATATTTATATGGATTAATTTATAGCTTCCAGTAGTGGTAGATGAGAGCTTTCTTTGTTTGTCCAGTAGGAATGAGCATTAAAGATTCACCTAGAAATTCATTTATATTTGTGTGTGTTCATATGATCATCCGAAGCATCACAAGTCCTTGTTCGTGTTATTTGGTGTTGCACAATGACTACAGATGTAAGTAACAACATGTATATTTGTTCGAGCATCTGGCGTCTGTACTGCTTTGTTATTTCAGAAACTGTCTAATGTAGTTCCAAGTTATTATAAATAACAGAATGTACTTCTGTAAAGAATAGGTGACAGCTGAAGGTACTTTGACGATCAATATTTCGCCTAAAGTATTTTACAGCTGACATTACATCTTAGGTTTTGGTAAGAACAGCCTAATTAAATGATGGTATAAATCCTCTAGTGTGTCACATAAAACGTGTTGTTTCAACTAGTGAGCCATCCTCTGGGGCAATGGATCGATAGAAATCTCCACAACGGCAATTCCTAGGGCGGAAGGTAATGTTGCATAACTCCTTAAATCAGAGATTGCCAGAGTTAGTGCATTGAACAGACTTTATCCCCCCACGATGCGCCCGTGAATGAAATCGTCCAGGTCTTTTATGAACACACTGTGTATACACATAAGTTTTTATATCTGTTGTTGTTATGATTATTATTAGAAATAATAATAACAATAATCATAATGATAATACTTTATTCCGAATTTTTTAAAAAATGCATGTACGTTAATGCAATAGAGAGCTCTTTACAAACGAAACTGCAGACGTTAATTATAAAAATACGGGGACTTCAAATGTTTCTAGTGCTGGTGCCTCCAGTGTTGTCTGGCCAATCTGGTTAATTACTGTAATGAGGTTATAAAATATTTGCATACAAAAAACAGCGTTCACATTTTATATATTTTACCTTGATTTTAGTAAGATCCCGACGAGAGGTTATTGTATAAACTGGAATGAGCTAAGATTACAGGAGAGATTCTTAGTTATAAATTTGCATTTTTTTAGATTCTGATATTCATGAGGGAATAAAGGGGAAGCTTTCAAAGTTGGCTGATGATTTGAAGGCTATGAGAGTGAATAACGATTAAAACCAGGCTGCTTTGCTTCAGAATGATTTGTGCTGATTACATTTTTTGTCTGAAAAATGGTAGGTGACTAAGATTTCACGCTATTAAATGTAAGATTTTATACCTGTGGAACAGAAGTAATAACTTACAGGCTAGGGGAGAAGAGTTGAAGTGGTTCAGAATGTAAAAACTTGGGGTACAAACAAAATTATTTATATATGCAGTTTAATTAACAGGCCAGGAAAGAGCGTGATGTCTTATCAATTATTTATTGGATTTTTGCTAGGGAAAAGACTGTCGTTATTCCTTTTTATTAAGTACAGTCTCGTCATCTTATGATGAGACTGTACTTAGGATATCATATTCATATCTGGATGTTGCAACCAAAAAAAAAATAATAATAAATAAATCAAGTAAAATAAAATAAATAAAACCATGGAACTTTTAGAGAACGTTCAGAGAAAGGCAGCCAGTTGTTGCGGACTGCAAAGCTTAGCAAATAGGCATCTTGGTGTGGGTGGGGAGGACTGGAATTCAGTTGTATAACTCCCTAAATGGAATCAATAAAACGAATGAAGAGGAAGATATGTTTTCACTGGTATGAGAGATAACAGCCAGGGACCAGAAATATAAAAGCTAGGGAATAAGAGAAGACTGGATCTCATGAAGCTTTCTTCTGGTTCTGGCAAGACCTTATCATCTACAATCTTAAAACGTCACCTATTTATCAAATTTGGTGCGTGTAGTGAATGGAAAGTATTCAAACAATTTTTTAAAATTATTCACGTAGTATTATTATCATTAATTTATCTGTTTCCATTAAATATTACTCTAATATTCATCTTAATTGTGATTTTTAATTCATTTATTTCAAACTACTTCTCTTTATAAGGTTCTGTCTATTACTGATGTCAGACCGCTTAGCATATGTTGTGAATGGTTACTTGTTAATTGTGCTGCCGCAATAAAGATTTCTTAATAATTGTGATAAATTCAATTTACCGCTTTAGTAGTATATGAGCTGAGAATAGTGATGTAATTCAGATTTACATCCTTTCGAGTATTTTAGTGTTTTTTAGCACCTCATCACAGAAAAATCATGAAACATTATGAAATCTCAGTAACTGCTATCGTTATAGTAAAAGAGTTGAAATATCACAGAGGATTACTGAAGTTAAAAACATTGAAAAAATATGTTTTCTGAATGGCGAAAATGACTTACACGACTGTCACACTTAAGGTAAATAAAAAAAATTGAATGAAGAAAATATAACGCTTCCTAATTTTCACTTGAAGTAAGAATATAAGCAAACAAACTTGAAAATACTAAAACTTTAAAAGTGAAAAATATTTTTGAATAAAACAGGAAGTGAAGCACAACATAACTAAATTCTGTCAGATTACTATTAAACCTCTTCTTTTTCACGTAAGCCTAAAGGCCCTTCATATTCTTCCTCAGTTGACGTGGCACACAGCAATAGTTCCATCTTATTCTTTTCCTTTAAGTTTGTGACTAGGTATAATTTTTCGTTTGCGATAAATAACATCAATATGAGTTACTTTTGCAATTCAAAAGCTAACCAAATTTTGCTTTTAAATTCCATAAAGTCTTGAAGAGTCTACATTCTGCAGATAATAAAAACTTTAAAAGTTTTTAAATTGCATCCGGATAATAATTACTGTAATGCGTAAATGTAATTTCCTCCAACAATCAGACCTACCGTTTTCACGATGTAAATATAACAAACAACCTGACACTGATTTACGAGTACACTACTCTTTTGAAATTTTGAAGAGCTTTTAATTTTCCTTGAGTATGGTAATGATGTGTTACTTCCCTGTGGAAATACGTTATTATCATATTGAATGAAACAGGCTCCCGAAATAAAAGAAAGCAAGGTTTTTGTACCATTTTGATTCTCACTGGATCATATGATTATTAAACTTTTTTTCTTTTTTTTTTTTAATGCTTAAACCTCTTATCGTATACACATTTATCTCTACACGAAGAATATCCTCCGCCACGGAGGATATCTCTTGTACCTAGGAACTCAATTCCATCTGTAGCAAATCATGTGCTGAAAAGCATAATGATCCACTTTCTTCCATTTTATCATCAATCCATTTAGCAATGCGAAATATCAACTTCTCATTTATTGCTCATTGCTTTTTCATCGGAAATATTTCATTTAAGATGATTATGATATTGATGCAAGTTTGTTTTTCTTTCTGATGAAATAAAACTATACCTTATTGTTTTCTCAATACTAATATTCTTTTCTCAATACTAAAATGTATGAGAATTAACACCATTGTTTCACTCATGGGAGTCTGGAGCCATTACGGGCCCCGTGGAATAGAAAACCCCCACTGGTCGGGGTTTTTAAAAGTGGCATCTATAAGTAACAGCTAAAACCCAGGGATCAACTGCAGCTCGGACCTGGGGCAGTTTTTGCCCTGCTTACCCTACATGCCACTCGTTCCGCTAGGATATTAAAGGAGACAGAGTGGAGAGAACTTTTGTTCGATCGATCTGTTTTCCTTTCCCCACCTCCTTTTCTCGTTACTTGGTGCTCATCGTCTAAGAAACCGTTATTGAAAACAGGGTTTAGCAGCAGGTATTCACCATGCGCCTTACGTGTGTGAAACTTGAGAGCGCAGTAACAGAAGATAGAAAATAAATGACGACTGGGTGCTAGATTCGCCTCGAGAAAATACACGAATTCCGCCAAGGAGCTAGAGCATTTTGAAATGTTTTGAAGTATTTTTTGAGAAAGCCAGTGCGTTTAATAGTCGCCATTCTAACTTTTGTAAATATTGTCTTTTACAGAGTACAGTATTTACATCGTAATCACATATTCAATAAAACATGTTTAATAAAAAAAATCTAACAAACAAACTCTTAATCATATCATTTCACTTTATAAAGAATTATCTGTTATACAGTATCAAAACCGTTTTTGAATATATGTTCGTTGACGATATTGGCCTCGAATTTTGCATCTACAAAGATAATCGTGTCATTCGAAAGGGCTCAGCTAAGAATCAGTTTTTTTTTTTTTTTTTTTTTTAATATTGATCAGAATTTGATGGGTTAAATTTGAAATAAAAATGAAGTAAATGATGCGTTTGCGCAAATGACTGGGTAACATTGTAAATCAGGATTTTATGAGTATTGTAATGGATAAAAGTTTCGTGTGTGTGTGTGTGTATGTGTGTGTGTGTGCTTCACGTGTACACTCCCGCCTAAAAGTTTGGAATCACAGCGTATGATTCCAAACAATTTTCATTATTTTTTTTGAAATTAGATATGACGATGTAAGGTTTCATATATAAAAAACAACACACGACAAAGTATTTTAAGGTATAAAAAACAACACACGACAAAGTATTAAGCATTGAAAAATTTACAGCAAAAAATATTGAAATGATTAATATTAACACCTGCCGCCATAGCCTAGTGATCAGTCGCGTGGGTGTATAAGTACACGTGCCTTGAGTGACCGGGATTCAAGCCCGTGACTGCTGAATATGGTGCTGTTTATTGTATTCTGTCTATCTTTTGAACTCCTCTGACCGTTTGGTCGTCCCGGAGTATAAACAGAAAATTTATTATTTTATACTGATTTTTCATCAAAATGTTCACGAGATTTTATGATTGCCTTACGCAGACGTGGCATTCTGGCGATGAATTTTATAATAGTGTCTTGACTAACATTTTTACAAGCGATTTGCGAGGTTCACACAAATTCTGTGAAGATGGGCAGACTTCGCGGACTTGACGGTCTAGAAATCTAGATGATTCTCTAAAAGCTCTATTGGGTTATATGAAAATTATTGAGTTAATGAAAATTATGGTGGCCACCCCAATCGCCTGATAGAGGCGATTGGGGTGGCCCAACAAGAAACAAGTGCTTCTTGTTGTAATATAAAATTTCTTCCACAAAGTTGGAGTCCAGAGGATATTGTATTATGTTCAAGAATGTTTTTATAGCTTTCTTTCCTTAGAGTTCCTTCAATTATGACGATGTCACCCACTCCAGAAAAAGAGAAACAAACTCAGATCATGATTCAACCACTACCGTGCTTGACTATAGCCACTAAACAACGTGGCACTAAGACGAAATTTTACAGATAGACACGGGAGTTCCTCTGTTCCTATTGAACTCAGATCGGATTTTAGGTTCAGGAAGTCGTTTATTGCGTTTAGAAATCATTGTTATGGTCTTATCATGTGCTTCCGTTATTACTCGCAGTCTTCCTGATCGTAGTTTGTTCTTTAAACTGCCAGTCTCCTTGAATCGTAGAATGGTAGTTTATACTCCTCTAAGGCCGCGGTAGCCTAGTGGTCAGACTCGCGGGTGCCTAAGTTGTTGTTGCTGTTGTTTGGTTTTCAGGAGCATTAGCAACTAAGGCTATATTGCTCCGGGAATATGCGGTGGTCATTCCATGACCTTTCCGCATTCCGTATTTGGTGGTGACAGGCTCGAACCCCGGTCTAATCAAGAAGCGTGTGCTACGCACTGCTGCTCCTTCCCACCTGGCTACGGAGGCGCCTAGGGTGCCTAAGTACACGTGCCTTGAGTGACCGGGGTTCAAGCCCGTGATTACTGAGTACGGTGCTATTTCTTGTATTCAATCTATCATGCGAACTCCTCTGACCGTTTGGTCGTCCCGGAGTATAAACAGAAAATTTATTATTTATTAAATGAAATACCTGGTTTTTTGACTGTACTTCTCGTGGAATAAATTTTATTATATAGAATAACAGTAGCACTTCTTTTTTCAACGATCAGTTCCTTATTTCTTGCCATGCTTATGAAGAAACACACCAAACATTCTTTCTGAATGACGGCTGTTCGATTTTATAAGTTACAGCTCTTACTCTTCAATTTCTATTATTGCAAAACACTCTAGAATCACCTACAATCTCCTATAATATTGAAACAGTACTTCCACTTTCTAGAATATTCTAGAATCATCTATAACGTTCTTCCACATTCAGGTGTCTTCTGCACCTGTCTGGAATTTTCTTGAAAATTCAAAAATTTTAAATATTATTTTAAGTTTCTGACGTTTTTACTTAATAGAAAATATTTTAATAAAAATTGGTAAACTGGTTGGTCCTAGTTTAATAAAAACTTTGAAAATTAAGAAAAATGAAACGAAACATGTTTGCAAACTTTTAAGCGGGAGCGTACGTCATCAAATCCAAGCGTAAGCGTTTTTTCTTTTATTTATTTGTTTATTTTTTGATATTCCTTGATTCTTTCGACAGGAAAACTGAACGAGTCGATATAAATGAGAGAGAGAGAGAGAGAGAGAGAGAGAGAGAGAGAGAGAGAGATAAAAAAAAAAAAAAGCATGCCATCGGGAAGGGAATTTATTGATTAAATAAACTAACCATAAAGTATTTAAGGGAAAAGGCCTCGTGCTACGAGGTAGAATGACCAACTTGTAGGTTACTGCAAATGCGTCATTTTAACAGCTATCTACCAATTTTAATTGCAGAGAAGATGTCGTTTAAATAGATATTAAATAGTACTGAGTCACCCCATTTTAATCCTGTGTTTGCTTCTATTTGTTTCTGCAGTATTCACCATTTTTATATTATTTAAATAACTAATTAATAAATGAAATGGTTTTTTTTGCCTTAGCCCAACTCTAGATAACTTGTTCTTTCATATCACTAAAAAAACCAAATCATAGCCCTTTGTCAGGTTCAAGAATAATATCAGTATCAGTAATAATAAGGCCTGACGTAGCCGAGTGGTCAGGAGCGAGAGTGCATAGCACGCGTTCCTTGAGTGGACCGGGGTTCAAGCTCGTGACTACTAAATACGATAAATATTTGTATTGGCGATTTATTGTAAACTCTACTGACTTGGTTGTCGTGCCGAAGTATAAACAGAAAAAATATATTTATTTAATAAAAGAAAATGCTGCCGCTTTGATCACGGTTTACCACTGTAGTCCTTTCCCTGATGTTTCGAGAAAGAGAAGTTTTAATTAAAATAAAAACTTATTCCCCCAGAAATGCTTTAGTGAATTATTTCACTGCAGCGGTTTCATTACATTAAGTTCAGTTTATGAAAATTTCTGAAATACAAGCTATCCAATTGAGAAATTAATGCACAACGAAGTTGTCGAACGATATCACCTTCTGAAACGTTGGGAAAAAAAGGGGGCGGGAGTTGAACATCACATATTGATGTTCAATCCCCGCCCTCATTTTCTTCCCGCGTAATCGTAAACGCGCCACTGATGACTAGTGCCAACCAAACTGTTGATGTTCATGTAACACATGGTTTTCAATATTTTTTTAATAACGGCACCCTAAGTAATTTATTTTGTTTTGCGGCACCCCTACTCAATTTTCTGCCTGTTAAATCCGATTCTGTGTGTGTGTGTGTGTGTGTGTGTGTGTGTATTAAAAAATATATGTTATATGATAGTTATTACAATAATATAATTATAAAAATTACATTTCCTAATACAAATTATATATATATATATATATATATATATATATGTACAGTATATAATTTTATTCTTTATATAGAGGTACTCAATAAACATCAATTATAGATCACTACAAAATTAAAAAGATACTGTACATTTTTTTTATAATGAAACAAACCATATAAATTAAAAAAATATATAAGTTTAAGTAACTTAAATCCAAATTACATTGGCACCCCTGGAATGTTGTGGCGGCACTCCGATTGAACACCACTCATATCATCAAAACATCAACAGTTTGGTTGGCACTAGTCATCAATGGCGCGTTTACGATTATGGCGCTGGTTGCACTCCTAGGTTCCCCATTTGGAGGACCCTAGTGCAGCGTTTCCCAAACTGTGTTCCGTGAGATATGAATAAGTGTTCTGTAAAAAATCGTAATTAATAATTAAAAAAAATAAAACAAAATAAATAAATTTAGCATATTTGTAGCGTACACCACTTTTGTGTCATTATAATTTTTACCATTATTTTTTTCCGGTTATTAATATACTGGCATAGACTAATAATCAAATAGACCGCGGAACACTTTATTTTGGGGGGGAATTGCATAGAGAAGTATGCATACAGATAATGATATACGAAAAAGTAGCAATGTAGTATTCGTATGCGATTTAGCCTGGAGTACACGGGTTAAAGGAGAGGGGAAAGCGAACCGCTATCATAACTAAACTCACTTCCTTGTATAAATTTTTTTGATAATTATCAGTATTTCGAAATATTATTTTTAAAGTAAATGATCTTGGATTTGTGGTTGAAAAAAGGAACTTTTAAAACGAGAAGCAAGTACTTGTAGTATTGCAACTGTGGTCGATGAAAACGAGCACAATATTGTCACGCTTGAACAATGAGCATATGAACAATCGCAGCCTTTTGTTCCCCAAAAATCTAAAGTGAAAAAACAGGAACCAATTAATAAAAGACCAAAACGAAAGTATGATGACAGTTATTTGAATTTCGGCTTTACAATGTGTTGGGAATAAAGATGCTCCAGATGCAGAGTGCGTCCGTCATATGTAATAAAATATTAACAAACAGTTCTTTGGCTCCTGATAAACTTGTGTTCCATAAATATATTGTGAGATGAAAATTGTTCCGTGACTAAAAAAGTTTGAGAAACGCTGCCCTAATGTATATACAAAAATGCACAGAATTTTCTTCCAATAGGAATCCCAAAATCCCACACCTGTGAATTTCAACTGATCTATACGCACCACTGCACTGACAGCTCTGTCACGATTACAAGCAACAGATGAAAGATAAGAGCACCCACAGAATTTGATTATGAAACCATACAGTAGAATAGAATCTTTAATTGCAGCATGATATATAGATAGTGTTTTTGATTGATTCACCAAATTATTCCATATTGGCCTAAAACGTTGTTTATCAAAGGAGAGCAGTTGCACTTATGTGATTAGTATATTGTGCATCATATCATGTGTCTCTTTCTTATTAATAATGGGAAAATATTTCGCACTAATGTTGGGCCTTCCTTCTGACTTTGTGTGAACCGAAAACAATAAGTCTATTCACATGTCTCCTCTCTTTTAGCCGACGGCACTTTTGTTGTGACCACGGCTATCTTGTTAGCTATTGGTCGCAAAAGAGAAAATAACAAGGGGCGACCTCCTAATGCGTGGGAGACATACAAGATGTTCTCTTAGTCGTCGACTTTAAGGATAACGCCTAGATGGGGTACAAGTTTGTGAGAGAATAAAAGTCAGTGATTGTATCCATGGCCCGTAAGGAATTTCGGTAACAGACGTAAATGTGTAGTCTTCAGCATGGGAAAGTTAAGGTGGGAACGAGCGCTGTTTTGTGTCTATGTGGGTGGCACCTGTAATGGCTCGTTTAGTGAAGATAAGGCTGCTATGTTACTCACCTACGATTCCCACGGTTAGCTACCTTCACAGGGTGGTCACGGAATCGAATCAGATCAGTTTTTTAATAATAAAAAAAAAAAGAAAAGAAAAGAGAGCAATAGTGCCATTGCGTACACTTATATATTGATACACATATTGGTAGAGTAAGATACATCGAGTAAGATATCACCATTAACGGCTAAAACGAATAAAAGGACTGAAAATATAGACAATATTTTATACGAATTAAGAAGTATTGAAGATTCAGAACAATCTAGAGTAGGGGTTTCAAAGTGTATTCCTCAGGACCACAAAGCCATTCTGAAGGTTATGCACATGAAGGATAAATTTTTATCCTTCGTTTTTATTTAATTTATATACACATACGCCGATCGGACTAGCCAGGTGGATAAAGTGCCTGCCTAGCAACCCAAGGTCGCGGGTTCGAATCCAGTCTCGGGCTTGGATCAGAGTAAAATGCAAAAACTTTGGGAGGTACATTATGGACACAGAAGCCGATGCGCCAACAACTAACAAAAAAAAAAAAAAATATATATATAATAAAAATAAAATATACAAATAAAAATAAAATAATAAATTTTCTGTTTGTACTCCGGGACGATCACATGGTCAGAGGAGTTCACAAGGTAGAGAGAAAATACAAGAAACAGCACCTTATTTAGTGCATACATTACTGTTTTCAATTAATTGTTAATTATTATTGTTTAAAGATACTATATGAGGGTCCCGCAGAAGATTTAGATATAAAAAGAGTTCTAGCCAAAGAAAGTTTGTGAAGCTCTAGAACAGTGATGGTTCCCAAACTACTGAGATCTACGGACCCCTTCAAAAAAAGTTAAGGACCTATATATATAGGTCCGTAACCTCTCGAATGGTCCGTTTATCTGACCCCCCCCCCCGTAACTGGTATACGGACCCCAGTTTGGGAAACGTTGCTCTAGAACATAAGCAATTACTGATTAGCCGTTTATATTGTATTATAGCGGTAAAATAAGTGCTCTCTTAATGTTTCGATGACTAAGCTGTATGAATATTTAAGGCCCGATCACTCAGCTACTAAGTGGTCAACGCGTTATTACAATGTATCTGTATACAAGAATCACTCATGGATATTTTCATCAGATTTATTCTGGCTGAAGACCAGTTTATAGTTAGTAGCTAGACTAAACCTGAAAGGCAGTTATTTCAACAGCCAAAGTTCCATATACTGTACAGTATTTACAACTACAGTACAGGGGATATTCAGGGATATTCGTGTGTTGTGGCGGACCCCAGGGTTTCTCCCGTTAGCCGCTATTGTGCTTCTTGTGTTGAAGCTAACGCCAAAACCGGCCATTTGTATGTAGTGTGTTGGGTGTGTAAATGTTATGATGTGTTCTGTTGTTATGTTGTCGGCCGGTACCTGGCTCTTAGCAGGTGGGAAGCGGCAACACCTGGTCACCACGTCCCACCCCAGGATCTACTATCGTCTTGTCTTTAATTTATCTGTCTCATGACAAAGTCTGAGGAAGTCAAAGCCTTGTCTTTAATTTGTCTGTCTCATGACAAAGTCATGAGACAGACAAATTAAAGAAAGTGAAAGGGGTAAAGTAGGAATAGTATGAGATGGTACAACTACAGTACATTAGAAAATGAAAAAAAAAAAAAAAAAAAAAAAAACCATTCGCATTATGCTTTTTATTTTATATCATATTATATACAGCCCTCAATACGCCATCGACAGCCATTAGCAGGGTATTTGTAACACGGCTTTTTACAAATTAGAACTAGAACTCTTTAATTATGTAGTTCTAGGAAGATAGATTCAACTCTGAGTAGAGGTGGTCACAATAGCTCCGCAACTACGAGGAATGCGTCCACTCGTGCTTTCCCTCACATCAATTTCTAGCCATGATTATTAGCATATTTGTAGCATATGTGGATTCAGTTTAGTTCCAGGCGATGTATTACCAGAAAAACCTGAGCTGGTAGGAACTGATCATTTATTTGTAATCAATGGAAAATTGAACATGCTGTTATATCCGGACCCGCACCACGGGTCCGGGTAATAATTAAAGCATGAGATGTTGTAGGCCTAGCGCAGACTTTCCAGAACTTTGGAGACGGAACAACTCTAGTTATGGGCTCTGTCCTGTTTGCTATTAGTCGGAAGCCATGGTATTTTTAGTTGTTGGATCATCTGGGTTGTAAGCATAAGTGAAAGGGCTTTTTTTTTTTTTTTTGATACTCATCTAATTAACCAGAACTCTGAAGTTTTATTTTTCTGGGTAGAACGGATAGCACCATATTTCTTCTGCATTTAGCATTAACTAAAACCGTATTGTACTTGCGGAATCGAAACTTGATATCAGAGGTTACCGAGATCCTCGTTGGTGTTGATGGCTGGGACCATGGTTCTGTTATATAGCATCTGACTAGCGAAGGTGTTCTTGTTTATTCTCCGGCACAACCACTAGGTCAGAGAAGTTTCCAGTTAATTAATTTAATAATGAACACAGTCTTTTACCGTGCGGGTGAGCGGTAGCTTTGGAGGCTAACTTGTACTGACACTTTCCTCTAGTTGGGACTAGGTGTTCCAACTTATATATACAGTATACTCTTAATAGTTTACTACATTTGATGGTCATTAATGTTAAGTATTATTAAAGGATTCACGAGTGCTTAATTATATTGTTGAGGCTGATTTTGAATAGATTTGATAGTGTTGCAGCGATGGGTATGGTTGCAACAGACCACTTGACGTTGTTGACGCTGATTTTGAATAGAGAGCATGGTGTGTGTGTGTGTGTGTGTGTGTGTGTGTGTGTGTGTGTGTGTGTGTGTGTGTGTGTGTGTGTGTGTGTGTGTGTGTGTGTGTGTGAGGTCCGGTGCACTTAGTGACGGAATGGGGGCAGAAGAAAATATTGGGCCCCTTAAAAAAAAGAGAGAGAGAGAGAGAGGGAAAATAAAAATACATATTAACCATTTTTTAAAATAAATAAAAAATATGTACTATTAATGTTTTATTTCCAATAAAATTTGAATATAATATATGTATAATATAATTAATAATAGCATAATAATAATCACAAAGTTTTGAACTAATAGTTGAACATATAAGTTCAACTAATTTGTTGGGGTTTTGCGTATAAAGTGGGGGTTTTGCGTGGGCCCTTCAGAAGTCGGGGCCCAGGGCGCGCGCCCGGTGTGCCCGCCGTTAAATCCGCCTCTGAGTATATATAATTCATATATGGAGCTTTGTTAAATTTGTGTATTACGGACTCATACATAAATTTGTTTTTCGATAATTGAATAATCAGGGGTAGAGCTAGATGTTAAGCAAAGTGAGCACCATAGCATAATTGTAAAGGGCCATTGAAACTGTTCCGCATTAGAAGGTTCTTTCCTATAAGAACTCTTTAATGTATGCATGAAACTTTAGCAAATGCTAGTATACAAATTTTTAATGTACAAAAGGATTTGTACATTAAAAAAATAAGTTAATCATAGTAATTATAATAAAAAAAAAGATTAAATAGAGCGACTTTTTTTGTTTTTGTTTCATTGTGTATCCTAAAAATAAATGTAAAGTTACTTTATTTTTATTTAGTATTTAGGTGGGAAGAAATGATGCAAGGGAGCAAGCTAATACAGCATCAGCTTAAAAAAAAAACAAAAAAAAACTTTTCACATTACCTGTCCATTTCCCCTAAAAACAAATTGCAACACATCTATCTTGCAACCACCTTCCTCATTTTAAATTTATGTCCCCTTATGTGGGCGTTACTCAACAAGAGTAAGGATGCCATAAACGTTTGGATTACCTAGTCCATTCAAGACCTTAAACACCTCCATCAGATTTCTTCCCAGATGCAATTTTAAGAACTGAAGTCTTTCTTGGTAAGAGTATTCTTTTGTTTCCCTCACTAATCTCGTTGCTGTTCTTGGCACCCGTTCCACCAGATCCATATCCTTTCTAAAACGAGGCTTCCTGACTTATACAATACTCAAGATGTAGCCTAACCATTACCACATACAACGGGATAATCGCCTCCTTACCTACCAATGCTCCATAAAATAGCAACCAGCCAACTAATCAACCTCCTTATCTCCTCACCTCGTGGCAGAATTTCTGTGTATCATTGACAAAACCCTATGAGCTGTACTAGCAGCTCTTCTGCATTGCTCAAAGAGCTTCACGTATTACTGCACAATTACCCCAGGTATTTTTTGTTTTCAACCGCAAAAAGTGTAGCGAAAAGCACAGTTGATATGCTGTTCTGGGATTACTGCTACTCATGTACAGTACCTTGCATTTGTTAGTCTTAAACTTCAATTACCACTTCCCAGTGCATATGTATAATTTTTCTAGATCTTTTTATAGTAGCACATCCTGATGACTATCATTAACCACCCTGCCAACCTTTGTATCATCTTCAAACTTAGACATTAAGCCAAATAAGCCTTCATCAGTATCATTAATGAATATTGAAAACAAACAATGGGCCCAGTACTGACCCTGGGGTCTCCACTAACACCTGTAGTCCAAGAAGAGCGCCCTCGTGGGCAACACAGTTGGTATAATCACTGCCCTCAAACGACCTGAGTTCGAATCCCGTCAATGAAGCGAGGAACTTTAAGGGTATTTTTCACAGCGTGGCTGAGTTAACCGGTCTCAGACGAGGGTAGCATGGTTTTTTCTCCTGGAAAGTCGGGTTTTTCAGCAAACAGAAAATCGACCACATAATATACGCAGTTTACAGACATAATATGTACGGAGCAATATGGTCTAAGTCGCTGATGCGTCTAAACCTATAACCAACCAAGAAGAGCAGTGCCCTTTCATAACCATTCCCTGTTTTCTCCCATCTAACCATCCCTTTACACATAACAATATTTTTCGCTAATGCCACACTACTCCAATTTGTATAGCAGTCTTCCATGTGAACAGTATCAAAAGCTTTTCGGAAATCAATATTGATGTAAAAATTATTTTTTTGTATCCAGTTCCTTTGTTATTCCGTCACAGCATCCAGTCAGGTTTGTCAGCGAAGATTTTCTTCGAAGAATCCCATGCTATGACTGCCGTATAACTTCAGTTCTCTAAAGGTGCATTCCTTGCATTACTTCTTCATGGGATTCTTCGAAGAATCCCATGAAACCCCCGTCATATATGTCATTTCCTGTACACATTGTACTCCCCGTATTCAAAACCTGCATACTCCAGTAAGGCCCAGGGAATGTTTTTGGAGCTCCTCAACTTTAGGATTTCCTCTCCGATTAAGGGATTTAGGGACTGATAATACCTCACGATCGGCAAACAGCAAATACTTAACTTCTTCTAACCCTTTTCCATTATTTTATGTACCAGGCGAGTGGTAAAATACAAAAATTCCAGTAGCCTGATTCCGCACACTGCTAGAGTCGTACCTTGTGTCACAATACTTCAAATTTATTAATTTACATTCATGACAGATCAGATTTGTGCCTGTACTCTTTCTCTGCAACCGAATTGGTACATAATACACAGATTTTTGCTTAAAGTAATGTTTGCTTAAAGTAAAGTAGATTTAAAATTAAAACTTATTTTATCATAATAAATTTTTTAAGATTTTTATTATTTTATAATAAAAATGCAAAAAAGATAAGAAAAAAGAACAGTATCGCTCCTCTCTTTATATAGCTGCACTTGGATGCACCAACTCCTTCCTAACCTCTTACACATCACATCTCTTGATGCAATATAGTTGTTATATATAGCTGTATATATAGTTGTTATCTCATATGATTGGTTAAAAAAAGTTATATCAGTATTTTAGTTGCAGATGTCAATTATTTGTTTAAAAAATACACTTAGTATTTATCCATATTTCACCGGTATTTCTGTATGTACTGGTGTAGGGTCTAAACTGCAATTTTGCTTTATTGCTTTTTTTTTTTTTTTTGCTACTCTTATCTTACTAGGGTTGCCGATTGACAGGTTCAAGAATGGTGGAAGATGATATTTTATTGTTCCTTTCCTTCTGATTGCTTAAAGTAACAAATCACTTGTCTGCCTCTGTCTGCTTCGTTGCAAGATGTAATAAATCAGAACAGTCTTCCTGTTTTTTTCTCCCCCCTTCTTTTTAAATCTCGTATCGTTACCTCGGCGTAGTCTATAACTAAGCTTGTTTCATAAACTTCAAATTATTTATGTAGGCTGAGTTTGCAGCTTAAATTGAATTTGTTGGTTCCATACACACGACCTACTGTTATCGTATATCAAATGTGGCACCCATTGCTCTCCGGAATTTTCTTCTGGTACACAGCCAGTAGAAAAGACCTGTATCTACTACATAAATTATAAATCTCTTTTAATGATTTTTTATTATTGAACTAAATTCATAGCGAACTTAAAATTACAGTAAAGAGAAAGGAAATTAAATTTTTAAGTAGGGTAACTTGTACCCTATTATGGTGTTCTGTAAAAAACAAAAAAAAAAAAAAAACGGTTGAAAAACACATCTCTTTGTTTGGCTGTATGATCAACAAATCGCTTTCAATCATGTAGTGTGTGCACGCCAATTCCTCACTCACGTGAGGGAGGAGAAACAGGGATAAGAACTTTAGACCTCAAAAAGGCTTCTATAAAAAAAATAAATTTAAAAAAAATCAAGAGGGAGAAAGAGAAACTATAGCAATTTCCTTTAAGTCAAAGCATAGACTCTAATCCTGCCCCCCCCCCCATAAAAAAATCCAGGTTGCAGGCCTGGTTTACGCTATCTCTTTCGATTGCAATCCTCCCTTGAAACTTTTTTTACTGATTCTGATCACATTAATTAAAAATTATCCTTTTCTGTACATGTTCACTGCAGTTGTGTAGAAAGGCCTATTATTTCTTTGTCTTTATGAATTAAAATGAGAAAAAAAAAAAAAAACTGAAAATTTTCTCCTTTAATAGTTTTTCTGATATCAGGTAACAAATAACATACAGCGAAATCGAATTAATGCGCAAAATCGTCTCTTTTACAAATATTTTATTTTTGTTAGTAAGGAAAAAACTTTTTGCTGACTTATCTATTGTGTTTTTATTTTATGGCTACTGGATTGATCTTTGGGAGCAGCGTTATTTGCATAGATTAAATTTTAGTCCAACATGTTCTCCTTTCTCGGGCTGAGGGATCTTTCCTTTGTTGAATTTGGGGCCCTTTTCAAAGTTGCTTTGCCCCGACTCATTACCCCCAACTTAGAACTGGCCCTGGAACTTTTTTATTTTTTATACAATATCGTGATTTGATAGCTACTTGTAAAACCGGTCTCAGTTTGTTGTTCCCAGTAAGAGACGTTGTTCTGGGTCGCTTATTTCTAAATTTACGTGTAGCTCTGAACTTTTCAGATTTGATAAAGATGGCGGAAAAGATATAGTCCAGAAGTTCCCAAAGTTTCTCGGTTCGCGCCCCTAGGCCAAAAGAAATACCTAACAGTTCCGTTTATTAAGTAGTTAGGTCCAAACAACTTAATAAGTAATGTTGCAACTGTGGACTACCTCGAGCTAGCAGTTCGCGCAGTGTCCGACAGATGTCGAGTATCACTGAGTTTCCCTCGAAAATTTTAAATATCCAGCGGGGTCTGTGTGAGTTCGCTATGGCGTGCTGGGGCGCCGCGACTCACAGTTTGGGAATCGTTGATATAGTCTGCTATAGTTTCTGCCGAAGCTTGAACAAAAAAGTAGGCAACTACGTAATAACAGCAAAGTACAATTTATTATCACATACTTATTGGTTTCCTTTCTTCAGTATAATTCCTGCCCATCTGTGTAAAAGTCAGGTATAATTTCTCGCTCAAAAGTATAGTTGTTTGTTTATTTGGTTTTTAGGAGCATTAGCAACTAAGGCCATATTGCTCCGGGATATGCGATGGTCATACCCTGACTTTTCCGCATCCTCCGTATTTGGTGGTGACGGGCGCGAACCCCGGTCTAATCAAGAAGCGTGTGCTACGCACTGCTGCTCCTGCCCACCTGGCTACGGAGGCGCCCGAAAGTATAGTATAAGAATTTTTAGAATTTATGGGTTCAGGAAAGTGACAAATTACGGTTTCAGTACAGTGCTACACCAGTGCACCTACCCTAGTATAAAGCAGCGTTTCCCAAACTGTGTTCCGTGAGATGTGAAAGTGTTCTGTGAAAAATCGTAATTAATAATTAAAAAAAACAAAATGAATAAATTTTGCATATTTGTAGCCTGCACCACTTTTGTATCATTATAACTTTTACCATTATTTTTTTTTCGGTTATTAATATATCAAATAGACCGCGGAACACTTTATTTTGGCGGACATTTGCATAGAAAAGTATACGTACAGATAATGACATATACGAAAAAGTAGCAATGTAGTATTCGTATGCGATTTAGCCTGGAGTACACGGGTTAAAGGAGAGGTGAGAGCGAACCGCTGTCATAACTAAACTCACTTCCTTGTATAATTTTTTTTTATAATCATCAGTATTTCGAAATACAGTATTATTATTAAAATAAATGACCATGGATTTGTGGTTGAAAAAAGCAACTTTAAAACGAGAAGCAAATACAGTACTTCTAGGTCTGCAACTCCGGTCGATGAAAACGAAGACAATATTGTCACACTTGAACAATGAACACGTGAACAATCGCAGCCTTTTGTTCCCCAAAAATCCGAAGTGAAAAAACAGGAACTAACTAATAAAAGACCAAAACGAAAGTATGATGATAGTTATTTGAATTTTGGCTTTACATGTGTTGTAAATAAAGATGCAGCTGATGTAGAGTGCGTCCGTCATATGTAATAAAATATTACCAAACAGTTCTTTGGCTCCCTCCAAACTTGTGTTCCGTAAATATATTGTGAGATGAAAAGTGTTCCGTGACTAAAGAAGTTTGGGAACCGCTGGGATAAAGTAACCGTGGGGCGAGGTGAGCAAAAGCCTTGGACGGCTTTATACAAAAACAAAGGAAAGGATAACAAGTGGAACAGTTTTGAAAATATGACGAATGTATAGAACGTATGGGACTCGCACTCCGACCAGCGCTAAGCAGCTATAGCCGAGAGGGGATAGTAAAATAAAATATACTTTTAGAGAATAAACATTTTTTAATTAATAAATGGACTTTTTTTTTGTATAAGGCGCAGTGAGTTAAGTAAAAATTAATGTAGTAATATGAGGTTAAATGAATTACAACTAATAGCATAGAAAAAATATAAAGAATATAAATAAATAATCAAGATTATTTGGATGGATTTTATGCTCCCAAAATGCCCGAGTACACCCCTATGATTGGCACGCTTTTCTTTACGTTTTGCAATGTGTTCATCCGCTTTATTCTTCTCGTTTTACCGGTATTTGGCAGTCTTTCTCCCCCTCTCCCATTCATTTCCAACATTTCAGTTACTCTTGCATATTGTCACATTACTACAATAATCATAACTAATTACAAGTTAATCTTTTATATATTATCATCATAATCAATACGTAATGCACACTTACATATCTTTACTAGTTTTCAATGAGTCTTGGAGTTTGAAACGCTGAAACAGCCTAACCAGGTTTAGTCCTGGTTAAACTATTACGGTTATAGTTTCCCGATGAAGTTTGCTGTGGCAGCCTATCCCTATTAATTATTTCCGTATTATATTGATACTGTTGATAATCCCACTTCTCTATAATTTATATTAACTTTTAGTTTTAATTTCTCCTTTTTTTTTTTTTTTTTTTTTTGTATTTTCTTTCATGGCTATGAATCTTTTATTTCTATTCTTATGCATCTTTATTCTTAACCTCACCCTTGCATCTATTTTCAGATTCTTTATACTTTTATTCTTACTTCTTATTCTTCCCTCTATTCTGTATTTCTAGCAATTTATGCAATGACCACTACACCAAATTTACATTATCATATTTTATGCATATAATATATATATATATATATATATATATTTATTTATTTATTATATATGAGATGTCATATTAAATCATGAGTTTAGACCAGACGTCTCAGTTGATAAATAAAGATAAATAAGTAAGGTATGACAGATGCACCAAAACGCGCAAAGCAGCAGTAAAGGATGCAAAAGTATATATATGCAAGTAGGATTTAATAAGTCTGATAAATTTTGATGTAGGTGCAAAGATGGGAGTGAAAAAATACACAAGGTGCCAAAAACTAGAAGAGTGAGGATACCAGGAATAAGAAGTATTGTAGGTTTGTAAAAAGAACAAAAAAAAAAAATGTTATGATGAATTATAGGCTGAATTGCAAAGTCAATTAGAGGTGAGGGAACTGTAAGGTAAATACAAAATGGTTAAACAAATAAAAAAGTAAGATAGCAGTCATCAGAAATTTAGGTGGACAAATTTAGTTATAGGTCGAAAAGGTGTGTAGCAAAAATGCAAAAAATCTGATGATAGCTAAAGTATAAAGTGTGCTTTATATTTAAATTATATATATATATATATATATATATATATATATATAGTGGCGAATAAAAAGTACATTAGTACTTAAGTACAGTAAAGGGGGTGGGGGCAGAAAGAAGCGGAGAAGTAAATCGAGATAAAGGGTGTTGCAAAAGGAATGCACCCTTAAAATAATTTAGAAAGGATGCCAATTAATAAAAATACCAAATAATATAAATTTACAAAAAAAAACAAAAAAACATTTAATCCATTATCAGCCCCCTTGATGGTATTAGATCCAAATCGCATGAAATATCTCTATAAACGGAGACGATAACCAAACACAACAAAAACGTGACCAAGATGGTGAGACAAAATAAATAAAACAAAATGGACGAGCCACTGGGTACCCATCTTGTGGGCCACAAGGTCAATAATGGTCGGGGAGTCACTGCATTTCGAACATTAAACGAATCAATATCAATGCATTGCCGACCTGACAGATATACTAATTAATCCGCCAATACAATAGACTTGGATAATGGTGGCATATTCTTATTTTATATTCAAATTATGTTTCTGCAATATGTAGTAGGTAATGCTTTGCAGCCTTCCCCCCATTTTTCTTTCCTTTCTTATTTTCTTTATTATACGTATATTTAATTAAAAGTTTATTTATACAGACACGAACACATGCACACTGTAATTCCTTAGAATTGTCATTCTTAGTTACATAGAAGAAAAATAACAAAGAGTAAATAAATACAGTATGATGTATAATGGTAATCTCCGAACGCCGGAGCAGAGGGGTTTAAAAAAAAAAAAAAAAAACACCTTTGCTCTGGCGTTCTGAGAATGATAGAATGAGCCATCTTCCAACATGCACTGGACAAATTATTGGAAGAATGGCCAAATGAAGTATGTATAGTATATTATTTATTTATTCCATTTATTATTTTTTTCTAATGTATATATAATCTTGATCCCTTGCATCATTTTGCTAAGACTAATACTAACATGCTGACATAAAGTTGCATTGTTGTCAGATCGGGTTTAATTTCATAATAATACAAAGGCTTCGGTTCAGCATAGATGAAACTGCTTTGTTCTGTGGAAATACTGACGCCAAGGCGAAACTTGTTTTCTATTGGACATGATTAAGTCTTTGAGAAGACCAGTATATATCCTAAGGCTGCGTTCGCACACGTGACACTGAAGCGTGATCCGACAGTGCTTAATCCCGCAGCTAACCAGTAAAATCAGAGTATGAAACCTCTTTAATTTTACTGATTGGTGGGGGGGCGGATTAAGCGCTTGCAGATCTGCTTCAGTGTTGAGTGTGCGAATGCAGCCTTAAGGCCGGCCTCCCAAGGCGCGTGATTCGGCGAGTCTGGCTCTGCTCGTTGTGGCACGACTGTTCCCAAGGCTTCCCAGTTCTCGAGCCTCGCATCATTCGTCTTGGATTTTTTTTTTTTTTTTGTTAGTTATTGGCGCATCGGCTTCTGTGGCCATAATGCACCTTCCAAAGTTTTTGCATTTTATTCTGATCCAAGCTCGAGGCGGGATTCGAACCCGCGATCTCTTTCGGCCTGACCCAATTTCTAGCGTTTCTCCCCCCCTCCACTTTTTTTTTTTTTTTTTTTAGGTCCTAGCCACTGAAATCTCAGGAAATTAGGTGGCAGGACCTGCCAGAGTAAATAGTAAATTTCTAAACTACTGGTGTACCTGGTCTGCCTCCACGAGGTATAGTGTGGGCAACGGTGGGTCTCATTTGAGACCCAACGGCTAAAAGACCAGATGAACAACGGTACAAAACATTACACACCACAATATCCATATACTTTTAAACCTCTGGCCTCTACAGTGTTCTGCATCACACCACAATGTATATTACGCGGAGATGGGGGAAACCCCTGGTGCCGTTAGACCCTAAAAACACTATACACTATACACCACTATACCTTTGGGTTGCCAGGCAAGCACTTTACCCACCTGGCTAGCCCGGTCGGCATTCGTCTTGGATTACCAAGCCTAGCTGAACCTATCCAAACAGCCTCTGACCCTCATTTCAAAATGTACAGTCAACGTGAGCGCATCGCTCCCTATGCGCCGCCTACAATAAACGATACTTAGCGGAGAATATTTGTGGAAAAAGAAACCCAAACGTAAAAAATGGTGGATGGGATGCTTCAAACACCTCTTTCTGATGTCTAGGGTTTCATATAGTTGGTTCCCCCTCTAGTTCCAAAAATTCGAACACTAATTCATCGGACCAATCTATACCTAGCAGTAAGTTAACGCTACGTATTCACAGTTAAAATCAAAAGTGAAGAGCAGATAAGCGTTGGAACACGTCAACGAGCGTGGACGAGTCGAACCTAGTGGAGTGTTCGTCTCCTTTGACTCCTGCCACATTTATCGACAAGTGACGGGAAGCACAAGCCGCGTACAAGTGATCCGTACCAAGCTTCCCCCTTCCAACGGCTCTCGAGTCCCGCGCCAGGCTTGGAGAGTAACGCGTCGTGGGAAGCCGGCTTAAGAGTAATAAACAGTAAAAAATTCTAGGACTCCTCCAAAATTAGTACTCCATCACTCTTCACCCCCATCGCTCATGGGAGGAAGAGCAAGATTACGGTGAAACAATTCATATGCTTCAGTTATTAAGTTCGTTAGTTGTGAAATTAGTGGTTAACATAGCGCAGAGTTAATCTTTTTCTAAAATAATATTTAAAGGTATCCTCTCTGATACGAAGAGGAAGTGCCTGCCATATTACGAGATAGTATCGTAACAGGGGTTAATTGAAATGCTTCATCCAACCAGTAGGAACTAATAGTGATAGTCATGGAGGAATATATTGTTTAACGGTACAATGCTTTCCGTGCGCATAGGTCGAATGTCAGCATTTTGTTAAGTTTATCAAGGCGGCTGAAGTTGGTTTACTCAACTATGGTTGTGTAACTAATAGCGAGAAGTCTTTTGTCTAAACTGATATATAGCAAGATCACCGGTTTTGCACTGTGACAGTTGATTCTACGTGAACTGTTTCTCCCAGCCTTTGTGATCAATGCTTTCCTGATCTCAGATAAGTGTTTTTATCCTGATTACACCAGATATATATTCGTTAGGCCTAGTTTCCTTTCACACCACTTTGCTATGCTGACACTTATATGCTAGCTTCGTTTATTGTCGACGTTAACCTAGTAAAGTTATATGCATCTTTGCAGTTTATTTTCGGAAGATTTTCTACTATATTTTAAAGTTTATAAAGTCTGCTTTGCAACCAGTCAACAATCTCAAGTAAGCAACGTTTCATGCCCGGATTGTATTTAGGTCTACTCACAAAACAATCAATTTTATTTTAATTGTGGCAGTAGAGCCTAATTCATAATCTTATTCTAGTGTTTTCCCTGAATTAAGTGAATCGTCTAACAGTACTGATCCTTGCTCACAGCCCACGAATGTATTTTTATTTGTAGTTATTATAAATTGTGAAATCACTTTGTGTGAAATATTATCAAGTTCAAGTAATATAGTTCGGGTTGCATCGTACCTTTCAGTATTTATTTAACATTTCTTTGTAATGTATATCGTTATTTTGTATAAATGGAGCCGCAGATTTGTATTATCTGTGACTCTGTGCGCGATGAATACCTATGTTGTAGCATTTGTTCGCACTTCTACTGCTTTATCTGCATTCCCTCTAATCGCAAGCTAACTAGAAAAGTCCGCAACCGTTGGAAGTGTGGGGACTGCCTCCCCAACTCTAAATCTTCCTCCTACTCTTCCAGTTTTCGTTCATCTAATACTGATATCGCTTCGAATGATAGTTCTAAAGAATGTTTAGTCAGTCGCATTGATGATCCGAAGCTTGTCTTTAATGAACTTAATTCTGTCAGAGAATGTTGTGAGGCTATAAATGCTGCATCCAGCAAACAGTTTCTAAGCTTGCAGGATCAACTAACAAAAACGTCATCTGAAATGTTATCCTTACAGCGTAGTAATTCTTTGTTATCTACCTTCTGGAAAGGCAAATTGCTGAAACAAGTAATCTCCTGGGATCAATGAATAGTCTGCTACAAAAAGTATAAAACCTATTCCAAATGCACAGTAAAGATTCTACGCATGACGCTTTGACTTACCCACAACTTATTTCCAGTTCTACTGTCACTGAAGACTCTACATCTGTCATTTCATCTCGTGTTTGTGTCTGCTGTTCTGACAATGCTTTACTGCAGTCCAGTGCACACTCCGTAAAAACTATATAATATATGTCAGCGTTGCCTCAACTTTCTGCCTGACGATTTTGGCACACACCTGAACCCTGGATCTCATATCTGCCTTAAGTGCTACTTTACTTCTCCGTATACTGTCGGCCCTCTTTGTGTTTCCCATTCAGCACCAATTTATAGTCAGTCGTCATCTCATCTTCAATCAGTATCAAGTTCTAATGGGCCCCTGCCTCTACAATCTCATCTGTCTCACTTCAACTTAACAGAATTGAGTACCTTTGCAAAATCCTTCTTTCCAGGGCTCCCAGCAATGAACCAGCAACCAATCCTGAAATTATTCAAGCTTCGGTCTCATCCTCTTCCTGCATAAGCTGTCACCCTTCAGACCTTTCTATGTTACAGTCTGACATATATCTACTGGGAAATCCCAAGGCCTTTCTCCACTCCATGATGTACGATGTAGCGTTCCAAGCTCGTTCTTCACATCCTTCGACTGTGGGGCTACCGAAGATCCTAAGCTTCATCCAACAAATACTATCAATCAGTCAATCAATCAATCAATCTTCCATTGCTGATTCTTCTGATTGTGAATTTGTGAAAGAGTCCATCTCGATTGATCGCACAGAACCTATTCCAGTTCCGTCTGTCTTACATCCTAAGCAGGTTTCCTTCAGCTGAATTTATGTCATGTCACGTCATTATAATCGCATTTGGATGGCAAAGCTACTTCTAATCAAGTTGCTCACCTGTCTTTGGATGGGCTAAGATAAAAGCATCTTAGCCTGTCGCTTCCAACGGTCAGTTTTTGCCCTCAGCGCCTGGGACCAGTCTTCGACCCACCAATTTTAACCAGCGTCTATCCAATAATCAGTTAACAATATCAGCTGACGTATCTCGTTCTTCATCTAACGGAAGTACAGTGTCCCTATTTGCCTTCGGAACCAATAAGAGCTCAAGATTTCAAGTTGTTCCTCGCCAGGCTCGGTCTTTCACCAGTCGGCTTGCTCCTTTCACAAATCCTTCAGATAGTGAGGATTTTCTCAACATTGAGTTAGGTCTTCACACCTCTGTGAGGAAGTTATTAACCCATTATCCAGACTATGCTTCGTTTCTAATCTTAAGTAATCTATCCGAGCAAGTACGTATTTTAGATACTGATATTTGACAAGTCGATGCTATTATTAAGCCGTACAGGTCGTCTTCTGGCACTGCTGCCCATCTTGTCATACCTACTCATACTAGGTAGCAGTTGTCTTCCCGATGTATATCAAAGTCGTCATCATTATCGTTACTATTTTATGTCAATTGTAGAAGTGTAAAAAATATCTCTGCTTTTCGAGATATTTTTTATCACTTTTTTTTCCCTTCCCTTCTCCCTTCTTTTTTTTTTTTTTTTTTTTTTTTTTTTTTTTTAATGAAAACCCCAAACACAAGAGGTATTAGAACCTATAGTACTTGGTACCGTGCTTGGATTGGAGGTTGAGAAGACTAAAGAAGATATTTGTTGACATTGGACTTGAACTTCTGAAGATTGTAATTTTCAGGAAATACGTATGAAGAAAGGTTGTACCAGAAAACGGCAGTTGAATGAATAAACGAGGAAGATGAAAAGTTGGTTCTGTGAGTTTGAAGTTGGACAGTAAATGGATGTTGGCTGGTGGAGGCACGTGTTCGAACTGTTTTGATAGAGAGAGAGCTGGAATTATAGAAGCCAATTGAGAAGAACAGTGCCCATGGAAATATCTGTAGAAAAGGCATGCAGCAGAAACAGTACATCTATGAGACAGAGAGTGGCGAGACTCTGTTAGAGAGGAGTCATTTATTAACCTAAGGGCCCTATTCTGAATAGAATCTAGAAGCCAGAGAGAGGTTTTGGGGGCACCGCCCCAGATGTGGGAACAACATTCCATGGTAAGGCGGATTTGCGATTTGTACAGAGTTGTACGATTTGTTTGGAAGAAAAGTAACGCCGAGAGCGAAAGAGAAAACCAAGTTTTTTAGATGCACAGGAAGCAATATTTGTAATGTGCTTGTGCCAAGAGAGATTAGAAGTCAGAGTAATCCCCAAAAGAGATATATCATTTTGCCTAGAAATCAGTGTCACCAAAGATAAGCATAGGAGCAGAAGATTCCTTTTTGCGAGATATAAGACAAGACTGAGTTTTAGAAGGATTGAAATCAACTAAGTTGTCTTTGCCCCACTGGAGAATTACCTGGAGATCGGCATTAAAGGAATTGGTAGCGGATATTCGAAAAGTTGAAGCTGATTTAGCAGGACAAGGTTTCTCAAAATGGAAAGTGGAATACAATGTGCTATCATCGGGAAAACTATGGATAGGATTTCCAGTCGATGGAAGAAGGTCATTAATATACAAGTGGAAAAGAGTGGGGGAAAGAACTGAACCTTGGGGGCACCAGCATTAGTGGAGAAGTTAAAAGACAGAGAGCCATCTAACCTCAGTGAGCGATCAGAGAGAAAACTGGATAACAAATTACAAAAAGCAGTTGGCAAACCATAAGATGGAAGCTTGTTTAGAAGACCTTTATGCCAAACACGATCGAAAGCCTTTGAGATGTCAAGAGCAGCTGCTTGTGTTTCACCAAACGTTTCCATTGAATTGTCCATAAATTGGTAACATAAGCCAGAATATCACCAGTGGACCGACCCTGACGGAATCCATACTGGAGATCGTTGATCAAATGGAAGGTTTCTAGGTAGTTTAAGAGTTGGCGGTTAATTGATTATTCCATTACTTTAGAAAGAGTAGAAGTAATTGCAAAATGGGACGATAATTGAATGTGAGGGACTTGTCACCCTTTTTAAGAACTGGCTGGATATGAGCAAATTTCCAAGCAGAAGGAAAAACACCTTTGGAATAAGAAAGTGAAAAAAGGCTGCAAAGAACAGGAGTAAGTTCAGGAGCACAGGTTCTGCAACAAGCTTTTACCGTAGTCGCTCTCACTGAAACCTGGTTACCACCACACATACTTGACAGTGAAATTTCACCTCTCTCCTATTCTGTCTATCGTTTGGATCGAGACTTGAAGGGTGGTGGCGTTGCTATCTTTACCCATCACTTGGTCAAAGTGCTGCAGTTCACTAAACTTTCTTCCCTTGAAGGTATTTCTTTATTAGTTAATCATGCAGGAATGCTTCTCCTGCTTAAGCTTTTTTACCTTGCTCCCCCAGTTTCGTTAGCCACCATTCAACAATTAGAGAATATTATAAATGCAGCGATCTTTTTGAAACCTCCGAAAGCAATACAATACTACTTATTCTGGTTGATTTTAATGTCCGAACTGCCTTTGACCTGAATCGTTCACCAAATTCACTGGCTAAGCAATTTTTCAGCATTAGACTTAGTAATGCCCTACCTGAAATCTGTAACTTTCCCACCCGGAACTCCTCTTACCTTGATTTAGTTTTTACCCATGAATCAACCCTCTTCTTAATTTCTAAGGGTAATAATTTCATCCGATCCGATCACTTCCCTATTGTCGTTGATTTCTTTTCTTTTATTTCTGAACCTTCCTCTGACAGATACTTTTTTTAGCTTTAGGCACACAGACTGAACTTTGTTAAATCGATTTCTGGGCAATGTTGATTGTATTTCCATCATAATTTTGATTCTATCAATCATTATATTGATTATCTCTGCTTAATCCGCCATTCTGCAATTTCTGAGTTTGTTCTGCAAATTTACTTCCGCTAATCGTAGTAATTTCCCTCACTGGATGTCGAACAAGCTTGTGTATTTAAATAGTCTCAAAAATTACCACCACAAAAGGTATTTAAAACTCAAAACTAACTTTAGCTACTTTTCCTTTTCTTCCCTTAGACGCCATGTTAAGAAAATTACCAAATCTCAATATTCTCATTATCTTCACTCAGTTGAAGCCGAACTTACTCGGAATTTCAATTCGAGACTATTGTGGTCCTATCTCAAACGGCTGTCGAGATCTTCTAGAATTCCAATGTTAACTAATGATTCAAATATATCTATCAACTGTCCTTTTGGCATTGTTAATCTTATTGCTACCCATTTTTCGAAACTTTGTTCTCCCGAACAGCAACGTTTTATTCGTTATCCGTTTGAATATAATACAAATGACAGTTTTGATAGATTAGTTCTCACTACTAATGATGTCCAGTCAGCCATTTCTCGGCTTAAATATTTCACAGCTGCTCCTCGTCCTGATATCCTCCCTGCTCTTTTCTACAAGAAAAGTAGTTCATTTTTAGCTCCAATTCTGTAGAAATCTTCATTTCTACAAGAATGTAGAAATCTTCACTTCTACAAGAAGACAGTCTTCTTCATGGCTGTTACCCTTCAGCGTTCAAAGAGGCCTATATTATCCCGATTTATAAAATACAGGGTATCGACCTATTAAAAAGTTCTTGTTTATACTCCAGCACGACCACCAGGTCAGTGGAGTTTGCAATAAATCAATCAATACAAATATTAATCGTATTTAGCAGTCACGGGCTTGAACCCCGGTCCACTCAAAGAGTGTGTGCTACTGCACTCGCGCTTCTGACCACTCGGTTACTATACTTAATACAATTGCGAAAATTTTTTGAACTCCTACTTTATAAATTTCGATTACTGTTTCGCAAGGTGTTCCTCAAGGCTCACCATTGGGTCCGCTCTTCTTTATTGTTTATACTAATGATCCGTCAACCTTATTTCAGTCCATTAATGTTGAGTGGCAACTCTATGCAGATGATATTAAACTTTACAAGGTTATTTGTTCTTCAACTGACAGCGATGAACTCTAGTTCTGTCTTGATTCCCTCTCACTCTAGCTCAATAAAAATAACTTGTTTCTGAACCCGCTAAAATGTAAATGTTGCTTTCGCTCGAATCGTTCAGTTAGACCCTCCGTCCTTACTGATTATTATATTATAGTCTCTAATTGTAAGTACTGATACGTTCAAGGATTTAGGTGTTCTATTTCGATCTGACCTTAGTCCAGATCGAAATAGAACACCTTCCCACGTTGATCACGCAATATCTCAGACTTCTGAACTTTTTTCTCTAATTAGAGGAAGTTATTATTATTCTCTACAAGCAGCTTATTCTTCCCATTTTTGATTATTGTGATATTATTTAGTCCCAACAACAGGAATTTTTTTCTCACAGAATTGAGAGAATTCAAATTAAATTTATTAAATTCTTATTCTATCGAAATCTCCTTGCCTTTCACTGGCCTAATTATGGAGCTCTTTGTGATCGCTTCAGAATCGTTCCTCTTCACCCTAGACGATAACTCCGTGGGTCTCTTTTTGTCTACAGTATCAGAAACTCTGTTATCGATTCTCCATCTTTCACTGTACCCCGTTTGAATTCTCGTTACAAAACTAATGGGCGCAATATGGCCTGAGCAGCCATTGCCCCAAAATAACAATAATAACAAAACTAATTTCTCACTGCCTGTTCCTCGTACTCAACGCTTACTTGATAGTCCTCTGTTTCGTTTCCTTGGTATTACAACATTGATTTTACACTTAATCCATCTGTGTATAAGAATCTGCTCCTTACTCTGTTTTCTTAATCTAAATTTTGAATATATTTTAATTCAAGTTTTGTACTGATTATTACTGTTTTGCATTGAATCTGTAACTCTCAGTGTTCTCACCATTATTTAGAGTCTGTGTGCCCTCTGTGCGAGAAAGCTGTATAAAATAAATAAATAAATAAAAATTCAACTCCTCTGGCCGTTTGGTCGTCCCGGAGTATAAACAGAAAATTTATTTATTTAAAGGAAGCAATTCCGCTGCCTTTCGCAGTCATCTTCCACTTCAATCTTTTGATTGTGTGTCAAGTGTGTTTTCACAGGCCGATTTTGCATGTTTTGGAGGCGGAAAATCCGGAATGGCTCATGGGGAAAACCTTTGCTCTCTCCACTTAAGATCGGCTAATTGCAACCCAGATTAAAGAGGCCTAAATAATTCCTCCAGTCATGGACAAAAATCGAACCCAGAGATCTTCAGACGACTAACAGACGACTATGTGTCGTGCTGACTGTTCTGCGACGGAGAGGAACTAATGACATAAAGCAGCCTTGCTCAAAGTGTGATCCACGACTCGGTACTGGTTCTCGGGGAAAAAAAAAAAAAAAAAAAAAATATATATATATATATCAGTTCTTAGAAAATATGCATATAGTCATATGATCCTATTATTATCCTGCAACATTCAAGAACACGACAAGTCAACACATATAAGCGCGAAACTAGTTTTTGGTTTACTTTCAAAAACAAATATAAAAATAAATTGAATATGGAACTTGATATTAGGATAAAATTATCTTCTTATGCTCCTGACAAAGTTATGTGATGTGGAAGCTGGAAGCATCATCGTCACAGTAGTTCTCTTCTTAGTTAATAAAAAGTTGTGTAGGTGCGTGTTAAGCTCCAAAGCAACTAAGGCTGTGAAACGTCAGTAATTGTTTGCATTTAGCGGTTGATTTGCTTGTGCTGGGAAAAAAAATAACAAAAAAAAAACAGCTTTTAGTTGACAAAACGATGTAACCCTTGCCTGAGACCGACTAACTCAGTCACTTTGTGAAAAAGTCCATGAAAATTCCTCGCGTCATTGACGGGATTTGAACCCAGGCCTTTTCTACCCGGTATGGGGAGGAGGTGATCATATACGCTGCGACGGCTTAAAAAGCTATAAAGTGAACACATGATAAATGACTTATTGTTATTAGACTGAATAAAGAGTAAAAATATATATACAATTTTTTAATATGCGTTAATATTTTTGGGCCGCAAAAAAGGTAGTGAAAATTTACACTGATCCACAGTTATACAAAGTTTGTGAAACATTAAGATAAAGCAAAAACAAAATGAGGGCTCGCCTAAGAAATACGAAGACATGGAAAAATGCCCGGAAATAGATCAAAATGTTTTGTGTCTGTAATTCTGCGGAAACCATTCAGAATGGATTATATGGTAAGAATCGTGTCGATTAACGCTAGCCTTGAAGGACTCAGCAAGAAAAATCGTGAGGTCTTTTCCAATTTGGCCTGCGCTAGTTGGAAGAAGAAATTTATTTAATAAAGCTTGAACTGATTTGTAAGAAGGGGTTTTTGCTGATGTCATAAAGAATACCATAAAGTGTTCTGAGAAATCATTGTTAGGATGGGGAGGAATCATTGTTAGGATGTAGGTTAATGTTATGGACGAAGATTATGCTTGCAGACCCCTTGGTTGTACTTGAATGTAAAATAAAATAAATAAATGTCATGGAAACGCCATGCGCATGGGAAGGGACGATGAAAATTTCGTGGTCTGGTATGAAGGTTTATTTGCGGAGTTTGGTTTTGTTTTGTTTGGTTTTTAGGAGCATTAGCAACTAAGGCCATATTGCTCCGGGATATGCGGTGGTCATTCCCTGACCTTTCCGCATCCTTCGTATTTGGTGGTGACGGGCTCGAACTCCGGTCTAATGAAGAAGCGTGTGCTACGCACTGCTGCTCCTTCCCACCTGGCTACGGAGGCGCCTCTAGAATCAAGCCATTATGCTGCCCATGCGGTTAGAGATGGTTACGATCGCTGTTTTTTTACACCGTGTGGAAAAAGGCCTTGTTTCAAATCCTGTGAAGACGGGAGTGATTTTTTTTTTTTTTTTTTTGTCACTCCGTAGCCGAGTTGGTTGGTTCGAGTGAGAGTTGCAGGTTTGTACTTTATTTAAATCATAAATACACCATATCCAGGGCCGGCCACAAGTATGTTCAATCGATTCTATTGAACAGGGTCCCGCGCTCAAATGGTCTAAATAATAATATCATCCGCGTCTTTTCCGCATTTCTACCGTAGAGCCTAAGACGGTAGGCTCTACCGTCTTAATGTCTAGTTATCCACATTATCTTCACTCCAAGAGCATTTGCGTGAGTCCATTTGCAAATTGCTAGAAGTAGAGCGTATACTTCATTCTCAGTGTGTGTGTTTCGTTTGATATCGAATATAGGATGTTATTTAAAAATGTAATTTTTATGTCATACTCATTTTCAGTAATATCTGTATAGTTTATAACTACTGGAAGTAAGGAAATAACAAACAGGGCCCCGCAAGTAATTCCTGATCAGGGCCCACAATTAATTCTTGAATAGGGCTCCGCAAAAATTGGGGTGAGCCCTTAAATCATCCATCGGGATCCCTTGATTCTTTCTTCCTTCCTCGAGCTGCGAGCATGGCGTTATGGCGATTTCTTCACTTCACTAACGCCACATAGCCTTAGTTGCTTTAGTGTGAAAACGTAACAATCACTAGCCGGTATTTCATAATGATGTATTTTTAAATATGTTATATTTAAAAAAAAAAAAAATGTAATGGCTGTAAGTGATATAGCTACAACTGTTTTGGTAAACTCATTATAATTTATTTACACTTTATCTTCACTCCAGTATTATACTTTATATGAAAAAACCAAAATGGTTAAGTGGTTTACCAGAACTAAAAGTGGTAAGAAAACTGCTTAAAGAATTCTTGGAGTATAAATATACTATAAGAAAGCTACATGGTATCAGTGGATTATACAACCATAGTAATTTACACATACTTTTTCGTACTTTTTGAGCTGCACACTCAGCTACAATCACGCTTCATACTGAGCTGTTTTAATCCCACAGGATATACTCGTATTTTGCATTGATATTGGTAGCGGAATGCAGTTCAGCGAAAAAATAATTCCACATATCTTTAAATGCATCTGTGTATTCGCAGAGTATTCCGCATCGAAACAATTCCGATGATTGGAGTGACTGACTGACAGTTGCAGAACAAACATTTTACAAATTTTAAATTCCCGGTAAAAAAAAAAAAAAAAAAAAACTGGAAACGAAATATAAACTTATTAAATTAAGTGCTTGTGTAATTAATAATAATAATAATAATAATAATAATATATATATATATTCTAGTTATAAATTATGATATAATCATAAATAACGGATGGTGTGATTTGATATTCATAAACGGACGTTCGATCATTCATAAATTTTGATATATCAAATGCCAATAAATTTACTTTGTGTTGTAAAATAATGGATGTTAATTAAACTGTAATAGCAAAACTATTTATAGTTTAATTTAGTTTTAAAAAAGTAAGTTTACTGTTTTAAGTTATATTCTAAATATAATTATGTTAATTGCCGAATAACAACTTCCAAGAAATTAGTTCGTCGTTGATCGCGCAAAATGCGGAATACTGTGCTGGGTTCCTCGTTTTCACTGAAAATTTTACCTGATAAAAAAATTGTGTAAAATAACGAAAACGTGTAGTGCGAAATCGCGCCCATGTGCGACTTTGTGTGTTTGATATTAAAATTAAACACATGTTTTCGCTCTTTCCCAGCATCTTTTTGCGCTTCATCTCGCGAGATATAATTGCTGAAAATTTATGATGTATATTTTGATCGCATTATATCAAGATATGATAAAGTTGACTTTCTGAATTTCGAATATTTCAAAGAACTTAAATTTTCATTCAATAAGAGAAGCTAATCTCCTTTCATATTTTGTACTTTTTAAATGCCAATTAAATTTAAATATAAAGAAATTCAGTTGAATAGGCGAATAAACGTGTGAACTAGTGCTTTATTAACCCGATTGTTGGGTTCAGCAATAATGGGCATCTTAGTCTACAAACTGAAGAGTAGCGTCTCTTTTCATTGGTGGAGTGACTTTCTCCGAAGTACACGAAATTCCTCACACATACCTTTCGACTTCTTGTTACGCCTGAATCGAATCGACAGCCAATGAGGAACTGGGAAAGTGAGCAGTATGTACGCCTATTACATATAACTTATTGCACTGTTTATCTTATGTTCTCGATAGGTACGGTGCTCATTATACACTAAAGCATAACTTTCGAATAACTTTTTCCGCCGAAATCCTTGAACTGTTACCCCATTATTTTTTTGATTAATCAAAGTATAAAAGCAGTAGTTTTTCTAAAATTTTAACAGTTTGACTGATGAGAACCAGTTTTTTTTTGGCACTACTGAACGTAGTAACCAGGAACAGTCCCCCCTTCCACCCTGCATTCCACGATTTCTTATCTATTATATTTAATATTTATAGAATTACTGGCAATTGTACTTTAAATATAACACTAAATTTATAAGTATTTTATTCTTTATCACACACTTAATTGTTTATAGTGTTCTAAATCCTGTTTTGTCATATCATAAGTTCCAGTTTTTAACCATAGCCCCCCATAGCCCCCTCCTTTCAAAATAATAAAATCTTAACACTAGCAAATCATGAAATTGTTAGAAAAAGGTTAGTTAATTAAAGTGTGTGTGTGTGTGTGTGTGTGTGTGTGTGTGTGTGTGTGTGTGTGTGTGTGTGTGTGTGTGTGTGTGTGTGTGTGTGTGTGTGTGTGTGTGTGTGTGTGTGTGTGTGTGTGTGTGTGTGAGTGAGAGAGAGAGAGAGAGAGAGAGAGAGAGAGAGAGAGGTAGTAAAAGTAACAGAAAAATGTTAGTAAGAGTAACAAAGTAAGAATTGGGTCAGGTTATCTATAACTTGAGCAGAGGAAACTGACCTTATGAGAAATTGGTATTTTAATAAAGAAGCAGGTACTATTTCAACGAAGGTATTGAAATAATTTTAGAAAATAACGCCACACTGCGTTATGCTTTTTCTGTCGTGGCTGCTTGGGGACGAATTTTTCCCTACAGTGCCGAGGGCTTGGGCTCATGATTTTTAGATACTAAGTTATCAAGAGTCGATCTAAAGTAACTAATATCGTTTTTAATCGAATAGCATCACGTAGTAGGCAAATCTGTCATTCGCTAAAAACTCGAAAGCACTGTTGTGACTGCTTCCGGAACTATTTAACTCAATCATTAAACAACATTGATGAGCAACCCAAATAGGTCCACATTTGGATCTTTGTCCAGATTAACCGATTCACCGCTCGGTGCTCGACTTCGTGTCGAGCGGTGAACCGGTTAATCTGAACAAAGTCGCTATGGACCAATCCAGAAAGTGTCTTCACCTGTTTCACAATAAATGGATTATGCTGTAAATTCCGGTCTTCCAAAATTTCAGTTCAGCGAAAATTTTTCCCCCGCTGTTATTTTTTTATACCTCCACCTGAAGAAATCAGCATATTTAACTTTTAAGAAACAAAACTATCACACGAATTTAATAAAATCACTATTTCGCTCATTTAAAGCATTATGAATGAAGCAAAGATGATTATATTTTATTCCTGTCATTTGTATAATACCAATCATACTAATGTGATACATAAAATCTTTATAAACTTTATGAACATATAAAGTTTTTTGAACTGGGGAAATCCGGGCACACATCGGCCGTAAACATGGAAGCAGCACGAAAGACATCCACCTTGGGAAACAACTAAGTTAATTGGCGTAGAAGTAAACTATGTGAAGAAATTTGCAAATTATTATTTTTCGTTCATTCATTTTAGGCGAGTATATATGCGAAAAGCGCCGATTATACGTCTTCACCATGTCTGAATGTCTGTCTGTTTGTCCATTCGCATTTAATAATCGAGTCCTAGTGCAGTGGCGCGCAAACTTATTTTACTCGCGATCCCCTTTATTAAATATAAAATTGACGTGACCCCTTAATGTAAACCCCGAGGTAGGATGACCAGATTTTTAGAGAACAAAAATGGCATTTTATAAATTATGTAGTAGAAAATTATATTCGAGTACTGAGAAAGGAATAAAAAAATAGTTTCCTTTTTAATTTACATATTAAAATAATTGTTTAATATTTTAATTGAATACAGTATAACAAAACACAATAAATCAAATTCTTCAATTAAAATTACAAAACAATAAAAAATGAACAATTACAAAACAAAACAATTAATAAGAAGGATGAGCCTGGATAACCGATAATATTTGGTGCAATATTTGAAATTGCTAATCTCATGTCATCTTCTGGATCAAGTCTGGAACTTTGTTTTGCTTTTATAGCTGTTAATTTTGAGAAGCCAACTTCACATAAATTTGTAGACCCAAAAGGTAGCAAGTTTGTATCGCCATTTTCGATAATTCTGGATGCTCTTCTTGAAGAGAAAGCCAAAAATTTTCACAAGTTGGAGGTCCTGAAACGCGCAAGCAATGATTCGTCAGACTTCAGGTCGATAAGATCTTTCTTTTGCTCAATGGTAATTTCGGGGCACGAAGAAATTTCAAAAACAAGGGGATCACGAATCCAATACAACTTTTTTTTTCTGGAGATACATTAAATCGTTTGGAAAAATTCTTAGTTAGCATTGTCAGGTGGGTGTCAATGATATCCCTAAATTGTAGACTGTCAATATTATTGCTATTAACAAATTCAGAAAAACAAGGGAATGTTTCAGTATTATTACGCTCCAATTAAATTTTCCAAAGATTAAGTTTCTTTTTGAAAGCTTCTATTTTATCACCGAGTATTAATATCAGTTCCCTGTCTTAATTAAGCTTTGCTATTGAACTCAGTTCCCTATCCTTGAAGACTTAAATTTAAATCATTAAGTTTTTGAAATATATCAACAAGGTAACTAAGGTTTCATTTTTTATTTGTAAACAATTAAGCAAGGTTCTGATTTTTATCCGATAAAATCAATAAAAACTGCATGTTTGAAGTCAAAAAGACGTTGCAACACTTTACCACTGGACAACCACCTCATTTTCGTATATAAAAGAAGCGTTTCATAAGCGGATCCCATTTCATTATAAAATTAGTGAAAACTCTACTATTTAAGCTTCCACTTTTAATAAAGTTGATCACACTTACTGCATCTTTCAAAACTTCGTCCAATTCAGTTTGCATTTCCTTTGCTACTAATGCTTCCCTATGTATTATGCAATTATTCTAAACTAGATTTGGAGCAATTTCCTTTACTTCGCTCTTTAAACTTTTATTTTCTCCCGTTAATGCAGCCGCACCATCAGTACAAATCGCAACACAGTTGTTTCACGTTAGATCATTTGTTTGAAAGAAAATATTTATAACATCAAAAATCTTCTCGCCCGTCGTTCTTCCTTCGAAGGCTTTGCAAAATAGAAAATCTTCCAAAATATCTCCCTTATAGCAGTATCTGACATATACAATAAGTTGAGCAAGGTTGGAAATATCTGTGGATTCATCTAACTGTATTGCAAAAATTGGACTTTCTCTCAGTCGATTTAATAAATTGAATTTTATGTTGTCCTTGATAACTGTAATACTCCACGAGACTGGTCTCTGGACCGAGGAATGGTTTTTAAATCGTTGCTGTATTTTTCTCCATTCATAATTGAAATAATTTTTGTTGCAGCAGGGAGAAAAGCTGATATGAAAGCACCGAATTACGAAGCAGAATAAAGAATGCGTGCAACAGACTTGTTTATTTGCAGCACGATTTCTTCGTTATATTTCAAATTATTTCAAGTATCTCATATGATCAGTACCTAAGCAGAGTATGTATACATTTTGTGATAGATTTGGGTCAATTGATTCCGGTCCTCAGGCGCTGGAGTCTACTAGTATTAACAGTATAAATCTATATTGTCCATAACATGAGTCCATAACAATATGGGTCCATAGCCAGTGAGCAAATTAAGGTATATTCCCGACGCAATAGGCAGTAGGGTTCATTCGTATCTCAGACTTAGTTCGAGTTGTAAATTCTCTACACCTACAGCATTGAAAAAGTAATTTTAACAACAGGTTTTTAGCATTTATGAACACCAAAAATAAATTTATTTAAAAATTGCCGCGACTCCTTTATTTTATCTTGCGACCCCTCTCTGGGTCGTGCCCCGTAGTTTGCGCACCACTGTCCTAGTGCATGCATTTTCATAAATTTTATATTTGGCTTTTTTACAAAGATGTGTGAAGCCTGCCCAAATTTCGTTAAAATCGCACCAGTAAAAATTCGGCATTTAGTACTGGATATTATGTTGTTGCTGTGCAATGACTGAAAGAATGAATGTTGCGGGTGCTCAGAAACGAAATGTTCTTGGTTCTTGCATGAGAGTCGTTGCTGTTCGTCCATTTTTTTTCTGTTACGAATCATGAATTATTACAATTGCTGACACGCCTGAAATGTAACGCACTGCATACATAAAATAACTTGTTTTCCTTTTATACTGTAGAGAGAGAGTGTGTGCATTTAAAATCGACTTTTCATATCACCCTCGGTCCCAATTGTTTCGACTAACCGGGATAATAATGAATAATCATAGTTTTAGCATCCATTTATCTTTGAATTATAATAGACTGTATTGATTTCGAGGTTTAAAAATATATGAACTTTCAAAAAAGTTTATCTGTTTCGTGGTTGGTCCTATTTTTGTCTGGTAACAGACAAAAATAAGCTTGGCTACGGATTGAAAATATCCCATAAGTGATACTTCCCTAATGCGGTTTAATATGGGAGTAACATTTATGGCAACATTTATGAGATCAAAGCTAAACTACAGTATTTCTATTTGGGTCAATAGATTGAGTCATCTCTGTTTTATGAGAGCGATGATCCAATATTATCCATAGAGTCACTTAGAAGGGCGAAGTCAATAAATCATGACACCTCATGGCTTCTGTACACTGTGTCACTGCGGTTATTCAGCCTAAGCAAATAAAGTAACTGTTCAACTTAAACTACAGACTTGCTGCGGCCAGAATAAATATCAAGGCAGTTACAAGGTTAGGTTGTTTATAATTTGCGCCAAGGAAAATAAGTTCATGAGGCGTCAGTGTATAACGTCTGTGACTTTTGTGTATTTTTTGGTCGGCAAACCAAGCAAAGTATAAATGAAAATTTCATCTGTCAAATTTGCAAGATGATTTTTGTAGTCTTCATCCTACAATTCTGATAGATACAAAATTCTGGTTTCCAGTGGAGAAACCATGCAACAACTGCTAGGTCATTTTAGAAGCAACACATTAAAAAATATAAATAATAATAAAAAACGAAGGAAACGTAATAGTTCTCTGAGACGGCGCAATGAGTCCAACGATTCTATCAATGTTTGAAGCATATTTGAATCGTCGTCGTTTTTTTTTTTTTTTTTTACCTTGTTTATTCCCTTACATCACGCCCTCTGAGATAGATAGAGTGTGTATATATTTATATGAGTAATATGGAGAGAAAGAAAGTTAATAAATTGTAACAAGCTGTAACTAATACTTATGGGCCAATGCAGTTGCTAGAGCAATTATGCATTACGACCATAATGTGTATGAAATATTTTGTATAATATTGAAGATAATAATATAGAAGTTATTGTATTCAACTGCTTGAATTACCTTCTATATTATTATCTTCAGTAGTATACAAAATATTTTATATATATATATATATATATATATTTTTTTTTTTGTAATTTGTTGTTTTCCGCGTTTCGAAGCAGTTTAATACATCCATACAATATATGAAAAGGAACAGAAAAGGAAAGAAAAAATTAAATGGAAAAGATTTACTGTCAGAAATAATGTTATTAATGTCATAATATATATGCTTGTATCTTGCAATACAACAACTTCTAGTCCATCCATCCAACATCCTCATAACAACTATGCTTCTATATTCAGTGAAATTCATTTTGAACAAATAGTCAATTTAGCATTCAGAAATTTTCTGAGTTGGATGCACAGGAGATATTTATAGTCGAAGTTAGAGGGCAGTGAATACCATCAGTTGTATAAATTTTATTGGTTTTATCGCAGTCTGTATATATACAATTATTTTTAACTTTAAAATATTGATGGAAATTACAGGAAAGAAGCAAAAGTAAAGCGGAATACAATAACCTCAGTACCAGCGATTCGGGTATTTGCCAACAACTGCGGTTACAAGAAGGTGCCATAAACTTCGTAGGGCGTTTCGCAAATCACCGTATTTTATAGCGGTACTAAGTACCCTAAAGTAGCAAAGTACAATAAACTAATTTTACCTTAATCTAAAGCACTACTGGCTTCCAAGTGATTGAAAAGTGTCAGATCCCCGTCTTGCATTTTCGCGTTTCTCAACGGGTGGTCCGTGAAGGAGTTTGACGGATCTAGAAAGGTTTTAAAGGTTGATTACAAATATTTTATAAATATATATTTTAATGTTAAAAATATATAGGTAATTTTTGTCAAAGCGTATGGACAAAATATACGAATATGTGAGTTATAGGGGAACTACAAGAAATCTTTTCTTTAGCCGGACTATGCTGCTCAATATTCAGTACACTCAGAAATATTCAGAAAATAATTTTAGAAAGTCATTCAAAATATAACTTCTAATGTAAGGATTCCTCAGTTAACGTGCGCCTTTCGTTTACAGCAAGTTTAAAATATTTAACTATATATATAGAATTAAATTACTAAAGCGTAGAACTGTGATATTATAATTACTAAAGCATAGAACAGGGATATTATATGATAATATTAACCAATCGGATTAATGCCATCAGCGATAGAACATTACATCCGTCGTTAAATATATGCAGGAATGAAATAATGTTAAAATGTAGAGGCCGTCCTGTAGTTTAAAAAACCCGGACACACACACACACACACACACACACATTGATGTTCAAAGAAAGTGCATCACCTAGGAATTTCAAATTTCTAACCCTTTTTCGCGATGGTATGTTACATTAATGACTAGCATCACAAACAGAAATATAAACAAAAGATCTTTATTAATAGTTAAATAAAGCTAAGTAATATTTTACCAGTGCTCTCAAAATATTCCAAAATGAGCATTTTCAATCTTTATACAACAGTTTTTGGTAAACACGACAATTATGGCTGAAATGTTATCAAAAGCCGTCATTTGCTTCAGTTTATCATTCTAAATGGAAAACAAAATGAAAAGTTCACCAGGTGCAAACTAATCTTTAGTTGAACCGCCTCTGGCCCTGATGACAGCAGCACACCGTCGAGGCATTGACAAGATCAATTTCTGAAGATAATCAGCTGATAGTTCGTGGTTCCAAACACGAAATATGGCTTCCTGAAGTTCACGAAGTGTCTTTGGCTTCTTTCTGGCAACTGCAGATTCCACACGATGCCAACAGTTCTCTATAGGATTCAGGTCCCGGTTGTTTCCTGGTTAGCTAAGAGTTGTAATGGACCGTTCTTCGAACCATTTTTTTCACCTGTAACAAATGTAAACACATTATTGTCGAACTTCTAATGCAGAAATGGAGCTAAAGTAACTACAGAAGTGCCTACTTACACTTTTCGCCCGATGACAAGGAGCAGAGTCGTCCTGAAATATGCAGTTACTTGGCAGGTTGAAATTGTCTCTAATGGTTGGCAGCAATTTGCCTTCCAATATAGCCAGGTGTCCATTGGCATTTATGGAACCTTTTATAAACTGCTGGTGACCTACTCCGCCATAGATACGAAATGCACCCCAATATTATTTGGCTGGTAGGGAATTTCACTGTAGACACGATACAGTCTGGATGGTATTTTTCACCACGACTACGGCGAATCGTTTGTCTCCCATCAGAGCCATGCACGTTGAATTTCTTCTCATCCGAGAAAATAACTGACTTCCACTGCTCCGGGGTCCATTTGACATGCTCCTTATACCAATTTAATCGGGCCTTTTTCATTTTTTGTGAGGAGGAGCTTCTTCTTAGGACGACGGGCTAGAAGTCCATTTTTGAAGAGGCGTCTTCTGACTTATTGCACTTGCTACCACTCCTGTATGTTCTTCCCTTTCTCTTTTCAGCTCAGACGAAGAAGCTTTACGGTTTTTAAGGCATAAGAGCTTCAAAACGCGGTCCTGTTTTGGCGTAGAGACTTGTTTGCGTCCGGTTCCTTTTTTCCTATCAGCAGAACCAGTATTCTTGAGTTTGGAACGAAATCTACTCACTTTTGACTGATTACAAGATACTCTATAAGCAATATGACGGGAAGAGCATCCGTCCTCACGTAAAGCAACAATAGCACTCCTTCGTGCAGTTGGCGTCAACTGCACGTAACTCGCCATCCTGACACAAGCAAGGAATAACTGCAACTCTTGCAGAGAGTGTGCTTGTATAGCTGAAAGTAAGAGCTGATCAATATTACGTCATCATCTACCCGTGTTAATCTTCTCTGATGCAATCTGTAAGAAATATTGCCATATACTTATGGTATTCGGACGAAAATTACAATTTTAAGGTGTGATGCATTTTCTTTGAACACCAGTATATATATATATATATATATATATATATATATATATATATACTGTATATATTAAATTAAGCTTTATTAATTGTCGAAGATGAAAATTGACCATTTTATCTTTCCTTAATACAGGAACAGCATTACTGTAAGAAAGTGGAATATGGGCATAAATTAATCAAGTTGATGTAATGATTTGAAGAACATTCATTTATGGTATCAATTTCAAAAATACATATTTACAATTTGAATATGCATCCATTCTCCCAGAATGTAAAATAAAGTTAGTAGTTGATTGTTGGAACAAACTTCCACCTGGTGCTTTGGAAGGTGTTATTATGAGATTTTTTTTTTTTTTTTTGGCTGAAGCTGTATAATCTTGTTTCTTTACATCATTTTCCATTACTAATACTAACACTAATAAAGGAACGAAGAAACACTTGAAAGCATTGTTAATTGAAGGATTGTTAATGGCATTGTGCTACTGCAAAAGGATCTAGAAAAGATGGGCAGATGGGCTGAGAAGTGGCAATTGAAGTTTAACATTGACAAATGCAACGTACTACATATGGGTAGAAGTAACTCCATAGAAACGAGTACCAACTCTGTGGTACTACACTTTGGTGTGGTAGAAAATGAAAAAGACCTGGTAGTAATTGTGCCGTTTGATATGAAGTTTGCTGAACAGTGCAGACAGGCTGCCAGAGCAGGTCATGGGGTCTTATTGTCAGTGATATACAGAAATTTTGCTAGTAGGGAAAAGGAGGTGATTATCACTTTGCATAAGGCAATGGTCATGCCACGCCTTGAGTACTGCATACAGGTCTGGAGGCCTCATTTTAGGAAGGATGTAGAGTTGCTTGAGCGAGTACGGAGAAGGGCAACAAGATTGGTGAGGGGAACGAAGGGGTCCTCTTACCAGGAAAGGCTTAAGTCTGCAAATTGCAGTGTGTGGAGACTAGGCACCTGCGAGCTGATCTGATTGAGGTGTATAAAGCCGTGAATGGGTTGAGCAGGCTCAATTCTGATGGGATTCTTCCGCTTGTTCAGATTACGAACCTGAGGGGGCATAAATTCAAATCGAGGAAAGACAGTTGTAGAATAGATGTACGGAAATTTGCCTTTAGCCAGCGGGTAATTTATTGCTGGAACAAACTTCCACCTGTCGTTGTGGAAGTTCTGCATTCAAAAACAGATATAAGGAATGCAGAACTGCATTCCAGTTCTGCATTCCTTATATCTGTGTGACACCACGTCTCTGAAATCCCAACAATATCTGCCTTTGATGTTTTGAGCAATAACTCAAATTCATCAAATTTATTTACTAAACTCCTAGCATTGGTGTACGCGCAAGTATACATGCACCTGCTCTTCCTCTTAGCCACCCTAACACAACCCATGTGTTTACTTGTACCCCCATGATTCCCAGCAGTCTCTGTAATATCCTGCATCTTATTTTCCAGGCTGCTGCTCATTCCAATAGAAGCAGTGCAAGAATCACTTTCTCCTCTGCCAGTGGCTACTGTTACTCTATTAGGCCTTGTATCCCCCCAATCTAGCAGTTTTCCGACCCACCTAACACTGCCTCGATAGCATCAGCAAACATTCTTGCACCCTTTCTATTTAAGTGTATCCCATCCCTGTAGAAGCAGTCTCTCCTGTTAACAATTCCTGTTAATAATCATTCAAATATGTGAAAAACTGAATACAGGGTGTGAAACTGAATTATTTTGACGATCTTTTTTTAAACTTTTTTTTTTTCTTTAATTGAATTCTCTCATAACCAGATTTACAATATGAGGGTCATTCACAGTGTTATTTATAATTTTCAAAAGTATAAACCAGTACATCTTAGGCATAGGTTGACTTGGAAAATAATTTCGTTGTACAGAATTCTTCGTCAGAACTGTCTCTATTTATTCTCTATTCTATAAATGTTTTCGTTAAAACAGTATTCGTTGTAACGGGATTTTACTGTATATAAAATCATGCAGCGCCATAGGGCTTCATCTGATCTAAATATGCCGCCGTTTGGTCCACTGATGAACGAAAGCTTCTCCAGCTGACGTCTATATTTTTTTTCCCTCTTTGGCCGTTATTTTCCACTGCGATGCACTATGAACCTTTATTGAACCTTGTATTCTTTGTTTTGGAGCTTAGTTACAGGGTGACTAATTTAGTTCATCTGTTGTCAGCTCTCCGCGCAATGTGGCCAACCACTGACAGCTATCTTTCCTTGATCTTTAAAAATTTTAATTTTAATTAGTGTTTGCGTCATGATCCATTTGTCTCTATTTCTATCCAGTCTCATAATTCCAAAAATGATCTGGTATGTCCCTCTTTGATCTACTCTCAACTTTCTGAATCCTGTCTTTACACTAGTCTCAGCTTTCTTAATCTTGTCTTTACATTATTCTCGATGTCACTTCCATTTTTTCTGTAAGTCTCCGTGCTCCACTTCGGTAGGTCGTGATAGACAGATTATATTGATTTTTTATTATTATTTGAAGCTTGCTTCACTCTTGTATAGCCTCCGACTATAATATTATAACTGTTGGTTGCAGTTGAACATTTAGAGAGGATAATTATTTAATTTTACTCTCTTCATACGTGGTATTTGTACATTCTCTTATTTATACAACATGGAAAAATTTATATATTGATATCGGCAATATAATGCAAAGAAGCAAGCACCAGCCAAAAAAATAAATAAAATAACCATCAATTTAAATAAACGGACAAGCTTATTATATTATATTTTAAGATATCTTACAAATTAAAATATAAATATTTGTTTTGCTAAAATAAATCCAGGAAGGGCGATGGAAAGTGAGAATTAGCATTAATGACCGAGTATTAAGTTAAAGATAGTAAGTATCAAGATTGGATATTTAGTTTTAATGTAAATAAGGTTAAGGTTTGAAGAAACACTGGATTTGGGGGGGGGGGGAGTTATAGACGTATATGTTAAATAGCGGCTAAATGGAAACAAGTAATTTCGAGTAATATAAAAGAGCTAACAGGCACAGCAGGACTAGATAGAGGATGCTATTTCAGAACAGGCGTGAAAGGGTTGCTGAGGGCAAGAACAATAGGACCGTGAAACGGCATTTACGAAGCGTCTCTTTTGATCTAAGTCACAGGGAATGAGTAGACGTCCAGTGTTCGTATAAAAAGAAAACGGCGTCAGGGCGACTGAATTTTGGATAAGTTCGAGATACTTAGCAGAGAAAGTATGAACACGAAAATAAGTGTTTTGGAGGTGACCGGCAAACATGAAAGGGCCATACTGCCCTGTGAAAAAAATAAGAAATTTCTAGAGAAGGGTTGGTTTGTGTGCTAGGGAGACAGCTGGGGTGAGATGTTTTAGCAAATAGGAAGGAAAGAAAAATTAAACAGTATGGGGATTGATTGAAGTCCTTGGGGGAGGCATTTCAAACTTGAGGAAAAAAGAAAAGTTCGGGGGGGGGGAAAGAAGTAATTTGAGCAAGTGCCCACTCTGTATCTAACTTCCCTGTGGCCGAAAAGGTCGTGAGTTTGCGGGTTGAAGTGGCAGTAGATTTTTTGGTGGTCAGAATTCATATCTCGTGGTAGCAAGATGAAGAAAAAAAAAGGGGGGAGGTGAGTGAGAGAAATGGGTAGTGAGGTATAGAGGATGCGAGTAACTGCGGACTGAAAGTAATGATGGTTTTTGGAGGTATGGAAGAGTGGGAACATGTGTGTTGAGAGTTATGCAGGTAAGTGATAATGGTCAGTTGTGCAGATAAGTGAGCCAAGAAGAGAAGAAAGCCTGTTTGCCACGAAGGAAGCTTGAAAGCAAGGAAATTGGAAGTAGCGGCCATTCCGGAACGTAAGTCTGTTCCTGTTTTTTTTTATCAAATCCTGAACTCATCATCGTCATCAGCCATTTTCAATCCACTGCAGGATGAAGGCCTCTCCAGCAACTTTCCAGTTCCTTCTGATTTGAGCACTGGCCATCCATTTACTACTCGAAAACTCATGAATTTCATCTATCCATCTCCGCCTTTGTCTTCCAGGTTTTCTTCTAGCTCCTCTTGGGTACCATTCTGTTATTTTCTTAGTCCATCTGTCATCATGTCTTCGAGCTATGTGTCCTGCCCAAGACCATTTTAGTTCTTTAGTTTTGATAAGAATGTCCTTTACTTGAGTTTGCTGCCTAATCCATGTGTTTCTCTTCTTATCTAACAGTCTGATTCCCAATATGATTCGTTCCATTCTTCGCTGTGTAGTTCTCAGCTTCTCTTCCATTCTTTTGGTGAGTGCCCAAGTTTCACTTCCATAAGTCATGGTGGGGAGTATACATTGATTCTATTATTTTACGTTTCAGACAAACTGGGATATTGCTCTTCAGTATGTGACTATATTTCCTGAATGCTATCCATCCAAAATTTATTCTTCTCTTGACTTCCAGCCATTTATCATTATTACAGCTAATAACTTGTCCCAGATAAGTATATGACTCCACCTTTTCAATTACTGCTCCTTCAATCATTATTTCCCTTTCCGTGGCATACTTGTTCATCATTACTTTTGTTTTAGCCATATTCATCTTTAGTCCAAAATCCTTACTAACTGTGCATAACTGATTAAGATTTTCCTCTAATTCTTTGGGATCGTGGCTTATGACCACAATGTCATCTGCAAATCGTAAATGGTTTAGGTACTCTCCGTTCACATTGACTCCTTTCTGCGACCAGTCTAATCTTCTGAAAGCTTCCTCAAGGGCAGCAGTAAACAGCTTCGGAGATATTGTGTCTCCTTGTCGAACTCCTTTCTCGATTTTAAATTTGCTACTGTCTTTGTCTAGTCTAATAAAGGATGTAGCACTCTCATATATTTTCTTCAAAATCATAATATATGGAGTATCTATGCCCTGTCTTTCCAGTGCCCGAAACATTGCCTTATGCTGTATGGAGTCAAATGCCTTTTCATAATCCACAAATGCCAGGCATAATGGTGTTTTATATTCATTTGCTTTCTCCATTAGCTGTGATATTACGTGAAGGTGATCCATAGTTGAGAATCCTGTCCTAAAGCCAGCTTGCTCTTTCGGTTGATTCTCATCAAGTATTCTTTCTAACCTGTTAGTAATGACCCTTGTGAACAACTTGTAGATATGGGATAACAAGCTAATTGGTCTATAATTTCCAATTTCTGATTTATCTCCTTTCTTATGCAGCAAAACTATGATTGCATTATTCCACTGCTTAGGCATCACACCTTTTCTAATGCACTTTGTGAAGAGCCTTGCCAGTTTTTGTGTTATGTCTCTTCCTCCCAATTTTAACAACTCTACAGTAACTTCATCTTCCCCCGGGGCTTTCCGATTCTTCATTTTCTTCAATGCATGTTCTACCTCATCAGGAAGAACTCAAGGACTCATAATCTAGCTCTGTTAGCAATTGAGTGATAGTCCTTTAAAAAAAAGAACATTCCTGTTGTATTAGGCAAGTTAGTTACTAAGGTTGAGATAATTTGTTATGAATGATAATGAAATAACATAAGGGTGGTAAAGGGGATGAGTAAGATGATAACTAAAGAGTAATTAACATGTAACATGTATTGCATTTGTAATACATTTTGGTAATACAGTTGTAATACATTTCATGTGTTAAAGGCTAGAAACAAATATACAAAAAGAGTAATAAGAGTTGAAATTAGTTTTACTGATGTAAGTGATAAAAATTGGTAAATGTAAGAGAATAATGATTGAGTAATCATGGAGGATTCATATTAAATAAGATACAACTGATGCAAACTGATGTTAATAATATGTAAATCGAGAATAGTTGGAGAGAGAGAGAGAGAGAGAGAGAGAGAGAGAGAGAGAGACAATGTATTGTACTAGTATGGTTCATATATATGGAAATTGGTATGCATGTATGTAATTATTTGTATATAATGTTCATTAAAGGTTTGTAAATTTTTTGTAAATAAATGTCTCTAATATTCTGCTAACACCAACTTTACACACCCTAGAATCTAGAATTTCCGTGAATTGCAGTCAGATTTGCGAAATGTGGGGTGGGTTTGAGACCTCAGTAGGGTTCAAATTAAAATCAAACAAAAAGAAACCACCACAATATGAATATCGCTTAAAAACCTTCCTAACGAGTTGCCCTGGTATTGTAGTACCTCGAATAAGCAACGCTTCACCAATGGAGAAGACTGACGTTACTTATTCTCGGCGGATACCACCACCCAGACGGCACTGTTTGCAAAATAATATGGGATAAAAACTCTGTTATCCACATCTCTGTCCCTATTAGACCAAGGAAAGCAAAAAGATAGAGGAAAGCGATGGCAGAAAAGGAAGAAGAAGAAATGCCGTCGAAAGAGGAAAGGGGCAGTTACTCCTCAAACTCCCACAACTAGATCACTCATAAATCTCTCGAATAGGTAACCATTAGAGAAGGCTGTTATTACTTATTCTCAGTAACTTCAGGCAGCATAAAGCGCCCCCAGACGGCAGCGTTTCAATGCTTTTTGGTCTTTCTTCGGTGGGTGGGTAAGTACACTGGTGTAGCAATAAGTGACAAACCAGTTATGAAGTATAACTCCACAATATAAGAGATGCCAGTTGGTGTACAATAGTATATAGACTGAGAAGATTTTTTGGGCTAAAAATCTTGGTCCAAAAAATCTTCTCACATCAATTTAAATAAAAACTTAAAATAAAAGAATGTAAACCTCACCTTCTTTCATTTACTTATTTCTTTTAAGTATATATCCAAACCCTCCATAATTTTAGATAAGCTTCCAACCTGCACAAGGATAGATGGGAGTTTATTTCAACACTAAAAATTCGGACAGTGTCCGAATCTTCAGTGGAACAGTGTCATTTAGTTTATTCAAACCTTTCAAGGCTTTATGTACTTCGATCAGGTCACTCCGCGGATACCAGGTTTACAAACACTGCGGCTTACAAAACTCAATCTCTCCTGATTAAACTATTCCTTTGTGCCCTTAGCCAATTTCGTTGGTCTTCTCTGTATCCTTTCCAACAGGTCCACACGTTTTCTATAAGGGATCTCCAAGTCTTTATGCAATATTCAAGATGCGACTTAACCATTGGTTTATATAATGAGGCCTCTAAATCCAGGGGCGTTCCTAGGGTATATGGTGCCCGGGTGCCAATCACAATTTGGCGCTCGGGTGCCAATTTAAATCTGACGACCCCTTTAAAATTTTCTTCATATATGTATGTAAGTTTCAGGTTTTCAGGCGCCCCTTGAACGTTGAGGCCCGAGTGCAGTGCACCCCTTTCACCCTCGGGACGGCCCGCCCCTGTGTGAACCTGTACTGCGTACAGGTCTGGAGGTCTCATTTTAGGAAGGATGTAGAGTTGCTTGAACGAGTACAGAGAAGAGCAACAATATCGGTGAGGGGGAACAAAGGGCTCTTATCAAGAAAGGCTTAAGTTCTGCAAATTGCAGCGTCTGGAGATTAGACACCTGCGGGGTTATCTGGTTGAGGTGTATAAGGCCTTGAATGATTTGAGCAAGCTCAGTGCTGATGGGATTCTTCCTCTTGCTCAGATTACGAACCCGAGGGGCCATAAATTCAAATTGAGGAAAGACAGTTGTAGAATAAAAAAAAAATATATATATATATTTGGAAAATTAAATGCACTAGGCATAATCCTTATGGGTTTTGATAATTAACTATATAATATCGGTGTAAATACACCATAGTTAACCCATATATTTGAGCTACGATTGTAGCGTAGAAGGCATCATTTTAATTGTATCTCATAATGTGGTTGCCTTGTTGTGAAGGCAACCACATTATGAGATACAATTAAAATGATGCCTTCTACGCTACAATCGTAGCTCAAATATATGGGTTAACTATGGTGTATTTACGATATTATATATATATATATATATATATATATATATATAATGGTGTATTTACGATATTATATATATATATATATCGTAGCTCAAATATATGGGTTAACTATGGTGTATTTACGATATTATATATATATATATATATATATATATATATATGTGCGGAAATTTGCATTTAGCCAGTGTGTGGTTGATTGCTGGAAACTTCCATCTGTCGTTGTGAAAGTTGATAGCTTAAATAAATTCAAGGAAGAACTGGTTTTGGTTTTGTTATTTTGGTTTTTTTTTTTTAAGGAGCATTAGCAACCAAGGCCATATTGCTCCGGGGATATGCGGTGGTAATTCTCTGACCTTTCCGTATCCTCCGTATTTGGTATTCACCGGCTCGAACCCCGGTCTAATTGAGAAGCGTGTGCTACGCACTGCTGCTCCTGCCCACCTGGCTTCGGAGGCGCCTAAAGGAAGAACTGGAGAAAAAAAACAATTGGAGCAAATAGATGGGCGAAATAGGAATTTTTTTTTTTTTTCCTGGTGCTGTATAAGCTTGCTTTCTTGCATCACATTACTGATGCTGATGCTAATGGAATATCATTCATTCATCCGAACTGACAAAGTTTCTATATATGGTTTACGAAACCCTATGAGCTGTCATAGCATCTACAACTGTCAGAAAACTTCATATCAGATTAAAATAAATTTTCTGTTTATACTCCGGCACGACAACCAAGTCAGTAGAGTTTACAATAAATCGTCAATACAAATATTTATCGTATTTAGTGGTCACGGGCTTGAACCACGGTCCACTCAAGGAACGCGTGCTATGCACTCTCGCTCCTGACCACTGGGCTACGTCAGGCCTAAATTGTACGTACTTATTACCAAGTAAGGAAGTAAGTATACTTACTACTAAGCCCTTTGCATGGTGTGGTACCTAAGTGGTGCATTGCTCTGAGATTACTGTTACCAGATGAAAGATGTGGCTTTTTCCATTATCTCAGCTCTATTTATCAAATCATACGCTGATTGCTGTCGTTAACCGCCTTGTACACATTTGTATCATCAGGAGACTTAGACATTAAACTTGAAATAGAGACATTAATATCATTAATGAATTTTAGAAACAAAAGGGAACAAAGAACCGAACGCTATAGTAGCCCATTTCCTGATATTAGTCCACGAAGAGCAGTAGCCATTTATAACTACTCTGTCTCCTACCATTTAACCATTCTAATGCCACATTGCTCCAATTTATACAACAGTTGTTAATATGGGACTGTATCAATAGCTTTACTGAAGTGTTAGTAAATGACGTCAAACTTATTTCTTCTATCCAGTTCTTCACTGACAAGTTGTCAGTACAACTTCGTAGTAACTAATGAGATCACTCAGAGAGGATCTATCGTTAATAAAGCTATGCTGTGATCATCTTATAATTCCATACGTATCCAGATGATCTGCATTGCATTCTTAACTAATCCGATCGATGAAGCGAGGAATTTTTATGGATTTTTTCATTAGCATTAGCATTAGTAGAGGCATGTGATGCAAGAAAGCAGGCTTATACAGCATCAGCAAAAAGAAAAAACTCTTCTTTGCTTAATCTATCTCAGACGAGGGTTGCATGGTTTTTCTTTCGAAAATTCAGGTTTTTCGTACAGCAAAACAGTAAACTGACCGCAAATACTGACACAGTACACTTGACTTTAATTACTTTAGTGCTTAACACACACACACACACACGCACACGCCATCCTTAGCTAGGGACTCCGTAATGTTAGCTGTCACAGAATTCAAATGACAGGTCTGTAGTTCTCATTTCATCTTTTTTTTGATTAACCTTTGTGAATAGGAGGGACGTTTGCACATCTCTTAATCTATAGGGAAATCGCAAGGATGCTTTCATTATGACGACCAAAGATGTGCTGATATCTTTTGCTCTCTCCATCAATATAATTTTATAGATTTCTTCTAGTCCATTTTGAACTTATTATAAAATCATTCAACTACCAATTAGGAATAGATAGAAGAAGCGTAACTAGGAATTTTGATACGTGTGGTCAAATATCAAATGCTCCTTTGGTTTTATAAAAATCATTAAATTATAATTATATTGCAATATCAATTTTCAACTTATCGGCAACAAGTTCATCATCATCATCAGTACTACTGTTACCATGGATATCATTTGGACCATTATGGTTGATTCCTTTTCTTGTACCGCTAACGTAAGCGAAAAAATCCTTGTTACTGTTCTTTGCACTCTTAGCCAAGGACTTTTCGTAATTTGCCTTATCAAGTCTAACCCTCCAGTAACTTCAGGATTCAGGGTCGTTTGTCGATAATCATCCCGTGCATTTTTCTTTTCTGCCTCTAAGGTTATCCGTTATTTTGTGGCTTGTGTGTGTTTTTTTTAAAATCACGCTTGTGTTTTGTTTTGTTTTTTAAATCACGGTTACAAAATTAAATTTGTTACGGGTTTCATTTTTCTTGTTGGAAAATTACTTTCAACAAGTTAGGTGTAAATATGAATAAAGCAATAAAGAATTATAACACATTACACTTTATCAAACAAAATGGAATTTTAATCAGAAAGAGGTCTTGTGAGACCCGTAAATTTCATATCAACAAGTTGCAATTTACATAGTTGCTAATGCTCCTAAATAACAAACAAACATAACATAAGTTTACATAGTTTGAAAAGGACACATTCAATGTAATTAGAGAAAAAATATTCTCCACCTCTATCCCAAGAAAATATGGTGAAAATATTTTCTTGAGATACGTCTAGAAAACACGGGTAAGTAATCTAATCTATCACTGATTGAAGATAATATTTCGCCTTTCTGAAATATTATTTCATTTCAGACATTCTGCATGTTAGGAGATTCAAGTAAATTTAAGTGAAACAATTTAATACGACTAATAATGCCTTATCCAATGCATATTGAGCATCCCGTAATAGTCACATAATCCTTGTCTTGGATTCTGCAGACAGCAAAAATAATGGCTGAATTAATGCGTGAAAATATATCGAGAAAATTCATACAAAATGAGTTATATTTCAACTTTTAATCAGGATTATCCTGTATTTCAACTAATTTTCCTTCTTAAATTTATATTATTATAAGCTTCATTACCCATAATTAGTTTCAAAATTCTTCGAATTAAATTGATAATTTGTTTTATATCTGTGTGATTAGTCCTTGCTATTAATGGCACAGTTAATTACAGACTCTGAAAAGTAAGGTATATCGTAATATTTGTACATAGATTTTAAATTTGTTTCTAATATGGTAGAATAAGTACAGTATGTAAAGAAATGTAATTTTTGAATTAAGTAATTAATATGCCCCGGTTAGCTCAGCGAATAATTCAGCCGAAGTTCTGATATTGGTAAAAGATATATGTGGAGGTGAGCAGGTAAATGAAGGCACTTATATTTGTGATATTGTATTATCATTGGAATAAGATCCAGAGTTTAGTGGGGTGCCTTCATCTCTCCAATCATGAATTTTATTTTTTTTCTTGACTAATTATTAATTTATCATCGTTATTTCACTTCTGAACTGAAGTAAAAACCACTCTGAAACTCACGAGTCAATAATAATAATACAATACAATACAATTCTGGACTCGAAATGGAAAACTTTTACGAAATGGGACGTTTCAGGATAATAGAACAGAAAGCGGTTAACGTGGAATTATATGCATTATATGTAAACGCCGTTCCGCTTCAGTAATGCCTATACAATGTACTGTATATGTATATTACTGCAGCGGAACGTCGTTCCAGCGTCTTCTCCGCACCATGATACACTTATTATCCACATCTCAAAAAATACATTGCAAATTAGTTAAGGAGATCAACCCCTTATGAATAACATACAAAAAACATTACATTTTCCATACATTTACTTTAATCCTTACCGCTACTAAAAATAGAAATATAATATTATTATGTTTGTATTGTTATTGTTGATATCAATAATAATTAATAATGCTGATATAATAATACTAATACCAAGTTTATTAAGAAGCGTAGCTCCTTGTAAATAAATAAAGTTATACAGGAAGAAAAAATAATTTTAAAACTCTTCACTTTAAAAGCTGGAGGGGGAGGATGCTAACAATATTTTTATGCTGCCGCTACAAAAATTGAACGATCGTTTAGTTTGTTATCTCGTTATAAATAAAACCCCTCAATAGGAAGTTTATTTCTAAAATTCTGTAATTTCTCTTTATATTAAAATTCAAACTTGCTAAGACATATATTTTATTGTAAAATAATAATAATAATAATAATAATAATAATACAGTAATTCACAGTCAGAGAGTTCCTCGACCAACCGTAACACAAGACATAACAATCACCCTTTGTACTTGGTAGCAATACCCCTCACGGGGTGAAACCCCCCAATCAGGGAGAAATAATATGAGGGCAATAATAATAATAAATGATTCATTAATAAATGAATTTAATACTAACAATAATAATAACGTTAATAATAAATAACTTAATTAATAGTAACAACATTAATAATAAATTCATTAATAAATGACAGAAAGTATTTTCTTTCTCCATTATTAATCTTTTTTTTTTTTAAATCAGAAATCCGAATATTTCCACCATATTGAAAAACAATGATTGGGAAACCGTGACTGACAAAGGGTGACACAAAGAAGACAAACTGGCTGTATTAAATAAGATGGGCCTTTTAAGCAGTCCAGTACAATTCATTCTGAAAAGGAAAAGTAAATAAAACAAATTTTACTAGTAATAACAGACGGGTACATTTATTAGTAATAAATGGATCCGTCATGGAGGCACCAATATGAAATGGTAACAATAGCTGCAGCCGAATCCATCTTATTTGTCGTCCGCCTGTATAACGTATCAGTCGGGATTTTTTTTTTTTTTTTTTTCCGCATGCTATTTTAGAAACCCTAGGTTTATACAAATAGAACTTACCTGAGTCATCAAACGATCAGCTCCGCTTCCTTCTTCATCTCTGAAGATAATATCCGAATTATAATTTGGTACAAGGTATTTAAATTTTGTATCATTTCTTTGTATCTTTCCTTCTTTCAAGCCACTTGCACCCAATGTATTTTCAGAAACATTCGGAACATGCTGCTTGAATACCAAAGGCAGTAGCTTACGGGGAGTACGGCGCCGACCGCCACCCCTACCTGGACCACAGCTTTGCGTTAAATCAGTAACAAAAATGATTATAATTGTAAGTTCTAACAGAGAGCGGTGTATGTGCCACCGAGTCATGTCTCAGTTAATTGAAGGGAATTATACTGCTATGTTGTAGTCCGCATGTTTCCCGGTAATATCTACCAGTATAAACTCCAAAACTGAATATTATTGAGTGCTCTCTTTGAACACTTGAGAACCATGATGCAAGTCCCATGATAAACGAGTGCAATTATCTGCATTTTTGTTCATTCGTATAAAGAGTAGTCAGATGTCATGCAGTGCATTACAGCTGTATTAAGAACATTATCTCTCTGCCCGCCCTCCACCGACACATCTCTCTATCTGTATGAGATCATCTTTATACATTCTGTTTCTTCAGGTATACTAGAAAACACAGGTTTTGAGCATCCACGCTTCTCCGGTGCAGGATAACAGTGATCAATTAGGTAGCATCTGCTTCTCTTTCGTGATTGGTGAAACATTATTTGACAGTGATCTACGTTTCAGGAGGGTGCGTTCGAAGTCTGTCACCACTGCCTGTCAATTCAGGTGGCTCTGTGAAACGCGACGTCACATTTAGAGCTGAGAGGAATGAAGGGGGGTTACCTTGTAGTAAAAGTCACCGAAATTACAAGGTGTGCAGAGATTAACATAGGCTTTTCTTTACCAGAAAAGGCAGAACATTTAGTTAAATCTTTTAAGTTTACAGAATTACCTTGCCACCTCCTCTCCCAACAGTTCCCCCCCCCCATTGATGCGACGGTTGACATGCTTAGCTTATCAGCCTTGAAGTGTAAAAAAGAATAGGAGGAGGAGGAGAAGGAGAGTTGCCTCTTAACGAGTTCCTAATAATCTTGAGGATACGGTACCCTTTAATGTATACTACCAATTATTTAAACCTCGACCTTAGGTTTGGATCAGAAGGGAAGTGGAGAAACAATTAGTAGCTGATTTTCCCTGCTGAGAAAGACGAACGAGGCCGGATTTAGCTCAAAGCCACGTAAGCTATGGCTTCGAACCTCGCTATCCGAGGGGGGGGGGGGCGGTTTCCCGTTTCCTTTGGTAAAGATAAAAATCTATAATTAGATATTTTGGGTCTTTTTCACATATTCAATCTAAATCCAGCCGTTACGACGGATTGAAGATTGAGACACTTAGCCAACTATGTACTTTGCGTTATAAATTACAGTGCACGAAGTATTCACAGAAAAATGTCACAAGTGAAATTTTAAGCAAAGGGACGTCTCTGTATTGGACCTATTTATTTTTAATTTCGTTATTAAATTTAGCATTTGGCTTTCAAAGCCTTATAATATAAATTAGAAATCTCAAGGAATTTAGGAATAGCAAATTTTAAGGAAATATTCAGGATTATGGATTAATACATTAATATACATAATAAAATTATCATACTGAAATATCATAAAATGAAACATCATAATGCATATAATATAGTATCGTAAAGTAATACCCAAAAGAAATATTACATCATATCTTAAAAAAGAAAACATCGTAATAAAATAAATGATACTGATTAGTGAAATTTCTAATCTCTATATTTCTAATTTGGTAAAACAAACAAAAAAGGTTACTTAATATGCACACTACGTTACATTTCAGTCACATTCGATTTTTTCTTAAATGAAATGAATTGTTGTTTTCATTTTTTGTAATTAATAGAAGTGAAAAGTAAATATAGCTATCTCTTGAACAATTAATTACTAAGATTATAACTTCACAGAACACTTAAAACTATATAGTTTTACTTTCTCTAAACTTAACTGTTCAGTTTAGTTACAACTGTATAATATTTATTAATCTTTTCCAATATACTTTTAAGTCTCTTTTCTCTAAATATATATAGAGAGAAAAAGAGACTTGTGAAGAGATACATATGTATGTATCTCTTCACAAGTGACACCACGTTCACTAGTCTTACATAAGAATACAACGAAGCATGCGCTGATTGACTCTACATTACAAGTTCTGCATTAAAATGCGCTGACTGACTTTACATTACAAGTCCTGCATTAAAATGCGCTGACTGCCTCTAAATTCTGCATTTAATCAATAATTTTCTTGTTTCCATACAAATTGTATGGAAAAAAGAAATATTGGTAAAACTCCAGATTTTGGGTACTAGTTCATATTTCGACAAACGGAAAGGAACAAAACAATGATTGGAAGGTGCCACTCACCTCTTTCTCCCGTCCCCTGTCCTCCTTTGGTTGATATGCCTAGGGTGTTTATCCCCTACTTGCCGCTGTTTTAAAATCGGAAAAGGAGTTCCGATTTTAAAACAGCTTGATGGGGGGATAAACACCCTAAGCTAAGCACCCCCCCTCCTCGACGACACAAAACAATCAAAAACAAAATGCCTTCACAATAATCACCCAATCACAGAACTCGACCGTACAATCACTCCGTTCTACGACCACGCCCACTGCGCGGAGACAAGTGGCACCCAAATAATAGATTTAGCCGAAATAGTAATTACGGATTTCTATTTGTCCGATTTTAATTAAATTTAGAATAACTCAACAAATATTTTTGAAAGATCAAATATAAAATTTCATGAAAATCGTCCGCTGTAAGTTGAATTTTTATGTGCGGACGGACATAGTAAAGACAATAGGCGCATATGCATATATGTACAGTGGACACCGCTTACTGTGATAACCCCAGGACTCAGCTAAAGTGAAAACAATTACCGAAAAAAAAAAAAAAAAAAACCCTGAGAATGCAGATGTTCAGCATTGTTTATTGTTTTAGAGCGGAAATGTGTACATAAAAAGGTGGAAGTAGAAAGAAAGTGTTGAAAGAAAAGATTGAAATCAAGCTATATAAAATACTTTAATTCAACTGTCCACTGTTTCTTCAAGAAAGTCATCAATAAATATTAAACTGTCATAATGTTTCTGAAAACACCTACAAATTATTAAAAAACCAACTATTAAAATCAAGCATCAGAAAAGGGTTAATGCTCTGTTGTAAAACAGTCATTGGTAGAACAGATTGGTAGTACAGAAACAGTACAGTCAGATTGGTAGTACAGAAACAGTACAGTCAGATTGGTAGTACAGAAACAGTACAGTCAGATTGGTAGTACAGAAACAGTACAGTACTTTCACGAAGTAACGACACCGAAAACCATACGAACTGTAAGAAGTAACAGCAGTAATTAGCTACATAGTGTTAGAGGTCAAGAATAAAGTGTTAGAGTTCAAGAACAAATCTTTTTTTAAATTTTTTTTTTATAGAAGTGAAAAGTAAATATTGTTATTTTCTTATTAAGTCTCTTTTTCTCTCTGTATGTATGTATCTGTTGATAAGTGAGTTGACTACTTTTAGTGTTACCTAATAATAAATGCAAAGCGTGCACGGACTGTCTGTAGACTGACTGTCTAAGAAAACATTAAAACTATATTTAAAGTATGAATTTCTTTTTTCCATGTAATTTGTGGATTGATGGAACATGCTTCCATCTTAGAGGGGAACAGGTATCCTGTGTGTTATCAGACACTCAGCCTAAAACACTGATGGATCCAATATCTCTCTATTACAGAAGATTTAGGAGAAGTCCGGTTGGCCTGCCTCCCTAAAATCCACTCATGCTCACCTTCTCGATGGTAAGCCCTGTTACGTCACTTAGGTGGCAACGAACGTGTAGAGTGGTTCTCTTCAAGATGCCTGGTCAGCATGAAGAGGAAAAGACCAACCCCTCCAGCAATATGAAAGCACGACGAAACAAATGGCCCTCAGTCCCCAGCAGCTTTCACTCTCCCTCTTACGGCAGCGAGAGGATTAGAGTGGAAGCAGAGGGTGCTAAGAATCTCTGGGTACGACCAGGCTGCCATGCACGGAAACTGAACTTGGCCTGTTATAACGTAAGAACACTCATCGGTGAAGACAGGATATTAGAGCTGGAAAAGGAATTAGAAAATGTGAATTGGAATATCATCGGTTTGGCTGAAACAAGAAGAAGAAATGAATCACTTATAAGTTTATCAAGTGGAAATCTGCTGTACACCAATGGAAACAGTGAAAGGAGTGAAGGTGGAATTGGGTTTCTGGTCCATAAAGATTTTAAAAACAACATTTTGGAATTCAAAAGTACATCACCAAGAGTGTCAAGACTAATACTCAAGATTTCTAAGGGATACAAGCTAAAGATTATAATGATTTATGCACCAACATCGAGCCATGATGATGAAGAGGTTGAAGAAATGTACACTGAAATTGAGAGTCTTCTAGATGAGCAGAAAACCCACTACACTATTATTATGGGAGACTTCAATGCTAAGGTTGGAAAAAGACAAAACAGCACAGAAAGGGGAACTATAGGAAATTTTGGAATTGGTGAAAGAAATGAAAGAGGTGAAAGACTTGTGGAATTTGCAGAATCTCAAGGACTGTCAGTAATGAACACTTTTTTCAAGAAAAGGGTGAACAGAAAGTGGACATGGAAGAGTCCAAATGGATTAACTACTAATGAAATCGACTTCATCCTCACTAACAGAAGATATATTGTGAATGATGTTACCGTCCTGAATAAGGTAAATGTTGGAAGTGATCACAGAATGGTAAGATGTACACTTGATATAGATGTAGGAAAGGAAAGGAAAAAACTGACTCGAGTAAATAATACAAAGGTCTTTGAAATAACAGAGGAGGAGAAAAAGCAGTATGTACTGGAACATAAGAACAAGTTTGAGCTTCTGCAGACTGCTGAGGACCAAGATATCGACGAGGAATATTACAACTTTTTGAAAGTGATAAAGCCCAAGAAACCTATAGGGAAAAAGAAATCCAAAGAAGAAAAAATTAGTCAAGAAACACTTGTCATGATGAACCAAAGACGACAAATGAAAAGCAAGAAAAACACTGACAGGGAGAAAATTGAGTATACTGAGTTATGCAAAGCCATTAGAAAGAGACTCAGAGAGGACATAAGAAGATTTAACACAAGAAAAGTAGAACAAGCATTAAGGGAAAACAAAGGATTTAAATCAGCAGCCATGAGCAGTAATACAGAAAGACAAATGATACTGAAACTGAAGAATAGCGATGGTGTACTTATAAACAGCAGAGAAGGCATAATTCAAATAGCAGAAGACTATTATAGAGAATTATACAAGGAGCAGGGGAATGATGCCAGCAGTGGGGAAGATGGATTGCAAAGTAGCAACACATACGACATACCCAATATTCTTCCTGATGAGGTAGAACATGCATTGAAGAAAATGAAGAATCAGAAAGCCCCGGGGGAAGACGAAGTTACTGTAGAGTTGTTGAAATTGGGAGGAACAGACATAACACAAAAACTGGCAAGGCTCTTCACAAAGTGCATTAGAAAAGGTGTGACGCCTAAGCAGTGGAATAATGCAATCATAGTTTTGCTGCATAAGAAAGGAGATAAATCAGAAATTGGAAATTATAGACCAATTAGCTTGTTATCCCACATCTACAAGTTGTTCACAAGGGTCATTACTAACAGATTAGAAAGAATACTGGATGAGAATCAACCGAAAGAGCAAGCTGGCTTTAGGACAGGATTCTCAACTATGGATCACCTTCATGTAATATCACAGCTAATGGAGAAAGCAAATGAATATAAAACACCATTATGCCTGGCATTTGTGGATTATGAAAAGGCATTTGACTCCATACAGCATAAGGCAATGTTTCGGGCACTGGAAAGACAAGGCATTGATACCCCATATATTATGATTTTGAAGAAAATATACGAGAGTGCTACCTCCTTTATTAGACTAGACAAAGACAGTAGGAAATTTAAAATTGAGAAAGGAGTTCGACAAGGAGACACAATATCTCCGAAGCTGTTTACTGCTGCCCTTGAGGTAGCTTTCAGAAGATTAGACTGGTCGCAGAAAGGAGTCAATGTGAATGGAGAGTACCTAAACCATTTACGATTTGCAGATGACATTGTGGTCATAAGCCATGATCCCAAAGAATTAGAGGAAAATCTTAATCAGTTATGCACAGTTAGTAAGGATTTTGGACTAAAGATGAATATGGCTAAAACAAAAGTAATGATGAACAAGTATGCCACAGAAAGGGAAATAATGATTGAAGGAGCAGCAATTGAAAAGGTGGAGTCATATACTTATCTGGGACAAGTTATTAGCTGTAATAATGATAAATGGCTGGAAGTCAAGAGAAGAATAAATTTTGGATGGATAGCATTCAGGAAATATAGTCACATACTGAAGAGCAATATCCCAGTTTGTCTGAAACGTAAAATAATGGACCAATGTATACTCCCCATCATGACTTATTGAAGTGAAACTTGGGCACTCACCAAAAGAATGGAAGAGAAGCTGAGAACTACACAGCGAAGAATGGAACGAATCATATTGGGAATAAGACTGTTAGATAAGAAGAGAAACACATGGATTAGGCAACAAACTCAATAAAGGACATTCTTATCAAAACTAAAGAACTAAAATGGTCTTGGGCAGGACACATAACTCGAAGACATGATGACAGATGGACTAAGAAAATAACAGAATGGTATCCAAGAGGAGCTAGAAGAAAACCTGGAAGACAAAGGCGGAGATGGATAGATGAAATTCATGAGTTTGTGGGTAGTAAATGGATGTCCAGTGCTCAAAACAGAAGGAACTGGAAAGTTGCTGGAGAGGCCTTCATCCTGCAGTGGATTGAAAATGGCTGATGATGATGATGATGATGATGCTTCCATCTTTTGTTGTGGAAGCTAATAGCCTAAATAAATTTAAGGCTGAGCTGAACAGGCATTTGGAACGAATGAAGGGGTGAAATGGGAGGTTTATTTTTTTGGCCGATGGTGCATAAGCTTGCTTTCTTGCATCGTATGCCTCTACTAATGTTAATGCTAATTTGTATGGAAAAAGAAATAATAATTGTCTGAGTTCTCTTTTTCCAATTTTAATGAAATTTTGGATGACTCGATAAATCTTTCTAAAGGAGCTCTATATAAAATTTCTTCAAAATCCGTCTACTGGGAGTCGAGTAGAATCTTTGAGAATATTCAGGAATATACCAGAAAGTGGAAGACTCCTGAATGTGGTTGAATCTCTAGAATCGTCTAATTGGGGATGATCCTAGAATGTTCTTGAAAGTGGGAATATTGTTTCAGTATTATAGAAGATTGTAGATGATTCTAGAGTGTTTTGCAATAATATGAATTGAGCTGTAACCTATACTATACAGTATATAAAATCGAAAACCCGTCATTCAGAAAGAGTGTTTGATAAGTTTTATGTTTCGTGATAAAAATGGCAAGAAATAAAGAACTGAGTGTTGAAAAAAGAAGTGCTATTATAACTCTGTATAAAGAAAGTTATTCCATTAGAAGTATTGACAAAAACTTAGATGTTGCATCTAATAGGAGTACCAATTGCCATTCGACGATTCGAGGACACTGGCAGTTTAAAGGACAAACCAGTCAGGACACATGCACGTACCAACAGAAGTACAAGATAAAACCATAATACTGATTTCTAAATGCAATCGACGACTTATTGAACCAGAGCCGGCGAAAGGGGAGTGCAGGGTGTGCACCGCACACGGCCCCGCGTTGGCGATGTTTTTTTATAATAAATTAAAATATAGTTGGACTATCGCTAGTTGCAACTGAAAGAAACATTTGCAATAGATTTTTGGGATAGATTTTTTACAAATTATAGATGATTTTGCAGCGAAAAAAGCACGTAGGATTACTTTGTAAAAAAAAAATATATATATTTTTTGTATATATTAATATTGTATTTGTTTAGAGGTATAGAAATTGTTTTTGTTACTTTTGCTATAAAACTTTCTGTGATTTTATTTTAATAATTATTTTTAGATTTGAAAAAACACGTATCTTAAATGAGTAAATAAAAGTTTATTTTTTTCTGCCCCGCATTTATTTTCGCATGACCCTATGACCCAGCTTTGTATTGAACATGAAATCCGAGCTGAGTTCAGTAGGAACAGAGAAACTCCTGTGTCGACAACCACTGTAAAATTTTGTCTTAAACAAACGGGACTTGTCGGTCGTGTAACTTTCCGAAAACCCTTATTAAAACCGGAAAATCGAAAGAAACGGTTGGCTTGGGCTAAGAGCCATCAACATTGGACAATTGAAGAGCGGAAAAACGTACTGTGGGCATATGAATTCAAATTTGAAATTTTTGGATATATACATATATCCAAATATATTTATATGAAAATATATTTATATGACCCATGTTGTTAACCACGGTGGTGGTTCCATCATGATCTTGAGTTGTGTTTGCTTTTCTGGAGTGGGTGACATCTTCAGAATTGAAGGAATTTTTTAAGAAAAGAAGGCTATAAAAACATTCTCGAACATAATGCAATATCCTTTGGACTTCGACTTTGTGGAAGAAATTTTATTTTATTACAACAAAACAAATAACCCGAGGCATAGCTTTAAGCTACTCAAGGACTTTCTAACTAAACAACAAGAGAGGGTATTGCAAATTATGGTGTTGCGACTCCAATCGCCTGACTTAAACCCAATTGAGCTTTTATGGGATCATCTAGATCAGTGGTTTTCAACCGGGGTGCCCCGGCACCTTAGGTTGCCGCAACAACATTCCAGGGGTGCCACGTAATTTGGGTTTAAGTTACTTAAACTTATTATTATTTTTTAATTTATATGTTTATTTCATTATAAAAAGGTGCACAGTATCTTTTTAATTTTGTGGTGATCTATAATTGATGTTTACTTAGTACCTCTGTATAAAGAATAAAATTATATACTGTATATATATAATTTGCATTATGAAATGTAATTTTTATAATTATATTATTGTAATAAATATCATATAACATATATATATATATTTTTTTTTTTTTTTTAAATTAAATAAAATAAAACATAAGCCAGTAGTATGGCAAAAACTGTAGAGCGAAAATTAATTAATTATTTATTTATTTTATTATAATTTAACTTTTATCAATATTTAATGGTAGTATATATTTCGGCTTCATATGGAGGAATTGCATGTCTCTGCCTCTAATGAATGCTTAATTATCTATTTATTTAATTTATTATAATTTAACTTTTGTCAATATTTAATATAATTCAATGGTGGTATGGGTTGATATGCTAATTTGGCAGCGCCTGTGCCGCCATCTATTTTCCTCTCTTCTATATAAGCTGATTCAGCCTACAGTATGTCAGTGGTGTGGCTCTGCTTTAGAGTGCTGTCTGTTCTATAATTTATTTTTCGCTGCATAAGGACCACCGCCGTGCAACTCCTCTGCATTGGAGAATCGATCGGAGGAGGAAGGGTGATTTGGTACTTCGATCTTTTCACCATTGCGACGATTTGTATAGCGATTGAAATGCAGCGATTCCATGACCATTATTGGCCTCGTGGTCCTCTTTCGATATGGGGCATGATGGTCAGTCTATTTTATTTTATTTTAATTTATTCTGATTTTGTCATCTTTTAGTAGTTCCTTTAACCCCCTTTTTTGGTGATATTTCACGTCTTTTGGAACTGGTACCTCTCGGGGGGGTACCGCTAAATTAATATGTAATTGGCATTATTCTAAATTTTATATACGTCATGTTAATTGGATTTAAAGTTCGAAATTACGTAGGGGTTTCTGGGCTATTTATTTATATGCTAATTTGAAAGTTAGACATAAATATTATTATTTATGTCTAACTTTTATTCTTCTTTTCCGTTTGTTCGTTTATTTGGTTATTTTTATGTTAATTTTCGCTCTACAGTTTTTGCCATACTACTGGCTTATGTTTTATTTTATTTAATTTAAAATATATTTCTGCTTCATATTGAATCTGCATGAAGAATCACTACTGCTCAGTAGTGATTCTTCATGCATTAAGAATCTGCAGATAAATGAACCACTTGGTGGCAGTGATCACAGTGTGCTGAAGTGGGAGTTACTCAAAGAGGTAACTACCATTAGGGGTAAAGGGAAGGGGTATTGCTTTCGTAAAGGCGCAATGGACTGAGACAGTATTTAAATTCTATACAGTGGGATCAACTGATGATATTGCCAACAGCAAATTCAAAATGGGAAGCATTCAAAGAACTTATCGTGGAAGCTACTAGGCTTTACATACCAACTAAGAAATATTGTTCAAGGTTTAGGCCTAAATGGTTGTCAGATGAACTAATGAGGCATATGGCAGAGAAGAAAAATGCATGGGATACATACAAATTAACACGTGACACGGACGCCTATGATAGATACAAGTTGATCTGTAACCAAGTTACAAAGGAGGTTAGGCAGGCGAAGGCAGATTACGAGAGATCCTTGGCAAGGGATGCGAAGAAAAACAGCAAAGAGTTCTTTACTTATGTAAACTCTAGAAGGAAGGGCATGAATCAGATTGGTCCACTTGAGATCGATGGGTCAACTGTTGATGACCCTGCTCGGGTAGCTAACAAACTAAATGAATATTTTGCATCGACATTCACACATGAGGAGTTATTCAGCGAGGGGAATGCCAGAGGTGTATTCAACTCTAGCAGTAAGCTAGAGAATCTTGTAATAACTGAGAGCAAAGTGGAGGAGAAATTGTTGAAGATAAACACAAGAAAGGCACCTGGGGTGGATGGGATCTATCCAGTTATATTAAAGGAGGCAGCAAAGGAGGTAAGCAAACCCTTAGCCATAATTATGAGAGCTTCCTTGGACTCAGGGGTGGTACCCATTGACTGGAGATGTGCAAATGTGACCCCAATTCACAAAGGGGGATCAAAGGCTGACACAAGTAATTATAGACCTGTGAGTTTAACTTCCGTTCCCGGAAAATTAATGGAGGCACTGGTGAAAGAAGCACTGCAGGATCATCTAGACAAGACTTCAGTTATAGCTAGGACACAGCATGGTTTTGTTAAGGGGAAGTCTTGCCTGACCAATTTGATTGGATACTATGATGCAGTCACAAAAGAACTGGATGCAGGGAATAACTTTGATATTATATACTTGGATCTTAGAAAGGCTTTTGATACTGTTGCACATGGAAGACTGCTGCACAAATTGGAGCAGTGTGGCATTGGAGGCAAGTTGCTGCTATGGATAAAGGGGTGGTTGAGGGGGAGAAGACAGAGAGTGGTAATCAATGGACACTGCTCATCGTGGACTAATGTTATTAGTGGAGTCCCTCAGGGTTCAGTATTGGGGCCTTTATTGTTTTCTGTATTTATAAATGATATTGATGATGGTATATCAGGCTTAATGTCCAAGTTTGCAGACGATACGAAGGTTGGCAGGGTTGTCAAGGACACTACTGACACTATGCTGCTGCAACAGGATTTGGAAAGGTTGAGCAGATGGGCTTCGAGGTGGCAAATGAAGTTTAACATTGACAAATGTAAAGTACTACATATGGGAAACAGCAACCCCAGAGCAACGTATCAACTCTGTGGTACTACACTGACAGTGGTAGAGAATGAAAGGGACCTGGGGGTGGTGGTGGTGCAGGCAGATATGAAGTTCTCTGAGCAGTGCAGACGAGCTGCAAGAGTAGCTCATGGTGTATTGTCAATGATATATAGGAATTTTTCTAGCAGGGATAAGGAGGTGATTATTCCCTTGTATAAGGCAATGGTCAGGCCACACCTAGAGTACTGTATACAGGCCTGGAGGCCTCATTTCAGGAAGGATGTAGAGCTGCTGGAACGAGTACAGAGAAGGGCAACTAGATTGGTGAATGGGACAAAGGGGTTCTCTTACGAAGAAAGGCTTAAGTTTTGCAAATTACAGTGTCTGGAAACTAGGCACCAGCGGGGTGATCTGATAGAGGTGTACAAAGCCTTGAATGGTTTGAGCATGCTCAATGCTGATGGGATTCTTCCTCTAGCTCAGAAAAATCACCTGAGAGGGCATAAATTCAAATTGAGGAAAGACAGAGGTTCTCTTACGAAGAAAGGCTTAAGTTTTGCAAATTACAGTGTCTGGAAACTAGGCACCAGCGGGGTGATCTGATAGAGGTGTACAAAGCCTTGAATGGTTTGAGCATGCTCAATGCTGATGGGATTCTTCCTCTAGCTCAGAAAAATCACCTGAGAGGGCATAAATTCAAATTGAGGAAAGACAGATGTAGGATAGATGTGCGGAAATTTGCCTTTAGCCAGCGGGTGGTTGGTGGGTGGAACAGACTTCCATCCCTTGTCGTGGAAGTTGATAGCCTAAATAAGTTTAAGGCTCAGCTGGACAGGTATATCGAACGAACAGAGGGGTGAAGTGGAAGTGGTTATTTTTATTTATTTATGTTACTTTTTTTTTTTTTTTTTTTTTTTTTGGCTGATGCTGCATAAGCTTGCTTTCTTGCATCAAATGCCTCTACTAATGCTAATGCTAATGCTAATATGGAGGAATTGCGTGTCGCTGCCTCTAATGAATGCTCAATTATTTATTTATTTACTTTATTATAATTTAACTTTTGTCAATATGTAATGGTAGTATATATATATGACCCAGCTTTGTATGTTGTATTGAACATGAAATCCGAGCTGAGTTCAGTAGGAACAGAGAAACTCCTGTGTCGACAACCACTGTAAAATTTTGTCTTAAACAAACGGGATTTTTAATAAGGTTTTCGGTCGTGTAACTTTCCGAAAACCCTTATTAAAACCGGTAAATCGAAAGAAACGGTTGGCTTGGGCTAAGAGCCATCAACAGAAAATTGGCAGAAAATTGAGTAGGGGTGCCGCAAAATAAAATAAATTACTTAGGGTGCCGTTATTAAAAAAAGGTTGAAAACCATTGATCTAAATTCTAGACCGTCAAGTTCGTGAAGTCTGCCATTTTCACAAAATTTAATGGAAACCTTGCAGATTGCTTGGAATAATGTCGGTCAAGATGCTACTATAAAATTAAACGCCAATATGTCACGGCTATATATGGCAGGGATAAAATCTTGTGGAGGATATTTTAATGAAAAATCAGTATAGTATTTCAATCAGTATTTCAATATTTTTTGCTGAAAATTTTCAATGCTTATTAAAATATCTTCAAATACTTTGTAATATTTTGTTTTATTTAAATATTAATATTAAAACGAAACCACGGCAGAGTGGTACTCTGTGATGACACATGACGCTTAATTTCAAAATCTATTGTTACCTTGTAACTCTGTAAACATCTGTAAAAACATACCCTCTAATGGAGCCTGCGTTTTGTTATGTCTTTCTGGCTACTTTGCTTCCAAGAAGCACGATCACAAGGAAAATTGCTTTCCATCATTTGTCCACTCACACCCGCATCCATAGGTAGCAAAAAACTATATATTAGGGTCAGCCGGAAAGTTATTTCGGCTACCCATGTGTATTGTTTCTGTAAATTGCTTGTGTTCGCTGGTCAATTTGTTTGCTTTGCTTGACTAAAAACCCCTGGTTTACAGGGAAAAACCTTGCCATCTACTGCTGAAACTAACTCAGCCGTCTGCGTGGGTAGCACAGTGGTATCGTCACCATCATCCGGTGGAAAAGGCCCGGTTTCGAATCCCGTCGATGACGCGAGGAACTTTTATGGACATTTTTCACTCCGTGGTTGTGTTAGTCGGTGTCAGGCGTTTTCGTTCAGCAAAGCAGGCAAATCGACCAGACAACACACACAATTTACAGACAACCCACAAGGGTAGATAAAGTAACTTTCAGTGATTCTAATAAAGAGTATAGGCAAAAAAGACAGCTGCCTAAGGCTCCGATCAGAGGGCCCCCCAAAATCACTGTTTAAAAAAATTCATTGCTGTTTTTTATTAATATTTTTAAGTGATTTTTTTTATCGGAAACTGACTTTCTATCTGAAGGGCGATTAACTTGAAGATTAATTTGAAAATTACATTTTCTTCAAAAATGGTTTTACCGATTTTGATGAAATTTTATATTTAGTTCTTCCTTAAATAGTTGAGTTAATTGAAAAAGTAAAGACTGCCTTGTATGGAACCAGCGCTCCGACAGCCTTATGCTTAAGGGTGTTCCCACGTAGAATACAGGTGACCGCTTATCTGGAACTAGCAGCGAAATGCAGCTAAAGCTTCTCACAGGCCATGATAATTGAAAGTGTAAGAGAAAAATATTTTTGCGAACGAATTTGAAAATCTTCAAAATAAAGATTCGAATTTACGACATGCTCTAAATCTTAAAATCATTGTCATTATATACAGTGCAGACAAAAAAACTGCATCATATTAAAAAAAGTAACATTTGTAGTGAAACATGTAAGATATTGTTTGATTACAGTCATTTTGTTCGTCACAAAGCAAAAGTATTTCATCAGACAGTAATTGAAAGGTATTGCATCAGCCGTTTCTATAAATACGGCGTTGGACGGGTATACACGCTCTTTAGTAACCTGTTTTGCGGAAGTGTAAGCATGGCTCCATAAGTTCAGTTTCCACTAAGGAAAAAAGTGTAGCTGTTGCTCTGTCTCAGGAAGGGCTTTCTACGCGTGCTGTCACTAATAAAATAGGCTGCCACCAGTCAACACTATCCCGGGTGCTGAAATTGAAGCATGAAACCGGTGATGTGAAGAGAAGACCTGGATCAGGTCGTAAAAGAGTGACTATGCCTTCCCAAGATGGATATTTGACACCTCGTAATCGCCATGCTAGTGCTCCTGATCTAAAACTGGACTTCGAGATGGTGTTGAAACAAGTTCACCAACTGTCCAAAGACGGCTTTCGGAATGTGGTCTGTATGCCTATTGACCCAAGAGAAGCCTCTGTTGACCCAACAAATCAGGAAGAAGCGACTTGCTTGGGCTAAAACGCATCTTTCATGGACAAAAGAGCATTGGGACACTGTCATCTTTTCTGACAAATCAAAATTCAACCTGGGGAAAAAAAAATATATATATATATATAATATTAGGGTCCCCCCCCCCCCGTAAATGATTACACCTACCCATATATTTATTTTTGTCTGTAATTTGCGTGTGTTTTCTGGTCAATTTGCCTGTTTGCTGGACGAAAAAAACCCAGTTTCTGGGGAAAAAACCTTGCTATCTATGCCTGAGACCGACTAACTCAGCCACTGAGTGAAAAAAGCCCACTAAAGTTCCCCGCGTCATCGACGAGATTCAAACCCGGGGCTTTTCCGCCCGGTGTGGGGTGGACGTGATGATACCACTGTGCTACACGCGCATACAAAATGGTCTGGAGATGCATAATAAGCAAAGGGGTGGGGCGAATTAAGTTTATTAACAGAATGGTGAATGCAGAAACCTACACTGCTATCTTGGAGGAGTGCCTGAAATCCGTTATTAAGGATCACAACACAGACGTCCAAAACTGCATGCATTTTTCAATAGGACTCAGCACCTTGCCACACAGTAAAATTCGTAAGTTTTATGCTATTTAGATTTAATGATGAGTTTGTCTTCTTGTCTTACAAGGCTTAAAACATATTTACGCCAATATTTTCCCTCGTTTTTCTCCCTTAAGGTGCAGAAATACCTCAGAAATGCTGGCATTACAGTGTTGGACTGGCCCAGCAACAGTGCAGTTTTGAACCCTATTGAAAATTGCTGGTACATAATGTCATCTAAAATTTGTCAGAAGAAGTAAGATTCAGCTGCAGGAGAGCACTGTAAGGGTGTGGTACCTCGAAATTGGGCAACCGTATATCCAGAAGTTGATTAACTGTATGCCAGATCGTTGCAAGGCTGTAATTGCAGCCGAGGAGGAATAACAAAATATTTAGGACTTATTTTGCTGATTTACAGTACATAATACTGTTACGTTAACTTCTCATTTCAGTTTGTGCACGTAAATGCAATGAAGCGTACGTTTGGTTGTCATGATTGCCATTTGCATGATTTCTCATATTTCCATTAATTACCATTTTACTCTTTGGAAAGATATTTAAGGCAATTAGGAATAAAGGCTGACCTCAATTAACGCGATGAATTCGTCCCGCGAGCGCATTGCGGAAAACGAAACGCGTTAATCGAATATAATGATCAATAGGAAAAATTATAATTGGTCCTTGACCTTCAGGAATGTCTATAAAGAATTTTAAAAATACCTTTTAAATAACTTTTTAACTGTATACCATGTAAAAGATAATGAAAATAATTATGGAATTAAATGTTTATTGCATAAAACAGGGTTTCCCGAACTGTGCGCCGCGGAATATTTTAAAATTTTAAAAATTTTGAACCAATGGGGGGGGGGGGGACTGTTGGGAGAGGAGGTGACAAGGTAATACTCGACATCTGTCGGACACCGCGCGAACTACTAGCTCGAGGTAGTTTACAGTTTCAACATTTCTTGTTGTTTGGTTTTTAGGAGCATTGTGGACATGTGGACATGTGTATATGTAAGGGCGGCACCTAGAACGTTTGTTCAACTCCGCCTCGTATCTCTGTGAAGAACAGTATCACTACAATTGGGTCAGATGTGTGTGACATCGATTTGTGTGTATTATGTGTGTGTTCCGTCGTTCTGTTCTGGCCGCTTGGCTACCCGAAGCATCAGTCACCTGGACAAATGATTCTGGGTACTCGTCCACACCATGGGAAGGTGGGCCGGTCCCAATAAAACACGTACCGTCTCTAAAGAGACTCTGACCCACCTGGTGTTGTTAGCAGGTGGGCCAGAAACCTCTGGGGGCCCATTCCAGAGGCAAGAGAGGAGAAAAAAAAACAAAAAAAACTACCCCTCATTCTCACCCGCAATCTGGCAGTCCACAGTCAACCCAACCAACTCTCCACATATTGCAGTTCTACTGGACAATCTAACATAGATATTACTATCACCACCAATGATCTGAGGTCCCAGATCACTGACTGGACCACTATCCCTGAGTGGACGCTGAGTGATCATAGAGTCATCCTATTTCATGTTGCTCCTGCCAGCTCCATCCATCCCTGTAATTCCAGAATACCTGACTTTGTCCGTTTCTCCACAAAATCAATTGACTGGGCAGCCTTCGATGGATCAATTGAGCATGACTTCCCACTTTCCATGCTGGACCACCTTGACACTGCTTTGGCCACTGAACTATGTCATCTCGTTCAGCAATCCATAACTAAAGCCTCATACATATCAGCCAAGAAGAAGACATTCACTACCAGGATCTGCTCTTGGTGGACAGTGGAACTCAGTAAACTTCGTAAAGATGTCCATCACGCCCGTAAACAGTACCAGCGGCATCGTGGCTGGCCTCCTCCAGATGTTGCCCGACTCTATAATGACTACATCACTAAAAAGAATCAGTACACAAAAGCAATAGCAAACAGGAAAAAAGAAACGTGGACCAACTTTGTTAAGGACTCTGGCAATGCAAATCCCTGGGGGCTCTTCTACAAAATTACAAGGGGGAAGACTTTCACCTCAGACATTTTAGGGTCTGTAGTCGTAGGAACGAATGAATCAACTAATTGGCACGACTCAGTCAATCTCATTCTGGACAATCTTTTCCCAACTGATGACCCCTTGGAAGACCTTCCCAAACGTGCTGATCTTAGAGCACAAAATGCTAATTACTGTTCTCAGTCCTTAGCTGAACCCTTTACCATGCTGGAGCTGGATGCAATACTGAAAAAAATCAATCCCAGGAAATGTCCGGGCATGGACCTTATTGAATATGTCTTCATCCTCAGGTTCTACAAATTAAGACCATCACACCTTTTGCTGCTGTTTAACAAGTGTCTATGAGACAGCCAGTTCCCTAAGTGTTGGAAAGAGACATTGCTCCAGCTCATTAAAAAACCAAATAAGCCTTCAACTGAACCACGATCCTTCAGGCCTATTGCACTACTGGCTAACCTTGGAAAAATATTAGAACGGCTAATGGCCCACAGAGTTACCACTTTGTTCCTTTCACAGGATTTAATTTCCCCATCCCAGTATGGCTTCACACCAGGCCGCTCCTGCGAAGAGGCCCTATTTGATCTGGTCCTGCACCTGGAGAACTCAACTCCAAATATGAATTAGCTATTTTTGTCGACTTCGAAGGAGCCTTTGACACTGTATGGTGGGAAAGTGCCCTTGAACGTCTCCGTGCCGCCAGATGCCCTTCCAATTTGTACAAGCTGTTCCAGAACTAATTTTCAGAGCGCTCTATAGTAGTAAAATCAAAATTTCTTCAGATCACAAGGCCTGTCTACCGGGGTTGTCCTCAGGGCTCTGTCCTGGGGCCCCTGGTCTGGAACATGGTTCTCCAAAATTGGCTTCGTAATTCCTTTGACAACATAAAAATTGTAGCATTTGCGGACGATCTCGCCATCATCGTTTCTGGAAACTCACGCTCTGCTCTGGAAGCTAATGCTCAGCATGTTTTGTCCAATCTCTCCATCTGGACCAGGTTAAACAAGCTCCATATAAATCCAGCTAAATCCAAAATGATGATCTTCAAGAACAAACTTGACCTGCGGAGACCCCCGCAAATCAAGAGTCTCTGGTGTGCAACTGCCTTTAGTTACGCAAGCAAGGGTCTTAGGGGTCACTATGGACCACAAACTCTCCTTCTTCCCACACCTCCAACACCTCAGCACCAAAGTTAAAGGTTTTTCTGCCTCCATCCTCAGAGTCTCTCGAAGCGATTGGGGTTTGTCTAAGAGAATGTTATCGCTATACTACAAAGCAGTATTCCTACCCATTGTAACTTATGCTGCCGGTGTGTGGTTCCACCGTGCAGTTATAAAAATGAGAAAAAACTGAACTCCATTCAAAGAGGAATGATCCTGGCCACCCACCGTATATGCAGGACTGTCTCCACGGCAGCTATTCAGATAATTGCGGGAACTCTCCCGCTTGATTTGTTTACGATCTTCCGTGGGCTCTGCTTTAGAATCAGAAAGAAAATACCAACCTGTATTCTGGGTATTGAGCTTAATCTCACTGCAGATGATAAGTGGAAAAAAACAAGATGTTACAGCGACCTGGTGAACATCTGGCAAACCAGTTGGAATACGTCGCCACAAGGCACAGTAACCAAAAGATTCCTCCCCGAGGTAAAGTTTGCGATGACCAAAACTGCAAGATCCTGGTTCTCTCTCAGCCTTGAAACGTCCTTCTTGGTGACCGGCCACGGCTCCCTGAATGAAAAGCTGTACCAACTGGGGCTTCTCGCTACCGACCTATGCTTTTGTGGAGGTAAGGAAAACTGGTACGATCTTCTTTTTGACTGTGACTTGTACGAGGATCTCAGAGATCAACTTCGGAGAGACATACTGAACTTCTCCCCAACCAATGTGGATCAACTAATCCAGACTCCAGACAATCTTTCCTCCCTGCAGGCCTTTGCATCTGGCATTTTTACAAGACGAAAGACCATGTATGCCAATGCCAACCAAAACCAGACAAACAATTCTACAGCCTGGATTTCACACTTGTGAAGGGGAAGGCTAAATTCAAATTTTTATTTATTATTATTTTTATTATTATTATTTTTTTTTAAATTTTTTATTTATTTATTTTATTTTATTTTTTTTTTTAGGAGCATTAGCAACTAAGGTCATATTGCTCCTCAACATTTCTTATTAAGTTGTTTGGACCTAACTACAAAGGGTACTAGGAAAGTTTTGCAATACAGCTTTGTTTATTTAATTTTTTCAAAGTAATTTCCTCTACATTCAATACACCTCTCCATCCTCCGAAACCAATCTTTAAACCAGTTCTGCCAAGTTTCACTAGGGAGTAAAGCACACTCGTTGTCCCAAGCCCGTAGAAGGTCCACATCACTGGAAAACCGCCTCCCTTTTAGCTTCATTTTCACACGCGGGAACAATGCAAAGTCGCAGGGAGCAAGGTCTGGACTGTAGGGAGGGTGCTCAAGAAGTTTCAGTCCTGTCGTGGTCAAATATTCGGTGCAGGCTTTGGCGCGGTGAGCTGGAGCATTTTCGTGATGGAGGTACCAGGTGTCCATTCTTGACTTTGGCCGCAGGTTCTTCATAGATTCAATGACTTTAGGCAGGCATTGTTCAGTATACCACTTAGCTGTGACTGTCTTCTGCGTGTCCAAAACGACACGTTCCACAATTCCACTCGATTTGAAAAATACAGCTATCATTTTCTTCTTTACAGATCGGGATTTTCTGACAATTACGGGTGTGTCGTCATCATCAAAGACCCAAACTTTGTTTTGAGCCTTGGTCGGCAGATCGTAATAGTACAGCCAAGTCTCGTCACCTGTCACGATGTTGTTCACATACCGAGATTGTCCCTTATCAAACTTTTTTAACCTCTCCCGGCACCAAGTCACACGTCGTGTCATCTGCTCTTCAGTCAGTTGATGCGGCACCCAGAGAGAACAAAGTTTCTTCATGTGCAAATGATCTTGCAGAATCGAACGAATTGCTGGTGCATTTAGGCCCAAAGTATCCTCTATCTGTTGGTAGGTCACTCGCCTGTTTTCGTCAAGCATTTTCCTCACAGCAGTAAAGTTTTCCTCCGTAACTGACGTTCGTGTCCTTCCCGGCCTCTCCGAATCCACCAGAGTGAAATTTCCCCTTTGGAATTCTCTATACCACCTGAATATCGTTGTACGATGTGGACAATCATCATCTAGTGCAAGAGTCATTTCTTCTAAGCACTGGTCTATGGTTAAACCACGCACGAAATTATACCGCAAAACTGTCCTTATCTCATTTCGTGACCACGATGCCATCGCAAGCACTTTACACTCTCACTACTAATGAATAACTGAGCCCATCGACTTGGCGCGGCGGCTACTATGCACGTATGAACATGTTTCAACATGCAGCAACAAGCAGCTTCCTGTGATTCATTGTTGCGTCATATTGCAAAACTTTCCTAGTACCCTTTGTATTTAATAAATGGAACTGGTTTAGGTACGCCGTGAAAAAATTACTGAGACAGTAAGGGCGCCGTGAACCGAGAAAGTTTTGGAACTTCTGACATAAAATACACAATGAAGAAACAATTTGTTACGGAAATATTTGAACAGAGTCGTTTCAACAGTGTTGACTTTTCTCTTTTCATCAACCAATTTCCGATAGCCGACAACAATCTTCTCTGGGCCCTGGCGAAATAAATATCTCAGAAAACCTCAAACCTTTTGTTTGAGGTTCTCTGCGATACGAAAGATTTAATCTAGTTCTTTTACCGATATCTCCTTCGTGGTAATATTTTCATCTGGCTCATTTAAAAATTAGAATTTTTAAATGCAAGTCTGCATTGACTTTATTAGCGGGAGACAAACAACTACTGTAACACGTCTTCTTCCCATGGTTGATAGAACACACTGAGGCGGATAGCAAGCAAACATTTGTTTATTGCCCGTCCGACGCGCGGTAATTATCACATAAAAAATTTAAAAAATGTCGGTTAACTGGAAATTTGCATCGTGTAAAGTGAAAAGTGGTATAATTTTTTCAAATAGCGGTAACTGAAAAATGTGTTAATCGAACTCGCTTTATGCGATGCCTGGCGGTATCAGGTGGAGTCTTTTATTCGATTTCATTCACAGATATATATCCCATCTAAGAAATACATTTCGAATATTTCTGCAACCCACAATGCAGTGCAAAACGCATTATTTGCAAATTTGACAATTGATGCAGTTTTTTTGTCCGCCACTGTAATTTAATAAATACTTATTCAGATGACATTGACGCTAATGTTTTTAAAGGATAAATAAATAAATAAATAAATAAATTTTCTGTTTATACTCCGGGACGACCAAACGGTCAGAGGAGAATTAACGCATTTTATACTTTTTGCAAAAAATGAAAATTTATATTCACCCTTTTAATCTACGAAGGAATTCAAGGAGGACTGATATCAACTTTTCCTAATGTGAACATAATTTTAAAAATATTTTTGTCAATTCCTGTTTCGAACGCATCAGCAGAACGATCGTTCTCTGTGCTTAAAAGAGTTAAGAATTATATTAGAAATTCATTTGGACAAGAAAAATTAACTAATTTGGCAATAATTTTTTATTGAGAATGATATCATAAACAGGGTTGATTATAACGAAGTGATATACAATTTCTCAGCCCAAAAAAAGACCATATAAAGTAGTATAAAAGTACTTATTAGTTTAAGTGTATGTATTATTTCTGAATTATTCTTCTGGATTAGATATTTTTCTTATGTCATATAATTTGTTTTGTCACAATAAAATGAAATTGAAAATGCTCTTTATTAGTTTTTAAATGGAATATGGGGCCCCCCCAAATTCCATTTTGCCTTGGGCTCCATGAGGGCATAACGCGCCCCTGCCCATAAGGCCGCCGTAGCCTAGGTCAGGCGTGCGGGTGCATAAGTACACGTGCCTTGAGTGACCGGGGTTCAAGCCCGTGACTGCTGAATACGATGCTGTTTCTTGTATTCTGTCTATCTTGCGAACTCCTCTGACTCTCCGGGTCGTCCCGGAGTATAAACAGAAAATTTATTTAATTAATAGTTCCTCGCGGGGTGGGGGGGAGAGAGAGAGAGAGAGAGAGAGAGAGAGAGAGAGAGAGAGAGAGAGAGAGAGAGAGAGAGAGAAGTAAAACGATACATTAATGCAATTTTGTCAGGCAAATCGACCATAGAACACACGCAATTTACGGACATAATACACAATGCATGGTAGATGAATTTAATTATTCAGATGGCCTAAAAATAATAGTTTTTTTGGAATTGAAACTGTCCCTTCTTTTTGGGGGCGCCAACTGTGATTCTGATAATTTTCAAGTGGGAACCAGACTCAAGTATAAAACAGCTTAGTAGCAACGGGAAAGGCGAGAAAACTAAGCGGTGGAATGTAGAGACATTGAAAAATAAGACTTGTTGAAACAAAGTACCAGGCAGAGTTAGCCTGAAGACTGCAAAGAACAGGAAAACAGTGACGAAGATGATTGGACTTGCATAAAGGAAGCAGTAAGCAGTTCTGGGTGCAACTTGTGTAATCTTGAGTGAGACCTCAAGGCCGAGAAACGAGGAATGGCATGGTGACGAGTGCCAGTAGCAAAAAAAAAAAAAAAAAAAAAAAAAAATGATATCAGAGTCCCCCCCCCCTTAAAATGATTATATCTACCCATATAATTATTTTATTTGTCTGTAAATTGCATGCATTCTCTGGTCGATTTGCCTGTTTGCTGGACAAAAAAAAAACCCCCAAGACCGACTAACTCAACCATGGAGTCTCATTAGACCAGTTGTGACATACGTTGTGAAGCTTGGACATCAACAAGTAAAGAACGCTCGAATACCCTCAACAGTGGCTGAGATTATTTGAGCATAGAATTTTATGAAACATTTTTGGGCCCTTACAAGACATTGAATAACCTAGAAGATCAGAATGAATCACGAACTTGACCGTCTTATTCATGGTACAGACTGTCAGATTTGTGAAGAGCCAGAGACTTGCCTGGTTGGGACATGTTATGAGAATGGTTGACAGCAGAACAACTAAGAGTATAATGAAATGGACACCTACTGGTATGAGGTCGAGAGGAAGACTACGGAAAAGATGGATGGATGATGTAGAAGACGACTTAAAGATCACAAGAATAAGAAGTTGGAGAAGTTTGACTTCTGGGAGGGCATACTAGTGGAACATCGTTGAGAAGGCTAAGACCCATCCTGGGTTATAATGCCAGAAGAAGAAAATTTTTGTGTTGTGTTGTGTTTATTTCACACAAATTTATTGAATTCCTGTTTTCTAATTACTACATTGTGCAAACCTATAATATGTCCCCTAAAGAATGCACCAAGAAGAAAATTTAAATTCAAATTAAACAAAAAATGTGGAGAAAATTTCAATGTCTGAGGTCTTTGAATGAATGTTAAAATAAAAATTACTATTTTTTGCTGGGGAAATTTTATTCCACCGTGGGTGAAACTCACCCCCCTGCATTCAACACTGCTGCCCACTGTCCAGGCAGGTAGCAGCGGTTGTTTAATATGGGACATGGTTGCTGTCAATAGCCTAAATCCCGGGTGTGTATGGACGAACCTTTCACAGGTGAGGTCTATCAGCAGCTCTCAGCCTGCGTGGGTAGCACAGTCGTGTCATCACCATCCTCTCCACAGCAGGTGGAAAAGGCCAGAGTTCAAATCCTGTCAGTGACTCGAGGAACTTTTATGGGATCTGTCACTCCGTGGCTGAGTTAGTCGGTCTCAGGCAGAGATAGTAAGGTATTTCCTCGGAAACTCAGGTGTTATTCCAGCAAAACAGACAAATCAATTAGATAACACAATTTACAGACACATATGCATGCATCTGTTGCCCTCGTGGGCAGCAGAGTTGGTAGAATTGCCGTCCTCCACACACTTGGTGGAAAACACCTGAGTTGATTCCCATCGATGATACAGGAATTTTTATGGGTCTTTTTCACAACGTGGATGAATTAGTCAGTCTTAGGCGAGTGTAGCAAGCCTTTTCTTAATGGCAAACCGGGTTTTTCATCCAGCAAACAGAAAATTGACCTCAGAACATGCAATTTACAGATAATATACACGGAGTAACAAGGCCGATGTTCCTTAGTTGCCAATGTTTCTAAAAACCCAATAACAACATGGGTAGTTGAAATAACTTTTGCAGGTAATCCTAATGTAATAGTTTGCAATTGTTTATCGATAGTTTTTATGAGACCATGTGTGCCCTGCTGTGTCGCATTTATCTCAGACAGAAATGGGATCTGCTAAGACACTAATGGGCTGTGTCATCGGGCCTGCGCTGTGCATGAGTGGCTCTAGGAACACACTGAAGATACCACCTATCTTGATTTGCCTCCAAATTTGCCTGACCTCAGTCCAATTGAACACTTCTGGAATGTTTTGGACAGAGTCAGATATTTACACATAAGCTAAATAATCTACAGCTTATGAGCTCACATTACAAGGGGCCTCACTCCATCTTAAAAAATCATTTTTTAAATATTAGTAGTAATGGAGTGCTAGCTAAACCGACCTTAATGGCGGCCAATATGGCAGGGAAAGGGTGTGAACCGGTGGGGTGGGGCCGTGTGCAAAAATTTTAGTTTCTACTGTTTTTATCCCTAGATGGTGTTAGTGGTATTTTGTTATTTCATTTTCAATTTTATTTTTTGAGATGGATTTAATCTTTGGTCTGTTTGGCTAACGGGTCAGTGCTTTTCCTCTGGGCTACAGTGTTCCTTGGGAGAATGAGAGTCAAGGTGGTAGTTGAAGATAGCAGTCTGTGACGTCAAAAATGTTTGTCAAGAGCAATTAGGTTTGCACTTTGAATTGTGGATGTTGCTATGAATTGTAGGATGGGTTTGTCTGGTGCAAGGCTTGCCCTGATGCTGATTGTTTGTGCCACTAAAGTTATTATTTTTGTTCCCTGTTAAAGTTACAATTGAAAAAATATATATATATTATGGGATATTTTTAAATTCATTGTCTGTAGCTATCTTTTGAAAATCTAAAAATCATGTGATTGTGTAAAACTAGAATGACATCAACAAGTCAGTTGTGTGTGTGACTGAAACATTTTCAAGTATGATTTCACTGTATCTGCAATTGAGTATTCTTTTCTGTTTTTTTTTTTTTTTTTTAATTTTTGTGAATATTTTGAAATTTAGTTATGTGGGAGTGTATACTTAATTAGCGAGATGCATCCGGGGAAACTGAGTTTTGGAATGGGAGTGTTGCATTCTGGGAAACTGAGTTTTGGAATGGGAGTGTTGCATCCTGGAATGGAATGGTTTGTGCAGGACTAACAATTTTTGAAAGTTAATTATGTAAGAGTGTATTCTGGGACTTAATTAGAAAGATGAATTCGGAAATGAAAGTTTTGTGGCTGTGTTGTTGCTTAAGGAAGGCAGCAGCTATGTTGTTTGTTGATATTTTCCTGATGTAACGCAGGAAGAAAAACTCAAACTGAGACATTTTTTTCTTGACAATTAAAGTGTTGACAATGATTCATTGGTATGTTATTGCTTATGGAAGGGTAGCAGACGTGGTTTGTTCATATTTTTCTGATGTTATGCAGGATGAAAAACTGAAACTTAGAATTTCTCTCTTGTGTGTATGTTTGTTTGTCCTATTTTTCAAGTGTGTTTTCTTAAAATCTACTTACACTCACTCTTAGTAAACATAGCCACTGATAAGATTTACAAATACCAAAGTTATCAGTAAGCACACAAAACTATTTCACAACATAATAAGTGCATTGTGTCTAGAGCTTTTGTTTAGGAATTGTGTAGTCATAAACTGAAATCAGAAATTCACCGGGACTGTTCCACTCTGCAAGCAGAATTGTGCAGTTGTGTCGCAAATCACACACAAGGCAATTATTCATCTACATTCCAAGATTTTTCACTTTGTTCACTGGAAATATGCTAATCATCATGTCAACACCAGCACAAGTTTACATATTGTTTTCCCAAGAAGAAACATATTTTTCCACTTAGCTCAATAGAACACAAACATTTACAACTTCAACCAGCAGAACACAATTTCTTTTATTGTTAATTTCCACTGTACATTTCAATATCACAAGTGAACACAAAAACATGCCTGTACACATTCTTACTTACCCTGCCATTGAGTCATACGAGAGTAGCCTTGGTGTTTCCAGTTTCGACCATTAAACTGTGGAGTTATCATGGACAGCTGTATGTATGCTATAGAATTTTTGTAGCAGCATAACTAACTCATAAGCAAAATAAGTCACTCAAAGCTATAGAATTTTTGTAGCAGCATAACTAACTCATAAGCAAAATAAGTCACTCAAAGAGTTGATTCTGATCCCAATAACAGCAGAACACAAATTCAAACTGCCAGGAGATGTACACATTGAATGCAAGCACAAACATTTACATGTTCAGCCGACAGAACACAATTTCTTTTATTGTTAATTCCCACTGTTCATTTGAATATCACAAGCGAAAACACACGTGTACACGTTGATCTAGTAGTTGACAAATTTCCGTTCGGTAGTCCCGAACATAGCGCTCAGGGGCATTTCCTGTTATGAGGAGTGAAGAAGTTCAAGTGTTTTTATTTTCAAGACATATGAATACGATTACTGATAGATCAAGAAGGTAGTCTATATGGAAAAATAAATTTTTTTACATAGTCAAACGTGTCCAATGCAGTGGTGTAGCTACCGTGTAGGCAGGCAAGGCAATTGCCTCCGGGTCTGGGCCCTTTAGGGGCCCGGCGTCTTTTGCTGTCTCCTCTTTTGGCAATTTTCATTAATTAAGTAGGGGCCCGAACATGTTCTTTGCCTCCGGGCCCAAAAAAGGGTAGGTAACTACACTACTGGTCCAATGTGCTAACATTGTTCACATGTTTGACTCACCGCAAGGGAAAAAAAAAAAAATAATAATACTACCCTGCCTCCACAAGTAATGGTGAGACTGGAAAATTATCAAATGAGTAGTGACTCATGGAAAAATAACGACCCAATTTCGAATATCAAATAGCATATGCATATCAGAGGCAAATAATGAATTAAAAGCAGGTCTGATTTTTCGGACTTGTACCTCGTCTTTGGGTTCCAATGTGAAAGTGTGATTTCACTGTATCTACAAGTGAATATTTGACAAGGTTCCTCTCTCTCTCTCTTTGTTGTTGGAAATACCTAAAAATAAAATTTTCAGCAACTAAATATTCTTAAAGTTTAGATTTTTTTTTTCATGACAAAGTTCCATTCTGGTGCCCTCTGCTCTTGAAAGCTTATGGCACCAGATAATGTGTAAAAAATTTCCAAAGTAAAAAGTTTAAGATAAAAAATTAAGCAGTTGTGTTGTTATTGTCATCAGTTTTAGCACTTAAAAGCTTATTTTTTTTCTATCGATAATATTAAGGAATCACACAGACACAGATAGAAATTTACAAAAGAATAAATTATTGGTGGTAACCAACAGACATATTATTTACAAAACAGCAGTAACAATACCAAATTATTTCTAAGCAAGCAACAGAATGTGAAATACATGTCAATATGTAAATAGTCACACATAATTTTTACTGAGAACACTTTTTGCCCTTTTCATCATCTAGTTGAACAGGAATACATTGTATTTGAGAGCCAGCAGCTAACTCTCTAATCATAGTGACAACTGTTTTGAAGATACCATAGGAATTGAATACGGAGTGTTTATCCTCCTTCTTACATTTAGCTAAAAATTTTTGTACCATAATTAAAGTTTCCACTGTATGGACAAAATGTTCATAAACAGGTTGAAATGGTATTTCAAACTTTGTTGGAAAATATTCCAACATCTGCTATCAGTCGCTTTCGCACTTCATCTAGATCCTCCATCATGCTGGTCGCCATTAGGTGGAATATAGGTTTTTCTGATTCCAGTGTTGTAGGAACTCATCAATAAATGGAACTTTTTTTGATAAAAGTTCCAATTCCGAAATGTAAAGAGTTAATTGCACTTCGGCCTTACCAAAGTCAGCCAGCCATCCTACAGTTGCTTTGGAATTACCTGTTTTTCGATTTTAGCCTGTGCTGTGAAGATGTAAAGTCTCTTTAGCCCTTCCACCTATGAGAAGTAAAATTTCAAGTTTTTCTTTCAGCTCTGTCCATTTGTTTTTGGACAGCTTTATGTAAGATTTAAAGGTTTCAATGAGGTTAACGGGCTAGAAATTGAAAAATGCAACTCGGAGCATTGAATGTGTACCCAATCATCTATAGAAAACAACATTTTTCTTACCCAAGCAGGAGGAGTTGTAATTTGCACTTTCTATTTTGCTTAGTGACCACATACCCAAGAATTGAGAATGAATTGACTTTTCAAGCCATAGTGTGAGTTTTGCAGTAGCATCTCAAGTGACGAAAGGGACACACCACGTATCGAAATAGAGCGTTCTGATTGGTGAACAGTTTGGGTCAGCCACATCTGTAAGGTGCAGCAATGTAAAGTTTTTCAATATTATTTTTTTCTTCAGCCAGTGGTTTTGTTGTCAGATTTTAAAAGGCAATAACCACCATGTGCAAACTGGTCAGATCACTGCAATATACTTACCTGAATTTCTTTTATTGTTAATTTCTCCTGTTCGTTTAAACTCATTTGAATATCACAGATGACCATTTTAAGACTCACAAAACATGTCTGTTCATGCCACCCTCCCAGTTAACATTACACATTAAAGCTATGAGCCACTTCCGCTCAAAAAAACACACCAGTGCCACATGGTGGAACAGAAAATAAACAGTGCCAATGGTGGATAGAAATATTTTCTCCACCACGCATGCCCTTTTCAAAGTGACAAGTCTTCCCCATCTTGAGGCAGTACAGATCCCTATCACAAAAAGAGCATTCCGGACGAGTGCCCTAACCATCCCACAGTCACCGTCCTTCTATACAGCAGAGGGACTGTGGCGGCTCAGATGGTTAGGGTTTAATGTTTGATTAATGCTTGAAGAGTTTAATTCTTGCAAAAATAACTTAACTTTAATAACTTAATTCTAACAAAAATAACTTAATGTTTGATTAATGCTTGAAGAGATTAATTCTTGCAAAAATAACTTAACTAGCTATTTCATTCTTAAAACTTTTACTTTGGAAGGTCTCATTTAAAGTAGTTTTCAGAAAAACACTTTTATTTGTTTGGAAAAAAAATACACACCAGTAAACTTTAAAATAAATTGAAATCAATGCAGAAAACACTTGGTAATATTGGTAATATGCAGTTTATTTTTGGGCATGATTTTTTTTTTTCTACCAACTTGGATTGGATTTTTTCAGTTTAAAATTCGAATCAAAAATCTTTGGCTGTGATGTGATGGAAACTTCACATCACATCATAAAATCCCCCATATCGGGGGATTTTAATTTCCCAGATATTGACTGGAATTTGTGGGTTGGTCACTCACACACTAGCAAGGCTTTTGTGGATTTATTGGATGATTGTTTTCTACATCAGCATGTTCGGGAGGCAACTAGAGGGAGTAATACTCTTGATTTGATTATCAGTAGTGATTCTTCATGCATTAAGAATCTGCAGATAGAGGAACCACTAGGTGGCAGTGATCACAGTGTGCTGACTCACATCTGGTGAGTATGGGCATGGCACACCCAGGGTCCTGAGCTGGATATCATCATTCTTCTCTTCTTGGTGATTCCTTTCTACTTCTCTCTCTCTCTTTCTCTCTCAGGGTAACTCAGTTTTTTTTTTTTTTTTGCTGGTGCAGTATAAGCCTTAGGCTTTCTTGCACCATATTCCTAATAATAATAAGTAGGATTTACTCAAAGAGGTAACTACCATCAGGGGTAAAAGGAAGGGTTATTGCTTTCGTAAAGGTGACTACGATGGCCTGAGACAGTATTTAAATTCTATACAGTGGGACCAACTGATGATGTTACCAACAGTAAATTCAAAATGGGAAGCATTCAAAGAACTTATCTTGGAAGCTACTAGGCTTTACATACCAACTTAGAAATACTGTTCAAGGTTTAGGCCTAAATGGACGTCAGATGAACTAATGAGACATATGGCAGAGAAGAAAAATGCATGGGATATATATAAATTAACACAAGACACAGAAGCCTATGATAGATATAAGTTGATCTGTAACCAAGTTACAAAGGAGGTTAGGCAAGCGAAGGCAGATTACGAGAAATCTTTGACAAGGGATGCAAAGAAAAACAGCAAAGAGTTCTTTACTTATGTAAACTCTAGAAGGAAGGGGATGAATCAGATTGGTCCACTTCATATCGATGGTTCAACTGTTGATGATCCTGCTCAGGTAGCTAACAAACTAAATGAGTATTTTTCATCGACATTCACCCATGAGGAGTTATTCAGGGAGGGGAATGCCAGAGATGAGTTAAACTCTGGCAGTGAGCTAGATGATTTTGTAATAACTGAGGGGAAAGTGGAGGAGAAATTGTTGAAGATAAACATAAAAAAGGCTCCTGGGGTGGATGGGATCTATCCAGTTATATTAAAGGAGGTAGCAAAGGAAGTAAGCAAACCCTTAGCCATAATTATGAGAGCTTCTTTGGACTCAGGGGAGGTACCCATGGACCTGAGATGTGCAAATGTAACCCTAATTCACAAAGGAGGATCAAAGGGCAACACAAGTAATTATAGACCTGTTAGTTTAGCTTCTGTTCCAGGAAAATTAATGGAGGCACTGGTTAAAGAAGCACTGCAGGATCATCTAGACAAGACTTCAGTTATAGCTCGGACACAGCATGGTTTTGTTAAGGGGAAAGTCTTGCCTGACCAATTTGGTTGAGTACTATGATGTGGTCACAGAGGAACTGGATGCAGGGAATAATTTTGATGTCACATATTTGGATCTTAGAAAGGCTTTTGATACTGTTGCACATGGAAGACTGCTGAACAAACTGGAGAAGTGTGGCATTGGAGGAAAATTGCTGCTATGGATAAAGGGATGGTTGAGTGGGAGAAGTCAGAGAGTGGTAATCAATGGACACTGCTCATCATGGACTAATGTTATTAGTGGAGTCCCTCAGAGTTCAGTGTTGGGTCCATTGTTATTTTCTGTATTTATAAACGATATTGATGATGGTATATCAAGCTTAATGTCCAAGTTTGCAGACGATATTAAGGTTGGCAGGGTTGTTAAGGACACTAATGACAATGCGCTGCTGCTGCACCAGGAACTAGAAAAGTTGGGCAGATGGGCTGAGAGGTGGCAAATGAAGTTTAACATTGACAAATGTAAAGTACTACATATGGGAAGCAGTAACCCCAGACTGACGTATCAACTCTGTGGTACTACACTGACAGTGGTAGAGAACAAAAAGGACCTGGGGGTAAATATTGTGCAGGCAGATATGAAGTTTTCTGAGCAGTGCAGACGGTCGGCAACAGTAGCTCATAGTGTCTTGTCAATGATATACAGGAATTTTTCTTGCAGGGATAAGGAGGTGATTATCCCCTTGTATAGGGCAATGGTCAGGCCACACCTTGAGTGCTGTATACAGGTCTGGAGGCCTCATTTTAAAAAGGATGTAGAGCTGTTTGAACGAGTACAGAGAAGGGCAACAATTTTAGTGAATGGAACAAAGGGTTGCTCTTACGAAGAAAGGCTTAAATTTTGCAAATTACAGTGTCTGGAGACTAGGCACCTGTGAGGTTATCTGATAACGCCTTCAATGGTTTGTACATGCTCAATGCTGATGGGATTCTTCCTCTTGCTCAGAATAATCACCTGAGAGGTCATAAATTCAAATTGAGGAAAGACAGATGTAGGATAGATGTGAGGATGTTTGCCTTTAGCCAGCAGGTAGTTGGTTGGTGAAACAGACTTCCATCCTTTGTTGTGGAAGTTAATAGCCTAAATAAATTTAAGTCTCAGCTGGACAGGTTTTTGGAACGAACAGAGGGGTGAAATGGGAGTGTTTTTTTATTTTTTTTTATTTTGGCTGATGCTGCATAAGCTTGCTTTCTTGCATCATATGCCTCTACTAATGCTAAAGCTAATTCTCCAGAATGTGCTTCACCCAAAATGTGTAATTGGAATTGAGCATTTAGCTAAAAATGGCAGACACTTTCAAGATCTGTTATAATGCATTGTGACCTTATACAACAGGCCTACTTATCAACCAAATGATGTCTTGTTCTTTCAAGCATAACTGGAGATATGGGTTTGGCAACTTTTAAAATATCCTGTATCAGAATGACACCATTTTTCTGATATTCCTATTATATTACCATTAGTTGATTTAACCAATACTTCAAATTCAGTAGTGTTTTTCTCAGGAATTTTCCAATCAGATATTATTACAGCTATATAGGGTGTGTTCTGACACACTCTGTATAGCTGTTCATCATTACTTTCCAAAGTTCCTATCTCTAACAGCCATTTTCAACTGTTAGAGTCAGTGTTATAAGTATCCCCTGTAGGTCCTATACTTCCCCTAAAAAGGTAAAAGGCAAACTGCAACCATTATCAATCCACTGCAGGATGGAAGCCTCCTCAACGATTCATGTTGGGGGAAATGGTCCATAATCTGCCATGCTGGTGCAGTGCGACTGGACCAGTGTGGCAGTATGGACCATTTCCCCTGACTGCTAAACTGTTGATGATCTGCCAACTGGCAGATCATCAACAGTATAAAACAGTAAGTGATAAAGCCCAAGAAACCTAGAGGGAAAAAGAAATCCAAAGAAGAAAAAATTAGTCAAGAAACACTTGTTATGATGAACCGAAGGCGAAAAATGAAGAGCAAGATAAACACTGACAAGGAAAAAATTGAGTATACTGAGTTATGCAAAGCCATTAGAAAGAGATTCAGAGAGGACATAAGAAGATTTAACACAAGAAAAGTAGAACAAGCATTAAGGGAAAACAAGGGATTTAAATCAGCAGCCATGAGCAGTAATACAGAAAGGCAAATGATACTGGAACAGAGAATAGAGATGGTGTACTTATAAACAGCAAAGAAGGCATAATTCAAATAGCAGAAGACTATTATAGAGAATTATACAAGGAGCGAGGAAATGATGCCAGCAGTGGGGAAGATGGATTGCAAATTAGCAACACATACGACATACCCGATATTCTTCCTGATGAGGTAGAACATGCATTGAAGAAAATGAAGAATCAGAAAGCCCGGGGGAAGATGAAGTTACTGTAGAGTTGTTAAAATTGGGAGGAAGAGACATAACACAAAAAGTGGCAAGGCTCTTCACAAAGAGCATTAGAAAAGGTGTGACGCCTAAGCAGTGGAATAATGCAATCATAGTTTTGCTGCATAAGAAAGAAGATAAATCAGAAATTGGAAATTATAGACCAATTAGCTTGTTATCCCACATCTACAAGTTGTTCACAAAGGTCATTACTAACAGATTAGAAAGAATACTTGATGAGAATCAATTGAAAGAGCAATCTGGCTTTAGGACAGGATTCTCAACTATGGATCACCGTCACGTAATATCACAGCTAATGGAGAAAGCAAATGAATATAAAACACCATTTTGCCTGGCATTTGTGAATTATGAAAAGGCATTTGACTTCATACAGCATAAGGCAATGTTTCGGGCACTGGAAAGACAAGGCATAGATACCCCACATATTATGATTTTGAAGAAAATATATGAGAATGCTACCTCCTTTATTAGACTAGACAAAGACAATAGGAAATTTAAAATTGAGAAAGGAGTTCAACAAGGAGACAGAATATCTCCGAAGAAGTTGTTTACTGCTGCCCTTGAGGAAGCTTTCAGAAGATTAGACTGGTCGCAGAAAGGAGTCAATGTGAACGGAGAGTACCTAAACCATTTACGATTTGCAGATGACATTGTGGTCATAAGCCACAATCCCAAAGAATTAGAGGAAAATCTTAATCAGTTATGCACAGTTAGTAAGGATTTTGGACTAAAGATGAATATGGCTAAAACAAAAGTAATGATGAACAAGAATGCCACAGAAAGGGAAATAATGACTGAAGGAGCAGTAATTGAAAAGGTGGAGTCATATACTTATCTGGGACAAGTTATTAGCTGTAATAATGATAAATGGTTGGAAGTCAAGAGAAGAATATTTGGATGGATAGCATTCAGGAAATATAGTCACATACTGAAGAGCGATATCCCAATTTGTCTGAAACGTAAAATAATGAACCAATGCATACTCACCACCATGACTTATGGAAGTGAAACTTGGGCACTCATCAAAAGAATGGAAGAGAAGCTGAGAACTACACAGCGAAGAATGGAACGAATTATATTGGGAATCAAACTGTTAGATAAGAAGAGAAACACGTGGATTAGTTAGCAAACTCAAGTAAAGGACATTCTTATCAAAACTAAAGAAAATAACAGAATGGTACCCAAGAGGAGCTAGAAGAAAACCTGGAAGACAAAGGCCAAGATGGATAGATGAAATTCATGAATTTTTGGGTAGTAAATGGATGGCCAGTGCTCAAAACAGAAGGAACTGGAAAGTTGCTGGAGAGGCCTTCACCCTGCAGTGGATTGGAAATGGCTGATGATGATCTCTTCTAAGAGAATTTCAAAGAATGGGTTATTTGATGTATTGCACAATTTTTGTCTGAGCCAACAGTTTTCTTTCTATCCTTGTTTGAGAGAAATACACTACATTATAAGAAGCACTTGATTTAGATTATTATTTAACCTATACAAGGGGGCTACCCAAATTTATAAGAATGCATTTGAAAGCAAAGATTTGTTTAATTTACTTAATTTTGCATCATATCCCTATCAATCCTTGGGACACCATCCCACTAATTCTGCCATCACTGAATGCTTATCTGAAATTATTTTTATGTAATACTCTCCTGGTATTTCACATTTCTCCCCCAGGGTTTTTTTTATTATTGTTTTGAAACTCGTATAAATGCTTGCACCTCTAATAAAGGAAGGATCTCGAATGGCTGTTAATAACATGTCATGCCATGTTTTCGACGTGAACATTAATATCCTCCTGCGTCACTTTAAGCTTGACGTACGTGACTAATGCACAATGGCATATAACAAGACAAACTACCAGAAAGGTATAAGAGCTGGAAAAATTTGTGCTGTTGTTGACAGCATTATTACATAACAATTTTCATGACTTTTGAGTTGTACCTGATATGTTGACAAAAATGTATCAATTGTAGTGACAGTTTCAAGTGTTAATGTTTATTTATTTATTATATGTAATGTGTCCAATTATTTCTTTCCCAGAAAAATTGGGGAATTCCAATGGAAGAGTTAGGGAGAGCTTTATTTTCATTGAAGCAAATATTTCAGGTAAATATCAAGAAGTTTAAATATTGGATAAACATTATATCCTAAAATTTTTTATAGTGTATTATTATTTTTATTATAACACTTTTTCTCCTTTATGAGATTTTTTTTACCCCATGAGAGGTACTGCTACCAGTTGCATGGGGTAGTTGATTGTGTATGGTTTCTACTATTATTATTATTATTATTATTATTATTGCTGTTGGTCGAGGAACTCTCTTAGTATCCAACAGGTGCTCAGGACCACTGTTTTCTGGAGTTTAATGTAAGTGGCCTTTGGGAGGCCCATTGCTGCTTTCTCCTACTTCTGTGTGTTTCCTGATCTTTCCTCATAGGTTTTCTGGAGGTTGCAGCATTGGGCACCACAATGTTGATAAGGTAGATGGCCATTTCCTTCTTGACAATGAGGGTTATGTCTGGTCTGTTGTGTGGGATTGCCTTGTTTATTATTTATGGCACTGTCCCAGTATAGTTTGTGAGTAGGGAGCTCTAGTATGGATTGAGGTTTGCACTTATAATATTGGTCCACTTTCTTCGATCAACTGGTATTTTTGTTTTAGCTTCTGATGTATTATTCTGGCGATCTGGCTGTGTCTGTGAGTGTACTCCGATGTAGTTCCTGGTGTTGTTTATCTGATCTTGGTTGGTGAGCGTGAATCCTTTGGTTTCAGGGAAGAGCCTCTTGCTCATGAGTTATGCATTGGTAGCCATCTTATGTATGTAGTCTTGATGAAGGTCATTATAGTGTTACAAAAGGTGTTCAAAATGCTGTCCTTGCATCTGTACGCAGCTTGTAGCCTTCTCTGTATTGAGTTGCAAATCCTCTCAGGCATTCCTGGGTCATTTCTGATTTGCTAAAAGGCTCCTTCAACCTGACACTGCAATTCCTCAACTGTGTTAATGTCAGAAGTGTACACCAAGCTTTTTTTTACATGACACCAGATACAAAAATACATAGGATTTAAGTCTGGTGATCTCGGAGGCCGCATTACAGGCCCACTTCTATCTACCCACTGTTGACAAACCTTCTAGTTAGATATCAAGTCACAACTCGAGCAAAATGTGCCAGTGCACCCTCATGTATAAACCACATGTTCTGGCGTTGCTGAAGTGGAACATTATCATCATCAAGGTCTGGAAGAAAATTCTGCAAGAACTGAAGGTACAGCTCTTCTGTTAGCCTGTTTGGCAGAAAGCGTGGTCCAATTAGGCGGGCTCCTAGTAGTCCTGCCAAGACATTCAACGAGAAAAGTTGCTGATGTCGTGACTTGTGAATTGCATTAGGATTTTCGTCGGACCAAACGTGTCAGTTATGAAAATTAAAAATACCATTATGAGTAAACCCAGCTTCGTCAGTGAACAAAATGTTGTTTAAAAATTGGGGGGTTCAGGACACACTGTTGTTGCATCCACTGGCAGAAGTTCACTCTGGGAGGGTAGTCTGTGTTGCTGAGACCTTGTACACTCTGGATATGGTAGGGGTACAAAAATTGGCGATGTAAAATTTGCCACAAACTGCTATGACTCAGTACACACTCTTGCAGAGCAACCCTCCTTGTCGAAATTCCTGGATTTTGTTCTATTCTTTCCAACACCCTTTCCTCAACATCAGGTGTTATGCTTCTGGGCCTACCTGCTCATACTCCATGTGTGAAGCGCCCATGTTCTCTGAGGCTTCGATGTTCCTTGATGAATGTGCACCTGTTGGGCTGCCTTCAGAGGGGAAATGCTTCTTGGTACAAACATGCAGCCTCGAGTGCACTGCCGTTGGCTTGACCATACATGAAGTGCATGTCTGCATACTCATCGTTGCTGTAACTTCTTTGACAAGTACTAGTATGTCTGCTACATCTCAGAGCATTGAAAGAGGGGAAAGGGAGAGAATGAGCATAATCTAATCTAAACAAACAAGTCAGTGGTGGATCCCAACTAGAAATGTGCAATATCTCGAAAACGATTCACTTAAGGACCCATGTTTACTAGGCTTTTTTTGAATATTATAGTCTGTACAGTTCACCTTTAAATTATTGACCATCACTTTTGAAACACCCTGTATATATATATATATATATATAGGGTGTTTCAATGTCCTGTTCTCATTTTAAAACTAACTACCCTGTATCAAGAAAAATATGCTATAGTCACTGTGTTGTCTCCATTATCAGCTGAACTCCTGTAGTTGGATCACTGTTGGATAGCAGTGAAGTTGTCTTCAGTGCTATCCAACTTATTGCATATTCTACACTTCATAAAGCTGTTTTTAAACGTGGGCAAAATGCATGCCCATCTACACACTGTGTACATTTCCTCCCCATTTATGTTCCTGCTCATAATATATAAACATCTTTTCATTTTGGTTATCATGGTAGTTAACTGCTAACCTTTCCCATATGGAAAAGACTCAGGTTTTGAACCTTGATTATCAGGTTCAAAACCTGTCTCGATGAGTTCCCTTGTTGAGACAGAATTTGAACGTTTATTCCAATGTTTCTCAACGTGTGTGCCGAGAGTATGCTTCAGGTGTGCTGTGGAAATCACAAATAAAAAAAAAATTAATAAATCCAAGTTTTATAATAAAAATTAATTCAAATAAAAAATTCAAATAAAAAAAAAAGGTGTAGTGTAAATAAACCGATCCCAGCTCCTTCCAGTGGTCAATGTGATGTCATGTTTTGATTCCTAATACTAGATCTGTTCGCTTTTAATCCTTTATTCACCTTTTGATTCCTAGTAGTAGATCTGTTCACCTTTATTCAGTCATTCTTATCATTTGAGAAACTCTCTCTCAGGCACCCTGCAGTTGTATAAGGGCAACTTGTAAGCAGCATAGTAAGAAATTTCCTTTGTGTTTTAAAAGTACTGTTTCTGTTTTTATATCTCTAAAACGTCATATTCAGTTAATTTGTATAGAACAGGTATTTTCAATTAATTGTATTAGTACATTCTAGAAGTAACTTTTAATTTTTTTAGAAATTATTAGTGATGAATAAATTTTTAGTGAAAGGAAATCAGAAGAGGCAAATTGATAACAATGAGCTTGGAGAAAATGACAAAAATGAACAACTACTATCAACATGAAAAAAGAAGAAAATATGTTGTCATAAACATGATGATGATTATTTGGCGATAGGATTTTCATATACTGGTACCCAAGATTGTCCTCTACCTTTATGTGGTATGTGGTTTAAAATTGTCGAATGAATCATTGGTGCCAAGTAAATTGCAGCATCATTTCAATACAAAACATGAGAATTTATCGTCCAAAACTATGGAATATTTTAAAAGACTGCAGGCCTCTACTAGAAAACAAGGTACAGAATTTTATAGTATGTCTAAAATATCCGATAAAGCTCAAGAAGCCAGCTGTTTAGTAGCTGAACTGGTGGAAAAAAAAAGAAAGAAAAAGAAATCTCATCAGATTGCAGAAAGTCTAATATTACCAGCATGTCGAGTAATCATGAAAAGTATTTTGAGAGAGGAAGCTGGGAAAAAAATAATGGCAGTACCACTTTCGAACAGCACAATTAGCATCTTTTTTTTTTTTTTTTTTTTTTTGTAAAGAACTGAAAGAACAACCGGCCAAGATATTTTAGAAGTAATGAATAATTATTTGCAAAAGTGTGGTATCTTATGGAAATTGTGTGTTGGCATTTGTGCTGATGGTACTCCCACGATGACAGAAGCACTAAAAAGATTTGTAAACTTAGTCAAACAACGCAATTCAAATATTATTACAGCACGCTGTTTTAGACACAGAGAAGTTCTAGTAGCAAAGACAGTCATAACTGATTTAAAACTTATACTTGATCAAGTGGTTAAAATGGTCAATTATATCAAAACTAGACCACAAAAAATATCTATTTTTGGAAAATTATGGGAGGAACTGGAGTCTGATCATTTCTCTTTAATGATGCATACTGAGTTTCAGTGGCTATCAAAAGGAAATATACTTATACGTATGGACGAGTTGCATGAGGCATTGCTCATATTTTTTTTAACTGGAGCAATTAGAAGTTTGTGATTATTTAAGTGACTAAAATTATTTAAGTGACGAAATTTGGTGTTGTAAATTAGCTTTTCTAGCAGATTTTTCATGCAGCTTAATAAATTAAATACAAGTGTGCAAGACCTATAGAAAAATTTACTCACTTCTACTGACCGGTTGTTCGCCTTTAAAGAAAAGTTGAGTATATGGAAAAAATATGTAAATGAAAAAATTTAGAAATGTTGACTTGACTGCCAAAACGAATTATACTAAAATAATTAATGTAATAAGCAAAACATTAGAGCTGTTAAAGACAAAAATTGAGCATGTGCCATTAAACTCCCATAGCAACAAAAATTGAGCATTACTTTTCATCCCTTGATACCAAATTAATGATACCGTGAGTCAAAATTCAAAATGAATATCCATGGAGAGAGACTAAAGTTGGTAGAAGATGAGGTTACTCTTAGCTCATCTTCTACCAACTTTAGTCTCTCTCTCTCTCTCTCTCTCTCTCTCTTTTTTTTTTTTTCCTGTTTTAAATCCTCGTATTAAAAAACTGTGCTTCCCATCAAACCCAACCGTCTCACTGATTAAAATGTTATAATTGTATATAATTATAACATATATATTATAATTATATATATAATAACATATAACATACATATATATAACATATATATAATTATAACATATAATTGTATATAATTATATATTTATTTGTTTTTATATAATTATGTTAATTTTTTACATATTTTCTTTTAAATTTCATGCAATTCATGTATGTTCAAAAAAGAACATTAAAGTGTTAAAAACAAATAATAAATGTATTATTAAATATATCCAACAGAAATAACTTCCAGTTTGTGAATATATATATATATATATATTATAATATATAGTACAGTATATTATTTGTAATTTTTGTTTATTTTTATTTATAATATTTATAGATATTTACAATATATATATATTACAAATATATATTATATATGAGTATAATGGTGATTGTAGTGTCAGCCTCTTTCAAAGTTTGCCGCAAAATTTTAGCATCTTTAAAAGTGTGTGCTGCAACAATGAAAAGGTTGAGAAACACTAGTTTATTCATTTGAAAACCACTTGACTGCAAAATATGGATGATTGTATTTTTGTCAGAATGGTTAGTTGTAAACTCTTTTGAACTGCGTCTTCATGCCATGCCAAAGTATGAATAAAAGATTTAGTTGGCCTCTGGTGAGGGTTGCAAGTCGGTCTCTCAGAAACTCAGGTTTGACAACCCCATAGTTACTTTGGCTCCTATCATAGAACAATTGCCAGTTTGTTTGTTTTGTGTGCTTTTTTTTTTTCCTGTTTTGTCTAGGCATGAAATATTGTCTAATTGTTAATGGTCATCATCAGAGCACAAATTAGACTGAAACGTACAGGAATGCTATTCTGGTTGATACATCTGCTTTCTAAAATTCTCTACATTCCAGCTGTTAAACTTCAGAGAGAGAGAGAGAGAGTGAAAAATGACGAAATCATAATTTTTAATTATGAGTTTGAATGGAATCCTAATTACAGTATTTGTCAGCCTATAAGACGCTGCGGCGTGGAAGATGCACCCTAATTTTGGAATGGTAAAGTTAAGAAAAAAAACTTTTGATATTTTAAGGGGTCCTTATGTGCTGTGATGTAATGACTAGATTGTAGGTATAGCTTAGCTTAATTTTTCAGCACTCACATCATAGTAATCCGCTTAGTTGGTGGAATGTTTTACCATATACAAGTGGTTATGAGATTCTAATAATTACGGGGATTATAAATTTAAAAACTAAGTTATGGGCTTTAAAAATTTTTCTAAGAAAGGAAAGTGCACCTTCCATTCTCTGGTTGTCTAATTAAAATAAATTAAATGAAGAAAGACAAATCTTATCTTTCTTCATTTAATTAATTTCTTATCTTTCTTAATTAAAATAAATTAAACGAAGAAAGATAAATCTTATCTTTCTTCATTTAATTTATTTTAATTAGGCAACCATAGAATGGAAGGTGCACTTTCCTTTTTTAGAAAAATTTTTAAAGCCCATAACTCAGTTCTTAAATTTATAATCCCCGTAAGTTATTAGAATCTCATAACCACTATGTATGTGGTAAACCTTTTCACCAACTAAGCGGATTACTATGAGGTGAGTGCTGAAAAATTAAGCTAAGCTATACCTACGATCTAGAAAAAAAACTTTTGAGACAATGGAAATTTTAAATTTCCATTGTCACAAAAATACAATGGAAATTTAAAATTCAATAAAAATAAAACCCAAAAGCCAATAAAGAAAGGTATATAATTATTACTCATTATTATATTAGTATTATTCAACTTCAGATTCATTACTGACTTGATTATCATTATTCTCAACGTCATCCTCTTCACTAGTATCACTGTCGCTCTCATATAATAAATGATCTTCAGTGCCATCCATTGCATTACTTATACCACATTTTTTAAAGGCCTTGACCACAATTTCAGTCTTAACATCATGCCATGACTTCAGCACCCATTCACACACTTGTGCTATCGATGGACATTTCATCTTTCCTGTAGGTGTTATATCATGGTTCCCCTCTATCATCCATTTATTCCATTGCTCCCACATGTTATTCTTGAATGGCTTATTGATGCTGACATATAACGGCTGTCTGTAACTGGGAAGTTAAGCCACCCGGAATTACCACCAATTCTGTGTTCATCATTTTGGCCAGTTTGATGTTTTCAGTCATATCTGCTCTAAACTGATCCCATACTAGTAGTGCATTTTTATGCAGTAGTCCACCAGGATGCTTGGACCAAATTTTTACAAACCAATCTTTGATTCATTCTTCATCCATTCATCCCTTCGGTTGTACAAGTATAGTACGTGAATTCCATTTGGCAGTTTATCTTTTGGTAAAGTTTTTCTTTTAAAAATTAACATTGTTTGGTCCTATCAGCACAACAAGTTAAAACTGCGATGTAGTGTGTCTTTTCATGTCCAGTGGTTTTAATAGTTATAGATTTTTGCCCGCTCAGATTTACAATTTTATTGGATGGCACATCAAAAGTCAATGGAATTTCATCCATATTCCCAATTCGGCTAAGTTCATAGTTGCTTCAATATCAAACATTAAGGACAAATTTATGGAAATCTAGTATTTTCTGTTCATACTCAGCAGGCATTCTCTGGACTGTTCTAGTTCTTGTGTGTAAACTTAATCTGTTTCTTTTCACGAAGCTATAACACCAAGATGATTCAGTTCCTTTAAAGTCGTGTATCCCAATATCAGCTGCTTGTTTCTGTGCTTCTACTATTATCATTTTAGTACTCACTGCAATACCCATGTCTCTAACTTCCATTATCCAACTATTGGAAGAAAACACAAGTTTTCTTCCAATAGTTGGAATTTTACAAACATTGTGCATTGTTTTATCAGCTTTTTGTAATAAAACTTCCTGCTTCCTCCATTGATGAATCATCACTCGCAGAGGTCCAAAATTTTGTGCTACTGCTCTGTTCCCCTGTTGTTTTAGCATTAGCATTAGTAGAGGCATTTGATGCAAGAAAGCAAGCCTATGCAGCATCAGCCAAAAAAAAAAAAAAAAAAACACTTCCACTTCACCACTCTGTTCGTTCAAAATACCTGTCCAGCTGAGCCTTAAACTTATTTAGGCTATCAACTTCCACTACAAGGGATGAAAGTCCGTTCCACCAACCAACCACACACTGGCTAAAGGCAAATTTCCGCACGTCTATCCTACATCTGTCCTTCCTCAATTTGAATTTATGCCCTCTCAGGTGATTATTCTGAGCGAGAGGAAGAATCCCATCAGCATTGAGCATGCTCAAACAATTCAAGGCTTTCTACACCTCTATCAGATCACCTCGCTGGTGCCTAGTCTCCAGACACTGTAATTTGCAAAACTTAAGCCTTTCTTCGTAAGAGCACCCCTTTGTTCCATTCACTAATCTTGTTGCTCTTCTCTGTACTCGTTCCAGCAGCTCTACATCCTTCTTGAAATGAGGCCTCCAGACCTGTATACATTACCCTAGGTGTGGCCTGACCATTGCCTTATACAAGGGAATAATCACCTCCTTATCCCTGCTAGAAAAACTCCTATATATCATTGACAATACACCATGAGCTACTCTTGCAGCTCGTCTGCACTGCTCAGAGAACTTCATATCTGCCTGCACAATTACCCCCAGGTCCTTTTCATTCTCCACCACTGTCAGTGTAGTACCGCAGAGTTGATACGTTGCTCTGGGGTTACCGTTTCCCATATGTAGTACTTTACATTTGTCAATGTTAAACTTAATTTGCCACCTCTCAGCCCATCTGCTCAACCTTTCCAGATCCTGTTGCAGCAGCATAGTGTCAGTTGTGTCCTTGACAATCCTGCCTACCTTTGTATCGTCTGCAAACTTCGATATTAAGCTTGATATACCATCATCAATATCATTTATGAATACAGAAAACAATAATGGACCCAACACTGAGCCCTGAGGGACTCCACTAATAACATTAGTCCACGACGAGCAGTGTCCATTGATTACCACTCTCTGTCTTCTCCCCCTCAGCCACCCCTTTATCCACAGCAGCAATTTGCCTCCAATGTCACACTGCTCCAATTTGTGCAGCAGTCTTCCATGTGCAACAGTATCAAAAGCCTTTCTAAGATCCAAGTATATAATATCAAAGTTATTCCCTGCATCCAGTTCCTTTGTGACTGCATCATAGTATCCAATCAAATTGGTCAGGCAAGACTTCCCCTTAACAAAACCATGCTGTGTCCGAGCTATAACTGAAGTCTTGTCTAAATGATCCTGCAGTGCTTCTTTAACTAGTGCCTCCATTAATTTTCCTGGAACAGAAGTTAAACTCACAGGTCTATAATTACTTGTGTCAGCCTTTGATCCTCCTTTGTGAATTGGGGTCACATTTGCACATCTCCAGTCTGTGGGTACCTCCCCGGAGTCCAAGGAAGCTCTCATAATTATGGCTAAGGGTTTGCTTACTTCCTCTGCTGCCTCCTTTAATATAACTGGATAGATCCCATCCACCCCGGGTGCCTTTCTTGTGTTTATCTTCAACAATTTCTCCTCCACTTTACTCTCAGTTATTACAAGATTCTCTAGCTTACTGCTAGAGTTGAATACACCTCTGGCTTTCCCCTCACTAAATAACTCCTCATGTGTGAATGTCGATGCAAAATATTCATTTAGTTTGTTAGCTACCTGAGCAGGATCATCAACAGTTGACCCATCGATATCAAGTGGACCAATCTGATTCATCCCCTTCCTTCTAGAGTTTACATAAGTAAAGAACTCTTTGCTGTTTTTCTTTGCATCCCTTGCCAAAGATTTCTCGTAATCTGCCTAACCTCCTTTGTAACTTGGTTACAGATCAACTTGTATCTATCATAGGCTTCTGTGTCATGTGTTAATTTGTATGTATCCCATGCATGTTTCTTCTCTGCCATATGCCTCATCAGTTCATCTGACACTCCAAGGGCTCACATCTGGTGAGTATGGGCTTAGCACACCTAGGGTTCTGAGCTGGATATCATCATTATTTTCTTTCTTGGTGATTCCCTTCTACTTTTGACACACACACACTCTCTCTCTCTCAGGGTAACTAAGGAATTTTTTTTTGGCTGGTGCAGCATAAGCCTCAGGTTTCCTTGCACCATATAGCTAATAATATTGTACTACTTGTAGCTTAAATCCAAAATTATAATTTTGCTCTCTTGATGTGCCTGCCATTGATTAGGGCTTAAATGTATAACTGGAATTCAACTGTTATTGTAACAACAGCCTGGTAATTACTGAAAAGCATACTAACGTATATACAATCCGTTAACATTCGCTTTTGCGCATGCGCTGTATTGCTACTTTCGGCTTCTAAGACGCAGGGCTATTTTTTAATGTATTTTTAAGGAAAAAAAAGTTCGTCTTATAAGCCGACAAATACGGTAATCATTGCCTCCAAATTTCAAAATCAGTGCGAGGTTTGTAATGTACGTACCTGATGGAAAAACTTTTGACTAAAATATGTTATTTATCTTGCTTTTGTTGCTAAGTATTAATGTTCCAGCTGTTAATATTTTCCGAAACGTGATATTCTTACTGCATATGTTCATAACGAAAGTGGTGTGGTGATTTCGGTAGTCAGCTTTCCATCCAAAGGCGGTCAGTAATGTTCCACTATGAAATAGAAAGCATTTCTTTCCAAAATATACCATTCGATACAATTCCGACTGGAATAAACTTTGATGTTTAGAAATCGTTCCAGTCTAGAGTTGTGGACCAAAGAGCCTTTAAAATTCAGATTTCAGCTTTTATAGAGATTCATGAATTTACTACGCATTTTCTTCTCCTTTCCAAGGACATTGTGAAATTTTTTTTTTGTAAATGGAAAGGACCAAATATTTTTTTTTATTTTCAGTCTTTCCTTTAGATGTACTTTGTGAGAGAAAATAACACGTATTCTTAGTTGTTTAGTTTCTTAATTAATATTTTTATATTCATCATATTGTGCATTTTTATTACGATTTATTTGAAATAATTGCAATAACACTTTTGATCACCATCAAATAATAAACCATCAGTTTCTTGTGTTTGTATTTTACTTTTGTGCAATGCATGGATTAAAAAGTGAGCCTCAATATAACTCTGTGACGTATTTAGTATTACAGTGCATATGCGTGTGGATTTTTAATTATCAGGTATTTCAGCTGATATAATTTTTTGTAATATATATATTATTTATATGCCATCTATAGCTTTTGGAAGTAGAATTCTCAAATATTTTACAATAACTTAACCATTCCACATGTGGTACATACTTCTTATGGGTTTCAAAAATATATATCATTCCGGGAAAAGCCGATGCGGGACCTCCCATGTTATGTCATTCATCATGCCATGCATAACCTTTATTTCTGTGCGGCTAACGGTTTCACGCGCAGTTGTGAACGCATATCATTATTAGCAGTGGTAGTGCCATTTAGGCGTTTAATGGGCTATAGGCCCCCTTATGATCAAAATAATGCGGTTTTTTTTTTTTTGACTGTCACAGGATAATTAAAGCTTAATGATTCTAACACTGCTTTAGCTCCTTATTCTGGGACTGCCACTAATTATAAAAGTTCTTCTAGATAAACTATAGTTTTAGTTATGAAGTCAATAAACATAAATAATACATAACAAAAAAAAAAAATCTTGATTTCCCATATTTGTTTTTTGAGTGGAATTTCTGTAATATATTCATTTAATAGACCTTTCCCTTCCTTTGGAGAGGTATGGGTAATATTTCTGGTCTGAACTTAACACTTTAAACAGTCTTGGTCCTCTGGGTTGTATTAAGGATTATTATTAAGGTGTGTATTAAGGACTATAATAATCATTAGCTGGCTCTTAATGAAATTGATCCTCAGAGTATATGACTGAAAGTCATGGACGCTCGTGAACTCGTTTGAATTTTTAAGGGCTCACTTCCAGTATATTGGTCACTGTTTTGAATATAGTTGTATTGGGTGTGTGTAAATATCTTGATTATATCTGCCTTGAACTGCATTCTCCAATGGTAAAGTTGAGGCTAATGGTTTTTCTGCAGTGGTTTCTTTTGTGGGATAGCCTTTTTTGTTTTTTAACAGCAATGCATCCAGTTTGGTCAAACTGATATATCAGAACCTTCAGGGGATCTTTACTTCAATGTTTATTCTCTTCTACAGGCTTCGAGGCTGACCGTGGTATTATTACTGTTCAATTACAGTTTGATGATAACAACATACAAGAGGAACACATAGTTCTAAAGCAAGCACCACTTTACTAATTGCAAAGCCGTGCAGATTTATTTTCTATTCCTTATCTGAACTTTGTTTTTAATAATATCTACAAATTAATTTGCATAATGTTGATGTTTCTTATTTGCACATTCTCTTTTTTTTCTTTTCTTTTTTTTAAAGATCGCAATAAAACTTGGCTATCACATTTTCTTGTTTTTAGATGAATATATCATTAACTCATTGTATGACCACCCTGTATTTGATGCAAACAAACTAACCATTTAACTTCCTAACCACAATCAAATAAATAAAGAAAAACTTTTTGATTTAGATTAGTTGATTTCAGTGATTATTACTGTTACATCTTATTAAAATTTTTTCTCCATATGTGAATTCCCTAATGCAGTAAAAAAGTAACCCCATTGTAGAACCATGTAAATTAGCAAGAAATAATTAAATTGTTCACTTTTTGATGCTGTGTTTAGTTTGTCTTTTCTGAACACAACTGAGAAAAATTCATTTATTTCATATTAAAAATAATTATTTTAAATTATTTTTTGAAAATAAAACATGTCTCAATGCTTTGTTTTAATATTGTTTTTTTTGTCCTCTTTCTTATTGAATTTTATATACATTAGTGTCTTTGATTGACAGTGAATGAAATATCAATTGAAAAACCTGTGTGCTTCAGCAATTATGGTAAATAAATTTGATGAATTTGAAGTGTTGGTCGAAATATCAAATGCAGATATTGTTGGGATATCAGAGACGTGGTGTTACACAGATATAAGGAATGCAAATTGGAATTTGGTGAGTACAGTGTACAGAAAGGATAGACAGAATAGGAAGGGAGGAGGGAGTTATGCTATTAGTTAAGAAACACAAAATCTAAGGAAGAGCAGCGTTGAGCCGACTGGGCTAGCCAGGTGGGTAAAGTGCATGCCTGGCAACCCAAAGGTCGCGGGTTCGAATCCTGCCTCGGGCTTGGATCAGAGTAAAAATGCAAACCTTTGGGAGATGCATTATGGCCAAAGAAGCCAATGCTTCAACAACTAACAAAAGAAAAAAAAGTGCAGTGTTGAATCAGTTTGGCGTGACATGAACACTGGCAAAGCAAAATTGAGAGTAGAATGTGTAATAGAAATAACTGTACAGAGAAATAGAGTGGGCCAGTAAATCAGATTGTCTTATAATGGGGATTGTAATTTCCCAGATATTGACTGGAACTTGTGGGTTGGTCATTTGCACACTAGAAAGGCTTTTGTAGATTTATTGGATGATTGTTTTCTACAGCAGCAGCAGCATGTTCAGGAGGCAACCAGTGGGAGTAATACTCTTGATCTGATTATCAGCAGTGATTCTTCATGCATTAAGAATCTGCAGATAAAGGAACCACTAGGTGGCAGTGATCACAGTGTGTCTGATGTGGAATTTACTTAAGGAGGTAACTACCATCAGGGGTAAAGGGAAGGGTTTTTGCTTTCTTAAAGGTGACTACAGAGGTTCTGAGACAGTTTTTAAAGTCTCTACAGTGGGACCAACTGATGATGTTACCAACAGCAAATTCAAAATGGGAAGCATTCAAAGAATTAATCTTGCAAGCTACTAGACTTTTCATACCAACTAAGAATTATTGTTCAAGGTTTAGGCCTAAATGGATGTCAGATGAACTAATGAGACATGTGGCAGAGAAGAAAAATGCATGGGATACATATAAATTAATAGGTGACATGGAAGCCTATGATAGATATAAGCTGGTCTGTAACCAAGTCACAAAGGAGGTTATGGCAAAGGCAGATTATTATTATTAGCTATACAGTGCAAGGAAGCCTGAGGCTTATGCTGCACCTGCCAAAAAAAAATTCCCAAGTTACCCTAGGAGAGAGAGAGAGAGAGAGAGACACAAAAGTAGAAAGGAATCACCAAGAAAGAGAGAATGATGATATTCAGCTGAGGACCATGGGTGTGCCAAGCCCATACTCACCAGATGTGAGTTCCTGGGGTTTACGAGAAATCTTTGGAAAAGGATGCAAAGAAAAACAGCAAAGAGTTCTTTACTTGTGTATACTCTAGAAGGAAGGGGCTGAATCAGATTGGTCCACTTGATATTGATTGTTCAACTGTTGATGATCCTGCTCAGGTAGCTAACAAACTAAATGAGTATTTTGCCTCTACATTCACACATGAGTTATTTAGGGAGGAGAATGCCAGAGGTTAATTAAACTATGGCATTGAGCTAAATGATTTTGTAATAACTGAGAGCAAAGTGGAGCAGAAACTGTTGAAGATAAACATAAGAAAGGCACCTGGGGTGGATGGGATTTATCCAGTTATAATAGAGGAGGTAGCAAAGGAAGTAAGCAAACCATTAGCCGTAATTATGAGAGCTTCCTTGAACTCGGGAGGTACCTATGGACTGGAGTTGTGCAAATGTGACCCCAATTCACAAAGGAGGTTCAAAGGGTGACAAAAGTAATTACAGACCTGTTAGTTTAACTTCTGTTCTGGGGAAATTAATGGAGGCACTGGGCAAAGAAGCACTGCAGGATCAGCTAGACAAGACTGCAGTTATAGTTCAGACGCAGCATGGGTTTGTTAAGTAAGGTGTCTTGTCTGACTAATTGATTGGATACTCTGATGTGGTCACAAAACAACTGGATGAAAAGAATAATTTTGATATCATATATTTGGATCTTAGGAAGGCTATTGATTCTGTTGCAGAAGGAAGACTGCTGTACAAGTTGGAGCAGTGAGACATCGGGGGCAGTTTGCTGCTATGGATAAAGGGATGGTTGAATGAGAGAAGACAGAGAGTTGAAATAAATGGACACTGCTCTTCATCGACTAATATTATTAGAGGAGTTTCCCAGGGTTCAGCCTTGGGTATATTGTTTAGGCCTAAATTTCTGTATTTATTAATGATATTGATGAAAGTATATCAGGCTTAATGGCTAAGTTTGCACACAATACGAAGATTGGCAGGGTTGTTAATGACAGTATGTTACTGCAACAAGATCTAGAAAAGTTCAGCAGATGGGCTGAGCAGTGGCAACTGAAGTTTAACATTAACAAATATAAAGTACTGGGTAGCAATAACCCCAGAGTAACGTATTAACTGTGTGGTACTACACTCAGAGTGGTAGAGGATGCAATAGTCAGGCCACACCTTGAGTACTGTATACAGGTCTGGAGGCCTCATTTTAGGAAGGATGTAGAGCTGGAACAAGTACAGAGGGGCAACAATATTAGTGAATTGAACAAAGGGTTGCTCTTATAAAGAAAGGCTTAAGTTTTGCATATTATAGTGTCTGGTGACTAGGCCCACCCTGTGAGGTGATTTTATTGAGATGTATAAGGCCTTGAATGGTTTGAACAAGCTCAATGCTGATGGGATTCTTCCTCTTGCTCAAATTACACAGCTGCAGGTGCATAAATTCAAATCAAGGAAACAATTTCAGAATAGATGTATGGAAATTGGCCTTTAGCCAGCGGGTGGTTGATTGCCGGAACAAACTTCCATCTGTCGTTGTGGAAGTTAATAGCTTAAATAAATCCAAGGAAGAAATGGAAAAATTTTTGGAGCGAATATATTGGTGAAATGGGAATTTTTTTTTTCACTAATGCTGTATAAGCATGCTTTCTTGCATTATATGCCTATGCTAATGAAATGCTAGTCAGATTCTTCCATGATGCAAAGGAGTGGAGCATAACCGGATGCATTGTCATAAAGTGTTAAGAGCAGGTACAAAGAATTGGATGCAAAAGATGCATGTGCTGATTTTAAATTCATGTTTTTTAGCATGTGTATGTAATTATTGAGCTTAACTTGGTCCTTAGCTTTAGGCTTAACTTGGTCCTGTGTTTTTACTTTTTGCATGATTACTAATAAAGATTTCTGAATTTTCAATGGCAAAATTAAAGAAAAGACTTTTGTTGAAAGATGTTGAGAGTTTCAGCTCTTTGGACTGAATATATGAAGAGCAGAACATTATGGTTGTGTAAGATCTCAAAGACTCCTTTCACAATTAGTTGTGGTTTAAATTGCATTAGTTTAATAGGCTGTAGATGGAGAAGGCTAATTGCAGAGTTGAAATTTAGAATAGACAATATCAAGGCTGTGTGATAGGAATTATATTGTGGTGGGATTCTGTGATTTTTGATCAGGAGGAAAATAGCATTTTACGTAATGTAGGAGCAAATAGCTGGGAAATAGGCTTATTAAGATTACAATTGTGCACTTCAGTGTTTATATCATGCTGTTAACTGTTGCTCATAATATTCAGATCAAGATTATTGTTTCTTCTTGTTGCCCTTCCAACATGCTGCTGTAGAAAACAGTCATCCCGTAAATTCATGTCTTGCTAGTGTGAGTGACCAACCAAAAGTTTGTTGAAATATGGAAAGTTAAAATTCTCCATTATAAGACATTCTGATTTACTGCCAACTCTTGTGTATAGTTACTGTGTATTGTGTTGTGTACTACTTGTCTATGTACAGTTGTTTGTTATACTCATCACAGTCATTAAGCCTATAACACACACACACACACACACACACACACACTGTTTCTCTCATTTTTGTTTTCCCAGTGCAGACATCACACCAGAATGACTCCACATTGCACTGGCCACCCATGTTGCCTCCATGGTACTACCTTAGATTTAATATGCTTCTTAACTAAGAGCATAATTCCCCTCCTTACTTTCTGTACACATTGTACTGCCCACATTCAAATTCTGCATCCCTTATGTTTGAGTGACACCATATTTCTGGTATCCCTACAGTGTCTGTATTTGCTGACTTAATCAGTACTTCATATTCATCTAATTGATTTTCTGTGCTTCTAGCATTAGTGTACATGCAAGTATACATGCACCTGTTTTTACGCTTAGTTACCCTAATACAGCCCATGTATTTACTTGTTTCCTGATGACCCACAACAGTGCTTGAAATCCTAAAATTCTTGCTTTCCAGTCTGCTGCTTGTTCGAATGGAAGCAGTGCAAGAATCACTTTCACATCTTCCTGCTGCTCTACTAGTCTGTGTATACCTCTAAGCCAGGGGTTGGTAACCTGTGGCTCGCACGCCACCCGCATGCGGCTTTTTGAACTTGGAATTGCAGCTCTTTAACTTTTAGCCCACATATGTACGACAAGCGACGTATTTCTGCGAACAAATATTAATATATTAAAAATAAATCAAGAAACCATTTGAACAATGTGAGTCTCTCAGCATTTTTAAAGATGAAAATTACGGCATACTCGCCTGATGTTGAGAGACTCGCTCAAGAAGTTCAGCAGCTAAACTCACATTAATTCGTACCTAATTGAATGTTTGTTACGTTCTTACAGTATTAATATATAATATTTCAAAAAATAGATTTTTTTTTAATAAAACACCTTCCCACTCTATTCTATTTCTTAAAAAAATCTCCTCCTCATCCCAGCTTGAACTGAGGTGCGGCTCTTCAGATTTTTGTTTTTTTAATTAGATCAAAAATGGCTCTTCGCTCAAAAAAGGTTGCCAACCCGTGCTCTCAGCTATCAATTTTCCTATCCACCTAACACTGCCTCGATAGTATCAGCAATTATTCTTGTGTTTTAAATTGAGGAAGGATGGCTGTATGATAGATGTGCAGAAGCTTATCTTCAGCCAGATGGCAGTTGATTGTTGGAACAAAATTACATGTGGTGTCATGGGTGAATAGTTTGAATAAATTCAAGTTAGAACTGCACAAACTATTAAGGGGGGGGTATGGACAGGTGATATGGAAAGTGTTTTTTCCTTACTGATACTGTATAAACTATCATTCTTGCATCCTTTGTGACTAGTAATACTAATATCCAACTGTTCTGCTTGTTGTCATCTTCATGTTTTCCAACAGCATGTTTACCAACCTTCATGTTTACCAACAGCAAACTCAAAATGGGAAGCATTCAAGGAACTAATCTTGGAGGCTACCAGGCTTTACATACCAACTAAGAAATATTGTTCAAGGTTTAGGCCTAAATGGTTGTCAGATGAACTAATGAGACATGTGGCAGAGAAGAAAAATGCATGGGATACATATAAATTAATGGGTGACATGGAAGCCTATGATAGATATAAGTTGGTCTGTAACCAAGTCACAAAGGAGATTAGGCAGGCAAAGGCAGACTACGAAAAATCCTTGGCAAAGGATGCAAAGAAAAACAGAAAAGAGTTCTTTACATACTTGAACTCGAGAAGGAAAGGGATGAATCAGATTGGTCCACTGGATATTGATGGTTCAACAGTTGAGGATCCTGCTCAGGTGGCTAACAATCTAAACGAGTATTTTGCATCTACATTCACGCATGAGGAGTTATTCAGGAAGGAGAATGATGTAGGTAAAGTAAACATTGGCAGTGAGCTGGATGATTTTGTAATAACTGAGAGGAAAGTGGAGGAGAGATTGTTGAGGATAAACATAAAAAAGGCACCTGGGGTGGATGGGATCTATCCAGTTATATTAAAGGAGGCAGCAAAGGAAGTATGCAAACCCCTAGCCATAATTATGAGAGCTTCTTTGGACTCAGGGGAGGTACCCATAGACTGGAGATGTGCAAATGTAACCCCAATTCACAAAGATGGATCAAAGGCTGACACAAGTAATTATAGACCTGTTAGTTTAACTTCTGTTCCAGGTAAATTAATGGAGGCACTGGTTAAAGAAGCACTGCAGGATCATCTAGACAAGAATTCAGTTATAGCTCAGACGCAGCATGGTTTTGTTAAGGGCAGGTCTTGCCTGACCAATTTGATTGGATACTATGATGTAGTCACAAAAGAACTGGATGCAGGGAATAACTTTGATATTATATATTTGGATCTTAGAAAGGCTTTTGATACTGTTGCACATGGAAGACTGCTGCACAAATTGGAGCAGTGTGGCATTGGAGGCAAATTGCTACTATGGATAAGGGGATGGTTGAGTGGCAGAAGACAGAGAGTGGTAATCAATGGACACTGCTCAACGTGGACTAATGTTATTAGTGGAGTTCCTCAAGGTTCCGTGTTGGGTCCGTTGTTGTTTTCGGTGTTTATGAATGATATTGATGATGGGATATCAAGTTTAATGTCCAAGTTTGCAGATGATACAAAGGTTGGCAGGGTCGTTAAGGACACTACTGACGCTATGCTGCTGCAACAGGATCTGGAAAGGTTGAACAGATGGGCTGAGAGGTGGCAAATGAAGTTTAACATTGACAAATGTAAAGTACTACATATGGGAAACAGTAACCCCAGAGCAACGTATCAACTCTGCGGTACTGCACTGACAGTGGTGGAGAATGAAAAGGACCTGGGGGTAATTGTGCAGGGAGATATGAAGTTCTCTGAGCAGTGCAGACGAGCTGCAAGAGTAGCTCATGGTGTCTTGTCAATGATATACAGGAATTTTTCTAGCAGGGATAAGGAGGTGATTATTCCCTTGTATAAGGCAATGGTTAGGCCACATCTTGAGTACTGTATACAGGTCTGGAGGCCTCATTTCAAGAAGGATGTAGAGCTGCTGGAACGGGTACAGAGAAGGGCAACAAGATTAGTAAATGGAACAAAGGGTTGCTCTTACGAAGAAAGGCTTAAGTTTTGCAAATTACAGAGTCTGGAGACTAGGCACCGGCGAGGTGATCTGATAGAGGTGTATAAGGCCTTGAATGGTTTGAGCATGCTCAATGCCAATGGGATTCTTCATCTTTCTCAGAATAATCACCTCAGAGGGCATAAATTCAAATTGAGGAAGGACGGATGTCGGATAGATGTGCGGAAATTTGCCTTTGGCCAGCGGGTGGTTGGTTGGTGGAACCGACTTCCATCACTTGTTGTTGAAGTTGATAGCCTAAACAAATTTAAAGCTCAACTGGACAGGTATTTCGAACGAACGGAGGGGTGAAATGGGAGTGGGTTTTTTTTTTTTTTTTGGCTGATGCTGAATAAGCTTGCTTTCTTGCATCGTATGCCTCTACTAATGCTAATGCTAATGCTAATGTTGGAAATGCACTTCATTTTGTCTACAGAATGTTCCAAGGCCATTTACCTGTACTATTTACCTTTATGCTTGCCAGAAAACTGAATAACAAAATTCAAATTCGTCTTGGAGTCAGTGCTCTTCACTTTTCAGTTTTTGTGAATATCTGTGAGCATTCTTCACAGGTCCTTATGCACAATTGAATGCAAAAGTTCATTGGTGCAGCAACTGCTTTACTAGTAGCAGTTGATTGCAATTATAGGCTGCATTCTTGGTTACTACAACAATGTTCTTATTAACATTCCCTAGACTAATAATTTAAGGATGAAAATTTTGTAAAATATCATGCAACACCGCATTGGAAGGGCATTATAATGTAGGGAACCTTGATTTGAACTATTGTCAGTGACAAATAATATTATAATTTTTTTTATATATAAATTTGGAAGCATACAAAAGGATTTTGTATATTGTATGCTTCCAAGATTTTGTTCAAATATTTAATTATGTTAACAGAAACACTGGCATTATCCTAAAAATGCAGCTACTCTGTTCAAGAGAAAATGAATGGGCATGTATTCATATGAAATAGGGCCATTCTTCTCCAAAAGTAGTATAATGCTATACCCATTACCAAGGAGAAAGTGCTCTAGATCCTCTGCTGCTGACATCATTTCCAGGTCTAACTTCTCCTACATGCCTAGTAAGACTTGCAGCTAAGAGGGCTTCATGGTGCCTCTGCATACGGGACAACCCTTAGGCTTCTATTCTGTCATTGGAGTTATTTGAGAAGTGCTTGGCTTCTTTGTAGTATAGAACCTTACACCTCTGATTTTGTATATTTTTCTCTCTTTATGTTCACCTCATAGCAACATGCAAGTGCTTTTTAAATTTTTATTTTTTTGTTATTCATCACTGATGAGGGAACCAAAGAATTCTAAAATGTTTGATGTACCTATATCTCTCTTTTTAATTTGAAGTTTTCTGAATTATGTCCTTCCAAAACAGAGGGTCTGTAAAATAAATATAATACTTTGTTTTGGAAGGACATAATTCAAATTGTCTGTAAATTATTCTCAAACCACTGTACCATGTTGTATAACTCATTTAGTGACAAAAATCCATTGGCAGTGATGATTACCTAAGGAATTGTTACTGTATTGGAAATAAAACTTAAGTGAATTGCAGTACAAATTTTACATTTTGTTCGATTTGTGTCATTAGCATTAACATTACTAGAGGCATATGATGCAAGAAAGCAAGCTTATGCAGCACAGCCAAAAAAAACCCCTTCCCATTTCACCCCTCCATTCATTCCAAATGCCTGTCCAGCTCAGTCTTAAATTTATTTAGGCTATCAGCTTCCACAACAAAAGATGGAAGTCAGTTCTACCAATCAACTACCCGCTAGCTAAAGGAAAATTTCTGCACATCAGTTCTACAACTATCTTTCCTCAATTTGAAACTGTGCCCCCTCAAGTTCTTAGTCTGTGCAAGAGGAAGAATGCCATCATCATTCAGCTTGCTCAACCCATTCAAGGCCTTATACACCTCATTCAGATCACCTTGCAGGTGCTTCTTTTTGCAGAACTTAAGCCTTTCTTGGTAAGATCACCTCTTTGTTCCTCTCACCAATCTTGTTGCCCTTCTTTGTACTCGTTCTAGCAACTCTACATCCTTCCTAAAATGAGGCCTCCAGACCTGTACACAGTACTCTAGGTGTGCCTTGACCATTGCCTTGTATAATGGGATAATCACCTCCCTGTCCTTTCTAGCAAAATTCCTATATATCATTGACAAGACTCCATGACCTGCCCTGGCAGCCCGTCAGCACTGCTCAGTGAACTTCATATTTGACTGCACAATTATCCCCAGGGAAGTGTAGTACCAACTGTGTGGTACTACACTTCCCTGAGTGTAGTACCACAGAGTTGGTACGTTTCTCTTCGGTTATTGCTACCCATATGTACTTTGCATTTATAAATGTTAAACTTCAGTTGCCACTTCTCAGCCCATTTTCCCAACTTATCTAGATCCAGTTGGAGTAGCATATTGTCTTTACTGTCATTAACAACCCTGCCAACCTTTGTATCATCTGCAAACTTGGATATTAAACCTGATATACCTTCATCAATATCATTGATAAATACTGAAAACAACAATGGGCCCAACACCGAACCCTGAGAAACTCCACTAATAATATTTGTCAATGAAGAGCAGTGTCCATTGATTACCACTCTCTGTCGTCTCCCACTCAACCATCCCTTTATCCATTGTAGCAACTTACCCTTAATGCCATACCTCTCCAATTTGTACAGCAATCTTCCACGTGCCACAGGATCAAAATTATTTTTTGTATCCAGTTTCTTTGTGACCACATCATAGTATCCAATCAAATTGGTCAGATAAGACCTCCCTTTAACAAACCCATGCTGTCTTAACTATTACTGCAGTCTTGTCTAGATATCCTGCAATGTTTCTTTAACCAGTGATCCCATTATTTTCCCTGGAACACAAGTTAAACTAACAGGTCTGTAGTTACTTGTGTCACCTTTTGAACCCCCTTTGTGAATTGGTAATACATTTGCACACCTCCAGTCCATGGGGACCTCCCAAGGAAGCTCTCATAATTATGGCTAAGGGTTTGCTTACTTCCTTTGCTGCCTCGTTTAATATAACTGGATAGATTGCATCCACCCCAGGTGCCTTCCTTATGTTTAACTTCAACAATTTCTCCTCCACTTTGCTCTCAGTTATTACAAAATCACTTAGCTCCCTGTTAGAGTTTGATAAACGTCTGGCATTCCCCTAATTGAATAACTCCTCATGTGTGAATGTAGATGCAAAATACTCATTCAGTTTATCAACTACCTGAGCATGATCATCAATAGTCAACCCATCTATGTTAAGTAGTCATCTATCATCTGATAGATGACTACTTAACATCTGTGATAATAATCCTTTGTGACTTGATTACAGACTAGTCTATACCTGTCATAGGCTTCTGTCTTCTTCTTCTTCTTCAAATTCTTCTTTCATTTTTCTGTAGAGTTCCATTTTTTAGCATTAGCAAAGGCATGATGCAAGAAATCGAGCTTATATAGCATCAGCCAAAAAAAAAACCACCCTTATTTCACCCATCCACTCGCTCCAAATGTTTGTCAAGTTCTGCCTTGAATCTATTTATGCTATCAACTTCTACAATGACAGATGGAAGTTTGTTCCAGCAATCAACCACCCGCTGGCTAAAGGCAAACTTCCGCACATCTATCCTACAACCGTCTTTCCTCAATTTGAATTTATGCCCTCTCAGGTGATTATTCTGAACAAGAGGAAGAATCCCATCAGCATTGAGCATGCTCAAACCATTCAAGGCTTTATACACTTCAATCAGATCACCTCGCAGGGGCCTAGTCACCAGACACTATAATATGCAAAACTTAAGCCTTTCTTTATAAGAGCAACCCTTTGTTCCATTCACTAATCTTGTTGCCCTTCTCTGTACTCGTTCCAACAGCTCTACATCCTTCTAAAATGAGGCCTCCAGGCCTGTATACAATACTCAAGGTGTGGCCTGACCATTGCCTTATACAAGGGGATAATCACCTCCTTATCCCTGCTAGAAAAATTCCTGTATATCATTGACAAGACACTACGAGCTACTCTTGCATACTGTCTGCACTGCTCAGAAAACTTATATCTGCCTGCACAATTACTTCCATATCCTTTTCATTCTCTACCACTGTCAGTGTGGTAGCACAGAGTTGATACGTTAATCTGGGATTACTGCTTCCCATATGTATTTTGCTTCAGCTATTTTCATATTTGATTGTTTTCAAAACCAAATTTGAAATGAGGTTGTTAATTGGCTAGCTGCTATTTTTTGAACAATAGGTTTGCCAATTTTTGGATGAGTACTTTTTTTTTTAATTCTTCCCTTGAACAAAAATGTCTAAATCCACATTGGATTAATAGGTTTTAAATATAGGAATTCCTATCAGTATTTCACCTTACAGCTAAGCACTAATCATGCTAATGTGAGAAAGTTTTAAGAAATTTTGATAATCCCAATATGGTCAGACACAAAACTAGAGTCCCAGTGAGTGAAGGCAAAAAAAAAAAAAAAAAAATTGGTTTGCTTGGTAGGAAAAATCACAATGTGTTAAAAATGTAGGAGAGTGAATCAGGACCATTATTTCCATTAAGCACTGTGCCTAGGATCCATGAAAAAAAAGGGCCCAAAAATATAATTAAAATAGAGTTCAGTATTTAATTTAAACAATAAAATTCTACAAACTAATTTTTAAATGCAGATTTTTAAGTAATCTTTGGCTTTTTCTATTAGCAAAATCATTAATAGCATTATCAAAGTTCATTGTGCGAGTAAATTAATGCTGGAATAAGTGTTGATTAATGACTTCAATACAAGAGTGGTTGTTAATGGACACTCTTCATGGTCTATGTTATTAGTGGAGTTTGCCAGGGTTCAGTGCTGGGCCCATTGTTGTTTTATATATTTATTAATGATATTAATGAAGGTATATCAGGCTTAATGTGTAAATTTGCAGATGATACAAAGGTTGGCAGGATGATCGATGACAGTGCTGAAGGTATGCTACTGGAACAGGATTAGAAAAATTAGGCAGATGGGTTTGAAAAAATGGCAGTTGAAGTTTTTAATCATATATCATCATCATTCCCTCCAACAGAACAAATCTGCTTCCACCTCCATGCTGGATGTAATGAAGATCTCACTAGTGCCCCTACCTACTTACAATAAACTGATGCTAACAGGCAGTAAATATGAACTGTAAGTTCCAACCATGTTGAAATCTAGATTACAGTTTCTGATTTTGAAAGTAAAAATTAAATTTGTATGTTTTTATCTTCAAAAGAACAGTGTAGAGGAATCTTTGAAAAAGTAGTGAAGAGGGGACTACAAAAAAAGGTGAAAGTAGGATGAGGGAAAAGCAGACTGGCTTAAGAAAAGGTAGATTGACTGTGGATCTAATTTTTGCTAATAGACATATGATAGAAAAACACGAGTGTGAAAGGGATCTGTAAATGCCTTTTTTTTAGATATTGAAAAAGCATATGATAGCATAGAGACAAAAAAGATATGGGAAGTGTTAAGGAAACTGAGTCGGAAAGTCATTGGTAGAGAGTATTAAAAGTCTGTAAAGAGGAACTGTGAAAACTGTGTAAAAACATTGGTTGGAAACAGGCTGATTTGAAATTATAACAGACTTAGACAGGGTAGTGCACTCTCACTTCTACTGTTCATACTAGTGATGGATGATACAGCAAATGCTGTGGAGAAGAGGATTGGGACAGAAAAAATGAAAGTGTTGTTTGCTGATTTGTTGCTTTAAGGGGATGGGGAGGTGGAGTTACAGGAGCAGGTGGTAATCTGAGTAGAGGTGGCAAAGAGATACAATTTAAAGTTTAGTGATTCTAAGAATAATGCAATAAGAATGACAAGGAAGGAGGAGAGGAGGGGATTAAAATTTTTATTGAGGGAAAGAAGATACAAGTGATAGTTTCAGATATTAAGGATATTATAGTTTATTATATTATATTATAGTTTCAGATATTAAGGATATTATAGCAGACCAAGGAAGAATGGTTTATAACTGTGTGGAAGATCTGGTTTGGAGAAAGGAGGTTCCTTGAGAAGTGCAAGATGGTACTCTATAGAGCTTATTATGTAATAACGTTTGGAATCATGGGCAATGCAGGAGAAGTATATTATCAGAAAGCAAACGATGGAAATTAAGTTTCTGAGAGGTGTGTGTGGAAAGACTAGGAGAGATAAAGTAGGAAATGTGGCCATTTGGGAGAAAGTGGGAGAAGAATAATTACAAGAAAAGATGGAGAGGAACAGACTGAAAGGGTTTGGTCATGTAAAGAGAATGGAGGATAACAGACTGCCAAAAAGGACATTAGAAATGAAGGGAAAGGCCAAGAGGATGGAAGAAGAAGTTGGAGAGAAGAGGTGTTAGCTGGAGAGTGAGAGTGTGTGTGGTGGTGGGGAGATAGAGCTAAATGGAGAAGATTGGTTTCCTTATTGACCTGGCAAGAAGCTGGAACAAGAATGAATACATAAGTAAGTAAGTGTGTTTTTATCTTCATTTCTGATTTTTGAATCATTTGTATAATTCACTTTATTTTTTTTTTAAATTGGGAGACCACTGAAGAGCTACGTATGCCATAAGCAGCATGCATGCTGCAGGTCGGCTACCCCGATTTAGAGTTTATTATTTTTAATTAATTTAATACCATCTGATTTATTATAGCTCTACTCAGTGTTTATATATATGGATAGATACTGTCCCCCATGACAGTATAGTGGTTTCACCACTTTTCATGTTTGGAAAGGTCTGCATTTGGTTGCTATTGATGAACTGGAGGAATTTCTGAAGTCTTCTTCAATCAAGACTCTAGATAGCTGATCTCGGGCAGTGGGAATATGATTTCCATCTGTGAATTATTCCAGGCTTTTCAACCCACGCAACATGTAAATTAGCCTGTGAACAATCACTTCACAGAATATAAGATGCTTATAGAGATAGGTTATGTTTGGGAACCATTAACACAAAACAATTATTATTGTTATGGATAGATAATGTTTTTTTTTTTTTTGTTTTTTTTTACCTGTTTCAGATTTTAATATGATGTCAAAATTGGAATTATGTTTTACTGCATGGTAAGCTTAAAGAAAATTATTTTTTATTTCAGACTGCTTCAAAATTTAGGGCAAGTTCTCTTCAAAATGAGCTATCCACCTAATTATCCTTCATATCCAATCCATCCTGGAGGGCTGCAGTCTAGCGGCTATCCTCCAGCTGCTTCTTCTTCTTCTAATATTCCAGTAGGCTTTAATCCTCCAGCTGGTTATCCACCACCTATGCAGTCAGGTTTTCCTGATTATAATTCATCTTCTCAGTATCCCTCAGCATGGTATAATCAACCATATCCAACAAATTTTCAGGTAAATTACAAATTTATCACTTGGATTTATTATTTTCTGTTATAATAGAGTATTTTGAAAAATTTCTTTCCTTAACGTAACAGATACATTCCTGAAAGTATGGCACAGAAACAAGAGTATGTTAATGCTCAGCAGATGCATGGGATAAAAATTTAACCCAAAGTATTTTACACTTTTCTGTACAATGCCAAAATCTTGTCTACCTTTCAGGCATGTCATGAAATTAAGGCAAGTAGAAATGAAAGCTTTTATGTTTGGCAGTTGTGCACATTGAGGTTAAAGAGCATATTTTGTTTTTACAATTTTTAGTGATTATGCTATCTCCTAGAGAATCTTGGTTTTAGTCTAATGGAGAACTAGTCATGCAGAAATTCTTAGAAACCTTTTTAGAGTGTATTAGCGGAGTTGGCTTAAAGGAACAAGACTGTGTTTGTTGAGAACAAGGGCACAGTGTTAAATATGCTATTGGAACAATAATCAAGATAAGCACCTAAATGTTAGAAGCATAAATATTATTATTATTATTATTAATATCCATATGATGCAAGGAAGCCTGAGGCTTATGCTGCACCAGGGAAAAAAAAGTTCCCGAGTAACCCTGAGAGAGAGAGTCAAAAGTAGAAGGGAATCACCAAGAAGGAGAAGAATGATGATATTCAGCTCAGGACCCTGGGTGTGCCAAGCCCATACTCACCAGATGTGAGCCCCCGGGGCTAATAGTACACAATTAGGTCATTGCAACATAACAGAATAACTGGTACCATGGAAACAAAGAGAAGGAATACAGGGGAGTTGCTGCTGCTGTAATTTATTCTAGAAGTAAACCACAGTGCAAGGAAGGGTGTAGCAAATTTTCTTAAGTACCAGTTTTGCAGAAAGTTTAATTAGCTCAGAATTACCCAGTAGAGTTTTTGTAGACAAAATTTAAGATGGAAAGTTGGGAGGATGAAGTGTGTGGATAAAACCTAGTGGAGGGCTGAAAAAATAGAATAATTTTTTAATATCTGAGAAAGAGCAGTATAAATCAATAATAAAGAAAGAATAATACTATACAAATCTCCAACTAATAATAATAGTTGGAAATTTGTATAGTAGGTAGGAAATTATATGTACTGAGATATTTTAGGAAACTTTTTGAAGAGAAAGATAAACCTAAATAATGGTAGAAGTCTACTAGAATCTTGCACAAGCCAGGCAGTCTTTAATTAAAAATAGTATTTCAGCATAAAGATGGCAAAAGTTTGTGGAGGAAACATACTAGAAAAAGAAAAACATAATTGACTATATTATTATGGAAAATATCTTGAATAAGAAATTAAGGATACAAGGATATATATATATATATATATATATAGATGATTTCAGATTAGAAGTGATCATTGTCTTTTATTGCATAAATTAAAAATAGTGCCAGAATTAAGAGATAAAGTGTTAAAACAGGCAAAATCTTTTTTTAAATAATCATTAAATAGAAAAAAAATTTTGCACAAAAGTTAAATGGCATTCCTGTTGCTGTGACTATATAAGATAGCAAAAATTTAAGGGAACTTCATTGGAAGCTGCAAAAGGGATATGTGCCCCAAGCATGAAAGGTGTAAGAATCTATAATACTTTAGTAACTGATATGAAGGTTTAGAAGATAATTGTTGATGCTAAACGTGGATTTCTGTAAATTGTAATTTTTAGGAAATGTATGCAAAGGACAGTTGTTCCAAAGAACAGAAGTAAAAGTTACATTCTATGAGTTTGGAGTTGAACAGTGAATGGATTCTTACTGGTTGTGGCATAGGCAGGTGTTCAGATTGGTCTCAAAAAGAGTGGTAGCATTACAGATGCCAATTCAGAAGAAAAATGCCTGTGGAATAGCACATAGCAGAAACAATGTCTGTGTAACAGAGAGTATAAAGGGTTTGTAAGAGAATGGTTATCAATTAACCTGATTACCTTCATTTGGATAGAGTCTAGGAGCTTGAGAGAGTGGGGCACCAACCCTTATTATTCTCACATATTCCCATATGTGAGAATAAAATTTCATGATAGGGAGATTTGTACAGAATCAGTAGGTGTTTGAGGTAACTAATGCTGAGAGAAAAAAAGAAAATACAAGTTTTTTGACGTAGAGGAAGCAGTATTTGCAGTGCGCTTATTCCAGGGAAGATTAGAAGTCAGGATGATTCCCGATAAAGATAGGTAATCTTGTCTAGAAATATAAGTGTTATCGAAGATGAGTACAGGAGAGAATTTTTTATTTTATTTTTTTGAGAAATAACAAGGACTGAGTTTAACGATAGAAATTAAATGAGTTTTGTCCACTTGTCAAGGATAACCTTTTTAAGGGGAATAATAAGTTTGTATAAAATTGTAATGTGCAGATAGGATTGAAGGAAGCAGCGGAACATAATTTCAGTTTAAACTATGAGTGAGGCAGGGATGCACTTTATTTTGTAGTTTTCAAGCACAATTTTATAAAACAGTGTAAGTTACTGACAAAGTTTTAGTGTGAAAAATGTAAAAATTGTATTATTATCATGTGCTGATGATATTTTGCTTGCAAAGTCTCCAAGAAACAATGAATTAGATCAGTAATGCGCAGTAACTTTTTGGACAGGGAAAGTGGTAAGCAACCATGGTGTTAGCAATAGTGACACTTTGGTCTGACAGACCCAAAATTTTACTTTTAATTTATGAGAACAAGTTTTTTTTTTTTAATTCTGCTGGCAATATACCATTGCTTGACATTTTACTAATGAATTTCAATACTTATTAAATGCATATTTCATTTAATGAAATATGCATTTAATAAGTTTCATTAAATGAATAATATGCATTATTCATTTAATGAAAAATTAAAAATTTGAAAAAGTTATTGTATATTCGGGAACACAAATTGATTCAGTATATTATTTGACTCCATTAGCCCTGCATTCGGCTCTTAGCATTAGTAGAGGCGTATGATACAAGAAAGCAAGCTTATAACAGCATCAGCCAAAAAAACTTTGCCATTTCACCCATCCATTTATTCCAAATGTTTGTCTAGTTCTACCTTGAATTTATTTAAACTATCAACTTCCACAACAGATGGAAGTTTGTTCCAGTGATCAACTACCTGCTGACTAAAGGAAAATTTCTGCAGATCTGTTCGTCAACTGTCTTTCCTTCATTTCAGTTTATGCCCCCTTAGGTTTGTAATCTGAGCAAGACGAAGAATCCCATCAGCATTGAGCCTGCTCAATCCATTCAAGGCCTTATACACCTCAATCAGATCACCGTGCAGGTGCCAAGTCTCTAGATGCTGCAATTTTCAGAACTTAAGCCTTTCTTCATAAGAGCACCCCTTTGTTCCCCTCACCAGTCTTGTTGCCCTTCTCTGTACTCGTTCTAGCAACTCTTCATCCTTTCTAAAATGAGGCTTCCAGACCTGTACACAGTACTCAAGTTGTGGATTGACCATTCCCTTATACAAGAGGATAATCACCTCCTTATCCCTGCTCACAAAATTCCTGTAGATCATTGACCAGACCCCATGACCTACTCGGGCAGCCTGCCTGCACTGCCCAGAAAACTTCATATATTATCCCCATTATTCACTACCCTGAGTGTACTCAGGGTAGTGGATAATGGGTAGCAGTAACACTACCCTGAGTGTTATGCTACCCATATGCAGTACTTTGAATTTGTGAATGTTCACTTCTCAGCCTATCTGCCCAACTTTTCCAGATCCTGTTGCAGCAACATACTGTCATTACTGTTATTAACAACCCTCCCAACCTTTATATCATCTGCAAATTTTGACATTACACTGGATGTACCGTGATCAATATTATTAATAAATACAGAAAACAACAATGGACCCAACACTGAACCATGTGGAACACCACTAATAACATTAGTCCAAGAAGAGCTGTGTCCATTGATTACCACTCTTTGTCTTCTCCCACTCAACCATCCTTTTATCCATTGTAGCAACTTGCCCTTAATGCTATACTGCTCCAATTTGTACAGTAGTCTTCCATGTGCAACAGTATCAAAAGCTTTCCTGAAATCCAAGTATATGATATCAAAATTATTTTTTTCATCCAGTTCCTTTGTGATCATGTCATAGTATCCAATCAAATTGGTCAGAAAAGACTTCCTCTTAACAAACCCATGCTGTGTCTGAATTATTACTACAGTCTTGTGTAGATGATCTTGCAATGCTTCTTTAACCAGTGACTCCATTATTTTTCCTGGAGCAGAAGTCAAACTAAGATGTTTGTAATTACTCGTGATCCCCTTTGTGAATTGGAGATTTGATCCCCTTTGTGAATTGGAGATACATTTGTATATCTCCAGTCTGTGGGAACTTCCCTGAGTCAAAGGATGCTCTCATAATTATGGCTAAGGGTTTTCTTACTTTCTTGCCAATGTAACTGGATAGATCCCATCCATCCCAGGTGCCTTTCTTGTGTTTAACTTCAACGATTTCTCCTCCACTTTGCTCTCAGTTATTACAAAATCATTTCACTCCCTGTTAGCGTTTGATAAACATCTGGCCCTCTCCTCCTTGTGTGAATAACTCCTCATGTGTGAATGTAGATGCAAAATACTCCTTTAGTTTTGCAGCTATCTGAGAATGATCATCTACAGTCAAACCATCGATATCAAGTGGACCAATCTGATTCATCCCCTTTTACAGTTTGTGTAAGTAAAGAAGTCTTTGATGTTTTTCTTTGCATCCATTGCCAAATATTTCTCATAATCTGCTTTAACTTGCCTAATCTCCTTTGTGACTTGATTACAGACTAACTTATATATACCATATATAAGTTATATATATATAACTTATAAGACTAACTTATATATACCATATATAAGTTATATATATATAACTTATAAGACTAACTTATATATACCATATATAAGTTAGGTTTCTGTGTTGCCTGATAATTTATATGCATCCGATGCATTTTTCTTCTATGATATGGGTGTCATTAGTTCATCTGACATCCATTTGGGCCTAAACCCAGAACAGTATTTTTTTAGTTGGAACAAAAGCCTAGTAGTTTCCAAGGTTACTTCCTTGAATGCTTCCCATTTAGAATTTGCTGTTGGTAACATCATCAGTTGGTCCCACTGTATAGAACTTAAAAAATCTCTGCGACCACTGTGTTCACCTTTATGAAAGCAAAAACTCTTCCCTTTACCCCTGATGGTAGTTACAGCTTTAAATAAATCCCACATCAGTACACTGATCACTGCCACTTTATCTGTAAATTATTTTAGTGGTTCCTTTATCTGTAAATTATTAATGCATGAATAATCACTGCTGATAATCAGATCAGGAGTGTTACTCCCTCTGGTTGCCTCTCTATTATGCTGCTATAGAAAACATTCATCCAATTAATCCACAAAAGCCTTGCGAGTTACCAACCCACAAGTTGCAGTCAATATCTGGGAAGTTAAAATTCCCCATTATAACAAACTCCTACCCTCATTTTTGCTTTCCCAGTGTTTATGTCACACCAAACTGACTCAATATTGCACTGTCCAGCTATGTCAACTGGATGCACTGCCTTAGATTTTGTGTTTCTTAACTAACAGCATAACCCTCCTCCCTTCCTATCCTGTCTATCCTTATTGTACTCCTCAAATTCCAATTCTGCATTCCTTATATTTGTGTGACACGACATCTCTGATATCCCAACAATATCCACCTTTGATGTCTTGGCCAGCACTTCAAATTCATCAAATTTATTTACTATACTCCTATTGGTGTACATACATGTGCCTGTTCTTACTCTTAGTTATTCTAACACAGCCCATGTATTTACAGTACTTGTTTCATGACTCCCAGCAGTTCCTGAAATCCCTAGCAACTTGCTTTCCAGGCTGCTACTCATTCCAATAGAATCTCTCTTCTATATAGCCTTTCAAAAAACAGAAGAATAACATTGTTCTTAATAATACACAGGCATTCCCTGCTCAGAGCTCTTAACTGGGGCCATAAAAACAGAGCTGTGAGTGAATTTGCATGAAGTTGGTAGTGATTTATCTATAGCATGTAATGTAAATAATTTTAACTGGTTGGTGTGACCAGTTATAATGAGCCAGTGGTTCTGGTTAATTTTAAGGCACCATTTCTCTATATAATAATATTAAATGTTTATATTTAAAGCTTTAAATATAAACTTTAAATACATAAATTATGCAATAAAACATGAATATAGTATATGTTCAATAAAATGCAAGAAAGCTTATATCTTAATATTATGGAACCTTATATATGTTGTATTTATGTTATTTACAATAATAGTTTATTTTAAAATCACTCAGGGCCACTGAATGTAGTGTAAATCTAGTGCACACCTGAATTCAGTCTTTTTAGAATGCCCAATTTAAAAAAAAAAATGTTCTTGTTTATACTCCGGCACGATCACCAGGTCAGTGGAGTTTACAATAAATCATCGATATAAATGTTAAGTTCCCAATAAAAAGTTTTTCTGAGAGCTTTTCACCTATGCTATTAGCACTACCTGACTCATTTAATTTCTTGGAAGCCCTTTTAAAAAAAGAAGTTGAAACTACATATGTGCTAAAAGAGAAGTTTTATAAATAATACTTTGATAAACTTCAGCTAATTAGCATCCCTGAGCAGGTGCTTCCTTTTCAATAATACCACTAGGTGGGATGATATATAAGTGTATATTTTTGAAATATGCAAGAAATTATGCAGTAAAAACTTCAATTTTTTTTCCATTGAATGACCCTAGCATTTTACAGCTGTGGAAAAGTGAAATTTGTGAAATTAACATAGAGATGTAAATTACCAATAGACACAAAAAATGACTTTTAGGACATTAGTTGTTAAAATTTCTCCTTTCTTCCTAAATTTCCCTTATAAATTGGAAATGCTTTTTCAGCATTTCCAATTTGACCAAAACAATTTGGCTGTTTTCTCGATAATTACAGTATGAGCTGAAAGTCAATTTAAATCAAAGAACATCCCCTCCCCTTTGAAGGCAAGTATTCTGAATTGCTGCTGATTTGAAAATTGACTTGAGCATTTAAAAATTTTTTTGACACAGCCCTTAGGATCCAAACACCTCCTTGTGGATAACTCCTCCCAAGGCGTTTGGAGTGAATAGTGCTATTCCAACCAAACAGTCACAGTTCTAGGGGAGGGGTATCAGAATATACAGAGTACAATAGCAAACAAGCACTGAGTGAACTGCACTCTAGTGGGGTACAACCAAGTCTGGCCCCCCTTTTTTCATATTTTGCATGGAGCATCATTTGCATTCCACCTGGTATCTACTTTTAAACTCTATTATTTCTGCTTTTTCTTTTAAAAGTGTACATTGATGTTTATTTATGCTGCGCAGCACACTGTAAAAGAAATGGTAAGCTTTTGCAGTACTCTTTCCCGTGGAGGGCACGAAACCAAAACCTGTAGGCACTGGGGACAATGTGGCATTATTCTTATTGATGCTGTATGTGTACGTGGTAGGCTTTATTTATGTAACCAAGTTATTCTTTGCACAGTGTTGTACTGAGAGATTTGTTTGTTAAAGGGGGGGGGAAACCAGAAGTATATTTGTTATAAAAAATCTTGAGAAACTTGAAAGTTTACTTTTTGAGAATTTGAAAAGTAAACTTTCTAGTAAACTTTTGCCTGATATTAAAGATGAACAAATTTTTTTGTTTTAAAATCCATTTTATTTTATACTTTATCCAGTTTTTTAGAAGTAGCATAGTGTATTTGTTTAAAAATGTGTACGTAATATATTGGTATTAATTCATGTCTTTTTGACCCTAAGCATGTACCTTTAATTCAAGCTTAAGATTTTATACTCAGTGTATAAGTTGACTTTAAAATTTTAGAATTTTTTAGTGATTTAAAGGTTGGCTTTGAGTCACTGTACTAAAGTACTCAAAATGTAGTATGATAAATAGCAACATGCCTTATACAATAGGGTAATCACTCTTTTCTTGCTAGCAGAATTCCTGTATATTATTGACAGAATTCTATGAGCTTTCTCTCTGCACTGCTTATAGAACATGCTTGACTGTGCAGTCATCTTTAGGTCTTCTTCATTCTCCACTGCCTTCAGTTTGATACTACCCAAATGGTGTGTTATTCTGGGATTACTCTTACCACCAAATGCATTTATTACCCGTGTATTCATTTATGTTGAACTTCAGTTGCCATTATTCAGCACATCTTCCTAATTTATCCAGTTTTGAGAAGTAGCATAGCCCTGATTACTTCTGCCCATCTTTGTAAAAAAGTCAAACAAAAAACTTAGACATTAAACTAAGACATTTAAAAATACTGATATGCCTATATCAGTATTGTTAATAGGTATTAACAAGTCAGATAATGTATGCAGTGCATTACATTTCAGGCAGGTTCATCTTTTATTTCTTAATTGAATGAATTTTTTCTTTTTCTGTGATTAATAAAAAGTGAAAAGTAAATAATTATCTTGTTAGAAATCAGTTGCTAATTAATTAAATAATAATATATAAAAGTTTATTGTTTTCACTTTGCTGCACAAAACTTGATATGTTTTGTAATAATTTACTCTTGATTTTTTAAGGAGTCCTTATGTGCTGTAATGTAATAACTAGATCGTATGTATAGCTTAGCTTAATTTTCACATGTATAGCTTAGCTTAATTTTCAGCACAGTATTGTGCTGAAAATTAAGCTAAGCTATACATACGATCTAGTAATAATTTACTTATTTCCTCCTGAATTTTTAGTAAAATCGAAATGCAACATATATTTTGTGGACCTTCTGCGATTTAATAAAATAAACATGTACTTCAGGTCGTATGCAGTCAACATTTTTGTAAAGTACTATGTTATATCATTTTGCATTTTAATAACAATTGAAAGATTTCACATTTCTGTTGTGATTAATATAATAATAAAATAGTAATAATGGTAATACAGTAATAATAAATCTGCAGCCATTTTCAATCCACTGCAAGTTGGAGGCCTCCTCAACCAGTCATGTTGAGGGAATGGACCATAATCTGCCACACTGGTCTGGTGTGAGTTTACAGATTGACTGTATTTAGCAGTCAGTGGCTTGAATCCTAGTCTACTCAAAGAGTGTGTGTTATTGCACTCCTGACCACTTGGCTATGGAAATCTTCAGCAATATAATATAGTAATGTTAATAGTTCATGATATATGTTTAGTAAACTGATAAAACGAAATGAGCTCAAGTTTCATATGCATGAACTGAGAACATTTCTTTTCTGTATATTTGCTATATTATTGTCCATTCATTCCTCCAGCGGCATGGCATTAAACATAATATCCACTGCTTCAGCTGGATATTGTTTGTTGTCGTGCCCATCAAAATCCGACTAATAGAAATTTGCAATTTTATATATATATATATATATATATATATACAATTTGTATATATATATATAAAATTGCAAATTTCTATTAGTCGGATTTTAATGAAATATATGATGGATTTACAAATCTTTCTAAAAGTGCAAATATAAAATTTCATGAAAATGTGTCCACCGAGAGTGGTGTTATCTACATGTAATAACTCAACTCTCAGTGCATATGGATCCTTACATGGAAGGGAACCCCAAAATGGTTCTTAAATGGTTATAATATAGCTATAACAAAAGAAAGGCCCCTAAATCCAATCATGCACCTGGAACCCTGGATACAATTGCATGTTCCTGCCTGTGTATGTCCTTAATAATTCTTAAATTTTGATTAAAACATTGGTACAGTTAAAACAAACAGATTAAAATCAAACTGATAATTTGCAATCCAGCTGATCATTTATAACAATTCAGTTGAACACAAATTATTAATGGAAATCAAGCAGATTATAAGTGTTCAAAATTTCCATGAAGCTGAACCATCACACGTGGAAAGACTATGAAAATCCAAATAGTAGAGCAACTCGAAAGTACTGCTTAATAGTGGGTAAATAAGCATTTATGTGGAGATACGGTTTAAAGGGGATTTCAGTAGGCAGTTGTTGGTGGTGAAAATCTTCAAAGTTATAATCTTCAAAGTTGGCAATCATAAAATGGCAGCCAAGCAATAGCTAGATTAATTTAGGCTTATGTGAATGAACAACATTCATTAAGCATACTGAAAGACAGAAGCACAGTATTGTATCTAAAAACACTGAAAGATACTTGAATTGATTTGATTCATTAAAAGTATGCAAATTGAGCAGTAAACGTTACTAAAAGTATATACATTGCATATAGCTGAAAGCAGAGGCAGCCATAATGCACTAGCACCAGAAATACCCAAGATAATTCTGCATTAATTCTTTAGCCATTGACTCCATTATTTTCCCTGGCACAGTAGTTAGACTATTACACCGATGAGCCAAAACATTATGACCGAGTTGTTATGCAAATCGAAGCAACTGCAGGTGAACTACGGCGCGTGTGTGGGTCGGGACATGGTATAAAAAACACCCGATACTGAGCTCCATTAATCAGTGTTACTCTTGTTCTTCAGTTGGGAAAGGCAGCAGACTTAAGCGAGTTTGACAAAGGCCAAATTGTAATGGCTAGACAACTGGATCAGAGCATATCCGAAACGGCATGGCTGGTCGGGTGCTCATGGTCAGCCGTGGTAAGTACCTACCGAAAGTGGTCCGAGTAGGGAAAACCCACAAACTGCCGGCAAGGTGTTGAACGACCACGGCTCATCGATGCTTGAGGTGAGTGAAGGCTCTCTTGGATGGTACGTGGCAACAGAAGGGCAACTGTGGCGCAACTCGCCAGTAATTGGAATGCTGGTGATGGGAGTAATGTGTCACAACACAGTATATCGAACCCTTCTGAAAATCCTCTAAAAAATAAAAATGGGGCTGCGTAGCTGCAGACCACTCCAAGTGCCCATGCTAACCATGGTTCACCAGCGACAGCACCTACAATGGGCATGCGAGCATCGAAACTGTACCTCGAGTGATTGGAAGAAGGTCGTCTGGTCCAATGAATCGTTTCCTGTTACACCATGTGGATGGCCGGGTACATGTGCATTGTTTACCTTGGGAAGTGATGGTGCTTGGATGCACCATGGGATGAAAACAAGCTGGTGGTGACAGTATCATGCTTTGGGCAATGTTCTGCTGGATACCCTGGGTCCAGTCATCCATGTGCCGGGCACTCTGACATCTTCCAGCTACTTAAACATTATTGCTGACCAGGTATACCCTTTCATGACAAAGTTATGAACAAAGTTTGTTGGAACAGCATCTCCGATTTGCAGCATCTCAACCACAGACTTTACAGGAGTTAAAAGGATCTGCTGATTATGTGTTTGTATCAGATACCACAAGACACATTTAGAAATCTTGTAGCATCCATGCGAGGGTATGAGCTGTTTTGGCTGCATGTGGAGAACCAACATCATATTAGGTAGGTGGGCATAATGTTTTGGCTCATCGTTGTAGTTTGTAATTACACTCTGCCTTTTGATCACCCTTCCCTTTTGTGAATAGAAGCGACATTTCCACATTTATAGTCTGTAGGGACATTCTGTGAACCCAAGATGCTCTAATAATTATGGATATGTTTGCTTACCTCTTTTGCTATGTCTTTTAACATGTTCACATTTACAAATTGTAAATCGCACATTTATTTCTGTGGTTAGGTGCATTTTTATGAAATTTTTCTGTTTTGGAGGATTTTTCCTCCCTTTGACATTCAATCTAAAATGGGAGGCATGATTTTGCACTGCGAGTTGTGTTATCTGTATGTCATTACTCAACTCCTGGTGAAAACTGATCCTCACATGGGAGGGAACCCCAAAACATTTCTTGGGGCATAATCCTCTAAAAAATAAATATTGTGCATTAATTGTTGGTATAGTACTAATGTACAGTAACTTTCATTACCTTTCTAAATACAGTCATACTTTTATTTGAGCAGTTTTGGAAGAGAACAAAATTATTGTTTATGTAGAATTATGTGCAAAGAACCTGTCATGTCTTGTGCGACTTTTGTCTTCTACCTTGCATGCTAGTTTTCATTTCAGTGTCACGTAAATGGTACATTGATGAAACTAAGCCTAGCACTTAAGCTGATGTGTTTGCAACAGAAATTAGGTGTATACAGTGTACACTGCTTATTGTAATCATATTTAATACACTTAAATAGAAAGGGTGCAAGAATATTTGCTGATGCTATCGAGGCAGTGTTAGGTGGGCCGGAAAACTGCTAGCTTGGGGGGAGACAAAGACGAATAGATTAACAGTAGCCACTGGCAGAGGTGAAAGAGATTCTTACACTGCTTCTATTGGAATGAGCAGAAGCCTGAAAAACAAGATGCAGGATATTTCAGAGACTGCTGGGAGTCATTGCTGTACAAGTAAACACATGGGTTGTGTTAGGGCAGCTAAGAATAGAAATAGGTGCATGTATACGTGCGTGTACACCAATGCTAGGAGTTTAGTAAATAAATTTGATGAATTTGAGGTATTGCTCAAAACATCAAAGGCAGATATTGTTGGGATATCAGAGATGTGGTGTCAAACAGATATAAGGAATGCAGAACTGGAATTTGGGGAGTACAATGTCTACAGAAAGGATAGGAAGGGAGGAGGGGTTATGCTATTAGTTAAGAAATACATAAAATCCAAGGAAGTGAAGCCAGTGGACATCGCTGGACTGTGCAGTGTCGAGTCAGTTTGGTGTGATATAAGCATTGGGAGATCAAAATTGAGAGTAGGAGTGTGCTATAGGCCTAATGACTCTGATGAGTACAATAAGAAACTGTACAGGGAAATAGTGGGCCAGTAAATCAGAGAGTCTTATAATGGGAGATTTTAATTTCCCAGATATTGACTGGAATTTGGGTCTGGTCACTCACACACTAGCAAGGCTTTTGTGGATTTATTGGATGATTGTTTTCTACATCAGCATGTTCGGGAGGCAACTAGAGGGAGGAATACTCTTGATTTGATTATCAGCAGTGATTCTTCATGCATTAAGAATCTGCAGATAAATGAACCACTAGGTGGCAGTGATCACAGTGTGCTGAAGTGGGATTTATTCAAAGAGGTAACTACCATTAGGGGTAAAGGGAAGGGTTATTGCTTTCGTAAAGGCGACTACGATGGACTGAGACAGTATTTAAATTCTATATATAGTGGGACCAACTGATGATGTTACCAACAGCAAATGCAAAATGGGAAGCATTCAAAGAACTTATCTTGGAAGCTACTAGGCTACATACTAACTAAGAAATATTGTTCCAGGTTTAGGCCTAAATGGATGTCAGATGAACTGATAAGGCATATGGCAGAGAAGAAACATGCATGGGATACATACAAATTAACACAAGACACAGAAGCCTATGATAGATACAAGTTGATCTGTAACCAAGTTACAAAGGAGGTTAGGCAGGCGAAGGCAGATTACGAGAAATCTTTGGCAAGGGATGCAAAGAAAAACAGCAAAGAGTTCTTTACTTATGTAAACTCTAGAAGGAAGGGCATGACCCTTCCCTATCTCTTCCATCATGCAGTATGATTGATGATTTTTGAGGTTATGATGACTGTCGTGGCGAGATCCAATATTCCTTACATTTCGAGGGTACAGCTCTAAAACGGTGTTCGCAGGCCGGCCGCTAGATAGTACACCGGACCAAACCTATTGGTAACTCTCTAGGAGGCTTCCGGATCAGCTAGTGTATAATCTTGCTACCTCTACTCTGCCAGATAGTGACCGGAGGGAGGGAGTCCGAGTAGTGTGTATGCAGGGAGCATTGTCGAGGCCACGTTATGTCAAGGATCTGGGTATATTCTTACCACATGTACGCCATATCCAAAAATTTCATTACTTCATACAGCATGTCCCACCCACTTTTTCTTACTATTGAATACACCATGAATTGTCAAAATAATAGAGCAAGCTTATCTGCGAAAAGATCTAAACCTCCCAAGGACTTCCTAATTCATTTCACAAATATACGTGGTCTTAATTCCAATCTCAACGATGTCCATTTCCACTTACAGTCTTCCAAACCCCATGTACTTTTTCTGACTGAATCTCAGTTATCTGTTGATTCAACTACTTCTCATCTCAGATGTCCAAATTATTTGCTGTATGATTCCTTTCGCCTCAAAGGTGGTACTTGTGCATATGTCCGTTCTGATATTCCCTGTCAGAGACTTGGCAATTTGGAATCTCCTCTCTTTGATCTTCTCTGGCTTAAAATCTCTCTACCTCATTGTGTCAAATTCATCTGTTATCTCTACCGTTCTCCCAACTCTACTAATCACTTGGAGCTCTTTGACTTCCTCTCTTTGCAACTTGACTTTCTCCAGTCTAACTTTCCTAACAGTGAGGTAATTTTCCTTGGTGATTTTAACGTTCACAACTCCAGCTGGCTTCCATTTTCTAGTCACACCGACCCAGCAGGTCGAGATGCTGAGGCTTTTGCAATTACTAATGACCTAGCACAGATTGTTCATTTACCTACAAGAATACCGGACAATCCTAATCATACAGCCAATACGCTTGATCTTTTTCTCACAAACAACCTTTCTAAGTACAAGGTCGAAGTGAGAGGTCCTTTAGGCACTTCAGATCACAACTTGGTGATTGTCTCTTCTCCAATGGAACCTTTATCTCATGGCTATTCCCAACCTCGTATTGTTTGGCATTACAAGAATGCAAAATGGGATGACCAGCGAGACTTCTTTTCTTCTTTTCCTTGGTCTGATTACTGTTTCAAAACTTCTGATGTCAACGTTTGCTCAGATCGTGTCAGTGAAATTATTCTTGCAGGAATGGAATCCTTTATCCCACACTCCACTTTAAAATCTCGTCCTTTATCTAAACCTTGGTTTTCCAATAAATGTGCTAAGGCTGTCCAAGAGAAGAATGTTGCATATCGTAATTGGCTTGTTTCTAATTCTTCAGTTTCATTTTCTGCCTACACCAAAGCTCGCAACAATTTTAAAGCAGTTATTAATCAGTCCAAACTAGAGTTTGAACAGGCTAAGAGTAGAAAACTTGCTTCTTGCCCTAATGGTAGCCAAGCATTCTGGTCTCTTGCCAAAGCTATTGGCCGCAACTTTTGCCCATCTCTGCTCCCACCTCTGTCCAAACCAGATGGTTCTGTTGTCACTTCAGCCAAGGATAAAGCTGACCTGCTAGCATCCCATTTTTCTTCCAGCTCATATATTAATGATCTTGGTAAAACACCTCCCACCATTCCTAACACGCTCCATTCAATGCCTCCTGTGGTCTTCCGTCAAAAGGATATCAGAAGGATTTTGATGAATCTTGATGCTAAGAAAGCTCCAGGTCCTGATGGTATTTCTCCACTTGTTCTCAAAACTTGTGCTCCTGAACTTACTCCTATTCTTTGCCGCCTTTTTTCACTTTCTTATTCCAAAGGTGTTTTTCCTTCTGCTTGGAAATTTGCTCATATCCAGCCAGTTCCTAAAAAGGGTGACAAATCCCTCCCATCCAATTATCGTCCCATTGCAATTACTTCTACTCTTTCTAAAGTAATGGAGAAATCAATTAACCGCCAACTCTTAAACTACCTAGAAACCTTCCGTCTGATCAACGATTGCCAGTATGGATTCCGTCAGTGTCGATCCACTGGTGATATTCTGGCTTATGTTACCCATTTATGGACTAATTCAATGGAAAGGTTCGGTGAAACACAAGTAGTTGCTCTTGACATCTCAAAGGCTTTTGATCGTGTTTGGCATAAAGGTCTTCTAAACAAGCTTCCATCTTATGGTTTGCCAACTGTTTTTAGTAATTGGTTATCCAGTTTTCTCTCTGATCGCTCACTGAGGGTGATGGTAGATGGCTCTCTGTCTTCTAACTTCCCCACTAATGCCGGTGTCCCCCAAGGTTCAGTTCTTTCCTCCACTCTTTTCCTCTTGTATATCAATGACCTTCTTCCATTGACTGGAAATCCTATCCATAGTTTTGCCGATGATAGCACATTGCATTCAACTTTCCATTTTGAGAAACCTTGTCCTGCTCAATCAGCTTCAAGTTCTCGAAAATCTGCTGCCAATTCCTTAAATGCCGATCTTCAGGTAATTCTCCAGTGGGGCAAAGACAACTTAGTTGATTTCAACCCTTCTAAAACTCAGTCTTGTCTTATATCTCGCATAAAGGATTCTTCTGTTCCTATGCTTATCTTTAGTGACACTCCGATTTCTAGGCAAAATGATATACACCTAATTCTGTTTTTACACGATAGATACGTTCCTGAAAAATACGTGTAAAAAAAATTCGTGTAAAAAAAGACATTGTATTTATGGAAGAAAAGAAGATTGGTTCCGGATCTAAAAAAATCAGTAAAAATAATTTAAAAAAAACACATAAAAATATTCGTTTTAAGCTTATTATTTTATTTAAACAAAATACACATGTAATAATATGTAATTAAAATGTATTAAAATAAATTTGTATGCATATGAAATGAAAAAAAATTCTTCATGAACAAAAAAAATCTGTTTTACACATAACAAGATTTTATTCATTTTCACTTTCTGATAATAAACGGCGCATATGTTTGCGTACGACTGGAATATCACTGCCATCACTAGAAATGTTGTGGACATCGTCTTCTTCCTCTATTAATGAAATTCTTTCTGTGATCTCTTGAGCAAAATCAGCACGCGTCTCCTCTGGTGCTGATGTTTCACCGGTTTTACGAAAGAATTCAGTTATTAATCGTTGTGTTCGTGTTTTGGTTATATAATCGTTGTGTTCGTGTTCGTTATATAATTCTCTGTAAGAGGCTGTCAACAACTTCAGTTCACGTTGAAACTTCCCAGCGCGTTCCTCATTAGGGTCATTTTTGACAAAATGATTACCTAATTTTCTGGCCAATTCCAGACCTTCTTTTATTAAATCTGCATTTAGAACAGGATCATTTTCTTCATTATCACTACGTTCTGTGCGATAAGGAGTCCCAAGGACAACCTCTAGTATTTCATCTTCGCTTAGGGCTTTGTCGGTTAACAATTCATCAATATCTTCAAACGATAGATCATCGAATCCTTCTCCACCAATTCTGTGTGCCATTGTAATAATGTTGGGAAATTCGGTCGTATTAGGGATGATGGGATCTTTGCTTTTTGCACATTGTCGCCAAACCGCTTTCCAACACGCATTTAAAGTTGCTGGTTTTAATTCAGTTAACGCTAATCCAACTTGATTGATACAATCCATAATTGAGAATTTCTTCCACACATCAATGATTGTTAGTGTTTCATCATTCAGTTTGTCCAAAACGTGTTGGAATGTTCGTTTTACGTAGTATGTTTTAATTGTCGCAATTATACCTTGGTCTAGCGGTTGTATCAAAGATGTAGTATTAGGTGGCAGAAATAAAATTTGTACGTTTGGGTGTTCCAAGACAGGATGGCCGGGTGCATTGTCAAGAATCAGAAGAACTTTAAATTCGAGACCTTTCAAATTCATATAACGTCTGACTTCTGGGACGAAACATTTGTTGAACCATTCTGTAAAAATAGTAGTGGTCACCCAGGCCTTCTTGTTTGCCATCCAGTGAACAGGCAGTTTATTGATATCCACACCTTTCATTGAATGTGGGTTTAGGGCTTGATTTACCAGCAGTGGTTTCAACATACAATCTCCTGAAGCGTTGGAGGAAAATAATAAGGTCACGCGATCCTTAGCTATCTTAAAACCACCAGCAGTTTTCTGCGATTTGGCTACATACGTTCTGTTGCATTCGTTTCCAGAAGAAACCAGTTTCATCTGCATTCCACACTTGATCAGGAGTGTATCCTCCATCTTCAATAATTTTTGCAAGTTCCTGCGGGAATACTTTAGCAGCCGATTCATCTGCAGATGCAGTTTCACCTTTAATTTTTATATTATGAAGAGCATTCCTTTTAAGAAACCCTGTCATCCAACCTGTACTCGCAGAAAATTCATACTTTCTGTTTAACTGAGATGAAATGCTTGGCTCCTTTTCTTTAATCTGTCTGTAAATTCTTAGTGCTGTTTGCTTGATGGCATTTCCATCTACTGGTACTCTTTTTTGTGACTGATCTTCTATCCATATTACCAGAGCCTTTTCCATTTTTTCCTTGACAATATCTCTTGTATATGATGATGAATTAACACTTACTTTTGTTCCAGAACATACCGACTTCCTAATTGCAGCTTCATTTTTCTTAATAGTTCTTACGGTATCTTCATGTACACCAAAATGCTTTCCTAGAGACGTAGCCACTTGTCCAGTTGCAAGACGATCTAAAATTTGAATTTTAAGTTCCAAAGAAATCGTTTTCCTTTTCATTTTGGTAATAGGCGAATTATTCGACATTATATAAGGGCTACCGAAAAATATCTCAGTTATAATTAATAAAAAAATTTATGAAAAATTTGTAAACTTACAATTTATTGACTATTGGCAAAATTAATAAATTTATATGTGCACAAATTTCACTAAAGATTCTTTCACTTTGAAATAGAGCTTACTACTACATGTCTTCCGAAGGTACAATGCACGAATACCGTAAATGTGCACCAAATTCAATAAAAACGTTGATGATTCATAGATACCTAGACGTACACATTTGTAAGCAAAAGCACGCGTTTCAAAACGCACACACTAGCTGTTATCCAATCTATTGGTGCGTGTAATATAGAAATGATACTAATATGCCACAAATAAAAAAAAAATTCTTACAATTTAGGCAAAAAAAAATTCATAGAAATCGTGTTAAATCAAAATGACTCGTGTAAAAAGAGAATGAAATATTTATTTTGAATTCGTGTTAAATCAAATTCGTGTAAAAAAGGTTCGTGCAAAAACAGAATTAGGTGTATCTCTTTTGGGGATTACCCTGACTTCTAATCTCTCTTGGCACAAGCACATTACAAATATTGCTTCCTCTGCATCTAAAAAACTTGGTTTTCTCTTTCGCTCACGGCGTTACTTTTCTTCCAAACAGCTGCTCACTCTGTATAAATCGCAAATCCGCCCTGCCATGGAATATTGTTCCCACATCTGGGGTGGTGCCCCCAAAACCTCTCTCAGGCTTCTTGATTCCATTCAGAAGAGGGCAGTTAGGTTAATTAATGATTCATCTCTAACAGAGTCTCTCCACTCGCTTTCTCATAGACGTACTGTTTCTGCTGCATGCCTCTTCTACAGATACTTCCATGGGCACTGTTCTTCTGAATTGGCTTCTATAATTCCCGCTCTCTCTCTTTGAAAACAGTCCGAACACGTGCCGCCACCAGCCAACATCCATTTACTGTCCAACTTCAAACCCACAGAACCAACTTTTCATCTTTCTCATTTATTCATTCAACTGCCGTTTTCTGGAACAACCTTCCTTCATACGTATTTCCTGAAAATTACAATCTACAGAAGTTCAAGTCCAATGTCAACAAATATCTTCTTTCGTCTTCTCAACCTCCAACCCAAGCACGGTACTAAGTACTATAGGTTCTAATACCTCTTGTTTGGGATTCTCATAAAACAAAAAAAAAAAAAAAAAAAAAAATGAATCAGATTGGTCCACTTGATATCGATGGGTCAGCTGTTGATGATCCTGCTCAGGTAGCTAACAAACTAAATGAATATTTTGCATCGACATTCACACATGAGGAGTTATTTAGCGAGGGGAAAGCCAGAGGTGTATTCAACTCTAGCAGTAAGCTAGAGAATCTTGTAATAACTGAGAGTAAAGTGGAGGAGAAATTGTTGAAGATAAACACAAGAAAGGCACCCGGGGTGGATGGGATCTATCCAGTTATATTAAAGGAGGCAGCAGAGGAAGTAAGCAAACCCTTAGCCATAATTATGAGAGCTTCCTTGGACTCAGGGGAGGTACCCACAGACTGGAGATGTGCAAATGTGACCCCAATTCACAAAGGAGGATCAAAGGCTGACACAAGTAATTATAGATCTGTGAGTTTAACTTCTGTTCCAGGAAAATTAATGGAGGCACTAGTTAAAGAAGCACTGCAGGATCATTTAGACAAGACTTCAGTTATAGCTCGGACACAGCATGGTTTTGTTAAGGGGAAGTCTTGCCTGACCAATTTGATTGGATACTATGATGCAGTCACAAAGGAACTGGATGCAGGGAATAACTTTGATATTATATACTTGGATCTTAGAAAGGCTTTTGATACTGTTGGACATGGAAGACTGCTACACAAATTGGAGCAGTGTGACATTGGAGGCAAATTGCTGCTGTGGATAAAGGGGTGGCTGAGGGGAAGAAGACAGAGAGTGGTTATCAATGGACACTGCTCGTCGTGGACTAATGTTATTAGTGGAGTCCCTCAGGGCTCAGTGTTGGGTCCATTATTGTTTTCTGTATTTATAAATGATATTGATGATGGTATATCAAGCTTAATGTCCAAGTTTGCAGACGATACAAAGGTAGGCAGGATTGTCAAGGACACAACTGACACTATGCTGCTGCAACAGGATCTGGAAAGGTTGAGCAGATGGGCTGAGAGGTGGCAAATTAAGTTTAACATTGACAAATGTAAAGTACTACACATGGGAAACAGCAACCCCAGAGCAACGTATCAACTCTGTGGTACTACACTGACAGTGGTAGAGGGACCTGGGGGTTGGTTGTGCAGGCAGATATGAAGTTCTCTGAGCAGTGCAGACGGGCTGCAAGAGTAGCCCATGGTGTATTGTCAATGATATATAGGAACTTTTCTAGCAGGGATAAAAAGGTGATTATTCCCTTGTATAAGGCAATGGTCATGCCACACCTAGAGTACTGTATACAGGTCTGGAAGCCTCATTTAAAGAAGGATGTAGAGTTGCTGGAACGAGTACAGAGAAGGGCAACAAGGTTAGTGAATGGAACAAAGGGGTGCTCTTACGAAGAAAGGCTTAAGTTTTGCAAATTACAGTGTCTGGAGACTAGGCACCAGCGAGGTGATCTGATAGAGGTGTATAAAGCCTTGAATGGTTTGAACATGCTCAATGCTGATGGGATTCTTCCTCTCGCTCAGAATAATCACCTGAGAGGGCATAAATTCAAATTGAGGAAAGACAGATGTAGGATAGACGTGCAGAAATTTGCCTTTAGCCAGCGGGTGGTTGGTTGGTGGAACAGACTTCCATCCCTTGTCGTGGAAGTTGATAGCCTAAATAAGTTTAAGGCTCAGCTGGACAGGTATTTTGAACGAACAGAGGGGTGAAGTAGTGGTTTTTTTTTTTTTTTTGGCTGATGCTGCATAAGCATGCTTTCTTGCATTAAATGCCTCTACTAATGCTAATGATGTTATCATTATATTCTTGTAATGTTATCACTTTTATGTAGTCCAAATCAGATGTATACTAATACATAGAAAAAAATGACGTTTATTGTAATCAGCACTTCGGTTTATGTTATTGTATTTTTGTCCTGTTTTGGTTTATGCACCTACATTGGAAATGATTATGTAACATTACAATTTGTCCTTGAATTCCGAAAATGTTGCATCTAGTTATTGCTGTTGCTGTTGTAGTCCAAATCAGATGTATACTAATACATAGAAAAAAATGACGTTTATTGTAATCAGCACTTCGGTTTATGTTATTGTATTTTTGTCCTGTTTTGGTTTATGCACCTACATTGGAAATGATTATGTAACATTACAATTTGTCCTTGAATTCCGAAAATGTTGCATCTAGTTATTGCTGTTGATTTGTACAGTTTGTATGGTTGTTGGTGTTGTCAATCTGTGAAAGAAAGTACCGTATGCGTACTCCTACCAATGTGACTGTTTTACAGTGAGCATTAACCCTTTTCTAATTTTTGATTTTAATATTTTCTTTCTTTGTTTTTAATGATTTGTATGGATTTCCAGAAATATGCCAGGTTCACATTTATTGATGACTTTCTCAAAGAAATAGTGGATAGTCAAATTAAAGTATTTTATGCTACTTGATTTTAGCATTTTATTTCTGTCCTTTCATGAAACCTTTTATGTACATGTTTCTGCCCATTTGCAGTGCACAAATTTGTATATTAAGAATGCATCTGTCCAGCATTGTCTATTGAACAACACTGAACAGCTACATTCTTGTTTTTTTGGTTATTGTTATCAGTTAAGCTGTGTCCCGAAATGATAAAAATAAGTGGCACTCACCATTTTTGTTTTATGTTTAATTTAGCATTAGTAAAGGCACATGATGCAAGAAAGCAAGCTTATATAGCATCAGCCAAAAAAAAAAACCCTTCTCATTTCACCCATTCACTCGCTCCAAGTGTTTGTCTAGTTCTGCCTTGAATCTAATTAAGCTATCAACTTCTACGACAGATGGAAGTTTGTTCCAGCAATCAACCACCCGCTGGCTAAAGGCAAACTTCTGCACATCTATCCTACAACTGGCTTTCCTCAATTTGAATTTATGTCCTCTCAGGCGATTATTCTGAGCAAGAGAAAGAATCCCATTAGCATTAGTAGAGGCATTTGATGCAAGAAAGCAAGCTTATGCAGCACCAGCCGAAAAAAAAAAAAAAAAAAACCACTTCCACTTCACCCCCCTGTTTGTTCAAAATACCTGTCCAGCTGAGCCTTAAACTTATTTAGGCTATCAACTTCCACGACAAGGGATGGAAGTCTGTTCCACCAACCAACCACTCACTGGCTAAAGGCAAATTTCTGCACGTCTATCCCACATCTGTCTTTCCTCAATTTGAATTTATGCCCTCTCAGGTGATTATTCTGAGCGAGAGGAAGAATCCCATCAGCATTGAGCATGCTCAAACCATTCAATGCTTTATACACCCTATCAGATCACCTCGCTGGTGCCTAGTCTCCAGACACTGTAATTTGCAAAACTTAAGCCTTTCTTCATAAGAGCACCCCTTTGTTCCATTCACTAATCTTGTTGCCCTTCTCTGTACTTGTTCCAGCAGCTCTACATCCTTCTTGAAATGAGGCCTCCAGACCTGTATACAGTACTCTAGGTGTGGCCTGACCATTGCCTTATACAAGGGAATAATCACCTCCTTATCCCTGCTAGAAAAATTCCTATATATCATTGACAATACACCATGAGCTACTCTTGCAGCCCGTCTGCACTGCTCAGAGAACTTCATATCTGCCTGCACAACCACCCCCAGGTCCCTTTCATTCTCTACCACTGTCAGTGTAGTACCACAGAGTTGATACGTTGCTCTGCAGTTGCTGTTTCCCATGTGTAGTACTTTACATTTGTCAATGTTAAACTTCATTTGCCACCTCTCAGCCCATCTGCTCAACCTTTCCAGATCCTGTTGCAGCAGCATAGTGTCAGTAGTGCCCTTGACAACCCTGCCTGCCTTTGTATCGTCTGCAAACTTCGACATTAAGCTTGATATACCATCATCAATATCATTTATGAATACAGAAAACAGTAATGGACCCAACACTGAGCCCTGAGGGACTCCACTAATAACATCAGTCCACGATGAGCAGTGTCCATTGATTACCACTCTCTGTCTTCTCCCCCTCAGCCACCCCTTTATCCACAGCAGCAATTTGTCTTCAATGTCACACTGCTCCAATTTGTGCAGCAGTCTTCCATGTGCAACAGTATCAAAAGCCTTTCTAAGATCCAAGTATATAATATCAAAGTTATTCCCTGCATCCAGTTCCTTTGTGACTGCATCATAGTATCAAATCAGATTGGTCAGGCAAGACTTCCCCTTAACAAAACCATGCTGTGTCCGAGCTATAACTGAAGTCTTGTCTAAATGATCCTGCAGTGTTTCTTTAACTAGTGCCTTCCTTAATTTTCCTGGAACAGAAGTTAAACTTACAGGTCTATAATTGCTTGTGTCAGCCTTTGATCCTCCTTTGTGAATTGGGATCACATTTGCACATCTCCAGTCTGTGGGTACCTCCCCTGAGTCCAAGGAAGCTCTCATAATCATGGCTAAGGGTTTGCTTACTTCCTCTGCTGCCTCCTTTAATATAACTGGATAGATCCCATCCACCCCGGGTGCCTTTCTTGTGTTTATCTTCAACAATTTCTCCTCCACTTTACTCTCAGTTATTACAAGATTCTCTAGCTTACTGCTAGAGTTGAATACACCTCTGGCTTTCCCCTCGCTAAATAACTCCTCATGTGTGAATGTCGATGCAAAATATTCATTTAGTTTGTTAGCTACCTGAGCAGGATCATCAACAGTTGACCCATCGATATCAAGTGGACCAATCTGATTCATGCCCTTCCTTCTAGAGTTTACATAAGTAAAGAACTCTTTGCTGTTTTTCTTTGCATCCCTTGCCAAAGATTTCTTGTAATCTGCCTTCGCCTCCCTAACCTCCTTTGTAACTTGGTTACAGATCAACTTGTATCTATCATAGGCTTCTGTGTCATGTGTTAATTTGTATGTATCCCATGCATGTTTCTTCTCTGCCATATGCCTCACCAGTTCACCTGACATCCATTTAGGCCTAAACCTGGAACAATATTTCTTAGTTGGTATGTAAAGCCTAGTAGCTTCCAAGATAAGTTCTTTGAATGCTTCCCATTTTGCATTTGCTGTTGGTAATGTCATCAGTTGGTCCCACTGTATAGAATTTAAATACTGTCTCAGTCCATCGTAGTCGCCTTTACGAAAGCAATAACCCTTCCCTTTACCCCTAATGGTAGTTACCTCTTTTAGTAAATCCCATTTCAGCACACTGTGATCACTGCCACCTAGTGGTTCATTTATCTGCAGATTCTTAATGCATGAAGAATCACTACTGATAATCAAATCAAGAGTATTCTTTCCTCTAGTTGCCTCCCGAAAATGCTGATGTAGAAAACAATCATCCAATAAATCCACAAAAGCCTTGCTAGTGTGTGAGTGACCAGCCCCCAAATTCCAGTCAATATCTGGGAAATTAAAATCTCCCATTATAAGACTCTCTGATTTACTGTCCCACTCTATTTCCCTGTACAGTTTCTTATTATACTCATCAGAGTCATTAGGCCTATAGCACACTCCTACTCTCAATTTTGATCTCCCAATGCGTATGTCACACCAAACTGACTCGACACTGCAATGTCCAGTGATGTCCACTGGCTTCACTTCCTTGGATTTTATGTATTTCTTAACTAATAGCATAACCCCTCCTCCCTTCCTATCCAGTCTATCCTTTCTGTAGACGTTGTACTCCCCAAATTCCAGTTCTGCATTCCTTATATCTGTGTGACACCAAGTCTCTCATATCCCAACAATATCTGCCTTTGATGTTTTGAGCAATACCTCAAATTCATCAAATTTATTTACTAAACTCCTAGCATTGGTGTACACGCAAGTATACATGCACCTATTTCTATTCTTAGCTACCCTAACACAACCCATGTGTTTACTTGTACCGCAATGACTCCCAGCAGTCTCTGAAATATACTGAATCTTGTTTTTCAGGCTTCTGCTCATTCCAATAGAAGCAGTACAAGAATCTCTTTCACCTCTGCCAGCGGCTACCGTTAATCTATTCGTCTTTGTCTCCCCCCAAGCTAGCAGTTTTCCGACCCACCTAACACTGCCTCGATAGCATCAGCAAATATTCTTGCACCCTTTCTATTTAAGTGTATCCCATCCCTGTAGAAGCAATCTCTCCTGTTAACAAGTACAGTCCAGGCTGAAAAAAATTCTACACCTTGAGCCTTGCACAATCTTTCCAGGGCCGAATTGATCGACAAGGCTCTCATCATATACTCCCTCCTATCGTGTCTGGGCAGAATTGCAGTCACTTTCATATTCAACCCTATTTTACGGCTTTTTTTCAACAGTGACCTGTACTTGTTAAGTAATTCTGCCGGTCTCCTACTCTTAATATCATTAGTGCCAACATGTACAACTATATCACCTTTTGTGCCCTTAAAAGATGATATCTGTTCTACAACATCATCAACCTTTGCCCCTGGCAGACATACCCTGGTCCTGTTCCACCTATCCTTTTTATCCATTGAGCATGTTCAAATACCTATTCATTGAGCATGTTCAAATACCTATCCATTGAGCATGTTCAAACTATTTAAGGGTTTATACACCTCAATGAGATCAGTTCACAGGTGCCTAGTCTCCAGATTCTAATTTGCAAAACTTAAGCCTTTCTTCGTAAGAGCAACCCTTTATTCCATTCACTAATCTTGTTGTCCTTCTCTGTACTCCTTCCAGCAATTCTACATCCTTTTTAAATTGAGGCCTCCAGACCTGTATACAGTACTCAAGGTGTAGCCTCACCATTGCCTTATACAAAGGAACAATCACATTGACGAAGGTAAAGAAAGCCTGCATGAGAATGATGAGAAACGTCGGATAACTTACGCGGAAAAGTAGTTTGCCGATATGGCACTCTAGCGCTGCTCACTCGGTAAACAGACGGTAGGTGTTATCGGTCTGGAGCAAAGTCGAGAACGATATACTGATTGACAGGTAGGCGTGGCAAACGACGTGCTGATTGATGCGCGAACACATCACACGATAACATCGGTTTAGTATCACTGTAGCAGCACTAATGGTAAAAAAAAAAAAAGTAAAGTGCAGCCATTATCAACCCACTGCAGGGTGGAAGCCTCCTCAACAATTCATGCTGAGGGAAATGGACCATAATCTGCCACGCTGATCCAGTGCGGGTTGGCAGATCAACCGTATTCAGCAGTCAGGGGCTTGAACCCCGGTCTACTCAAAGAGCGTGTGCTACTGCACTCCCGCTCCTGCCCACTCGGATGGTAACTTGTCCTAATCGCTCATGCCCTGACATTTACTGTAACGATGAAAAAAAGTCAGGTTACCTCCACTTGAATCCCATGGGAGCTTGAACCTCTCCCGAAATGGAGGGGGTAACCTAACCTTTTTTCTTTAGAATCATGAGTGGACTAGCACATAAATTGTTTAAAATATTAATTTTTTTATTACTGTACTTTTATTTTTAAAGACAGTCATGCGGATACACACGTATCATAACGTCAATAAGCACCTTAATAGCTATTCAATGTATGTATATATATATACACACACACACAAAGAATCTTTCTTTCTTTTTCTATTATTTCCCAACCTAACGTTTTAAGTTTAGGTCGCGAAATACAAGGAAACCTTTTCTTTTATTTCTTACCTACCATTTAAGCTCAGGTTATGAAATGCAACGAAAAACAAAGAAACCTTTTCCTTTTTTCGTAACCAAACCTAAATCGATAATACAATAAAAGCACTCATCAACTCCAAAAATATGCTTTTAATATTAATGAGAAGAAAAAAAAAAACACAACGAAGAACATAAAAATAAACAAAACAAAACTTTCTCAGAAAAAAAATTCATGAGTACAAATCATACAGTTGGACCTGAATAGCTATTCGCAGTTTGAGTAATAATATGACGCCACATATACAGTGAAACTTCCCTTTAATGGACAGCCATGGGGAACGAAAATTTGTCCGTTAGAGAGAAGTGTCCGCTAACAAGGAGTCTGAGGGAGAAAAAAAAAAAGAAAGAAAGAAAAATCGTTAAACATTTAATGTAAAATTAAATTAAAATATATACAGATTTTGAACAATATTCTTTTAAATAATATACAATTACATACACAAGAGATAAAGAAAAATTGTTAAATGTTTAATGTAAAATTAAATTAAATTATATACAGATTTTGCACAAAAGTTTTGTAAATAATATACATACAATTGTGCTATGCATATTATGACCTAATCTTAAGAAAAATACATACAGTAATGACTTATTTTCTTCTGCACCTTCTTCCGGCTGATAACTTTGTTTTCAACATTTGTTTGGAGTGAAGAAACCATCGAAAGTCCTTCAGTATCTTCTTCAGCGGCGAAAAACATTTTTAAATGATTGATTTGTATGAGCGCTTCTTCTATTTTCATCGGTGGTTCGTCATTAATATGTTCTTCAACAGAACGACCTCCTTCCATTTCTTCATCCTCGTGAGGAACTTCTTGAAAAATATCGATGATAATGTCGTTGATATCTAGAGCACCATCTTCTGTAGTGAGGTTCGAGTCTATATCTTTGTAGCCAGGGTCACTTGTAGCGGAAGTATCGTACATTATCAATAGATGTTGAAGTTCTTGTTCTTCTTGGTGCTCCACATTGCTGTTCACAACTTCAATTTTTGCGTTTGAGAAGCCAGACTTTACAAAACAGTTCACGACAATGTTTTCTAATTGCATTTACTGAAGAGGAAATCCATTGAATCTCATCTAGGATGCTGAGTTTCTTTGCAAGGTCACTCGCACATGTTACATCGTTCATGTTTGCAATGAGATGTCTTAAAACACGTTTTCTGTGGTGAAGTTTAAAATTTTTTATTATCCCTTGATCCAAGGGCTGACACTCTGCAGATGTGTTTGGTGGCAGAAAAACGATTTGAATGTCGGACAATTCAATGTGCGGGTGAGATGTAGCATTATCCATGAAAAGAATAATTTTTCTGTTTTGACGAATCATGTTTTGGTTAAAGTGACTTATCCATTCGCTCATGATATCTCGTGTCATCCATGCTTTTTTATTAGACTTCCAGTCAACATTCAAAAGATTCAACTTTATGCCCTTGAAACAACGAGGATTTTGTGGTTTTCCTATAACAAGAGGTTGTTCAAAGTCTCCCAGCATATTTGTACACAATAGTACAGTAAAGCGTTCCTTAGAAATTTTTCTGTCCTGGCACTTTTCGTTTTTAGACTCATTGTTTTTTCAGGAAGAGCTTTAAAAAACAACCCTGTTTCTTCACAGTTATAAATATCCTTAGCTTCAAAATCACGACTTAAATCTTCCAATTTGACGGTCCACTCTGTTACAACCCCAGTATCAACAGATCCACCTTCACCACTTACAGTTTTCCAAGAAATTTTATGCCGAGTTTTGAACTTGTCTAGCCATCCCACAGAAGCTTTGAACTCATTTACTCCCATAGATTTCGCAACCTCCAAAGCCTTTTCCCTAATAATAGGCCCTTTAATGGGAATTTTTTTAGCACGTGCGCAACAAAACCACTCATACGTAACATTGTCAATTTGAAGTCCAACAGTTTTCGGGAATGATTTTTGAACCTGATCATTTACGTGTTGCCAAAATTGTTTGAGCAGTTCATTTTTTTTTCCTTTAGGATGTCGCTTACCTGCGTCTTCCCGATTTTGAATTTTGCAGTGAGATTGCGAACACTATTTTTTTGACGATCATACGCATTAATGAGTTCGACTTTATCTTTTAAAGTTAAATGTTTATGAGAAGACATTGTGCATTTCACACAACACTGAATAAAACTGAAAAAACTCAAACTCAAAAGATGAAAGGCCGACAAAATTCCCCCCTTGCACACACCGAATTCATCAGAAGTTTTACATGTGCCTTAAAATTCTTGAAAAAGGGTTTAGAACCGCGACATAAACCTTGATAAAATTCAGAAAATCGGAAATAGAAAATAAACACACGATTGAGGCAATACGTGGAAGAAAAGTTCCTAGAAAAAGGACTGTGAGCTCGCCTGCTGTCCGTTATTGGGTGATCAAATTAAGTGCTAATCTAAACGAAACAGTGCAGATTGCCTGTCCGCGTCCATTAGAGAGAATGTCCACTAGACAGAAGCTGAAAACACGTTAAAACCAATAGAGGAGAGTTGGGGAATTTGAAAATGTCCATTATAGAGAGGTGTCCGTTAGGAGAAGTTTCACTGTATTCATTAATGTGACCCATCAACATATGTTTACAGCTGCCATTTACTCCTTTAGTTACACTTTTTAGTTTCTTCCACTGGGCTACGATATTATTCGTATCTGCTCCTGTATGTGGATCTACAAAATGTTCCTTGTGTTTCACCGTTAAATGTTTGTACTTCTTTTTTTCTAAGGCCGTAATACAGCTATGTGCATGCCATTCATCTGTTATGATGATAGTATTTTTCTTCACTACTTTTCTAATAATGCGCAAAAGAGTTTTTTTCTTTCCGATTTTTTATCAGTTTTATGAAGACGAATTTAGATTCTCTTTCGAACACACCAAACACCCATTTCTTCTTAGCAGTTAAATTTCGTCCTCTGTGATGTTTTGGTTTTACCAATACAGTTTCGTCTGCTTCTACAATTTTCCCCGATCCACCTAAATTAATGGGTTTTTTATTAACTGCATTTGGCAAATATCTCTTAGTTTCTTATAAAACTTAATTGCTGTCACTTTCGAAATTTCCAGATGGAATACTGTCTTAGTTACTGGCGTACACGTTGACCTAAAGTATATAATGTACATTATCTTTTTCAATGAAACTTTTGTATTTTCCATAAAACTATGTTTCAATAAAGAAACTCGTGAAGAAAATTTTTTTGCAACACCACAACTTTCCACATGACTGTTCGTGATTCAATTAGTTGAAAATAATCATTGCATTCAGAACAGTACAATTTTGGTCTTATCAATTTAGTTTTCATCAAAAAATCAAGCAACGTTTTATTTTCCTTACAAATTTCTTCCATCTTTAAAAGATTCATCGCTACTATTACCTTTGCCGACCGGCTAGCCGAGTGGGTAAAGTACCTGCCTGGCAACCCAAAGGTCACGGGTTCGATTCCCGCCTCGGGCTTGGATCAAAGTACTGTAAAAACCTTGGGAGGTGCAATATGGCCACAGAAGCTGATGCGCCAACAACTGCCAAATCAAAAAAAAAAAAAAAAAAAAAGCTACTATTACCTGTTCACTACAAAACTATTATGCACCGTTCTTTACTGGTAAATACACATCATAATGCCAACCAATGGCTACACAGTAGCCTGTCGTCTATCGCGCCCACCACGAATCATTTCATTGTTTGTCACGCCTACCTGTCAATCAATATATCCTCAATTTCTGCTCCAGACCGATCAGCGCTAGAGTGCCGTATCGGGAAGCTGATTTTCCGCGTAAGTTATCCGACGTTTCTCGTCGTTCTCGTGCAGGCTTTCTTTACCCAAGCCTCACATCCTTATCCCTGCTAGAAAAATTCCTGTATATCATTGACAAGACATCATGAGCTACTCTTGCAGACCATCTGCACTGCTCAGAAAACTTCATATCTGCCTGCACAATTACCCCCCCCAGGTCCTTTTCATTCTCTACCACTGTCAGTGTAGTACCACCCAGTTGATACTTTACTCTGTGGTTAGTGCTTCCCATATGCAGTACTTAACATTTGTCAATGTTAAACTTCAGTTGTCAACTCTCAGCTCATCTGCTCAACTTTTCTAGATCCTGTTGCAGCAGCATACTGTAATTAGTGTCATTAACAACCCTGCTGACCTTCGTATCATCTGCAACCTTGGACATTAGGCCTGATATACCATCATCAGTATCATTAATAAATACAGAAAACAACAGTGGACCCAATACCGAACCCTGTGGGACTCCACTAATAACATTAGTCCACAAAGAGCAGTACCCATTGATTACCACCCTCTGTCTTCTCCCACTCAACCATCCTTTTATCCATTGTAGCAACTTACCCTTAATACCATTCAGCTCCAGTTTGTACAATAGTCTTCCCTGCCCAACAGTGTCAAAAACTTTCCTGAAATCCAAATATACGATATCAAAATTATTTTTTTCATCCAGTTCCTTTGTAACCACATCATAATATCCTATCAAATTTGTCAGACTAGACTTTCTCTTAACAAACCCATGCTGTGTCTGAATTATTGCTGCAGTCTTGTCTAGATGATACTGCAATGCATCTTTAACCAGTGACTCCATTATTTTACCCGGAACAGAAGTTAAACTAACTGGTCTGTAATTACTCGTGTCACCCTTCGATCCCCCTTTGTGAATTGGGGATATATTTGCACTTCTCCAGTCCATGGGGACCTCCCCTGAGTCCAAGGATGCTCTCATAATTATGGCTAAGGGTTTGCTTAGTTGCTCTGCCGCCTCCTTTAATATAACTGGATAGATCTCATTCACCCCAAGTGCCTTTCTTATATTTAATGTCAACAATTTCTCCTCCACTTTGCTCTCAGTTATTACAAAATCATTAAGCACCCTGCTACAATTTGATAACCTTCTGCCATTTTCAAACCTTAATAACTCCTCACGTGTGAATGTAGATGCAAAATACTCATTCAGTTTGTTTGCTATCTGAGCAGGATCATCAACAGTCGAACCATCGATATCAAGTGGACAAATCAGATTCGTCCCCTTCCTTTTAGAGTTTATATAAGTAAAGAAATCCTTGCTGTTTTTCTTAGCATCCTTTGCCAAAGATTTCTTGTAATCTGCCTTCGCCTGCCTAACCTCCTTTGTGACCTGATTACAGACTAGCTTATATCTGCCGTAGGTTTCTGAGTCGCTTGATAATTTATATGCATCCCATGCATTTTTCTTCTCTGTCACAAGTCTCATTAGTTCATTTGATAACCATTTAGGCCTAAACCTTGAACAATATTTCTTAATAGGTATGAAAATTTTAGTAGCATCCACGATTAATTCCTTGAATGCTTCCATTCAACAATGTTACCAACAGCAAAATTCTAAGTGGGAACACTTAGAATTTTGCTGTTGGTAACATTGTCAGTTGATCCCACTGTACAGAATTTAAAAACTGTCTGAGACCACTGTCTCAGACAGTTTTTAAAGTAGTTCTTAAGTTCCAGTTCATACTGCTTTAAAAGCTGTATGAACTGGAACTTAAGAACTGGAACTTTAAAAGCAGTATGAACTGGAACTGCTTTAAAAGCAGTATGTACTGGAACTTAAGAACAAGTTTGAGCTTCTGCAGACTGCTCAGGACCAAGATATCGACAAGGAATATTACAACTTTCTGAAAGTGATAAAGCCCAAGAAACCTATAGGTAAAAAGAAATCCAAAGAAGAAAAAATCAGTCAAGAAACACTTGTCATGATGAATCTAAGACAACAAATGAAGAGCAAGAAAAACACTGACAGGGACAAAATTGAGTAAACTGGGTTATGCAAAGCCATTAGAAAGAGACTCAGAGAGGACATAAGAAGATTTAACACAAGAAAAGTAGAACAGGCATTAAGGGAAAACAAAGGATTTAAATCAGCAGTAATACAGAAAGACAAATGATACTGAAACTGAAGAATAGTGATGGTGTACTTATTAATAGCAGAGAAGGCATAATTCAAATAGCAGAAGACTACTATAAATCAAGAAAATGAGCAGAAAACCCACTGCACTATCATTGTGGGGGACTTCAATGCTAAGGTTGGAAAGAGAAAAAACAGTGCAGAAAGGGGAACCATAGGAAATTTTGGAATTGGTGAAAGAAATGGCACAGGGAAGAAAATATGCCCACAGCACATAAAAGGCTTCGAAGGATTTGAAAAGACGAATCATATGAAGAGGTTACAGATAAGATTGTGAACGTTGCAGAGCTACTTCAGTTGGAGGTTGTTGCCAAAGACGTGGGTGACTTCATCCAGCAGCGGGGAAGATGGATCGCAAATTAGTAACACATACAACATACCTGATATTCTTTCTGATGAGGAGGTAGAACATGCGTTGAAGAAAATGAAGAATCAGAAGCCCCGGGGGAAGATGAAGTTACTGTAGAGTTGTTAAAATTGAGAAGAAAAGATATGACAAAAAACTTTCAAGACTCTTCACAAAATGCATTAAGAAAGGTGAGATGCCTAAGGAGTGGAATAATGCAATCATAGTTTTGCTGCATAAGAAAGGAGATAAATCAGAAATTGGAAATTATAGACCATTTAGCTTGTTATCCCACATCCAAAAGTTTTCACAAGGGTCATTACTAACAGATTAGAAAGATTACTTGATGAGAATCAACCAAAAGAGAAAGCTGGCTTTCGGACAGTATTCTCAACTATGGATCACCTTCACGTAATATCACAGCTAATGGAGAAAGCACCATTATGCCTGGAATTTGTGGATTATGAAAAGGCATTTGACTCTACAGCATAAGGCAATGTTTCAGGCACTGGAAAGACAAGGCATACATACCCCATATATTATGATTTTGAAGAAAATATATGAGAATACTACCTCCTTTATTAGACTAGACAAAGACAGTAGTAAATTTAAAATTGAGAAAGGAGTTCGACACAGAGACACAATATCTCCGAAGTTGTTTACTACTGCCCTTGAGGACAAGTCATTAGCTGTAATAATGATAAATGGCTGGACGTCAAGAGAAGAATAAACTTTGGATGGATAGCATTCAGGAAATATAGTCACATACTGAGGAGCAATAACCCAATTTGTCTGAAACATAAAATAATGAACCAATGTATACTCCCCACCATGACTTATGGAAGTGAAACTTGGGCACTCACCAAAAGAATGGAAGAGAAGCTGAGAACTACACAGCGAAGAATGGAACGAATTATATTGGGAATCAGACTGTTAGATAAGAAGAGAAACACATGGATTAGGCAGCAAACTCAAGTAAAGGATATTCTTATCAAAACTAAAGAACTAAAATGGTGTTGGGCAGGACAAATAGCTCGAAGATATGATGACAGATGGAATAAGAAAATAACAGAATGGTGCCCAAGAGGAGCTAAGAGAAAACCTGGAGGACAACAACAGAGATGGACAGATGAAATTTATGAGTTTGTGGGTAGTAAATGGATGGCCATTGCACAAAACAGAAGGAACTGTAAAGTTGCTGGAGAGGCCTTCATCCTGCAGTGGATTGAAAATGGCTGATGATGATGATGTACATAAACACTGCGATGTGATCAGCAATTATTTAATGATGACTTCTAATTTACTCAGTTGCATGAAAATCAGTGACCTTTTGTAGCGACAGCCACAATGTAAGCCGATGCTAAATTTGACGTCGCGGCACCCTTAAAAGGGTAAGTGGCACCCACTTTGAGAACCACTGCTCTAGAGGTAAAACTTACTGACGTTATGCCTGTCTCCTCTTTTTTTCTAATTTTATAATTTTGAAATTTTTTTAAATTGCACACTTTTGTAATTTTTTCTGCACATGAGATAAAAAATTGAATAAATACAATAAATAATTTTATTTACATGTTCGTCAAGCATTACTTTTTGGATTCAATCAATTTAGCAAGCACAGTTGCGAGTGCTGCCCAAGCATGGTGGAAATTCCAACTTACGTAGCATTCCATGGAATGCAACTCTTACGTAAGTTGGGGCGTTCCTGTATTTGCTTCAAAACTATCGTCAGTGACACGTGGCTAAAAAAACTTTATTTACAGAACACAAGCTCTATAAATACTCATATGCATGCACAGAGTCTGCTCAGTAGTGATCAGGGAGAGCATGTCTAGCGGCAGTTATGGAAAGTTTGCTTTGTAAACATAAAATCTTGCACAAGTCTGCGAATTAAATTATCACCCCTCACATACGTGAATGTAAAACAAAATAATAAACGTAGGAAAAAAAATACTGCAAAATACCTATTCAATTTGTCAGCAACCTGAGTAGGTTCATCAACAGTTAGATAATTGACATCATGGACCAATGTGATTCAACCTCTTTTTTTCTGTTATTAATATAAGCAAAGAAATCTTTATTTCTTTTCTTTCATTCTTTTCTAGAGACGTCTCTAAATCTGCCTTGGCTTGCCTAACTTCATTTATGATTTGATTGCAGACTACTTTATATCTTCTATAGGTTTCTGTATCACTTGACTTGTTAACAGGAGAGACTGCTTCTACAGGGACGGGATACACTTAAATAGAAAGGGTGCAAGAATATTTGCTGATGCTATCGAGGCAGTGTTAGGTGGATCGGAAAACTGCTAGCTTGGGGGGGGGGGATTCACAGACTAAAAGGTTAAAAGTAGCCGCAGGCAGAGGTGAAGGTGATTCTTGCACAACTTCTATTAGAATAAGTAGCGACCGAGAGTGAGGGGTGCTGGGGGTTTCAGGGACTGATGGCAGTCATTGTGAAACAGGTGGGTATATGGAATGTGTTAGGGTAACTAATAATAAGGATAGGTACATGTATACCAATGCTAGAAGTATAGTAAATAAATTTGATGAATTTGAAGTGTTGGTCAAGATATCAAAGGCAGATATTGTTGGGGTAGCAGAGACGTGGTGTCACACAGATATAAGGAATGCAGAACTGGAATTTGGGGGTACAATGTGTACAGAAAGGATAGGAAGGGAGGAGGTATTATGCTGTTAATTAAGAAAAACATAAAATCAAAAGAAGTGCATCCAGTTGATATAGATGAACAGTGCACTGTTGAGTCAGTTTGGTGTGACATAAGCACTGCAAAAGCAAAAATAAGAGTAGGAGTGTGTTATAGGCCTAATGACTCGAATGAGTACAATGAACAATTGTACAGAGAAATAGAGTGGGCTAGCAAATCAAAATGTCTTATAATGGGGGATTTTAACTTCCCAGATATTGACTGGAACTTGTGGGTTGGTCACTCACACACTAGTAAGACTTTTGTGGATTTATTGGATGATTGTTTTCTGCAGTAGCATGTTTGAGAGGCAACCAGAGAGGGTAATACTCTTGATCTGGTTATCAGCAGTGATCATTTGTTTATTAAGAATTTGCAGATAAAGGAACCGCTAGGTGGCAGTGATCACAGTGTACTGATATGGGATTTACTTAAAGATATAATTGCCATCAGGGGTAAAGGAAAGGGTTTTTGCTTCCGTAAAGGTGAGTACAGTGGTCTCAGACAGTTTTTAAATTCTGTACAGTGGGATCAACTGACAATGTTACCAACAGCAAAATTCTAAGTGTTCCCACTTGGAATTTTGCTGTTGGTAACATTGTTGAATGGAAGCATTCAAGGAATTAATCGTGGATGCTACTAAAATTTTCATACCTATTAAGAAATATTGTTCAAGGTTTAGGCCTAAATGGTTATCAAATGAACTAATGAGACTCGTGACAGAGAAGAAAAATGCATGGGATGCATATAAATTATCAAGTGACTCAGAAACCTACGGCAGATATAAGCTAGTCTGTAATCAGGTCACAGAAGAGGTTAGGCAGGCGAAGGCAGATTACGAGAAATCTTTGGCAAAAAATGCTAAGAAAAACAGCAAGGATTTGGATTTCTTTACTTATATAAACTCTTAAAGGAAAGGGATGAATCTGATTGGTCCACTTGATATCGATGGTTCGACTATTGATGATCCTGCTCAGATAGCAAACAAACTGAATGAGTATTTTGCATCTACATTCACACATGAGGAGTTATTATGGTTTGAAAATGGCAGATGGTTATCAAATTGTAGCAGGGTGCTTAATGATTTTGTAATAACTGAGAGCAAAGTGGAGGAGAAATTGTTGACGTTAAACATAAGAAAGGCACTTGGGGTGGATGGGATCTATCCAGTTATATTAAAGGAGGTGGCAGAGCAACTAAGCAAACCCTTAGCCATAATTATGAGAGCATCCTTGGACTCAGGGGAGATCCCCACAGACTGGAGATGTGCAAATGTATCCCCAATTCACAAAGGGGGATCGAAGGGTGACACGAGTAATTACAGACCAGTTAGTTTAACTTCTGTTCCGGGTAAAATAATGGAGTCACTGGTTAAAGATGCATTGCAGGATCATCTAGACAAGACTGCAGCAATAATTCAGACACAGCATGGATTTGTTAAAGGAAAGTCTAGTCTGACAAATTTGATAGGATATTATGATGTGGTTACAAAGGAACTGGATGAAAAAAATAATTTTGATATCGTATATTTGGATTTCAGGAAAGTTTTTGACACTGTTGCGCAGGGAAGGCTATTGTACAAACTGGAGCTGAATGGTATTAAGGGTAAGTTGCTACAATGGATAAAAGGATGGTTGAGTGGGAGAAGACAGAGGGTGGTAATCAATGGGTACTGCTCTTTGTGGACTAGTGTTATTAGTGGAGTCCCACAGAGTTCGGTGTTGGGTCCTCTGTTGTTTTCTGTATTTATTAATGATACTGATGATGGTATATCAGGCCTAATGTCCAAGGTTGCAGATGATACGAAGATCAGCAGGGTTGTTAATGGCAGTGTGCTATTGCAACAGAATCTAGATAATTTGGGCAGATGGGCTAAGAAGTGGCAACTGAAGTTTAACCTTGAAAAATGCAAAGTACTGCATATGGGTAGAATTAACCCCAGAGAAACATACCAACTGTGTGGCACTACACTTAAGGTGGTAGAAAATTAAAAAGACTTAGGAGTAATTGTGCAGTCAGATAGGCTGCCAGGGCAGGTCATGGGGTTTTGTGAATGATATATAGGAATTTTGCTAGCAGGGAAAAGGAGCTGATTGTCCCTCTGTATAAGGCAATGGTCAGGCCAAGCCTTGAGTACTGCATAAAGGTTTGGAGCCCTCATTTTAGGAAGGATGTAGATTTGCTTGAGCTTGTACAGAGAAGGGCAACAAGATTGGTGAGGGGAATGAAGGGATCCTCTTACCAAGAGAGGTTTAAGTTCTGCAAATTGCAGTGGCTGGAGACTTGGCACCTGCGCGGTGATCTGATTCAGGTGTATGAGGCCTTGAATGGGTTGAGCATGCTGAATTCTGATGGGATTCTTCCACTTGTTTAGATTACGAACCTAAGGGGGCATAAATTCAAATTAAGAAAAGACAGATGTAGAATAGATGTGCGGAAATTTGCCTTTAGCCAGTGGGTGGTTAATTGCTGGAACAAACTTCCATCTGTTGTTGTGGAAGTTGATAGGTTAAATAAATTTAAGGAGGAACTGGACAGGCATTTGGAGGGAATGGTGTGATATGTTTTTGGCTGATGCTTCATAAGCTCATACAATTGCTTTCTTTCATCATATGCCACTACTACTACTACTACTTGATACTTTGTATGCATACCATGTATTTTTCTTCTCTGTCAGATGTCTCAACAGTTCATCTTACCTCCATTTAGATCTAAGCTTTAAACAGTATGTCTTGGTCTGTATGAAAACCCTTAGATTCTGTGATTACTTCCATGAATACTTTCCATTTACAATCTGTTGTTAGTAAGATCATTAGTATGTCCGACTGCACAGAATTTAAAAACTGTGACACCACTGTATTCACCCTTACAAAAGAAAACACTCCTAATGGAGTGTATGCATGAAGAGATGCACCTGGCTGGCAACAATGTTCAAGTTGATTGTGGCATTCAGATGTTGGTCCACCAGTGTCATGGGAATTAAAGAGTATTACAAGAACACACTCACAGACTTACCACTTCTAGGGTTGCTGCAAGTGCAAGAAGTGTACACAGCACACTTGTGGCTGACAGACAAAGTCAGCCAAAGTGGCAGACTGTTAGGTAAATAGAACCAGAATTGTTTTGACATTTCTGAATGTCAGAACAATTCTGAAAATATTTCTCACAATGCCTGTGACAAATGCAAGCGGGAAGGTCATTTTCTGCTCTCAAATGAGTAAAAAAACTATTTGAGGAATAGTTTATTTCAAGATAAAATGAGTAATTTGTCATTGTTATTTATTGAATCTGAACTAATAAACAGCATTAATTATGATGATTTAATAGATATTTTTGCCAAGGCAAAAATATTTATATACATAAATTGCATGAATGCATAATTTAGCTATTGCATTGCTGTTTTATAATGCACCTGCTATTATTTACTGTAAACAAACAAGATGTGGATGTTTTTATAATATTTTTGTAACACAATTTTTGATTTTATTTATATATGCAAGTTTTTTCTTTTTGTTTTGGACTGGTATCCTAAAAGGGGGCCCACGTAAGAGCTTAGCAGCTCAGGCCCTGAGAAGTGTAAGTACGTCCCTGATCTTTAATACATTTCAGCAATTATTTGAAGGTCATTAAAAAAAAGGTCAATAAATATTGTGGTGTGTAGAATGAGAATCGTGGTACCAAGTCCTTTACCAGGTTCTTGTTCACATGCACAAGATTTATGTAATTTATAATTATAAATGTTTGTGATGCTCATTTGTTAAAATATTTATTATGGTGTATAAAATGTTTAAATGTTAGCGTGGTACAAGTCCTTTACCAGGTTCTTGTTCACATGCACAAGATTTATGTATGTAAATAAGAACGTGGTAATTGTTTGAAAGGTGATGCTCATTTGTTAAAATATTTATTATGGTATATAAAATGTTTAAATAGTGTATTTCTTTGGGAAAAAACTAAAAAAAAAAATACTATCAATATTGAAAGAAGGTATTCACTAATTAAATCTCAGTGGGCAGATGACCACAACTATATAAATTTGCATCTATAAAACAAATTATTAAAATTAAATGGCCCCACTTTAATTTTAACAATTGTATATATAAACAGTTTCAAGTGGATCACAAAATTACGATTAGCATTGCGGCTTAAAATATGAGTAAACTATTATATATGGCGTGATATTATACTTATAGTATTAGGTAATCCATTCATGAATTTACTTACAGTACTGTGTATATATTTCTGTGTATATTAACTTATTATAACCCAGCTTTCGTGTTTTGGTTGGTTAACTACGACTTTTGTTTGTTATTGAGAGATTTTGTGCTCCAGTGGTTGGCGTGCGCAGCCACAAGTAAGGAATTTGTGGTTTCGAGCTCTTAGGCTGAAAATGTATGCTCATTGTGAACTGTGGTGCAGATCTGATACCGTATTATTTGTTTGCAATCACAATGATATGTAAACTCTTCTGGTCTCGCCGTATCGAGAATATACAGGAAATTTATTTATTTATTATCACCGAAATGGGGTAACTCTATTTGCAACTCCAGAAACAAGAACTATTGAAACAAGAAACAACAAAATCGCCGACAGACAAGATGAATCCTTATGGTTTACTACTGTATAAATTTAATTTTCCAGTGCATTAACAATGAAAAATTAAATACGACAGCCAACCAAATACCAATGACGATGTTGTTTCTAGTATTGATTGCGCGTCGGTAGGATAGATAAATAGCGCGGTTTATGATACACTTTCGTTTAGTTTAGTTTCGATAGTTTAGATTAAATAGTTTTTATTTCTTGTTGTAGTGGTTTTCCTCCCAATGTTATGCCATAACACATCATAGTACCAATAAAGTGTTTAAGACACAGAGAGAGGGAGGGGGTGTCTGTGTATTATCACATGACGTAATTTTATGGACGGAAATCACTTCCTGTACACGATCCGCGATCCAGTTTGTCATCGCCCCAGGACGTCTCGTAGCAAAGCAGAAAAAGCACTTTGCACTTGATTATTTTCCGAGGTAATCTATTCAGTAATTCCATTACAGGTATGTATTGTATAGGTATTGTGAAACGTAAGGAAGGAGAAGTGAATATTGTCATATATTTATTGACGCTCTTTGACCATCAATGTGATATTCTCTTACCATGAAATAAACTTGTTTCGAAATACAGTATGCTATGGGTTTGGGACTGCCAGCCTTGTTAATTCTCGTGGTTATTGTAAGTTTAGTGTTTTTAACGCTTGATTTTTGTATATGTTAATATAACAAAGTTTGCATTTTTATTTCTTTTAAAACTTTTCTAGTATGACATTTTTAAAATGTATCATATACCTTTTGATTAGAAATGGGTTTTGAGGTTGGTAACAGTTTTCCTCATTCAAAAGTTACGGAAGGGCAGTGACGTATCAGAACAAACATGTACCATGGTTTATGTAACATGCTCGCTTTCCCATTTGAACCCCCCACCCTGATTAACTATGCCATCTTATTATAGTACTGGGGTCAGCTAGTGAAGGCATTGCTTAAAATTTTTCATGGGAATGCATATTTTTAGATTATTTTGTAAATAAAATATTAATTTGTGAAATATTATTTTTTAGGAGCAAAATATATAGTGGAATCACCCTATTATGCTGCTGTGCTAAAATTTTTGAGGGAATTCTTGAGACAAGATTGAGGAATAAAGTAGAAGAGAGAATGAGGGAAGAACAGTGTGGATTTAAATGAGGAAGGTCAATGATTGACTTGATCTAAGGAATTTTTTTTTTTAGCTGGTGCAGTATAAGCCTCAGGCTTCCTTGCATTATATGGCTAGTAATAATAATAATAATAATATTTGCCAGAAAGACACTGGGAGTGTGCCAAGAGTCTTTTTTTGGTATTCTTAGACCTTGAAAAGGCATATGATAGTGTGCAAAGAGAAAAAGTGGGAAAGTTTGGAAAAAATGTTAATAGATAGGGAGGAGGTAGTGATGATTAAAAATATGCATTTAAAGTGTGAAAGTTGTGTGAGGACAAAATTTGGGGATTCAGATTGACTTTCAGTGCCCAATTGGACTTCAACAGGGTAGTGTATTGTCACTACTACTTTTTTATTATTGTCATGGACAATATCCTTGCAGCGACCAATGATAAAAAAGGTGGAACAGTGGTGTTCCTCCTTTGGGCAAACAAGGAGGAAGAACTTCAAGAGAAACTAACATATTGGGAAAGAGTAGTTAGTGAGTATGGTTTAAAGATAAGAGGCCAGAAAAGCAAAGAGGTGATGAATAGAGGGCAAGAGATGATTGTAAAAGGTGTGAAATTGGGGAAGGAAATATGGGAAGTGGTGGATAATTTTAAGTACCTAGGGAGTTTATTAACAAAGGATGGCAGCCTAGATATGGAAATAACTAGTAGAATAGCAGCTAGTCAGAGTTTCTTCTGTAATGTTAATAGCTTGTTATGGGCTAGGGAAGTTCCAATGAAGTGTAAAAAGCTGATAAATAGGGCATATTTGATCCATATATTGACCTATGCTGCTGAGACATGGAGGATGAATAAAAAGGATTCTCGCAGAGTCCAAGCAATGGAAATGAAGGTGCTAAGGACTATCCTAGCTAACTAGAAGAGATAAAATAAGAAATACTGATATAAAAATGAATTTGGTAGAAAGTCTGAGGGAGAAGATGATTACATCACCTTTTCGATGATTTGGATACATGAAGAGAACTTGGACAGATTACCAAGAAGAATGTTTGAGATGAAAATGGACAAGAAGAGGCCGAGAGAAAGACTCAGTAAGAGGTGGAGAGATCGGATTAGAGAAGATGTGGAAACAAAGGGAATTAAATGGAAGAGAATGATAGAAGAAAAGATTTGGGAAGACAGAAAAAGATGGAAGGCTTTGACTCACCTGGCCCAACCTTAGGCTGGAACAGTGATGAAGATGGAAGGAAAATAAATTATTGCAATAACTTTTGTGATAACTTCTTTAGATTTGTAATTTCCAGTTTAGGTAGTTTCCCCAAGTTTGTGAGCTTTTTAAAAAAAAAGCATATAATAATATCACATTCGCCTTAAAATGGAGTGGAAATTGTATTTTTCTCTTCTGTTCTATGACCTGGAGAAAAATGCTAAACCTGAAGAGGTATTGATGCTATTAGATAATAGACTAATAGTCTACTTGTTTGATTTATTTTATTGTACATTAAGCAAAACTGATAAATCTTTCAACAATTATCATTTTACAGAACAGTGAAAAGTACCCAAAATAGATTCTTTAATAATGTGCATGGATAATAACTTATATCTTATTGCAAATAATAAATGCACATACTTTCCTATTCAACAGATATTTTTCACAAGATTTTTATTCCCTGATATGTCTTGATTATTCGGTTTTTCCTATACTGAAAAGCCAGAAAATTCCAAAACTTGTCATGGACTGACATCTGATTAGCATTAGCATTAGTAGAGGCATTTGATGCAAGAAAGCAAGCTTATGCAGCATCAGCCAAAAAAAAAAAAAAAACCACTTCACCCCTCTTGTTCGTTCGAAATACCTGTCCAGCTGAGCCTTAAACTTATTTAGGCTATCAGCTTCCACGACAAGAGATGGAAGTCTGTTCCACCAACCAACCACCCGCTAGCTAAAGGCAAATTTCCGCATGTTTATCCTACATTTGTCTTTCCTCAATTTGAATTTATGCCCTCTCAGGTGATTATTCTGAGCAAGAGGAAGAATCCCATCAGCATTGAGCATGCTCAAACCATTCAAGGATTTATACACCTCTATCAGATCACCTCGCTGGTGCCTAGCCTGTGATGCCTGTGTTGTTACCAGTATTTCACTTCCTTTCATCTCTAACTTTTCAGATGTTATCCTCACTCAGGGAGCTGGACAGCTATCATTATCAGGGCTAACAGCAAATATATCTCATTGACAGATAGTCATGACAGGATAAATGCTTCTTATGGGCCAATATGTTGGAATTTGCTGTGTTCAAAATCTTCTTATCTGATGCCTCACCCATTTTGCCTTCATTCCATTTATAAGCTATGGAAAGAAGGTATGACAACAACTTTGAATATGATTGAAACCACATTTATAGCAACTGAAAAAAAGCATCATAAAAGGTCAATTAATCTGGTTTATAGTAACTGAAGATTCATAAGTTAATGTTTCATCATTCATTGTACTCAGTTAGTGACAGTTTTCTCTGTTTCCTTAAAGCATCTCTTCTGTGGTTAAAAAAAATTTTTTTTTTTTTTTTTTTTTTAACCACAATAATAGCATGTTTTACTTTTCATACCCCAGGGTGTTATCTTATCTCAAATCTTTTTTTATATGTCTTAGCCTATATCTTAAAAGTGAGTATTATTTTTACCATATCTGTGTCTGTCTGCACTTAATAATTCAACTTCTGTTCTAATAGATTGACTGATTTTGCATTAATTAATGCAGGATCAGTCACTGTGAAATACATTGAAAGACTACACACATCGTGTCTGCAAAAATCTTCAGGCAATTAAAAGAACTGTCCAGAAGCCCCAAGGCAACCTCAAAAGACAGTGAGTGTGGGAAACTGGAATAATGTATCCTTATGTGTACAAGATTCAAATGAAATGAATTTTGTTCAGTTATAGTCGGTGACTCTATTGTCAGGGAGACGGGGAGTATATTATGCAAAAAAGGATAGGTGGAACAGGACCGGGGTATGTCTGCCAGGGGCAGAAGTTGATGATGATGTCGAGCAGATATCATCTTATAAGGACACAAAAGGTGATATTGTTGTACACGACGTGAATGACATTAAGAGAGTAGGTGACCTGTGGAATTACTTAACCAGTACAGGTCAAAGTTGAAAAAAAAAGTCGTGAGTTAGGGTTAAATTTAAAAGAGTCTGCAATTCTGCCCAGACATGATAGAAGGGAATATATGACAAGAGCCTTATCAATCAATTCAGCCTCGGAGAGATTGTGCAAGGCTCATTGAGTAGAATTTTTCTCAGTGTGGTCTGTGCTTGTTAACAGGAGAGCCTGCTTCTACAGGGATGGGATACACTTAAATAGAAAGGGTGCAAGAATATTTGCTGATGCTATCGAGGCAGTGTTAGGTGGGTTGGAAACCTACTATCTTGGGGGCGAATACACAGACTAATAGATTAACAGTAACTGCAGGCAGAGTTGGAAGTGATTCTCCCACAGCATCTATTGGAATGAGCAGAAGCTGGAAGGCAACTTGCTTGGGATCTCGAAAGCTTCTGGAAGTCATCATGAAACAAGTAAATACATGGACTGTGTTAGGGTAACTAAGAGTAAGAATAAGTGCATGTATACTTGCATGTACACCAATGCTAGGAGTATAGTAAATAAACTTGATGAATTTGAAGTGCTTGTCAAGACATGAAAGGCAGATATTGTTGGGGACATCAGAGACGTGGTGGCAATATAAGGAATGTGGAATTGGAATTTGGGGAGTACAATGTGTATAGAAAGTATAGGAATGGAGGAGGGGTTATGCTGTTAGTTAAGAAACAGATAAAATCTAAGTGCATCCAGTTGACATTAGGGCAATGCAATGTTAAGTCAGTTTGCAGTAATATAAGCACTGGGAATGCAAAAATGAGGATAGGAGTGTGTTATACGCCTAATGACTCTGATGAGTACAACAAAAAACTATACAGAAAATAGTGGTCCAGTAAATTAGAATATGTTACAATGGGAGATTTTAACTTCCCAGATATTGACTTGAACTTGTGATTGGTTACTCGCACACTGATAAGATTTGGTGGATTTATTGGATGATTGTTTTCTACAGCAGCATGTTGAAGAGGCAACCAGACGGAGTAATACTCTTGATTTGATTATCAGTGGTGATTATTCATGCATTAAGAATTTGCAGATAAAGGAACTACTAGGTAGCAGTGATCATGGCGTCTCCGTAGCCAGGTGGGAAGGAGCAGCAGTGTGTAGCACACGCTTCTTGATTAGACCGGGGTTCGAGCCCGTCACCACCAAATACGGAGGATGCGGAAAGGTCAGGGAATGACCACCGCATATCCCGGAGCAATATGGCCTTAGTTGCTAATGCTCCTTAAAACCAAATAACAACAACAATAACAGCAGTGATCACAGTGTACTGATGTGGGATTTACTTAAAGATATAACTTCCATCAGGGGTAAAGAGAAGTTTTTTTTGCTTTCGTATAGGTGGCTACAGTAGTCTCAGACAGATTTTAAATTCTGTACAGTGGGACCAACTGATGATGTTACCAACAGCAAATTCTAAATGGAAAGCATTCAAGAAATTAATATTGGAACCAACGAAACTTTTCATACCAACTAAGAAATACTGTTCAAGGTTTAGGCCTAAATGGATGTCAGATGAACTAATGAGACAACTAGTAGAGAAGAAAAATGTGTGGGATGCATATAAATTATCAGCCGACATGGTAGATATAAGCTAGTCTGTAATCAGGTCACAAAGGAGATTAGAAGGAAGGTGATGAATCAGATTTGTCCTCTTGATATTTACCCCCAGGGGTTCACATCTGGTGAGTTTGGGCTTGGCACACCCAGGGTTCTGAGCTTGATATCATCATTCTTCTCTTTCTTGGTGATTCCCTTCTATTTCTGACCCCCCCCCCCCTCTCTCTCTCTCTCTCTCTCTCTCTCTCTCTCTCTCTCTCTCTCTCTCTCTCTCTCTCTCTCTCACTCAGGGGTAACTCAAATTTTTTTTGGCTGGTGCAGCAAAAGCCTCAGGCTTCCTTGCACCATGTGACTAATTATAATAATAATAATAATTATAATAATATCGATGGTTTGACTGTTGATGATCCCGCTCGTGCAGCTGACAGCCTGAATGAGTATTTTGCACAGAGAGGGGAATGCCAGAAGTTTACTAACTCTGGCAGGGAGCTAAATGATTTTGTAATAATCGAGAGCAAAGTGGTGGAGAAATTGTTTAAGTTTAACATAAGAAAAACACTGGGGTGGATGAGATCTATCCAATAATATTATAGGAGTTGGCAAAGAAAGATAAGCAAGCCCTTAGCCATAATAATGAGAGAATCCTTGGACTCAGGGAGGTCCCCACGGACTGGAGATATGCAAATGCATCTCTAATTCATAAAGCAGGATCAAAGGGTGACACGAGTAATGTAAGTTTAACTTCTGTTCTGGGGAAAATAATGGAGTCAGTGGTTAAAGAAGCATTGCAGGATCATCTAGACGAGATTGCAGTAATAATTCAGACAGCATAGGTTTGTTAAGGGGAAGGCTTCTCTGACCAATTTGACTACTGGTTCCTGTACTGTCAGCCTCATTATGTCATCTGGGTGATGATCAGGTCTAGAATATTCTTTTCCCTAGTACTTTCCTTGACATGTTGCTACGAATAAGTCATCTAGTTCAGTGGTTCCCAACCATTTTTGCCTCGCGAACCCTTTTCACTGTAATATTTTTATCGCAAACCCCCTTTCAACGTAATTTTTTTTTCCGAATCACTAAGCATATATTCTCTGAAATCATATAATAGTTCTGAATTTTTATTATAAAATATTTCCAGTACTTCTTTTTTATAAGTGATATTGCTTTAATAAGAAAAATTATTCTTAAGTACTTATACGTAAGTGGCTTTGAGAATGAAAAAAATTTAGTATTGTGTAAAACATTTATTTAGCACGATATACTGTAAGATAGTTAACTAATTATAAGGAGTTATGGGAGATGTGGTTTCTTTCATTTGCAGTTCTTTACTCTATATTTAATTTTATCTTATTTCATTGTTTGTTATTAGTTATATTTTGTAGTTTACAAAAATATACCTATGTAAATCTAAGTAGATGCCATTAGAAAATTTTTAGTGCGAACCCCCTTGAACACTATTGTGAATCTCCAGGGGTTTGCCAACCACCAGTTAGGAACCGTAGATCAAATTGAATTAAAAATTTTTCTCCCATGTAGAATTTCCTTCCGGTTTGCTCCAGTCAATTAGAGGTAAATTGGAATCGCCCATATTAAGCCATTCATGCTTACTTGCCCATTCCATTTTCACGTAGAGGCTCTCATCATAATTTTCACAATTGCTTTGCCTGTAGATTACTCCCACTCTCATTATATACGTTTGCTTTCAACTATCTCACACCATACAGATTCTATACTAGCATGCAAAATGTCTGAAACCGGGAAAGCTTTTGTCTTGTTCAGGCTGCTTTTGTTAAGAAGCATGACCCCTTCTATCTGCTCTATCCTTCCTAAATACATTGTACATACCATACTGAAACCCTTATTTCCGGATGTCAGTGTTACTTGTCCTAACCAGCAGTTTGAATTCGCTCATTTTATTGACAACACTTTTGACATTACTGTATAAATAATTAAGACTCTATATTTAATTTTATCTTATTTCATTGTTTGTTATTAGTTATATTTTGTAGTTTACAAAAATATTCCTCTGTAAATCTATGTAGATGCCATTACAAAATTTTTAGTTCGAATCCCCTTGAACACTACTTCTTGTATAGTTAAATTTTTTTTTTTTTTTTTTTTATGAAAACCCCAAACACGAGAGGTATTAGAACCTATACTACTTAGTACTGTGCTTGGGTTGGAGGTTGAAAAGACGAAAGAAGATATTTGTTGATATTAGATTTGAACTTTTGTAGACTGGAATTTTCAGGAAATACGTATGAAGGAAGGTTGTTCCAGAAAACGGCAGTTGAATGAATAAACAAGGAAGATGAAAAGTTGGTTCTGTGAATTTGAAGTTGGACAGTAAATGGATGTTGACTTGTGGCGGCACATGTTCGGACTGTTTTGAAAGAGAGAGAGCGGGAATTATAGAATTCAATTCAGAAGAACAGTGCCCATGGAAGTATCTGTAGAAAAGGCATGCAACAGAAACATTACGTCTATGAGACAGAGTGGAGAGACTCTGTTAGAGAGGAGTCATTAATCAACCTAACTGCCCTCTTCTGTATGTAATCTAGAAGCCTGAGAGAGGTTTTGGGGGCACCGCCCCAGATGTGCGAATAATATCCTATGGTAGGACGGATTTGCGATTTGTACAGAGTGAACAGCTGTTTTCAAGAAAAGTGCCGAGAGCGAAAGGGAATACCAAGTTTTTTAGATGCAGAGGAAGCAATATTTGTAATGTGCTTGTGCCAAGAGAGATTAGAAGTCAGGGTAATCCCCAAAAGAGATACAGTGGTACCTTGGATTGCGAGTAACTTGGTCTGCGAGTGTTTTGCAAGACGAGCAAAAATTTTTAATAAATTTTAACTTGATAAACGAGAGAGGTCTTGCAATACGAGTACAGTCAGTCCTCGTATAACACGTGTTTACACTACATGAATTCGATCATACATGATTTATAAATAGGGGAACGATATCTTATATAAAATGAACCGAATTCGCTTATGCAAGATTCGCCTTTGTGTTTACAAGAAATGGCAGTCGAACGCAGAATCACCCCAACAGAACGCAACATGATAGGAATGAAGAGAAGATTCTGAAAATGTATTTGTTTTTTATATCAGGGAAGGGGAAACACATTTCACCATAATAACGTGAAAATCAACACAATCCCAGCTATCGGTATAATTGCAAATGCAATTAGATTGAGTTTACTACCAGTTTATAACAGATTCCACTAGCAGGAACGCAACTGGAAATTGTTTTTATTGTTTTATGGTAGTAACCCCTAGAAATGTGCTTTAGTAAAATGTGAGGTGTTAATAGTGTATCTCTGCCTTTATGGTGTTGTTTATTCAGTTGCTACACGTGCGCAGCTTTGTTTATGTGTATCAAGCATGCCTCCTCATTTTGTAATTGTGCTTTATTCCCTAAAAATTGTCTGCCGAGCGTCACGTGATCACATGCTGCTCGGGATTGTGTGTAATTGTCTCGCATGCTCAGTCTCAGTCGGCATACCTCATTTGTATACAATCAACATTGTAGTCAACACTGAAGTCAACATTCGTGCTAGCGTTGTGACCATGTGTATGTGCGTAAAGCATTTTTTTTATTTTGTGTTCAAATGTAGTGAATGTTCTTTATTAACTGTACACTACGAAAATGGCTCCAATGAAGAAAAGGGTTGAAAAGGAAGGCAGTAAGAAGAAGGAGATGATTATGGTAGAAGTTAAGAAGGAAATCATCGGGAAGCATGAACAAAATATGAAAGTGGCCGCCATCGCAAGATTTTATAAGAAGTTTACGTCAACGATTTGCACAGTATTAAAGAAGAAAGAAGAACTAAGGGGACTAGATGTAGCAAAAGGAGTCACGAGAATATTAAAGCAACACCCATGTATTCTGGAAGATGTAGAAAAGTTGCTTTTGGTGTGGATAAACGAGAAGCAACTAGCAGGTGATACTTGTTGTTTGTTTGTTTGTTATTTGGTTTTTAGGAGCATTAGCAACTAAGGCCATATTGCTCCGGGATATGCGGTGGTCATTCCCTGACCTTTCCGCATCCTCCGTATTTGGTGGTGAGGGGCTCGAACCCCGGTCTAATCAAGAAGCCTGTGCTAGCACTGCTGCTCCTTCCCACCTGGCTATGGAGGCGCCCAGGTGATACTGTGACTTTATCTGTGAGAAGGGAAAGGCCTTGTACGCCGACCTCGTAAGTAAACTGCCAGGTACGTCTATGGAAAACGAAGAAGGCTTCAAGGCGAGCAGGTGATGGTTTGATAACTTTAAGAGGAGAAGTGGCATCCATAGTGTTGTGAGACACAGAGAGGCCTCGAGTTCGGACGCTAAGGTAGCTGAGGCGTTCGTTGCCAAGTTCCAGAAGCTCATGGTTTCCGAGTGTTACCTGCCACAGCAAGTTTTTAATTGCGATGAGATGGGGCTTTTTTGGAAAAAGATGCCAAAGAGGACCTACATTACAGCAGAAGAGAATGTAATGCTCGGTCACAAGCCCATGAAAGACTGTCTCACCCTCTTGCTGTGTGCTAATGCAAGCAGTGATTTCAAAGTCAAGCCCCTGCTCATGTATCATTCTGAGAATCCATGAGCCTTTCCAAGAAATGCAAGGTGCAGAAGAGCCAGTTAAACGTTATGTGGAGGTCCAACAGCAAGGCTTGGGTCACTCATATCTTGTTCGTTGAGTGGATCAACAAGGTCTTCGGTTCTGCAGTTAAAAAATACCTTTTAGAAAAAAAACTGCCACTCAAAGTCTTGCTGGTTATGGATAATGCTCCTTCTCATCCTCCAGGCCTTGAGGACGACTTACTGGAAGAATTCGAGTTCATTAAGGTCAAGTTCCTTTCTCCCAACACTACTTCATTACTCCAGCCCATGGATCAGCAGGTCATTTCGAACTTTAAAAAGCTTTACATCAAGGCACTATTTCAGCGATGCTTCGAGGTGACCAAAGCAAATGACCTTACCTCCGAGAGTTTTGGAAAAATCATTTCCACATCGTAAACTGCCTCAAGATCATCGATAAAGCCTGGGATGGGTTCACCAAGAACCCTCAATTCTGCTTAGAGAAAACTGTGGTCTGATTGTGTTGAAGGGGTTTGCTCATGAACAGGAGCTGCCAGTTGTCGATGAAATTGTGTCCTTGGGGATGCAATTTCACCTCCAGTCTGCGATGGGACTGGAGGTGAATAAGGACAACATTCAAGAGCTGGTGGAGGAACGTGGCCAGGAGTTGACCACTGACGAACTGTTGGATCTGCATCACGAGAAACAGCAAGAGGTTATGGAGGAGATCTCATCTGAGGAGGAGGAGGAGGAGGAGTAAAAAAATGGAGACATCCCTCTCTTCAAATGAGATTAGGGAGTTGTGTAAAATGTGGGAAACAGTGCAAAATTTTGTAGAAAAGCACCACCCGAGTAAGGCTGTGGCAATGCGAGCGATGAATCTGTTTAACGACAGTGCAATGTCATATTTCCGTGAAATCCTCAAAAGGAGGCAAAAGCAAGTGTCATTGGATAGGTTCCTTGTTAAAGTCGCACAAAAAGAAAAAGTCAACAGATAGCAGTGATTCCGTTAGTGACAGTGAAAGTCGACCTACCCAATAATAAATTTGATTGCTTTATGTATATTAAATTTAAATATTAAAAATATAAAAAGGTATGTATGTATTTTGTAATAATCATTTTTACAGTACAGTAATACCCCAAAGTTATGTGATAGGTGGGTCCGGCGAAAATCACTTAAGTCGAATTCGCGTAAGTCGGGGTACAACTTTGCATATAAATACATATAAATTTTGTTTAATTGGGACCAAGGACTAACAAAAACCTTAGTTTAAAAGAAAAATATTTAATAAAATTGCAGTTATTTATACATATTAATACAAATTATGTATTAAAAAAATAAATGAGTTACGTAAAAAAGTTATTTCAATGTCGATGGCTTCATAAAATCTAACAAATTCATCTGATGACAGCGCCTTCTTTTTTTCACGCAGAATTTCTTCGTAGCAAGCTAATAATTTTTTATTCCTTGCTTTGTAGCTATAACACATTCTTCGTTGGAGTCTGTTTTCAAAAATTTTTAAGCCCTTTTCAATTGAGCTGAGACCTGTCAAGCTTGCAATTGTGCTTTTCTGGCGGAACTGGGTCTGAAGTGTCGGATAATTCAGTGACGTTTTCTCACGCATCTCTGTGAGCTCATTCATTGTCAGCTCCTCACTATGTGAATCCAACAGCTCGTTGACATCATCACCATTGACATCCAAATATAATTGCCTGGAAAGATTAACAACTTCTGTCGTATGAGCAACATGATCAGTTTCTAGCGTTGTTTTTGAAAAAAAATGGACAAAGTTTCTTCCAGACACCATTCAATGTTTTTTTCTGAATTTCATCCCAAGATTCTTCAATGATTCTTACGGCATCTGAAACATTGAATTGTTTCCAAAAGTCTTTAACAGACATCTCACTATTTTGTCTCATAGCTTCATTCAGACGTGCAAACGAACACCTCGTGTAGTAGGCTTTGAATGTTTTGATGACTCCCTGGTCCATCGGTTGAAGCAAGCTGGTTGTGTTTGGAGGCAAAAACACAACTTTCACATGTCAGTCGAAATTAATTAGCGTGGCAGGCAGGTGACCGGATGCATTGTTAATAAGAAGGGTCAATTTAAATGGAATCTGTTTAGACTTGCAATAACGTTCGACTTCGGGTATGAAGAGGTGACTAAACCAGTTCTCAAAAACAGAAGCTGTCACCCAAGCTTTGTGATTTGACTTCCAAATCACTGGTAAGCTAATTTTAGATATATTTTTTAAAACTCTTGGGTTTTTGGAGCGATAAATTAAGAGAGGTTTTAACTTGCAGTCACCAGCTGCATTCCCGCCGACCATCATTGTCAATCGGTCTTTGGAAACCTTAAAGCCTGGAAAGTTTTTTTATTCGTGAAAATGATGTAATTTCCGACAAAAGTTGAGCATGAATTCGAACGCACACATATAAATATGACAGTTGGAATGCAAATTCTTGTATATGTGTGCAGCTCATGCGGCAGCAAAGTTGAATTTTGTTCATCTTTTGCTTTCACTCTCCGCCGTCTCACCGTATATCGATAGCATATGAAAAATGACCTTGAAGATAGTGGGCGGCAGTGTTGCCAAACGAAAAAATCAAGAACCGCGTAACTCCGAGTTCGCGTAAGTCGGGGTAGCGTAAGTCAGGATATTACTGTATATGAATATTTTTGAGTTTTGGAACAAATCATCTGGTTTTCCATTATTTCTTATGGGGAAATTCGCTTTGATATACGAGTGCTTTGGATTACGAACACGTTTCCGGAACAAATTATGCTCGCAAACCAAGGTACCACTGTATATCATTTTGCTTAGAAATCGCAGTGTCACTAAAGATAAGCATAGGAGCAGAAGAATCCTTTTTGCGAGATATAAGACAAGACTGAGTTTAGAAGGATTGAAATCAACTAGGTTGTCTTTGCCACACTGGAGAATTACCTGGAGATCGGCATCAAAGGAATTGGTAGCGGATATTCGAAAAGTTGAAGCTGATTGAGCAGGGCAAGGTTTTTGAAAATGGAAAGTGGAATGCAATGTACTATCATCGGCAAAACTATGGATAGGATTTCCAGTCAATGGAAGAAGGTCATTAATATACAAGAGGAAAAGAGTGGAGGAAAGAACTGAACCTTTTGGGACACCAGCATTATTGGAGAAGTTAGAAGACAGAGAGCCATCTACTATCACCCTCAGTGAGCGATCAGAGAGAAAACTGGATAAACAATCACAAAACACAGTTGGCAAACCATAAGATGGAAGCTTGTTTAGAAGACCTTTATGCCAAACATGATCGAAAGCCTTTGAGATGTCAAGAGCAACTGCTTGTGTTTCACCAAAATTTCATTGAATTAGTCCATAAATGGGTAACATAAGCCAGAATATCAACAGTGAATCGACACTGACAGAATCCATGCTGGCGATTGTTGATCAGATGGAAGGTTTCTAGGTAGGTTAAAAGTTGACGGTTAATTGATTTCTCCATTACTTTAGAAAGAGTAGAAGTAATCGCAAAATGGGACGATAATTGGATGTGAGGGACTTTTCACCCTTTTTAGGAACTGGCTGGATAGGAGCAAATTTCCAAGCAGAAGGAAAAACACCTTTGGAATAAGAAAGTGAAAAAAGCGGAAAAGGACAGTAGTAAGTTCAGGAGCACAGGTATTGAGAACAAGTGGAGAAATACCATCAGGACCTGGAGCTTTGTTAGCATCGCATCGAGATTCTTCAAAATCCTTATGACGGAAGACCACAGGAGGCATTGAATGGAATGAGTTGAGAATGGTGGGAGGTGTTTTACCACGATCATTAATATATGAGTTGGAAGAAAAATGGGATGCTAGCAAATCAGCTTTATCCTTGGCTTTATCTTTATCCTTATCTTTATCCTTTGTTCCATTCACTAACCTTGTTGCCCTTCTCTGTACTCGTTCCAGCAGCTCTACATCCTTCTTGAAATGAGGCCTCCAGACCTGTATACAGTACTCAAGGTGCAGCCTGACCATTGCCTTATACAAGGGAATAATCACCTCCCTATCCCTGCTAGAAAAATTCCTGTATATCATTGATAACACACCATGAGCTACTCTTGCAGCCCATCTGCACTGCTCAGAGAACTTCATATCTGCCTGCACAATTACCCCCAGGTCCTTTTCATTCTCTACCACTGTCAGTGTAGTACTACAGAGTTGATACGTTGCTCTGGAGTTGCTGTTTCCCATATGTAGTACTTTATATTTGGCAATGTTAAACTTCATTTGCCACCTCTCAGCCCATCTGCTCAACCTTTACAGATCCTGTTGCAGCAGCATAGCATCAGTAGCGTCCTTAACAATCCTGCCAAGACTTTGTATCGTCTGCAAACTTGGACAGTAAGCTTAATATACCATCATCAATATTATTTATAAATACAGAAAACAATGGACCCAACACTGAACCCTGAGGGACTCTACTAATAACATTAGTCCACGATGGGCAGTGTCCATTAATTACCACTCTCTGTCTTCTGCCACTCAAGGCAGAAGACAGAGAGTGGACATCGTTGAGATTAGAATTGAGACCACGTATATTTGGGAGCGAACTAGGAAGTGTTTGGTAGGTTTAGATCTTTTCGGAGATAAGCTTGCTCTATTAGTTTGACAATTCGTGGTGTAATCAATAGTAAAAAAAAAGTGTGGGGGGGGGGAGACATGATGTATGAAGTAATGAAATTTTTGGATATGGCATACACATGGCAAGAATATACCCAGATCCTTGACATAATGTGGCCTCGACAATGCCCTTTGCATATGCCCCCCCCCATCAGAAAAAGTACATGGGGTTTGGCAGACTGCAAGCGGAAATGGACATCATTGAGATTAGAATTGAGGCCACGTATATTTGGGAAATGAACTAGGAAATGTTTGGGAGGTTTAGATCTTTTCGCAGATAAGCTTACTCTGTTAGTTTGACAATTCATGGTGTATTTAATAGTAAAAAAAAAGTGTGGGGGGGGCATGATGTATGAAGTAATGAAATTTTTGGATATGGCGTACACGTGGTAAGAATATACCCAGATCCTTGACATAACATGGCCTCGACAATGCCCCCCACATACACACTACTCGGACTCCCTCCAGTCACTATCTGGCAGAATAGAGGTAGCACGATTATACACTAGCTGATCCGGAAGCCTCCTCAAGAGTTACCAATAGGTTCGGTCTGGTGTACTAACTAGCAGCTGGCCTGCGAACACCGTTTTAGAGCTCTACCGTTGAAATGTAAGGAAGATTGGATCTCGCGATGATATTCATCATAACCTGAATAATCATCAATCATACTGCATGATGGAAGAGTTGACCGGAACTTAGCTCTGGAGACTAAAATGGGTTCCACCACTCAAGCCTCCAATAAGCAAAGTGGTGGTATTGCACTGGTTGATGAGTACTCTACCACCTAGTATTGCTTGGTAACACAGAGGGGGGGGGGCATTCCTCCATGTGGTGTGGGCACCACACCTCGACCCCTGCTTACGTTGGTTCATACCTGGGTGGTCACCCACAGTGTGCTTGTGCTTGGAGGTTATACCCAGGATTACTAACAGTCCCACCAACATGAAGGTGCAAGCCGAGGATTTTGCTGTCACAGACTGTCCGGACTTCACCGAAATTGGGTATACTTGACTTGAATGTCACCCGAATATCAGTTCCATCAGCGTTTGACTCCCAGGTAGCCTGTACAACTTGTCTGGCATATCTGAGAGAATGTCTGTGACATACTCAAGGACCATGGCACACTACATAACTACCCTGGCACACCCTTTGATTGAAGGTATTTAAGCTTGCTTCCTTGGCACGTTTCTGCCTTCAGAACATCTTACTAATATGATCTGTTGCCATAACAAACAAGAACTGGTGAGGTATATGTAAACGTTACTTTGACCAATATCATCAGATAAATGCATATCTATATTATCCTTGTTTCACCAAACTAGCAGTTTCCCCGAACTCTTAAGGTATCCTAAATAATACTGGCAAAAACCCTTGCATCACCGTTGTTTAAATGTATCCCGTCTCTACAAAACAGATACCTTCTAAGTACAAGTGCCGGCCAAGCTGATAAAATGTTTCCCCCAAAGCCTTCCAGAGTCCTTCAGGTCTTGAATTAATTCATAAGGCTTTGAGCATTTAATATATCGTATCATGCCTGGGCAAAATTAAAGACACATAGAGATTCTGACTTAACTCGTTTCATTTCTTCAGCATGGTTAGTCCCCACACGAATAATAATCTGTTGGTGACATCATTAATTGTTGCTCCCGGCAGACATACCCTGGTTCTAGTTTTTCTCTCCTTATTAAAAAAAATATTTCCCGTTTTCCTGACAATAGAGTCTCCTAATAAAACTAAGTCCTTTTGAACTAGAGCATTTTGCACTTGGTTATTCTGTTCTGGGTCCTGAATCAGCTGTGCATCATGTGGTAGGTTACTACGGTCTTGGGTCCCCGAAGAGCTCACAGTTACATTTTTCTCAAGGGCAAGCACCGGGCACCTCCTTAGCCAGGTGGGCAGAAGCAGCAGTGTGTAGCACGCGCTTCTTGATTAGACCAAGGTTCGAGCCCGTGCCCACCAAATACGGAGGATGCGGAAAGATCAGGAAATGACTGTAGCAATATGGCCTTAGTTGCTAATGCTCCTAAAGACCAAATAACAAAGAAACAAGGGCAAGCACCCTTTTGTCAGTGACTCAAAATTTTTTAACAATGCACCAAATTTTAATTTTTGATCGGTACACTCCGTACAATGCTGACAAAGAAAAGAATCACCAGGTGAACTATGATTATCCACTAGGTCAACCTTTGAGTACGTGTCATACATGCCACAGGTTCTGCAAACAATGAAATCATGATTCACCCAGAAATCGTCATCGGCTATTTCTGTATGAGTCATGATACCTTCTGATGAAGTGTTCTTGGTGGATCTTGTCACAATCGTTGTTAAATTTACTAAATACCGCAGAAGTAACTTTAAAAAATATATATATTTATAATATTATAAAAATTAAATTTATAAACTATTTCAGGAAAAAACTTATATCAAAATAAGCTGCAGTATATTAAATAAATTAATTAAAAGCAATTATCTAACCTCTAATCTCTATGCTTTCCCTGCATTTTAGACTTAGCACTATGAAAACATCCTCTTACTATGAATGCCAACAGTGAAGTCTTAATTATGCAAATAGGACGTCATCAAGAGTGGAGAGACTTTGTTTGAGATGAGTCATTAATTAACCTAACTGCCTTTTTTTTCAATGGAATCTAGAAACCTGAGAGAGGATTTGGAGGCACCATCCCATATGTGGGAACAATAGTCCGTGGTACGACAGATTTGCATTTGTAAGTAATGCCTACAATGAAAGAGAAAACCCAGTTTTTGAGATGTAGAGGAAGCAATATTTGTAATGTGCTTATATCAAGAAATAGATTAGAAGTCAAGGTAATCCCCAATAGAGATATATCATCTTGCTTAGAAATTGGAGTGTCATCGAATATAAGCATACGAGAAGAAGAATCCTTTTTGCTAGATATGACAGGACTGAGTTCTAGAAGGATTGAAATCAACTAGGTTGTCTTTGCTTGACTGGAGAATTACATGGAGATAAGCATTTAAGGAATTGCTAGTGGATATTTGAGGAGTTGAAGCTGTTTGAGCAGGGCAAGGTTTCTCAAACTGGAAGGTGGAATCCAATGTGCTATCATCAGCAAAATTATGGATAGGATTTCTGTTCGATGGTAAAAGGTCATTAATATATAAGAGGAAAAGAATGGGAGGAAGAACTGAACCTTGTGGAACATCAGCATTAGTGGACAGGGAGCCATCTATCGTTACTTGTAATGAGTGGTCAGAGAGAAAACTGGATACCCAATTACAAAAAACAGTTGGCAAACCATAAGATGGAAGCTTATTTAGAAGACCTATATGCCAAACGCAAACAGAAGCCTTTGAAATGTTAAGAGCAACTGCTTGAGTGTCACCAAACTTTTCCATTGAATTTGTCTATAGATGGTTAACATAAGCCAGAATATCACCAGTGGATCAATATTGACAATCACTGATTAAATGTAAGGTTCCTAGATAGTTTAAGAATTGGTGGTTAATTGATTTATCCATTACTTTAGAAAGATCAGTCTAAGTGAAATGGGACAATAATTGGATGGGAGGGATTTTTCACTGTTTTTAGAAACTGGCTGGATATGAGCAAATTTCAAAGTAGATGGGAAAACACTGTTGAAATAAGAAAGTGAAAAAGGTGACACATAATAGGAGTAAGTTCAGGAGCACAGGTTTTAAGGACAAGTGGAGAAATATCATCAGGACCTGGAGCTCTCTTAGCATCAAGATTGTTCAAAATCCTTCTGACATCCTTTTGACGAAAGACCACTGGAGGCATTGAATGTAGGAAGTGCTTTACCAAGATCATCAATATGTGAGTTAGAAGAAAAGTATGATGCTAGCAGGTCAGCTTTATCTTTGGCTGAACTGGCAATAGAACTCTCTGGTTTTGACAGAGCTGGAGATGGACAACATGCTGCTAATAGCTTTGGCAAAAGGCCAGAATGCTCGATTACCATTTGGACAAGAAGCAAGTTGTCTACTCTTAGCTTGTTCAAAATCTAGTTTGGACTGATTAATAACTGCTTTACAACTGTTGAGCTTTGGTGTAGGCAGAAAATGAAGCTGGAGATTTGGATACAAGCCAATTGCGATATGCAGTATTCATATCTTGAATAGCCTTATCACATTTATTGGGAAACCAAAGTTTAGATAAAGGACAAGATTTTAAGATGGAGTGTGGAATAAAGGATTTCATCCCTACAAGAATAATTTCAATGACACAATCTGAGCAAACGTTGACATCAGAAGATTTCAAACAGTAATCCATCCAAGGAGAAGAAATCTTGTGGATCATTCTATTTTGCATTCTTGTTATGCCAAAGAACACAAGGTTGAGAATGGCTACAGGAGAAAGGCTCCATTGGAGAAGAGACCATCACCAAATTGTGATCTGAGATACCTAGAGGACCACTCATCTCAACCGTGTACTTAGAAGGGTTGTTTGAGTTGGTTGAGAAAAAAATCAAATGTGTTGGCTGTGTGGTTAGGATTGTCTGGTATTCTAGTACATATATGAACAATCTGTGCAAGGTCATTAGTAATTGCAAAAGCCTTAGCATCTCGATCAGCTGGGTCTGTGTAATTCGAAAAACAGAAGCCAACTGGAGTTGTGAACATTAAAATCACCAAGGAAAATGACCTCACTGTTAGGAAAGTTGTACTGGAGAAAGTAAAGTTTCAAAGAGAGAAAGCCAAGGAGTTCTAAGTGATTAGTGGAGTTCGGAGAATGATAGAGGCAACAGATGAATTTGATAGAATGTTGTAAAGATACAAAGAAGATTCTTCTTTGGCTTCTCTAAGCCAAAGAAAATTGAAAAGAGGAGATTCCAAATTACTAAGTTCCTGACAGGGAATATCAGAGTGGACATATGAGCAAGTACCCGCCTTTGAAGTGAAAGAAATCATACAGCAAATAATTTGGACAACTGAGATGAGTAGTGGTTGAATAATCTGATAATTGGGATTCTGTTGGAAAGAGTACATGAAATTTGGCAGACTGTAGTGGAAATGGACATAATTGAGACCACATATATTTGTGAAATAAACGAGAATTGGTTGGGATTCAGATCTTTTTCCAGATAAGTTTGTTTTATTAGTTTGACAATTCAAGATGTATTCAGTTGTAAGTAAAGGTGGAAGGGAGGTAATGAAGTTCTTGGATATGGCAAGAATGTACCCAGCTCCTTGACATAATGTGGCCTTGACAGTGTACTCTCTCCATACACACTACTAGTACTCCCTCCAGTCACTATCTCTCACAGTGGAGGCAGCGAGATTATACACTAGCCAATCCCGAAGTCTCCTAAGAGAGTTACCAAGAGGCTCAGTCCGGCGGACTATCTAATGGCCGGTCTGCGAACACCGTTTTTGAGCTGTACCCTTGAAATGTAAGGAAGATTGAATCTTGCCAGGATATCCATCATAATCTCAAAAGACATCACTCATATTGCATGATGAAAGAGATAGGGGGGGGGTTCCAGAACTTTGCTGTGTAGACTAAACATGTGTTCCACTGCTTCAAGTCTCCAATAAGCAAAGTGGTAGTATTGCTCTGGTTGGTGAGTCATCTACCACCTAGTAATGCCTGGTAACAGAGAAGGATGGCATTCCTCTGTGTTGTGGGTGGCACACTTTTGATCCCTGCTTATGTTAGTTTGCACCTAGATGGCCATCTCCAGTATACTAGATGCCATAATTCAGGACTTGCACATCGGTGTTATAACAGTCCCACCATCATGAAGGTGCAAGCAGAGGATTTAGCTGTTGTAGATCGACCTGACTGTGCTGAAATTAGATCCACTTGACTTGTTTGTCACCTGAATATCAGTTCCACCAGTGTTTTATTCTCCCAGGTAGCAAGCTCAGCTTGACATACCCAAGAGAATGCCTGAGACAGCCTCAAGGACCAATATAATATAGACTGTAAAAAAAAAATAATTAAATGATGATCCCCATAGTATATATTATACTAATGAGTGCATCTTTGAGATATACTAATCAGTGCACCATTGAGAGGGCATTATAGCCACGGCAACTTATGTGCCATCAAACCCCCATAACAACAACAGCATCATTGAAATATATTGTACTAATGAGTGCATCATAAAGTACAAACAAATTCGCTCCCTTTGCGCCTCACACTAGGGAGGCAGATTTACCAAGGATGCAATGACATGGTTGCTCCAAAGTCCTCATGGTCAGTGGGAGGAGGTCCTGGAACCAAGGCCTCTGTAACATTATTTTTTAGGCCACTAAAAATATGCATACCAGGGTTCTGGATTATCTAACTGCTTTGCATGTAGACCAGCCATGTGAACTATGGAAGGCGGGAGCAATAATTGTCAGCTTATTTTGTTTAAGGAGACTTGGACTGAATTACATATGCAGTATATGAAAAAAAAAAGCAAGCAAGCCAAATTTTGAAATGCATCCATTTGTACCATGTAGGGTTTGGCCTGAATACCACCACAAAATAAATATTTATAAATTTATTTTGGAGAAGGCTGTACTATTTTAATGAAACTTAGATATATTAAAAAACATAACTGCTTTTTTAACATATTTAAAAAATTTCTAGTTAAATAGGACAGACTGAGCTCAATTAAGTAAATAGCTATTTTGAAATAAATTTTCTTTGCCTTTAAAAAATTTTAATGAAAAGTTACATATTGGATGGGTCTTTTGGAGGGGGCTTAAGAGTATAGCAATACCCCACATAGCACTGATATCGGTACCGAAACTGTTCCATATTATATGAAACCGTACTGATTGAGGTATAATTATAATGGGTTTTAATTGAATGCATAGCAGAGAAACAAGTCTATAAACAAATTATAATAAATCTATAAACAGTTTGTGCTTGATAACCAATTAAAAGGATTTGAAATAAAAAAATATTGCAAAAATTTTATTAATGAAAAGGTAACATCATGAGAGATGAGAAAAAAGCTTTATTGTTTATTTATGTATTTCAATAATAAAGTCTAGTGAAGTCTTCTCTTCTTTTTATCAGCATAAGTCTTTGTAACAATGAATCCCATCTTGTAAAATTTGCTGTATCTTTATGCCAAGTTCAAAATCCAGATTTCCATTCATAATTGCCTTGCAGGCCATGTCAACCTTGCTCCAAAAAAACTTTCTCCAATTCTTCTGTTGAAAATTCTTTTGGTGCCACTTCAGTATTATCCACTTAAGAATTGTTTTCCTCTCCTTCATATGCAGTTTTGCTTGTCGATTTTAAGGAGCATTGCATCATCTAAGTCATTTGCATGTGAGTCATGCAATCACATTCATTGACAGTGTCCAAAGTTTTGAATCCCAAGGCTTTTCCAATCTTCACAATGTCTTATGCAACTGATTGAATTTGCGATTCAAAACCAGTGAAATCATTTGCCAAATGGGGCAAAACATGCTGCCAAACAGAATGCAAGTTGTTGGCAGTGATTTATAGCCAAGATGCAAATATATTTTTGATCGTATTTAAAGGGGTAAAAAAATAATAATAAATAAATAAATTGTGAAATGAAAAGTTTGAAAAGCTATCATGTCGTCTCGTCAGGATGGAATTAAGAATACTGAACACTGTTGCACATTGCCACTGACTGCCCAAGGAGAGTTACTGACACGTGTATGTGAGACAATAGAGTTGGCACTGCAGCATATATGTATGCGTACCTAGGCTATGACAACACAGCATATATGTACAATACGTGTCTAGGGCTCTAGGCTATCGAATGAGTTTTAATATGTACAGTAAATTTGACTTAAACTTAATTGAACCATGTTATAGTGAAACCTGTGCTGTTTGAAACCATGCTAAGCGAGGTATTGCTGTATATGCAAAATTGCAGTTGCTAAACATTACACTTGAAATATTCTTATCATTTCACAAAGTATTGTTTAATCTTCTAAATAAATTTGAAGTAATATCTTTGTAGGAGTTTTATGTGGAATTAATTACTGTAATTAATATCACTCATATACCACACGAAATTAATAATATAGTTTATTAAGCTTATAGCCTAAACCAGTGGTGAGCTGTGAATATTTTAACAATGGCCTCGCAGTTTTGCCGACTTTTTTGATGTGAAAGATCCTTGGGGATTCCTGCCATCACTTCCGTGACGTCATCTGCGGCAGGCTTCCACCAGAGGCACTTCCTAAGTTCACACTACTAGTCTGTGCCAAGCATTCACTAGTGTGATTAGAACGCGTGACGCATTTTTCGTGACCATATGATATCTCGAGTCAGCCTGGTCATCATGCCACCCTCCCCTCTTTACAATGATACCTGGATACCATAGTATCTAGAGTTCTAACTGTTTAGATTTTTTTTAATAGTATAATGTCACAATCATACTTCTTGAAGTAGGTATGACTGCAACAATACAAATATCTGTCGCCAATTTATTTTTTCATCTCACATTTTCGTAACATTCCATTGTTTGGTGCCCCGAACAGCTACATATGTCGTTTAAACTACAAGGTCGGTACTTCAGTCGACACTATTTTCTAGACATTAGATACGTTGCAATTGCAGGTACACATCAGTTACTTTAGTTATCATAAATCCATTGTATCTTCTTGTCTTCCAGAAATTATAAAAATTTGCGAATGTTCAATAAAATATTTACAATACAAAAGCTCTATTATTTTGTAAACAATGTCCAAATCAAAATACTTAAAAGAAACGCGAAGGATTCACATAAAACCATCTACCGCACATGCTTGGTACACGCGCCACTTTTTTATTCGTCTCTTTTTTTTACTAGAGAAATACAGGGTTATTCAAAATGAAGTCCGGGGTTTCAGAATTTTTTTTTGGGAAAGCGCATGTGTCATAATCATTTGTAGCCATCTCGAAAGAACGCATGATATCTCAAGTTTCGTTCCCACACTCGCGATGTTTGGTATGCTGCATGGCTAACCACCAGATGGCGTTGGATGCATCCTGCTGTGCAGTCGTTCGTTTACCTGTGACGCCAGTTCTGCTCTGTTGCGACATGGCTTCGGAATGTAATGAGAAAGCTTTTACTGTGTTGGAGTTTCATGTAAGTAAATCTGTTACCATTGTGCAATGCCACTTTTGGACAAAATTTAAGAAAGATCCGTCGACGGACAAGACAATTAAACGATGGTATACGCAGTTTAAGGAGACAGGATGTCTGTGCAATGGAAAAAGTCCCGGTTGCTCGCCCATATCAGATGCTAATGTGGAACGCATTAGGGAAACTTTACTAAGGAGCCCAAGGAAATCCATTACGATGGCAAGCAAAGAACTTGCCCTCGTAGTGGATTGTACAGGAATTGTTTGAAACCCCGGACTTCATTTTGAATAACCCTGTATAATGGATACATATTTTTTTCATGATAAAATTTTAATATTGCGAATAAAAAATAACACGAAATATTTCCCATATCACAAAAACTATCACAAAACATTCTACAATATAAAAACAAATATTAAATAAAAAACAAACTCTTCTAGAAAAGGTACACAATTATTATTTTTATTATTATTATTATTATTAGCTATATGGTACATGGAAGCCTGAGGATTTATGCTGCACCAGCCAAAAAAAAAAAAAAAAAAAAACCCAAGTTACCCTGAGAGAGAGAGAGAGAGAGCGAGAGCGAGAGTGAGAAAAGTAGAAGGGAATCACCAAAAAAGAGAAGAATGATGATATCCAGATCAGGACCCGTGGTGTGCCAAGCCCATACTCACCAGATGTGAGCCCTCGGAGTTAAATCACAGATTACATAAAAAAAATTATTACACAAATATTCAAGAAAAATTTATTCTTAAAAATGACCATACAAAATTTACTTCTTTATTAATATTTGTTGTCGATTTTCTGCGTTGCTCGAGCTGAGTGATGATTACAGAGGAATGATTTGACGTAACGATCCGGATCAAATTGAAGCAGTGGTTTTCCATTTAGATGTATGGTCAACATTATTCATTCATTTATACAATATTATTCATTATGCTGATAGCACTGCTAATCGCAGTGGTTTAAAAGATATTTCTGGCTTTTATAATCGAAGAGGGAATTTCACTCGATTTTAAAGATAAACTGTCTTCGACAAAATCTCTAAAATCATTAATTTTTATTTCATATTTTATCAGAAAACTTAAATTTCTTATTCGTTTTTCACCATCTTGCCACGGAGATGAAAGTTCTTTCGTATTCCATGATTCCAGGTAGCATATGTTTAAAATTTCTTTCAATTCCTCATCGTCAATAGTATCATTATTTTCTTTATTTAATTTAAAATTACTCTGTTGCATTAATAACTTATTCTTGATAACGTGTCACGAGGTAATTTTTTAAATGTGTTCTTACTTTCGATTCCTTCAAATTCTTTCAACTTCAACATGCTCTCAATTTTAGCTTCATAATTTCTTTCAGAATTTTTGAAATTAGCATTAGCATTGATAGTTAGAGTTATTAATTTATCTGCTTTTACTATAATGATTAGTGCTAAATCGTTAAGAAATTCCAGATTGAAAAGTCGGTTTAATAATCCAGAATATTTAATTAACTTTCTGATTCAAAATGTTTGCATTGCACAAAGTGGGATCATTCCTCCAACCCTCAATTACCGTCAGTAAGCTACAAGCTGCCCATTGTGGCCCGAACACACGACCGATCTTTATAGTTTCTGCATCAAGTTTTTTAGCAATTGTCTTTAATTTGCACTGATTTTTTGGAGATTGGTGATACAGTTTTTTTTTAATTATTGCCTGAATGCATTATATTTTAGAACATTTTCTGCACAGTGAAAGCCTTGACGAAGTTTCAAAATCTGCCAACATTTCCTCTTCGTAAAGTTTATATAATATCTTAGTTGCCTCAATTCCCCCCCCCCCATGTTGCTACTCTCACTAGTTCTTTGAATACAGTGCAAAATGTCGGAATCACATGAATATTCTGCTACTGTGACACGTAAACATAGACAGGAGACATTTACTGGAAGGCAAGGTTCACTCACTTCTCCGAAAAACATATGACTTCTTGTAGGAGTAAAGGGAAACCACAACACAGGTTGACCAGAGGCTATAATCCGTGTCGAGAAGCTTCTTAATCCTCTGACTGGCTATGGAAAGCATATTGACTAGCGTGACTGCAGAGGTTTTATGGACACCACTAACATTGTGAAATGGTAATCCCTTTCACCCTTAACTCGCGCTTTCTAATTGCCTAAAGGCCAGAGGTAAGAACTATGCATACAAAGTTGTCTCTCCTAACCCGTTTGTTACATGGAAATTTTCTTCGTTCACCGGAAACTATTTTAAATGTAATTACCAAGGGGGAATCAAAAAAATTCGCTATAAAGAAGTTCGTTAAACAGAGGTCCGACTGTAATTGAATCAAAAATGAAGCAATTTTAAAATACATAATCGATCAATTGCGCCATTAAAATGCTGGGAATGGGGCTCCGCTTGCCCCACCGTAGTTTCGGCTCTAGATACATAATATTTGCATTCAGGATTTCATTTGTAAAATGAATAATCGTCTTAACAATGAGCTCGCATATTTTCAGAGAAAATAACAATGGGCTCTTGCGAGCCCACTATAGCTCACCACTGGCCTAAACCACTATACATTTAAGGTGACGTTTCAAGCATCTTACCGATACCCATCATTAGACATATAGTGGTTTTCGCTATAAGCTTAATAAACTGTATTATTAACTTAATTTGGTATATGAGTGGTATTAATTATAATAATTTTCAGGGTAAATAACCACGTAATGTCCTTCCCTAACTATATTAGTTTTATGTGGGTTTCATTCTGCTTAGTCAGCAGTTGGTCTTAGACAATTTACTGTTGTAGAGTGCCCATAGCTTTTTAATTCCATATTCACAACGGCTTTTGTTTATTGCATACTCTAAAATTTAAGTAATTAATATAAATAATTCTATTCAGGTTTGAAGGTTGAAGGTAATATGTGTTTTAGTCTTATTTTGCTTATGGTGTATAAAGTATATATAGTATGAAACAGAGCTGTAATACTCAATACGTTCTACGTTGATATTAATATTCGTAAAATAATAAGAGGAGTTTACCTCATTATAGTACGTAGAACACTTCCGTATGATACACTCCAGAAATTAAAACGGAAAAAATGAAAAAATTGACAACTTACCGGTACATTAGAGTAAAATTTAAATAATTAAAATCCAATTTAACACAATTCAAATCAATTTAAAACAATTAAAAATCAATTTAACGCAATTAAAAAGAATCTAACGAAAATATTCAAAATGATTTTCCTTCCTTAAGCTGACAACACTTTTCGACCATATGTCGTGATCACAGGAATGAAAATATCAGGAAATCGCTTTTCGACCGTATGTCGTGATCACAGGAATGAAAATATCAGGAAATCAAGTTTCATTCCTGTGATCACGACATACGGTCGAAAAGCTTTGTCAGCTTAAGGAAGGAAAATCATTTTGAATATTTTCATTAGATTTTTTTTAATTGCGTTAAATTGATTTTTAATTGTTTTAAATTGATTTGCATTGTGTTAAATTGGTTTTTAATTATTTAATTATTTATATTTTACTCTAATGTACCGGTAAGTTGTCGATTTTTTTTTTTGTTTTTTCCATTTTGATTTCTGGAGTGTATCATACGGAAGTGTTCTACGTACTATATTGAGGTAAACTCCTTATTATTTTACGAATAAAGTATATATGTACACCATAAAGAATATATAGAGAAAGATGTAATAAATTATATATATAAAGTATATATAATGAAAGATGTAAATTTCACTAATTTTAATATACTGTATTAAAATAACAGAATATAAAGTACTGTTATTTTTTGATCTTTTTACTTTCATTTTTCATCTCGTTCATCTTTACCTTGTTTTTTAGGTTTCATCAGCTACTTCACAGTCAGTGCCACCTGTCATTTCTTCCCAAGGGCCATATCCATCTTCAATACAGTCTTCTGCTACTTCATCTCACGGACTATATCCAACTGCAGTACCTTCTTCCACTTCATCTTACGGACTGTATCCAACTGCAGCACCATCTTCCACCTCATCTTACGGACTTTATCCAACCACAGTACCATCTGCCACGTCATCTCAAGGGCATTATCCAACCACAACCACAGTACCATCTGCCACGTCATCTCAAGGACATTATCCATCCACATTATCCCCCATTACTTCAGCACAAGGATTGTATTCATCTGTTGCCACATCACATCCTTATCAGACTACTAATAGAATGACTTCTGTAAGTTTAATATAAGGGCATAATTTGAAAAGTATTTAAATTTGTAATTCTACTTAGTTTTTTAGGATTTCTAATATATCACAGTGTAATTGATATAGTTGAAATTTTCAAATAAGTTGCCACATTACATACACGACAGCTTATTTGAAAGTGAGACATTGAAAATTACACTTAAATACAGACTTGAAAAACCTGTCAACGTGTAATAAGAGACCTTTTGATTCTTTCTTTAGTCTCCCCCCACCCACAGTTCTTCAAATAATCTTGAAATTGCAGCCTGCCATTAAATCTCTTTAGAAAAGGAATAAATACTATTGACTTCTGTTTTCTTTAGTTGGTGTAAGACTCCATATTATACCATTGACATAAGAAGTAAATACTAAACACCTGTAGATCCAGTAATTAATTTTGCAGTCAGGATTATTATGTTGGAGGAAAGTTAACTGTGCCCCTTTTAATCTGTAATACACAAGAAAAGGTATTTATTTCTCAAGACAGGCTTTGTTTCCTTTTTCCCTTGGTCTAAAAACAGATTCAGTTTCCTCTAGAAGGTATAATATATGTGACTTTTTTTTTTCTTTTTCTTTTTTTTTTTTCTTTTTCTTTTCTTTTTTTTTTTCTTTTTCTTTTCTTTTTTTTTTTTTTTTTTTTGTTAGTTGTTGGTGCATCGGCTTCTGTGGCCATAATGCACATCCCAAGGTTTTTGTATTTTCTTCTCTAATCCAAGCCCGAGGCGGGATTCGAACTTGCGACCTTTGGGTTGCTAGGCAGGCACTTTACCAAACCGGCTAGCCTGGTCAGCATATGTGACTTCTAAAAGTGTTCTAAGCAAAAGAAATAAATAAGCTTCACCTTAAAGAAATTAAAGAGTAATTAAATAAATAACAGTTATTCCATGTCAGTTAAGAAAATACAAGAAGCTTTTTTGGATCTAATGTGGGTTTGAATTAAACAAGGAAAACTTTCTGGAGTTTCAAATGAAATTTGTGTTCTTCTAGATGAGAGTTGAAGCATGTGAAATAAAATATTGTTTTATTAGTAAAACGTCTTCTCTCAAGTAAAGTGTATGTTATCCAATCCAGTTATTCTAAAGAATCACATCATCATCAGCCATTTTCAATCCACTGCAGGATGAAGGCCTCTCCAGCAACTTTCCAGTTCCTTCTATTTTGTGCAATGCCATCTATTTACTATCCACAAACTCGTGAATTTCATCTGTCCATTTCCGTCGTTGTCTTCCAGGTTTTCTTCTAGCTCCTCTTGGATACCATTCTTTTATTTTCTTAGTCCATCTGTCATCATGTCTTCGAGCTATGTGTCCTGCCCAAGACCATTTTAGTTCTTTAGTTTCGATAAGAATGTCCTTTACTTGAGTTTGCTGCCTAATCCATGTGTTTCTCTTCTTATCTAACAGTCTGATTCCCAATATAATTTGTTCCATTCTTCGCTGTGTAGTTCTCAGCTTCTCTTCCATTCTTTTGGTGAGTGCCGAAGTTTCACTTCCATAAGTCATGGTGGGGAGTATACATTAGTTCATTATTTTACGTTTCAGACAAATTGGGATATTGCTCCTCAGTATGTGACTATATTTCCTGAATGCTACCCATCCAAAATTTATTCTTCTCTTGACTTCCAGACATTTATCATTATTACAGCTAATGACTTGTCCCAGATAAGTATATGACTCCACCTTTTCAATTACTGCTCCTTCAATCATTATATCCCTTTCTGTGGCATACTTTTTCATCATTACTTTTGTTTTAGCCATATTCATCTTTTGTCCAAAATCCTTACTAACACTGCATAAGTGATTCAGATTTTCCTCTAATTCTTTGGGATCGTGGCTAATGACCACAATGTCATCTGCAAAGTGTAAATGGTTTAGGTACTCTCCATTCACATTGACTCCTTTCTGCGACCAGTCTAATCTTCTGAAAGCTTCCTCAAGGGCAGTATTAAACAACTTCGGAGATATTGTGTCTCTGTGTCGAACTCCTTTCTCAATTTTAAATTTGCTACCGTACAGCTTTGTCTAGTCAAATAAAGGAGGTTGCATGCTCATATATTTTCTTCAAAATCATAATCACAGATTTTATAAAACTGTAATAATCTTAGATTTTCAATTATGCATTGTGATTGGTTTCAATAAATACTTTCATAAAAATAAAATGGTTAATCCTCTCCAAATTCTTTACTTTTATTTGTTGATTATTCATTGACATTTACTGTTGAAACGTACAATACACTTGCATTTGCTCTGCAGAGCCGAGAGTTTGGGAACCACTACTGATTGCATGCAAGTGTATGCCTGCTTGCCAGTGTTGCCAGAAGCTTTGCTTGCTTGCTTACTGTTTGGCAACACTGCTGCTTACTCGAGTTGTGATATATGGCACAAATTCAAATTAATCATTAGCAAATATAATAAAAATTACCATTAACATAATTTCATGATATATTTATTCTTTGGCAGGCCGTTTATTATGTATATTTTGAAAACGACCATGGGCCTGATTATGCACTTTTGCGGGCCAGAGTTGTGCTGCAGACTGGAGATTGCCCATTCCTGCTTTAAACATTGAAAAGCTTCACAATGTGAAAGACCATATTTTGCTCTTCATCTTCTTGGTTCTGTTCCTCTACTTCCACATTCAACAAGGACTCGATTATTTCATCATCACTCAAATTTTGGGTTCCAGGATTGTCAAAATCACATTTTAACCACGCATTGGAATCTTCATTGCATTCTCTGCATATTGAAATTCATTTTAATATTTCCGTGACTTCTTTTATAATGTTTTTATATGTGTTACTGTCATCAGAAGTTTCCAATGGCCTTTTGAAGATTTTGTTCCATGATTTTTTCAATGTTGGCACATCTGTAGAATTCCAACCTTCCACTAACTTTAAGCAACAGTCATTTTAAGTTGATTTTTTTAAAGAAATTTATATCACATTCCTCATCATTATCACCAGCTGATAAGAGCTGTTGACTGTGTTGTTTTCTTTGCAGGCATTTTAGTGTTTTCATTATACATTGATCCATTGGTTGTATTACAGATGTAACATTTGGTGGAAGAAATTTAACCATAACAATTTTGTCAATCTTGTTTAAGATTGACAAAATCTTAAACCAGATCGACGGATGTGAAGGTGCACTATCAAGTAATAATAATGTTTTTCCTTCTTTACCAATTTATTTTTTGTTATTTTTTTACTTCTGGAATAAACGTTTTTATATTACATCATTTGAAAATTTCAGTATTCATCCATTCTTTTTTTCTGATGATCATGCATAACTGGGAGACTTCTTGCATTTTTTGAAGCATCTAGGAATTTTTGACTTCCCAATAAGAAACAACAGCAATCAGTGTCTGCCAGTTGAATTGGCACAAACTATCATGGTCATATATTCTTTGCCTGTTTTGTACCCTGGTGCGGTGCTCTAACGTCGCGAGGCTAAATGATCTGCTGTGGAGTGCTTTCCAGTTTAAACCACTGTCTTCAACATTTCTTCTAGAAACAACTTCAACATTTCTATAAAAACGTTTTTCTGAAGATATGTTGGCAGAAAGCTTTTCTCCATAAATTTTAAGTTTGCTAATACCACCACCATGTCACGTCTTAAACTTTCCGAGCCAATTGGAACTTGCTTTGAAGTTCAGGTCTCCATTTAATTTTGTATTAAAAAATATTGCTTTTTCACATAAATTACCAGATATTGGCTGTCCAGAAGATTACTATTGAAAAAACCATATGTAGACAGCCTCTTCAACTTTAGTTTGAGTTTTTCTCATAAATTTACATGCTAAATTGCATCCTCGTTCATCAGATGATTAGAGAATTTTATAAGGCTTTCACTATTTTACTTTATGTCCTAGACTGTTGACATGCCAGCTCATATCTCTCAGCCAAAAAACATCCCGATTCACCCCTTTTCAAGACCTTAATTACTGCTGTTTTGTCTTTTAATGTTGGCACAATATGTTTTCTTTTTGGTGACATATGGTATTAAATATTTTATTTTATAAATCACAATCGAAAAAATTCCCACTCATGTGCATTGGCTCAAGTGCATTGGCTAGCCATGCTCAGGAGATTAGGGTATTTCTAAATGGCAAATTTTTCATGCCATACTTTCATGCATACTGCCTGCTTCACCATGCATTGTGCAACACAATATCTGCTACATATTTTCTCTATAATTATAATATATTATTATGTATTTGTCCTGTGCAATCTGGATAATTGAGCTTCTACTGTATGTTTCAATGACAAAATAAAATTTATTTCCACCTTGACTAGTGCATTGCATTTCAACTGTTCTGAAGTTTTGCACAGTAGATCTATTAGAGCTTACTTGTCTTCCAATGTTAGATGTCAGAGGAAAGCACAGTCAGCTAAATCTTCATCATACTCTTCTAATTGGGGCATGTAAGTTGCTGCATTATGAACCTGGTTAAATTGATTCTTGCAGGGTGGAGCAACATCAGACTTTCATTTAACACAAAGACTTACTGTACAATAGATGACAATTCATTCTAGGTAGCATAATCTCTGCCTTGCCTAGTAAATACCTTCAAAGATTGTCAATCAGTGTGCTACTTGTATTTTAAAGGAAGTCTTGATGTCAGCTATTCTAAAATTTGCCTTTGACATACACTGATTTACTCTATGACACTAGGTAACACATCAGATTAAATAACTGCTGATTAAATTATTGTTACACAGCATCACCTCCTGCTATTATTCAAGGCAGTATTATTACAAATTGTATTACACAGTTACAGCAATACCTTTCAGGTACTACAACATAAATCATGTTTCAGAGGCAAAACAACATTCAGTTCCACAGAGCCTCCTATATAAATCAGTTTGATTACTGAAAGGGGCATTGCAAAACTCCTTCATTTCTCACTTCCAAACAACAGAAATTAATACTTCAATTCTGTGTCATGCCATACTTTTTTTTTTTTTTACTTCTATAAAATGTGGAATGTTCTTTCAGGTTTGAGTCAGGACCTGAAAACAGTGAAAAAAGTTCATATAACTTGTCTGATTCAAAATGATTATAGAGTTATGGCTATTTGATTTTTTTGAAAAATGGCTTTAAAAAATAGTTAAAATAATAAATAAGAATAAGCATTCACATATCTCATGAAATGTATATTCATACTAGTGATACTTTGCTTATTTTTTATTTTTATTGTTTAAACTCCCATTAAACTCCCAAGCCATTTTTTTTTTTTAATATCCAAATAGCTTTAGCACTGTAACTTTTTAGAATCTGACACATCTTTATGTGAACTTTTCTCATTGTCTTCAGGTCCTGTATTAATGCTGAAACTGCAGCCCATGTATTATGAAATACTATATGTGGACAGGACCTGAACATGGTAATTGCAGGCATGTAATAATCTGTAGGGCATGCAGAATTCATTTGAGTTAGAATTTTTAATATTAGTCCTGATTTCTTTGGCCTAGAAATAAAACTAGTAGAAATAAATACTTGTAGGTAGAAGGAATTTGTTTTGTAGAGACGGGATACACTTAAACAAAGGTGGTGCAAACGTTTTTGCCAGTATTATTGAGGATACCTTAAAGGTTCAGGGAAACTGCTAGTTAGGGGGGATGTGGGTAATACTGACACGCGTTTATCTGATAATATTGGTCAAAGTAACTCTTGCACATACCTTAAGAGTTCTTATCTGTTACCCCAACTGGACGTATTATCTAGATGTTCTGGGGGCAGAAACGTTTCACGTGAGCTGGTAGTTAATGCCAGAGAAGAGAGCCTAAAAAACTTCAAGGGTTGTGTTAGGGTTGTTAAATATACAAGAACAGTAAGTTTTTAATTATTTATGTTAGAAGTGTCGTCAATAAAATGAGTGAATTCGAACTGTTGGTTAAAACAAGTAACGCGGACATAATAGGACTTACAGAGACGTGGTGCCACCCGGAAATTGGGGATGATGAGTTTCAGTACGGTTTGTATAATGTATTTATGAAGGATAGGGTAGATAGAAGGGATGGTGGGTAATGCTTCTTACCAGAAGCAGCCTGAGTGCGATGATAGCTTTCCCGGATTCAGACGTTTCACATGCTAGTATAGAATCTGTATGGTGTGAGATAGTTGGAAACAAAGGTATAATGCGAGTAGGAGTAATCTACAGACCAGGTGATTGTGAAGATTATGACAAAAGCCTCTACATTCAAATGGAATGGGCAAGTAAGCGTCAATGTCTTATTATGGGTGATTTCAATTTGCCTCTAATTGATTGGAGTAAATGGGAAGGAAACTCGACATGGGGAACAAAATTTTTAAATCAACTAGATGACTGTTATTTGTATCAACATGTCAGGGAAAGTACTAGAGAAAAGAATATCTTAGACCTCATCATCACCCATGAATCAGATGACATAACAGGGCTGACAGTAGAGGAACCAGTAGCAGGAAGTGATCATGGCATTTTACGGTGGATGATGATGAGAGAGGTAGCAGCAGTAAAAGGCAAAGGAATGGGTTTTAATTTCAGAAAAGGAAATTACGATGCCTTAAGGTACTACATGTCATATAGAGTTAACTTCCATTAACTCTATATGACAAAAGCCTCTACATTCAAATGGAATGGGCAAGTAAGCATCAATGTCTTATTATGGGTGATTTCAATTTGTCTCTAATTGATTGGAGTAAATGGGAAAGAAACTCGACATGGGGAACAAAATTTTTAAATCAACTAGATGACTGTTATTTGTATCAGCATAGTATCAATATTTGTATTAACATAGTATCAATAACTGTGTTATTTGTATCAGTATCGCGCAGAGAATGAACACATTTCAACTGTAGTATGCTTTTAAAACATTAATCACAAATTGAATTTGAATGCGTATATACCATTAAAAAAATACTCCACGAGGAGGGTTCCAAGTTAGATGAATAGTGAAGTTGCCACATTACTTGAGCAGAAAAAGGTGGCATGGAAAGGTTACAGAGCAATAAAAAGTACTGAAGCCTATAACAGCTACAAGGTGATCTGTAATAAAGCCACAGAAAAGGTTCGACAGGCAAAGGCAGTTTATGAGAAATCACTATCAAACAGAGCAAAGAGGGGGGATAAGGAATTCTTCACACATATAAATGCCAAGAAGAGCAGGACAAACCAGATCGGACTTTTACGTAAGGGAAAGGCGATACTATTAAATACACCAGCTGCCATTGCAGATGAACTCAACAGTTATTTTGCATCGATATTTATAAATGAAAAACCTTTTGTGGCAATGGGAAATTGTGGGACGAAGTTGAAAAATATGTAATTAATGATATTGAAATTTCACAAGATTATTTAATGAAAAAACTTTTGAGCCTACAGGCCAGTAAGGCTCCTGGAGTTGATGGAATATACCCCATAATCTTAAGGGAGGCAGCAAGTGAGTGCATTGAACCATTGAGGCTAATTATGCGAGCATCACTAGACTCTGGGGAGATTCCCTTGGATTGGAAAAGTACCAATGTATCTCCCATACATAAGGGTGGCTCTAAAAGTGAAGTGGGAAATTATCAACCTGTCAGTCTGACTTCAGTGGTAGGGAAAATCACGGAGGCAATGATCAAGGGTGGAATTCAGTATCATTTGGATCAAATTGAAATTCTCAAGGATACTCAGCATGGTTTTGTAAAGGGAAAATCATGTTTAACAAATCTGGTTCGCTATTTCGAAAGGGTCAGTCACGAGCTGGATTTAGGAAATAATTTCGATATTGTTTATTTAGATTTCAGCAAAGCTTTTTACTCAGTCCCACATGAGCGGTTGCTTTATAAGTTGGAACAGGTTGGAATCACTGGGAAAATCCTCAGATGGATAGCAGGATGGCTTCAGGGCAGGAGGCAGAGGGTTGTGATAAATGGCTATTCCTCAGATTGGGTTGATGTAAGAAGTGGGGTTCCCCAAGGATCAGTATTAGGACCACTGTTGTTTTTAATTTTCATAAATGACAATTGAAGGGATAGAGGGCGTGATATTAAAATTGGTAGAGTGGTTAATGATCACTGCCAAGCTGAACTTCTTCAGAGAGACCTAGATAGACTTCAGGAATGGTCAGAAAAATGACAGCTATGCTTTAATCCAACAAAGTGTAAGGTATTACACCTGGGAAATGGTAATCCCAAATTTATTCACTTGGTGGAGTTCAACTAAACCCAGTACTGGAGGAAAGGGACTTGGGTGTTACGATATGGTCAGACATGAAATTCTCTGAGCATTGTAAACAGGTTGCAAGGAAGGTCCATGGTGTCCTATCGATGATCTATCGAACTTTTGCAAGTAGAGATAGGGACGTGATAATCCCATTATATAAGGCTTTTGTTAGACCACACTTGGAATACTGTGTTCAAGTATGGAGACCGCACCTAAAGAAAGATATCGAGCTTCTTGAAAGGGTGCAAAGACGGGTAACTCGCCTGGTGAGATCGGCAAAAGGGCGTCCTTATGAAGAAAGACTTCGAATATGTGGGTTGCAGAGTTTGGAAACTAGACACCTTAGAGGAGATTTGATTGAGGTGTTTTAAGGCTCTGAGAGGCATCAGTAAAATGAATGAGGATGAAATTTTCAAGATTATAAATGATGCTAGAACTAGGGGACATAAATTCAAGTTACGGGGGAAATGTTTAGATTGGACTGCAGGAAGTTTTATTTTAGCCAGCGAGTTATATTACTGGAATAAGTTGCCTACATGGGTGGTAGAGGCTGACAGTTTGGGGAAATTCAAAGGTCATCTGGATAGTACCTTCGGGTGAGGGAAGCGCATAGGATGATAGGTTTAATTTCCTTTTTTTTTATTAATTATTATTATTTATTTATTTTATTTATTTTTTTTTTGGCTGGTGCAGCATAAGCCATAGGCTTTCTTGCACCATGCGGCCATTACTAATATTAAAACAAATATTTTTAAGTCATTAAAATTGCTAAATTTTAAAAAGAATTTTATATTTTAGAGAGCAGGAACTGTAACAGAATATCAACCATTTGATCCTCAGAGTGATGCACAAGCACTGAGGAAAGCAATGAAAGGATTAGGTAAGTTCTATAACAGATAAGTAGGCATGATATGGCAGTTTTTTAAACCTCTAGATAATTGTTTTTTACATTGTTGCTTTAGAGTGTATCTTTCATTAATCTGTTGCCATTTGCACAGAGTCTGACAGGTTCCTTTTGAATATAACTTGCATATTATCTGTTAATGACTAAAATGCTGATTTTTTTTTTTTTTTTTTTTCTACCTTCCTAAATGTAATAAAACATTTATTTGAAATGTTTTTGAAGTGAAAAATAGTGTTTACTTGGAATTATACATACAATTAACTTTCAGGTCTTGCATGATTATTTCTATTTTTGCTTGAACGTTCTAGTTTCACTTTCAGTGTCTCATGAACAACAGTTTAGTCACATGGCTCATAGGTTGATGTGTGGCATAGGCATCTGCTACAGAAAATAATACCTCTGTGTTTTATGCTTTCAGTTTCAGCAGAATTAATATATTTTTTAAATATTTAAATTAAATTAAAAAATACGTAAAATAAGAATTATAACACATTTAAGAAAGAAAGAAATATTGCTCTACTTTTTTTTTTCTATGAAAACACCAAACATGAAAAGTATTAGAACAGTATAGTACTTAGTACTGTCCGTGGGTTGAAGATTGAGTGGATGAAAGAAGAAAATTGTTGCCATTAGACTTAAATTTCTGTAGATTGTGATTTTCAGGATATTAGCATTAGTGATGCAAGAAAACAAGCTTATGAAGCATCAGCAGGGTAAAAAAAAATAAAAAAACCCTTCCCATTTCACCCATTCATTCACTCCAAATGTTTGTCCAGTTCTGTCTTGAACTTATTTAAGTTGCTGACTTCCACTACAACAGACGGCGCCGCCGTAGCCTGGTAGGCAGGAGCAGCAGTGCATAGCACACACTTCTTAATTAGACTGGGGTTCGAGCCCATGACTACCAAATATGGAGGATGCGGAAAGGTCAGGGAATGACCACCGCATATCCCCAGAGCAATATGGCCTTAGTTGCTAATGCTCCTAAAAACCAAATAACAACAACAACTACAACAGATGGAAGTTTGTTTCAACTATCAACCACCCGCTAGCTAAAGGCAAATTTCCACACATCTATTCTACAATTGTTCTTCCTCAATTTGAATTTATGCCCCACAGGTGAGTAATCTGAGCAAGAGGAAGAATCTCATTAGCAACGAGCTTGCTCAATCCATTCAAGGCCTTAGACACCTCAGTTAGATCACCTCACAGTTGCCTAGTCTCCAGAAGCTGCAATTTGCAGAATATAAGCCTTTCTTGGTAACACCAACCCTTTGTTCCACTCATCAATCAATCTGGCGCCTCCGTAGCCAGGTGGGAAGGAGCAGCAGTGCATAGCACACGCTTCTTGATTAGACCGGAGTTCAAGCCCGTCACCACCAAATACGGAGGATGTGGAAAGGTCAAGGGAATGACCACCGCATATTCCCGGAGCAATATGGCCTTAGTTGCTAATGCTCCTAAAAAACCAAATAACATAACTCATCAATCTCGTCCTTCTCTGTACTTCTTCCAGTAGGACTACATCTTTCCTAAAATGAGGCTCCAGACCTGTATATAGTACAGGGAGTCCTCGTATAACACGATAGTTGTGTTCGTAGAAACCCTCATGTAATGCAAAATCGTGCAATATAAACAAAGGCCCTATGGGAAAAATAGGGTTAGGTGTCGACCACCCAAGATTGAACACACATTTGTAACCAAAACATTACCAAACACAATAAATAATCGTAATAAAATATTGCTAATGCTTTTCCTTCTGTCGTAGTTTTTTGTTTGATTTTCTATCCAAACAGATGACAGCTGTTCCATCTCTTCCAATTCTTTGTATCTTAATCTAATGGATTTTAATTACACTTTGAATTGTTCCTGCTATGAAATTTGTTTTTATTTTTTCTGCTTTCTTTTTAATTCTCAGCGTTGCCTCATTTAGGTCTGTAGCACGTGCAATATCACATGGTCTTTCATTTCGCTCAAAGCTTTTCACAATTTCATATTTTTTCTCTATCAACAGGGGCAGACTGGCCATAAGCCTTACCGGGGAAACCCCGGTGGGCTGGAGGCCGGTGTGATTTTGGCCATAAACCATAGTATGAGGCCACTATAAATTTTCCCGGGTAAGAATTTTTGACCCAGTCTGCCTCTGTTTATCAATATTGCTTTTCTTTTTTCTCTGAATCTGCAGTGTCTTCACAAGGACGCTTCCTGGTGAAGACACTGCAGATTCAGAGAAATTTTTCACTCATTTTTAGGGAATAAAACACAATTACAAAACGAGGAGGCACGCTTGATACACATAAACAAAGCTGCGTGCATGTAGCAACTGAATAAACAACACCGTAAAGACAGATACACCATTAACACCTAACATTTTACTAAAGCACATTTCTGGGGATTACTACCATAAAACAATAAAAACAATTTCCAGTTGCATTCCTGCTAGTGGAATCTGTTATAAACTGGTAGTAAACTCGATCTAATTGCATTTGCGATTATACCGATAGCTGGAATTGTGTTGGTTTTTATGTTATTATGGTGAAATGTGTTTCCCCTTCACTCATATAAAAAACAAACACATTTTCAGAATCTTCTCTTCATTCATCGTGTTGCGTTTGGTTGGGGTGATGCTGCGTTTGACTGCCATTTCTTGTAAACACAAAGGCGAATCGTGTATAAGCGAATTCGGTTCGTGTTATATAAGATATCGTTCCCCTATTTATAATTCATGTATGATCGAATTTGTGTAGTGTAAACACGTGTTATACGAGGACTGACTGTACTCAAAATGTGGATTGACCATTGCAATCACCTTTATTCCTGCTAGCAAAATTCCTGTATATCATTGACAAGAAACCATGAGCTACTCTTGCAGCCTTTTTGCACTGTTCAGACAACTTCATATCTGACTGCACAATTACTCCCAGGTCCTTTTCATTCTCCACTACACTGAGTGTAGTACCACCCAGTTGATACATTACTCTGGGGTTACTGCTACCCGTATGCAGTACGTAACGGGGAACATCCTTTATAAAAAGGATAGGTGGAACAGGACCAGGGTATGTCTGCCAGGGGCAAAGGTTGATGATGTTGTAGAGCAGATATCATCTTTTAGGGGCACAAAAGGTGATATAGTTGTACACGTTGGCACTAATGATATTAAGAGTAGGAGACCGGCAGAATTACTTAACAAGTACAGGTCACTGTTGAAAAAAAGCCGTGAAATAGGGTTGAATTTGAAAGTGTCTGCAATTCTGCCCAGACACGTTAAGAGGGAGTATATGATGAGAGCCTTGTCGATCAATTCGGCCCTGGAAAGATTGTGCAAGGCTCAAGGAATAGAATTTTTTTCAGCCTGGACTGTACTTGTTAACAGGAGAGACTGCTTCTACAGGGATGGGATACACTTAAATAGAAAGGGTGCAAGAATATTTGCTGATGCTATCAAGGCAGTGTTAGGTGGGTCGGAAAACTGATAGCTTGGGGGGATACAAGGACTAATAGTTTAACAGTAGCCGTAGGCAGAGGTGAAGGTGATTCTTGCACAACTTCTATTAGAATAAGTAGCGACCTGGAGCGAGGGGTGTTGGGGGTTACAGGGACGGATGGCAGTCATCGTGAAACAGGTGGGTATATGGGATGTGTTAGAGTAATTAAGAATAAGAATAGGTGCATGTATACTTGCATGTATACCAATGCTAGAAGTATAGTAAATAAATTTGATGAATTTGAAGTGTTGGTCAAGACATCAAAGGCGGATATTGTTGGGATATCAGAGACGTGGTGTCACACAGATATAAGGAATGCTGAACTGGAATTTGGGTAGTACAATGTGTACAGAAAGGATAGACAGGATAGGAATGGAGGAGGTGTTATGCTGTTAATAAAGAAAAACATAAAATCAAAAGAAGTGCATCCAGTTGATATAGATGAACAGTGCGCTGTTGAGTCAGTTTGGTGTGACATAAGCACTGCGAAAGCAAAAATAAGAGTAGGAGTGTGTTATAGGCCTAATGACTTGATTGAGTACAATGAACAATTGTACAGAGAAATAGAGTGGGCTAGTAAATCAGAATGTCTTATAATAGGGGATTTTAACTTCCCAGATATTGACTGGAACTTGTGGGTTGGTCACTCACACACTAGTCAGACTTTTGTGGATTTATTGGATGATTGTTTTCTGCAGCAGCATGTTCGAGAGGCAACCAGAGAAAGTAATACTCTTGATCTGGTTATCAGCAGTGATCATTCATGTATTAGGAATTTGCAGGTAAAAGAACCACTAGGTGGCAGTGATCACAGTGTACTGACGTGGGATTTACTTAAAGATTTAACTAGATTCTACAGGGATGGGATACACTTAAATAGAAAGGGTGCAAGAATGTTTGCTGATGCTATCGAGGCAATGTTAGGTGGGTCGGAAAACTGCTAGATTGGGGGGATACAGGGACTAATAGATTAACAGTAGCCACTGGCAGAGGTGAAAGTGATTCTTGCACTGCTTCTATTGGAATGAGCCGCAGCCTGGAAAATAAGATGCAGGATATTTCAGAGACTGCTGGGAATCATTGGGGTGCAAGTAAACACATGGGTTGTGTTAGGGTAGCTAAGAAAAAGAACAGGTGCATGTATACTTGTGTGTACACCAATGCTAGGAGTTTAGTAAATAAATTTGATGAATTTGAGGTATTGCTCAAAACATCAAAGGCAGATATTGTTGGGATATCAGAGACGTGGTGTCACACAGATATAAGGGATGCAGAACTGCAATTTGGGGAGTACAACATCTACAGAAAGGATAGACAGGATAGGAAGGGGGGAGGGGGTTATGCTATTAGTTAAGAAACACATAAAAACCAAGGAAGTGAAGCCAGTCGACATCGCTGGACAGTGCAGTGTTGAGTCAGTTTGGTGTGACATAAGCATTGGGAGATCAAAATTGAGAGTAGGAGTGTGCTATAGGCCTAATGACTCTGATGAGTATAATAAGAAACTGTACAGGGAAATAGAGTGGGCCAGTAAATCAGAGAGTCTTATAATGGGAGATTTTAATTTCCCAGATATTGACTGGAATTTGGGGGCTGGTCACTCACACACTAGCAGGGCTTTTGTGGATTTATTGGATGATTGTTTTCTACATCAGCATGTTCGGGAGGCAACTAGAGGGAGTAATACTCTTGATTTGATTATCAGCAGTGATTCTTCATGCATTAAGAATCTGCAGATAAATGAACCACTAGGTGGCAGTGATCACAGTGTGCTGAAGTGGGATTTGCAGGCAGATATGAAGTTCTCTGAGCAGTGCAGACGAGCTGCAAGAGTAGCTCATGGTGTATTGTCAATGATATATAGGAATTTTTCTAGCAGGGATAAGGAGGTGATTATTCCCTTATATAAGGCAATGGTCAGGCCACACCTAGAGTACTGTATACAGGCCTGGAGGCCTCATTTCAGGAAGGATGTAGAGCTGCTGGAACGAGTACAGAGAAGGGCAACAAGATTAGTGAATGGAACAAAGGGGTGCTCTTACGAAGAAAGGCTTAAGTTTTGCAAATTACAGTGTCTGGAGACTAGGCACCAGCGAGGTGATCTGATAGAGGTGTATAAAGCCTTGAATGGTTTAAGCATGCTCAATGCTGATGGGATTCTTCCTCTAGCTCAGAAAAATCACCTGAGAGGGCATAAATTCAAATTGAGGAAAGACAGATGTAGGATAGACGTGCGGAAATTTGCCTTTAGCCAGCGGGTGGGTGGTTGGTTGGTGGAACAGACTTCCATCCCTTGTCGTGGAGGTTGATAGCCTAAATAAGTTTAAGGTTCAGCTGGACAGGTATTTTGAACGAACAGAGGGGTGAAGTGGAAGTGGGGTTTTTTTTTTTTTTTTTTTTGGCTGATGCTGCATAAGCTTGCTTTCTTGCATCAAATGCCTCTACTAATGCTAATGCTAATGTAGTCACAAAGGAACTGGATGCAAAGAATAATTTGATATTATATATTTGGATCTTAGAAAGGCTTTTGATATTGTTGCACATGGAAGACTGCTGCACAAATTGGAGCAGTGGGGCATTGGAGGCAAATTGCTGTTATGGATAAAGGGATGGTTGAGAGGGAGAAGACAGATTGGTAATCAATGGACACTGCTCTTCGTGAACTAATGTTATTAGTGTAGTCCCCCAGGGTTCAGTGTTTCGTCCTTTGTTGTTTTCTGTATTCATTAATGATACTGATGATGGTATATCTGGATTAATGTCCAAGTTTGCAGACGATATGAAGGTTGGCAGGGTTGTTAATGACAGTAATGATAGTACGCTACTGCAACAGGATCTGGAAAAGTTGAGCAGATGCGCTGAGTGGTGGCAACTGAAGTTTAACGTTGACAAATGTTAAATGCTGCATATGGGTAGCAGTAACCCGAGAGTAATGTATCAACTGGGTGGTACTACACTCAGGGTAGTGAGAATGAAAAGGAACTGTGCAGGCAGATATGAAGTTTTCTTAGCAGTGCAGACGGACTGCAAGAGTAGCTCATGGTGTCTTGTCAATGATATAAAGGAATTTTTCTAGCAGGGATAAGGACGTGATTATCCCCTTGTATAAGGCAGTGGTCAGGCCACACCTTGAGTACTGTGTACAGGTCTGGAGGCCTTATTTTAAGATAGATGAAGAGCTGCTGGAACGAGTACAGAAAAGGACAACGAGATTGATGAGTGGAACAAAGTGTTGGTGTTACCTAGAAAGGCTTAAGGTCTGAAAATTACAGCTTCTGGAGACTAGGCACCTGCGAGGTGATCTAATTGAGGTGTATAAGGCCTTGAATGGATTGAGCAAGCTCATTGCTAATGAGGTTTTTTCTCTTGCTCAGATTACTCACCCAAGGGGCATAAATTCAAATTGTGGAAAGACGATTGTAGAATAGATGCAAAAATTCGCCTTTAGCCAGCAGGTGGCTGACAGTTGGAACAAACTTCAGTCTGTTGTAATGGTGGTTAGCAACTTAAATAAGTTCAAGGCAGAACTAAACGAACATTTGGAGTGAATGGATGGGTGAAATGGGAAGGATGTTTTTTTTTTCCCAATGATGCTTTATAAGCTTGCTTTCTTGCATCATATGCTCTGCTAATGCCAATACTAATTTGCCCTTCTTTCTTTATTTTCTTTTCCGTTATTATTTTTGTTATTCTTCACAGTCTATTAATTAATTGTAATTTTAATTTATTTAATATTGTTGTAGTGAGCTTAGTTACCAGACACTTCTCATATACTCTGATTTTATATTCTAGTTTCTTATTTATTCTTTGTGTTCTAGTTGGCAGTTCGGTATTTCATTGTGAAAGTGTGCTTAAGCTATCTAGGTTTTACTTTTTCACTGCATAATGGCCACTGTTTTGCAATATATTGTACCACTGTTGTGCAATCTATTAGTGGGCTGATAGTGTTTTGCCAGTTGCTGTCTGATACATTGATTTGTGTGACATTTGAAATGCAGGGATTCCATGACTGTGGGCGCCTCTGTAGCCAGGTGGGCAGGAGCAGCGGTGCGTAGCACACGCTTCTTGATTAGACCGGGGTTCGAGCCCGTGACCACCAATTATGGAGGATGCAGAATGGTCAGGGAATGACCTCCGCATATCCCCGGAGCAATATGGCGTTAGTTGCTAATGCTCCTAAAAAAAAAAAAAACCCCAAATAATCCAAGCCTGTTATTGTCCTGTGGCCGTCTGATGAGATAGGCCTAAATAGTTGTGCTATTTAAGTTGCTTCGTTTATTGGTCTTATTGCTGTGAAAGGTTTACAATATCTGAGTTATGACATTTCACATTATTTGGCTTCACTATTTTCAGGGGAAGCCAGTCTAAATTTATTCATAACTGGCTTGTAAATTAGCTGTAGTGGTTTTCTGTTTAAAGTGTTCAAATTTTATAGGCACATATTCCTTCCATAACACTCAACTTTTTTCAATTTGTCCTCCCCCCTCTGTTCTATCTATTGTTTATTTAAGTACTAGTTTTTGTTGTATTTCCTTCTCACAGGCCTTATCCATTCTGCTGACCTATTTTAATTTACATATTCAACTTAATGAACGTTTTATATATATATGCATATGCATGCACACATATATATGTACTTGCACAAAAAAGAAATTTTGTCACTGACCTTCTACCAGATTACCATAAGTATGATTAGAGCTATTATAGTCAGTTGAAAATGATGCACTTTGGCTGGGAAGAGTTTCATGTTATACTGTTATTTATACATTATATTTTTTATTATTTTCTATTTGAAGTTATTACATTATTAATAATCCTTGTTTGTTGAGATAATTTGGTGATTATTAGAGCTCAGCATGTCTAGAAACATATATCCTGAATACATGTACATTGTAACAATATAAGAGCAATACTAGACAGGTGCTTAAAGTGCAGCATTGGGAAACACCTTCAAATGCCTGGTTTTACAGGAAGCAGAGGGAAAAGGCATGCAAACTAGATGGCCATGTTGGACGATGTTACCTGGCGTTCAGTGCCTGCTGATGTTGTCGGAGATGTTGCAAGTGCCAGCGACTTGGCGTTTATATTGCCTGAGGAGAAATTCTCCCCATGCCTGGAGAAGACTGTTTGACACTGAGAAATTTATTAGGTGGAAAGGAGGCCTGCCTTGTACAACATGGCATTAAAGGATTAATTACCCCAGAAGACTAACAAAAGTTTTTAATGAAATTTATTATATGTGAGGGAAAGTATTAAATAATTTAAAAAATCTTTTGATTGCCACATACATTTTGAAATTTGTTGTACATAGTTTCTTATTTTTCAGAATTTTAATTTTTTACTAAATACTAATATTTATTTTAAAAAATTTTAGTATTTATATTTTAGTATTTTGCCATGAAAGGGTGGCAACATGGCAACATTGTTGAAAACTACAAAAAGTGAGTCACTGGTGGTATCCAATGCAATGTTAGAAATGCCCCTTCTAATTTGAAATGATCTGACGTGTAGTTTGCTGTTTTGGAGGCATTTACAGTGTCAGCTGATGCTTCAGCACTTTAAACTCCCATCTAGTATAGCCCTAAGAATCCCATTTAGCACAGTTATTTTTAATAATGCATCTCTAAATGGGATATTGTATATTGTTATCTGTAACTACCTTGTACAACATGTAATGTTTTTGCAACATTTTTATCTTTTTACTTTATAGGTACTGATGAAAAAACAATAATACGTATTTTGGCACATCGCACTAATATGCAAAGACAGTACATTAGTCAGGCATTTAAGACAATGTACGGAAAGGTAATTCTGTTTTTCTTTTTTTAGTTCAGTTTCTACATATAGCATAACCTGATTTAACCAGCAATAGTCCTGGTGGGTTGATTAAATCTAAGGAGTTTGGTGACTTCATGCTATTCATCTACCCCGTCAACAAAGCTGAAACTCTCAGTACCTTTCAATAAAAATGTTTGATTTCTCCATTGAAAATTCCACAGGTCTCTGTTAGATTTATATGATTTATGAAAACAGGAAAAATGTTGGATCAAGTATGAAATGCTACTTAGCCTTTTTAGTTTATTTCCAGTGTAAATAGTAATATTGCTCTCTCTAAAACTTGCTTTGTAAAGAGTTATTTCATATGCTAGATTTTTGATGCTTCTGTAGTGAACTAGCTACTGTTAGCATGTGGCAGTTAGTTAAGCTGATGCCTTTGCTCAGCTAAAGTGTCTGCATGCTTCCATGTAATTGTCGGGAACAGAATGGTGTCTTTAGATATGGATGAACAAAGTGACAGCTGTTTCTGGCAACAGTGTGTGATGGAGTTTCTGTTCAAATCAGGTGATAAGTCAGCCACATCTATCGATTGAAAACTCATGGCAGTCCATGGGGACCAGACAGTTGATTGGAGTAATTCCCATAGGTGGCTCCATTGGCTTGGGAAGGTGATTTCGATATCAAGGACAAACCAAGAGCTGGAAAACCATCTGTTACAAATTGTGAAAATGAAGACCTCATTCGAAATGACAGGTGATGGATGCTGCAAAAATATCAAAATGAAGTGTTTTGACTATCATCAACAGATTGGGGTACAGGAAAATCTGTTCTCGGTGAGTGCTTAAGCTGTTCACATGAGAGATGATGGCTGAGAGGAAAGAGATCTGTGAAGAACTTCTAGAGACTGCCAAAGTGTATTCACTGCTTGGAAAGAATGCTGGCGAAAATGCAGCGAATGTGGTGGTTCTTACATTGAGTGATATTTTCAAAGTTGTAAGATTGTATTTTATGTATATGAAGTATGGTCACAATATCTCAGATAATAATTATATCTTATACTTATTGATCCGCCCTTGTGCTTCAAGACAAGACCTGGGAACGTGAAATTTTCAGCAAAATTTGTCTCATATTCTCTGATAATCACAGAGAGTGGACAGTTCTTGTATGTCAAGATCCCCTTTAATGTGCTGCTGCTGCTGCTGACCCACACTGTTTTTTCCATTATTACTAGTGGTAAATTGCGGATGTCCAGCTATGTTTCAAAAATAAAGGTCCAGTTCTCTCAGTGGAAGACTATCTTCTCCAAAACCCAAAAAAGCAAGACAGTTTTCATCAAATATGAAGGTCATGCTTATCATATTTTTTGACTTGCGAGGACATTATTCATTATGAATTTGTCCTGCACATTCAAACAGTGAACCAGGAATACCACTACAAAACAGTTCTATGATGATTGTGTGATGCTGTTTGAAAAAAAAAGAAGAAAAAAAACGAGCTTCAGGGAATGAGCACCTTGCATCATGATAAAACACCCACATTGGCACCTTCCATTCAAGAATTTCTTGTGAAGCCTTCCGTCACTTGGTTGGTGCTCACATCAGCCGTAATTGTCAAATTTAATTCCCTATAATTTTTTTCCCCAAGCTTAAAGCCCTCTCAAAAGGTCAGATTTTTGCAGTGACTGAGGAAATTATTTGGAAAGTGACATGGGAGCTATTAGCAATTTCCAAAAGATGATTATTAGGAATGCTTCCAGAAGTGTTGGTTTGGTGTTTACATTTATTCCAGTATGAGTATGACCTGCCACAATTATGAGAGATTGGTTTTTCCAGATCGTCCACCAGTTTGTAGGACTTCTTTTTTCATTGTTCCTGTCTGCCATCATATTTCCACTATTGTTACTTTTGTAAAGTGACAATTTCTAATATAAGATGGATCCTTAACTCTTCATTCCTATTGGTTTTTCCAGATCGTCCACCAGTTTGTAGGACTTCTTTTTTCATTGTTCCTGTCTGCCATCATATTTCCACTATTGTTACTTTTGTAAAGTGACAATTTCTAATATAAGATGGATCCTTAACTCTTCATTCCTATTGATGTTAAGAGGTTATTGAGATGAGTATGGAGGCTTCTAAACATCTGTGGTTTGTGATTTGATAAAATCCTGTGTATTCCACAGGAATATTGCAGCTTTCTTCACAAAATATGGCTGGTTACTTATGAATCTTGATGCTCTGCTTCGTAGTTACCAGGTCTGTCTTTTTGCTTCACTGACATAGCTCATTTCACATTTCAGAATTATTTCTGTTAGAAAATCCACTTATTAATGTATTGAAACTAAATGAGCAGACAAGCAGTATGAGGAAGAAAACTTCTGATCGAAAATGTAACATTCATTACATGTATATAACTCAAATTACTAAGTGTACTGGCCCAATCCAGCAATTTAGTAAAGAAGTAGAGTACTATTTTAATAACAGCTAGAGAAAATAATGCAACTCTGCATTACAGCGGTCCCTTGATTAACAGTCATAATACAGTAGACTTCCAGAATAACAGCAGCTTAGGGGATTCAAGGTGCCATTATTTCGATTTTTCCATTAGCATTAGTAGAGGCATTTGATGCAAGAAAGCAAGCTTATGCAGCATCAGCCAAAAAAAAAAAAAAAAAAACCACTTCCACTTCACCCCTCTGTTCGTTCAAAATATCTGTCCAGCTGAGCCTTAAACTTATTTAGGCTATCAACTTCCACGACAAGGGATGGAAGTCTGTTCCACCAACCAACCACCCGCTGGCTAAAGGCAAATTTCCGCACGCCTATCCTATATCTGTCTTTCCTCAATTTGAATTTATGCCATCTCAGGTGATTTTTCTGAGCTAGAGGAAGAATCCCATCAGCATTGAGCATGCTCAAACCTCTATCAGATCACCTCGCTGTAGTCACCTGTAGTGACTACAGCAAGTCCACTGTAGTCACCTTTACAGAAGCAAAAACCCTTCCCTTTACCCCTGATGGTAATCCTGTCTTTAAGTAAATACCACATTGGTATACTATGATAACTGCCACTTAGTGGTTCCTTTATCTGCAAAGTCTTTATACACAAATAATCTCCACTGATAACCAGATCAAGAGTATTACCCTTTCTGCAGAGCAGACAGTCTGCAAGAGTAGTATATGCTGTCTTCTCAATGATATACAGAAATTTTTGTAACAGGGATAAGGAGGTGATTGTCGCCTTGTATAAGGCAATGGTCAGGCCACACCTTGAGTACTGTGTACAGGTCTGGAAGCCTCATTTTAGGAAAGATGGAGAGCTGCTGGAACGAGTAAAGAGAAGGTCACGAGATTGGTGAATGGAACAAAGGGTTGGTGTTACCTAGAAAGGCTTAAGTTCTGCAAATTGCAGCTTCTGTGAACTAGGCACATGCAAGGTGTTCTAATTGAGGTGTATAAGGCCTTGAATGAATTGAGCAAGCTCATTGCTAATGGCATTCTTCCTCCTGCTGAGATTACTCACCTGAGGAGGCATAAATTCAAATTGAGGAAAGATAATTGTAGAATAGAATAGACAATTGTAGAACAATTGTAGAATTGTAAAATAGGAAAGACAATTGTAGGAAATTTGCCTTTAGCCAGCAGGTGGTTGATAGTTGGAACAAACTTCCATCTGTTGTAATAGAGGTCAGGAACTTAAATAAGTGCCTATCAAAAGAAGTGCTAGTGAAGACATCAAAGGTAGATATTGTTGGGATATCAGAGACGTGGTGTCACACAGATAGACGTGGTGTCACACTGCAGAATTATAATTTGGGGAGTACAATGTGTACAGGAAGGGAGGGGGGATATGCTTAGAAGTTAAGAAATACATAAAATCTAAGGAAGTGCATCCAATTGATTTTGGTGGACAATGCAGTGTTGAGTCTGTTTGGTGTGAATAAAGCACTGGGAAAGGAAAAATGAGAGTAGGAGTGTGTTATAGGCCTAATGAATCTGATGAGTATAATGAGCAGTTGTGCTGAGAAATAGAGTGGGCCACTAAATCAGAATGTCTTATAATGGGGGATTTTAACTTTTCAGATATTGACTGGAACTGGTGGGTTGGTCACTCGCACACTAGCAAGACATTTGTGGATTTATTGGATGACTGTTTTCTACAGAAACATGTTCAAGAGGCAACCAGAGGGAGTAATACCCTTGATCTGATTATCAGTAGTGATTATTCATGCATTAAGAATTTGCAGTAAAGGCACCACTGGGTGACAGTCACAATGTATTGATGTGAGAATTACTTAAAGATGTAACTACCATCAAAGCTAAAGGGAAGGGCTTTTGCTTTTGTAAAGGTGACTGCAGAGGTCTCAGACAGTTTTTAAATTCGGTACAGTGGGATCAACTGATGATGTTGAATTCTAATTGGGAAGCCTTCGGGGGACTTAATTTGGAGGCTACTACGCTTTTCATTCCAACTAAGAAATACTTCAAGGTTTAGGCCTAAATGGATGTTAGATGAAGTAATGAGGCTCGTGGCAGAGAAGAAGAATGTATGGGATGCATGTAAAGTATCAGGTGACGCAGAAGCCTATTGCAGGTATAAAGTAAAGTAAAGTGCAGCCATTATCAACCCACTGCAGGATGGAAGCCTCCTCAACAATTCATGCTGAGAGAAATGGACCATGATCTGCCACGCTGGTCCAGTGCGGGTTGGCAGATCGACCGTATTCAGCAGTCAGGGGCTTGAACCCCGGGCTACTCAAAGAGCGTATGCTACTGCACTCCCGCTCCTGCCCACTCGGCTACGGTGGTCACTGCAGGTATAAACTAGTCTGTAATCAAGTCACAAATGGGGTTAGGCAGGTGAAAGCAGATTGCGAGAAATCTTTGGCAAAGGATGCAAAGAAAAACAGCAAAGAGTTCTTTACTTATATAAACTCTAGAAAGAAAGGGATGAATCAGATTGGATCACTTAACATAGATGGGTTGACTATTGATGATCATGCTCACATAGCTAATAAATTGAATGAGTATTTTGCGTCTGCATTCACAATGAGGAGTTATTCAATGAGGGGAGCGCCCGAAGTTTATCAAACTGTAACAGGGAGCTAAGTGATTTTGTAGTAACTGAGAGCAAAGTGGAGGAGAAATTGTTGAAGTTAAACATAAGGAAGGCACCTGGGGCGGACGGGATCTATCCAGTTATATTAAACGAGGCAGCAAACAAAGTAAGCAAACTCGTAGCCATAATTATGAGAGCTTCCTTGGACTCAGTGGAGGTCCCCATGGACTGGAGGTGAACTGTTGCTTATTAACATTGGATTGAATCTCTACACTATCGTCCCTCCCCCCACTCCCTTCAATTTTCTTGTTTATTTTGTAATTGACTAATTTGTATATAATTGATTATGAAAATGGCATAATCGATTATTTTGATTATTTCCCCCCTCCCACTCCCTTCAGTTTCCTTGTTTATTTTGTAATTGGCTAATTTTAGGCTAATTGGTTAATATTAGGGTGCCGCAACAACATTCCAGGGGTGCCACATAATTTGGGGTTTAAGTTACTTCAATTTTTTTTTATTTTATTTTTATATTTATTTCATTGTCAATTTCATTGCCTCTGTGAAATTGACAATGAAATAAATTGACAGTGATCACTACCTAGTAGAAAGCACTTTCAAAATAAAAAGAAATTATCTTAATAAAAATAAGAAAATACCAACAAAAACTACTAAGAAATTAAAAATACATTTGTTGGAAGACGAAAGCACCAAATTCCTGTATGAAAGTCGATTTAAAGATAAACTCAAATTAGGTGAAAGTGTTGAGGATGTTGAGGAAGTGATAATGTTGAGGAAATCTGGTCAAACATGAAAAAAATTAATTCTGGGAGCTGCTGAAGAAAGTCTTGGATATAAACCTATAAAAAATAAAAACTGGCTAAGAACTTGGAATGAAGAATTGAAACAAACAATCAATGAGAAAAAAAAGACCTATAAACTGTTCCTACAAACTAAAGACCTACATCTACACATAAAATATAAAAAGCTTAGAGCAGAAGTCAGAAAACTAACCAGAAGAATCCAGCGAGATGACTGAGATAAATTTGTTAAATCTTTAGAACGTGATATCACGGGCCCACAGAGAAGAGGCTTTAAAATTTTTAAGAAATTACAACTAGACACAAATGATTAAATAAAAACCAACTCCATCTCCCAAGCAGAATGGAAGCAACATTATTCCAAACTATGGTATAACCCAGGCGCCATGGAATTGGAAGATGAATCTGTGATAACCAAAGATGAAGAAAATATAACAATGGAAGAACTAGAGTTAATATTACAAAAATCAAAAAACTGAAAAAGCCCAGGCATAGACAATTTGAATGTAGAACTATTTCAATATGGGGGCACCTTACTAAAAAATGCACTACTAAAATTATTTAACATCATATGGCATAAGCAACAGATACCCAAAGATTGGGAAACAGGAATAGTAATCAGTTTACACAAAAAAGGCTCCAGAAATAACCCTAACAACTACAGAGGGACAACACTGCTGTCAACTGCTGCAAAGCTATACTCTAATGTACTAAAGAATAAACTTAATAAATACAGTGAACAATTCTTAGAAGAAGAACAATGTGGGGTCAGAAAAGGGAGAAGCACAATAGATGCCATTTTCTCACTACAACAAATTTTGAGGAAAAGAAGAGAATTCAATCTACCAACATTTCTGCTCTTTATTGATTATGAAAAAGCATATGACAATGTAAACTGGGAAAAACTTTGACAGATTCTACATGAAGAAAATATCCCAACCCAACTCCGGAAAGTGATCCAAAGCCTATATAAAAACTCAAGTCTGTATAAAATATTCTAATGGTCAAATATCAGACCCAATTAACACCAATAAAGGAGTGAAACAAGGATGTAGACTATCACCAAATTTATTTAATATCTACATCAATAAAATTCTTAAAGAATGGAAACAAACAATTAACAATGGAATACAGTTGAAAAACAGGAATAAAATTCAAACTGTATTATATGCTGATGATCAAGTTATAATTGCAAAATCCGAAGATGAACTACAGATAGCAGCAAATGAACTTAATAAAATAGGTAAAAAGTAAGAGATGAAAATCTCCACCTCAAAAACAAAATCAATGGGATTATGTAGAAAAAACATACAAAGAGTCAAAATTGTTATTGATGATAAAATAGTAGAACAAATATCTGACTTCTGACTTCACCTATTTGGGAAATTTAATATCAAATGAAGGGAAAGACATCCACACTAAACTACAAAAATATAATAAAATGAATGGAACGATTAAATGCCACTTCGGGAAAAAAAATGACAACTGAAACAAAATTACGACTGCACAACATCACTTCAAAACCAGACCTTTTCTACAGCTGTGAGACTTGGGTCATAAATAAGAAATATGCACACAAACTAGAAGCAGCACAAATGAGATTTTTAAGACCATTATTAGGCTTTACAAGACTAGACCACCAAAGAAATTTAGATATCCGCAAGAAATTAAAAGTAGATAACATAGTAAATGACATAAAACGGTATCAGGAAAAATGGATCAGCCACATAGAAAGAATGAACCCAGACCGGATCCCAAAATTAGCCTTTAACTACAAACCTACAGGCAAGAGAGATGTTGGTTGACCAAGACAACGATGGCGAGATCAAGATCATTTCCAAGAGCTACAATGGAACAGGTCTTAAAAGACCTAAGCCGGACCAAGTTCATGATGATGATGATGATGATATTTATTTCATTATAAATATACGTGTACGGTATCTTTTTAATTTTGTAGTGATCTATAATTGATGTTCATTTAGTACCTCTATATAAAAAAATAAAACTATTATATATGTATTTTGAATTGTAATTTTGTTCATAGTTATATTATTGTAATAACTATCAAAACAAGCATAGTTTTTAATATTATATATATACATTATATATATTTCTATGGGCTGCTTGAGAACATATCAGTCCCTGTCACAGTGTTTGTCTGGAAAGTCTGCAAGGTTGCCATTTACTTTCTGTATCCAGTGTTGCATGGATTCCATGTTCAGTCCCCCCATCACTTTTGTACTTTTATAATAGATCTCCAAACTCATGGCAGGCTGCGATTTTGGCCCTCTCTTGAACACTCAAAACTGGAAGCATGATTCACCCATAAAAATAAACTAACATTAGCTTTCTAAACCTTAAGGAACTGCATAATTTCATTTTGGTTTCATCAAAATTAGGCAAAATATAAGGAAGTTACAATAATTTAAAAATAGGAAATTTTTATCAGACGCTCTGTAGTATTCCACTTATTTACCAAACTTCTGTATTTGGTGTGCAGCTCCGTAATAAATGTTATGTCATACACATAACTAAAGTTACATTTTCGTTAATAATTTTTCTTCCCCACACCACTTGGCTACTCGTTTATATTTGACATGATTACTAATTAGTAATATCAATAGCTTTGGATTCACCTGTGGATAAATTAATTTTTTTTTATTTAAAGAGTGTAAACCTGCTACTAGAGGGACAAGTTGTCCTTAGAAGCAAAGGTAGAAAAACATAACTCAGAGTAGCAATATTTTCTCAAGCTATTTTGGCCCTGGGTGCCAAGCGTTCCGTGGCCAAGCGATTTCAGTGCGTTTATACAGGTGAACTATCTAAAGAGCTTTTGCCAATACATATTCTGTTTATTTCTGAATAGCGTTTTCTTCATTTCATCTTATATTTCAGTAGCTCTTTTGCTCTACAAGTAGTAGGCAAAGGCCCAGAAAGGAAAGACACCTTTCTGTTTCTTTTTTCCTTTAGTACTAACTCAACTAACAGCCGCTTGGTCACCTCGTGGCACTGCTCCTGCCTCCCCGTGGCGGGGCCGGTAACCTGGGAGGTAAAGATAAACCCCCAGGGCCAGAAGGAGCTAACATGGATAAAAATACTTATCCACCATTAGAGCCTTCGAGCTCCAGGACAGAAAATTACAATGATCGTGACACAAATCTCGATTTAGGTAATAACACCAAAAGACTGAAAACTGACAGGATGGAGCAACCCTGCCCATCGTTTCTAATTTTCCACTCCATCTCTAGTCAACCTATGAGTAAACTGTCTCCCTTTTTGATTCAAAAACATCTGGAAGGTATTGCAGGATCTCCTAAGACTCTTAAGAGACTGCAATCAGGAGACCTATTAATGGAAACTAATAACCACAGACATTCGGAGAAACTTTTACAACTTAGTAATTTTGCTGGTATCCCAGTAAAAATATCTCCTCACGCAACCCTAAATTCATCTAAGGGTGTGATATCCAGTTGGGATCTTCTAAATGTCAGCGAGGAAGAAATAACCCAAGAGCTGCAGGGACAAAATGTCATTGAAGCAAAGCGCATAATGACTAAAAAAGACAATCAACTTACACCTACCAGAAACATTATTCTCACGTTTAATACCCCTGACTTACCCACCTCTGTAAAAGCAGGTTATTTACTATGCCGCATTCGCCCATATATTCCCAATCCTTTACGATATTACAAATGCCAAAAGTATGGCCATTCGCAAACTGTGTGCAGAGGAGTTCCAGTCTGCCCCAATTGTGGGTCTTCAGAACACAATCAAAGTGACTGTTCGGCTACAAAAATGACGTGCGCTAACTGCAAAGGTGACCACCCTGCATATTCCAAAACTTGTGAAAAATGGAAAACAGAGAAAAAAATAGTAAAATACAAGGTTGAGAATAAAGTCAGCTACCAAGAAGCAAGAAAACAAGTTACACCTACTATAAACAAAAATTTAACCTATGCCAATGCAGTAAAAAAATATGAAACAGTCTCCACTCAAACAGATGTCACCGTTTCCACTAATAAATCAGTTTCTGATTGGGCTAGAACTGTCCTCTCTGAGAAACAACCAAGTGTACGTAAACAACAACCCAAAGTCTCAGACCAGGCAAACAATACTCCTCTGACAATACCAGCAGCATCTCCTGCTCCAATGAGTACTACTACATCCAATATTACAAACTCAAATGCAATGAAAAATAACCAGGACACAACCATGGATACAGATGGCACATCTATACAGGAAGATCCAATTTTAGAAATTCACGCTGAAGAAGAAGAAGAAATGGACACAGGTCAGCCAGTTTTCTCCAAAAAAGATAAATCAAAATTAGAACGTCATAAGCCAGTCACCTTCAAAAAGCAGTCAGATACAGCTCCATCAGTTAAACACAAATAATGCCTTGTATTTTGCAATGGAACTGCAGAGGCTTTCGTTGCAACACAGGTGATATCCATGATCTGATTAATCGGTATTCGCCAGTTGCTCTTTGTCTCCAAGAAACTTACTTAACTTCACAAATTTCTCCTTCGATAAAGAACTATTGCCTTTATCGAAGAGATCGTAATACAGCAAATGCTGCCCATGGTGGTGTTACAATCCTGATAAATTCAAAGATCCCAACAAAGCATATCCCACTTCAAACTGAAATAGAAAGCAACAAAGCATATCCCACTTCAAACTGAAATAGAAGCTGTTGCTGTTCGTATAACGCTCCATATTTCATTAACACTTGTGTCAATCTACTTGCAGCCAAGCCATACATATGTTTAAAAGAACTTGAAGACCTCATCATACAGATACCTCCACCTTTCTGTATTTTAGGGGACTTTAATGGTCACCACCCACTATGGGGCGCTACTAAATTAGATAGACGAGGTAGACTCATAGAAAGCCTTTTAGAGGCACTAAACCTAGCCATACTGAATACTGGCACGCACACTCACATTCACCTCCCAACTGGACATACCTCAGCAATAAATCTTTCTATTTGTTCTCCAGTACTGATCCCGACCATAGAGTGGTATGTTATAAACGATCCTATGGGCAGTGATCACTTCCCAATCGTATGCAAGATATTGATAGCACAGGCTCCTTTAGCTAAACCCTGCAGGAAATGGAAATTTACAAGAGCAAACTGGGCAAAATTTCAGTCATCAATCTCTTTCGATGAGAAAAAAATCCGTCTCCAGCGTATTGATGATGTGACAGATTACATCACGTCGCATCTCTTAAATGTGGCTAAAGATACAATACCATTATCAAATCCACCGGGCCGTAAGCACTATAATTATTGGTGGAATGAGGAATGCACCAAAGCAAAAAAGGCAAAAAATAAAGCGTGGAATTTGTTTCGGCAATATCCAATCACAGCCAATCTGATAAATTATAAGAAAGAAAGGGCAAAAGCACGTTTCATACAGAGGCAAGCCAAAAAAAGGATCCTGGATCCGTTTTGCCTCAACAATTAACAGAAACACTGACAGCAAATTAATTTGGAAAAAAATTAGACAGCTTTCTGGTAAGTTTCCAACCATACCTTCTCCAGTCCTCTCCTGGAATGGGTGAGATTTATCTAGTCCCTTGGATATAGCCAATGCTTTGGGCAATACTTTTGCTGAGATCTCAACAACATCAGCTTATGCTACATCTTTCCAACGAATTAAAAACAGTCGAGAACAGTATTCTATTAACTTCCAAACTGCCCTCATTCTACCATATAACAAACCTCTACAATATTCTGAACTATTGCATGCCATTAAAACAGCTCATAATGGTGCCGCCGGACCAGATGGCATCTATTATGTCATGCTGCAGCATCTTGATGAAAAAGCTTTGCGCCTCCTCGTGGTCTTTTACAACCGTATTTTTTTTAGAAAAAATTTATCCAGCTTCTTGGCACCACTCTATTGTTTTGGCATTCCTGAAGCCTGGAAAAGATCCAACCAATCCCCATAACTATAGACCAATATCTCTGTCCAGCTGCCTCAGCAAAATCCTTGAAAAAATTGTCCACAGTAGACTCGTCTGGATCATAGAGTCTCAACATCTAACGAGCAATAGTCAGCATGGCTTTCGACAAAACAGATCATGCTTAGATTTCATAATCAAGGCTGAATTTGCCATTCGCAATGCTTTTGTTAAACACGAGCATCTGGTATTGGTTTCTTAGATATACAGAAGGCTTTTGACACCACCTGGCGACATGGCATACTTAGTGATCTTTATTCTCTCGGTCTACGGGGCAATCTTCCCATATTTGTTCAGAACTTTTTATACACTAGATCGTTTCAAGTAAAATACCAAAACGACCTCTCTACAACTTTCATTCAGGAAGAAGGTGTTCCTCAGGGATCTGTACTGAGTGCCACTCTCTTTGCTCTTAGTATCGATTCCATCACTAAACAGCTTCCAAACACAGTTGAATCATATCTTTACGCGGATGACCTTTCCATTTCCTGTCATTCCCAAAGCATGAGATCTATTGAAAGGCAGCTTCAGATATCACTGAATAAAATACAACAATGGGCCAACCTTAATGGCTATCGGCTCTCACAACAGAAAACAGTTGCTATCCATTTTTGTAGACAACGCAAACTCCATCTGGATCCTGAACTTCAAATTTCCAACGTCTCCATCCCAGTCACTACTAACATCAGATTTCTAGGATTAATCCTTGACAACAAATTAAATTTCTTAGACCATATTAAAAATGTATGTACTTCCTGTTTAAAAAAGTTAAATATACTCAGAACTTTATCCGCCCTAACATGGGGTGCAGATCGCACCTCCTTACTTCGGTTATACAGGGCATTAATCCGATCCCGTCTCGATTATGGTGCGCCTGTCTATGATTCTGCCAAGAGCAAGTGCTTTGCGCTGGCTTGATCCATTTCAGCACAGCGCCTTGAGGACTGCACTTGGGGCTTTCAGAACATCACCAGCACATAGCCTCTACATCGATGCACATGGGGCCCCCTTTAACTCTACGTAGGAAAACACTGCTACTGAAGTATGCCGTTAAAATACAAAGTTGTGCCTCGCATCCAATTCAGTCATACTTATTCAATCCACCATTAGAAAACCTCTACAGAATTAAGCCTAGCATAGTAAAACCAGCTGGTCTTTGCCTTCTTGAACTGATGCAGGTTTGGAATGTTCCCATTCATTCTGTACAAGAAGTAGTAACATGCACTCAACCACCATGGACTTGTACTCCTCTACCCACCTGTGACACTTACCTTTGCCAATGGGGAAAAAATGTTCTTCAAGCATCAAATGTGAAACAACTTCATGCAGTTCACACTCACAAATATTTTGACTTTTCTCCAATATATACAGATGGCTCTAAATCTAACTCAAACGTTGGAGCAGCAGCAGTGTTCCTAAATACCACTATTTCAGCATCCCTTCCACCTGAATTCAGCATCTTCTCAGCAGAATTATATGCAATTAAACTAGCCTTAGAAAATCTCTGTTCTGACTGCTCATTAAAATTTGTTATTTACACTGACTCCCTCAGCTCAATTATGGCATTATCTAACTCCACAGATAAAGTTCACCCTTTTCTAAATGAAATTAGAAGATTATTACTGCAGATTGAAGAGTGCCACCAACTGATCACCTTCTGCTGGATTCCGGCACATTCTGGAATTTCTGGTAATGAACTGGCCGATAAAGCTGCAAAAAATCCATCTACTTTAAATTTAACCAATATACCTGTTCCAGCATCAGACTATCCACAAATCATTCGTGGTGCATGCCTAACAGAATGGACAGCACTCTGGCACTCTCAAACAAATAACAAACTTTTTCAATTTAAACAGGATCCTAGAATTTGGCGTTCCAATGTCCGTTCATCAAGACGAGAAGAAGTACTTCTTTCAAGATCAAGAATAGGCCATACACATTTGACTCACCTTCATTTACTCACAGGAGATGATCCACCACAGTGTCCACATTGTTCTCTAAATTTGACTGTGAAACACATTCTCATTGAATGCCCACACTATAATCAAGACAGAAATACAACCCTACTATCATTGGTTAACCTTCAGAAACCAATAACCCTAGAGAATGTCATTGGTGACAATGCAAATATTCCTGAATTTTTTAACTTTCTGAAGAAAATTGGATTTTTTACTCATTTCTGATTTCTCCTTTTCTGACGTGACAAGAAATTCTCATATTTTATTACAATAAAGGAATAGGCGCATTATAGCCAAAGCAGCTTATGCGCCAGAAAACCCCCACAACAACAACAACAACAACAATCAAACTATTTCAATACCTACCTTGAAATAGTACCCTGCTTATTTATTGAATAAGAATTATATTGCACTCTGCATCCTGTAAAAGTTGAGTGGAGTGTTCTGAGAGAAAGACATTAGAAGAATTCTGAAAAATCTTGATAATTGGAAAACTCCAGGTCCCGGTGACATTTCTCCACTTCTTTCCAGAACCTGTGTTCTAGAGTTTTCTTCTGTTTTGCTTTGGCTTTTTTACATTCTTATTTCACTGATGTTATTACTTTTGCATTGATATTTGCTTATATTTAGCCACCTCCTGGAAATGCTGATAAATCTCTCTTTCCAGTTACTATTCCATTGCAGCTAACCCTTTCTAAACTAACAGAAAAATCCAACTGCCAACTCTTAGTCTGGCTCAACCTTCTATCTGCCGATATGGATTCTGCTATCTTTGATCCACTATATTTGCTTAATTTATACATCTGAATAGGGTCGTAGAAAAGTTTATTGAAACTTTATTAGTTGCTCCTGACGTTTCTGAGTCTTTTTATCTGGTTTGTTTGGCATAAAGGGCTTCCAACAAGAAGCCCTCTATTAAACAAATTGTCTTCCGTTTTATGTTTGCCCTCTTTGTTTTTTGTAGTTCTTTAGCTAGTTTTCTTTTCAGCCATTAACTTCAGTGACAGTAGATGGCTGTCTTCCGACTTCTCAACTAGTGTTGGTGTTTTTTCTTCCACTCATTTCCCCCCTGTATATTAATGACCTTCTGCTAAACAGAAATCCTATCTATAGATTTCCCAATTATATAGCACACTACATTCCACATTCTGGTTTGCGAACCCTTGCTCTGCAAAAACAATCCGATCTACATTTATTCTCCAGTGAAAGTGAAACTCAATTCTGTTTTTGTTTTTGCAAAAAAAAAAAAAAAGTCTGCTGCTTACTCCCATGCTTATTATTAAAAATGTATCTCCAATGGAGATTATCCTGATTTCTAATCTCTCTTGGCATAAGTACATCATGAATGCTGTTTCCTCTGCTTGAGAAAACTTTTTTTTGTTCTCAGCATTACTTTTCTTCTGTACAGCTACTGACTCTACGAACCTGAAATCCATCTTATTTTGGAGTATTGTTTTCAGATTAGGGTTCCCCCAAATGCCTTTTAAGCCTGAAGCAGTTGCACAGGGTCTGAGAGACCCCAAGGATTGTTTGGAGGAGATGAAATGATTAGAAGGAAAGTTCAAAACAGCTTATGGTTAAAATTTCTTTATTTTACATTAAAGACCTATTCCTTTGCCTGCTCCCATTCATGCTAATATTTGGTCCAGTCTTACTAGAACTTTGGCACAACTAATTAAGGTTAAACTCTTAGACCCTGTCCGAAAAAGGGCATTTCATGCAATCTAGACTATCCAAAAGAGGGCAGTTAAACAATGACCCATCTCTTACAAACTCTCTTCGCTCTCTGTTATGTAGATGTTCATTTTATGCTGCATGCTTCTTTTATAGATATATTTGTGAGCACCGTTCTTCTGAGTTGGCATCTGTAATTCCCCTTCCCTCTCACAAAATAAACTTTTTTTTTCCCCCCCTCTTTCATTTACCTCTTCTACCTCTGTTTTTTGGAACAGCCTTCCTTCACTTATATTTCCAGAAAATTTCAATCTACAGAAATTCATGTGTAATGTTAATAAATCTTCTGTCTTCTCAAACTTCGGCCCATATGCTGCACCATATCAGTACAACGTCTAATCCTGCCCATTTTTGCAGTTGCCACTAAAAAAAAAAAAAAAAAAAAAAAAGAGCATACACTAGAAACAGTTTAAAAATGAATTCAGCTGTTTCAATTGTTTTCTATATTTGTTAATGCTATTGATTAGAATAATCAGGTTTAATGTCTAAGTTTGAAGTTTATATGAAGGTTTTCATGATGGTTAACATGGTAACTGTGTCTTAATGCACATGTGCACCATGGGCTTATTAATCCACTTCAGGGGGAAATGACTGACTTGAGAAACATTTTTTCTGATTTGGCAGAAGAAAAATGAGATGTTTTTGTCATGCAATTTTTGCTAGGGGCTGACTAGTTCGGCCAAATGGAGAAGAAAACTCAAAAATATCTCTGCCCTTCTCAAAAATTGACTTAATCCCATAGTTTTCAATCCTGTGTCAAAAAGTTCATTGGAAAAGGTAGTATAAAAGGTGTATTAATCACAGTTATCTGGATATGATACTGCAACAAGATCTAGACAAATTAGGCAGATGGGCTGAGAAGTGGGAATTGAAGTTTAATATTGACAAATGCATTCATATGGGTAACAATCATCTCAGATTAATGTACCAGCTGTGTAGAACTACACTCAGGGTAATGCAGAGTAAAAATGATCCAGGTGTAATTGCATTCAGATATGAAGGTCCTGATTGTTGCAGACAGTCTGGCAGGACAGCTCGTGAGGTTTTGTCAATGACAAAAATTTTTACAGCAGGGATAAGGTGATTTATCCCATTGTATAAGGCAGTGGGATAATCACCCATGGTTAGGCCCTTGTCTTGAGTTCTACCTACAGGTATGGAAGCCTCATTTTGTGAAGGACATGGAGCTGTTGAAACAAGTGCAGCAAAGAGATTAGTGAAGTGAGCAAAAGGTTGCTCTTATGAAGAAAGGGTTCAGTTCTGCAAATCAAAGCGTCTGCAAACTAAGCACTTGTAAGGAGATCTGATTGAGTTGTTTAAGGCTTTGAATGGATTGAGTAAGCTCAATGCTGATGGCATTCTTCCTCTCTCACTCAGACTACACATATGAAGAGGTGTGTTCAAATTGAGAGAGGATGGTTGCAGGATAGATGTGCAGAAATTTGCCTTCAGCCAGTGGGTAGTTGATTGTTGGAACAAACTCTCATCTGGACTTGTAGAGGTAGGTAGTTTGAATAAATTTAAGGAAGAACTGGACAGACTGTTAGAGGGTGTAGTAGGTAATATGAGAACTGTTGGATTTCTTTTTGGCTGATACTGTATAAGCTTGCTTTCTTGCATCATTTGCTACTAACAATACTAATTCTAATTAGTAATTACAAAAGCCTCAATATCTTGACTAGCCATGCCTGTGTAAATACAGGTAACCCTCGTATAACACAGTAGTTAGGTTCCTATAAAATCTCGTGTAGTGCGAAACAGTGTACAAAAAAGGGGGTTACGTTCCAAAAGCCAACAAAAAATACACCATTTTTTTATGACTATCAGAAACTTAATTTTTATTAAAATTAGTAATAACTGAACAAATGCCTCACAAACTTGATACATATATGTCAGATAATGTACTTTCATTTAAGTTTCTTCCTCTTCATCACTGCCAAGCACAACTAAACGAGAACATTTTCTCTGTTGCATAAGCAGAATATCTTCACCTTCTGAATTTTCTTCTGCAGCATTTTGATTTCGTGTATCTTCTGCTCTCTCTAAAAAAATCAGTAATTTGGTTTGTTTGCTTTTGCTTGATAGATCTTTGTAAATTTCACGGTATTGAGCTAAGCATTTTTGAAACTCCCTTTTGTGCTCCTTTCAGTTGAAGGATCTGCATCCAAAAAATAAGATTCTAATTGCTCGGCTAAGTTTATGCCTTCCCATATGCTTTTTAGTGTAATATTTGGAATTTCAGAATTTTCATTTGCGCTATCATCCTCTGAATTGATTTGGTTTATCTCCAATGCCATTTCCATCAAATCTGCTTTGCCAGCCTCTTTTTCTACCAGTAATTATTGAACATCTTCGGTAGTCATATCATCAAAACCTTCCCCTCCTACTGACTTAGCAAGTTGTACTATCGCACTGATTCCATTCTCTGCTGGTTTGACCTAAATGAACTGACTCTGGCCATACATTTTTCCAGCGCTCAGTTAACATTGACGGTTGGTTTTACTTTGAATGATAAAGCTATGACTTCGATACAGTCCACAATTGAAAAATGTTTCCATGCCTCCATCACTTCAATAGATTTAGAATTAATTTTTTTCCAAAATCCATTGTAATAATTTTCTGATGTAATGAGTTTTAAAGGTAAATTAAAGTTGTATTAGGTGATAGGAATATTACTTCAACGTTTGGATGACTTAAATGTTTTGGATGACCTGGTGTGTTATCCAATAGTAATAAAACTTTGAAATCTAGATTTTTTCCACAAGTTCAATATCACAGAACCTAACACAGGGATCCCCCCCCCCTTTTTTTTTTGCATAACTACTAGCGAGCCAAAAGCGGGGGATTCACAAAAGAAAATGGAAACATTGAAAAATTATATGCAACATAATAGAAGAGTTTTCCCCGCCAAAAGCTCAAAAATACCTTGTTATGGGAGGTTTGCCACAATTCTCTAACCGTGTTATATAAGTACTGTGTTGTGTGAGGATTGCCACAATTTATCAATCGTGTTAGAGCGAAACCGTGTTGAACTCCAGGTTATACGGGGTTGATGTATATAATTGAAGCTAGTTCTAGTTTTAAACATTAAAATTACCTAGAAAAATTGCTTCATTGTTAGGAAAGTTAGATTGGAGAAAATAGAGCTTCAAAGAAAGGAAGTCAAAGTTTTGAAATGATTTGTAGAGTTCTGAGAATGATACAGGCAATTGATGAATTTTGTAGAATGGGATAAAGAGGATTTTAAGCTAGAGGAGGTAATGAGAAGGACTTTCTAGATAGAAAGTGTCTTACAAGTAATACCAGCACAGATACTGCAGAAGACCAAAAGGTTTTGATCTTGTGCACAGTTTACTTACCACCTTTGAAGCAAAAGGATAGAGTTAATAATCACAGTAACTAAAATGAGCGATGGTTGAGGCAACCAAACAATTCAATTTCTGTCAGAAAAAGTAAGTAGGACTTGGCAGATTGTAGATGGAAATGGACATTATTGACTTTGGAACTGAGATCATGTATATTTGTGCAATGAATGAGGGAGTTTTTGGGAGGTTTAGATCTTTTTGCAGATAAGTTTGATCTGTTACTTTGATTGTTCATGATGCATTGTACAGATAAAGTGAAAGTTGAGGGGGAACATTTACAAATTAATCAAATTTTTAGATTAGGTAACACAGAGTAAGAATTTACCCAGCGCCTCAACATAACTTGGCCTTGACAGTGCCTCTCACATGCATATTGCTCAGACTCATTCCAGGAAGAGACAGCGAGATTGTATACTAGTTGATCTGAACACCTAGATCACACAAATTGGTTGACTGGATAATTATTTAACAACCAGCCAATGAAAACCATTTTAAAGCTGTATTCTTGAAATGTAAAGAATGAATTGTGCAATGATGCCCATCATAACCTGAAAGACATGATTCATATGGCACAAAAGAAGAAATTGGGTGGGGGAGGGGCCGATTCCAGTGCTTGGTTGTGGAGAATAAACATAGTTTATTCACCATTCCAAGCCTCCACTAAGCAAAGTGCTCCTGGTATTTCACTGGGCACAGAGTTATCTAACACTTGTAGAAATGAGAAATTGTGGAATATTATAATTAAACAATTCACGGGATTTTTACAAGTGGCCTTTACTTGCTTTTTTTTCCCTTTATATTCCTATTATTAAGCAAATGGGGTAATAAGACTTCTCATTTACTCTGTAGTATTTGCTGCAATCTCTTGAATGACAACTGAAGTGATTGTGAATTTTCTGTTGAAACCCTTCTCCACCACAAAATGTGCAGACAATTTGTTAATATGCTAATGATTTTAATGATTTGTTATATCGTTTACGTCACTTATATAGCTCACTCTATATAAGTGAGGTAAATGCTAGAACAAATGTGGTCCTCTTTTTATTTACCTGAGTGTTAAAAAGCAACTTCAATTTTATTAATAATTATTGATAAATTAAAGTTTTTTCCTGCTGTTTTCAAAGAATGACAGTTTCACACATTGGAGATGTTTTTATATTTTGTATTTTCTGATTCTATTGTTAATATTTTAGGAATTGATCCGAGATTTAAAGAGTGAACTCAGTGGAAACCTTGAAAATGTGATCGTTGCCTTAATTACTCCCCACCTTGAATACTTAGCAAGTGAGGTAAAGTATGCCATTTCAGGAATGGGTACAGATGAAAATGCGCTAATTGAAATTCTCTGTACTGCTAGTAACATGGAAATCAGAGAAATTAGTCATACTTACCGAAGAAGTGAGTTGCTCCATTTCCAAAAAAAAAACTTTTTCCTCTTTTAAGAAAATATATTATTATAAATTATGATTAGTTTATTTTATTTTTATTTCTTTGTATTTCAACTGTAAGTTTCAGCTTGGGATTCAGCATACTAGCAATTTCTGTGGTTTTTATATGGTACAAAGAAGCTCTGGGTTTTTCCTGCAGCAGCCCAAAAATAAATAAATAATAAATAAAATACCTGTGTGTTTCCCTCCTCACATTGGCTAACGATTGAGGAAATTCAAGCCAGCTGATTTGAATTTCTTGAAGTTGTCATCCTCTCTATTCAGCGAGGTAATTTATTCCAGTAATTAATAACTCAGTGCCTAAAAGAAAGCTTCCTACAATACAGTCTAAACCTCTTCTCTGTAATTTGAATTTATGGCCCCCTCAGTTCTGGAATTATTTATAACAGGAAAAATTTTGCCTTTTGTTCAGTTTACTATTCCCTTGTAAAGCCTTATACACAGACCTCATTCAAATCCTTCCTCTGTAAGGTGCCCAGTTACCATGCTTTGTAGTCCATAGGCTCAAAGTCAGAAAAGCCCATATCCTCATATGGGCAGCCTTTTTCAGGTCAAGTTAGTTTCCTGTTATGAGATATTTTCAAGAAGGATCCAGTAATTAGGAAGAAGACCAAAAAGCCCAGTGTCTTTTTTTTCAAGTGCAATCTCCATGTACTGTATACAGGTCTGGAGGCCTCATTTCAAGAAGGATGTAGAGCTGCTGGAACGAGTACAGAGAAGGGCAACAAGATTAGTGAATGGAACAAAGGGGTGCTCTTACGAAGAAAGGCTTAAGTTTTGCAAATTACAGTGTCTGGAGACTAGGCACCAGCGAGGTGATCTGATAGAGGTGTATAAAGCCTTGAATGGTTTGAGCATGCTCAATGCTGATGGGCTTCTTCCTCTAGCTCAGAATAATCACCTGAGAGGGCATAAATTCAAATTGAGGAAAGACAGATGTAGGATAGACGTGCGGAAATTTGCCTTTAGCCAGCGGGTGGTTGGTTGGTGGAACAGACTTCCATCCCTTGTAGTGGAGGTTGATAGCCTAAATAAGTTTAAGGCTCAGCTGGACAGGTATTTTGAACGAACAGAGGGGTGAAGTGGGTTTTTTTTTTTTTTTTTTGGCTGATGCTGCATAAGCTTGCTTTCTTGCATCAAATGCCTCTACTAATGCTAATGCTAATTGAACACAGTATTCGAAGTGTTGTCTTAAAATTATCACATACGGTGAGATTATGACTTGCCTATCTCTAGAAGCAAATATTTGATAAATTGTTAGCATTAGTAGTGGCAGATGATGCAAGAAAGCAAGCTTATACATCAATAGCCAAAAAAAGAGACACTGCCCGTTTCACCTATTCATCCCTCAAATAGTTTTCTAGTTCTTCTTTGAATTTATTTAAGCTAATACTTCCACAACAACAGATGGAAGCTTGTTCCAGAAATCAACCATCTGCTGGCTAAACAAACTTCCTCATGTCTATTCTGCAACTGTCCTTCCTCAATTTGAATTTGCGTCCCCTCATGTATGTAGTCTGAGCAAGAGTAAGAATTCCATCAGCATTGAGCTTTGCTCAATCCATTCAAAGCCTTAAACACCTCAGTCAGATCACCTCGCAGGTGCCTAGTCTCCAGATGCTACAGTTTGCAGAACTGAGCTTTTTCTTTCTTGTTAAGAGTGCCGTTTTGTCCCTCCCACCAATCTCGTTGTTCTCTGTACTAATTTCTACATTCTTTCTAAAATGTATGCATGCAGGTCTGCATACTGGGATGAAAAATTGGCTTCTGGAAAGCGGTACTTGCATTTTGCACTGATTGTGCAGACATTGTTCATAATGTAAAATTATTCACAATTTCATTCAAGGATTCCTTGAAAAATTCAATGATTATGATGGATTCCCCATCCATCATAATCATTGAATTTAGCTCACTCTGATCAAAAGGATTAAGCCTAGCTGGGCCAGAGATAGGAAATAATAGTAATCTGAAAAGAATCTTATTAGGAATGTTTCCAGAAGTTTCAGAAGCATTGGAATCAATCTGTACAGTGTTAAGGAGACTGCTTTGAATGAGATCCATTCAAATAGTTGGTAAATTTCATTTCCCAAATTAATTAATTCCCTAAACCTTTTGGATCATAATGTTCCCTATGCTCTTAAGCAGAATACAAATACATCTTCCCATATGTGTTTATATACATAGAACTATGTGGATGCTTCTATTACCTTGTTGATTGTAGACCCTTTCCTTACAGTACTGCTTGGCATCAGCTTGAAGACATTGAACATTCTCAGCATGTTGGTGAAAAGTCTTTTTAGACATCGTAAGTTGCCTAATGCAAAAAAGGAAAAAAAAAAAAAAAATATTTACAATGTCTTTTCTAATGTGACAGGGACAAGAAGTGTCAGTAACCTTGGGAGCATCCATTTTTTTGACAGACGAGCTGAGTAGAGGTTCCAATATTCCATCCTGTGGTGACCCTGCTTCTAACAGAACCAACAACCATTCAGAGTATGTGGTTAATATTATTGGTCCTCTAGACACTTCAGATCACACCCTAGTAATGATCTCTTCTCCAATGGAGCCTCTCTTTCTCTCTGTCTCATTGTCATTTGGCATTACAAGAATGTGAAATGGGATGGTGAACATTTTTGTTCTGATTTCTGTATCTCTTTTCCTTGGATGTATTAATGTTTTAAATCTTCTGATTCCAGTGTTTGCTCAGATTGTGTTGGTGAAATTATTCATGTAGGAATGAAATCCTTTATTCCATCCTACAATTTTGTCCTTTATCTAAACCTTGGTTTTCCCATAAATGTACCAAGGCTGTTCAGAATAAGAAATAGGAGGCATATATATTGAAATTTTCTTAGATTCAATCTAGCTTCACACTCTCTCCACTTTAAAGTTCTTAACAGTTCTAAAATAATTATTAATCAGTACAAATTCAATTTCATATAGGCTACAATTAGAAAACTTGTTTCTTGTCCAATGGCAGTCAATAAATGGACAGAAGTCAGAGCCAAAACTATTGGTTGTGACTTCTGTCTATTTATACTCCCATAACTGCAACAACTTGATGGTGCTGTCGCATTACCAGCTAAAGATATAGCTGACTTTTTTGTATCCCACTTTTCTTTTAACACTTGTATCAACAACCTTGGTAAATCACCTCCTACCATACTTGGTACACTCCATTCAGTGGCTCTTGTAGTCTTCCAGCAAAAGCATGTTAGAAGATTTCTTGGAATCCAGATTGATAAATCTTGATTCCAAAATAGCTGCTAATACCATCTCTCCCCTCATTCATAGAACTTGTGTTCTTGTTCTGTGTTGCCTCTTTACACTTCTTTGTTCCACTGGTTTTCCTTCCACTTGAAAATTTGCTCATATCCAGCCAGTTCCTGCAAAGAGTGACAAATCTCTCTCATCAGTTTATTGCACTTAACTCTACTCTTTACAAAGTAATGGGGAAATCAGTCAACCACTAACACTTAAATTATCTCAAAACTGTTCTGTCTGATCAGCATTTCAAATTACCAATATGTATTTTGTAAGCATCAACCTACTGGAGATATATTGACTTAATGTTACTCATCTTTGGACAAATTTAATGGAAAAGTTTATTAAAACTTAAATAGTTGCTCTTGCCATTTCTAAGGTTTTTGATCATATTTGGCATATAACGCTAAATGCTTTTTGCAGTCGGGGTACCAGTTTTCTCTCTGACTGCTCACTGTAGGTTTATTATGATAAGCTAAAATTGTTAAAATGGCTATTTAATTTCTACGTATGTTTCTTAATTGTAATTTCCATATGCAATACATTACCTACACACCCTCCTAACTGAAAGACTGTTTCAGGGCAATTTTCTTGAATGAGTAAATAATAATAATAACAATAATAAAAGGGGCACAATTACTACATCAGACCACCAATATCGTGCTTAAAGTAATAATGTTGTGCCACTAGGAAAAAACCGATTAAATAGAATAATCTAGTTTATTAAATGGAATTTTAACTACAGCCTATTTGTTTAATCTATTTTTTTTCCCAGTGGCACAACATCTTTACTTTAAGCACGAATCCTGGCTATGTAGGCCTTTTTTTCACACCAATATCATGGACTCTGGTTCAAATCCCACTCTGGAATGGAGGGGGGTTGCAAAAGTCGCTTCATGAGACCTACTTTTTCCAAGGTTGAAGTGATGGCTAAGGCAGAGATTAGCCCTATATGGTGTTGCTCCCAATAACTACCACCCACCACTGGATGGAAAGGTCAGTGCCGAACAGGTCCACCTCCACAGCTGGATGAAGATGAGAAGTACAAATATTGATCTTACTGTATCGAGTGTGGCACAGGATAAAATCACTTGCATTCAAACTTCAGGCAGAGGAGTTGGAGACAGTCTCCTGCAGACAACAGTGAAGCAAGTGGCACTATCTCCTGTATGGCTACCACAACTAAAGGGCAGGACCGCCCTGCCCAACCAACTGGAAGTGCTTCCTGTGCAACTGCACTAGTAACCACTCACAGCATATGAAGTGGAGCTGTTGTTGTTATTTGGTTTTTAGGAGCGTTGGCAACTAAGGCCATATTGCTCTGGGAATATGCGGTGGTCATTCCCTGACCTTTCCGCATCCTCCGTATTTGGTGGTGACGGGCTCGAACCCCGGTCTAATCAAGAAGCGTGTGCTATACACTGCTGCTGCTGCTCCTTCCCACCTGGCTACGGAGGCACCATGAAGTGGAGCATCAAAACGAATATGTTCGTCGTGCGTACATGCAAAGTAATGAAGCTAGAAACAGATATGACAACGTAAAGGACAAAACTACACATCAAGTGGTTGGAGCAGTTCCCAACTGTTCAGGTAACACAACAGTGAATAGTAAACCAGGACATGAAGAACCTAATAGATTTGCAATCTTGGTAAAAATCCAGCATGATCTGAGCAACTAACTACAAAGAGCAACAAATATGGACACAATAAAACCAGAACTGGAGAAGGATAACAATAATTATTATTATATATATATATATATATTTAAAAAAAAAAAAAAAAAAAAAAAAAAAAATCCAGTTTACAGGAAACACTTTAAACAGGATTTCAAGCAAGTATAATATTGGGGTATGGTTCACTGTTGGCAATTACCTGACAGAAACTCCTCTGTTCCTGTGAAGGAGATGACCATCTGGATTATGAGTGCAGTAAATTTTATGCTGTGAAGACCCTTTGGAAACTGTAAGCCAGAATTAATGGTTATGTACACACACACACACACACCCAGAGGCAATATTAATCAGAGCCATATGCATATAGCCATCACATTATCACCCAGTGACAGCCAAGTACACCCAAAAAGTTTTAAGGTGGCCATTAGATCTAAATAAAAAAAATTAGCTACCAGCATGACATTAATGCTAATTTTAGTATTTCTTAACATTAATTAATTGTTTTGTTAATGAAAAGATTTAGCCATAAACATTAAATCATTAAACATTAGATTATGATTAGG